>NC_133696.1:4182285-6582285 GCF_048934315.1 Petromyzon marinus | reverse complement strand
TACGGGAGATCTTTGTCTTTGTGTGTTTGGGTGTTTAAGGCGACATTAAATAATGGATCTCAAAGCGCCGTCAGTTTAAAAAGGTGGTCAATAAGTAAGAAGAGGCATCACGAGAGAGACGTGCTAGGAACCGTGCCTTAGAAGTCTCCATCGATCGCAAGTTTCTCGACCCTCGCGGTGCCCTGGAAAGGAATTCCAGACCCTGGGCACCGCGCAGGCTGGTCGCCCCAGTCGGGTGGCGTTAACTCTCTCGCCTGGTATATTTGGAGTTTGCGCGGTCTCTCTATCCCCGTGGTCTCGTGGATTCTTCTCCGGGTCCTTCGATTTACTCCCTCCACATTTAGAAGTATGCTATACATTTCCAGCCACTTCGTGTAGCGGTTAGCAAGCTGTGCTACGAACCTGGTACTTAGTGGGCATTACCTCTCAGAGATATTGGTGATGTGCGCCCAGTTTAATGTACGGCTAAACAATAATAATGAGAGGACGAAGATAGCCACACATCAGCCCATACAACAGACACAATACACAACAAAGATCCCACGTTTAGCCACCTATGAAGGCCGGAACGATACAAGAGGGGGTCAGTGGCCAACACCACGCCCGGCCGCCTTTGTATCCCCAGTGGCGATGTCTACACGCCGCACCAGGTATTGATTTGAGGCTGAGTCGACCTAGGGGGAGGCCCGCCGGATTCACACCGCTACGCCACCACCCACTTCTTACCCGACGGCCCGCTTCGTTGTTGTGCAGGTTCATGAGCGCCCGGCGCGGCTCGGCGGCTCCCCTGTCCTCTCGCTCCCTCGCGTCCACGAACTCCCTGGCGAAGCGGTAGCCGTACTCCGTGTTGTCGCCGCAGCCGCCCCACAGCCAGTCGCGCTGCAGGGCGCGCGGGCGTGGCGCGCGGCTGCAGCCGCACGTGGCCAGGTCGCCCTCGCGGCACGCGCGCGACACCGCGTGCGTCACGCCCGCGGCCGACACGGCGAAGACGAAGGCGGCCTCGCGAGAGCCTGGCACGTGGTGGGGAGCCGGGTTTGGGTAAGGTGGGGAGAGGTGGGGGAAGGGGGGGGGGTTGGTTACCATCATGCAGGAGCGTGACCAGCGTTGGGGGGCGGGGGGGGTGCCTTGCCCCCCCCCCACACGCCATCCCACTGATGACCAAAGCTACGATTTAGGGCACCCTGGAAAACCACCATGATGAGATGTTTTCAACAGCAGTGTTGAAGATTAACAACCTATTTAAAAGGCGGTTTACATTATTATTTTATAAAAATGCTCTTGTTTACGTTCCACGTTTTATTTGTATTTAATTTGAGCAACAACGTAATTTTTCAAAAGAGGCGCTACGGAGCTGTAGTGGGTGAATTCTCGACGACGGAGCGCCCCTACAGCGTTAAATATTCGAGACCGTGAGGGTAACGAGAGGAGCCGGGATATCTCACAGCCTCGGTGCGACCGTGCGAGACAAATCAAATATCGGGGCATCACCAGAGCGATTGCCCGCACCCCCTAAGCTCATAATGTAAGTTGCGCCACTAATATCACGTTTATTACACTATGTAACACAATATCTGCTCCTGGGTACTAAGTGTTATATTTTTATTGCGTATGCCTAAAAAGGTATAGAAAATGGCTATTATTCCCCACAAACTTTGCTTTTGTAAGCAGGACTTTATGTGAACGAAAGACGCAAATGCACACCACGTTTTCTCATTGAAAATAGGTACATTTCAAAATGATTATGATCATTGCGTATTATGACTACGCTTTGTTCAGCCACCGAGAAACCCCTCGCTGAGTCTCGTGACTGGTTTTGTTACTTTTTCTTCTTCTTCTTCTGCTTTCAGGCCAGGGTCCTGCCACGTGTTTTTTTTTCGCCCGTGCGATGGCTGTGTGTGTTGAGTGATTTTCGAGTGGCCTCGTCCGGCCACACAATGGGTGCTCTTGCGAAGGACGTAACGCGATCTTTAACGTTCACTGTAAGGCAAAATATTGCTTTGTTGTTGTTTTGTGGTTACTACCGTTCACCCAGAGTATTAATCAGGACGGCCGCTCGATTAGAACCGTGAACCTTTGCCACAGACACGCGGCGAAAGCGTTACCGCTAGACCACACGTGATCGCCTCATTGATGGCGAGGGGGTTGATGGGCGGCGAGGGTGAGGGGGTGTTCGGAATGAGGGTAAGGAAATGTGTGGCGGAAACTACGGCACGCGCACCGAATCCGTCACGGATGCAATTCCGCTACTTCTAAACGGCCCTCAAACGATCGTCACTGCACAATCCTACGTGGACCTACTTTCTGTACTGTCATAATTTCTTACCCCCCCCCCCCCCAGCACCGCCTCTCCACACACTCTCTAATCCAGCAACCAAGGCTTTCCGTATTCCTATAACTCAGTGAGGCGGGGGGGGGGGGGTTGTTCATTCTAGTTTGCTGCCCATAAGGTCTGGAAACTCCCTTCCCCCACCCATCCGTTCTATCACCTCCTTGTTCAAGTCCCAGGTTCAAGAGCTTCCTTCCTCCGCTCCTCTACCTCGCTTTGCATATTTAAAAAAAATTATAACCACTTCCTTCCTAGATAAACACTTTATAAGCATGCACCTGCTCTTGTGTGCAGACATAACTCTGGCCAGATGAGTAGGCAGGCAGGCAAGCAGACAGGCAGGTGGTTAGGCAGGTGGTTGGGCAGCTAGGCGGGCAGACAGGTAGGTAGTCGGGTAGGTCGTGAGACAGTCAGATATGTAGGTGGGACAGGCAGGTAGGCAGGTGGTAAGATAGGTTATGTAGGTAGGCGGTCAGGCAGTTAGACAGGTTGACAGGCAGGTAGGTAGATATGTAGGCAGGCCGGCAGGCAGGCAGGCAGGTAGTTAGATATTTAGGTAGGCGGGAAGACAGGTAAGTAGGCAGACAGGTGAGTAGGCAGATACACACGAGCTCACCCGTGTCGGTGACCCTGCCAAATGCGTGCTCGCCGTCCCCGGCGCTGCAGTTCCAGCGCCTGGCGCGGAACTGGTGCTGGCACTCGCGCTCGGCGAGTCGCGCCCCGGCCGCCACGTGCGTCACGTGGTCCTGGTAGAGGGAGCAGAGCTTGCGCTGCCCGGGGGAGAGACCCGGCAGCGAGGCGCACAGCGGCTGCGCGCCCAGCAGGTACACCTCGGGCCTCTGCACGGGCACGGCACCCAGCGACCTGGCACGGGAAACGGGCACGGCACGGGTACGGCACGGGTTCAGCTCGCGCAGACGTGTGTGGTTGGCCAGGCACACGTGGCCCGTAGTCCGCGACTGTTTGAGGAGGCGGCGGCGGCGAGGATTGGTGGATCGCACTGATGTTGAGGAGGTTGCCATAGCCTAGCTCGCCAGGAGAGGGCGGTGCATCAAAACAATGCGGACTTCGCCTTCTCTGTCTGTATGGGATAGAGTGTTTCTCCCTCGCACGGATATGAGCACTCGTTAATGGTCCGATGACATCCGAATACAAATTAAGCCGCGGAGCTTTGCCAATTGCTGGCGTTCCAGAATGTATGCAGCGAGAAGCCCTCGCATTGCAAATATACAGCCAAAGTTTTTCAGTCCACTGCTGAATGAGGACCTCGAAAAGGAATGTCTATCCATTGGTAGCTCCCGGCAGTGAGCAGTGCACCACCTTGCTCTGGCTTATGGTCAGAACATAGCCCGGGGAAGGGTGCAATAGAGAACCGCTCTTGAGGTCATTTTCAAATTGCCGCTTATTATTTGATCGATTCGGGTTTAGAGCGTCGTGTGATGTGTTATTACATTCGTGCAGATAGATGTGTCACCGCGGTGGGTATTTTTGTTTTTTAATCATGAAGTGACGAATTTGGTTAAAGATCGCAGCCACGGAGGGTTATGAACGCACGACAGTATATATGTATATTGTCGTACAAACGGAGGTTACGCTGCACGACCTCGCAGACTGGGTAGTTTTCTTTAGTGCTGTGTTTTTATTTTACGTCGTTTTAAGGGAGTGCTCTTGCCAATAACATTTGGTAAACCAGCAGCACAATCAGGAATATAGTCGTTCTGAATATCATCGCGGTGGCGATCATTAGAATTATTGATGATGATGATGATGACTGCGGCAGTGACGAAGATTACAATGACGACGATTTGTGATGACGATGATGCTGACAGTGATCATGATGATAATCATGATGATGGTAATGACGGTGACGATGACAACGGCAATTATGGTTAACACGACGATGATGGTGGTGATGATAACGATGGTGATTATGACGACGGAGATGATGCTGCTGATCATCATCATAATCATCATTAAGATAATGATCTCATCATTATACAGATGATGATGATTATCCTTGCACCGATAGTTTAGAAGATAACTCATCATAAAGATGCCCATCATGATCAGCGATGACGAGCGAGACACTAGTGATGATCTTCATGATCATGATGATTACAGCGAAGACAAGTATGTTATATTGACAACTATGATGATGATTTTGTCGGCAGTGAGGATGATTATCACCATGACAATGATTGTACGTTATGACAACCCTAATAACGAATACGAAGTTATTACAACGTACTCTCTTTATCACCTCCAGTCACTACCAGCACCAAAGACAGAGATCCCCCGTATAGCCTTATTAGACTGTTGGGGCAAGTGCTGTGAGCAACCACCTAAAAGGCCGGCACGGTTCACGAAGGGGTGGGTAGCCAACACCGCGCCAGACCCCCTTTGTATCCCTAATGGCGATGTTTGATACACACAGTACCCAGTTACTTGTTTGATTCGCCATAGAGGACGCCCAGGATCGGTTCAGCTAAATCGTCACCGGTGTTGACGGCCGTGAGCGCGAATCGAACGTGAGCGGCCGGGTTTGTTGCGCAGCGCGCTAACTACCAAACTACCAGCACCACCAGCACCACCACGACCACCAACCAACCCACCACAACCGTCCACTCATTCCACTCACCACCACGAGGCCGAGGCCCCGGCCAGAGGAACGTAGCCGAAGCCGGCGGCGACGACCACGAAGATGATGACCGTGACGACGAGGTCGGTGATGCACCGGAGTGGAGATGCGAACCCGTGTTCCATAGCTCGGGTGGGATGTTCGCGTTTCCTTCCCCCACTGCTCCTACGTGGACGGCGGCTTCAAGCCTCGCATGCATGCGAGGCGCACGCGACTTGATGATCTCCAGCTGACTGATGGTGATAATTGTTGTGGTGTTATCCTGTTGTGAGTGTGACGACGATAACGCTGCCGATGACGATACGAGGTTGTATTCCACAGGGCAGCGTTCAGGTACGAGTAGAGGTGGCTGTGTATTTGATTGTATAATGTCTAAGAGTGCTTCTACATGTATGTGTGTGCGTAGGGGTATAGAGGCGAGATTATGATAAGGCTGCTGATGATAATGATTCTAATGATGTTGATGATGACTGCGTTGGACTGTTACTTTTGCTGCTACTGTTGATAACGATTCCGTTAATGTTAAAGTTGATGATTAAGTTGCGGCTGCTGATGACGATAACAGATCATATAGGTGTCGCTGCTGATGCTGTTGCTGTGACTGCCGCAGCTACTACTGCTGCTGATGATGATAGCGATTCTTTCATCGTGCTGCTCCTGCTTACACTGATGATGATGATGATGTTTCCACGACTGCTGATGATAATCTATTACTACTGCTGACGATTGCGATGGTGAAAATTATATCAGTAAAGCTGTTTGCGCTACTGCTGCACGCTTGTTCTACCGCTTCTGACAAATATGTCACTGCTGCTGCTGATAATTATAATCCCATTGCTGCTGATGATGATGATGCTGATGATGCTGCTGATGATCCTTTATCATCACACCCACACATGCACACACAATACAGGCAATAACCGCGGCGATAGACTCTACGCGAGTCTCGGGGCTCTGTGCATAACGCGCCTCGGTCTGTCGGCAGTCGATGTGAGCGCACGTCAGTGCCAAGTGAGTGAGAGCGAGAGAGCGGAGGAGGAGGGCAGTGGTGAAGGAGGTTGGGGTGCGGGTGAAAAGAACTGGACCCTCGAGATCTGACAGAGATCGCCGCCCCCCCTCCCGCGCCCCACCCTGAGTTGCTTTAGCATCACAATGGTCTTAGTTCCCACCGATCACACAGTGATTCGCCTGGCGCGGTCGGGCGGTGGGGTGGAGGGTTGTGTGGGCTGCAGGGTAATCAATGAGACCTGTTCGGGGCAAGCCGAGGCTACTACGTCTTCAGTTCCGCTGTGCGTGCGCGTGCGTGCACGTGCGGAGCGGTGGCGAAGTGGTTAGCGCCCGCCGCACCTGCGCTGCGAACCCTTGCAGATATCCGAGTTCGATCCTCGCTCGTGGCTAATATCAGTGACGATTTTATGAAACGGTAATGGGCCTCGCCGAGGTCGACTCAGCCTTAAGCGAGTCGCCCGCCGAAGGCTTGTATCGAAAATCAGCACTGCGGAGACAAAGGAGGCTGGGAAATGTTACTGTGCCGTTCCGGCCATTCATAGATGGCTCGCGTACAGCACTTGCCCCAACAGTCTGTTAGCACACTGCGATAACGAGTTCGACTCTCAGCTACGGCTAACGTCAGTGGCGAGTGATTTCTGAAGTAGTGTTACGCTCACCTCTAGGTCGAGTCAGCAAGTACTCAGTCGCGGTGTGTAAAACATATGCACTGGGGAGACAAAGGCGGCTGGGCGTGGCGCTAACTACACAAACTCTCTCGTGTGCCGTGCCGGCCGGCCTTGCGATGTGCCCGGTGAAGGCGCGTGCCCCCAAATAGTCTGTGAGGCTATGAGGATGCTCATCAGCAGCAGAATCATCATCGTCGTCGGTTGCGGCATGACAGTGCAGCAACTAACCGTGAGCAAAATAAACATTTAATCGTTTAATGCATTAGCTACATTGTATCATATTATGCGGAGCCGAGGATCTGAACGTGCATCAGTTATTGGCAAATCTCCATGCGAGTTGAGTGTATTGCGTTTGACCAGGCGAAACGTCAAGAGATCATGACGAGTCCGATTTTACAACGAGTGACCTGAGCCACTCGTCTGCCAGTTTGGAGGATCAATGATCACCGCTGTCGCCGTGTGTATGTGTGTGTAAGATTCATCCCACTCGAGTCATTTGCGGTGCAATATTCAAATGTGGGACCGTGCGCCGGTACTCTGACGGCAGAGTCACGTCCGCCGTGAAACAGACTTCGCCAAATTAAATCAAGATCAGACTTCGCCTGTCGTCGTTGTTGCTATTGCACCGGCAGCAATAATCAGGGCGGCCGTTGCGTTAGAACCGCGAACATCTGGCGGCGACCGCTCTCCAGCTGGGACCATGAGACTGTGGGTCGCGACAGATGCGGATAATTGATGACGGTGCAGAAATGGAATATTAAAATAAAAACTGTCTCCGGGGCAGTGTGCGGTGACTGTGGTCAACCGCCCGGCATAGAGAAACCCCTGGAACCGTGGAATGCAGACTTAGCGCGGCGATTCACAAAGACTAGGGGAAGAACGGAGCGTCGTCACCCGCACAGGGAGAGGTTTTGCGCCGCTCCGCTACCCCGGACGCAAATCACCCGGGGCGGCTCATCGCCCACCTCGACGTGAAGTCACAGGCGCTGCTCGACGGCGGCGTTCTTCATTGCAAGGACACCCCGCGGGCCTCTGGAGGTCCCTGGTGGCCGTTAGTGCGGCACCCCTGACGTGCGGCCCCCCTCCCCCCCGACATTACACCAAGAGTGAAAACACCCCCCCCCCTTTACACGTCATCATCATAATGCTGTCCAGCCCCCAATGGATTCACGTCTGTGGCGGCCCTCACACTGATGATGTCTTATCGTCGAAAGTCGTCCCCCCTCCCCCCCACCAGCTCTGAAAATGAGTGAAGAACACCGCCCTACAGCGACATGAGCCGCACGAGCGAGATGAAGAAGATGAGACCCGGGTGAGTTGAGGGTTTTCTTGGGCGTAAAACAACAAAAACGAAGCAAGAGAACGAGAGAGGGAGACACCATCCCTCGGTGGTGGCAACTTCCCCGTGTCCCGCGCGCAAGAGAACGAGAGAGGGAGACACCATCCCTCGGTGGTGGCAACTTCCCCGGGTCCCGCGTGCCAGGCCCGTCTGGACGGCTGTGGCCTTCCCTCCGTGGCGCCGACATCTCTCGGTTTATCGAGTTCAAAAGAATTTGATCACAAACTCCCCCACACCCACCACGCCGTCCTCCCTCCCCCCTCGAGTTTGGCTCGAGGCTGCATCGCGCTCCCGATAGCGAGCGACCTGAGCCACACCGCGGCTCCACGTCGACACGCGAACTCCTCACTCACCCACCTCGTCACTCACCCACCTCGTCACTCACCCACCTCGTCACTCACCCTCGTCACTCACCCACCTCGTCACTCACCCACCTCGTCACTCACCCTCGTCACTCACCCTCGTCACTTCTCAGCCTCATCACTCACCCACCTCACTCGCCCTCCTCACTCAGCCTCATCACTCACCCACCTCACCCACCTCACTCACCCTACTCGTCACTCCTCATCCTCCTCACAGTTGCACCATTGTTTGTACTGCCGCGTCGGGAAATAGAATCGAACCGGCGACCTCAGGATATCAAGGGGCGCCACAGTGGCTAGGAGATGTTAACAACCTCGCCTGGTATTCAGGAGGTAGTGGGTTCGATCCTGACCCTGACGCCTGCTGCTGTATATTTGGAGTTTGCGTGCCTCTCTCTCATCATCATTATGGTGGCTAGGAGATATTAACTACCTCGCCTGGTATGCAGGAGGTAGTGGGTTCGATCCTGACCCTGACGCCTGCTGCTGTATATTTGGAGTTTGCGTGCCTCTCTCTCATCATCATTATGGTGGCTAGGAGATGTTAACTACCTCGCCTGGTATGCAGGAGGTAGTAGGTTCGATCCTGACCCTGACGCCTACTGCTGTATATTTGGCGTTTGCGTGTCTCTCTCTCATCATCATCACGGTGGCTAGGATATGTTAACTACCTCGCCTGGTATGCAGGGGGTAGTAGGTTCGATCCTGACCCTGACGCCTGCTGCTGTATATTTGGAGTTTGCGTCTCTCTCCCCATGGTCGCGTGGATTTTTCTCCGGGTCCTCCGGTCCCCACCCCCCCCCCCAATTTAGAAAAATGCGCTTAGAGTATTTGGCTGCTATAAATTTCCACGTGATGAGCCACTTCGTTGAGCTATCATTTGTGGCCAGATCGCTTCTGAAAAAGAGCTGTATATCTCAGTGGGCCTTACCTTTTTAAATAGAAAAAAACAGTCAAATAGTAAGCTAAATATACATGTGTGTTATGCATGCGTATGTACAATAGTATTCATATACATATTTACGTATATATATACTGACCGTCTGCATTTGTGAAACTGTGTGTGTGCGACTGCGTGTACAGTGCGTCGTTGACTGTGTATGCGTGTAATTATACGTTCCAAATGTGTGCGTATATATATTTATATATACTTTTTTTACATAGATCAATCGGCCGGGTAAGGTCATATAATTGTTATTTTCTATATACCCGAGGTTTTAACAATCAGGATTATAGTGAGAGCAAGGTATAACTAAAAAAACGTGTGTTCTAGCGGTTTCACCTTCTTTGGGACTCATCTCTCTGGAGGGTAACTTTCTGCCACAGCAGCACGATGATCATCGTGATTATACACCCGACTGGATGTGTGACTTGCGTGAAATCCAGCGATAGCTTTCGAAGGGATAGGAAGATGAAGTTTCGCAACACATTCTAGTCAAGTTTATCCTTCTGGCTTCGTTCAAATAATAAAACGAGTATCTTTATAGATTTAAATGTTACCCTTAATTCATACGGCGAATATGTTTACTGCCTTGAACTGAATCGCTCCGTTTGCAACCAGTCTTTACTTGTATGTATGTTGAACTTCTTTCGCACCGTACGCAGCCAACCGTGATAATCCGACGTGCAGGGAGAAGGCTAACAAACTAAAACACAAAAATCAGTTCTAAAGAAATTAGTTTTAAATCGAGATGATTTAGAAGTGCGTAAACTCCAAGTGGTTTCCTAATATCGGAAAGGAAGAGCGTTCCAGACGGCCACAGAAACGCATCTGAGAAGCTCGGATGGTTTAAGCCTGGTTCGTCGGGGTTGTTTGCAAGAGGGGGGGGGGGGGTGTTTGACCATACTTCACCACGCTGGCTCAGTGTGCGTTGGTTAAAGCAGGGCGGGGAAGGGGGTGTAGGTGGTCGAGATGCGAGATGCCCGAGATTGGTTCAGATGTCACTCGCCACTGATGTTAGCCGTGGCCGGGAATGGAACTCGGTTCACCAGGTTCGTCACGCAGTGCCGCCACTCCGTATGTTGCTAAAATTCAAGGTGATGCATTTATAGATACCCCCCCCCCCCCATTAAAATCAATGTGAGATATTAATATGGAGAAAGCAACATTTTAAAATCCAGTGCACCTATTACATCTCAATGAAATTTGTCTGCAACGTGTGGAGCCATCGCGTTCACTGTAATCAATCACTCGTCGAGCAGCCAATTCAAAGGGTTCGTTAGAAACGAGTGGCTGGCGGCATCTGCAAACGGATCACCCCGTGTACCATTATCGCGATCGCTTCCCAGCGTTCGTGATTCGCATGCGGCACGGGGGTACTTACAGGTCGGAGAAGTGAGTGAGAAATGAAAGAGAGACAAAGGTGGGACTTGCCAACGTCCCATTGTTGTCGACCACAAGTCACAACCGTCGTGCGCGAATATCGCGGTGGGTACTTTTAGAATCAGAATATCGTATTTTTTTTTACCGGAGGAATCCGATGAGCTATAAAGCTCTCTTCTCACAGGTGTACAGGTTAGGAGACCGGGTGATCGGTCGGGGCGGATAAGTTGACGGTCGGATATGCGACGTTACCTCTTATTGGTTCCATCGAAAGGCTCCGTGATGACTGATGTGTACGTGCAAGCATCCGGGCACAGTTAAGTACCGGCTGTCAACGTCTGCGGGAATTCCTCCTCCGTTTTAGAGGTGGCCATTTCTGCGTGCGCTAAGAATTTGTGGTATTCTTTTTTTTGTGTGTCAGCCCTCATTTACGGAAAGTGCCTCCGGGGAATAGAAACATTGGCGAGGTGGGGGAAGGTGGTGGGGGTGGGTGGGTGGGGGGGGTGTGTTGGGGGATTCTGCTCAAACAAATTCCACATTCCTATGGCGGGTGCCAAGGATTACCAAAGCGCGGCCGACTTCTCACAAAGCGTTACGCAATTTTAGCGACCCGCAGAATGAGGGATGATGGGCTGCCATCGACCACAGACCGGCATTTGAAATTGTCACTTTCAAATGTGCGAGTTGAGTGCTCTTGAGCGTCGTTATCACCAGGCATGTTCTATCGACTGCTGGATGAAAGGCCTCCCCGAGCCTTGCTGGTACGATTCAGCGCTCCGTCTCGCTCCTGCACGGGATGAGCCGGTCTCTTCCGCTCCCTCTCTGCGGGGGGGTCATCCTCTCGCACGCGTTTCCCCTCCACCTTTGGCTCTCTTCCCGTCGCCGATCTCGCCCAACGCTCATCAACGCCATCAACATTGCCCGTTCTCGCGACGTAGCCTTGCCGAAGTCCAACTAGCGTTCCTCAATGCATCTAGCTTTCAAACGAATTTCTTTTGAGCTGCTTTTGTGTTGTTGTGCTTCCCCGCCACACCTTTGATGAGTAGTACGGTTGGCTACGTACGGTGCGAAAGAAGTTCAACGTGCATATGACAGTACATACGAAGTATCTAACGTGCGTGTGTTCTCTTACCCACGTGTCCCCCATCGTCGCTCAATGTCATTACCAGCACACATTGCTTTCGTTGTGCAACTACATTTTATGAAAAGTGTTGTCCCCCGTTCTTTATGGGTGTCCGTGTTTCTCTTGAATGCCCTTATCGGAGCACCAATGAAACCCACACACTGATGGACAATGACTATTGTATTGTAAGGGACACCCAGCGACATCAGTGCGCCCAGAGAAAACCCAAGCAGCCATGGCACGAGGGTTGGAACGCTTACATACCCTGTACAACAAGCACAACTCTGGACCGGTTTCCACATGTGGTGTCTCATCAGCAGCGATGTCGGGCTTGCTTAAACCAATCAATGCCGGTGAACTTCCGTTTATTTCGGATAGGGCCCTTGCCTAAAACATCGGGCAAGTTCCGCAGCCTGCCCATCGCTGATGATTGTTTTTGCTTGTACAGTATTAATTGACAATTGCTGTTGAAGACCGTGTGGCTGATGAGACGTGTTAAAAAAAAAAACATTTCAAAGACAAATATATGAATGACGCATGTTACATTATCGGCTTAATTTTTTTTCTGTTGACACATCGGTGTAGTATGTATATATACAGCACCATATTATTCGACCAAGGCTGCTTAAAAGATTCATTTGCAGGAGTTTGTGTGGCTGACAGAAATGTGTAACAAAAAATATTTAATTTATTTTTACGTACAGAGACATATCGGGAGGGAGGAGAATGGTACGTGTATTTATTTTACAACTGTCCTTATACTCCCCGCAGGGATGATCAGCGAGGATTACGTTCCATCCCTGATGGTTTATTTGGTGTAAGGAAGGATGGGTGTGAGTGGGTGTGGAACTGGGTGTGGGGAGCGGTGGTGCAGCGGTTAGCGCGCTGCGCTATAACCCGAATTCCATTCCAGATCACGGTAACCAACACCAGTGACGACTGTCTGAACCGTTTCTGGGCGTCTCCTAGGTCGACTTGGCCTCAAATGAGTACCTGGTGCGGTGTGTAAACATCGCCGCGAGGGAAACAAAGGCGGCCGGGCGTGGTGCTGGCCACCCACCCTCTCGTGCGCCCTGCCGGCCTTCATAGGTGCTGCTCGCTAACAGCACTTGCCCCAATAGTCTGTTTCGGCTACACGCGGGATATGTCTTTGATGTGTTAGAGTAAAGCTAAAGGAGCAGACCTATAAACGCTCGCTCTCGCCACTGCTTGCGGAAGGGGCTCCACTACAGGGAGCTGTAGAGAGCCTCCACAGAGGGTGCTTTGGCCTACTCTTCCACGTTGGACAAACGTCTTAGAATAGGCTGAAGTACCCACCGTACGCTGCCTGCCGATCGACTTACTGTGGTGTTGAACCCATGTTGTGTATACTGCTGGGTGGACAGATGCGGTAGGGTGGTAAAGAGGGGGGGTGGGGGGGGGTGTTAACAAACGAAACGTTCCCAATGTTTCAACTGAAGAAGGGCCATTGCCCGAAACGTTACTTATTGTATAATCTTCCTTTAAAGACCACACAGCGCCATTGACGAATGCGTGTGAATTAATACGATACGGGGATATACATTTCTAACGGTGGAGGAGGGGGGGGGGTGGCCCCCTTCCTTATCGGCATCGGGCAGTTCGCCAGCATTGCTTCGCGCGAGCGCCCGACTCTGCTGATGAGACACTGAATTGTCGAAACCTAGTCCGGGCGCCGTCTTGGGACGCTCGTTTTTACAAGCGATCAAAACAACAACAACAACAAAGAACAACAACAACAACAACAATTGCGACGCCGTTGAACGGACGGCAGGGGACTCGCAGGAGTCCGCCCAGATCGTGTGAACAAAGTGCTTGACGCATGTTCTTGTTTCTTTCGGTAAAGTCACGGTAGATAGGAAATAACTTAATTATAGAATACGACGTTTCGATTGCAACACGAGCAGTCGTCATCAGGTAGAACTAAATTTGAGAGAGAGAGAGACAAAACACAGACACGGAGACACACAGGCAGACACACAAGCAGAGAGAGACAACACGGAGTGTTTGTCTCTCGTGTGTGGAGGCTCTCTACAGAGTGTGTCTCCGTGTCTCCGTGTCTGTGTTTTGTCTCTCTCTCAAATTTAGTTCTACCTGATGACGACTGCTTGCGTTGCAACTGAAACGTCGTACTCTATTATTGAATTTATTTTCTTTCGACGTGACCTTACCGAAAGAACCGAAGAAGAAAAAAATATTTTAAAACTGAAAATAATCAATTGAAAATAATGAAAGCAAACATATGCTTTACGCATCTTGTTGCTTTTATCGTTAATGCGGAGAGACGGGCACGGTGGAATGAGGCGACGATTCAACGCCGCTATTCCTGCCCACAATTATCGGGTAACGCGCTTTTAGCACTCGGCGAAACGCCAGAGGCGGACCGCAACGCCTCGCGTCTTCGGCCTCTGTCTCCAAATCCCCGTGGCCCTCTGAACCGCCGGGGGGATCCGTAAGTGAGCGTTCAGAGCCGAGATCCGCAGAAAATCCACGTGGATTAACCCTGACAGTCACCACAGCCGTCGCACACGGGTGCGGGATTAGAGGCGACTTCTTACGCACGGGTGAGTGAGAGAGAGAGAGACAGAGAGAGAGAGAGACAGAGTCTGTGCACGTGTGTCTGTGTGTGGGAGAGCGGGTGTGGTTAGGGTTGCGGGGAGCGGGTAGTGTAGAGGTTAGCGAGCCACGCTACGAACCCGACGGCCCGAGTTCGATTCCCGCTCACGGCCAACACCGGTGACGATTGTCTGAACCGGTCCTGGGCCTCCCCTACGTCGACTCAGCCTCAAATGATATACCTGGTACGGTGTGTAAACATCGCTACTGGGGTGACAAAGGCGGTCGGGCGTGGTGCTGGCCACCCATCCCCCTCGTGTTCTGTTCCCGGCCTTCATATGTGCTCGCTCACAGCACTTGCCCAATAGTCTGTTAAGGCTAAACGTGTGGATCTTTCTGCTTGTAGAAGGGCTGGTCATCCACCCACTGCCCTTCGTGTTCCGTTCCGGCCTTCATAGGTGCTACTCGCTAACAGCACTTGCCCCAACAGTCTCTTTAGGTCGTATGGGAGATCTTTGTCTTTGGAGCGGTGTGGGGAGCGGTGGAGTTGCGGTTATTCCGGTGCGCTTCGAACACAGCGACCCGAATTCGACTCCCGCTCACGGCCATCAATACCAGTGACGATTATTTTAACCGGTCCTGTGCCAACCCCAGGCTACGTACGGTGCAATAAACGTTCAACACACACACACATACGTACCCGACCTGCCGAAAAACTGTTTGCGATTGGTACATAGAATCGTCGACTTCTGTACAGTATCGTGTGCTAACCAATTACCATAATTTAATCACGATAGCATCGTTCATATCTTTATTCTAGCCCCATATATAAGGCATATATATAGCCTTTAGTATATATAATATATTTGATATGTATGTGTATGGCATTACCTACCACGGTCGGCATGTGTCTATGGCTGGATATGCGTGCAATAAATTATACGTTACGAAATACGTGCACCTGAGTTTCTAATCCATATGTATATACCGCATGAACAAACAGTGCTATTACGAAAATATGTGTTCGCGTGTATAATTACGTGAGGTTACATGCAATAAAAACACAACACACCTGCACACAAAATAAAGACAAAGATCCCCCGTATAGCCTTTAACAGACTGTCGGGGCCAGGTTGCTGTTCACGAACGCCGAAACGGTACACGAGGGGGTGGGTGGCCAACACCACGCCCGACCGCCTTTGTCTCCCCAGCGCTGGTGTTCAATACACACCGCACCTTGACTTAAAGCTTTCGTGACTGTAGGTTTTTTCTTATTTTCTTTGAGCCTATCTACGTGAATTTACAGAAAGACCCAAAGAATACATCACCGCACCGTGCACTTATTTAAGGCTGCGTCGACGTACGAGAGTTCCACGACTGGAACTCTCGTAATCAATTCCTGACCACGACTATGAGATCAGTGGCAAGTTGTGCGCGAACGGGTAGAGAGTAGTGGGCTCATCTGTCCCCTCCACCAAACCGCCACTGACTAGCGTGGGTGAGTGAAGTGTGGTCGGACAGCCCCTGGTGACTGAAGTGGCATGGGAAGGCGTTCATCATCAGCAGTGGGAATATTATTTAATACATTATTATGTCTATATGACAGAACCACATCTGGACAGCTGAGCACACATAACACATAATTACCGCTGTTGACTGCCACATCCTATATTGCACATCGCACTGGCACTGGGTGGGGCTTTTACGTTTCATTGTTGCGCAGCGCCACAGGTCTGAATTGAAGGCAAAGGGGCAGCGCTGCAATTCCTACGCTCGGTGCACTGCTGGGGGGTGGGAGGGTTTCCTCTAAGGGAGCTCCAAAGAGCCCCCTCCGGAATCTATGTTTTTTTCTACTCTTCCACGCCGGCCACACTATATTTTTTTTTGCCAGGTAAAGCCCACTGAGTTATCTGGCTGCTTTTTCAGAGGCGACCTGGCCACAAATGATAGCTCAACGACGAAAGTGACTTATCATCGTTTGGGCATTTATAGCAGCCAAATAATCTTTAGCGCATTTTGATTCTTAATGGGGGGGGGGGGGTCGGGGGGCAACAACCGGACGACCCGGAGAAAAATCTACGCGACCACGGGGAGAACATGCAAACTCACAAATATACAGGCGTCAGGGTCGGGATGTAATCCACGACCTGCTGTATACCAGGCGACGGAGTTAACATCTTGCCACCGCGGTGCCCAAACAGATGAGTGTTACCCATACTTTACCCCACCACACGCGAACTGCAGAGCTACTAAACCGAGGTTGTACCCATGTACACTGCTGGGTAGAGAGAGGCAATGAGAGCGGGACGAGTTTAAGACAGTTGCACCATTGTTTGCACTGCCGCGTCGGGAAATAGAATCGAATCGGTCACCTCAGGCTATCAAGGGGCGCGACGGTGGCGAGATGTTAACTACCTTGCCTGGTATGCAGGAGGTAGTGGGTTCGATCCTGACCCTGACGCCTGCTGTATATTTGGAGTTTGCGTGTCTCTCTCTCATCATCATCACGGTGGCTAGGAGATGTTAACTACCTCGCCTGGTATGCAGGAGGACGTGGGTTCGATCCTGACCCTGACGCCTGCTGTATATTTGGAGTTTGCGTGTCTCTCTCTCATCATCATCACGGTGGCTAGGAGATGTTAACTACCTCGCCTGGTATGCAGGAGGACGTGGGTTCGATCTCGACCCTGACGCCTGCTGCTGTATATTTGGAGTTTGTGTGTCTCTCTGCCCGTGGTCGGGTGGATTTTTCTCGCGTGGCCCTCTGTTTTTTTTTCCGTCCACATTTAGTTCCATGCGTTTTGAGTATTTGGCTGTTATAGCTTTCTACACGATAAGCCACTTCGCTCAGCTATCGTTTGTGGCCAGACCGCTTCTGAGAAAGGAGCTATCTAGCTCAGTGGGCCTTACCTGGTAAAATAAAACTAAAAGTGTGGTGTTAGTTGAAGTCCGGTGTGCTGACCATGCATCCATTGTGGCAGCATCCAAGAGTTGATATAAAATTTGATAGTCGCAATATTGCCCTTTATTTAACTCAGACATAAATAAATAAAACTCGTACATAAAAAGTCTCGTTTTCAGGAGGGTCCTGCTACATTGAGATTGGCTTTTGGGGCCAATCCCATTCGCAATGGGCGCTTTGTCTTTCCTGGCGGGGAGGAAACCGAAGAACCCGGAGAAGGCCCATCATGGACACGACGGAGCGGGGGAGATCCGCACAGATGGATTCAAGAACGAAGAGAATTTACTGCCATTCGCTTGTTAGCCGGATTCCGTCACGCTTCGCTTCCGAGGTCTGACAGGCAATGTTGAGACAGTGGTGGAAATTCCACATTCCCGTGACAGCAGCCAGTATATCCGTGAAGTACGGTCATCATTGATGTCTTACAAAGTGATAGGATTACTAATTGTATCTCCCCTCAAGGGATGATTGGCTGAGTCCGCCGTTACCCTGAATTTTGAAAAAAAAAATGTTATCTCAAATTGACCACTAATGCAACAATTATGATAATCATCAAAATCATCGTCAGCCTTGGTCAATCCACTGCTGGATGGAGGCCTCCCCAAGCATCCACCATCATCAACCTTGGTCAATCCACTGCTGGATTAATGTCTTCCTAAACGTATTAATCGTCTCTCACGATCCTGCGATGTACTAATCCACAGAGCACCTACACATGAGCTGATCACAACAATGTAGTTTTTGCGCAACAAATATGCTTATTTATTACATTATTATAAATATAGTAGCCCTTTGCGTAACTTGGAAACAAGTTAATTGAGTCTTGGGACTACTTTGCAAGAGGGTCCTGGGTTGTAACATTTTCGCCAAGTTTTGTATTAAACACAACCAACTTGCTGCACTGCTTTGTTTACAGGCATCGCCTTTAAGCTATGCAAGTCGGTGGCTCTACCAGGAACGACGATTGCCTACATGTGTGTGAACCTCCCGATTCCACCTCCGTATGATCTACAGGGATAATATCGTACATCTACCGCATCGAATCAGCGCGGTGAAGTATGGTCAACCAACAGGCAACACGACGCGGCGAGGCCTTCATCCAGCAGTGGATTGACCAAAGGGCTGTGCATATTCTATCACATGCTGGGTCGTAGTGGCTATGCACGTCTGTGATCCAGCGCTTCGGAGGCAAGGGCTGGTGGATCGCATCGCGATGCTGTGAAACTCCCGAGCCCGATGGGGCTGCGAGGATGTGACCAGGCGGAGGAGGAGTCTGTGCAAAAAGTAGGTTCGTAACGCCCGTCTTTGAGGACCTTTGAGTGTTATCCTCCTGGTGTGCAAGGGTGGGTGTTCTCTGCTAAGTCCAGTTTCCTCCCGCGTGCGCCAAAAGCTCATGAATGGAATTGGCCAAACATCCCAAATGCGGGACCCCCCCCCCCCCCCGCCTCTAAAATGATATTGAGACTCAATGCGGCTTTTGTGGATAAACCAAGTGTATTCATCGTCTTAATTATCAACCATGGTCAATCCACTGCTGGATGAAGGCCTCCCCAAAAAACCCAACGTAAAAAAGTCAAAAGCGGTATATCCTGCTCAAATGAGCATTGAAGCGGTGCTCATGTGGCCACTTAAATTTTTATCGACCCCGGAGAGATGATGGGCTGAGTCAACTCTACCCCCCCCCCCCGACCAACACAGGCTTTCAACTGGCAAACTTGCGACCGCTCTGCCTGCCCGCTATAACGAACAGAAAAACACTCACTCACTCACCTGTGCGCACTGTCGCCTTCCCTTGAGCAGCAGCAGCAGCAGCAGAATAACTTCGACGTATATATTAATTGTACGAGCGATGTAGTAGTACACTACGTATCTCCACCCTTCCCCGAAATGTTTTTTTTGAGCGTGCGATTTAAAATATATATAATCTCGATTATACAACAATGTGTTTCTGTGCCTATGTCACATTCCGCGGATTAATGCATCGCGCTCTCTGAATAAGCTATTACTCGCTAAGCGGAAAAACATGGTGAGCTCCGAAACACGGCCTCGCGCGCATACTGACTCACACTTGACTGCCCCAACATTTTTAAACTTACTTCAAAAAACGAACACTCTGCCGTGACAGGTTTTGCTTATTTACTAATATACGTGCTACCTTTAAAATGTGAATATATATATATATGTCTAGGTGCTGCACATACAGAACTATATATATAGATATGTAGACACTGTCTGAGTTGGCTCGTAAGAGTCCACCCAAATGGCTGTTTGCGATTTAGTTCCAGTAGCTAATTTTTGCGTTCGCTCGCTCGCTCTCGAAAATTGTCCTCGACCGCCCACGTTCGCTCAGCCGGTCTCGCTACTCACTCTGTGCGCGCTGTGATGGACTATTTTGGGGAGGTAGGGGCCAGGGTTTTGAGTGGAGCATGGAAGGAGGGAGAGGGGGGGTTGGAGTAGGAGGAGGAGGGAGGAGATGAGAGGGAGTGGGGCAAAGTGAGTCGACTTGGAGCTTGCACGGATCTTTATAGGTGAGCGTCGATGCTGTGCGTGTGCTGTGTCTCTCACTCACATTGTACCTGGTCAGCAATGTTTTCCGTGCAATAAACAACCTTCAGCGCTTCCAACCGAGCTCTGTGGTCCTTGTGTTAACAAGGGGCGGCAGGCCTCGAACGTGGTGGAGCGCTCTTACCAATAGCCTTTGACAGCCCCAGCAAGGCATTCGTTCAATAAATATGCCGAGTCCTGATTTCGTGCGGCGTTTAATTGGAACCCGGCCCTTCGCTCCGGATGTTTGTCCTTGTCGTATGTTGCATCATTAAATCGGCTCTATATAACGAGCGTCCATCCCTCCCCTCCCACCACGCAGCCACTACCTCCTCGGTCCCCCACCTCTCTCCCCCTTGCGCCCGTCACCACCAACCCTGCCATCCCCCCCCCACCTCCAACAGCTCCACCGCACCACCCTCACCCCCAACCTCAGCGGCATGCGCGTTCAGTGTCTTCCCACAGTGGAATCCCGTTCGATCATTGCGATGGCCCAAAAACGAACGATGAACCGGACAGCCCGAGTGTTCATCTGCACCAGCTCAGCCCAATTCGGCAATTAATATCGTACCTTCATCAGCAGTGTCTATTTAGGTATGAGCAGTCAGGTTTATTGATGATCCATCACTCGCTCGACGGCTGGCTGGCTCTAGGGATGGACGGTCACGTTCAAAGAACGTGCGATCTGCTCTATTCGTATCGTCCTATCATATATCTATATTAGAAACAAGTTTTGCTGGCTGGCTGGCTGGCAGGACATCACGTCCAGAGAAAGGGAGGGAGAGAGGGACAGATGGACGGTCACATCCAAAGAACGTGCGGTCTGGTAGTTGTTTGACGAAGAAGCAACAAAAAAAACAGCAGCAGACATCTGTCCATTTATAATAATTATTCTATTTATAGAGCGCCTTTCATCAAGGAACTCAAAGATCTATGCACCACCGCCAACTTCTCACCTACCACTCTCCCCCTCCCTCCTCGGGCCCCATGTCAGCAGCAGCAGCAGCGTCAATGTTTTCTCACAAGTGGCGTCTCATTGTGGCTCCGATGATGATAGAGGGGTAGGTGGCGATGGAGGAGGTGGGGGGGGGTGGGGGGCGTGGGCGTGGAACGTCGTGTCGAGCAGGTGGGGGTGAGTCGCGTAAGCCGCTAGGGCGCTGCCATGAAAAAAAACCCCAAAACAAACCCTCCTCGCCCTCGCCTCCGTTCCAGAGAGAGAGAGAGACGGAGAGAGAGATAGGCGGGGAGAGAGATAGGCGCGGGGGGGGGGGGAGAGCTAGAGAAAAGAAGAGCATGCGGTTCCGTCGGGTGTTGTAATACGACACTGGGCAATTTAGTTTTAAAGAGTGTCAAAATACGGAGGGGTTTGTATCGTGTAAGAGACAACGCGCGGCCACAGTGACAGGGCGCGAGGTTTGCAATTCACGGGGCCTCGAAGGAATGAGCAGGGAGGCGGTGGGGGGGTGTGTGGGCCGAGGAGGAGTATGGAGTTAACCTCAGCCCAGCATCTTCATCATCATCCCAATTGTGTCGATAAAATGAAGTACTCTAACCAAGCTTTCGGGTATGTCACCAAATGGTTGTCTTGTGTATAGACTTGTACCTGCCGTAGGAATATGGAATTCCCATCATGAGCAGATCAGTCGGCGGGCGTTTATAATTAAAGTTATAACATTAAAAATAACGTTAATTATAAGGTTGTCTTGTGGACAGACTTGCACCTACCATAGGAATGTGAAATTGCCATCATGAGCAGACCTACCTGCGTTCGTGTATAATCTCGGTTATTATTTTAGGGTTCGACTTGGCCTATCATCCCACGCACCGTGTCTTGTTCACAAACTAACTCCTTCTGCCATAGGAATGTGGAATTTCAAAGCAGACCTGTGGTAAATTTTGCATGAAAGTTATAAAATGCATACAGCAGCATTGCGAGCTGAAATGACAGTTACCTATTACACAATTGCAATTTTTATTTATCCCAGGTCTAACCACTGGGTCACATATACCATTACCACCCAGCGTTAATTTAGCTTAACCAAAATAACCTTTTGAGGAGTGGTGGCGCAGTGGTTAGCACACTGCCCTACATACCCTGCGAACAGAGTTTTGATTTGACACGTAGGCTTTCGCGAGCAATATCATCAAAAAACAAGTTTTTTTGGGTTAGATCGCGTAAATATATAAATGTGTGAAATCTGACTGTCACCTGATGAAGCTAGTTGTAATTACTGGCGAAACGTCATACTCAGTTTGTAAATGTTGTGGCTTGGCTCTCCAACACACCGGTGTGCTGTACGAGTCACGAATTGGCCACGTTCTGTTTACGTGACAACCCTTACGAATTGGCTGTGTCGGGTGGTGGGCGGATTTTACGACACATTTATATATTTACGCGATATAACCCCAAAAAATTATATTATGGATGAGTTTTTATTTTCCGGTCACGGCTAACGAGCTGATGATAAGCGTGACCTTTTTCACAAACCCGCACTGACCAGCTCGGTGAAATATGGTTGAACAGCCCCACCGCATGACCGACACAGCCTTCATCCAGCAGTGGATTAATTGATTAACAATTTTGGAGGTTTGCCCGAATGTTGTTGTCAAAAAGAGACATTGGCACATATTTGGCATTTTTTTTTCATTTTTACAAAAACGTAAATTCACCCAACACACGAGAATCTGACCGATGACATTCGCTTTAATTGTTTTACTTACTTTTACCAACAACTACAAGCAGTGCGAGGTGGGTGGGTGGCTCATAGATCCAAGCACTGCCGAGAACCTGGGTTCAAATCTCATCTGTGATCAATCCGTTATTCTGCCGGTAGGGGGCGAGTCTGTTAACGAGATAACCACCGGTTGAACTCCCTGACAAAATGGTGCCTATTTTAGCGACCCGATAGGATTATAGGCAGAGTCGAACCCTTGTTCGAACCCTTGTTCGACTCTACAATAACCAAGTTCGTAATTCGTGAGAAATTTTTCGAATTTGTCGCAAACTGAATGTCTCATCTCGGTCGTCGATGACTCACGTGGATAGAATTTTTTTAAACGTAATTTGGGCAAATTCCAGCTTTGATATATGTACAATATTTGGTTTGGCTGCCACGTGACGAAGCAGGCGGGCAGTCTTCCTGTTTCTCTCGATGCGCTTCCCAAAGCACGTGGAGACACAGACGACGGAAAGACAGCGTGGCAAACACGTCTCACGTTGGTTTTGTGTAACCAGATGAGATCTCAAGGGACCAGGATAGGAGTCGCACTTGTAAGAGTGACCTGGGGGCATTTGCCTGCCAGCAGGGGGCAATGATTGCTGCTCCTGTGCGTATTTAATCCCAACTAAGTAATTTGCGGTGTCCTTTCCGAAATTTCGACCCTGCCAACGACGTAACAGGATCTTTAACATCAACTGCGAATGAAGCAGACGGAGCCACAGTATCGTTCTTATTATTGTTTTGTTATCGTTGTTATTACACCCGCAGTATTAACCAGGGAGACCCGCTGGATTCGAACCGTGAACCCTGTGCAACAGCAGGCGGCGAACGCGCCCGCGCTGGGCCACGTCAACGCGTGGTGACAACGCAGGCAACACGCGTCTATCCGAAAGCTCCATCCACAGCACAACTCCGCGAAGACCCGCACGGCAGTATTAACGCGAAACCCTCTAAGCCATTGGTTCTTAACCCGGGGTGCACGCACCCCCTGGGGGTGCGAGATGCCCTTTCTGGGGGTGCGAGACACGGCCAGATTTTATTTAAAAGGCAAATATGCGAAAACACAAATTTAGCACGGGCACGTAAGCGCAACTTGCCTTGTTTCATCAACCACCTGTGTGTTTAATAACGTGGTTACTTATTTTTTTACGATTAAAAACCAATGAGGTGCAAGGCTGCAGTAAAGGTTAAGAACCACTGCTCTAAGTAGGCTAAGCTACCACCACACTGGGACAGTTGCGGGGCGAGTTGGTGGGCGGAGCGGGGAGTAAAGCAACAGCGGCAGTGCTCTGGGTCAGGGCCAGGGAGGAGTTGAGCGAAGTCGCCCTAGAAATTGGATTAAGTCGCTGACATGCTTTGGGTTAAAGCGCAGAGGTCAGCCGAGGGGTCACAGCACAGATATGCGTTCCTTTCGCCAGGTTTACAAAGGGATTACGGTGTTGGGGAAAGGTGGGGAGGGGGGGTTGGTCGTGAGTGTGGGGGGAGGTGGTGGAGTAAGCCTCATGGCCACGGTGTTTGGGGCGCGCGTCCGATTCCCCGGGTGCGTTCGCGAGTTTGAGCTGTTGGGAGGGTCTGAAAAGTCGGCTTTTTAAGTAGCAAAGCCAAACTCACGGAGTCGGAGGAGCTGGTATAGGAGGAGGGTGGGAGAGGGAGGGGGGTGAGTGGGGGTTAAGGGGCGGGAGGGAGGGGGCACAGTGCGGTGAGACCCCGTAGACCGTTCTGCCTTTCTGTCACCCGCGACGCGAAATTTAACACTCGGCATCAAATGCAGCAATTTCCCATCATCATCATCATCAGCATCGGGGCGGGTATTTTGTTTTGCCTACATACTGCGGAATATATATGCTATACGTTCCAAAAAAAAGAATACACGTGAACATATTTTACGTGTACATCCCCCAGGAGATTTATTTCACACTGAATATGTCGCGGCTCGCCCTGGTAGACTGGAGTAGCGTGGCGCCCTAGCGGCTCGTAGTTGTCAATAGGGCTCCACGATGGCTAGGAGATGTTTACTACCTCACCTGATATACAGGAGGTCGTAGGTTCCATCCCAATCCTGACGCCTGTAATTTTGGAATGTCAATGTTCTCCCCGCGGTCGCCTGGATTTTTCTCCGAGTCCTCCGGGTTTTCTTTCCCTCCAACCACATTTAGAATCGGCATCACGCGTCTACAGCATTCCGGCTGCTCTAAAATGTCCACGCGATAAACCGCCTGTTTGAGCTATCGTGAAAATACGGTATACTGGACGTGGTGTGCAGGGTGCCCACATCTTTTCCGAGTCGCCGACACGGACCGACCCAGCTGAAACGAAGGCCCCATAAAGCCATACACCCTTATGCGCGCGCACACAAATGACGCTGTGATTGATGACAGCTCACATCAAAACAACAGTCCCCGTCGTAACAACAGTCGTCTGAAGCCATTGCATGCAACTTACGTAAGAGGACTTGCCGATGTTGACAGCTGCTCACTCGATTTGTCGCACGGAACAGCAGGCTTTAGAATTGAAATCAAAGGACGCAACCGATGAATGACAATAATAACATTATTAAATGAGAGACCTGTATCAACCCACCGGTTATCGAAATAGATAATTGCAGGTAGAATACTTTCAGCCGTGGTTACAGGCAATACATGTTTGATACAAAACAGAAAAATATCCTCAACAAATAAATAATAATAATCATTATAATAATTCACAGCCCTTTGTCAATTCACTGCTGCATGAAGGCCTCCCCCATGCTATGGGAGTCGTTTGACCATACTTCACCACGCTGGTCAGTTGCAGGTTGTGAAGGGGTGGGGGAATCCACAACCGGTTCAGATATAACTCGGCACTTATGTTATCCGTGGCCCACCAATTTAACTTAAGTCGCCGGCATAATCATAGTGCGGTGCGCTAACCACTGGGCCACGACTCCGCGCCCCCATTCAAACATTCAATACATCCGTTGTACAAATTGCATAAAAATTGTCATTCTAAATACTCTACAGCAGTGGTTCTTAACCCTATTTACGTATTAACATTATATATGTTTGTAGAGATTGAGTACCAATGGTGTGCAAGGCTGCGGTCGAGGTTCTGGACCGCTGGTCTACAGTGTTGTATTGTAGGGATGCTACCCACGTGTATCGTTGAGCACACTGGGCTTACGATCCAGATGTCCCTCGGTTGATTCGAATCGATCTCCCGAAGCGGCAGTTTTAAAGCTTTCGTGACTGCAGGGATTCATATTCTTGGTTCTTTCGGTAAAGTCACGTAGAAGGGAAACAATAAAATAATATTTTTTTTATAAAATAATATTTTTTTTATTGTTTCCCTTCTACGTTACTTTACCAAAAGGGCCAAGAACAATGATGTAAGTGTCGTGCCTTTGTCACACTCAAGCAGTATGACCAGATACACCACAGTTAGCTGAAAGATGAGACACAGACAAAAATAATCCACCTCTTCGAGGTCCTTCCAGCAGCAATGGCGATAGCAAGCAGCTGCAGGGCTGCGCCTTTGATAACTTATTGTGCTGCGATGCTGCCTGTCGTAGGCTCTGACGCAGACGCACAAAGATTCCTGAACAGACTGTTGGGGCAAGTGCTGTTAGCGAGCACCTATGAAGGCCGGCACGGGCACACAAGGGGGTGGGTGGCCAGCACCCCGCCCGGCCGCCTCTGTCTCCCAAGTGGTGATGTTCACACATCGCACCAGGTACTCAGCTACACCAGGCTAATACTCGGGTACATCGCACCAAGTACACCAGGCTGAATCGACCTCGCAAGGGCCCAAGACCGGTTAAGATGATCGTCGCTGGCGTTGGCCGTGAACGGGAATCGAACTCCGCTCAAGCGGTTCGTAGGGCTACGAACCGCTACACTGCCGCTCCCAACTCACGCACACACACACGCACGTGCCCCAGTCGCTCGCACGAAACCCATTCGTGCCTGCGGTTGTCACAAATTCCCCGGTATAGAGAAAAAACGTAGCTCCCTAACCAACACCATCTCCTCCCTCCCCACCCACCCTCCCTCCCCTTCGCCCCCCCTTCTCCCCTTCATCCTTCGCTCCCACACCTGTCTGTCACACCCTCTCCCTTTAATGCCCAAGCTCCATTACTACCCCCCTCCTTCTCTATCCCAAAAAGACCAGGTGTCTTTTATTCCGAGTCACTATGGCACCTTGCAGCAGCAGCGGCAGTGTTGCTGCTGTTGCTCGCTGCTGTTGCTGGCTGCCAGCTTTGTTCACACCTGTGTGTGTGTGTCTCTCAACAAGCTTGCGTATATAAACATAACAAAAATGCATATATAAAATATTACATTTTATTTTAGCTGTATGGTTTAAAAAGCATATATAAAATATGTGTATATTTATGTCAATAATTGCATATATAAAATATAAAAAAAATAATTCGCATGTAATCTTTTTAAATGCGTATACAAAATAAATAAAAAATGACATTCATATTTAAAAAATTCTGACTAAAAATATAAAAATAGATAATGAGGGGACTCCCATCTCAGGCATACATACGATCTTGTTTCAGCAGCTCTCTCTCTCTCACCTGAAGACGATTGCCTGTGCTGCGATCGAAACGTCGTGATCTATTACATTTTCTACCTACGTGACTTTACCGAAAGACCCAAAGAGTAGAAATAGATATATTTATACGTTTGAAAAATGCATGTATAAAAATATATTTATACATGTAAAAGAATTGCACGCGGGGCGAGCGGTTGAAGGAAAAGTTTAAACAACAACAAAAAAATCAAACACGACCGCGCGGCGGCTTTGCCTCCTCCAATTAGCGCTCGCGAATGCCGTTGTGAGTTTGACGGTCTGCTGCACATGTCCGATTTATTTTTTGCGCCTTCTGTATTTCTGGGTATATGTTTTTTTTTACGTATTTCTTTTTCTTACTGGGCAGCGGGGGGGGGGCGAGTGATTATTTTGTAGGTATTTTTTTTTCCCCTGCACATCACCGCAAATAAATACCACATTGAGGCATGCGCCACGCTTCTTTAAACGCAAATGGGAAGTCGGCTCCGGATGAACGCAATTGGAGCATTTCTCGACCGATTGCCTGAGCGACACGGTCACACGTTAATGGCAACCACTGTTGGTTGGTTGTATTTTTCTTACTTATGACAAAGTAAGTACTTATTTTGCTGACCCTGCACGATATGATTGGTTAAATCGGCTCTCACAATTATAGGATTTGAGCTTGGAACCCTCCGATTCAGAACCCTTAAATTCTAATCATGGCATTTTTAAGGGACACATTATTTCATCTTTTTACATTTTTTCTGGCTTTGGGTCATTGACATTTCGTGATATATCTGCCTGTCTGCACGCTTACAAAAGTGACGACACCCGATACCGCGTGGTAAATTTATTTGGGTGGCGAGGCAACGGGAATAGAATCATATTCGTGTCGTCACTTCCAATTTTTGGATGCATCTGAAACACATTTTGTTTTTGCTCGATTCAAACCCCAAAAAATAATATCTTGGCCTGAATATCACAATATTTTCAGATGAACCCACAACTTTAGAGCGCGTCCCTACTGCATTATAACCTGCAGCTCTACTAGTAAAAAACATTAAATCAAGGGAGCGCGACTGTTTGTTTTCGTTTCCGTTCACCGATGATGACTCGTCTACCGGGGAGACGGAACGATGAAATCAGTTGATGTCCAGGGTGCTGGGTGGATTATTCTGCTTTTGTGGAGGCCTTCCTCTGGCAGTGGACGATTGCCCGTGGCTGATGCCGATGATGGTGATAACGATCATTAACCACTTTGCTTGGAAATCGCATTCGTTTTGGGGGGCAGAGCTCCGCGCGGCGTGAAGAGTTGAGAGACGCGGATGGAACCGGCGGCTGTTACGGCAATGGTTCGTGGCAAGCCAACGCCGAGCGATTGGCTGAGTGACTCGGTCACCCTTCACGGCTCGGCTTGACCTCCGTGACAGAGGGGTGCGCCCCCCCCCCCATCTCCTCCTCCTTCCCCTCCTCTTCCCCGTACCCTCCCCTCCCTCCCTTCCCTCCCCCGTCCTTGTTTTTCAGCTGACGAGAGCTGACTGACAACACGCGAGATGGGCGTGGGCTAAAGAGCCGTATTGTGTTGCTTTACAGTTTTTTTTTTATTTGGTGGTGGTGGCGGCGGTAGCGGTGGTGGTGGACTCAATGTTCTTGCCGCCTTCTGACACCCGCCACCCGCTCTCGGGTGCGAGAGAGTGGATGGGGGGGGGGCTGTCGGGGGGAGGAGGGGGGAGCGGTGGTAGAACGCGGAGGGGAGGGAAGGGAAAAGTATCAATTTCCAAACTGCTGAAAATCAACACCTCTGGCCAGTGACACACCCGTTCAGCATTCCTCTCGACGAGAGATCCCGCCCTGCGATGCGCGCTTTAAACGGCTCGGAGCTGCGGCCTTGACCGAACGCGGGGCTCCGAACTTCGTGGAGAAAGAAAGCATCTCGCGTCTAGTCATCCTCATCAGCGGCAGCAGCCAGCCAACCAGCCGTGATCAATCCACTGCTGGATGATATCAACCTTTCGGCTCCCCGCCAAAGCTGTCGATCCGTCCTGCCATGTCGCGATGCACCCTAACGCCTGGCCAGTGTACGAGCTGATTTAATAATCACTCCGTCTCCTCTCTCTCTCTCAGGGGTGTGCACCTCCCTCGACTGCCTCTCCGTTGTTAGTCACGACCGTCGGCCATCATCATCATCATCGTCCCTTCTAGCCGTGGCGCGTCCTGCCCAAGACCCACTTTACTCAACAGTCACGATGATGTGTTTAACCCAAACAGCACTTCCGCAAATCCACATCAAAAGAAGCGCACATCAAAGAAAGGTAAATATATAATTACCTTTTAAAAGGTTTTTTTTAAGTTAAGGTGAGTTTTTTTTCAACTCGAGTAAGCGCTCGGTGGCGCCCATCTCCTGTTTACAATGCCGAGCCCAGTGGTGGAAATTCCACATTCCTATGGTGGGGGGTGAGTGGGACGCATCGTGCAACCGCTGTTGACTTCTGACAATAAAAAAGTGGTCCCCATTTTATTCACCCTAAACGTATGATGGGCAGAGTCGATCCATGACCGGGATTTTGACGATGGAACTTACCGATTCAGAAACCCTCCAATACACCCAGTGCACCACTCCGACTTCAGAGCCTGCGCGTCGACCTACGCGTCGACCTACGCGTCGACCGGGTCTACGTTTGAGTTGGGCGACCCGGAATATATATTTCTGGTACCCGGCACACCACATTAAGTATTCGATGTGGCTAGGTACCTGCCTATTTGACGTGGCTATCGTGCCAATTCGAGTCTACCAACGATCCGGAAACGATTCCGAACCAAATGAGTGTGGTTGGTGATGATGATGATGATAGTTGAACGGCAGTTGCTTTGCTGCTGCACGTGTCTGTCTGTGATCCAGCACTGTGGAGGCAGCAGCGAGGGTTGATGGATCACCGCACACACAGATGTTGTGAAACTCCCTTCACGTGTGCGGGGTCGAGGAGAAGCCATATCCTGGCTCGCCAGGAGAAGGCGGTACACGGGAGTGGACTCATCGCCATCTGCGTCCATCTGTACGGGTGTTGGAGTGAAATGTATAAGTGGGAGGGAAACATCTTAAAATGAAAACATCTTCAAAATGATAATATCTTTAAAATAAATAAATGAAAACCCAATGCAGGACCCTCCTGACAAAAAAGTCCTGCGACTCACTGTGGCTTTCCTGGATAAATAAATTATTATTATCATGAAGAGGAGGATGTAACGGTGAAACACGCCGCAACTCGTGTGCCATTGAACCCCGCACGATACACAATCCCCTTCTCTCGCGACCTTCCTCTCTTCTCTTAACCCCCACTTGTTACTCTCTCATGCCCACCCTTCCTGCTCCCCGTGTTGTCCTCCCTACTCGCACTAACGCCGCCTGCACTGTCCCCAACTCCTCCTGTATACCAGGCGAGGTAGTTAACATCTTTCCACCATGGCGCTCCCTCAGACAAACAAGCAAGCAAGAAATCGACTGCACCAATTAAACGAAATGATGAACGAAGCAAAGTGCCGACTACACCGAGCATCTTCTTGTTTCCTCTGATCGTAAAAAAAAGAGAGAGAGATACTTGGAGAGAGCGAGACGGAGAGCGAGGGTTTGGAGAGACTGACTCTGACTGGTGTTCATCCTTCACGGTCACGGGTCGCCTCCACCCAAAGACTGCCGCGCGCCTCATTCTCGCCCCTGGGAACAGAGGGGTGCGTGGAGGTCCCCAAAATCCAGCCCCCCCCCCTCCCCGCGGTGTATCTTATCATACATTTATCTTATACATTTATCTTATCTTATCATACATTTATCTTATCTGTGTCATACATTTATATTATATTATCATACATTTATCTTATCTTATCATACATTTATCTTATATATATTTATATTATCATGAATGTACATTACGCCTTAATCAAGGCGCCGTAAATTGAACAATGTGTACAATTTTTGCACGTCCCTCTCCCCGTGGTAGCGTGGATTTCTCTCTGGTTCCTCCGTTTTCTCCCTCCACATTAATAAACACGTGCGCAGAGTGCTTGGCTGCTGCAAAAACTTCCACGTGATGATGATGATGAGCCACTTCGTTGAGCTATAATTTGTGGCCAGGTCGCTTCTGAAAATGAGCTGCATATAGCTCAGAGGGCCTTACCTGTTATAATAAAAAGTTTAGCAGTTCAGGATCGTGAGAGGTGGTGACTACTTGGGGAAGCCTTCATCCAGCAGTGGATTCACCATGGCTGCTGATGATGATATGTCACGTACTACATTTATTCTAAGTTTTAAATATTTTAAGATTGCCATCCAACCTGCGCTCAGACATTCAGGCGTTGGCAAGGTAACAATAGATTGTTGAATCTGAGTGTGTCTGTGTGTGTGTTGTTGTTGGGAGCGGTAGTGTAGCGGATAGCGCGTTGCGCTACGAACCTGGCGACCCGGGTTCGATTACCGCTCACGGTCAAACACCAGTGACGATTATCTGAACCGGTCCTGGGCATCCGCTAGGTCGACTCAGCCTCAAAAGAGTACCTGGTGCGGTCGGGTCTGGTGCTGTCGACCCACTCCCTCGTGTACCATTCCGGCCTTCATAGGTGCTCGCTAACAGCACTTGCCCCTACAGTCTGTTAATGCTATACGGGGATCTTTGTCTCTGTGTTGTTGCAGACAGGGTTATGACGTTGCCGTTCTAATTGCAATAGTATTTTAAATGCCCATTTGTTGACGTAACTTTGTGGGCTCGCAGGCAGCTTAACACTCACTTGGGTTGTCGCTGACTAAAGGCGAAGCCACGTTTTGGAAGGCGTGGGTTGTTTTCCCAGTGCGCGTGCGTGTGTGTGTGAGCGTGTGTGTGTGCGCGTGTGTGTGTGTGTGTCAATGTCTGTGTATGTGTGTCTATGTCTGTGTGTGTGTGTCTGCGTGTGTGTGGGGAGTGGTAGTGGAGCGGTTAGCGCGCTGCGCTACAAACCCGGCAACCCGAGTTCGATTCCCGCTCACGGCCAACACCGATGACGGTTCATCTGAACCGGTCCTGGGCCTCCTCCCCTAGGTCGACTCAGCCTCAAATGAGTACCTGGTAGTGGGTGTGCAAAGGTCGCCACTGGGGAGACAAAGGCGGCCGGGCGTGGTGCTGGCCACCCACCCCTTCGTGTACTATTCCGGCCTTTATAGGTGCTCGCTAACAGCACTTGCCCCAACAGTCTGTTCAGGCTATACGGGGGATCTTTGTATTTGTCTGACTGTGAATACGTGTGTGTGTGTGTGTTGTGAGTGTGTTAACTGTGTGTGTGTTAACTGTGTTGTGTGCCTGTGTGCTGAGTAGGGGGAGGGGGGGGGGTTTCACGCTGTGGATGCCCCTGATCCTCAACCACCCCCACGGGGGTGGCTGCTCCCCTGCCGCTCACCGCTCACCTAACTGCATCATCCTTTCTGGAGAGTGGTGGTGGCTTTGTGGATGAGGGGGGGCCGGGGCGAGGGACGGTGGGGGTGGGGGCTAAGAGAGGAGGGGTGGGGGCTAAGAGCTCTCCCCCTCTCTCCTCTGCGCCGTCACACCCTGCGGTTTGACTTCTGAGATTCTTCTTCTTCTTGGTACTGTCACTCAGAGGCCCCCAAACCTTGTAACTCCCCCTCCCCCCCACCCACCAACCCACAAACCTTCCCCGGTTCTAAAAAAAAAACTCCACTTTTCATTTTGCTGGCAACAAATAGCAAAAATAATGAATATTCTTTACGGTTAACATTCTTATAATTCACTATTTTTTTCGAATGGCATATGGCAAATAGCCCAAGCAGTAACCACCCTGACTTTTTTACCTTTTTGGGGGCGGGGGGATTAAAAAATTTAAGGACCGAAGCTTCGAGCTTCTTCTTGTGTAGCGGCTGTGTAAATTGACTTTTTGTTATATTTACAAAATGCAAACTGGCGCCAGGCGGCTCTGCCGTAGATAGCGAGCGAGCGGGCGGGCGGGGACTCTCTCAAGCGCAGGGGGTGCGAGTTAAACTCCTCTGCTGGGTGCGCGGTTGACTCAGCTCATCTTTGCAACAGAGGTTGTTGACCGGTGGAGGGAGAAACTCACCGGGCCATAGGAATGTGGCATTTTCACCACTGGCCCAAGCGATGGTAACACCATGATGATCAGCACCGTTTTCTCAATGCTCATTTGAGCAGCAGGAAAACAAGAAAACTGTGTATATTAGAGGTGGTTCGAGACACTCACCCAAACCCTTGGTGATTCAATGCATAGTTAACATTCTCAGGTCACAATTGGATGCCAGCGTTGATTTCTGTTTTAATTGTGGTAAACATAGCGGCCTCGTGTGGATGCAGGGAGTCACGCGAACCCACAATTTATAGCATGCACCGATCTACCAAATAACATCAATCCTCACAGACGCAATCGATTACATGTATCGTGAGGTGTATAATCGATATTAATCAATACAATTCAGGCGTTCTTACAAGCTTCTTACAATACTGCAGTACTGTACGGTATTACTGTAAGTGGTGGGAGCGGTGGCGCAGTGGTGAGCACTCTCTGCTACGAATCTGGCGTCCTGAATTCCTTGAACCGGTCCTGGGTCTCCCCTTGGTCGACTCAGCCTTGAGTACTGTACGTGGTGCGATGTCTAAACATCACCACTGGGGAGACAAAGGCGGCCGAGCGTTGAGCTGACCAACGACCCACTCGTGTGCCGTGCCGGCCTTCATAATCAGAATATGTATGTATACCGGAGGAATCGGATGAGCTATAAAGCTCTTTTTCACCGATGTCCAGTCTGGGCGTGTCAGAACGTTACAGTAAAAACACAATGCAAAAATACGATAGGAGTGCAAAGGATAGGAAAATAAACAAATTACGAACAGAAAATACAAATAGAACTAAACAATTTTTTTTTTATCTTACCAGGTAAAGCCAACTGAACTTATTAGCTTATTCTTCGGAAGCCAACTGGCCACAAATGATAACTCAACAAAGTGGCTTATCAGGAGGAATATTGTACAGCAGCAAAAGAATCGGAATCATCTCAATGCACATTTCTAAATGTGGAGGGGGAAAACCCGGAGGACCCGGAGAAAAAAAAATCGACGCAACCACGGGAGAGAGACACGAAAACTCAACAAATACAGGCGCCAGGGTCGGTTTCGAACCTCCGACCTCCAGCATACCGTAACAGCACTTGCACCAAAAGGCTGTTAAGGCTACACGGGGGACCTTTGTATTTTATACCGTAACGTTACAATGTAATTATCGTGCGCCTGTTGTAATGAAGGCCTCATGGACAACGCCACTGGCTAATTGAGAGGTTCCTTCCTCGGTACGAATGTAATTCCATTCATTTTGAGTGGCTGCCTCTGCCGGATTGCGATCTTTACGTCTTAATTCCTGGGCGGAGGCTGGGCAAAGGGGTGGTAAACACAGTGGAGTGCATTTGCTGAGCGAAGCGCATCTGGGCTTGTGGCGACTCAATGAAGATGCGTTAAAGTTACGGCTAAAGGCGCAGCCCTGCAATTGCTTGCAAAACGCCGCCGCCGGCCGAAGGGGCTTCCACGAGAGGGCGATGACAATTTGGTCGACTGCCCTACGCTCCTCTGACGACTTTTCCTTGGCAGAGGTGCGAATGCCCACACTTGACCCCACGACACGCAACCTGCCCATCGACTAACTGTGCTGGGAACCCATTGGAACCGCTGGGGATAAAAGCCTCGCTCAAGTCGCCTGTGATGTAAGAATGACAGAATTTTCTCAAGGGCCGATCTCATCCGCTCGCTCCATCTCTGCAGTGGACGGGCTCCTGGGCGCGGTTAATCGCTTGGCTGCGACTCGGTAGTTGGTCTCAGCCCCCGGTCAGAGTTATGGAGGGACTGGGCTCTGCCAAAGGAATGCGGAATGTTCAATACTCTCGTATCACTCGTCTGAACAGGAGCAAATATGTTGACCTTTGAATTAGAAGCGACCTGCCCACATATTATAGCTCAACGAAGTGGCTTATTGTTGAAATGTATAGCGGCCAAATGTCGTGGGTTCGATTCTGACCGTGACGACTGGTACTGTATATTTGGAGTTTGCGTGTCTCTCTCTCTCTCATCATCATCATCACGGTGGCCAGGAGATGTTAACCACCTCGCCTGGTATACAGGAGGTCGTCACTTCGATCCCGACTCTGACGCCTGCTGCTGCATATTTGGAATTGGCGTCTCTCTCTCTCTCTCCCCGTGGTCGCGTGGATTTTTTCCAGGTTTTTTTCCTCCGAGATAACATCTCGCCCCCACGATGCAATACTATGTACTCCCCCTGCGCACGTGACCGCAAAAATGTATTTCATGACTCCGTCTCCTTAGTGGACGTGCGATAGACACCTCGGTTGGTGGACATCGTCAAGACGGCGTAATTCATAAACAACTGCATCCATAACCCCTGTGCAATAAGATTAATTAAAAAAACGCTTCTTTCGGATGAACTCAGACATTACAGATTATAACCAGCGCCTGCTCACACATACACACAAATGGCATTTGTTTTTTTCCGTCGTATTATTAATAGGCCGTAATAAACTAAACACAGGCAACACGTGTGGGTTTGTCCCCTCCCCCCCTCCCCCTCCCCCCCCCCATAAACGCCGCTTGAAAAAAGTTGACAGTCAGAAGAAGGGAGGAGGTTAGGGGGAATCGTACTGAAATAAATAAATAAAAAAATCCAAACACATCAACATCCACAAATGTTTGTGCGCTTGACATACCAGGGTGATGCTTGCCCAGATTAAGTTGTCACACTCACAGACTGCTGACTTGAATCTCCCCAGGAGCCAAACGGACGCTGGCTCCATTACCCAGCCGCCCCGATCCGTCCCCTCGCCGCCCTCTTCCCTTGACGTCCAACGCCCAACGCCGCCGCCGCTGAGAGCGCTTCGAGAGTATTCAAGTGGAGTAATATACACATAGCACACGCTTCAAACCCTCTCCGTGCAATAAGGCAGCGAGGTGTCAAGATGACTTCAACACGCAACACGTAACACGCAGGCTTTCGCGCCTGACGATGCTGGTTGTCATTACTGGCGAAACGTCGGACGCGGAATTGCCAACGATGTGCGTTTACTCTCCAACGCACCGGTGTGCCGATGTAGTTAATATTTGGCACGTTTCGTTTACACGACGACACGACCTTTCTAATTGACTGCGTCGGGTTGGTGGCGGGTTTAACGCCGCATTCATATTCACACGATCTTACACACAAACATCTATTGCGGAGGTGTTAAGATGTTCAAACGCCATCGCAAGGCATCGCGTACGCGTTAACCGCACACCGTGCTTGCGGTAACACATGGAATAAAACGTGCCCCGATGATAATGTGTGCATTGTCTTTGAAACTGATTGGCCGACGCCAGAGCCTCAGCCTCCTTGATGGCCTCGTCTCCGCACCGGTGCTAGTCCAGAGGACGACTCCGAAAGGCGAACGGCACAAGGACAATGCCAATACCACAGCATGAATGTCTCGCTCGGGTTGGGCGGTTATATCTACGGGACCTTTTTTTGTTGACGGTACCAACATGACGACAAGAGATTAGGCTTCGTCCTTTCCGGCGGTAATGACTCCCTTTGAAATTGAGCAAACACGACGGGAGTCCAGGCACAACGTTCATTGATTTTTTTTTTGTTGTTGCAAAATTACGGGAGGATCAATTTGATTTGCCGTGAAGTTCCAGCCCAACTCGCCTCTCCCCTCCCCCCACGTCCCCTCGTCTCGTCCTCTTGCGTTCCCAATATTCGCCCTCATCTTATCCTCAACGAGTTTACAAAGCCGCGCCTCGTCCTAGTCGCACCGCACAGAATGAACACTCGTACGTGTGAATGCAATGGTGGAGATGACGCGAATGAAATCGATCAGATGACGATAATGAAATCGATGAGATGACGCAAGGGGCATGTCTGCGATGCGTGCATTCGGTGAACGCGAAATTGATTACCCTGAATGATAATGAATCGATTGAATGAGTGAAAGCCATATAATGAGAATATGAAGTGGGAATTGTAACGGTGGCGGCTATGAAGGGGTGTGGGGTTTCAGGGTCGTGCCCAATCTCGCTCCCGGTCGTTCTCCCTCCCTGCACAGCTCCGCTCGCTCCTCCGATTAGCAAAGGTGTACGGTGTGAAAGAAGTTCAACATACACACGCATCCTTGGGATATATAAATATAAAATGCGACAAGATCTCCGTACACCAAGAGCCGCACCGCCAACCAGTTTCGGCGCAAATGATTTTAGTTATCAGGGGCGTGTCCACATTGTGGGAAGAATTACATAAATATCTATCGGTATTGTGTTTTTTTTAATTTATTTATTTTTATCTGCGAACGCGAAGAACGTCACTCTCACATTTGAGAGAGAGAGCGAGTGCGAAAGTGCTGTCCCTCGATGTTCGCCCTCGTCGTGGCTTTTGGTTGACAGCAGTGCCCCCTTCTAGAGTTGAAGTTTTCGTGACTGCAAGGATCTTTGGTTCTTTCGGTAAAGTCACGTAGGTGAAAAAAAATTGTAAATGAAAAATTTCGAAATAAGTAATAAAATCGCGAATATTTATTTATTTATTTACTTCTATTTTATTTTGAATTTTTATTTAATATTTTTTTTTCACCTACGTGACTTTACCGAAAGAACCAAAGAGTAAGCAGTGCCCCGGTTCACGTCAGGGGGGGGGGGGGGAGGGGGGGAGATGCGTTGCCTGAATGGTGCAAAACGACGATCGAGATGACGCGAATCGGAAGCGTCGACGAGTCCGTGGTGGCGAGCGCGAGCTTGGGCCATGATCACTTCTTCATTTGAGATCTCATGGTAATGAGGATTCTCCTGGGGTTTTTTTTGGGAGGGGGTGGGAGGGGGGGTTTGCAAAAGCCAAATGCGCCGTTAGCTTCCCCTACGTTGTTCCAGCGCGTCCCACAGATGAACACGACCAGGGAGCATTTAAGTTCACGCACCACAGCAGGTACATATGACCTTCTTGCTGTACTGCTTTCATAGGCACCCCCCCCCCCCCCCTCTTTTAACCACGTGGGTTCGGGGACTTTCACAGGCGTGGTGATCTCGATGTGATCCACCAACTCCAGCTTTTTTTATTTATTTAACCTCCGGTGTAGCATAGTAACGGTCATTTGTGTCTATGAAATACTGCGCGGGTTATTACTCGAAACACTATTATTCATGGTCATTGAATATTGCACGTGCATTGTATAGAATCAGCACGGGGAAGTGTGATTGCATAACCCCTGCGACCCACATGGCGTGGGGAGTCCTTCATCTAGCAGTGGATTGAAAAACATTGTTATAACTATTGGAAACCTCATTTGCCAGTAACAAAATATGATAATTGTTTTTTTACCCTTTTATCTGGCAACAAAACTGCCACCTTTTTTTTACAAGGAGTCATGTTTACATTGACCACAATACCTCATCAGGTGATGATTGCTTGTGTCGAAACGTCGTGAGAATTTTGTTTCATATTTTTATTATTTTATTGTTTCCCTTCTACGTGACTTTACCGAAAGAACCAAGAATAGTTATATTTAAGTCAAAATGTTACTATTAGTCACTTTTTTAACAATTTTACCAAATATGTATTCTCCTTGAACCCTTTGTGATGTCTTGTTTTGTACATATGGATATTAGATCCAATTCCCCCAATTGGGTCTGTGTTCAACCACCACCAACATTGCAGGTCACATCAACACACTCACCCACTCGCTCATTTACCCACTCACTCACCCAGCCACTCACTCACTCAGCTACTCACTCGCCCACTCACTCACCCAGTCAGTCACTCACCTAGCCAGTCACTCACCCACTCACTCATCCAGCCACTCACTCACCCACTCACTCACCCAGCCAGTCACTCACCTAGCCAGTCATTCACCCACTCACTCACCCAGTCACTCACTCGCCCACTCACTCATCCAGACACTCACTCGCCCACTCACTCAGCCAGACACTCACTCGCCCACTCACTCACCCAGACACTCACTCGCCCACTCACTCACCCAGCCACTCATTCACCCAGACGCTCACTCTCCCACTCACTCACCACAACGCAGGTCACACAACACTTGTCTGCCTCTTCCATCGTCGTTAATGTTGTACATCCGTTAGTCAACTTTAAAAACAAAACATACTCTTTTGATTTAAAGCTTTCGTGACTGCAGCACAGAGACAATTTCAACCGAGAAGATGGATTCTATCTTAGCAATCATTGGAAAGATTTGATAAATCATTTCAGTTCTTGATTGATTGTTCACGCTTACAGTGGCTTTCAGACAGCATACATAAAAACAAATTTCGTCTCCCCCCTCCTCTTTTCAAAAAATAGATGGACTAGTCCTGGGCAAACTGCCAATCGTTGCGCGTGACGCAAACGTTTTTTTATATATATATAAATAAATATGCCTTTTTCAAAATAAATGTATGCAAACCGACACACCTGATGATGACCGTTTGAGTTATGGTCGAAACGTCGTGAGAATTTTTTTATTGTTTTATATATATTTTGTTATTTTGTTGTTTCTCTTCAACGTGACTTTACCGAAAAAACTAAGAATATAAAAACATACTCTTTCAACTTTAATTGTGCCGTTTGTTGCTGGCCGCTTGGCGTTTTAGGCCTTTGGAGTTCTTCGCTCGCCATCTGCAATAATAAAATAAAAAATAAGTCCAAAACTATTAGGTTTTCATTCAGCATTCGGTTCTAGTCCGATACGGCGAGGCTGCTAAGGTACAAGACAAAGATCCTCCGTGTAGCCTTAACAGACTGTTGGGGCAAGTGCTGTTAGCGAGCACCTATGAAGGCCGTTACGGCACACGAGGGGGTGGGTGGCCACCACCACGCCCGACCGCCTGTGTCCCCAGTGGCGATGTTTACACACCGAACCAGCTACTCATTTAAGGCTGAGTCGACCTTGGGGAGGCCCAGCACCGGTTCAGAAAAAAATAATCACTGGTGGTGGCTGTTAGCAGGAATCGAACCCGGGTTGCCGGAGTTCGTAGCGCAGTGTGCTCACCACTGCACCCCCCCCTCCCCTTCCCCCACAGACGCAAGAAATATAATTTTTTAAAAATTAAGCCAAAAATATCCAAACATCTGCCTCTCCCGCGGAGAGCCAAGGGAAAGCATCTCGTGCGCAAACTCGCAAACCCGGCAACATTAAACGGCCTTGACGTCCGAAGGCAAGCGGCACTGTTCCTTCGAATTGATTCTCTGCTGGAACACAGGCCTGGGAATGTGGTGTGGTGGTGGTGGTGGTGGTTGGCTGGTGCTCGACAGGAGCAAAAAGAAACAAGCGAAGGCGCACGTGCCCCCAAGCAACTCAAGAAGGGGTGTCAGGTTCATGAAAAGTAAATGGTGCTTTAAATAAAAAAGGGGCAATTTACTCTCGAGTGGAAATCCGACATAAATACGATGCGTTCATTAACATAGCCAAGAAAGTGTATCTCTCTCAATATGATGTCTAAATCGCGTCTGCATCTCTCCCCTTTTTTCATCGCCCAATATATGCGTCTAATCGGCCAAGGCGCAGCCCTGCAACTCATTGCTCACGCCACTGCTGGCGGAAGGGCCTCCTCTGGCCTGCAGGGTATTTTGGACGACTTTTACACGCAGGCCAGACGTCTTGGCAGAGGCGTGTGGACCCAGCCTTTGCCCCCCCCCACGCACGACCCTGCCAAATGGACGAACTGCGATTGTAACCATTTATACCCCTGGGTGCAAAGAGAGAGAGCGGTGGAAGAGGGGATTTAAGAAACTCGCCCCCTCCCCCGGGAGATTGCATCGAACCGGCGACCTCTGGATTGCAAATCCGTTGCGCTGCTCACCCATTACCACCGCCGCTGTGGCAGCGTCTCAATGCTCGTCCACCATCTCTCTCGCCTCACTGACGAGGAGAGGACCGCCGCCTTGGCTTCCGCTTTTCGCAAGCATCGCTCCTCCACAATGCGTGACGGAGTACCGCGCGGCCATCAGGAATCCCAACCTCCCAACGAACAAGGACATCTCAGATGCCAACATGGCACAGGTGGCTCAAATCGAGAACACCTTTCCGGCAATGTGCATGGAACCTCCATGAAGACGACAAAGACGACCGATGCAGGGATGGAGGGAAGCCCTGGGGAGGTGGGGGGGGGGGGGAGAATACCCAACACTGCTGCAGATTTCCATCATCAGCAACCCCGAAATCCTCCAACACTGCATCTGACCCACAGAGGAAGATCTGGGTCCTCCTCGAATCGGGTCCGGACGCTCCGTGGAAGATGTTTGGACACTTTCTCCACGAATAGAAAATTAACGAGAGTCCAGTTTGTGACTGTGGTGGTGGTGGTGGTGGTGCGACATCGTAGACCGTGTAAACATTTCGTGAACCGACTGCCCCAATCGGAGCATTCGACGGCGATTCTGAAGCAAATTCCACGCTGCTACTCCTGAAGCAGTCGAATGGATATAAAATCACGACTTCAATTTATCTGTTGCAATCCCCAAAAAATGTTCAACGAAAGAAGAAGTCACTTTATGATCCGCGCCCCTACTGTAACTTTCTGACCCGCCCTTAACTGGACATCTGTTAAAAAAGAGCTTCATAGCTCATCGCATTCCTTCTGTATCAATAAACATTCTGATTCTGTATTCTAGATATCTTCTGTCATCTTACTATAATCTTATGAATTTAAAACGGGGGGAGGGGGGGTGGGCAAATGAATATCTCCTCAGGGCCCTCCACTGGGCCATCACCACCATCGGTGTTGCTGCTGCTGCTGCAAGTTGTTGGCAGAGTGGAGAGAGAGAGAGAGAGGGGCGGAACTGGCGTGATAAACGACACGATATCACCCCCCCCCCTACCCTCCACTCTCCACCACTCAACCACCACCACCAACAACTCCACCACCACCACCAACAACCCCACCAACACAACCGTTTGCCTTTCATTGCCTCCGTGGCCTTTCCTGCTTCGTCTCTCCGATTTTTTTGTTTTGCCCCCGCGAGAAACCCGCTGGCAGCCCGGAGCAATAAATCATCGTGAGCCGCGTGGACGATCGGAATCCCTCGACCTTCCTCGTCTGCCTTCTCTGGGACCCATGTTGTTTTAATTGAGCTATTGTAAGGGGGGGGGGGCACGGGAGGGGGGGGGGCACTCCACCCCCCCCCATCCCCCGTGCCTGCCTCAGGGTCTCGCGGCGATGTCTAACGCACGCGTGCGCGCCGATTAAGGCGTCTCAGTGGCCTTGGTAGTGGCGGCGGTGGTGGAGCAGAGCAGACGACGGTCATCATTCGAGACGCTGGAGAACGAAAACGAATTATTGGAAGTGACCCGGCGTGGCTCGGGAGGTCAGAGAGACGCTGAGAGCGGTAACGGCTGAGATGCTCTGAGTTTGAATACAGGTTTCGGCTGTCAGTAGCTCGGTCAGCGTTGGTGGGAAGTGTCGAGTTAATCATCGTCGACATTCATTCTCAGGGCCATGATGAATGATGACACAGTTGTTGTATAATTGTCAATCGCTATATTGAATCACCATCAGCAGAAACACCAACTGTATGTATATGTGTGTTAAACTTCTTTCGCACCCTACGTAGCCAACCGTGCTAATCGGAGGTGCGGAACGTGGATGGTGCTGAGGAGTGCTGTATTTGGATGTTTGGCCAGTTCCGCTAATGATTTATATCATTTATGTTTAGTGTGAGAGTAAATTGGAACTAATTGGGATCGACTGCCGTGTGATTGAACAACTCTCTGTCTCTCTCTCAGTGTGAGTGGGGAAGCGCAGTGCCCCCTAGAGTGCGGATAAGAGGTCGCCAGGAAGGTACTTCGCAAGTCGTTCTGTGATACCCTCTTCCACGGGCCGTTCCCTGGCACACGTGGTGGGCGCCCTGCTCTGCGATAGTTCCCCTATTGCCGCTTCATCTGAAGCCCCGTGGAAGCCGACAGAAACATTTGGAATGAACATTGGCAGAAAGACGCAAAAAAATCAGATGAGCGAATTTCGTGGTATGCGATTAAAGTTTTTTTTTTATTTAACACGGGTAATTCTTGCTTTGCTAAAACACGTGGGCTCGGTGTCCTGTGCGGGATCTCTGGGAGACGTGTGTAAAAATCCGCTCCGCTGCAGTTCACGGAATTGCTCCGTCTCACGTGGGAGCACAAAGTACTCAGGCTTTGTAACGCTTCCCCCCCCCCCCCCCTTTCTCTCTCTTCGTCAGATGACCGCTCATGATTTACACACAAGTCTTTTCAGGGTTTGTATTTTTTCTTCCTCCGTTAATGTCCCCCCAGTGGAAATGAAAACGTAGCGATTCAGGTGGCTTTTGCCTTCTGGGATATCACCACGGTATAACGATCGGCACGCTGGAACTTAAACTAAACTATATATATAAAAAAAATACCAGGTAAGGCCACAAATGTGGAGGGTAAAATCCAGGCGACCACGGGGAGAACATGCAAACTCTAAATATTCAACAGGCGTCAGGGTCGGGATCAAACCCATGGCCTCCTGTATACCTAGCGAGGTAGTTAACATCGTACTCTTGGGTTCCATTCGGTAAAGTCACGTAAAAAACAACAAAAAATAAAAAAAATCACGACGTTTCGGCCACAACACAAGTGGCCTTCATCAGGTGAAGGGACCAGACTGTCTAGAGGACAGCGCTGGAGTGAACACAGATCACCTGAGCTTGGCTGTGTTCACTCCAGCGCTGTCCTCTAGACAGTCTGGTCCCTTCACCTGATGAAGGCCACTTGTGTTGTGGCCAAAACGTCGTGAATTTTTAATTTTTGTTGTTTTTTACGTGACTTTACCGAATAGAACAAAGAGTATGGATCCTTGCAGTCACGAAAGCTTTAATCTAGAATAGTTAACATCGTGCCACCGTAGCGCCGGTTCGATTCCATCCACTGGCCCAGTAGTTGGAAACGGGCACGTGTTTTTTTTTTAAATACCACCAGGTACTCATTTGAAGCTGAGCCGACCTCGGAGAGGCCCAAGACTGGTTCAGATATTGGTCGCCACGGATTTTAGCCCAGTGTCCGTCTGAGAATCAAACTCAAGTTGTTGCTGGAAATGTTTAAAAAGTCGCAAATACGCGTTGATTTATTTGATCTGACTTCCGATGGTGAGCACGCTAGGCTTGCGATCCAGCAAGCCCGTATTCATCCATCAGTATAAATGGGTGCACACTTAATGGATCGGTACATTGCGTGTGGTTGGTGGGGTAAAGTGTGGGTACACGCACCTCTTCCCAATACATCTGGCCTGCGTGGAAGAGTAGGCCATAACGCCCTCTAGGGTGGCTCTCTTGAGCTCCTTGACGTGAAGGAGCTTCCACCAGCAGTTGCTTGAGCAGGAAATTGTAGGGCTGCACCTTTATGTTTGCTTCCCATTGAAATGAGAGGACTCTATTTGCCATTAGACTGCCGATTTTATGGGCATGTTTCATGGGGCGATAAATCTCAGTTCGCTTTGAGTGTCCTTTGTTAAGCAGGTGAAATCCCTTTTAGTTTCATTGCCTCTTTTACAATAAATTACCTGGACAATCGAGCATATTCCGAGACAATTACAGCGCATTTTGCGATGTAACGTCGAATCTCTTTCAGAACTTGGGATTTGATGCACACACATATTCATGTTGACGATGTTGATGCATTCTTAAATCGATGGTGTACGTATGCGTGTGTGTCTCTCCTCGTCATGTCGGTCACGGGGGTTGTCTTACCATGCTTGGCCACGCTGGTCAGTGCCGGGTTTGTGACGGACAGGGAACGGGTCAGATGTCACTTCGTCGCTGGTGCCAGCCTCGGCCAGGAATTGAACTCGGGCCGTCGGGAGCGTTCACGCAGAGTGCTGACCACTGCGCCACCACTCCACAGAGTAAGTCGGTAAGGGTGTGCGTTGGCAGCCACAAACTAAAAGAACTGGCTGCATTCTAAATTAACACTGTCGTCATCGTCATTAGCAGCCATGGTCTATCCACTGTTGGTTGAGGACTCCCCAAGTCGACCACCGTCTCTCCACGGTCAGATGTAACACGTGCCACTAACGTTGTAGCCATGGATAGGATTTGAAGCCGATTCTCATAGATAAGCAGTCGTATAAATATTAAAAATAAAAATCTTGCTAACGTTTTGACTTTGAGTGAGCGGCTCAAAATCGGAACATTTGCGAGTTCAAATCTTGGTTTGGTGGGGTTGGCTCAGCACATCATTCACCCGTGGTCGATAAAGTGAGTACCACTTTGTTGGGGAAAGTCAACAGACGTGGGTCCTATGGATAAACCCGCCTCGCGCCATAGGGGTGTGGAGTTCCCAGGGCTGTGAACAGACGATGAGCACCTTTTTGAGCAGGAGATCACTCTGACGTTTCCCGCACGCCGTGCACGGAGAGCGTCAGCTCTCGTGATTTTGAGACGCATGCTATCGCAAGCCCAGATATGGCCGTAACATTCCTGAAACAATTCAATCCTGCTACGGGGTGGTGGTGGTGGTGGTGGTGGCGGGGAGAGGGGGGGGGGGAGAAACGATCTCATTTGTAGGAATGCTAGCCCCATGCCCATTGGGTATTTCACAACAATTCCACCACCCAATGCTATTAAGCCATTAAACTCTCCGTAACCCTATTGCTTCCTGCCATTAACCCACACCTTACCCATTCCTCTATCCTGCACCCCACCTCAACCTCCCCCCCCCCCGCCCACCTCCAGCAGCCTTTGTTTACTTCTCCTGGCGAGTGCACAACACAAAATAATTAAAGTTTCATGCCTAACTAGAACAGCATGTCTAGCGGAGACGATACTCGCCTGCAGTTCACCAGCATTGGTTTAAGCGAGCCGGACTCCGCTGATGAGATACTGAATGTTGAAACCGCTCCAGAGTTTTCTTGCGTTGAAGCATTGCTCCTGGAAAACAAGAAACAAAAAATCAATTTAAGAACGGGAGGTGTTCGTAAAATGCTTGAATAGTTTGTACGTGGAGGGGCTAAGATGGGTAGGAGTCCCTGTTGTCTGCTTTTTTACAAAGTTAACTGTTAGCTATATAGCTCTCTTTTCAGAAGCGACCTGGCCACAAATGATGGCTCACGTGCACATTTACAGCAGCCAAATACTCTAAACGCACGTTGATTCTAAACGTGGAGGGGAAAAACCTGCGGACCGAGAGACAAACCCAGGTGAACACGGGGAGAGAAACGCGCAAACTCCAAATAAACAGCAGGCGTCAGGGTCGGGACCGAACCCACGAATTCCTGCATACCAGGCGAGGGAGTTAACATCTCGGCACGGGTGGCACCCATTGTCGAGCTGGTAAGCGGGAAGCATTGATTTATTTTGGGCGGCGAGGGATTTTTTTTTATTTGCTTTCATCACCCAAAGTATAATTTCCTTGCGCGCTGCGAATTCAAAAGTTTTTCTTCAATCGCGGTCGCTGAGCACAGGAGGCCCAAGAGCGCACAATGCCAAGCGGCCGGCAACAAACAGCACTATTGAAGGTGTAATAGATTCGAGTGTTGCACGTTTGTTTAACTGACCAAGCGTATTGTTGTAATGATTTTGGGAAGCAGAAAGGGAAAGAGCGTTGTGCCCTGCAGTGTGGTGGTTGGGTGGTTGATTGATGCCAAAGGGGAGAATATCCAAGTACTAACCAGGCGCAACTCTCCTTAGCTTGCAAGATCCCACAAGACCAGACCTATTCAGGGTGATTTCATAATCATTGTCACCATCAGCCCTGACCTATCCACTGCTGAATGAACCCCCCTCACCCCCTAAACCATCTCCCAATACAACAATCCATCTCCTGCACACGAGCTGACGTCATCGCTCCGCCACCGCGGCACGCGTCCTCTCGGGCGGGTTCCCTCCTTCGGCTGCCACTCCACTCTCGAGTCCCAACGAGCGACCATCGCCGCCGTCGTCCCTCGGAGCCAAGGCGTGTCGCAGCCCCAGGCGCCCGGGTCACTCTTCCTGACGGTCCGAGGTGATGCCACTCCGCCGTGCGTGCGTCCTGTCCCCCGCTCCGAGTGCCACTGCGAATCGCATCGTGGCGTGCCGGGGTGGGGAATTGTTGCCCTGCACGTGCTGGTAAGAGGAGGCTGTCGCATTGCTCCGTGACGACGTGGGCTGATGTCCACTCGCATACAACACTGGCATACGTACACGTGTGTGTGTGTGTGTCAGTTCCGGCCTGTAGCATATGTTATAAAGGGGCCCTAAAAAAACTCACGGAAACATGAAAACACACATTTTTTTTACTTGCATAGTAAAGTAATTGTATTTTTTTCATTTGCTATACGGCCAAATAATACGACAAATCGCTAACCTTAAAGACCCAGCCGTTCATAAAAGTTGAAGGCGGTGTAGTACTACAGTAGTTGAGTAAGTGCAGAATCACTGAACCGGAATTGATAGCTCGAAAGCATTTAGCGCGGGGCCCTTGAAAGTGCGGGGCCCGTAGCACGTGTCACTGTTGCTCCTGGGATAACCCGGCACTGGTGTGTGCGCATTTCATTCTTTATTTCCCTCTTCTTTCATTCACGGCCAGCGGTGGCGGTGCTGGACCACGCCCCCTCCCCCACGCCCACCTCACGTCCCCCTGCCGAGTTATGAAATCCTCGCGAGCCGAGGGAAGAGATGTAGACAGCAGATAGAGATGCGGTGAGTCGACGGGGACGTGTTGGGGGCACGAGGCAGAGATGTCGCGCGAGACGCGTTGAGAGTGATGAACGAGAGCGAGTGGGTTACGGTGGGATGACGGCAGAGGTGTTAGACGTGAGGTAGAGTTGTGTGCCTGGACGAGAGAAGAGAGATGCAGGTGAGGCTAGAGCTGTCGCCAAAATGAGAGACTAAGTCAGAGATGAGAGAGACCCAGTGGCCTTTTAACAGGCATTCGCTAATGTTTATTAGGATTTTAATTCCAGCTCATACCTACATCGTCCACCCCACACCAGCCCATTAATCTGGCGCACCCCTTGAGATGCTTGGGGTCGCGAGCGTCCGCTCGCTTTGTTTATGCCTCGAGATGGTTGCCCAAGTCGTCTCTGCGTCAAAGGACCCTCTTCTCCTCTTATTCGTCTTCTCTCATGCCCCTCTTTCTCACAAACCACTAGCGGGGGTGGACGGTGGGTGGGGGCACGGCGGGAGATGGGGGGGGCTAGGGTGAAGGGGGCTTAGGGTGGGGGGGGGCCTTAGGGTGGGGGGGCTAGGGTGACTTATGGCTTAGGGTGGGGGGGCTAGGGTGGGGGGGGGCTAGGGTGGGGGGGCTAGCGTGGGGATGGCTAGGGTGGGGGGGGGCTAGGGTGGAGGCGGGGGCTAGGGTGGGGGGGCTTAGGTTGGGGGGGCTAGGGTGGGGGGGGGTAGGGTGGTGGGGGCTAGGGTGGGGGGGCTAGGGTGGTGGGGGCTATGGTGGGGGGGGCTAGGGTGGGGGGGGCTATGGTGGGTGGGGTAGGGTAGTGGGGGCTAGGGTGGGGGGGGCTAGGGTAGTGGGGGCTAGGGTGGGGGGGGCTAGGGTGGGGGGGCTATGGTGGGGGGGGGGGTAGGGTGGTGGGGGCTAGGGTGGGGGGGGGGGCTAGGCTGGGGGGGGGGGCTAGGTCGGGGCGAGGGTGGGGGCTGTTTCCACGCTCCATATTCGTGTCCCTCTTCAACATTTGCCAGGAGTCGGCCAACAAGATCACAAGAGGAGTCCTTTTGTCCGAAGTCATCTTATATACTCTATATACTTTCACGCACTATTTCAGGAGCCGCAATGCACTGTGGTGAATGCGGGACGGCGGTCCCCTTTAATAGACAACGTCACTAAGCAGTTACCTATGAAGATCCAAGCGCTGCTCTGGAGACGCGGGTTCTCCCTCCCCCCTCCCCCCCCCCCTGAACATTACCCCCCCCCCCCCCCCCACCTTGACAATTGTGGTGTCGCGGCTCTGCGATACGCCAGGGGGTCGTACGAACGGAGCAGGGCAAAAGGGATCGCCAAGTGCTCTAAACGATTCGCACGTGACGAGAAATCGGTGCGCAGCGAATTAATGAGATGAAGTATTTGGGTGTCGCGCCGCGTTATTCCTGCTGGCGGTTTCCCTTAAAATAAATCCACGCCTTAGCGCCGCTGTTTATACCACACCGAAGCGAAAGCCCAGCTGGATTATTATTTTTCTCAATACCAGCGGGATTTCTTCGAAGCGCATCATTCCACAATTTGGCTTAGGATTAAGTTGATCGCCACTGATATAAACATCTTTCGTCGTGCGTGCTTTTTATATATATATACAAATATATAAAATAAAAGATTGGAGCCGAAGAAGTTTAGGCAACGCATGACGATGTGAATTCTTTAAGACGTGACCTACATTTCTGATGAGACCCAGGAGGTTGAAACAGGCCCAGAGTTTCTTTGCCCGCTTTACGCAAAAGCTGCTTGACAATATTGACCTGGAAAGCCAATAGGTTGACGGACTAAAGCGTATATATTTTTTGGATATGTGAATTTACGTTTGTTTGTGTGTGGAGACGTAACTCACGGAGCTCCCCTCGTTCAGGAATACCCCGATTTACGTCTCTCCCTTTTACGTCGTTTCGCAAATACGTCGTCACTTTATTAATACCACTACCTGACTTGCGTCGCCTCAACCCACACTTACGTCGCTGACAGCATCATCGTCCATCCTGTCTCGTTATCCGTCGCCTCTCAGCCTTCGCCTCCACCACCCACTACAACCCCTGTGAATCGCTTCGATTTACGTCGTTTCGATATTCGTCGTCGCACCTTTCAGGAACGCATCCCCGACGTCAACCGATGTCCTACCGGATTTGCTGAACCCATTATGCCCCACTGCAACATAATTTTGTTTCATCTGCGAAGTATTGCGTGCGTTATGAATTGCATTGTTGTGATTGCCATGGGGTCGCGAATGACAATTCTGTAGGCTTTACCAACAAATTATCTTGCGTCCCAGTTTTACTCTCTGATCTAGAGGGCAGATTGAGCGATGAAATCCTGCGCAGGTGCCGGGTGGATCGTTGCATCGCATGATCGTTAGAGGTGGTGGGCAGCCTTCATCCAGCAGTGGATTGACCATGGCTGATGATGATGGAGGGTGATCTAGAGGGCCTCAGGGGGGGCTGATGGGATGTCACAAACACAGCGCCGGCACCGCTGAGATCTTGGATTCAAATCCGAGGGGTTTCAGTTCCCCATCTCGGTGGTTAAACCGGGTTCTCAAGGGTTACTCTTCTCAGCCAAACAGAATCTCAAGATATATTATTGGTTCTTTCGGTAAAGTCACGTCGAAGGGAAACAATAAAGTAATAAAAATATAAAACAATAAAATTCTCACGACGTTTCGACTGCAACACAAGCAATCATCATCAGGTGTGAAAACCACAACACTAAAATTTGAAAATATGAATTCCTGCAGCCACGAAAGCTTTAAATCAAAATAGAATCTCAAGAGTCGGTATCCGCGACCTTCCATAAGTTCAAGTTCACGTAGGTTAACCGCCTGAGAATTCACGAGAGGGGATGTGCTCATTTGTAAGATTAACAAAAGCAGAGCAATGGCAAATGCGTTACAGGAGAAAATGAAACGTACTGCAGAAACGCAAATCGAGAATAGAATAAGTACTTTACTGCTCAAATAAGCATTTAGATATTGGTGATTATTGCATATATTGGGTTCACCGTTCACAGCCCTGAGCCAGTAGTGGAAATGCCCACATTCATATTGCGGGGGCGAGTCTCTCCAGGGGACAACTGCTGTTGGCTTCTCCGCAAAAAAATGCACTCTCATTTTTATTCGGGCCCGGAGTGATGCTGGGCTGAGTCAATCCCCAACCAGGATTTGGACTTCCGATCGCGAGCCGCTCGCTGAGGCAATGGGCCGGTTTGACTGGCCGCAACGTTCACGTCTGCGTCTCCCAAACAGAAGATGCTGCTGCTGCTGCTGCTGCCGTTACAATAACTAAATAAGCATGAATATTACGTCCTTGCGATGGGACAAATCACTGTCGAGAGAGCGTGCGAAGCCGCCGTTAAAAAAAACCGAGGCCGTGGTAGCGGCGTTCGCCTTGAAAGTCCACGGCGGGGGTGGGGGGGGGTGTCCACGTGATGCGTGCGCGTCACAATCACGCGAGCGGATTGAAAGCAATCCGAAGAGTCGCCGCCATTAACCCCCTTCCCTTCCCTCCCTCTTGCTGTCAGCGGCACCTGCCTCGCTCGCCCAAACATTTCACGCCTGTTTCCACGCGCCCTGCGAATGGTTCTGGGGGGGGAGGGGGATGGTGACTTGGGGAGTCAGGGAGGGGGGGGTAGAGCGACTACATACATGCGCTTGCCACGCAGACTCTGAAGTCGTACTGAGATTGTAAATGTTGTGGCTTGGCTCTCCAACACACAACCGGTTAGTGCTGTACTAGTGGCGAATTGGCCACGTTCTGTTTACGTGACAACCCTTACTAGTTGGCTGTGTCGGGTGGTGGCGGGTTTTAACGACACATTTATATATTTACGCGATCTAGCCCAAAAAAGCTCTATTATGGAGACTCTGAAGTGCTGCACCTCTCTCTCTCTCTCTCACACTCTCTCTCCCTTGATGTGCGTTGCGTCGTAGTCGCCTTCTTCTTTCATCTAGATGCGGAGCAACAACCGCAAGGTGGTAAAGCCCAGAGATGAGCGCGTAGGCAGCAGCGGAGTGGCATCGCTGTGGTGTCTCCTTCGTATCTGTGGATCGGGGCCTTGCGTCGTTACACGTTGTACGGCCTGTTCTGGATGATGCACAGTCGCACGCTAGCGGAGGCTTTTTTTTAATTGTCCATTTGTGCATCAGGTATCCGCATCTGCTGTCACGGTTTGTGCAGGTGGATGTGTTGTTTAGGGTGGACCACGTGCTTCGTGGATGATCAAACTCAGGGATGGTCTGCGTTGGGTCTTTAACCAGGGTGAGAAGTCGAGAGTGCTGTAGTGTAGTCACCTGGGTCGCCAAAATAACAAAAGCAAAACAAACCAAATAGCGTACAGCGATGAAGTATACAGCAATTGGAACAAAAATCAAATGCATTGTGTCACACGAGGAATCGATGTTAAAATCAAAGTAATGTGACCGTACTCTTTGGTTCTTTCGGTAAAGTAACGTAGGTGAAAAATAAATAAATAATGCGTGAACATTACATTTATATAAATAACTAATGTGCCCGCTTGTTCATTTTGCGAGGCTTGTTGAAATAAAACAACAACGCGTCGTTTAATATTGACTATAAGCTCGTAACAACATTCACCTGTCGAATCAAGATATATTATCACGCTTTCCAACCACGGTCGACAGCCTCAACTCATGAAGCTCTCTCCGTCTGTCTCCGTCTGGAGCATGGATGATCACGATTTGCCCGTCGTGAAGATTATTTAATGCAGATTCAACTTTCGTGTGAAGTTTGCGTCGCTATTTGGGACTCATCCTACGGAAAACCGGCCGCGTTAGTCAACGCGTTGTCCAGAATTTGGCGACGGGGAAAAAAAAGCACAACGTGGATTAAGCCTCTTCGGCCCAGGTGACGACGTCACACGCCACGTGTGCACCTCGCCTCGCTATTTTAAGTCATTTGGGAACGTCACAAATCGCCGCACCACGTGACCTCGACCCGTTGCGCAAAAACACGGAAGTCACCATTCGTATCAGTTGTTAAGTACTTCCGAGGACAAACGCACGTACGGTAGCGCTACATAATTGCATACACGTGCACGACTTTTTTTTTTATTTAAAGTGGGCTTGGGGAGGAGACGCCACCGGAAGGGAGGTACACTGAGAGAGACAGCATGAGGAACGCGTGGATTAGAAAACACACGCAAATCAGTGACATCAAATGTGACCGCCACGAACGAGGCCAGTGATGGTACTTGTGTCACGTACATTGAACTTCGTACGCACCGTACGTAGCCGACCCGCACTAAGCGGAGGTGCGGGGGAAGGGCAATAAACCAAACGTTAAAGGCGTTCTAAAAAATGAGTTTTCAATCTAGATTCTAGATTATTTACAAGTGCACAACTCCCAGTGACTTCCTAATATCGGAAGAAAGAGCATTCCAGACGGCCGCAGAAGCGCATCTGAAAGCGCGCGATGCAGTGACCGTCTACAAATTGTATTGGGTTCACGTGATCCCTTCATCCACGAGATGCCGCTGTATTCACCGTCCCTCCCCGGACACCCCTTCGTGATCGCTGTCACTCATCTCTGAATCTTTGTAGCACGCCCCTGCCAACTACACCATTCCATTCTGTCATCGCTTCGTGAGCTATGTCAAGCGCCTGGAGTGAAGGCGCTCTATAAATATAACTTAGATTCGAATTAGATGTGGTCTCGTACATCAACAACAACAAAAACATCGATTTCTTGAATCGAAATCGCAACCGTTGAATCACAAGGACGGGAAATCGCGACGGCTTGGGAGACGACTGCCGCGGTGCTGCGTCGTAGCAGAGGAACCCTCCCGCCAGCATTCGCATTGAGCAACGCAATTACAGACAGGGCCGCTTCAATTACCTTTGAGCGCAACCCGAACAACGCATCTGAGAACTCCTTTATCCGCCAGGCTGTCCCCGCATTCCCTCTGCGTCTCTGCCTCGCCGCACCCAACCCATCCATCCACCCATTCATCCACCCATCAAACCCAGCGCCGGATTATCTTAGTAGCACAAGTAACGCGTGCTACGTGCCCCGCACTTTCAAGCCCCCCCCTTGCTCTATTACTATAGTACTATACCGCCTTCAACCTTTATTGACGACCGGGTGTTTAAGGTTAGCGATTTGTCGTATTATACGGCTGTATAGCAAATGAAAAAAATACAATGACTTTACTATGCAGGTAAAAAAATTGGTGTTTTAATATTTATGTGTTTATTTTATTTTATTTAGAGCCACTTTACAGGCCCCGCACGAGCTTAATCCGGCACTGCCTATAGGGGGATATTTGTCTTTGTTATACCGCGTGCGTGAAACTTGTAGTCACCACCCCCCACACCGCGCAACCCCCACCCACGCACACTTCCCTTACCCCCCACCCCGCACTTCTGCGGCACAAACAAACAAACACAAAAAGCCGGCCCTGGCAAGAAGAGGAGGAGTGCAAACAGGGGTGTGTCCGGGGATCGTAAACCCCCTCCTCCCGGTCGTAAATAAAGGAAATTGCAACGTAAGAGGGTCTTCCAAAGTGCCCTAACACCTTACCTCCCGCCCCACCATCCCCCTTTACTGGCAACAGAATGTCCTCATCATCACGTGGTCACCCGTCTGAAGGTGGCTTTGTGAGCAGCGCAGGCGGTGGGTTTGGTGGAGAAGTCGGTGGGTGGATGGGTGGATGGGTTGGTGCAGTGCCGGTTTAAGCTAGTGCGGGGCCTGTTAACATATGTTAATAAAGGGGCCCTAAATAAAAAAAATACGTAAATATTAAAACACAAATTTTTAACTTGCATAGTAAAGTTATTGCATTTTTTCAATTGCTGGCCACCCACCCCCTCGTGTGCCATCCCGGCCTTTATAGGTTCTCGTCAACAGCACGTGCCTCAACAGTCTGTTCAGGCTATACGAGGGATCTTATTCTTTGTTTTGCGTGTAACGGGGAGTCGCGATAACTCTCGTAAAAAAAGATGGCTCGATGTGAATGAAACTCGAGTGTAAAGTTGCGTTGATATTTTGCGACTCATCCTCGAGAAATCGGGACACGTTGATCAAAGCGTTGCCCAAAACTCGGGAGAGACACAAAAAACAGACGATCCCCGTAGCCCCCCACTCCCCCGCGCGCCCCATATTTACGCCAAGCAATACAATGTTTAAAATAATTGATAACAATATCTTTAGGTCTTGACTTAAAGCTTTCGTGACTGCAGGAACTCATACTCTTTGGGTCTTTCGGTAAAGTCACGAGTATATATTTAGATATCATACAAAGTGATTCAAAAGAGTCCCATTCTAGACGCTGCGAAAGCCCTGTCTTCTTCTTCTTCTTTCGTACGGCGGATGATGTGTAGACGCAGAGCGACAACCACCATTTCACGCGCAAGTGGTCAAGCCAGATAACCGTGTCAGGAGCGTTGCTGTGATAATGTCTGCTTGGTATTTGTGGATCGGGGCATTGCTTCGTTCCACGTTGGCACGCTCTGTTCTGGATGGCCACGGTGGCACACAACGTACCGCATCTACTGCCATGGTTTGTGCAACGAACGCGGTTTGCGGGTGGACCACGAGCTTCGTGGAATATCAAAACCCCGGCCATCCCTGTGAACGCGACCAAGTGGAATTTTTTTTTGCCGTACGTTTGCAATATGTAGCAGCACTGCCTTCTGCTGACCCACTACACCCGTCTATTGAGTATTGGCGGTAGTAGCAGTTGGTCGTGGTGGTCAACCATCCGGTCGCTCTCCAGGCGCAGCAAAGCCCTGCTTAGCTTCTCGCATCTCACGAGACCACGGCGGGTTTCACAGATGATTATGGTCACTGGCACGCAACGGCGATGTGAATGTTATCTTATCTTCACGGAATTTATGCAGCGCCTGAACCCAGGCGATAATGCGAAGAATTAACAGCGGGACATGTGAATGTAATGGCGGAGAAGGGTGGCCAGTTATGGGACGTTTTGGTATTATTTCATCTGTGCGCTGTTTGGACGAGGGATTTCAATAAATATATATAGACATATGTGTAAAACAATAGTTGTAACTTGTACGTGTTTATGTTTTCTTAAGTAAGGCAACATTCATCATTAGACCTCCTTTGCCAATACCAAATGTAATAATAGGGTTTTTCCCCTTTTTTTCTGGCAACAAAACTGAAACCTTTTTACGCGGATTCATGTCTGCATTAAACACAATACCTGCAGTCAAAATGCAAACAAAAAAATACTATGATAATATATGCATTGTCCTTGGTGTGGACCAATCAGTTTCAAGGACAATGCATATATTATCATAGTATGTTTTTTGTTTGCATTTTGACTGTAGGTTTTGTGGTTAATACAGAAATGAATCCTTGTAAAAAGGTTTTAGTTTTGTCGTCAGAGAAAAGGGGAAAAACCCTATTATTAAGGCAACATTCCTTGGTAGCCTCCTCCACTATTGATAAACCGCGACATTAATGTATTCAACTGCCGGTTATAAGAACGGACGAGATGACACGAAGAGCTTCCTGAGTAAGCCACGTCGTATCGTCTCGCTCGCATGCCACCATCCCTTTGTGGCAAAAAGGATAAATGCGCGGCCCTGCAATTGCTGCTCGTACCACTGCTGGCGTAAGCGGCCTGTACTAAGCGGACGCCACGGCGGCGAGACGCTAACGACCTCGCCTGGTATACAGCAGGTCGTGGGTTCGATCCCGACCCTGACGCCTGTATATTTGAAGTGTGCACGTCTCTCTCTCTTCCTGTGATCGTGTGGATTTCTCTCCAGGCCCTCCGGTTTCTACCCTCCACATTTTACAATCGACATTCGCTGAGATTGTTTGGGCGCTATAAATTTCCACGTGGTTAGCCAATTCGTTGAGCTATCATTAGCGATAGCCAGGTCGCTTCTAAAAAAGAGCGATAAAGCATCAGTGGGCCTTAACTCATAAATAATATATAAAGGGTTTTTGGGAACTAAGGGGGGAAAGTTTAAACACCCCACACCCCCTCCATTTTAGAGGGCATTTGGCCTACTCTTCCAAGCAGGCCAGACAAGACAAATTCTGAGAAAAGGTGGGCCCACCAGGAATATACTTCATGAGCAATGATGCCCTCTATAATAATAACGAGAGTAAGTCTACCGTGGAGATGGGAGCGACGATACGAGTTGGTGTGCACGCGGCTCGGTGGATCGTTACGTCGCAGGATCGTGAGACGTAGTGGCGGATTGCGGAGGCGTTCGTTCATCCGGCGGTGTATTGACCATGGCTTATGACGACGACGATGATGATGATGATGGCAACACATCCGCGATAACTTGCGCAGTGGGTAAGGGATTGGTGTTGTCCTTCTTGCCGTGTGCCAGGCTTTAGGGGCAGCAGCAGTCCACAGCTACATCTAACACACAGCCCCCCCTCCCCCCCCCAAAAAAACAAAACCCAACTCGTGATGCCGCACGTGGCGTGTGACCCCGCAAAGTGGAGTTGAGGGTTTGTGGATCACACGAGCCCGTGAATCTCCCTCCCTGTTCAAGGGCGTCAAAGGTCGCCATCTCCTGGCTTACTAGCGTATGGTGGCAATACAGCCAGTGGGTTAATTTCCATCTGTATTCCATCTGTACGGGGACTCTACGGGATGAATGTTACCCCCCCCCCACCTCTCCACCCTCCACCCCGCCCTTTCTCCAGGATCTCCACTGTCCTCCCCCTTGTGTCATCATCACTCAGTCATGGAGTTGGCCAAAACATCCCAGATGTAGGACCGCAGATCTTGTGCAATCCTTTGGTGGGCCCGAATATTGGTTGCCCTTGCCGCTTGTCTTTGGTTTCCTTCCCGTACCTCTGAATCATTCTCTCTCTATAAATACATCTGATGTTACAAAATTGTAACTTCGTTACGGATTCCAAATTGGTATTTCATTAATTAGTAGTAGTAGCAGTAATGATCGCGCGGCGCGTCAAGGACAAGGCAACTGCTCCTGGGGAATGTGCGTTAAACCGCAAATGCGGATGGAATGAGCACCTGCCTGAGCCGATGACATTCGCCGACTGTCTGACATTCCAGCGCGTGGCTTCGTTGGGCTAATTGGTGGCACTCAGAAGGACGGGTGGGTGGGTGCGTGCGTGCGGGACACGGAGAGAGCGAGAGAGAGAGATGTGGGAGAAAGGAGGAGAAATAAGTTTAGGAGGAGGTGAGATTTGTTTTTAAAGGAATGACAACGAAGACAAACATACTTAAGGAACGCATCGCTCCTGCCATCTCGCCAGCTCGTAAACAAAGGCCTGAGCCGAGCCCCCAATGCCGTGGCTGGAATAGAGCTCAAAGGATCTTCAAGAGACGACGTCTAAGACACTACTGTGGATTTGCAGTCAATTGGATTAGAATGATGTTGGTGCTTCTACTAATAATATTGAATGGAAGCGAACTCGGCCACCTCTGGATTTAGACCGCTGGGTGGACAGAGGAGGCGGAGGGAGGGGATGAGTGCGGTGGGGGCGGGGGGTAGGATTTAACTACTGTGTCGGGTGATGGAATCGAACCGGCGCGCTCTGTATTGGCAAGTCCACGGTGCTGATAACCCATGACATCACGGCAGCTTACCACACTACTACTACGACAGTAGAGTACTTGTCTTTCCCCCGTTCTGTTGTCCCCCCCGCACATCCGATTAGCACGGTTGGCTACGTACGGCGCGAAAGAAGCTCAGCATAATGTACACACACACACACTTCTTTACGGTATGAAAAAAAACAAAGGGAGAGGAACACTGATGTGATTGTCAACTATTACAGTCCGCTTTAGGAGTCAATACAGTCACACCTGAAACTTTGAATAACATAAAATGTATACATATATATTGTCCAGTGTGCTAACGTGTTACACCGGGGCAGCAAGTCGAATTCAACATTTAATCAAATACAAACGACTGTATACATTAAATTAAATAAAAGTTTGATTGGCACCAACTGACCACGTGCTCACGAAGTTGAGGAGGCCGAGTGGCTCAGAGAACAACATGTATGCGGGGTGGCCCAAAAGTCAGGACACGTTAGGGTATCACGTTTACTTTAACAAATCACATCGGGTGATTTATTTTATCTTAGCAAATGTTCAAGCTGACTTTCATTCACGTGAATGCATGGCGCGTGAATTATATTTTTTAATGAATTTAAGGCTTTTTTGTGAGATTTGCGCCGGTGTCGTCTTTGAACATTAGCCAATGATGTGTTGTTGTCTCAATCCATTCGGGGTTTTTGGCCAAGTTTTGTAAACAACGGATTTGAGGTGACCCCTACAGAAAGAAAAAGAAGAAGATTTTAATTAATAACGATAACATTAAACAAAAAATACTCAAAGTAATAAACAATTGAAACGCTTAAATGTCAGAGGTAAAATATATTCTGTAACCCTATGTGTCCTAACTTTTGTACAAGTCTGTATATATATTTACGTATTTCTCCGAAGCGTGAAACCCGGCGCACCATTGGTAAAACAAAAAGAAGTCTCGTTCTTTGGCCCCAAATATAATAATTATCATCAGGTGCGGCGCACGGACTGATTTGTGCATTCCAGGCCTTAATAAGACGGATGCGGCGCTGCCATTCGATAGTTCCCTTGGCTGTGGTGCAAGTGGAGGAATTATCGCCCCATGTTCTCTCTCTCTCATTTTTTTGTGTGAAATGAGCCGAACCCAGCATCAGCTCGGATCCACAGCGAGCGGTGTGCGGGTCGCACCCAAGACTAAGGCAAAGAACTCCCGTATAGCCTTAACATACTTGTTTGAAAGGGGCAAGGTTAGCAAGCACTTACGAAGGCCTGCGAGGCACACGAGGGAGGGGGGGTGTGGCCAGTACCAGGCACTCATTGTGAGGCTGAGTCGACCTTGGGGGAGACCCAGGACACACGAAGACAAAGATCCCCCTTGTAACTGTGACAGGCTGTCGGAGCCAGTACAGTTAGCGAGCACCTATGAAGGACTACAGAGCACACGAGAGGGGGTGAGTAGCTAGAGCTACACCCGGACGTCTTTGTCTCCCCAGTGGCGATGTTTACACATCGCACCAGGTACTCATTTTAGGCTGAGTCGACCTAGGGGAGGCCGAGGACCGGCACAAATAACACTTGCAACACAATTTTTGTTCGTGGGTAGTAAGTGTTATTTCGTAATTGCTTATGCCTAAAAAGTATAGAAAAAGACTATTATTCCGCACAAACGTTGCTTTTGTGACCAGGACAGTGATATTTTGAAATTTACCTATGTTCAATTAGAAAACGGGCGTATTTGTGTTTTTTCGTTCACATAAAGTCAGAAAAAAAACAACGTATGAATCCAAATTAACATGTATTTATACTAAAGTAATACAAAAATGACTACAAAAGATTTGGAAGTGAGTAGTTTTTCGAGATTTGCGATTATACTATAAATCACTTTCACGAATCAGCCCCCAAATGTAGTCTCCCATCATGTTCTCCTTATACTGTCCTTGGTAGCGGCGTTCAAAGTCCAATATATCCTGGTGGAAGCACTCGCCTTGCTCCTCCAAGTACGCTCCCATCCTTGAATTTATCAAGATGAGCATCAAGGATATGGACTTTGAGGGACATCCTACAGCCCATTGTGCCGTAGTTCTTCACCAGAGTCTCAACCAGTTCCACATAGTTTTCGACCTTGTGATTGCCCAGGAAGCCACGAACGACTGCGACAAAGCTGTTCCAAGCCGCTTTCTCCTTACTAGTGAGCTTCTTGGGGAATTCATTGAACTCCAGGATCTTCTTTATCTGTGGTCCGACGAAGACACCGGCTTTGACCTTTGCCTCAGACAGCTTAGGGAAGAAGTCTTGAAGATACTTGAAGGCTAACGACTCCTTATCTACAGCTCTGACAAATTGTTTCATAAGGCCCAATTTGATGTGCAGTGGTGGCATCAGCACCTTCCGGGGGTCCACCAGTGGCTCCCAATTGACGTTGTTCCTCCCCAAAAAGAACTCGGTCCGCTGTGGCCAGTCCCGCCTGTGGTAGTGTGCCTTGGTGTCTAAATCTTTCGTAGTAATTTTTGTATTACTTTAGTATAAATACATATTAATTTTGATTCATGTGTTTTTTTTACTTTATTTGAACGATAATACACAAATTCGCCCGTTTTCTCATTGAAAATAGGTGAATTTCAAAATATCACTGTTCTGGTCACAAAAGCAAAGTTTGTGGGGAATAATACTTTTGAGGCATAAGCAATTAGGAAATAACACTTACTACCCAGGGACAAAAAAAAGTTGTTACACAGTATAATCGTCACTGGTGTTGGCCGTGAGCGGGTATCGAACCTGGGTCGCCGAGTTCGTAGCGCAGCGGGCTAACGCACCACACATACATACATATCTTTGCACATGCACACCATATATCAAGCACTCACACCCACAACAACAGCCGCTATTCGCCACCAACTTATGGTGACGTCACCGCACCGCCTGTGCCAGGCAAGGTGCAGTTTGTGGCCACGAAGGCTCGCTGAGAGGGGGTCACAGCATGGTGCTATGGGTTGACTGACTGAGATGACTGGCAGGTGGACCACCTGGGCTCACCACTGTGCCACCTCGCTGCGTTTTAATCGCTCGGCGCTCCGTTATTGTGAGCGTCGTTTCTTCGCTCTCCGTTCTTGCCGGAGGGCGACTGCCTCCAACTGCCCGGTGGTGTCCTTCACGAACCTCCTCCACAGAGGGCGATCTTGACACCGCTCGTACCAGTCTCTTGCAGAGTTCTAAAACGCATGTTTTCTTTTATTTTACCAGGTAAGGCCTACTGAGCTCTCTCGCTCTTTTTCAGAAGCGACCTGGCCACAAATGATAGCTTAACGAAGTGGCTTATCACGTGGACATTTCTCGAAGCCAAATACTCTGGGGTGGGGGGGGGGGGGGAACCGGAGGACCCGGAGAAAAATCCACGCGGCCACGGAGATAGAGACATGCAAACTCCAAGTATACAGCAGGCGTCAGGGTCGGGATCGAACCCACGACCTCCTGAATACCAGGCGAGGTAGTTAACATCTCGCCACCACACAGACGTACACACGCCACATCCAGCCGCAAGCCTTCCTCCCCCCCCCCAATCCTCCACGGCTGATATGCACTTTTACAAGTTTTCGGGATGGAGCTGGTAACAATTTCTGGAGTATCAAAAAAACATTGCCCCTTTCCTGTAACCGCCGCTCCTCACCCTGTTAATTGCGCATATGCGAAATGAACGCCTGGGTCACTTTGTTAATTACACGGGGGCTGAAAGCCTTTCCTGCTCGTTCATTCTGATGAATAATGAGGGGTAGAGGATTCCTCCCCGAATGAATGGGGAGGTGCGTAATATGAAACCCTCAGTGTCCTCGTCGGGAACGCCGTCTCCAGCCAACAGAGGTCGACGTGATCACCTGCTCATCTCCTGCGCTGTGCCAAGTGCGTGGACATTCCACATTCCTATGGCGTGAGCGGGTTCGTCTATTGCAGTGGTTCGTAACCTTTACTGCAGCGTTGCACCCCCTTCCGTGCTCGATCGTTAAAAAAAAACAATGTATAATCTTAATACATGCAAAGGGTTTGGTGAAACAAAGTAGTTGTGCTCACGTGCCCGTGCTTAATTTGTATTTCGATGATTTACCTTCCAAAAAGATCTGGCCGTGTCTCGCACCCTCAGAAAGGGCATCTCGCACCCCCAGAGGGTGCGTGCACCCCAGGTTAAGAACCACTGGTCTATAGGACAACCATTGTTGCCACCCAGGGGAGAAGATGGGCTGGGAGAGACCCCCACCGCCTCCATCCGCCTCCCCCCCCACAATTTGGAATCGAACTCGCAGGCTTCTGATTGCGAGCCGCTGGCTCTAACCCACCCGGCCAGCAGTCTCCAGCGCCGTCCTAAAATGTACATGAGTTGTGAATGTTGTTTTAATTAACGGTGTCCAACTTCGGGTTGGAAGCGTTTATGCGTCTGCCTGTGTCAGTCAGTCAGTACATCGTGGGGAGGGGGGAGGAGATCACGAGAGCGCTCGTGAAGATCATCCAATGCGTAGGAAGCGCTCCGATACGAATTTTGCGTCGCTATTCGGCACTCGCCCCGTTGATAGCATGGTCGAGTCGATCAAGCGGTTGCCCAAAACGTGGAGAAGAAATCCAGAGGAAAATGGACTTCTTTGCAAATTCGCTCACGTGCTTGGTCATCATCCCTGCTGCCAGCGCAATACTTTGGGAGACGCACGGATGTTGTGAAGCGCGTGATATAATCCATGGGTGTGCACGATTTATATATTTTTTACTCTCCCTAACGCGCGTTTTTTTCCAAACTTACTAAATATGTAAGCTACCCCCCCCTGCACCCCCCCCCCCCCACCCCGTTTAATTCCAACTTTGCTTTCAGCCGTCAAACTATGAGATGTGATATTTTCGATGTCGAACTTGTGCAGAGCAGTGCATCGGCACGATCCCTCCCCGCGTGTTTAAAGGACGGCCCTCGCAAGGGGATATCCCAGAACTACTTTTATTGAGATCCCTCGAATATGACCTAGTGTGTGACCTCGTGCGTGACCTCGTGTGTGAACGCGCGTTAAGTGGGGCGCCGCATTCTCCCACACACCCCCGATGAAGATCACCTTTCATCGCGCGACAGTCAACACGATTATTTCCATTCTCAGAGGTGGAATGTAGCCATATCCTTTGGAGGAAAAAAAAATCCATTTAATACGAGCGTTTGTGGTGCGTCCAACGAGTTTTCATCCCTTCTAGCTATGGTGTGCCCTGCGCAAGCCACATTTACTTTTCTGTTCCATGGCCCACGCCGTTCCTCATCGTTTCTCTCGGCGTAATTCCAAGTGTGCGCGCGTCTCTCAATTCTCCTCTGCGCACTTTTCAGCTCCTTTGTTCCGTCCTCCTCGCCCCGTTTGATGATTCGTACGTCGCGAGCGCGCGCAACGTTCACCGATTCAAACCCCTCCGCTCCCGAGCTCGTTGATGTATCGCCTTTCATTATCAACTTCGGTTTTCCGGAAGAGAGGGGAAAAAAACCCGTCAGGATTTTAAATAGCCGTCGATTTTTCTTGGAGTTGAGAGTGCGTTGCGTTTGCCCTTCCAATGCCCTGGCTAATGCCACGCTGTACAGTTTTTATTTCAAGCAAGCGCTCCTTAAAATCCACGTGAAATAAGGTCGGATTACATTTGCTCTCTCTCCCTCTCTCTCATGAGAGACAACGACAGGGGCTCAGCAAGAAAAGCAATCCGTTCTAAATAAGCCGTCTAAATTTCCTGGATATCGCGTCTTGGCAAACGATAACAAACTTAACTGAAAGTGTAATTTTTCATCGCAACCGGCTGTCGCTTCGTGACGCTGCCTCTTCACGTGGTTCTGATTTTCGGCGGTTTTGCACAAGCGGCGCCGTTCATTGGGAGCGTTTAATTTCATTCATCAAACTGGGAATCATTCCTCCACCCGCCCCACCTCCACCCCACTGCCCCCCCCCCCCCCCACCACGACCACATCTTAATAACGACCACATCTTGCACCAAAATGGCTGCTAAAAAAAAAGAATAAGAGAGCAATCGGTGGTAAAGGTGCAGCCCCGGAGTTTCTTGCTCACGCCACCGCCGGCGGGATGGCCTCCGCTCAAATTGGGAGCTCACGAGAGCCTCCTCTACAGAGGGGTAGTTGGCCTACTCTTCCACGCTGACCAAACGTCTTTGGGAGGGTGTGGGGGTCATCCAAACTTTACCCCCATCAGACACCGATCAACTGGCTGTCGTTTGACAGGCTGCGGTGTACCCCGTTTGTTTTTGTTGTTGCTGCTTCTTCCAATATATCCACGGTTGCTGAGCAGAGGGCCCAAAAGTGGCAAGCGGTCAGCAAATAAACAGCACCGTTAACGTTGTGAGAGATAGCGAGGCATTCCAATTGCTTGGAATCGAGCAAGGCTAGCAATAACTTTGGGGTAAATGAGAGAAGGAATTCCTGTTGGGTGGACACAGGCGGCAAAATAGTTAGAGTCGAGGGAGCGGGGATTTATTAACTCGCCCCCATAACCCAAGAAAACTCGCCCCATTGTTTTAACTGCTGCGCCAGGAGATGGAATCGAACCTGCGGACTCTGGATTGCGAGCACTGTGGCAGCAGCATCGGGGCAGCAGCTACAAATGTCCACGTGATGAAGCCACTGCGTCATCATCTGTGGCCAAGTCGCTCAAGAGGTGCCCATTGTGCCTTACCTGGTAAAATGAAGTATGGATTTTTTTACAATATAATTATATATTATTTTATCCTTCGCTGCCAGCATCTGACTTAAATTATAACGGGGGCTAGCGAAGCGGCGATGACGTGCCGGGCTGAAATTTGTTTGAAATGTCTTTCGAGCTCGTCTCTGGCGCGCTAAGCCCTTTTCCATTTGGTAAAGAGGAGAGAAACACATCCGGCAGCAGCTGGATCGCTCACAATGTTACCTTAATTTTTTTACAATATATTTTTTGTTAAATCATCATCATAATAATTTACGATGTTCCCATCGCACACGCAATACGCTCGAAGCCTCCTTCCTTGTCCCAAAATTTGGAGAAAATGGACCGAGACGCTTTTTTGTTTTTTAAAGGCGCCAGGTTTTCGCCATCCCCAGTCCCGGGGGGCCGCATCCGAGCCTGCGAGGAGCGAGACGACGGTTCGATCTGGGGATGCGGCTTCTTCATTGTGAGAGAGAGAAAAAAATCACAACCATTGTGACCGTATTTGCTTCTTATTATTCTTCTGTGCGATGTCCCAAGAGTCAACAATTTGAAACGCCTTCTCACGGAGGCGGAATATTCTTTATGTGCGCGCACGTGACGTTAATATTTCTACACCCCCCTCCCCACCCCTCTCTACCCGGGGATGTAACGCTTCATACTTTGGTGAATAACAGTGCCTCCATAGTGGCTGCAGGGCTGACATGAGCCCACGATGTACATACATCATCAGCAAACATCTCACCACCACCTCGAGGCTTTGACATTTACTCCTCCTCGCAGATGCAGGCGTAACCATCAATCGCATCGAAACATCAACGGCAGGCCTACATGAATGGAATATGAAAGACGCACGCCACAGCAGTGCGATTGTGGGCCATGCAACCTAAACTATGGACCATATCGTAAACCCATAGAGACACACAGAGATACATTAAAGACACAAGCCACAGGCGTGTGAATGTGGGCCATGCAACCTAAACTATGAACCATATCGTAAACCCATAGAGACACACAGAGATACATTAAAGACACAAGCCACAGGGGTGTGATTGTGGGCCATGCAACACAAACCATGGACCTATAGTTATCCCACTGTGGTCTGTGCTCCTTCAACGGAGGAGGAGTAGCAAAACGACACTTTCTCTCTCTACCTGAAGCCCTCTCGTCGTGTCCAGCAGGCACCGACATTGGCATCGAGCTCTTTGAACTTATCGCTGCGATCATGCGCAAGAAAACAAGTATAATTGTCAATAGCCACGGCTGTCAACGACACAGTTCCTGATGTTCGTAAATGGCACTGTCTCCTTAGATGACGTTTCGAGCAATGACCCTTATTTTTAGGCCGCAGTGCTTTTGACGAAATGTGTTTGTTATGTCGTGCTTGTGCACCGCTCGCTCACGCGGCGTAGCCACGCACTTTGTTTGACGCTAAAAGCGACGGTGGTGGATTCCGTTGCTTTACCAAACAGCCACTGTACGTCAAGTCGGCCGGGCGATGTTGGAACATCCATGTTCACAAAATCAAGTTGGCGAAGCTGTCGCTGCCGCGTTGGCAGTGGTGCACAAGCTCGATAAACAAAAAAACAAACCTGAACACATTGGTCAAATGATAACTTTCGTCTGAAAATAAGCAAATATAGTGTCCTGAAAATAAGAACATATACAATAGAGTTTTATGGCAACGGCCCTTCTTCACCGTACGACGACCATAACTACAATTTTTATTTTTGCCGGGTAAGGCCCACTTAGCTATACATAGCTCTTTTTCAGAAGTGACCTGGCCACAAATGATAGCTCAACGAAGTGGCTTTTTCTACACGTGGAAATTTATAGCGGCCAAATACTCTCAACGAGGACCCGCAGAAAAATCCACGAGACCACGCGGAGACAGCGTGCAAACGTCAAATACACAGGCACCAGGGTCGGCATCAAAACCACGACTTCCCGTGTACAAGGCGACACATTTAACATCTCGCCACCGTGGCGTCCCAGTTCAATGGACGACCCCTGCTTTGAGTTTCTCAGGGCCAGGGCCAAAGACACCTCCCACACGGGAATACAATTCCTGTGGCTTTTGTTTCAGAAGCGACCAGGCCAAAAAATGACCGGTCAATGAAGTGGATTATCAGGTGGAAATCTAGAGCAGCAAAATATTTCGAAACGCATGTTGATTCTAAATGCGGAGGAAAAAACCGGGGCACCCGGTCAAAATTGCACGGGGAGAACAAATATACCGGGTGCTTCAAAAAGATGTTAACACTTCGGAGAATTTTGCCACAATAACCACGAGAAATGTGCCGCCTCCTTCGGGCTCTGGAGACCACCTGGAGAAGATTCCAGGCCACGCGTTGACAACGATGGCCCAACAAGTGGGACACTCTTTGACTTTTTGCAGCTATTAACATTAATTTGTGATCATGTTACGGTGATATTATCCCTTCTTTTTCAATTAAAAAAACGATAGTCCCATGTAAATGTTTAAAAAAAAAAAATTTGAAGCACCCTGTGCAGGCGTCAGGGTTAGGATCGAAGCCATGACCTCCTGTAATACCAGACGAGGCAATTACCATATCGCCACTGCGGAGTCCTGACAGAATAGAAAGGCCAGAGAGACAGAATGGATGATGAGCTGGAGACCGCACTTGTTCCCAACATGGGACCTGATGAGAAGTACAATTTTTCGAGAGTGTTTTCTGAGGACCAGTATTTAAATGGGCACGTGAATAGTTACACGAATAATAGCTTATTGAGTAGCAGACAAAAACAAAACCCTTCAATAATATTTTGTTAAACTTCCACTATTGCTCCTAAAGAAGCTCATTGTAATTAAACGTAAAAAAAATATATATTTCAAATGTTGCTGCTGGCACATTGCACCAATGTTGGTGACTGAGACATTGGCAGGGGTGTATGTGGGAGAAATTAAATGTAACAAAAAATCTGAATTAAACGACCCCTTTAATCTGTTAAAGCCTTCCAGCCTTGGCGACCGCCCCATTTCATAGCTGAGAATTTTGGGGGGGGTTGATGCACGAAATATTTTTCAGTTTGCACACTACGGTATTAATTTAATAACATAATAAGAAGAATAATGATGATGGTGATGATGGTCACGATTATAGTCGTAAATTTGTGTTTTTAACCCTCCGGTGATGAGACATTTATCCCGATAGATTTGAAGTTGTCGTGACTGCAGGGATCCATACTCTTTGGTTCGTTCGGTAAAGTCACGTTGTAGGTAGAAAATACATTTATTTTATTTTATACCTCACTGTCCCGGCACGCAGGATCCGTGGGTTCGATACTGAACCCCGGCAATGCCTATTGTTGTATATTCTGAATCCGCGTGTTGCATGTTTACACGCTGACATTCTTTCGCGCCGTACGTAGCCAACCAACGGCAATCTCGAGGTTTGTTATTTCTCTCCCCTAGGTGGTCACGTGGCTTTTTCTCCCTCCTGGTTTACACCGGTGTGGCCCCCACACTCCAGCCCACCCCCTCGACATTCAGAAACAACGTGCGGTTAGATTCTTTGGCCGCTACTTTAACGTCCCACGTGTGAACATGATGATGATGATGATATAAGCCACTTCGATGAGCTATCATCATGTGTGCCCCGGCCAGTTCTGTAAAAGTGCTGATGGCTCAGTGGGCATGGCCTGGTGAATAACATCGGTTTGTTTTATCTTCTATAGTACTCCCTCCGCAGTCCCTGAAATGCTATAAACTAAGCGTGTTTTTTTTGCGTGTGTTTTATTTTAATTTTAGTACTGCTAGAGCATACGCAAGCCATTAGTCTTAGAAATATTTATACCTTCGCTGGCACGAGGGTTACAGCTGAGCAAAATAGTAAATCTTCTCTGTAGAAGCATGTGGTATTTTTTAAATCGTTATTTTTGTTACTTGTTTTTTTTGGGTGGAGTGGGGGGGGGGGGACTTTGGCAAATTTGGCAGGGCACTCCGCTACGAACCCACCGTGCCTACCAAGGGACACTGACCGAGTGTGGTGGCGCTCCTCCGTGCGATTTCAATCAAACTTTGCACGCTGGCAGCGCCCGAGGTGATAGAACACGACCCTTGTAATTTATGGGTAAACTGCATCAATGGGACCCCTTTTATTTTTTGTCCCGCATCAAAACGATAAAAACTAATTCAGAGGCTTTATTCATTTCCGGCGATAATACCGCCGTTGTTTGCACTGTCGGCCCCATTACGGTGTGAAAGAAGTTCAACATACATACGTTGATGAAAGATGTTCAAACACCAAATAGACTCCGATTGGAAGTCATCAAGTATGCATGTTTGTTTGCATGTTTTAGCACAAGCATATGTAGTTCATGGGACTGAGTTGTTATTATTTGTGTTTCAAAAATAATGGGGTAACAGCGGCATTGAAAATTAATACCGGCTCGAAGTAAGAGAAACGCAGACGCAGTTCGTGATGGGCACATGCACGAGAATGCACGTTGAACTTCTTTTGCACCGTACGTGGCCAACCGCGCTAATCTGAGGTGCGAGGGAAGAACAACAAACTCTAACGCAAAAACAAGCAATTGAGTTTTCGATATTCTTGGTTCTTTCGGTAAAAGTCACGTAGAAAGGAAACAATAAAATAAGAAAAATATTATTTCCCTTTTACGTGACTTTACCGAAAGAACCAAGAATACGAATCCCTGCAGTCACGAAAGCTTTAAATAAAAATGTGAGTTTTCGATGTTTATATTTCCAAGGGCATAGCTCCAGTGGCTTCCTAATGTCGGACGGAAAAGCGTTCCAGACGGCCGCAGAAGGGCATCTCCGGTGACCGCCTTTGTTCGATGGCGAGCCAAGAGCCACTGCCGCGTGGATGACCGGAGTGTACATCGTGACGTTGGTGTATGCTTCTTGTCGAGATCAGCACACCCGATGAACGTGGTGCCATCACACCCCGCACCATCCTTCATGAATTCCAAACAGGTTTCTTTGAAGACCGACGTCCACTGAGAAATGAATATTGAAACCGGCATGAGATGTGCCTCGGGCCTGTGATGGATGTGTCCCGCTTTGAACCGCGCATCCCGTTCGGATGAAATTCTTGAATCGAGGAGCGGCTGAGAAGTGGTTGAGTTGAGCGAGGGACTGCAGCTTCGAGGCATATCAGTCACCCCGTTGGAAAGAGATCTACATCCAGACGATCCAAAGCAACACAAATATTATGAGACTCTCCAGACACATTCTTTCCAAATGCGGAATAACTAACGATCCGGTGGTTGGATTACTCCTGTTGTCTTTGGTGGAATCTACATTACGGCAAATGTGTTCTCTCTCGTGGTTCCTGATCGTTACGTGTTCCCCCACGAGTCGATCAGAAGGAGCACAACTGCTGGGATTGACTGGACAGCGTTTTGAACAACTGATCATTTTTAATTTTTGACTGATAATTACTGGCGAAACGTCGATCTCAGATTGTAAATGTTGTGGCTTGGCTCTCCAACACACCGGTGTGCTGGTACTAGTGACGAATTGACCATGTTCTGTTTACGTGACAACCCTTACTAGTTGGCTGTGTCGGGTGGTAGCGGGTTTATCGACAAATATATATTTACACGATCTAACCCAAAAAAACTCTATTACGGACTTTCTTCTGTTTGCTGTTAACATCGAGAGAGTGTCAACCCCACCGTGAAATGTTTCCGTGCAGAGTTCGATTCCTGGCTCGGGTTTACGTCGCTTGTGAGCGATGTCTGAAGTACTCTTAGGCTGCTTCGTCCCATGTGGGAATAATTAAGCGAAAGTCATTAAGGGTCTCATAGATAGGAAACACATTAACTTTGCAAAGAGGTTCTATTCTCGTCCAAAATTTCATTCCAGCCATCAGCTCGAGATGGTTGCTATTTTTTTGCTACGACATCCGTACCCTGACTTAAAGCTTTCGTGACTGCAGGAATTCATATTCTTTGGGTCTTTCGGTAAAGTCACGTAGATAGGTTCAAATTAGCATGCAAATAAATTTTAACCTATCTACGTGACTTTATCGAAAGACCCAAAAAATATGAACTCCGTACCCCGGTGAGCCGAGTTCAATTCTCAGTCGTAGGTAACATCAGTGGCGAGTGATCGATCTAAACCGGTCGTGCACCAACCAGTACTGACCTACGTGGTGAAGTATGGTCAAATTACACTTGTGACCGACATGGTATGGGAAGGTATTCATTTTTATATTACTACTAATATTAATATGTTTATTTACCCATGGAACTAAAACTAAACTTTTTTATTTCATCAGCGAAATAGCTCTTTTTCAGAAACGACCTGGCCACAAATGATAGCTCCATGAAGTGGCCTGTCACGTGGGGATGTATAACCGGCAAAAACTCTCAACGCGTGATGTCGATTATAAATATGGAGGGGAAACACCCGGAGGTCCTGGAGAAAAATCCACACGACCACGGGGAGAGAGACATGCAAACTCCAAACGTGCAGCAGGCGTCAGGGTCGGAATCAAACCCACGATCCTCCTGCATAACAGGTGAGGTAGTTAATATCTCCTAGCCAACGGCAGCAGAGAGGTAACCCAGAGCACCCGGAGGAAACCCGTGCAGAGCAGGTGGAGAACGTTACAAACTCCACACAGATCCCCGCTCCCAGGTCAGAAATCGAACCCAGGGCCCCTTGTTGCTGTGAGCCTCGAGTGTTCACCACTGCGCCACCGCCCATGGACCTGGCAGTGGACCGGTAGAGAGTTGCGTGTTGCATCGATTTAGAAGTCCATACCTGAACCGAAACAACGACAGATTGTAGCATTTCTATTTTAGCATGTACGCATCAAAATGCAGATGTATTTTTGTTAACGAAATTATTGCACGTGGTATGAAAATAGTTATGAAACCGATAAGAGCCTGGCATAAAGTGAAGCTCATGAGACAGGCGACTGATGGGATCTTTGGGGGGGTGGAGGGGTGGGGGTGTTCGTAATGAGGGACACTGAGAAGACAGTCCGTCACTTAAGTCAGCGTCTTACAAGCTTGACGATTTGACATGGACATTCAGTTCTGCTTTCGTTCTCACGAAATCTCTTTGCAGAGCATACTAGAAGTGCACCGCCTAGTGTTCGTGAGGTGCAACCGCATGGACACGAGGACGCGACAGTCCTGTTGTTTAACACGTCGGCTTTCGCAACCAATTTACGCACACTTTTTCGAACATTTTAAGCGAAATCTAACCCAAAAAATTATCGATTATGGAAGTCCTGTAGTAGTCCCGTAGTGCCATCTTCAGACGCCGTTTCTCTGAGACGAGGGTCACGGCCACACTTTTGCTGTTTTTTTTCCCTGGATTTTTCTGTTGTGCGTAGTCACTTTAAGATGTTTCTTGTTCATGTTTTTGTTTTGTTGCGGTTGCACCCGAGTCAAGAGCCGCATGGCTCACAGGGTTATACCTAATACATGGAACTAAAACTGAAAACACCACGAGTCGCTTCTTCTTCTTCTTCTTGTTGCTGCTGACGGAACTTGCTGATCCGCCCACAGTGGACATCTGTGAGAGAGAGAGAGAGAGAAAAAGGACATCACAGCTCATCGGATTCCTCCAGTCTACACAACGATTCTGATTCCGCTGTGAGGGTTGCGAAGGGAGATGACGACTCAGAGGCGCGAGGACGAACCGCAGGCGAGCGCGAGAAAGGCAGCAGCCACGTGATGAGGCTGCGCCAACCATTGCCCGAGCTCTGCGTTCCTCGAGGCGTTCTTTTAAAATCTCGACTGGTGGAATGGTGTAGTTGGCAGGGGCGTGCTACACGGATTGAGCGATGAGTGACAGCGAAAGAGGGGTCATTAGGGATCACGAAAATGAGGGACGGTGAACATAGCGGCATCGCGTGGTTGAAGAGATCACGTGAACCCAACACAATTCGTAGACGGTCACTGCATCGCGCGCTTTCAGATGCGCTTCTGCGGCCGTCTGGAACGCTCTTCCCATATTAGGAAGCCACTGGAGCTGTGCACTTTCAAAATAATCATCTAGATTGACAAACTCTTTTCTTTAGAACTGCTTTTTGTGTTTTAGTCTGTTGTCCTTCCCCCGCACCTCCGATTAGCGGGGTTGGCAACGTACGGCACGAAAGAAGTTCAACAAACATACATATATGTCATCCCCTACACATGAAGCAATCTCAGCGATTCATCCCTGTTAAGGTTGTTGTCCTGTGCCGGGGATGTTTCTCTCTCCTCTGTTGGCTTTTTCCCGCACCTCCGACAAGCGGGGTTGGCAACGTATGGTGCGAAAGACGTTCGACACACGTACTTGAGGTGTTGTCGGCCAATTAATGAGCGATCATACACGTGTGGAGAAACCGGCACACCTGCATGGAGCAAGCCCAACGCGTGTGAGGGAGCAGCACTCTCGATCCAATAGAGGTGGAACAGGTGGAGTCCACATTTTATTTTCTGTCGCGAAATTTTTCCTGGCAGGGCCCCCCTAGGGTACGGCCCCACAGCCACCATCGCCTGGCAGGAGATGAGAAAAACAATCCACCTGGAGGTCGATCACTCCTGCAGCTGTGCTCTGGAACAACGATAGAGCGTAGAGCTCTGCAATATTGATATGAGTCTGATAGCACAAATGGAATAAATAAGGGGGGGGGGGTGAGAATAAATAACGATGTCCTTGCGTGCGTGGGTGCGTGGGTTAAACTGCGTGCGGGAGCAACTATTGGACTACTGCATTCACAAGTGTCTGCAAGTCGTGCGTAAATCGCAGCATGTGAAAAAACTTTCCTCGAGGCTAATGGGACGAATGAGACGAAGGGACGGCACGAAGATACCGTACGAACGAGGCATTAAAATAAAAAATTTATTTAATAGGATTTTAACTCCCCAACTCTCATCCCCCTACTCCCCGCACCCCATCCCGTCCCTGAAGTTGCAATAATTCGTGGAATTCCATGGGTTGGGAAATGTGAGAGAGAGAGAGAGAATGAGAGAATCATTACAAACTGAATTTCTGGTCAACTTGCCTGGACATTAGTAGCACTCTCATCTTCATCATCAGCAGCAGCAGCCAGGTTCAATCCACTGCTGGATGAAAGCCTCTCCAATCCGCCACCACCACCACCTCTCACGAACCTTTAGATGTGATAACCCCAACCCAGCACGTGCAGCCGAGCGAATTTCATCGCTCCATCCCAACGGTGAACGTCCTCTCGGACGCGTCCCATTCCTTGGCTGCCACTCCGTTATTACTCTCGACCATCCGCCGTCGTCCCTTCTGTGTACTCTGTACGTATGTCGAACTTCGCTCGCACCGCACGTAGCCAACCGTGCTCATTGGAGGTGCCGGGGGAAGGACAACAAAACTAAACACGCACAAAAATCAATTCTAAAGAAATTGGTTTTCAATCGAGATTTAAGGATCGCCGACTCAAGTAACAAGAAGTGCCGATTTATTTTTTCTCGAATTCGATAACAAACCAAGAAAAAAGCCAAATTATTATTCGAAGAGCCGCGATGCATGTGAATGCGCACGTACATCACATCACAAAGCAGTCCATAAAGAGCCGCATGCATCTCCGGAGCCGCAAGGTTCCCCGGCCCTGCTCGAGATCCATAGCCATGTTCGTGTCCCCACTTTGGTTATTTACCCACAATACCCCCCTCCGTTAGAGGCGCTCCCTGACGTCAATACATTCTTCGTAGGCACTTTTTTTTGCCCTTTATGTATATAAAAACATGCTGGGTATGCATTCATATAAAATATATATCTATTATTCATATACGTGTGTACATTTATCACGTACCAGAAATGTAAACTATGCCGAAGCTTAACTATAAATTGCTAAATGTTGCCACGGCTCTCTGTACCATGCCTCTAATTTATTAAAGGGCAAGTCGGCAGGTCTAGCTCGACTGGTAAGCGATGTACAGAGAGGCACCGCAGCAGCATGGCAAGTACAAAGATCCCCCGTATAGCCTTAAATACTTTTGAGATAAGTGCTGTGAAGGGAGCACCTATGAAGGCTGGCACGGCACACGAGCGGATAGGTGGGTGGCCAGCACCACGCCCGAACGCCTTTGTCTCCCCAGTGGCGATGTTTACACACCACGCCAGGTACTCATTTGAGGCTGACTCGATCCAGGGGAGGCCCAGGACCGGTTCAGATAATCGTCACCGGTGGCGGCCGTGAGCGGGAATCGAACTTGGGCCGCCGGGTTCGTAGCGCAGCAGGCTAACCGCTACACTACCACTAGTACAGACGGGGTAGGACATACAGACAGATAGGGGATGCCACACTGCCTTTGTGTAGACGCGTGTAGTAGTTAGTACAGGCGTAGTGTAGCACAAGTCGGAGACGAGATAGTTGCAGGAGGCACCTTCTTTATCAACACTCTTCGGGTTGGCCTCGTTCCTCCTTGATGTCGTACAGCCCGGCCTAGACGCAACCCTAACCGCGTTGCACCGACGGCGTCGACCGAGACACCCAACAAATGTCCGGCCGCGCAATTATCGAGCGAAGGCGGCAGCGGCGGCGAGACGAGTTCACTTCCCAGAGCCGGCAGCCCGGAGCTCCTCGCTCTCCGCTGCTTTTATCTCACTCGGCACGGCCTGCCTCCGCCCTGGCCGAAGGCTCCCTTCTCGAACCCACCAGCGGGTTCCAGGGGCTTCCCGATGAGGTCTTCCGTGACCCCTTGCCCCAGTTCCTCCGCCCTGCCGGCATACACACACACGCCCGACGTCGTGAGTGCGCTTACCGTTCACCGCAGTTGCCGCTGCCGGACAGCAGTCGGCGCTGTGTCACTACACAGGAATGCTAACCACGACTCGCTCTTTACCGACTGCTTCGTGACGTAATGTTCGTATTCACGTGCATTGGCGGCTCTTGAAATATTGATTTTTGTGCCGAATTCGAAGAAAAAAAATGTTGATCTTCTCGTTATTTTGTTTGCGGGCCCGCCGGGTTAGGACATTGATTGAGTTGAGGCTGAAACTCAGACGCGTGGCCAGGGACTCGCCTCTGACCCGAGCCGGCCAACTCGGTGATCAAAGTTTTTTTGTGTTCCCCTTTGTCGGAGTGGCTGTAGAGATGGTGGCGTGCGCTAGGGGTTCCCCTTGCAATCCGCGGGGCGCCGGTTCGATTCCATCTCCTGGCGCGGCAGTTAAGACAATGGTGCAAGTTTCTAAAATCCCCCCCCCCCCCACTCCCAGCGCCTCTGTCCACCCAGCAGTGTACACGGATTCGCCGCCGTCAAGTCGATCGGGCAGGCTGCATGTGGCGGGGTAAAGTGTGGGTACTCGTGTGGGTGCTTCCACATCTTCGGACACGTCTGGCCATCGTGGAAGAGTAGGCCAAAACGAAAAATACCCCTGCAGCGCTTCCTCGAGTGGAGGCCACTTCCGCCTGCGAGTGGCGTGAGAAGGCATTTGCAGGGATGCGCCTTTAACTCTTTACCTGTTCACTCCCCTAGCTTAACGCGCCGGGCGAACCCATGCTCCGAACATCGGGGTGTCACATGCGCATGACGCTCGCATGGGCCGTGAGGTCGTCCGTCACAATCACGTGAGTTCACAGGTGCCCGATCATCGTTCCTCTCCTTCTGGAGTTCTTTGTGTAAGGGTGTCAGAGTGATTCGACCGCTCTGTGAGACTGCGTTGGTCGTGGTGGTGGTGGTGTATAGGCGAGCTAACGGGCAAACGGATAACCCTTCTTCGTAGCATCGTTCTGCTATGAAGAAGGGTCGTTGTCCGAAACGTCGCCTTATTATAAATATACGTATTTGTTGCCTTGAAGGTCGTGTGATTTATTGATCTGTTGTGGGGGGGGGGGGGTGTTGCAATGACACGTGGGCCGGGGTCAAAATTATTAAGTGAATTGTTGGGCCAGAGTTGGTGGGAGCGCTTCTTGGAAGGAAAAAAAACTGAACGCAATAATGAAAAGCAGCTTACCGAAGTCCCAGTAGGAGGGAGTTTTTAAGCGGTGTGTATCGCCTGCGGGTCGCATATCGATCAGAGACACGCACGTCGGACCGAAACGATTAAAATAACAAGATCTTTAAAACAACAACAAAAAGTGTCCCAAGGGAATCGCGGAGAGAAACACGCTCGGAATCACCCCTGAGATACCGGGAGAGGAGCGCACGTGGATGAGAGAAACAGATGAAAATCAGTCGGCATCGCGTTGACTGTCAAGTTAAAAGTGAGACTTTGGCGGGGGCGCGTCGCTGGAAGGAATGATGGCCCGTGGTCGAGACGAGCGATGGAATGGCAGCCGAAGGAGGGAAACGCGCCCAAGAGGACGCCCACCGCCGCTTACGTTTAGCCGTGGCCAAGGATCAAACTCGGGCCGCCAGGTTCACAGTGCAGCGTGCTAACTGCTGCGCCACCACTCCGCAACGCTCTTGTTTGTATACACATGTTGACTGTCTGTAAAAGGTGAAGGTTGCAGCCCTGCAATAACTTGCTCACGCCACTGCTAGCGGAAGGTTCCTCCACTCGTGGAAGCTCTCCAGAAAGCCCCCGTGGAGGGTCTTTTCGCCTACTCTTCCACGCCCCCCTAGAGGTCCTTGGAAGAGATGGGAATACCCACACTGTACCCCACCACATGCGGTCTGCCGATCGACTACCTGAGACGTACCCATTTACGCTGCTGAAGAAACGTGGACCTTTTATTTACGTTCTCAAATGCCCGCCCTAGGACGTGGAGTCGAACCTGCGCGACCTCACAGTTGCAGGTCTGGTGTGCGCCATGTATGCACCGTGTGTTGAACTTCTTTCGCGCCGTACGTAGCCAACCGCACTATTCCGGAGGTTCTAACCACGAGGAGCCGCGGCATCTCCCACCGGAGGGGAGGGCTCGTTGACAAAACGCGTGGGAAGGATGCACGGCAGTAATATGAAAAGAGCAAAGATGATTAGACGTCTGGAGAGAGAGAGATGCAGACACGGCGGGGGGGGGGGGGTGTAGAGAGAGAGATGGAAGCGTTTGTCGGGAATTTCTTTGGACGCGATGGGTCGCGTTGGAAGAATTAAAAAAAAATCTGGGGCAAGTTGGAAGGGTCACCCAGCATCATCTGCCAGATCTGTGGTCTGGCCTCCATCCCAAGCGCCTCCTCCGCAGCAGACGTTTGATGATGGATGATTAACCTTTAGAGTGTGGTTATTATTCATGCCTGATGAATGAAATCGAGCACTCCTAACAAGCATTGAAACGGTGGGGGTGGGGGGGTGGAGTTGTTGACGGGAAGAGAAAAAAAGAGAAAATTTGAACCAGAAAACTCAATGTTTTAATAACGGTGAACCGCAGCGAAAATATTAAATAAAAAGGTACGGCCGGATTGGGGTTTTTTTTTTACGTTCTCCCCCTTGTTTTCCTAACGTGTTTAATGACCGCTCATGCTAAACGCAAACATGCTGCGTGTGGATTATTCACCGCCAGACGATTAAGGTTTTTTACGAGAAGAATGCGATTACGATCACGTATAATAATAATTATTATTATTGTCCTTTTTATATCGGGTCATTTACGAAAATTGCATCTCGAAACGCAGAACATCGCGAAGCGCGCGTTGATGTGGGAAAAAAATAAACAATGCACGGGAGCACCACGCAGACACATCGTGAACAAGGTCAACGGTACGGGAAGGACGCAACACGAACGACCGAGAAGACGAGAGAGGGAGAGAGAGAGAGACGACACGAACACGATCGGAGGCACAGAGATAGACACAAGGTGAGCTGGAGTGAGGACATCACTGAGACGCAACGCGAACAGAATGAGAAGTGCGCAGCTAAACACAGCACGAACTACCGACGACACGACAGCAGAGACACGGACACGATCACGGTGGGGGGGGGGGTACGGAGATAAGCACAGCACGAACCAACGGCGAGGCGACAGTGAACAGTGAACTACACGATTTTTTATATTGTTACCAGGTAAGATCCCACTGAGCTATGTAGTTCTTTTTGAGAAGCGGCCAGGCCCATTGCAAATTATCGCTCGACGGAATGACTTTATCACGTGGGGGGATTTAAAAGGATTCAAATGTTCTAAACGCGTCATGTTGATTTTCGATGTGGAGGAAGAAAAAAAAACAACGGAGGACCCCGAGAAAAATCCACACGGCCACTGTGAGAGAGGCACGCGAACTCAAAAAATACAATAGGCGCCAGGGTCGGGATCGAACCCACGACCTCCTGCATACCAGGCAAGGGAGACAACATCTCGCGACCGCAGTGAAGACCCCCCGCTTGGATTAATTCGTTCTGAGAGCGACGATCCGCAATTGCACAACGCTGATTGACCTTGCTAATGCGCGGCAAGTAATAGTCTTCAAATGAAATGAGATCGAGTTTATTTTTCTACGTGGTTTTAAATGTGACGTCTTTTTTTGTTCCTTCGGTGGGGAGGTGGGGAGCAATTGCGTTGGCTCAGCGGTAGAGCGATCAGAAGGTTGCGAATTCGTATTCTGCGTTGGGACCTTAGTGTGAGCCCATCATCTCTCCGGGGTCAACAAAATCAGTACCACTGTGGGGAATTTCAACAATGTTTGTCCTATGGACACACTTGCACCCACTATAGTAACGTGGAATTTCCCTTACCGGCTGTCATTGCTGTACACAGGAGATGAGCACCAGCGCAAATTCTCGCTTGAGCACGAAATCACTTTTGAGAAAAAGGATAGTGTCTCGTTTAAACATTTCAATTGGGAATCATTTGCCAATGTTCACACTTGAGGCCACATTTTTAGACTTCAGTCGCCGGAACGAATCGACAAATCAATTCGTGGATCACTGTCGATTGGTCCCTCGTGTCCTTTTGCATTGCGGGCCCCTCACAATACACACGTGTGAAACCACCCCCATCGTATCACGTGACCTTTCTGTCAGTACCAAAGTATGAAAAGTAAGAGTAGGTTTTACCCTTTCTGGCAATAAAGCAGGTTGTTAAGATGTTCAGGCACCAGATAGATACCTTTTGCAAGGATACCTTTAGTAGGCCAATCGGTTTCAAACACAATCCGTGTATTATCAGGGCACGTTTGTTTGCATGCTCACCATAAGTTATGTGTGTGGTTAACGCAGACCTGATTCCTTGCAAAAATGTATCTGTTTTTTGTTTGAATATCTTAACACATCCTGTTTTATTACCAGGAAGGGTAAAGCCTATTCTTATTTTCACCCCCATCTTGCTGTCAATCCCCCAATGGTTTGAAATGCGTGGTGGCCCTCACACGAATGTCGTATCGGCGAAAGTGCCCCCCCCCCCCCCTCTGACAATGAGTGAAGAACACTGCCTTACAGCCTGACGAGTAGTAATGTCATTGATCCTGCTTAGCCTCACTGAGCTTTATGGATCCTTTGTTATTGTCAGGATGGCCCTGCATTAGGACGCCTGGCCAATTCCATTGTCAAGAGAGCCGCTTTTCACGTGCGAAGAAGCTGCAATATCTGGTGAGAGAAAAAAAAAGGCATAGGTTAAATAAACCCACTTTCTGCAATGCCGTCTCATGGACAAATCACAGCCCACCACTGGTTTTTGGCAGTTTCACAATTCTCGGCGTGATTCACCGCAGAGATGCAGCAATGAGATCGGCTCGTGTCCAGGTGCTGGGTGGATTATCACGTCACGGGACTGTGACGGATGGCGACGGCTTGGAGGAGGCGTTCATCCAGCAGTGGATAAACCATGGCTGGCGATGGGCATGATGATAACAACGGTGATGATTTGAGCGATGGGATCACCTGCAGGTTGCGTGTTACGGATCCCCCCCCCAAAAAACCCCAGGGGAATGGGTCAAAGGTTGTGAAGCCCTCTTGCAAAGAAACGCTCGGTGACCCAAATTCAATTCCGCTGCCTGGCCAAGTCCTGCGCTCAAGTGTGAAATTAGGTGTGGTTTGAGTCGTGTTTGCGTGTGTGTACCAGTGCGTGTCTGTGTATGTTTGTATCATTATGATAGTGCAGTGGTTAGCGCAATGCAGGGCCCGAGTTCGATTTCCGCTCACGGCCAAGATCAGTGACGAGCTATATAAACCGGTTCTGGGCCTCCCCTAGGTCCACTCAGCCTGAGATGAACACAGTGCCTGGATAAATTTTGACTTAAAACTTTCCTGACTGCAGGAATTTATATTCTTGGTTCTTTCGGTAAAGTCACGTAGATAGAAAATAAAAATTAAATTAAATTACAATTTAAATAATAAATTGTGTTGCGATCGGAACGTCGTGGTTTTCTGCTTTTTTTATTTTAACTTATGTTTTAATTTTCATTTAATTTTATTTTTATTTTCTATCTACGTGACTTTAGCGAAAGAACAAAGAATACAGTACCTTGTGATTCTGATATAAAGGTATCTGAGCTTGGTGCTGGCCACCGATCCACCACCTCGTGTGCCGTGCCGCCTTCGTAGGTGCTCGCTAACAGCACTTGCCCCAGCAGTATGTTGAGGCTATATGGGGGACATGTGGCTTGGTTTGTTTATGAAAGCCAAGTATGCTCGGGGTACGCGCCTTGGCCTTGTATTCACTACAAATCCGCCGCTGAACTGGGAATGACCTAAAAAGCAGGGGCAGCTGTGAACACATTTCTCCATGAATGGGATTTTGATTCGCGGTGTTTTCTTAATATTAATATTATAATTACTGAAATAATATTACTGCGACTAACTACTTATTACTTTTTTTCATTATTTTACTTAATTATACTCCTCCCCCGAGTTCTTACTTACAAAAAATGAAACTGCATGGTCGACACGATACCTTCCTCTCTGCCTGAAATCAATAAGCCCACTGTTTCTGTACAGCGCCCTCTTACCTTGAGACGTGGTCGCGTTCAGCCGCGGTATAAATCTACATTCGTGTGCCATTAAAATATGCTTGTGCTAGCAATCCACCGCAAGCGCTCACGCTGCGTTGTTTATTTTTTACGTAAAAAGTAAATACCGCAATTACTTGTATGTGTCTGCTGCATTCGTAACGGGCAAAGGCGTAGCCCTGCAAATGTCTTGCTCGCGTCTCTGCTTGTGGGAGAACGGCCGCCACGAGAGACAAGCCCTCGAGAAATGGGTAAGACGTCCACGGTTTAATGCACAGCTGGGACGACGAGTCGATACATGCGTTTAAAGCTGAAAAGCGCAAGACTGCGATTTCTTGCTCACGTCACTGCTGGTGGTAGGGCCTCCACTAGAGGAAGTTCCAGAGGGCCAGCTCTCGTGAGGGTAGTTTTGGTTCGCTCTTTCACGCTCCTCTTTCAAGAGGTATATAAAAAAAAATCTCGTCCCTAATGTATTGAAGATAAAATACAGTCAACAATTTACCAAGGAAAGCCTCCTTGAGTCTCAAGACTCTTTTTATCAGGAGGATCCTGCCACATTTGGATGGCTGGCCAATGTCGCCACTTAGTTTTTTGGTGTGTCGGAGGAAAGTGGAATGCCCGGCGAAAATCTATGCATGTGACAGGTAACAGAATCATAATATTTAATTATACTGGAGGAATCCGGTGAGCTATAAAGATATTTTTTTCACAGATGTCCAGTAACGCTCAGCACTGCCATAGCCGAGATAATTATATAGATTTCGTAAGGTTTGAAACGTTCAAAAACTATATACTGGCAGCTTAGTTCAATTGCAGCCACGGCTAACATCAGTGGCGAGTATTGATGCGTCGCTCTGAACCAGTCCCGAGGGGCGACTCCGTTGACTAACCAGCAATGACAACTGCGGTGAAGTATGGTCAAACAACCACGACTGAAGCAGAATGTGGAAGACTTCATCCAGCAGTGGATTAGCAGAGGCCTGTGAGTGATGAGCATTCATTATATTCACATTATTATTATTACGAGATAGCATGTTTAACATTACCATCATCAATTAATCATAATCGCCGTCGCTATCAGCGGAAAAAAACGTGCAGCCATTCTCTATTCACTGCCAACCTGGGCAAGCCCAACATTGTATCACCCAGGGGCACTGAATCTACTTGTGTTGCGTTTGTTTGGATCGTAATCGAGATGCGGTCACGGTCGGCTCTCACCTGGTCATGAATAAAGATCTCGTCTGTTGTCTATTACCAGTTTTTCGTAGCTGCGTTTCCGTTATTTCATCTGTTAAACAAATTATTTGATGATAATGCTGTTGCGTTGGACGTGGTGCACAAGCACAATAAATAAGAACAACAAACTTACGCAACACATTCATCAGTAACACTGTGTACGGCCTTGAAGGAAAACACATCTAATAGGCGACGTTTCGGGCAATGGCCCACCCTCGTAGCACATAAATAGAGAGGCCAGAGAAAGAGCGATATATAATAAGGGTTGGAGATTGAACTGTACAGGCTGCGCTCAGGCCCAATGGTGCTAAGTACAGCCTCAAACACGTATTAACTCTCTCTGTGGCCTCTCTACGTGATATGACCAAGGGCCATTGGCCGAAAGAACGACGCCTATTATATATTTGTTATTTCTTTTAAGGCCACACAGTTTCTTGGACGAACGCGTTAGGGGTTAGAGAGTAGTTGTGTGTGGGGTTTTTTGCTAATTCTCTCGTGTCACACACAAGGTCACTCCGAAGGTAAGGGGCCGTCCATAAATGACGTCACGCACCTAGGGGGGGAGGAGTCAGACATTTGTGACGATGTATGACGGGGGGGGGGGGGTTGAGAAATGTGACGTCACCTCAAAATGGGCAACTTTAAATAAATATAGACAACACGTTCTACTTAATTAAAGACTTTTTAATAAATGTGTTTTCCTACAATATCAGAGTGCGGCGCCACATTAAATACGCACTACAATGACAATAGTTTAAAGCGATTTGAAGCATGTTTTACTTGGGGGGGGGGGCAGAGCTTTGTGACGTCATATTTGAGGGGGGGTCAAAAATCGTCCAAAATCGCGTGACGTCATTTATGGACGGCCCCTAAACACTCCAAAACCCGGTCGCGCGTATTCCATCTGCAAACAATCACCTAACTGGACCTCTCCTCCCTGTGTCCACACGGCGGACACATCAGGATTTGAATCTCGGAAGTAGCTCTGAGAAATCTACTTCTGCGGACCGTTCTCGAGCCAAGGGCGCAGGACGCCGAAGGAAATCTCCATCGCGTGGCGTGACGCCGATCGCTCAATCGGGGTCAAATGTGGTGACAAATTACCAAAATAATGGAAGATATAAATTATTATAAAAGTTAAACAAGAAAAAAAAACCTTGAAATGATGGATATCACTTCAAGCGGTCCACATACAGAAATAACTCAGCATTCACCAGGGTTTACGCATCGCTTTGCATTTCAACCCGCACGGACGTTTCAACCGCACCTCCGATTAAGCACGGTTGGCTACGTACGATGCGAAAGAGGAGCAACATGCAGTCCATACATACTGTACGCACCACGCAATTGCGTTGGGAATACCACGCTCAACTACGATTGCCCCGGTAGGGGGCGACACTGGACTTTAGATGGATGATTCTGGTTGCACGGTTCCGTGACGCGCTTTTGGATTGTACCGCGTGATGTTTTGGCATGATGTCCGACGTTCCGCTCCACTTGCGGGTGACTTCTTGCCAAAGAGGCTCAATTCGTGCATCGATGCCTAATGGACAAATGGGTGACGTGCGCTTTGAGTGACTTAGTGGTTGAAGAAGAGAGACAGGGTGTTCTTATGGGCAGAGGTTGGGATGGTTCAGAGTTCAAATTACTGAGCCGGCACCGCTGAAACGTCGGACATCATGCCGAATACCACGTGGTACAACTATGATTGCCAACTCTGACTGAAGCTATTCCGGAGAGAAATTGTATTTGTTTATTTACTTTCTTAACATTTTGTCTTTAAATCTCCCGGATTACTTTCAATCGTCACCGGGAGATCGATGCCAATTCCAGTAAACACTCCCGGCCAATCCGGGAGTGATGGCAACCGTCGGTACAATCAGATCAAAACAACATCGTAGCCGAGACAATCTATTTACGCATTATTAACAATTGTGGCTGTATACGAGACGTGTTTGTTCGTGAGCCAAACCACACATCACGAGTAATGCATGACCTCTCCCGGCTTGGCCACGGGTGAGGGACACGGGGACAGATTTAAGTTGGCGAAAGTTATGGAACTTTACCCAGGGCCCAAACATCTCCAGAGGGGTCCCATAAACAAAACACATTGCACTTGTTTTTTCTTCAACATGTCTGAACGTGGTCGCACGTCACCTGGAAGGGATGAGGGCCGATGGGAATACCTACTGAGTGGCAGATGAAGAAGTTACTACAGAACTCCAATTTTTATTTTGCTAAGGCCCACTGAGCTATATATAGCTCTTTTTCAGAAGTGACTTGGCCACACATGATAGCTCAACGAAGTGGCTTTTTCTACACGTGGAAATTTATAGCGGCCAAATACTCTCAACGAGGACCCGCAGAGAAATCCACGAGACCACGCGGAGACAGCATGCAAACGTCAAATACACAGGCGTCAGGGTCGGCATCAAAACCACGACATCCCGTGTACAAGGCGACACATTTAACATCTCGCCACTGTGGCGTCCTCGTTGAATGTACGACCCCTGCTTTGGGTTTCCCAGGGACAAAGACACCTCCCACACGGGAATACAATTCATGTGTCGAGAATCGGACCATCACGGGCGATCGGCGTGCGTGCCGAGTAGATATCCGTTCTCTCTCGCCTTGAACTCTGCGCGCTGATAACCGCTCACGCCTGCCGATAACCGCCCATCACGCCATACCCGGACGACCGAACAGGCGGTGAGGAAATCGGGGTAAAGGTGCAAGCCCCTGCAATTGCTCGTACACGCCACTGCTGCAGGAAGGGCGTCTGCTCGGAGGAGCCCTAAATGTGCGATGAACTTCTTTCGCACCGTACGTGGCCAACTGTACTAATCGGAGGCGCGGGGGAAGGACAACAAACTGAACACAAAAAAAGCATTTCCAGAGAAACGAGTTTTCAATCTAGGTTTTAATGTGCATGGATCCAGTGGCTTCCTAGTAAAGAGCCCATGTGGAGGGTATTTGGTCTCTTTTGCCCACGCTGGCAAGATGTCTTCGGAAGAGGCAGACGACTTGGGGCAAGTTTGTTAAATTCCCAACCAGCCCACCTCGCCCTATCCATCGGCAGGCCGTGTGTGGATTGTAAGACGCGGGTTCTCCCAACGCATCTTCGAGGTCGTCCATAAATGACGTCACGCGATTTTGGACGATTTTTGACCCCCCCCCCCCCCATCGTCACACGGCGTCACAAAAAGTCAGACCCCCCCCTCAAAAATGACGTCACAAAGCTCTGCCCCCCCCCCCCTAAAAAATAAAACATGCTTCAAATAGCTTTAAACTGTTGTCATTGTAGTGCGTATTTAATGTGGCCCTGCACTCTGATGTTGTAGGAGAAAACATTTATTAAAAAGTCTATTTAATTAAGAAGAACGTGTTGTCTATATTTATTTAAATTGGTGCATTTTGATGTGACGTCACATTTCTCCCCCCCCCCCTCCCCTCGTCACACATCGTCACAAATGTCTGACCCCCCCTAGGTGCGTGACGTCATTTATGGACGACCCCTTCGAGCCGCGGTGGCAAGATGTTAACTCCCTCGCCTGGTATGCAGTAGATCGTGGGTTCGATCCCGACCTTGACGCCTGTTGTATATTTCGAGTTTGCGTGTCTCTTTCCCCGTGATCGCGTGGATTTTTTTTCCGAAGCTCCTCCGCTTGTTCCCTCCACATTTGGCTGCTACATCTTTCCACGCGATAAGCCACAACGTTGATCTATCGTTTGTGGCCAGGTTGCTTCTGAAAAATAGGCATATAACTCAGTCAGCCTTGGTAACATAAAAATTTCGTCTGGCTGGCGGAGCAGAATAGGCCGAATGCCTTCTCGACGGGCTCCCTCTGGTGGGGGCTGTGCGACCAGCAATGGCGTGAGCAGCTAATTGCAGGGCTGAACCTTTACCCATTTTTAACCCTTTCAGTTGCCAAAAAAAAACAAATCTAACACGTGCCATGTTATTTCATTTGCAGTCGTTGGTGACCGGGCTGAGAGACCGTCGACCTATAATGCTCGAGAACCCAATTGAATCATCAACCACTGAGACCCTGATGATTCAATTGGGTTCTCGAGCCCAGGTTCTCAGTGGTGCTGGGCTCAGAGAACTTGGATTCTAACCCAGGTTCTCAGTGGTTGATGATTCAATTGGGTTCTCGAGCCCAGGTTCTCAGTGGTGCTGGGCTCAGAGAACTTGGATTCTAACCCAGGTTCTCAGTGGTTGATGATTCAATTGGGTTCTCGAGCCCAGGTTCTCAGTGGTGCTGGGCTCAGAGAACTTGGATTCTATCCCAGGTTCTCAGTGGTTGATGATTCAATGGGGTTCTCGAGCCCAGGTTCTCAGTGGTGCTGGGCTCAGTGTCTCTAACCCCTGTGCCACTCGGCCACCTCACGTCTATTATTCGTGTTGAGCATTGGCTTAAGATCTCGGAGCCCTGAGCAACAATGCGTTCACTTTATATTAACTCATTGTTGCAAACAGTATAATGCATACTCTTTGGTTTTATTCGGTAAAGTCACGTAGGTAAAACGAATTAAAATAAAATAAACAATTACAACACGACGTTTCGGAAAAGACAATCTCATGGTTCTTTGTAAACCAACAGGTCATCACCAAAGATTTGTCCACGAAGCCATTCAGATATACAAACACAAGCATAATTTCAACCGGTTTCAAATTAAGCAACCACTGGAAAGACGTTTTGAATCATACCAAACACTAACTAATTTCTAACAGCAATTTCAAGCAGTGGTATACCAAACATATTCTTTCCGAACTTTTCTATTTTCCTTTTTCTACTGCCCCCTAACAGCACATCCTGGCCGATATTCTATCCGTTTATATTGCACACACACAGTGACCCATCTCCCGCGCCCTCCACGCAACAAAAGACGGATTAACTCATCCCTGCACACACACAACGACCCATCCCCCGCTCCCTCTACACAACAAAAAGAAGGATGAACTCCGTTTATATTGCACACACACAGTGACCCATCTCCCGCACCCTACACACAACAAAAGATGGATTAACTCATCCCTGCACACACACAACGACCCATCCCCCCTCCGCACCCCAATAAAGTCCCCCCACATGGCCCCTCCCACACCCCCCCCCCCATACCTTAATCTGTATTTAAGCGCTAGGTTCCCAGAGCCTCGCCACTTGGTGCAGCGATTCTGGCTGTGACTGGTCCCACCTGAAGACGGAAGCTGGCGTTGCCTCCGAAACATCGTGTTTCAATTGTTTATTTTATTTTAATTCGTTTTACCTACGTGACTTTACCGAATAAAACCAAAGAGTATGAATACTTGCAGTCACGAAAGCTTCAAATCTTGACGTATAATGCATTTCCACGCTATACCGTAATGCTATAATTAACAGCAGTGGCTATTCAATGGTGCAGAGAATAATACAACGGATGCCCATTTATGACATTAAGCATGGCTCATTTGATAAAATAAAATATTAAAATAATTATTACGCTCCAAGTCTCCGGTGTACGGCAGTGAACGATATGAATGCATGTCGACATGCGTGCAAATTAACTAAGTGGCTGTTGTGTGATTTTTGTCATTTGCTCCTTAATGTATTATTAATTAATAAAATATTTTTTTATAAATTACTGCATTATAATAAATTAGTAATAGTGATGATTACGGTGTCTTTGTAAGCTAAAATGTTCACAATCAATTAATGCATTTATAATTGCATAGTGTCGCGACACATTTTAAGTAATGGGTTATATTGAAATGTGTTTCTAGAAATAAATAAAGAACATTGGCTTTTTTTTTTTAAAACACACACACATTGAACCTAGGGCAAATATTGAGTGTGACTGAGAGATAATAAATGTCTAGGCTCATTTCTGAGGATGTGTCGGCATTCAACTGGTTACATTAAAATTATTATAATAATGATCACGTATTTATACAGGAAAGCCACACTGAGTCCAAGGACAATTTGTCAGGAGCGTCCTGGTTTTATATTACGACGCGACTTAATAAAAAAAGAACCTCTGTTTTATAAAGCGCTGTACGCAAAAATGAAACTACACTCACATAATGTAGATACAATCTCAGCGAAATGGAAAGCTGATAATAACAATATCAATGACTACCCCTCGAAATTCCAACAAAATGAAGAACTACGATTAAAACGACTAATCATAATAATAATAATTGCAGGGCAACGCAAATCAGACAACATTGTTTTTTGAATCTTAAGTTACAGGGGAAGCCTGCATTACAAAGAGGTGAGTTTTAAGACGTGATTTAGAAAGTGAAACAGTCTCATAATCCCGAATGGGTCGTGGAGGGGGATTCCAAAATATCGGATTTGTTTATTATGCAAGTAGGAAGAAACTGGAGCACCCGGGCAAACCCACTCGCGCGAGAGGGGACAACGCTCAATCCCCGTAACGCATGGAAACAGATGGCGATTAGTATACGCTCACCGTAGCGCCTTCTCCTGGCGAGCCACGGCGAAGGGGGTTTCACAACATCTGTGTGCACGGTGATCCACCAACCCCTTCGCCTCCACGGTGCTGTGGCTGACAGGCAGCCGCGTGCAGCGTCGCCACGACGGCAGCCACGCGGTTACAGGAATGGGCGAACGAGAGTCAGGTGGAAGCACTTCTTTGAAACTTATGAATGAAATCGGCTCAACCAATGTGCAGAGGAACGCTATCAATCAGTGCTTCGTTATCTGCCGTGACAATACGCTTTGGAAACTTTGTACGCTGACGAAGAAAATGGAACGAAAGAAATATCATAGGGGTGGAGTTTGACGTCTATATTTGGGGGGGGGGAGTGGGGGGCGGTCGTATCTCACATTAGGAATCGCGGGTGCATATAATTAATTAATATATTTTGAATCTTCATTGTAAACTATTGAAGATAAATTAATAAAGGTGTTCAGTTTGGGCGGGGATTTGTCCCCCCCCCCGTGCCCCCCCCCAAACTTCGCCATGAATAATTGGCAATTACATTTATAAAGTGCATTTGTACGAAGGTGCTCAAAGTGATGGACATCACAAAACAATTAAACACATCTATGGCAAGGAGTTTATTGAGTCCCGAAGGTAAGGGAACAAACGTTGGTGGAAAGTGCACATTATAAGAGAGGAACGCGTGGAGTAGCACATTTTGCGATTGATGTGCGATGAGCACTCTTAGCAGGGCACGTATAAGGAGTGTTCCAGAGTGGTCGGTTGAAGTGACTTTAGAAATCAGAGAATTTCTTTATTTACTCACCTTTTGCCTGTCCAAGGACGGGTGTATTGCAGTAAATCTGAAACTTGCAAACGAAGAGCAGACCGTGACGTGATATATTCATTGCAGCAATGCGCGTGCACTTTGTAAGGCCGCGGTGACACAGACCTATTTCATTTAAAGCTTATAATCCCTTGTTCATCAATACGTCCTTTTTACTTTGATGTCTCAACAGCGTTACGGAGATCACGTGATGACGTGAGGGTTCTGCCTTTGTAGTGAGGGTTGTCAGCTGACGCCAAGGAGGGGGGAGGAGGCGCCTCGGCCCCCCATGTGAAGTGACGTCAGCCGCTAATTATTAATGAGGGGGGCTGGTCCATGTGAAGTGACGTCACGAGCGTTAAGGACAGACATTCCTGGGTGATTATCGTAGGTATACTGGAGAGAATCCGATGAGCTATAAAGTGTGTTGTTTCACAGATGTCCAGTAGTGTCGGGTCAGAACGTTACACCAATAACAAAGAATACAAAAAACACACTATCGGAGTGCAACGTATAGGAAAGGTAAACAAATCACAAAAAAATATACAGTTCTGTGACATCTTCTTTGGTTCTTTCGGTAAAGTCACGTATTTTATTATTTTATTCTCATTCTACGTGACTTTACCGAAAGAACCAAAGAAGATGAATCCTTGCAGTCACGAAAGCTTTAAATCGAAAGTTCTGTGACAGTCTTTCGTTTTGAAACTGTGAAATGTTGAGCTACATCTCATGAGATAATGCCACTAATCGTGCAGTCTTACACCCTATATTATCACGAGTCCTCAGGAATGTCGTACTCATCAGATATCATCTATCCGCTGCTGGATGAAGGTCCTCCCAGACCATGTCAGTCATTGGGATTGTTCAGCCATACTTCACCATGCTGGTCAGTAAATATGGGGGTGGGGGGGGGCGCGCGGGAGGTTGGGATATTACGTGCCACTGATGTTAGCCGCGGTCGGGAATTGAACTCAGGTGATCCAGGGTCATAGTGCCACCGCTGCATGGACATGTGCGGGTCGTGGGCATTATTTGACAATAATTTACCACGTTGGTCTTAGTGTGAAGGTGGGGCAGGGAGGGTGTGTGCACTTGGGAGCATGGTACTGTACCGTACAACCATTTTGTATGTTCGGCTTTTTCTGCCCTCTGCTGCCCACAATTTAGTATTTGCCGCGACAGTACAAATATACCATATCCAAGCGGTAGCCCTTCAGGGGGAGAGATTAAACCATGACTCGAAATAGGAATACCATATGTAACTTAGTGCGAGGAATTTTATGCAGATCTCTCTCTGTAGCAAAGGAAGTGCATATAGGCCAGGAATTCTAGCGTCTCGGATGAGGATGAAGTTCCAGATGGCAAACGTACAATTATAATGGGGGCAAAACACAGACGAATAATTCGATGTATTCCCATTACGAATAACATGCCTTGCGGCGGTTGTGCTTTAGAATTAATATCTAAACAATTGTGGGTGAGGAGAGATCTCACCTGGAAGATCCTTCTCCAACCGTGGGGCAATCACGACGATGACAATAATAATGATGACAATAACAGGTTCTGCAATTTTCAAACGCGCGGCGAAATATTTCACGGAGACGTAAAATGACCGCGACCTCCGGGGTACGAAGCCAATCTCCGTCGAGCTCGAACGCCGGGCTAGAGAGTGCGGTGCGGCGTTCTTCATTGCAAGGCCCCACGGGCCACTGGCGGCCCCTGGTGGCCTTTAGTGCGGCCCCTTGACGTGTGGCCCACCGACAATAGACAACAAATGTGAAAACACAACCCCCCCGCCCACCCCGTGGTGCTGTCAAACCCCCAATAGTTTCAAATGTGTGACGGCCCTCACGCCCTGACGTCTTATCGGCGAACGTGGCCGCCATCCGAAAATCCGTGAGGAGTACTCGCGCAGAGCCTTTAAGTGTCTCGAGCGCCCTAGAGAAGGGCCGTCTCTCCCGGCCCATGGATCGTGCACCCCATGGATGCTGGGTGGCCGGGTCTTCTCGAGTGCCACTTCCTCGGACCTGCAATGCATCGCCGGGTGCGGTCAGCTGCGAGCTACCAGTCTCCGTGTGTTCGTTCAGAAGTGAGTGCAAGACCCACTTTATTGCTTTCCCCCTAAAGTGCATTTTATCGTTCCGTGTTTTACCTGATTATATCTGGGCATTTGTTTGTACAATGTTTTGCATACTCTTCTTGAGTGCGGGTGATATTACGTTTCAAATAAAAAAAAACCTTTCAAACCTGTTTTTTTCCCAACCTTTAAAAGTACGCGTTGTAGATTGAATGCTGTCGCGAAAGTGGATCAGGGTGGAATTTCAAACGTCGGCGGGCTGCCACGGGAAAACAACTACGATCGGCAGTGACAGGGCCATGTCTTTGGTAGAGAGAGAGAAGACGGTATAATCATGAGACCTTTAATTGAATACCTGCTGAGCATTAACCCCAGGGAAGTGGCCTGGAACGGCAGGAATTAAAGGTCCCCACGATTGGCTGTTAAAATGTTCAGAGATGACATGGCCATGGTTGGAGAAGCATCTTGTGGTGAGATCTTCTCCTACCCTAAATAAAACTCAACGCATTCGTCAATAACACTGTGGCCTTAAAAGTAAAAAATATGTTTTTATCGACGTTTTTTTCGGGCAATGACCCTTCATAGCACATGGAATGGACTATGGCCCCCAAACATTTATGTATTATGAAAAAGGTCCATTGCCGAAACCGTCGCCTAGTATATGTATTCTTCCATTTAAGTCAGTGTTATTGACGAATGTGTTATTGTTGTTGTCGTTACTCGTCCTTGTACACCACTGCCAACGCAGCAGCAGCGTCACCAGACAATATGTTTCATTGCCCCTTAGCTATCGCCTTAAATTGCTTAGATATTAGTTATCGAACGTATACGGTGCAACACTCGAATGTCTCGAGACTCAGAGGGCCACCTGACCTGGCGTGACTGTTCCCTGAAACTCCAAAAAACGCACGTGGCACTTTACTCATGCGGAATCACTGTACTGAAATGGGACTGAACATTGATGGCAATGGCTTCTCACTCACTCGTGATTTCAACATCTATTTGCTCAGCGGCGGCCTCCATATTTCATATCCCAAGTATTTTAAAGGAGCACTTGTGCAATTCTGTAACGGGAAACTAGGCAAACCCGCAGAGTCAAGAAGCAGTGACGCAACTCCGTTAGAGTTCACGTAATCGCAAAATACCTCATTGAAAAGAGGCGTTGACATTGCGGTCGGGACGGCGCCATGCATCCGCAGTGACCGAACGATTATTTAGTACTTTGATATACAACAAAATGTACTTCATATTTATAATAACCAATTTTTTACGTTTTGCGCAATGATAATTTTCATATATTTAAAAGCTTATTTGTGTATTTACTTAAGGTCATTCATAAAAAAAGATAGGTTTTAATAGGCCAATACAATTATCCGCGAAATGTTCTATTCACGAGCGTGCCCGGAACGTATCCCTCGCGGATAACGAGATAATCCTGTGTGCACATTCTAATAATGGTTTACTTATTCATTCATGAGAACCACACCCAGTCGTTTGACTCGTTTTCGGGAGGGCGCTCCGTGCTACAATGGGTCTTTACATGAAGATATGTGTAGGCAATTAATGAGTTGTTTATACAAGTGGGAGTGAAACCGGATCAACGGGAGAAAACTCCCCGTACAGATGAACACAGATGGCGACTTGGTGCACTGCCTTCTCCCGGCGAGCCAGGGTTATAGCAACCTCCTCGGGAAGTGAGTTTCGCAACGTTGGCCCAACGTTAGGTGCCTCCTGCATAAAGTTGGGTCATTTTAACGAACAATGCGAATGGAACTGCAGGAAACTATTGAAGAACTGAATTGAGGAGGGGAAGGCTGCTTAGGTTGGACTCAAGAGATATATGAGCGAAACAAAAATCATAAGCAAAAATTTTGTAAAGCGAATGAAGATACGCGTCAGAGGGACATGTCAGAATCAGTGCCGGATTAAGCTAGCGCGGGGCCTGTAGCATATGTTATAAAGGGGCCCTCAATAAAAAAACACATAATCATTAAACCATTTTTTTACTTGCATAGTAAAGTAAATTGTATTTTTTTATTTGCTATGCAGCCAGATAATACGGCAAATCGCTAACCTTAAACACCCAGTCGTTCATAAACGTTGAAGGCAGTATAGTACTATAGCAATAGAGCAAGTGCAGAATCACTGAACCGGAATTGATAGCTTGAAAACATTTAGCGCGGGGCCCTTCAAAGTGCGGGGCCCGTAGAATATATAGCTACTTTTGCTACTGGGATTATCCGGCACTGGTCAAAGTATGAATACCATATAAGTCAACGTGGTACGTTGGGCCAATGTTGGTCCAACGGTACCAGCCAAATGCCAACGTTACCAGCCAAATGCCAACGTTGACCCAACGTGTGCATGCTTACTAGGATGGTGTTAAGTAGAGCCTCTAACTCTTATTGTCCACTGTATCTCTCTGGCATCACTGCTACTGTTCTATGAAGAAGGGCCATTGCCCGAAACGTCGTGTTTTTTTAATGTCACACACAGTCATTGACAAATGTGTTGAGTTTTGTTTTGCTGTTTGTGCCCCACTGCCAATGCTGCAGCAGCAGTAGCTGAATAAAAGACAAATAATCCCACGTGTAGCCTTAACAGACTGTTGGGGCAAGTGCTGTTAGCGAGTAGCAACCTAAATTTTGATTTAAAGCTTTCGTGACTGCAGTAATTCATATTCTTAGCTCTTTCGGTAAAGTCACGTTGAAGGGAAACAATAAAATAGTAACATATATAAAACAATAAAAATTCTCACGACGTTTCGACCATAACACATAATGCAAACCGACACACCTGATGACGACCGTTTGTGTTATGGTCGAAACGTCGTGAGAATTTTTATTGTTTTATATATATTTTATTTTTTCCCTTCAACGTGACTTTACCGAAAGAGCTAAGAATGAGTAGCAACCTATGAAGGCCGGCGCGGTGCACGAGGAGGGTGGGTGGCCAGCACCACGCCCCGGCCGCCTTTGTCTCCCCAGTAGCTATGTTTTTTAGACATCGCACCAGGTACTGATTTGAGGCTGAGCCGACCTAGGGGGAGGCCAAGGACCGGTTCAGATAATCGTCACCGGTGTTGGTGGCCGTGAGCGGGAATCGATATCGGGTACGCCGGGTTGGTTAGCGCACGCGAGCTAACCGCTACCCGAACGCATCACGACCACCACCACCACCACATTTGTTTACTGTTTACAAAGTGCAAAATTTTAATGACAACAATAATAAATAAATATTAATAATGATAAATAACCCCCTCCCTCCAGTAGGCGTTTCTCCTATTGGCCAAATCCGCTCCAGCGTTAAGCCGCGCCCTCGCGACCACGCCGACCAATGAGAGGCGCGCCCAGGCCAGTCGGCGCTTTCAGTCGCCGGGAGAGATGGAGGCGAGAGGCCGGTGGGTTCCGTGTGTCCCCCCCCCGCGTCTCCCTAGCAACAACATCCTACAGCGTATCACCATTGTAATCACCCTTATTTAGTTTATGTACTAAGCGACTCATTCCGAGAGACCCCCCCTCGTCAATTGTCGTTAGCGGCGTCGTTTGTTTGTTAGTAGCCCCCCCCCCCCTTACCGCCCATGTGTTGTAACGTGCGCTTGTTGATATCCTATAGGGGTAGGCCCATGGCCAAATTGTTTGTTAAGTTCCGTTGCAGTTCTCGACGCTTGCGCCCGTGATGCGAGAGGATGAACGGTTCGAACAAGGGCGTTAAGAAGCGAACGTGTTGGGAATTCCATATTCGTACGGCGCGGAGGAAGGGCAAGTTTGGTCGGGAGTTGGATCCGAGCACGAATTAGTGATCTACGTACTTGTAAGTTAGTACCTGCTTTATCGACCATGAGGTGATTAAAGGCTGAGTTGGATGTCACGCCCGGATTTGAACTTGAATCCCTGTAAGTTATCAGGCAGTCGTGAATGTACCGCACAGCCAGAGACTAAACGTGTCTTTTTTTCACTGGACTCTATATATGCCACGTGTGTGTACTCCCTGCCTACCGTCAGCCCGCACTGACCGGCGTGGTGAAGTATGGTCAAAGTTACCAGTGCAGTGAAGTAGGATCCAATAACCCCCACGTAATCCGCAGGTTGTGGGAAGCTCCTCAATCCAGCAGTGAATTGATTAAAAGGGGCTGCTGTACATGTACTTTATTTATGAGAGGTGTTAAGTTGAAGTGTTTTGCTGAAATTAAATCAAGGTGTATCTAAGCATATTTTATGTGTTCGAATACGCATTACAAATCTATTACAGTCGAAGGATATCGCATGAAATGCAGGGAAAACTACGTCGTGTTTAGGTTGAGGATGTGTAAATTAAGGCTGTAATTTTGCATAGCTGTGAGGTTTTAATTGTATTATATTTCCCGTTGTGACTTATGAGTAACTCAGTCATGTCAGGACATGGGTCCAGCGCTGTTCGTTTTTAAAAGTACATTACTTGATTGCTGTTTCAAAGCAGATTTTTTTTTAAAGTAGAAAACTGTTCATGACTTTCTGGGTCACGTCAACATTTAAACAACTGATGTTTGATTTGGACAGCGCAGGCTACATACAGAACGTAGTTACATATTGTGTATTTTTTCTAATTCTTCAATTTTCTCAATCGAGTGGAGTGGCAGCGCAGTGGTTTGATCACTGCTCTATGAACTCGGCGACTCGTTCGTTTCATTCCTCGCCATGGCAATCAGCAGCGGCAAATGAGATTCCCAAACCGGTCTTGCCATCACACTGTGACCATCCTTGTGAAGTATGGTCACATCTCTCATGGCCCTTCATTCAGCAGGGGATTGAGAAAGCGGCTGTAAAAATATATATATGAATTTTTAAGCGGTAATAGTATTGTTGGCACCGAATGTTTACAATTATTTACAAACCCTCAAGGTAAGCTCTTGCCGAACTTGGTGAGCAGGTTTAGTCGGATGGTTGAGTGGTTTAGCAGCAAGCTTATATAACAAGATTGGCGTTTAAAGTGATTGTGAGCACATTGTGTTCAAGTACATTGTGTGTACATAATGTGCACATGTAGATGTTACAGTCCCTTTTTCCAATCCGCTGCTGGATGATTTCCCCCCCCCCCAAGTCGTGGAGATTATTATTCTGAGTCGCTGCCAAAGGAACCGAATAAATGTGAACGTCTCCCTCCCAAGAATTCCGACGTTACCTCTAAACTCACTCGTTGTGTCTCGCCATTTACATTTATTAAATTCGTCCATCAGTGATGGAATATGAATTCCTGCAGTCACGAAAGCTTTAAGTCAAGATGTAATGCTCTGTGTGCTTGTATCAAACGTGAGCACCAGTTTTCGCGTTTTAATTCGTGTGTTGTGAGCACTTGTTTTCACATTTAATTCGTGTTTGCGTCGGCTTAAAAGCCTCGCCGCTTGAATGCCACTCGAGAGGCAAACGACAACTATGTTGATGAAGTGCGGAACCCGGACAATCGCTGGGCATAAAATTACACTCGAAAAAAAGTACAGTGGTACTTTAGGTAGGTTAAAAGCCCACCCACACATTCTAGTGGGTGGCTTCGGTTTCACAAGCGCCGACATGGGACGGCGGCTATTTATAACGAGACTTCAGGAGCCCTCTGTGTCTGTCATCAGCACCAGTGGTGTTTTATTCGTGGCGAATGTTTGTCATTGGTGGAGTTGAATGTTACTAATAGGGGGAGTTATCACCAGCAGCAACTCGAATCTATCCACTCTTGGATGAAGGCCTCCTCAAGCCATCACCATCCCTCATGGTCATGTGATGCAACCATCCACCTAGCTGTATTGTGTACGTCCATATTTATGGTCACGGCTAACGTCAGTGGCGAGTGCTGTCTGAACTGATTTGTTGGTCCACCTTCATGCTCGCACTGACCAGCGTGGCGAAGTATGGACAAAAAAAACTCCCATGAGCACAGCCCTGGGGGGGGAGGCCTTTTATCCGGCAGGGGATTGACCAGCGGGGCTGTGATTTGGGAGAATTGTGATTTTAAAAAAGAGACATTTCCAGATTTCGAATTAATTGTTGCTTTGCAGCATGGGATTGCGATAGTGAATGTTGTTAAACTAAAACAGTTCAACATTTGTCATCACACTCTTGAAATGTGTTTCTAATGACCGACATGTTTTTTGATATTTTACCCTTTGACCCAATTCTTTCCATGTACTGCCCGAGGTGAAGCAATTGTATTTACTGTAGACTTCCTTATAGCCCAATGGAAGCCTATTTGTCTTCATTTGTACTAGACAGCCTTTCATTGTTATGCAATACATACTCTTAGATCTACCTCAAACATAGTTATTTTCAGTTCGCTCGAACGCCAGTGTTATTGTCCACTGTGATTGAGTGATTGACGCAAACTGGAAATTTGAGAAATGAAGTGATTGTGATAATACATTTTTGTACACGTCACACTCGTTCAAATGGCTTTTGCCCCATTTATCTCGGCTCCAATTAAATAGCTTGTCACGAGTGACGCTTATTGCAAGGACCTTCCCATAAGCGTTTGTTTTTCTCAGAAGTGCATTTTAGTGTGTGGGTGTTGTGCTGCTCGCATGTCCGGGTAAGTGTTCAATTCTACTGCTTTCACGTTTTACTCTGTGTGTGAGTGTAAGACAGCAGCTTTAGAATGTTGCAAAATAATAACAAACCGCAGTTTTCTTTCGTCTTGCGTTCCATTCGCAAACAAGTTTCGTTGAGTGGAATTGAAGCCTGATTGTTTATGTGAAGATGATATATACGGCACAGATTCTGCGAAAAGAAATACGATCTTTTGCTAAGTGATCTTACTTCTTCGTAAACTGTTGCAATTTTTTAAGTAATATATTATATTTGTATGTATGTTGAACTTATGTTGCACCGTACGGAGCCAACCGCGCTAATTGGAGGTGCGAACACAGCGTTCGTTGTTGAGTGAAGCCTCGTTATGTTTTTCCCATTGTGCATTTATATCCTAATTATATCGCAATTAAATGCTCCCATAGGAAATACTCCTCGATAAAATGTAATATTGTGCTGGATAATTCGACATTCTAGTAAATTGTTAATTTTCGGGATTGAACAAAAAGTACATTGGAGTCAAACTTGTTGTTCTGTTGCATCTTTTCTGCATCCTAACAAACCATTTTCATGTCCCTGATATCCTGTAATACATGCAATGTTCTCCGATTCAAGCTTTACCCACACCTAACATCAAGTTTCTCAGGTCCCCTTAAAATCCTTTTTGCCCAGGTTTCACTGTCCAAATAAGCCTTGTATAACCAGCAGAGTCCTATCAAACGTATTTGTTATGTTTGTCAGGGTAGACCTGATTGAACTTAATCACATAAATATATAAACTTTATTGTGAGTTTTTTTTTTATTATTTGGGGAATTGCGCTATTAAAGCCAAACGTATTGATCTCATGCGTGTAATCTCACAGGCTCTTAAAACATCTGCTGTGCTGAAGATGGCATGCTTAAACACACCAGAGTTGAAGCTCCGACTCTTGAATCATCACTTCAGCTTTGAAAAGAACTTGAATTTGAATATGATTTCTGAATTTGTCCCCATAGTGCCATGGGGGAGGAGGGTTGTGTAACTTTAGCCTATCTGGCACTTTATTAAATCGCACGTGCAGAGCACAGGCCCAAAGGTCAGCAGAAACAAAAACATATATGAAAGTGATCATAGATAACAAGTTGATAGATTTCTTAAATTGAGCAAGGTTATGACAGTTACCTGGGAACAGAGACGATGGGAGGGAATTCAAACGTTAAAGGATGCTAGGGAAGAATTAGTGTGGTGGTTGTGACAAATGACAAGAAACATTCCAGCTGGTAGACAGAGTTCTCAAAATAGCTATAGTAATCAATGAGTAAAGTTCATGGAAATGGCAACCATGGTAGAAGCGATGGAGTGATAACCAATCGCAGCACTCGGCAATAATGGCTTTCCAGGTTTCCCTCCCTTTATGCGGGTTCGGTTTGTGCGATTTCCCGTATATGTGGCTAACCTATTTCTACCAAAAATACGCTATATGCGGTTTGAATTCACTCATGTGTAGAGCCCCTTCAAAAGGTATTTGGCCTACTCTTTTTTTTGTTGGCCAGATGTCTTGGAAAACGTGGGAGTACCCACACTCGATCACACCACACGTGACCTTCCTATGAACTCGCTGTGGGAAATTAAAGAACTTGGCCATTGCTTCAACTGCCAAGCTGGGATATCGGATCAAACCGGCCACCTCTGGATTTCAAATCGTGTGCCAACTATTACACTGTAGCGTCGTTCTCTGGGATATTGGCAAAAAAAAGTATTTGAAATGTGTGTGTGTGCGCGCGCGCATGTTGATGACTATGCGCGTGTAGAGTAACAGCGGACTTGAGGCCCCAGTGCCAAATGGATACCGCGCAAGTGAACGGAGTGCGGAGGAGATTGCCGCCATCGGCTGGGACCGATGGCCTGCAGGGAGACGCATCAACCCAGGTGTCGGACAGGAGGAGGTTGGAAGATGACTTGCCAACTTCATCGTCCGCAGCCTCTCCAGACCCTGTAAATATCACGCGTCGTAAATGGTGGCGGGTTTTAACTTCTCACAAAAAAGCTGTTTTGAAACGTTTAATTTTTAACTGTACGCTTCATGTGGTTTAATGAAAAAAAAATTTAAATGCGTTTTTGGCCCTTGGCAATACAAAAATGAAGATGTACGTGTGTGTGTGTGTGTGTTTTTTTTTTCAAAGCAGTTGCGTAGCGGTTTACACATTACGCTACGAATCTGGCAACCTGAGGTCTGTTCTCAGCCACAGCAAACGGTAGTGGTGATTTTCTGAACTGGTCCTGTGCCTCCCCTAGGTCGACTCAGCCTTTAAATGAGTACCTGGTGCAGTCTGTAAACATCAGCACTTGGGAGACAAATTCGACCAGGTGTGGTCCCCAACAGCCTGTGTAAGACTACACGGGGGATCTTTGTTTGAAGCAACAGTAATGTTTTACAGTGCTGTGGTCCCCCCGTTTTGGCAGCCAGATTGCACCATGAACGATCATCGTAGCAGGACACAGTCTAACAACTCATTGTCAGCCGCACGTCATTTTCGCAGTAAAATAAGCATTTCAACACAAACAATCACGTGAGTAACATGGTTCGTCACCGTGGACTGCTGACACTGATGAAAGCGTTTTTTTACTGCTTAATTTTTTACTGTCTTTCATTTTGTCTTTTTTTATCCATCTTATAACACAAACGCTTTCGAAGGGGTTATTTAAAGTTGACCGCACTCTTATCATTTTACTGCTTTGTTATGTAAATTGTATTGGTTTCAAAGGGCACTGGAGCCTACCACAGACCTCTCAAGATGAGGTGACGTTTGTGCTGGAAATGTTATTTTACAACCACGTTTTATGTTAGAGAAGGGTGCGTTTTAGGAATATTCAGGCCTGTGCGCAAGGTAAAGATGCAGCCCTGCAGTTGCTTGCTCTCGTTACTGCTGATTGAAGGGCCACCGCTAGATGGAGATCTAGAGAGCCTCTAGCAGGTAGTTTTAGACATACGCTTGACAGACATTGGTACAATTTGCGCCATCGCACGTGACCTGCCAATCGGCTAACTTTGGTGTACCCGTTCATATTTCGGGGTGCAAGAGCGTAAATGTCCACCACAACTGAAAAACCTTGGAGGGGGGGGAAACCCAAGAAATTGAGGCAGCCATTCAAGAAACAGAGAAAGAAGCAAAGAGTAAAGCAACAGAGAAACCCAAGAAGCTGATGTACAGAACCATTTGACCCTTTGCCGTTTCAAGACGTCTGCAAGTTTACAGGTTGGGTCCCATTCACCGCTGAATCTCGGAATCTGCAAGCGGTTAGAGTTAATTTGATTTAGAGAAGCATAGCGCCTACATTATGAGACCTCCTTTGCCAGTAGCAAGATATAGTAATTGGTTTTTACCCTTTTATTTGGCACCAAAACTGACACCTTTATACAAGGGATCATGTTTGCAATAACCACAACACAAGCAGTCAAAATGCAAACAAAAAGAGACAACTCTGATAATGATATGCACTGTCCTTGAAATTGATTGGTCCACACCCGAGACGGCTTTTCTTAGAGCCTAGTCTCCACTGGTGTTGGACCAGATGACGCCAAAAGGCGTAAATGTCCACCCCAACTGAAAAACCTTGGAGGGGGGGAAACCCATGAAATTGGCGTCATCTAGTCAAACACCAGTGGAGACTATGCTCTAAGAAAAGCCGTCTCGGGTGTGGACCAATCGGTTTCAAGGACAGTGCATATCATTATCAGAGTTGTCTCTTTTTGTTTGCATTTTGACTGCTTGTGTTGTGGTTATTGCAAACATGATCCCTTGTATAAAGGTGTCAGTTTTGGTGCCAGATAAAAGGGTAAAAACCTATTACTATAAGCATAGCGCCTTTGTTTTTGTAGACGTTGTTCTCAAGGCAGACACCTGCAGCGACACGACCGCACTGATAGCTGGCACCAAACTGTGCCACGCTGCCCCGTATGGCCTTGTGGGAGCCTCAGTAACGTCTTCCGACATGAAGCCATACCGATAAAGTAATTTTATTTGACTTTTCTTCCAATACCATACGTCATCAGAATGGGACACGTTCAATTGTCACGTACGCATTGGGCGAGTCTACTTTAGGAGAAAATGTGGGCGGGGGTCAGTTATTAAATGAGTTTTCATAGCAGCAATAGACTAATGCCCACCACTTAGTGAACACCCCCATAGGAAATTAAATAATACAAACACCTGCCGGGCATTCGACCTGAACCATCAGCAGCTGTCGGTGCACTAAATAGAGCTGAATATTATTTTTTTTGGTCAAACCAGAAATGTGGGAAATCATTTGCACAGCTGTGAGGCACTCAAAGTTTGGTTTAAAAGAAAAACCCATGGGTCCCAAGGGGTAATCCTTGAGGCTTGATCTACGCGAGTCAGGGGTGGATGGATTTAAGACACGTGCCCCATTATCTTAACTTTCGCACTGGGAGACCGAACCCAGCCTACCTCTGTATTGCAATTCCAAAATGCTAGCCATCACACCACGGCAGCATCCCCATGCTTGCATGTATATTTAATTCATCTTAGCTGTTCTGACCGGTTAATTCGTGTTTGTAAAAGATAATTACTTCCTTGGTAAGGTAGCACCTTTAAAAAAACTGGCTATAATTCAGTTGGCTACGTACGGTGCGAAGAAGATCAAGAGACATACATTCAAACGTCTAAACAAATGGGTAACTTGGGAACAAAATGCTATCCAAAATTAGAATGTTGCTCAGCAACGGGAACTGCTTTGTCTCATGCAATGGGACGAGATTGGAAACGCACATACAAATTAATGTGACGGCAGCCGTGCTGTTTAAGAGTAAATTGGCATTTAAAAATAAGAAATTATAAACACATTTGGAATGTTTGCGTCGAACACAGATTTTTAAAAAGACCACGGTATAACAGTGAGCAGTACACTGGACCTGCAATCCATAGGTCACCGTTTTGATTTGATCTCTCGGCACGGCAGCTGAAACGATTGGCTATAGCCCAGCAATACATATGGCTACACTGCCACAGTGCGTTGTTTGGTAGGCTGCAAAATTACTGGTCAGTGTGGCAGAGTAGGCCACACTATCCTACAGATGGGGCTATGCAGAGCTACTGCCAGGGAGGGGGGCTGACCCTTTCAACAAGAAGTGGCCTGAACAAGAAGTTACAGGGCTGCACCTTTCCCTACCAAGTGACAGAAACCTGAATTGGTGACTGCTATTCACCATTGCGCAGAATTGTTCTAATCATTCATAATAAAAACAATTGTGGGGGCTGGTGTGTTTTTTATTATCCTGCTAGGTCAAGAGCTCCAATTTGCATCGATAATCTTGACAGATGCTCCGTTTCCTTGCCACGTGAAGTTTAGATGCCTTTTGTTGGATCTGCCCTCCTCCATAGCCCCCCCCCCCCAACATCAACATGGCAAGCTTGACATTAGAGATTACCCATTCGGTGCATTTGTGTTACATTTCACAAAGCCACACAGGAATGCTGCATTGTCCGGTGTCTTGGTTAGCGCACTGGACTTGCAGTCCAGAGGTACAGTGAGGGAAAAAAGTATTTGATCCCCTGCTGATTTTGTACGTTTGCCCACTGACAAGAATTGATCATTCTATAATTTTAATGGTAGGTTTCTTTGAACAGTGAGAGACAGAATAACAACAAGAAAATCCAGAAAAACGCATGTCAAAAATGTTATAAATTGATTTGCATTTTAATGAGGGAAATAAGTATTTGACCCCCTCAATCAGTGATTTCTGGCTCCCAGGTGTCTTTTATACAGGTAACGAGCTGAGATTAGGAGCACACTCTTAAAGGGAGTGCTCCTAATCTCAGCTTGTTACATGTATAAAAGACACCTGTCCACAGAAGCAATCAATCAATCAGATTTGAAACTTTCCACCATGGCCAAGACCAAAGAGCTCTCCAAGGATGTCAAGGACAAGATTGTAGATCTACACAACGCTGGAATAGGCTACAAGACCATTGCCAAGCAGCTTGGTGAGAAGGTGACAACAGTTGGTGCGATTATTCGCAAATGGAAGAAACAAAAAAATAACTCAATCTCCCTCGGCCTGGGGCTCCATCCAAGATCTCACCTCGTGGAGTTGCAATGATCATGAGGAATCAGCCCAGAACTACACGGGAGGATCTTGTGAATGATCTCAAGGCAGCTGGGACCATAGTCACCAAGAAAACAATTGGTAACACACTACGTCGTGAAGGACTGAAATCCTGCAGCGCCCGCAAGGTCCCCCTGCTCAAGAAAGCACATATACATGCCCGTCTGAAGTTTGCCAATGAACATCTGAATGATTCAGAGGACAACTGGGTGAAAATGTTGTGGTCAGATGAGACCAAAATGGAGCTCTTTGGGATCAACTCAACTCGCCGTGTTTGAAGGAGGAGGAATGCTGCCTATGACCCCAAGAACACCATCCTCCACCGTCAAACATGGAGGTGGAAACATTATGCTTTGGGGGTGTTTTTCTGCTAAGGGGACAGGACAACTTCACCGCATCAAAGGGACGATGGACGGGGCCATGTACCGTCAAATCTTGGGTGAGAACCTCCTTCCCTCAGCCAGGGCATTGAAAATGGGTCGTGGATGGGTATTCCAGCATGACAATGACCCAAAACACATGGCCAAGGCAACAAAGGAGTGGCTCAAGAAGAAGCACATTAAGGTCCTGGAGTGGTCTAGCCAGTCTCCAGACCTTAATCCCATAGAAAATCTATGGAGGGAGCTGAAGGTTCGATTTACCAAACGTCAGCCTTGAAACCTTAATGACTTGGAGAAGATCTGCAAAGAGGAGTGGGACAAAATCCATCCTGAGATGTGTGCAAACCTGGTGGCCAACTACAAGAAACGTCTGACCTCTGTGATTGCCAACAAGGGTTTGCCACCAAGTACTAAGTCATGTTTTACAGAGGGGTCAAATACTTATTTCCCTCATTAAAATGCAAATCAATTTATAATATTTTTACAAGCATTTTTTCTGGATTTTGTTGTTATTCTGTCTCTCACTATTCAAATAAACCTACCATTAAATTTATAGACTGATCATTTCTTTGTCAGTGGGCAAACGTACAAAATCAGCAAGGAATCAAATACTTTTTTTCCTCGCTGTAGATATATAAATGTTAGCTCCCATCGTGGCAGCTTAAACAATGCTCAAGTTTCTTAAATCCCCCGACGCCCCTTGCCTCTGTCCACCCAGCATTATATAAATGGCTACGTTGAAGTTGGTTGATCAGCAGGTCGCTCGTGGCGGGGTAAAGTGTGGGTACTCCCCACCTCTGATAAAACGTCTAGCCAGCGTTGAAGAGTAGGCCAAAAATACTCCCCAAGAGACGGATTCGAGAGCTCCCTCTAGTGGAGATCCTGCCGCCAGCAGTGGTTGAAGTTTACCCAACAAAGCCATGCAGTGCAGTGTTATACCTGCAGTGATTATTAATATTCATAGGGTGTGATCTCATCTGTGCCATACTCGGATTGTGTTGTAACTGTATGTTTGTATGGTTGTGTGGCTATGTCTGCATTAACCACAATACTTGTGGTCAGAATGCAAACAAAAAACATTCTGACCAATCGGTACGCCTTGGCCGCCTTTGGCGTCCTCTGGTCTAACACCGTTTGAGACTAGGCTCAAAAGAAAGCTGTCTCTGGTGTGGACCAATCAGTTTCAATGACAATGCATATATTATCAGTGTTTTTGTTTGCATTCTGACCACAAGTATTGCGGTTAATGCAGGCATGATTCCTTGTAAAAGGTTTCAGTTTGGTTTTTTAACATCTTAACACTTAAATTTCAATTTAAAGCTTCCGTGACTGCAATGATTCATCTTCTTTGGTTCTTTCGGTAAAGTCACGTAGAATGAGAATAAAATAATAAATTGATAAAATAAAATAACACAATAATATTCTCACGACGTTTCGGCCACAACACAAGCGGCCTTCATCAGGTGACTTCTTATCCCGGAGTCTGTTAACCGCCTCTACGGGGAGGGATTCCACACATCCTTAAGATCATTCAACAGACTCCGGGATAAGAAGTCGCCTGATGAAGGCCGCTTGTGTTGTGGCCGAAACGTCGTGAGAATATTATTGTGTTATTTTATTTTATCAATGTATTATTTTATTCTCATTCTGCGTGACTTTACCGAAAGAACCAAAGAAGATCTTAACACTCATACTCTTTGGTTCTTTCGGTCAAGTCACGTAAGTAAAAAATAAAATAAAGTTTATAAAAATCACGACGTTTCAGATGCAACACAAGCCTCCGTCATCAGGTGGGATAGTCACTGCAAGGAGTAATTTCGTCCACTCCAACAAATTACTTCTTGCTGTGACTATCCCACCTGATGACGGAGACTTGTGTTGCTTCTGAAATGTCGTGATTTGATTAACTTTATTTTATTTTTTACCTACGTGACTTTACCAAAAGAACCAAAGAGTATGGATCATTGCAGTCACGAAAACTTCAAATCTAGAATCTTAACACCTATTTTTTTTGCCAGAATAAGGGGAAAACCTATTCTCATTCGTTGAGACTATTTAGATGATTTTGCTGCTCTCAATGTCAAAATGATGAGTCGCTTTGTTGAGCTACCATTTGTGGCCCGCTCGCTTTTGAAAAATAAGTTAATACCTCAGTGTACTATTATTTGTATGTGTTGGGTCATTTGTTTACCTTTCTTGTACTTTGGACTCCTATCCTCTTTTTGTATTGTTTGTTGTTTTAACTTTCTTTCTTTGACAAATAGCTTCATAGCTCATCGGATTTTTCAGTATAAATACATTTTCTTAATCTACTCATAGCCTGCGGCATGAAAAAAAGGCAACTCAAGAAGGACCACCCTCTCTCGTTTTACCGCCTTTGTTCACTGTACTCTCAGCCTGAAAGGGATTAAATCGCTGCCTTTTAATAGGCTTACATAACAAGGGCACTAATTACCATTTCACTTTAAAAACCTACATGCTCTTATTGTGAACATTGCATCTGGATGAAGGCGGATATATAAAGGAGGCTGGTGTTTTTTTGTGTCTCGGTTATTCATTTATTTTCATTGTCACGTGGTTTTTTTTTTGTTGGTCGTGCGCTGGAGACTGCACACTGGGGGACACTTTCACGCGAGCGGCCCAAATTTCCGCTGGTGTGACATCGCGGCGGTCGGTCGCGTGATCATCATCTTGTCTCCTTACGTATCTCGTCCTTGTAGCACTCGCGCGCGGTGGATTTAACAGCACAGGAAGGCGCGCGCCAGTGCCCAAACGGCAGAAAGGTGCCGGCTCCTGTGATGCCTTGCGTGCACGTCATGTGATCGGCCACGCTGCACGTGCAACGCTGTCAGTCTTGTGTCGGCACACCAGCACGATAGAGCTGAACGTGTGGCCGTGTTATTGTTTGGGGGCCACCAACTCAAGCACACCTTTGTGTGTTATGGTTTTTTTTTTTTCCCATTGAACAAGACCCTGGGAGGGAAGGGGAATTTTGCCGTGGTATTTTTCAGGGGGGGAGAGGGAGGGGGGACAGAATATACTCAAACATAACTGTAAAATAACATACACGCACGGAGTGCACTTGCCATTATTATGGGAACACTTTTTGCGTGTTGTTAAATCACCTTGATTCCATCCTGCAAGCATATTCCCGTCGTGATGGGTTTTCTCATAATTTTTGGAAAGTGTTGGATTTTAACTCCTTGTTTGTACTAGTTAAAAAAATAAAAAAGCAACAACATCCACTTGCTTAGCAAGGAAATCATCGCTGAGTCTCAAGAGTTTTATTTTTTTCATTAATCCTGCTACAGATCTCTGACATTTTTTGCGTGTTGGACCGCATCTTGCTTGGCATGATCGACATTTCACTCCACGTTTTGGGAGCTGCTTCCGAGATCTATTCCAGCGCAACCGCGAAAACGTGCACAGTACCATTGGGATGTTTTGGCCATTTCCATTATCAAGACATTTGGCTTCACTTGGGAGGAAACTGGAGAACCAGGATTAAGCTCACCATTCACACGTGAGGGGGGGAGGGTGAGACCTCGTCCTTTAATTTCCACTCCACACCTCGCGGTCCCACGCCTCCAGCACCTGGAAAGTGCCGATAGTCACAATCCCAAGTGCTGAACCAAGCTCAAACTTTGCTTGGCCTTCAAGATGTGATGAAACTGGGTGCATTCCGGGTTGTCTGTGGTAACAGCCCCTTCCATGCCAGGTTACCGCTCAATTACAAGTTTGGTTTCTAGGCTCTCAGGATTGTAAACTTTTAAATCTATTGAAAGCAAGACACCCGAAATAACAAATATCTCTGACTAGGCAGGTAATAATTCTGCCTTCCCCTTGCAATTCTATGAAATGTCACGATTCGCAATTCCAATTGCATCCGCAATTTTTTTTTAGCCATTGCAGTGCAGGCAGATTCTGCAGGTTTTATTTGAACCTGTTCACATGCAAAGTATACAGACAGAAAAGATCGATTCTAGCATTGTAGTGTTTGGTGAGCGCGTCGTGAGCATGAGAGAATCGTTTTTATTTTGATGTATCGCTTTGCTCTCGTATTGTAGATGCCCAGGCTGTGTGTCCCCAGGCTGTCCGTCTGACTTGTCTCAAAGCGTCATTAATGGGAGAGGTAAAACGTGCAAGTCTCATCGAGGACTGCTGTCACAGCACGCTTGAGTACAGTGCCTTGGGATGCGGTGGCAATTAGGAACTTTAAATAAAATCCACTTACAGCTCTCTTGTCAATCCACTGCTGGATGATAGCCACACCATGTGCTTTGAGGGATGTTTGACCATACTTACCATGCTGGTCAGTGCGGGTTGGTAAACGTGGGGAGCATAGATTTGGGAGCAGAGAAGCCCAGTACTACAATGGACTTTATTGCAATGCTGTCTGATGCCCGCTACATAGCCCCACAGCCTATAATACCTGTTATCCATGGCATTCACCGTTTTTTATAGATTTTTTATTTCTTTACACGTAATATACCCTCTCAGCATTTATCGGGGGCAGCCGCTTGAATCCGGCAACCCGTACGAAATTAGAAGAAGTTAAGTGAAAGAAGTGTGACGATATTTCGCAATGTCAACTGGGAATACTGGGATCGGAGTGGGCCGGTTCATTTGAACCACACATTTTAGGCCGCGCGGGTGCCGGGTGCATTGTCTGCGAGCGCCCGAGTCCGTACTTGCAATGGGGTCACGTGGGACGCTGTCGATCGCCGAGACAATGCTACCGGAATCTCCCCGTAGTCCTGACCGGAACTCTCTCTGTACACGTGGTATGATATTTTTTTCAGCTGGATGCTGTCATTTAAAAATAAAGTACGAGTAAAGGTCAGGCAAGATAAAATCCTGGCAGCGTGCCAGATAAACTGGCCCAGGCTGCGTGGTTGCAATGGCTGCATTGCATTACAGTTCAGCGACCCGGCTGTATCCAAACTAAACTTAGATGGCCAAACCGAAACCTGCCAACGACATTTTTCAGCTTTTGATAGGTAAAACGAGTGCTGTTCTCCGCCTACAGCAGTTGCGTTGGTTTAAAAACGTAGCTAGCGTTTTGAAGGTACGCAGCTTTCTGTGGGTTGGTGTGTGTGCATTGCAAAGTAATCCACAGTCAAGGTTTGAGATGAACAGAGCAAACAACAGCAATGAATAAAAATAGCCCAGTGCTCACAAAATTGATGGCTTTGTGAAGTAAATACGCCCCACTGTTGTACAGCGTATTATATAAATACGTATTTTATAAATACGCATTGCATTTCTAATTCACTTGACAAATGTATTCACTTGCCAAATTTATATCGTTTCTCGTTGAACCTTTCCTCGGGGGTTAATGCTCATGTGCTGAGCTTGCGAAAGAAGAATCCCTTGGGTCGTAACTGATGCCATTAAAGCCCCTCGCAAGTAGAATATGATAATGTGTATGTGCCTATGCGGATCCTCTTGTTGTTTAGTTATATCTAGTTACCATCAGGATAGGGCAATGAACACCCATTAATGGTTGCAAGTACCACACCCAGCAGCTGTAGTGGTTGGTATTGGTTCATTGTACTCGGGCAATGTAATGGCAGTTAACTTTATAAAAGTAAGCTAATCTATTTGTATATCCGGAGAACTCCTCCGAGACCACTCGTTGAATATGGAGTCATTTAAAAGCTTATGTGTGATTTGTCGTTCTTACAAACAAGGTCAAAGATACAAAGGTGTGGTATGTATGTTCAACATACATACATACCGTTCCTCCGATTAGCACAGTTGGCTACGTATAATGCGAAAGATGTTCAACATACATACAAAAAACATTTAAACTTTCACTCGATGATTTGGTAATCAGCCCCGGTGCTCTCTGCTCCACTGTTAACAATAGCCCAAGCTCGTGATACAGCTCTTGCTTCAAAATCATACAAAGCATGGGTATAAACCTGGCACGATTAAATGTCAACGTGCTTCCCACGAGTTTAAGATGTCATTGGCTGATGATTCTGAGCATGTTACTCAACTCATCCCTCAGTCTCAACAGTCTCTAAGGGCTGAATGATACATGTTCTTTGATTGTCTTTTGTATTTGTGTGCGCATATGTGTGTGGTGGTATCGTGTGGTAGTGTGGGGAGCGATAGTGTATCGGTTAGCGTGCTGTGCTATGAACCTGGCGACCCGAGTTCTATTCCCGCTCACGCCCAACACCAGTGACGATTATCTAAGCCGGTCCAGGACCTTCCCTAGGTCGACTAAGCCACAAATGAGTACCTTGTGCAGAGTGGTAGTGTGGGGAGCGATAGTGTATCGGTTAGCGTGCTGTGCTATGAACCTGGCGACCCGAGTTCTATTCCCGCTCACGCCCAACACCAGTGACGATTATCTAAGCCGGTCCAGGACCTTCCCTAGGTCGACTAAGCCACAAATGAGTACCTTGTGCAGAGTGTAAACATCGCCACTATGGAAACAAAGGTGGTTGGGCATGGTGCTGGCCACTCACCCCCTCGTGTGTAGTACCGTCCTTCATAGGTGCTTGCTTACAGCACTAGCCCCGATAGTCTGTTAAGGCTATTCGGGGGATCTTTGTCTTTGGAAGGGTTACCAAACGCACCCAAGTTCTATTCCTGTCCACAGCTAATGTCACTAGCGAGCGATATCAGAACTGATCCTAGGCCTCCCCTATGTCGACTCGGCCTTAAATGAGCACCTGATGCAGTATCTGCCAATGCAGCTAGGCGTGGCGCTGTCCACACCATCATCTGGAGTGCCGTCCAGGCCTTAATAGGTGCTCGCTAACAGCACTTTTCCTGAGAGTCTGTAACACTAGACAATGGATGTATATTTTTGTTTGTGTTTTCTGTGCGTGTGCCTGCTCTCTCGGGACACGGCACTTTTTTTGACTCTGGTGACCTTCATTTTGCAGGCCGCCACCGTCTCCTCGAAAGAGAGCGAGGAGGAGGAGGAGGTGGTGGAGGAGGTGGAGGACAAACGAGACAACATCCTTCGTCTGATCCACATCCCTCAGCAGGCGCACCAGGCGATGGAGAGGGTTGAGGAGTTTGTGTGCAAGGTGAGATTGCGGTTTGCGCTGCGCGGAAGTCAAACGCGTTACGATTACTTGTCCGTCATTCGGCCTCAGCTCAATGGCCAATTGTTTATTTTCTGCTGCTGCTGCTGCCCATGTGGTCTGGTATTCCCTCCCCCCTTTTCGCTTGCCCCACAAACTCAAGTTCATGCTTTTGCACTTTGTTATCACTGCCTATGCCTGTATCGGCTGTGAAATGAATTTCCACCTTTAATATTCTGTTGTCTAGTTTATGTCTCTCTCTCTCTCTCTGTCTGCCCTGGAGCCCCCTAACCATTACTCCATCCTCTCTAAAAACAACACAGCAAGAAAAACACCCTTCCTTTTTCGCCAATTATTTCCGATGTGCTGTGGATGTACTCTATATGCATTGCATTTACACCTGCCGCCACACTGCTGTCTGCTTTTATCTCTATGCCCTGTCACCTCCAAAATAACCTTAACTCCCATCTGTTCCAAATTCACTTTGAAAGCAAAAGCCTTCCCTTTTCACCAAGTTACTTTCGAGATGCGCCGTGTCCATCTTTCAGCTTGCTTGTACGGCAGCTTGACACACGGTGCTATTTCAGTTAAGGCTCTTTATACATCCAAAGTGTGTTGTTTTTGCTTCTTGCCCACAAAATGGCATGAGAGGTCCCAAGCATTAATTAAATTACCCAAGCATGAATGTCGTTTGCTGATATGTGCACAGAGGCGCACTGTAGGGTGCCACGGTGGTGAGATGTTAACTACCTCACCTGGTATACATGAGGTCATGGATTCAATCCCGGTATATTTGGAGTTGCATGTTTTCCCTGTGGTGGCATAGATTTTTCTCTGGGTCCTCCAGTTTCCCCCCCCCCCCCCGCATTTAGAATCGGCATGCATTCAGAGTATTTGGCTGCGATGAATGTCTACGCACTAAGCCGCTTCATTGCTATCATTTGTGATGGCCAAGTCGCTTATGAAAAAAAGCTATATGGCTCTGTTAAAAAAAAAAAATTGTTGTATAGTTTGTACAGCTGCGCTTCAGACAAAGCGAATTTGCGGTGCCTGTTTTTTTTGCGTAGCTAATCGGAAAATATTTTCCCGTCGTTTTTCGGTCGAGTCCTTTCTCTGCATTCCCGATGGATCCACGCTTCTGCCGGCCGAACGCTTTTTTTCCTCTTCCCCCCCCCCACGAGGGTAATAGCGCTGACGCGGAGAAAAATATAATTTAGCATTCGCCCGCTTGTACATTCGCCGGTGTAGCGGCGGAGCAGTTGAGCGAGGAAGCGTGATAAGCGGAAAGGAGATAATTCGTGGCAAAGTAATTGCAGAGCCGCCTGCTCTTGATAGTGCCTCAGCTAGCGGAGTTAACCCATTCCTCATCCGGCAGTGTGGGGTTTTTTTTTTTGCTACAAAATAAATTACTGTTTTATCTGTCATGAAAGCAAAACGAGTATTGTCGGTTGTAATCGAATTTTTTTCCCGTTTTATTTCTGAAAGGGGATGATTTATTATTAGGCGTGTGATAACGATGCACTCCTTTCAACCGGCAAGAGATTTGATGAATTGCCACGATTCTGGATTGCGATTCGATTCAACGATTTATTATTTTGGTCCACTTTTTACCATATCGATTATATTGTTTCTAATTTGTTTGTGTTATTTGTACAAATTGGTCGCTTACAATAGCCTGAGTGTAACCCTTGGCGTGTAAAATTTTGATTTAAAGCTTTCGTGACTGCAGGGATTCATATTCTTGGTTCTTTCGGTAAAGTCCCTTCTACGTGACTTTACCGAAAGAACCAAGAATATGAATACCTTGGCGTGTAATTTGTGTACAATCCAACGTGGATTTATATTGCGTCTAAATGGGACCGCATCTCAAGACACTGCACAGAAGAGGGTTGGCATTATTATTATTATTGTGTTTAAAGAAGAAGTCCGTCATAGGGAGAGGGAAAAATAAACGTCTCGAGCCTAGACTCAGGCGGGCAGTTCAGAGCATGGAAGGAAGTCCCGGGTCATGATGGCAGCGCAGGAGCATACGTAAGCGATGTCCCACTGAGTGAAGGTTGTCTGGCGACTCGGACAGGAAGCCTTGCTTGCTGGAGCAGGCAGAGTGTTTGAAGGGGCATGGAGAATAATTTCTCACGTTCATAAAATGATGGGTGTTTCAAGATCGTTCGGGATTCGTAATTGATTTTAATTGATGAAGTAATACGTCATTACGTGGTTGTTTGTTGGTAGCGGTTTTTTTTCCTTCTCTCACAATGATCGTTTTTTTCCGACATTCGCATCATGCTAAATGTATAGCCCTGCAAATTACTTCCTTACAACTCTACTGGCAGAAGGAGTCTGCACTTGGGGGGATTTCTGGAGTGCTCATCTCAAGGCTATTTGGCCTTCTCTTCCGTGCAACGCCAGACCTCTAGGAAGTGGTAATAGTACCCACATTCTATCCCACCACATGCGACCTGCCAATCGACTAACTGATGTACCTTGTTGCAATGTTGGGTGGATAGAAGCGCCTGGATTTATGAAACCTACCCAATGTTTCAACTCCCACCTGGGGAAATAGAACTGGTGAACTTTGGATTATGAGCACAGTGAATAAATTTCGATGTAAAGCTTTCGTGACTGCAGGGGATTCATATTCTTGGTTCTTTCGGTATTATTTCCGTTCTCCGTGACTTTACCGAAAGAACCAAGAACACAGTGAATAAGTAACATATTTTTTTACTGTTAATGTTTATTACACGTGCTTGCGGCACATTGTCTCTTTCATTCATGATGAATGTGGGAAGGGCAGGGTTTCATCGCTTGACAGGCCGTCTCCGGTTAGCATTGAGAAGAGCAGGTGGTGAAAACCAACGCCGACATCACAACATACATCCTCACCATAGCATCCTGCGAAAAAGATGAGCCAAGTCAGTGTGGTGTATGACAATGCATGTCGTGAAGTCACACGTCCTAAGCCCATTGGATTGAAAACGTCCATCACATTTTGAAAGCGTTTGGGGGTAAAAGATTACACGGGGTTTTAAGTCGGCTCGTGTGTGTGTGTTTTTTTTTTACACGTGGCCCGGCTAAGGTTATATCAGGGTGCCAATATGGTGCCAGAGAGCGTTACACCGGCGCTACTGAGATCCTGGGTTAAAATCCTGGTTTCAGCCGCCTGTGAATAAACTGGTTTCTCAAGTGTAGCGAGTTGATGGGTTGCGCTCAGTTACCAATAATTGCACGATTTTAGTTTCTATTTAAAATAATAATTCTGTACACTGCAGCTCTGAGGATTCTAAATTGACACAAGATTTGCACTCTGGCAGAGAATTTAAGTGCACTTCTAGTGGGCATGAGAGGGAGGCGTCTTGAAGGGACTTGAAAAGTAGTTCAATACTGTTCTCGGACAGCAGTTCAATACTCCGCACGTTGCTAGAATTCTGGGTGAAGTGGACATTTCTTCATCGTGACACTTAGAGAGGACATTTGTGGTGTAAAAAAAAAAAGTCGGGTAGAAATTTACTCAAAATATTTCTTTGAACCCAGTGTTTTTTGTTCACCGGTGTACTAGATTTACCATTGTGCTGTGCGATTCTGCCTTCCCCATAGTCTTGCGAGCGCACACGTTTTGGGATGGCGTTTCATGTGCTGCTGAAATGTTAATGCTCATGTCAGGCCACGAGGGAACTGATAGCGTTGCCGTCATTACAGGTGGCAGCTGCACTCTCAACGGCTTTGACACCCTGTGTGTGGTCATTACAAAATTTATATATGGTTATATAGAAACGTCTGACGTAAACGTTGTCCAGGAACATAATTTCTCTTAACAAATGAGAATACAGTTTGCTCTCTTTTGGTTTAAATCTGCCGAGTTAATCCTTTGGTTGGAGCAGTTGTGAAGTGGTTAGCACACTGCGTTACTATCCTGGTTTAAGAAATATGGCAGTGGATTGATATAATTATTATAATTATTCGTTCATTCTTATACTTTGATACAAATGTGAGCTAGGTTTGCATAATTATCATGTTAAGCTTTGAATGTAAATGGCAGTAATATTTTAGAAAAACGTTTCACAGTAAACGGAGAGACAAAAAAATCATATATGCCCTTAAAATCGAGATGTGCGAAAATATAAAGACCATCGGCCCATTTTCAACTAGGGGTGGACAGACGGAAACCCGTATATAAAAAATGGCTAAATTGTTGACCACACTTATTATGCCACCCTCATTTGCATTTTAATTTCATCGTTGCTAATGGAAGGGAAGCGCTTAGGGGCACACGTGGGATTTGACGTGTCTCTCCCCGTAGGTGTGGGAGGGGAGGTGGCCCGTCCTTTCGCACGACCTTCTCCCCGATTGGCTCAAGGACAACGACTACTTGCTGCACGGCCACCGCCCGCCGATGCCGTCGTTCCGCGCGTGCTTCAGGAGCATCTTCCGCATCCACACGGAGACCGGCAACATCTGGACGCACCTCATCGGTCAGCTGACAGTTGGCGCGATGCCCTGCCCTCCCCCCGATTTACCTCTGCCTAAAGGGGGAACTTGTGACGCTACGATTGAAATTGTTTCAACTATGTTTATTGCGCGCTATGTTTATTTTAGCCGACCGAGATAAGTTGTGGGCATTCGAAATGTGTTGCTAGAGAGGATACTGCCATGTAAGCTGGACCCAAAGATGGACCAACGTCAAAGTAAGAAAAGGTTGCGCATAGAAGAAGACCTGGTGGAGGCAGTGATGAGAAGGAAACTGACACTGTTTGGACACATGTAGGACTGACAACATAAAAATGTAAAGTGTTTTTCGGAAAAATGGAAAGAACTGGAACGAGAGGAAGAGAATGGCTTGACCGGCGATGTAAGATATTGGTGCTAGAAAGATGTGGCCACTAATTGAGCACATTGGCAGAAGAAAGTGGAAACAAATGACATGTGCAGTGAACACCTACATTACAGGCTTATCTGCCCATGGATCGTGATGATGATATTTTTTTTTGCTCATTTGTTGTGTATTCTCTCATGTAGGTGGTTCACAACCTATTTTGGCCCCTCGGGAGCCGATGTCAGCTCTCCAATAATTATTGCGGACTGCCGTGCAGTCAGAAAAGGAAAAATATCTGGTGTTTTGGGAAAATAATTGGTAACAGTTTCGCAGGCCACTTCCCACAGACAGAGATCCCCCACAGTGGTCCGTGGACCAAAGGTTGTGCAACACTTTTACTGTGTTGTATTGTATTTGAACCTTGCATTTGCTCTGAAATTATTTCCTTACTGAGTAATTACCTCAAATACTCGTATCCTCTGGTGCCTCGATGTACTGGCTGGGAAACGTATTATAAATATTAGATGCTGATGGTGATGAATGTGTTGTTAGCGTACTGCGCTATGTCCCGGCCACCTGAATTTAATTCGTGGCCATGGTTAACATCAGTGGCCAATGAATTCATGGGGTTAATGTGCCCCGTTTGGCTTCAATTGGCTGCTACATCCACCGCAGTTCATCAACTTTCCGGGATGCAGGGGAGATGGTGGTGGGGTGGGTATATCGTTACAACCCTCTATACATGTACACGAGGAGGAGGAGCAGTGGCACAACAAACCCAGTGACCAGAGTTTGATTCCCGGTTATGGCTGACATCAGTGGCAAGTGATGTCTGTGCCATTCCTGGGCTTCCCTCTCCCTTCATCAACTGGCAGTGACCAACTTGATGAAGTATGGGCTGTGCAAAAGCTCCTGAAAATTATCTCGAGACTCGGTGAGGCTTTCCAAAATAACTAACTACATATATTGTATAGGTTTTAGTTACTCTACATTTTAAAGATTCCTGCAACTATAGGTTATATAGATTCATACCACTATGCACCACAAGGGAAAATATATAATTGATTTGTGATTTTTGAATCGTGAGTCAAAATCATGACAACGATGTGAATTACGGAGGGCAGCATCTCGCCATCATGGCGCCCCTTAGTAAATTAAATGAACACCCCCTATAGTACGTTAAATAATAATAATGGCCTGGGATAGTTATTAGTTCCCACTTATTTCTCATAGAAGGACTGTGAGTAAAGACGACACTTTTCCAGCTTACCCATACATGAGACCTGACCCATCGGCAGCTGCCGGTAAGATATTGCAATGAACGGGACTGATTGTATTATTTTCATGTAAACAGCAAAAAACGTGAAAATCCATTGCATGACTGTAAGACACTCTCGAAATCGTGAAAACCGTGTCAAGGGGAATCCTTGAGACTTGACATGTATGTTGTAGGCGGACACCTGCAATACAAGCTGCCTGCGTGATGCAGTACAGCAAGTAGGTTGTTTATGCACTTGTCCACTGAATATGTAGCCACGCAACAGCCTACACTGTCTGTTTTATCATGGGTCGGCAACCAGAATAACAGGAGGAGCCATTTTTTCGCGAATTCGGTAAAAACATCAACAATTCAAGAGCCGCGATGCATGTGAATAACGCCATGAAGCAGACCGTAAAGAATCGCGTGCAGCTCAGTGCCGCAGGTTGCCAAACCCTGTGCATTGTGGTCACTCATTTATGCTGGTTGCTGATATTGCCAAAACATTCCAAATGCTGACAAATTACCCAGAAAGTTACTCAATAGGGATTACACAAAGCAAAGTCGCCCTCCTCCTGGGAACTTGGCAGAACCCTGCTGCAAACAAGCTTTGAGACTTGGTGAGGCTTTCTTGGTTCAACAAGCGAAGTAATAATCCATTCATTATCCAGGCCCAATTGGCTTAGCTTCCTAGATGGGCACATTAACCATAGGCATCTATTATTAACTGTACTGTAATTTTAAGATAATTCGGGTTGTATAGCAGAATCAATATACATGTTCAGGAATTGTTTGCATACGCAGACACTTTGTTAAGTCTTTGCTTAACAAAACATTGCTTTACACAAGATGGAAAAATGGCTTTTCTCTTACAGCTAGAGGCAACAAGATAACTGATGAAACAAACTCCGTATGTGCAAACATGTAAACGATGGCATGGTTGCACTGTCAGCTGATAGTTTAATGTGCATGACCTCTGAGGCAGTTGAAGGTTTTAGAGTGGGTAGGGTAGCTGGTCGACGCACATGCCACTGGGCCAGAGTGGACGGCTTGATAACTCCCAGCTGCTAAATTTATGTGTAAAATTACCAATGCCCACTCCTCCGCTTTAGGCAGAACAGCATGTGACTGTGTCATAGTTGAGATAAACACATTTGAAAACTGGCATCGGCTCAAGTTTTATGGCGTGTTAACGAAAACAATTATGCTGCCGTAGGGTAATCGTTAGCACACTGAACTTACAATCCAGAGGTCACCGGATCGATTCAGTCTTACTGCGCAGCAATTGAGAATTTGGACAAGTTTCTTAAATTCCCATGCCCCCCCCCCCTTACCTCTGTCCACCCAGCAGTATGAATGGGGTAAACAGACGATCGACAAGTTGCGTGCGGGGGTGCAAAGCGTGGAAGAGTAGGCCAAATAACCTCTAATGTAGGCCCTTCTGCCAGAAGTGGCGTGAGCAAGTCACTGCAGTTTTGCACCTTTACCACCTTTGTAAAGGCCAACTGGACCTAACTTGCCGCAATTACTTAAGTTGTACCTCCCACCGCAAGTGTAATGAATCACATTTGCGTGGGCAAACAAGTGATAAATATTTGTGTACCTGATGATTGAGCGTATGTGCTGAGGGTGGCTCGAGATTGGACGGTAGTGATATTGCTGATGGGCTCGGGTGTCTAATTCGCTCGTGTTTGTCGTAAAAGGTGGCTCAAGTTGTGTTGTTGTAAAAGTTGGTGCGATCATTGTTGTTTGATAATTTACATTTACTGCTTGGAGGTGGTGCTTGGGTGCGAATATTCCTCTCGGAGGTGGCGCTGTAAATGCTTAAAATGAAAAATGGCCAAATAACCGAAACTGGCCCTACATTCCATTGCAAACGGCATGGGAATGGAGCACGCTAGGTTACAGATGCTTAATCTAGTTGTATCCCCGAACCAACGAGTATCATGCTGCTTATATCTTAAGCACTTAATATTTGTGCTGCACTTTCCCGTGCAATAAATATTGAGGTGCCCTGTGGCAATCTATGCAAGGGGGGGATACCAGTGGCGGTATATCCCTGTGTGGCACAAGGTCAAAGCAACACCGGCCTGTAATTGTCAGTACGGTGGGAGGGGGGGGCAGTGTTGCTACACACCATTTTCCAATTAATTAATTTGCAAGTAACTTGTGAAATTTGGTCAGTTTGGAGCATGACGCCGGCACGCTTGGCCTCGTCTTTGTGGAATCGCGTCGGAGATCTCACAATGCTCACCACGATGCAGACGGCGTGTATTTTGTGGTTAATTATTCCGGCCATGTTAACCAGGGCAGCCGCTGGGCTGGAACTGAGAACTTGTACAGACGGCTGCAGTAACATCACCGCTGGGCCATGTAGCAGGCTGCCCCGCGAGTCATGACATCGTTAAATCACAACAAAAAAATATCGGCAATTCTTCGGGAGTTGCTGAGAATTTTTTTGTGCACGTGTCCCCCCCCCCCCCCCTCGCTATTGTTTGTCATAATCGCAGGCTTCCTGCTGTTCCTCATCCTGGGCACCATCTACCTGCTGAGGCCCAACATCGCGTTCATCGCACCGCTCCAGGAGAAGGTGGTCTTTGGCACGTTCTTCCTGGGCGCCATCCTGTGCCTCTGCTTCTCCTGGCTCTTCCACACGGTCTACTGCCACTCGGAAAGCGTCTCCAAGATCTTCTCCAAGTCAGTAGCCTCCACTCAGCCTTTCTAGCATTGACCCTATTTAACCCTTTCCCATTCCGATGGCGTACGTGTACGGTGGCGTACGTGTACACGTCATCGGGTTTTTCTTCAGATTCCGTTCTGTACATGTACGTCATCGGAACGGAATCGTAAGAAAAACTAACATAAAATAACTTTATCAGTACGCCTTCAGGTTGGAAGATGTATGTACCGAAGCTCCAGCTATCACAGAGTGCGGCCATGTTGCTGCAGTTCTCTGCGTCGAGTGCAATGTCTTTAAAAAACAACGGCGCTATGATTCTCTCAATAAAATTAACGCTCACTGCTTGCGCGTTCCGAGATTCAGAGGTGAACCCACCCTGCAACTTGCAGACATCTCGGGACGGGAAAGGGTGTGGGGAGTAGGGTGCTTAATTCATCATCATCATCATCTCCAAACACCATCACCACTGCAGTCAACAAAATCTGTGCTACTTATTGGATAGTCAACAGTGGTTGCTCGTTCTGTGGGTTTAGACTACCGCCCTTGGCCCTCCTCCGCCATAGCCGGGCAGTGGTGGCGGTGCACGTGACTGCCTGTAGTAGTAGTCCAGCACTGCGGAGGTAGCGCGGGTTGATGAATCGCCGTACGTAATGTTGTGAAACTTTTTTCGTGGGCGTCGAGGAGGTGCCACACATTGGCTCACCAGGAAGAAGGCATTACAGCAAGTGGACTAATCGACCTCTTTCCTTCTGTATGGGGATAGATCGTTACCCCCCCCCCCGTCTCCCGCGTGCATTGATTTTCTGCAGGTGCTCTGATTTCCTCCCACTTGTAAAAGAAATACAAAGCATCATAAATTGGCTGAAACATCTTGAAAATAAAAACCCAATGTAGCAGCAGGACCCTCCTGAATAATAGTCCTCCGACTCAGTGTGGCCTTCCTCTCTAAATAAGTAAATTATTATTATTTTACGACCCTGTAGCGTGACCTTGTTAAAGGGGTGGTGGGAAGTGGTAGCGGATATAGAATCTCAGGGTTGGCACAACACAGTCACTGTTTTACAAGCGTTTAACATTTGTTTAAAGCTACGTGTTTTGTCTTTAGCATTATGCCCTGGCTCTCACCTTTACCCCCCCTCCCCAGTGTGTGTACAGTGAGGGAAAAAAGTATTTGATCCCCTGCTGATTTTGTACGTTTGCCCACTGACAAAGAAATGATCAGTCTATAATTTTAATGGTAAGTTTATTTGAACAGTGAGAGACAGAATAACAACAACAAAATCCAGAAAAACGCATGTCAAAAATGTTATAAATTGATTTGCATTTTAATGAGGGAAATAAGTATTTGATCCCTCTGCAAAACATGACTTAGTACTTGGTGGCAAACCCTTTGTTGGCAATCACAGAGGTCAGAAGTTTCTTGTAGTTGGCCACCAGGTTTGCACACATCTCAGGAGGGATTTTGTCCTACTCCTCTTTGCAGATCTTCTCCAAGTCATTAAGGTTTCGAGGCTGACATTTGGCAACTCGAACCTTCAGCTCCCTCCACAGATTTTCTATGGGATTAAGGTCTGGAGACTGGCTAGGCCACTCCAGGACCTTAATGTGCTTCTTATTGAGCCACTCTTTTGTTGCCTTAGCCGTGTGTTTTGGGTCATTGTCATGCTGGAATACCCATCCACGACCCATTTTCAATGCCCTGGCTGAGATAAGGAGGTTCTCACCCAAGATTTGACGGTACATGGCCCCGTCCATCGTCCCTTTGATGCGGTGAAGTTGTCCTGTCCCCTTAGCAGAAAAACACCCCCAAAGCATAATGTTTCCACCTCCATGTTTGACGGTGGGGATGGTGTTCTTGGGGTCATAGGCAGCATTCCTCCTCCTCCAAACACGGCGAGTTGAGTTGATGCCAAAGAGCTCCATTTTGGTCTCATCTGACCACAACACTTTCACCCAGTTATCCTCTGAATCATTCAGATGTTCATTGGAAAACTTCAGACGGGCATGTATATGTGCTTTCTTGAGCAGGGGGACCTTGCGGGCGCTGCAGGATTTCAGTCATTTCACGGCGTAGTGTGTTACCAATTGTTTTCTTGGCGACTATTGTCCCAGCTGCATTGAGATCATTGCCAAGATCCTCCCGTGTAGTTCTGGGCTGATTCCTCACCGTTCTCATGATCATTGCAACTCCACGAGGTGAGATCTTGCATGGAGCCCCAGGCCGAGGGAGATTGACAGTTCTTTTGTGTTTCTTCCATTTGCAAATAATCGCACCGACTGTTGTCACCTTCTCACTAAGCTGCTTGGCAATGGTCTTGTAGCCCATTCCAGCCTTGTGTAGGTCTACAATCTTATCCCTGACATCCTTGGAGAGCTCTTTGGTCTTGGCCATGGTGGAGAGTTTGGAATCTGATTGATTGGTTGCTTCTGTGGACAGGTGTCTTTTATACAGGTAACAAGCTGAGATTAGGAGCACTCCCTTTAAGAGAGTGCTCCTAATCTCAGCTCGTTACCTGTATAAAAGACACCTGGGAGCCAGAAATCTTTCTGATTGAGAGGGGGTCAAATACTTATTTCCCTCATTAAAATGCAAATCAATTTATAATATTTTTGACATGCGTTTTTCTGGATTTTGTTGTTGTTATTCTGTCTCTCACTGTTCAAATAAACCTACCATTAAAATTATAGACTGATCATTTCCTTGTCAGTGGGCAAACGTACACAATCAGCAGGGGATCAAATACTTTTTTCCCTCACTGTATATGTGTACAATTCATTGTATTGCAGATGAAGAGGTGGATGATGAATCGTCATTGTGTGGTTATGATTTGATTCAGCTGACCTTCCCTCAAGCACGTTTCAGGGTCACGGTCCAATTCAAGAGATGGTCTCGTTTCTACCACATTGTTTGCGTTGTCTTTCTCTCGTCCACCGTGCTCTTTGCCTCATTTGTATAGTCTGTCTCGTTGAAACTTTTTCATTTGCCTGGTCTGTTTCTTATTTGTAGTGTGTATCGTTCATATAGGCTCAGTTGTCCTATCTATCGTGACCTTCCGTGTCATCTGTGCTGCCCGTCTCCTGTCTCATCCCCGCTCGGTGTCTTATTCGTTCCCCCCCCTGTCTCCGTTCTACTAAATCGGTTCGAAGATTCGACCACGTCCATTCCTGTCGGTATACTAACTTTGCGCGAAAACCAAAATAGTACATTCCTTACACGCACTCGCAAATTCGATGCGTGCGTCATCGTGAGCGCAGCCAGAGTCGATTTTAACCGATGAAAGCAGTGGATCATTAACTTTCCCGGCGGTCCCGGCTTGTGGGAGGGCAGGTATGTTAAATAATCTTTGGCTCGCCTCTGGCAGGTTAAAACATTACGGAGCGCAGGTCATAGCCCACGCCATTAGCTGTGTGCCATGCCATTAGCTGTGCGCCGTGTGCTTGTTCATATTGGCTCAGACGGACCCTTGGTCACGTGTAACATAGCACCTCCCGCTCGTTGTATTTCTGGCTTCACAAAAGCCCATCTGCCCTCGACTGTTTTATTTTTTTATCGACTGCGTCTCAAGTCTGCCTACGGTGTTGGGTGGTTAAGACGTTTAGTTCCAAGGTGAAGGTTTTCGCCACCCCCGTGGTGCATTTCTTCATCTCTTGGCTTGCTCGATGGTGGCGGTATTTTTTTGCCTGCCGCGTGAGGTAATTGAACAACTGCTGTCTTTTTATGGGAGCATTAAAACACAATGCGTTCAGTTAGTATTCATCTTCGCATACCCCAGCTGATTAACAAAGCTCGTGTTCTCCAATACAATTCTTAGCTGTAATTTTCTCTCCATAATTTTTACGCTCATGTTTTTATATATATGACAAAGACAAGATCTCCCATGTAGCCTCGACATACTGTTTGGGGCAAGTGCTGTTGGCGAGCACCTATAAAGGCCGGCACGGCTGCCTTTGTCCCCCTCATAGCGCACCAGGTACTCATTTTAGGCTGAGTCGACCTAGGGGAGCGGGAATTAAACTCTGGTCGCCGGGTTCATAGCGCAATGTGCTAACCACTACACTACCGCTCTCTGCAATATACACACACGTGTAGCAAAAAGCCTTGCAACATTTACATGGCAGAGGTATGATAACAAAAATGTGGGGGGGGGGGGGGGGCGCATGTTACCGGGTTAAAATATTAATTGACCCTTTCACTGGAGGTCACGTGGTTCAAGGAATGCACGTTGTCGCCCGACAGATGTTGATTTTTAATTTGGTAATGCTCCCACAGTGATGTCCCCTGATGAATGAATGGTGTCAGAGGAAGCTTGATGAAAATTGACCTCACCGTTCACTCTTGCCGGTGCTCTCTGATGGAACCAAATGCGTCTTTGGTTTGCCCCTGCCAAAATATTTTCGTGCAAAATGCAAAGTCTCACTGCGGCGTGTACGGTCCAATTTGGGCATGAGTATGCTCGCGAACGAGGTATGTAATTTGATGGTCTGGCCGTTTTTTTTTAATACCGGGATTCTTGTTTTAATTAACCATACTTTACACTTGGGTATGGTTAAAGGTGCAGCCCTGCCATTTCTTGCTTGCTCCATTGCTGACAGAAGGGCCTCCTCCACAAGAGGAGAGAACCCCTTTCGTGGGTATTTTTTTTTATCTCGCTCTTCCACACTAGCCAGACTGTCTTGGAAGAGGTGAGAGTTACCCACACTGTATCCGAACACACACGACCTGCCGATCGACTAACCGTCGTGTGCCCATTCATACTGCCGAGTGGACAGACGCCGGGGAAGTTTTAAGAAATGTGCCCATTTATTTGAGCTGTCACGATGGGTAGATCGAACCAGCGATCTCTGGGTGGCAAGTCCTGTGTGCTAACCATTAATGGCAGCGCGCATCCGAACCTAATTTTCTTGACAGTGCTCTTCTATTACATGGCTAGACTTCTTATGTAAAGATAGCGCTTCCAATTTTGCCCACCATGAGGATACCTGTTGGAAGCCTTCGACGCGCTCCTCAAGAATGTAAACACTTTCAACATTAGGAGTGTGTTGTTCTGCAAAACACACTGACCTCCGTGCGTCGCTCATTCCATTCGCAATATAGCCACTGGACATGTGCGCTGGTATGTTCCAGGTCATTCAAGCGAATGTCGAACAACACATCGTATGCTGTCTTGGTGGTTTGTGTGTGATAAAATAATAAATAAGCAAAGGGTAATGTATGATACGTGACACTGAATTCAAGTAACATTGTGGTCCGTCAGCCTATTATGGGCCTTCTAAAAAAATATAAGTAGATTGTAAAACATGATGACGATGATGATGACGATGCTCATATGAACAAATGCGACCTTCGAACAAAGACAGCCTTTTATAAAAGACAAAGCCAGCGTATAAAAAGTTAAGGGACTGTTGGAAAGTGGTGTACAAATGTAAATTTATTTATTTTTAAACAAGCATGCCTTATGACAGAAACATACAGACCGTCCCCACTTTTAGACACAATGCGTTCCTGGAAACACGGTCATAAGTCAGATCATGTTAAATCGGACCCTATTTCTCCATTGACAGTAGAAACGGTAGAAACATCATTAGATCTCCTTTGTCAGTACCAAAATGTAATAATAGGGTTTTTCCCCTTTTTCTTCTGGCAACAAAACTGAAACCTTTTTACGAGGATTCATGTCTGCATTAACCACAATACCTGCAGTCAAAATGCAAACAAATAACATACTTTGATAATATATGCATTGTCCTTGAAACTGATTGGTCCACACCAAGGGACGGCTTTCTTTTGAGCCTCGACCCAATTGGTGCTCGACCATATGACGCCAAAAGGCATACAGCTCAAAGACAATGCACTATCAAAGTAATGAGGGCTTGGGGTGAGCATCTACATCATTAGACCTCCTTTGCCAGTACCAAAATGTAATAATAGGGTTTTTCCCCTTTTTTCTGGCAACAAAACTGAAACCTTTTTACACGGATTCATGTTACTGCATTAACCACAATACCTGCAGTCAAAATGGTTTCAGTTTTTTTACTTTTATTAGCCATATTTAACAGGGTTTAATGGGTAAGCAGCCACACAAACGCTTCAGAATATCAAAATCTCCACGCCAAGTCACGTCAGCAACCAGACCAACTCTGTTCAAATGTCACGTCGAAAGATGTCGTAAGTCAAGTTTCTGCATCATTAATCGATCCATGGTGGCATTGTATACACATTGTGAATGTGGATCATGGTAATTCTGACCGTCAGAGACGACCCGTGTAGATATTAGGCCGACTGTTGGGGCAGCGGTCCTCCTTCAGAGAGGATGTGATGCGGAACTATCTAAGTTTGAGATAATGTTTTATGGAGCTCGGTGGCTTGAAACCGCTGAGGAAATTCAAACTGATGTGCAGTCGTTAACAGCCATTTTGAGTCTATTTCAAAAGTTTTGAAATATGACGCACACAGTTTTCAAAAAATTTTGAGTATTAGTTTACAATTTGACGTTCTATCATTTGATGAGTGTCCTCTGGGAAAACTCCATAACCCATAAATTGTCACTGTACAGAACATTGCGGTCTTTTGTTGAGAAAAGGCAGATTAACTCCACTTTTATTCAGTTTATCGTGCAGCCATATCTCCAGAGATGATACATTACAATCTATCAAAAGTGGACTGCGTTGGTTATTTTATAAGCACATGCATGGGTTATCGTGTTTCTCCTGGACACACTTCAATTGCGGCTTTACATTCACAGTTTTGACGTGTCACCTGCTGTCAATGCAACAGCGTTCATGGCCGACTAGTGCCTGACGTTCACTCAACGTTGAATTGACATTCGAACACATTTCAGTGTAAGCGTCGGCGGTTTCAAATTCGGACGCACGAACGCTCGCAGCGACGCGATATTATTACCAATATCGTCATTAACAGCCTCGTATGCTTTTGCTTGACCGTTGCACTCGCCACAGCAGCCGAGCGCAAATTCGCCCGCCGTTCGTGAAGCTTGGCAGTGCTCACACACTCCCCTCTCCGCTCTCTCTCTCTCTCTGCTCTCTCCCCTCCCCGTGGCGCAGGCTCGACTACTCGGGCATCGCGCTGCTCATCATGGGCAGCTTCGTCCCGTGGCTCTACTACTCGTTCTACTGCTCGCCCCAGCCGCGCATCATCTACATGGTGACGACGAGCGTGCTGGGCGTCGCGGCCATTGTCGTGTCACAGTGGGATCGCTTCGCCACGCCCGAGTACCGGGCCGTGCGTGCCGGTACGTGGCTCGGCTCGCCTCCGCACCCGATTCCCACAAACCCCCGAACACGTGAACCGCTGAACCGCAAAACATCTGAACTGCTGAGCCCCCTGAGCTGCCAAACTCCTGAACCCCCCTGGACTGCCAAATTCCAAAAGTGCTGAACTACTGAACTGAAACCCATCTTGTGCTCGTCCTTCCGTTAGTTTGTTGATGCTCCTCAACTACTGTTGAGAGCTTTTGTGCTTCGTTAGCTTTGTCCATCTGTGACGGCCGGGGGGGGCAGGATAGCTGTCGCAAACATGATCCAAAAGGAACAAACTGAAGTGTAAATTTGTGTTCCTACCGGGAACTCACTCTGGAAATTTGGCCAAAGACATCAAAGGGTTAGCATAGTTGGCTACCTACGGTGTGAAAGAAGTTCTACATACATGCATACAAAGGGTTGCCCGAAACTTATAAAGGGGGGAAAAGAAAACAGCGCTAAAAAGGACCATGTTCGGCGTTGGTGAAGTATGGTCATATAACCACCATGGCCGAATTGGTTTAGGGGGAGGCCTTCATCCAGCAGTGTATTGACAATGGCCTGTACATTTGTTTTCTATTATTTCTCCAATGCACGACACGACTCCGATAGCACAAAATTGGTCTATAATTAGGATAAAATGTTCAGTGTTAGCTGAGCCCATCCGTTGGTTTTAGACATCATGCATGGTGCTACGTGATAGGTGATATTGTCTTGCGGTGCAGTGCCATTTGCCGCCCACACTTGCGCCAGCCACGCCACCAAGAACGGCATTGGAGAGTGGTCTAGCGCCACCTAGCCGCAATCCCTGGGTGACGCCACCACCCGGGTGGGGGGGACTGCCAACCTGATCGCTTGAAATGAAACGATTTGTGCATAATAGAGGGGGGGGGTTTGTTAAGATTGCGTAAATATAAATGGGTCATTAACCCCGCCACCACCCGACACAGCCAATTAGTAAGGTTTGTCGCGTAAACACAACATGCCAATTCGTTACTAGTTCAGCACACAGCTGTGTTGGAGAGTAAACCCACAACATTTTTACAATTCGAGTACGACGATTTGGCTGTGTCGGGTGGCGCCGGGTTTAACGACATGTATTTACGCGATCTAACCCACAAAAAACTCTTGTGGATAACATCGGTCGCGAAAAGCCCTTCAGCGTGTTAAACTGAAACGAATGGTTTCGCGATGCAGCGTTGGCAGTGGTATAAGGACGCGTAGCAAATAAACTCCCCAACAGGTTCGTCAATAACACCGTGGCCTTAAAAGGGGACAAATGTATAACAGGTGACGTTTTGGGCAATGGGCCCTTATTTTGTGCTCTTGTGTGCCATGAAAAAATGCCAATTCCTCCCAAGGCCGCTCGTTCTATACATTTCCTCTTAAGGCAGCGCTGTTGATGAATGTGAATATTTCGCTACTTCAATGTCTTTATTGGCACAAATTGCTGAACTCCAGTCCTCGCGATTCCCCACAGTCTGTTATTTCTCCATTACCAGACTTTTATGTCCATCTGCAAATTTACTCACCGTACACTGACTCCATGCACCTGATGGGGGGCAATCGCAGAGAGCTGCCCTGTGGGCAGTCACGAACGACGACTGGAGTTGAGCAACACTGGTTTAGCAAGTGTGGGCAGTCGGGCTTGAATGTGGCATTGTTTGGCCACACACTGTCTTCTTGTTTCGTCTGAAGCATTCTATGCACTCTAAGTAAGACTAAGATGTCATTCCGACGAATGTTTATACATTACGATGTAATCCCCACTCGTGTTTACACATGAATGTTGTGACATTAGAGCGTTTAACGTAGTGCCTGGCCGCCACCCATGTGAAGTATTTTTTTCTGATCTTTTTTTTCTCATCAAAGTAGCTTCAAGTACCTGCCCAATTCGCCTACGCCTATAGCATCGGTGTGTACCTACAAGATAAGAGCCGCTGTTTGTCTTATTGGTTGCGTAATTCATTTAACAGCCCAGCCTGCGAATTCATTTTATACATCCTTCAAAACACTCAGACTTTATTTTAACTGATATGTTCCTATTGAGCTAAGCAACTCTATTGAAAGGTCGACTGCAGCCCAACACCTTCAGAAGTGACAGCAGTTGCAGGTTGGGAATGTGAAAACTAACTAGAGCAAAAAAAAAATACATTATTTACACGAATAATGCCAGAACAGGTGCAACGCTTTGGAAACAATCCACCTGGGCGTGACAAGCAGCACAACCAAAGCCTTTGGCACACAGGATTGTGTGGGTATAAAATTTACGGTACTTTGTGAGCCTTGTGAAAAGTCTACGCTTCATATATTTCACGTTGAAAGCGTGCACATGCCATGAACTGAAATGCACATCATTATCAAGATGAGCTGCGATTCAAAGATATCCTGAAACGTATGTATGCGTGTTGAACTTATTTCGCACTGTATGTAGCCAACCGTGTTTAGTCGGAGGTGCGGGAAACGCGTTTCTCTAGTGCGCCCTATTGTTCTACGTGCTCTACTGCAGCGGGTTGTGCAACATTCCAATTTCACTTCCTCGATGTATAGAGGAGCAGCATCAGTTTTGAATGAGAATGCCATTGTAGGGTCACAGTGCGTGGCAATAATCACTGCAAAAAATTGAGCAAAAGTTCGAGCTAAAACGTTGATGCTGAATTTCAAGACACATGGGATATTTACTGAAGTTGGCCCTTCAACTCTTCCTCCACCCACCAGGTACTCTGCTAGCAAACAACGGTCACACCAGTCTGCACTCGCGCACTCTGCTGGAGCACCGGGTAGGTGGTCGACGTTATAAAGGGACAACCCGTGACCTGGCTGCATCAGATGTCCCTTGTCCACTGGTACATTTGAACCAAACTGGCACGGCACCCTCACATTAGAGGGGTGGTTTTCCACTGGGATATTTGCAGAGCTGAACCAGAACCCAACCGTGTTACATTGTGTTAACCAGAAGACATTTGAATCTGGCTCAGGGGCCAAGCAGGGCCAGGGGCGGTGGCGGTACTCCTGACTCGTTCATTGCTCGTGACGTCAGTCAGTACAACTCAAGCACAGCGGCACCCCGTAGTCTATATACGTCTCAACTCGATGGTTGTGTAGCACCATGAAGTGGCAACTTACCTGCAGTAGCAGACATACATCAGCAGGGGGTGGTATGTGGGCCGCTAGAGTTCCCCAGGCCCCAGGAGGGGGGCTGGGTGAATATTCCAGGATCCCCTAGAACATTCTGGAAGGGAGGCGTGGCCAGGGGCGGAGAGACCCTGGAGGGTTATAAAAGCCGGACCCTTGAACGGGTCCGGCAGTCGTCCTCAAGCCGAAGACAGAAGACGGAGCTTAGAGTAGGACCCTGGGACCCCCAGTCCCGCTGTCCTTCTAAGGACCGGGACTGAGGTGGGACAGTGGTCGGACCCTGGGTACCCCCAGACCCGATGCCCTTGTAAGGGCCAGGACTGAGTGGGCCACTGGCTGGGACCCGAGGACCTTGGCTGGGTCGAGTCAGGATAGAATCCCCTAGGGCCCCTAGTCGGAGGGCTGAGTGTAGAGTGGTCCCCAGTGTTAGGAGGCACGATAGCCCGGAGGCCATACCTCCCCAGGTAGCGGATGTAAGGGGCCGTTACCCCTTTGTGTTAGGGACCTTGTCTTGAGTTATTTGTTGCCTCAAGTATCGGCTCTCCCTCGTCTTTGGGCTCACTACAGTTGTGTGACAACTCGGCTCAGATTTGGCAGTGGAAACACAACCTGACGCTTCCTGGCCTGGCTCGGTTGTATAGTGGACAACTGGCAAGATTTGACAGCTCCTGTCCAGAGTTAGAAATGGGAAGGGGACGTCCGCTGGGAATGTTATGCCAAGAGAGAGCGGGGCTGGGCTCTTCCGCTGACATCGTAAAGTGGTTGCAGCTACACGCTCGCATCCAGACGTGAGCGTGCGCGCTCCCAAACTTGACCCGTTTTCCTCGTCTTCCTCCTCCTTCCCACCCTCCCCCCAGGTGTGTTCCTGGGCCTGGGCTTGAGCGGCATCGTGCCGACGATACACTTCATGATCGCCGAGGGCTTCATCAAGGCGGCCACGGTGGGCCAGATCGGCTGGCTCTTCCTCATGGCGGTGCTGTACATCACGGGCGCGGCACTCTACGCCGCGCGCATACCCGAGCGGTTCTTCCCGGGAAAGTGTGACATATGGGTCCGTACGCACGCACACACGCACGCGCACGATGCACTACCGCCACCCACTACCCGCTATCATCACCGGCCCATCGGCGGCGACCTCTTTGACGGTCGTGATGGCGTGCGCGGCTGGGAGTCCGTGATGCTGCCAGCAGCGGGCAGTGCGGCGAAATCGAATCGTCGTACTGCGGGCTGTGCCCCCCCCCCCTCCCCTTCCTTCACCAGCTCTCGCTGAACAGCGTGGCGAAGTATGGTGAACTAAGCCCCAAGATTGACACGGTGGTGGGGAGGCAGTGTTCCAGTAGCGGATTGACAAAGGGCTGTACGTGTACATACACAACGTTGATTTTTATTGAACATACTGAAAGCTATGAATGCTGCATTGCTCTGTCGCTGGTATCGCTTTGTCCGTGCCATTCTGCCCGCACCTCTGATTGGCAATGGTTGGTTATGTACGGTGCGAAAGAAGTTCAGCATACATACAACTGTGAGTCAAAAGCACTCCGTAACAGCCAAGACATTACTAGTCATCAATAACAGTTGTGCTGAAGATTATCACAAGTCATTGCTTTAAACATTGATTAAAAAAACAATTATGTTTAAGATGATAATCATTATCAGATAACATTGATAACAGTGATGACGATGACGACGATGACGATTGCTGTTATTTATTAAACGTGTACGCCACTTTCCCGCTTTAATTCCATGCCGCCCCCCGCCCCCCACAGTTCCACTCGCACCAAATATTCCACGTCCTGGTGGTGGCGGCGGCCTTCGTGCACTTCCACGGCGTGTCGAACCTGCAGGAGTTCCGCTATACGCTGGGCGGGGGCTGTTCTGACGACTCGCTGCTGTAACGCCGCGGGGACAACCCCGCGGAGAAACCCCCCCCCCGCGGGAAAATCCCGTGGAGAAACTCCGCAGAGAAACTTCCGCGGAAAAACGCCGCGGAGAAGATCCCGCAGAGGAGCTCCACAGAGAATCCCCCGCGGAGAGGGCCCTGCACACGTGGAGGGCGTCACTCTGCCCCCACAACGGGGGGAAGCGCGGTCGCGGCTTGGACGAGCGTGGAGAACAACGCTCTCTTAATTTTTGTGCTGACGAACTGTGTAGGCGTCGTAGAATCACATTGGGCACCGCTGGTGTGAAATTAATGCTGCTCTGCGTGCGTGTGTGTGCGAGCGTGTGTGTGAGTGTGTGAGCGTGCGTGCGTGTGTGTGTGCGCGTGCACCCTTGCATTTACAATCGGAGGAAGCACTTTTTGTTTTTGGGAAGTAATTCACGTTTCTTAAAGAGGGATGAGAATTGTAGGTGCCGGTCTGGCCCCGTGTGCTGGGCTTTTGTCTGCTGGAGAAACCTTTGGCTGAAAATAAGCGGCGCGCATTGGAATATTTCGCCCAAAGTGAACGCAGGTTTAACGCTCTTTAGCTGCGTGTGGCTTCGGCATTCTTAAGGCCGTTCGTTCGGCCGTTGCGTTTAAGAAGAAGAAATAAGAGAATATATTTGTATCTATGGCTGTCGATCGACGTCTTTTTTTAAACGATAGAAATTATATATTTTTTTGTTTAACCGAAGACGTTACTGAAGTTTGGACTTGAAATGGGGGCAGCGGGTAGAGGCGGGCCTGGGTGGTGGTGGTGGTGGGGGGGCGGTGTTTTGGATATCTGCTAAAGGTGTAGCTACAGCCGTCGCAGGGCTCCATCACCAGCCACCGAAGGTGTTCTGGAGGCATTTTTAGCGTGCTCTTTTTTTTGTCTGGTCGCCGCGGCACACTTGGCCAGTAATTTAACAAATATACATTTTTGGCTTAAATTTTGAGATTGCTTTTAAGGGATTGGTGTTCATTTTTTATTCTCTTCACAGCCATGAACCACAGTTTGACTACCTACCTAAAAAAAAAAGCCACCAGTCGTCTCTACAAACTGCTTAATTTGTGAACTGTCTTACAATTTATACTCTCATATCTTTGGATGACTATATTAAAGAGTTTTTTTCTGTAATATACATACAATTAAATGGTAATTATACTAATTAAACAAATATATACACGCGCCAACAAACTAGGCGGAAGTCTGAACGTTTCCGTTGATCGAAACCGTGTTTGTGAGACCATTGTTCACCCCCCCCCCCCCCTCTCCGTTGTACTATGAGCGCGTCGACATTCTGACTCCAGTGCAGCCGCGTTGACTGTCCATACCGGTTCACGCCCGCCGTGGCAATTATCCTTGCCGTCAAGTCATGCCGAGGACAACGGCCAGGTTATCACGGCAGAGAAACCCGTGTTATCCCACTCTCAATTTTCCGCCGCCTCGTGGCGGGTGCTAAGACGATGTCACTTCGTCGAGCAATTTTTCACAACTGACTTTTTTTTTATTGCCTTTTTACGTTAATGATAATTGCGGTTTGCCCTTTTTGTGGCACCGCGTTGTCGGTCATCTCGGGGCACCGGTGCAATCGGGTGATGTGATTTGTTGGCTGTTTGTGTACACGGGGTGAAAGCTCAACAAAGCTCACCTGCTACAATGTTTTAACGGACTGGCATGCGCGAGCCTCGGCTCGCAAAATGGCAAGTGTTCATCTTTGAACGTTGTCTGCCCAATTCCTTTTATTTTAACCATTAACAATCATGAGAAGTACCAACTTGCAGACCCAATGTGATAATTGTATCAAGAGTCGCGTCTCTACCAATGCAGGCACCTTACCTGCTGTCGTGGCGATGCAAGGCTCCAGTTTGTAAAGGTCCTTGGTTTTTTCAAATATACAAATCGTACAAATATGGTGCTCGGTTTCAGGCATATCGTTTGCCTTTTTTTCTTCACTTTACACTTTGGCCTTTGGGTGCTGTGTCTGTCGTCAGCGTGTATGTCATCACATCCACTGCGAGATTCGAGCCGTTGGTGATGTAGCCTTATCGTAAAAGAGTAGCGTAAGATTACAGTACTTTTGAAACAAACACTTCTTATGCATTGGCTAACAGATTATTATATACCAATATGGAACAATTACCTAAGAGGTTTTTAATGGTTCGATACATCTGCAATTGACGGGGCTGCTGCAAAACTTTCTCCCAATTAGCACGGTTGGCTGTGTACGGTGCGAAAGAAGTTCAACGTGCATACATGTTGCAGTGAAACGTCTGTGGTATTGCTGTGTGCTTACCAGTCGAATTTTAATACGGCTGTTGCCAAGATGGGAGGGAGAGCCACACTCTTCACCCGAGTAGGGGTGTTGCTATTCCCAGATGCCCCTCGCCCCTTAAAAGCGACAGCAAAGAGTCTGCGACGATGTCACTCACAAGAGCAAACCGTTGTGCCATTTTTTTATTTCACGTTCCAAAATAAATGTTATACAATATGCCGCGGTACCTATGGATACTGAGGTTTTCCTTGCAAAAAAGTGACGGTGAATCTTCTCGAAATAAAGGCTTTTTAAGTTGGGAAAAAAGCTCAGCTCTGGCTGTTATTTTAGTAAATGCCTGTGTCTGTTTAGGGGTCGGAGATGCTTATCCGCCAACTGCCCGAGAATATTCTGCGTTTGATTCCAGGTTTCGGTCGCTCGTGATTAAACCGCCGTCAAGATTAGCAATTTGATGGCCTCAGCCTGGTCTTCAAATGGTAGCACCAAAAAAACGTAACTCCGAATTTGTTTTGAGTTCTATCTGATGAATAAAAAAATGTTTTAATAATAATTGACATTTGTAAGGCGCATTTCATCCAAGGATCATCCCAACGGGTTGACGTGGTGAATAATCTTGGCAGCGCATATAGAGAATGAGCCCTCCGTGTGAATAAAGAGGACTATTGTAAGTGACTTCAGAGGTAGGGTCAGCGATGTTATTTTCAAAGAGTGTCTAAATTAGCAATGCAGTTGCTCTGGCATCTGGTGACGTGGCTCCAGAAGCACAATGACAACATAATTGGAGGAGAAATATTTCTAAACCGCTCACACATTGATCTAAGGTGTTTCATGTTTTGCCTCGGTAACGTCTCATTGATGGACACTTGCTGCCCCGAAGGCCTCAATCGCAGCCCGTTGTGTACAAATTCGTCCGGGGGGTGGCATTAGTTCGAGTCTCTACACTGCCGTCAGGCGCATGCGCGATTGCATACTCTGCGTATGGAGGACGTCTTAAAGACATACATGCGTGTGTATACATACAACGGAGTTCGGACAAATAAGCACACGGTCTGATTGAATCAAGATGTAACACGTTCTTGAAATGCATACACGACAATGGAGTCCAGTAAAATGCTTTATTTTGATATATGCCGGAAAAGAGGTTAGAATGATTTGAGAATTGCGAAGTCGCATCGGCTAACGTTCAGCTTATTTTGAAGCTTAACTTTATACCGTGTGTTCAACGAATTGGTGTCGGTGATGAATGTGACGAACTAATGAACGTTGTAAAGACTTTCTTTTCTCGTTCTCAAAACAATTTGGGTCGCCCCCTTGTGTTCATGTAGTCGCCAGTATATATAACTCGAGTGTTGTTCGTATATATGATGCTGTATATGTACACAACACACTATTCCAGATGGGATCTTTTGGGACGTTGGTAGTACGTTTATTTTTTTAAATGCTGTAAAGTTGTCAACGTTCGCATAAAAACAACAAAAAATCGACAACAACAAAACTCGTAGCCTGAATGCTGTGTTTCAAAATGTGTGATTTTCTTTTTTTAATCACCTGATCGTCAACTGCTCTTTTTGTTACCGCGTTCCTTCAAATGCGTTTTCATTGTATCGTGGCACGGCGCGCGTCGCTGTGCGTTGCCTCTCGCGTCTGCGATTTTCCACGGAAAGTTTTGAAGCCGCCTTCATTCGAACCGCCCGCAACCAATGCCACGGGCTCCCTCCCCCACACAGCGCCACGTTGGATGGCCACCGATCCACCGACCGACCGCAAGACCTCTGAACAAGCGCTTTGATATTCACTGCTTCGATCACCGTTGCAAAATGCACTGCGATCCACAGATCGATCGCCGTCGCAAAATGCACTGCGATCCATTAACAGATACCCCCCCCCCCCCTGTCTACGCGATCTAACCCAAAAAAACCCTACATTATGGACCCCACTGTCTTGTAATAGTTTTTTGAAGCGGCTCCACACCCCCCAGCGATTGATTGCGTGCAACCAAGTCGCTTTATACACGGTTGCAGCCGGTTGCTTGTGGTAGGGACGGACTCGACTCGAGCCGCGGCCATTCGTGAGCGACACATTTTTGCAAAAACTCGCGGTTGGAGGCGGCGGCGGCGGTGGGGGTGGATAATTGTCCAGAATATTTGGCCGGCGACGCCGATGCTGTGAAAGCGCAAGCCCCGACTTGCTCGTGCCACGACGTGGCGCAACCACTCGATCAGGTGGTGGACAAAGCCGTTGCAGGCGATGATCAAATCGCGCGATGTGGATCGCGCTTTGCTTAGGGGGGGGAGGGAAGTGGTGACCCGTTGAGGTGTTGGGGCCCCAGCGTCTCCGCTTCCGTCATTACGTCCTTCTCAACAGGCTCTTGAATATTCTTATTCTTGACTTAAAGCTTTCGTGACTGCAGGAATTCATATTATTTGGGTCTTTCGGTAAAGCCACGGAGATAGAAAAAAAAATAACAAAAATCTAAATCACGACGTTTCGATCGCAACGCAATCAATCGTCTGTTGAACGTCGCGAAAGGAACGGCTCCCAATCTTACAGAGGGAACTAGGAAGGAAGGTGGTGGGGGCACTCAGATTTGTAGTCGACACAACGTCTATTCAACACATTCCTGCGGAGGGAGCTGGTAGTAGGAACGTTGGGTTGCTCGGTCAATGGCCAGGGTGAACGGCGGCACCACGTGGTGTATTCCGCAAATATGCCCGACTGTGAGGGCGGTCACAAGCCAGCGTGAGTAGGTTAAACGTTGAGTTTTATAAGGGCACCACGGGGTGACCAGCCCCTCCCTCCCCAGCCCCAGCCCCCCCACCCAGCCCCTACCCACTCCCCACCCAGCCCCTCCCTACCCTCCCCACCCTGCCCCACTCCCCACACCCAGCCCCTCCCCACCCTCCCCTCCCCACCCAGCCCCTCCCCACCCTCCCCTCTCCACCCAGCCCCACCCCTCCAATTGTTGGATGCACAACGGACGGACGGACACAATAATCCCCTGTGGGCTGGTGTAACCAGTAGGTTCCTACTAGTAAAATGATTGCTTTATACTGTATATAGGTGCTGCCGCTTGTATAGCGTCCACAGTCTAGTTCCGGCCGCAAACCTATAAAACTCTGTGAATTTGACGTCATCGGCCATATAACGCCAATGGCTAGACAATGCTGTTTTTGTTGTGTGCCCGTGACATAACCAAAAGCGTCGCGATTCAAATATTCACCATCGACTACATTGTACGTGCACAGCGACTGTGTCCCTTGCCATCCACTGCCGGATGAGAGCCTCCCCACGCTGTGCGAGTGTGTTGAGAATTAGTTTGACCATACTTCACCATGGTGGTCAGTATGGGTCGGTACATCGGGCGTACAGTTTAGCAATTTAATTGGCAGCACTGGCAGTTCTTTTCTGTACCTGCTTAGCTGCCTTGTTCTCCCTTGACCTTGCACATTGCCAGGGCGCTCGGTTCATCGGATGCAACTAAACTAGGGACTTCAAATAGTCCCATGGTTACTGCATATTGCAAATGACAAAATAGATATGCGAACAACGTCTCCTCATCAGCGGTCAGGCCTCCTTTAATCAGTGCTGGTGTAACTGCCGGATGTTACAGGCAAGGACCCCCCCCCCCCCCCCCCCACTTTAACCTGTGGGTACGAGTTCGTCGCAAATGTATATAATACGTGATTATCTTTTAAAACAAATGTATGATGCGTAACTCGCCACGCGAGTGTTGCAAACGAGGTCAATTAATTTGACTCGCACCTTTTCCCGCAAACTGGATCCGTACAGCTCCCAGCTCGAGAGATTCGCGTTGGGCCCACGTTGGTCTCATTGATGCCCTGTTGCGCTTTCACATCTTCGATGTGGCCGACGCCTGTTCCAAAACCAATGGCAACTTTCCACCGAGCACCCCGAGACGGCGCTGCACGAATACCATACGTTTTGTAGTTGCACGAAATTCATTTCTTTGTTATTATTGCGTGGACCGGCTCCGATTAGCTTAAATCAACAAATCGCACCGCTAGTCCCTGCGCGTGTGCGCTCGCTGTGTAAAGTTTGCAGTGGCTGCGACCTTTGTTGCGGTCTCAACCAACGGGAACCTCCGGAGTGATAAGTTCTCGCGGAATAATGTCCGGGTCGCTGGTCGACTTGACTAGGAGGCGCGTGACGAGACAGCCGTGGCGAGATGTACACTGGATGTGGTATGCCAGGTGCGTAAAGATGTTTCGGGTTGCAGGTAACAACTGGCTTCGGTGACGCGTAACTACTAGTAGCCATAGCGGGGGGGGGGGGGTAATGCTGGTCGTGGTATGCCGGGTGCGTAACATTGCTTCGGGTCGCTGGTAGACTGCAGTCGGTGGTGGTACGTGACTATCAGTCACAGCCATAGCGAGAGGTACACTCAGTGGCTGTGGTGTGCAGCGGTGCAGAAATGCTTTGCGGATCACCGTCCTTGGAATGACCCCATCTCAAACGGGGGCACTGGTGGGGTGGACCTCGCGCGTCCATCTGGCCTCTGCGCTCGTCAGCGGTAATGTCCTGTCCGTGGATCTCGTCGCATTGTTCAGGCTTGCAATGTTTTGTCTGCCGGTGTTGGCAATCGTCCGTCTCATGTCGTCATAGTGCACTTGGGGGGGGGGGACAAATGACCAAACTGAACTTTATATTCTTGTTTCTTTCGGTAAAGTCACGTAGAAGGGAAATAATAAAATAATACAAATATAAACAATACAATTCTCACGACGTTTCGATTGTAACGCAAGCAATCATCATCAGGTGTGAAAACCACAGCAAGAAATTATTTTTTTTTATTTCCCTTTTACGTGACTTTACTGAAAGAACCAAGAATATGAATCCCTGCAGTCACGAAAGCTTCAAATCGAAACTTAACTTTTTTTTGTGCGCCATTCAACGCGTGAAGGAAGCTGATACATCAATTAATGCGAGGGCTGAATGTGAATAAATAATTTCACGATCGTACCTTCGTATTTCCTCTGGCTAATGTTTGTGCCGAGTGTGCTGTGCATGGAAATGTGTTGCCTCGTTTCGCTTCCTGGACATCTGTGGAAAAGAGCTTCATAGCTCATCGAATTCCTCCAGGTATAAATGCACCTTTTGATTCTGACTTTGTGCCCCATAGGGACAGTTGCCACTGAAGGTCTCCTGCATTAGTGTGTCTCGATGTACCTCCGATTAGCACGGTTGACTACGCACGGTGCGAAAGAAGTTCACCGTTCATATATGTACTGCATGACAGGGCGCCGTGTAGATAATTAAGCGATGATGATGATGAGCGCATGGGTTAAATACATGGCCACGGTACAATCAGTCCCATCATCATCATCTTTCTAGGGTCAATAAAACGAGCACCATCTTGTGAAGTTGCACTCATACATTGGACGTGACTTTACTTCGCTTGGCAAACGATTTGGTGATGCTGCGTTGGCAGTGGTGCACATTTAACAACTATAAATATTTATCAAAACATTTATTTTCAGGCAGTCTTGAGATTTTTTTTATTTTCTCAGTAAAGCCTAGGGGGGTAAATAACACTCATTTCGCACATGCTGCTTGTAATGCGTGCAGCTTTTGTAAGAACTGATTTCATTGTACAGGTTTCCCGCTCATCGTGCGGGTTCGGTTTGTGCGATTTCGCTTATTTCTAACTCAAAATTCGCTTGAATTCACTTGTGCGGCTATACGGTCGCACTTGGGGCAACATTGTGTGCGTGTGTGTACTGTATGCGCTACTTGGCAGGTAGCTGTCTCGTGCAGTTTCGCTTTGCGCCGCCTTTTGTTTTTTTTAGAACGCATCTGCTACCGCACAACGCGAGAGAAACCTGTATTTATTTGTTGCATGGAGTGAGTGGTGGCAAAAAATTGGTTCACCTCCTCGAGCGAGCAACGTGGCGATCTCAATTTAATTCCTAACAAGCGATATCGGAACCGGTCCTGGGCTCACCCTTCCCTCCTCTGCCCCACACTCTTCGTTGTGGTGAAGTATGGTTAAACCCACCTCCCCATGAGTGTTACAGCGTGGATGGGAGGGTAGAGAGACGTTTTAGCCACCAGTGGATGGGGCAAGATGCGCACAGAACAGAGATGAGAATCTAGGGCCCCCTTGAGCATCTGGCGGGGTCCTAACACTGTTGTGTTTATTTGGGGGGGGGGGGGGGAGGTGCTTTTGCCTAGCACCACCCCTCATGGGGTAAGGGGAAGATGTTACCACGGCCACGGTAACTAACGAGGTAACCGCGGACGATCCGAAGGAAGACCCATGAATATTTAGCGGTTGCGGAAACCTCCCGGGTATCGAGAAAACCAGCCCCCAATAGGCGGTGCCGTGTGGTCTCGTTCGGTGTTACTCGGCTGTCCAAGCCGGTTTGAGTCGCGGGAGTGAGAGAGGATTAGAATGCGACACGGCGACCGAGCGTGAAACGTTGTGGGGGTGGAAAGGAAGACTCGTGAGGTATGGAACGCGCATTTGTGGTAGCGTCGGCCGCGGATTGTAAGACAAGTGTTGGGGGGGGGGGGGTCCCCCTGTAATTTCAAGCAAACTTTGGGGAGGGGCGTCTTATATTCCGGTAGTGTAGCGGTTAGCGCGCTGCGCTATGAACCTGACGACCCGGGTTCGATTCCCGCTCACGGCCAACACCAGTGACGATTATCTGAACCGGTCCTGGGCCTTCCCTAGGTCGACTCAGCCTCAAACGAGTACCTGGTGCGGTGGGTAAAAACATTGCCACTGGGGAGACTAAGGCGGTCGGGCGTGGTGCTGGCCACCCACCCCCTCGTGTACCGTTCCGGCCTTCATAGGTGCTCGCCAACAGCACTTGCCCCTACAATCTGTTAAGGCTATACGGGGGATCTTTGTCTATCGTTGCGTGTCACCAGACTTTGTACAACTCATTAAGAGCGCTCGCGCCGACCTGTATGCGTGCACTATCGCACCCTCGCTCATAATCTCGTAACCTACTGCTCGTCTCGGATCAAGACATTCGTTCCTCTGCGTCCCAAAGACGCGTCTTCCGACTCGCACGGGGTTGCCCGCGCGTCCGTGCTCGCCTCGAGGCTCCCCCGCCCCGTGTCAATGCAACTCCCCCTTACCCCCCACGCGTCTTCTCCCTGACCGAGCGTCTGTTCTTGATGTCTTCAAGGCACGGCTCAAAACTCGCATCGGTTTTTTTACGTATTTATTTTCCTCCTGCTGCTTTTGGTTCTTCGCTTCCTCGCCACAACCCCCGTATGTGTTACTTGCTCCTACACGTTTCTCTCTCTCTCTCTTAGCCGTACGACCTGGGGCGCTACGGTGGCGAAATTTTAACTACCTCGCCTGGTATACAGGAAGTCGTGCGTTCGATCCCGACCCTGACGCCTGCTGCTGTATATTTGGAGTTTGCGTGTCTCTCCCTCTCATCATCATCATTACGGTGGCAGGGAGATGTTAACAACCTCGCCTGGTATACAGGAAGTCGTGGGTTCGATCCCGACCCTGACGATGCCTGCTGCTGTATATTTGGAGTTTGCGTGTCTCTCTCTCATCATCATTACGGTGGCAGGGAGACGTTAACAACCTCGCCTGGTATACAGGAAGTCGTGCGTTCGATCCCGACCCTGACGATGCCTGCTGCTGTATATTTGGAGTTTGCGTGTCTCTCTCTCTCATCATCATTACGGTGGCAGGGATACGTTAACAACCTCGCCTGGTATACAGAAAGTCGTGCGTTCGATCCCGACCCTGACGATGCCTGCTGCTGTATATTTGGAGTTTGCGTGTCTCCCTCTCTCCCCGTGGTCGCGTGGATTTTTCTCCGGGTCCTCTGGTTTTTCCCTCCACGCGTTTAGAGCAGAGGGTCGATAAACCCGCGACTCCAGAGCCGCTTACGGCCCTTTAAGGACCGCTTCGTGGCGTTGTTCATGAAGGATCCCACCGTCTCGTCTTCACCACAGTGCAATGCGGCTCTTGAAATATTTAGGGGCTTTTTACCAAATTAAAAAAAAATATCGCTCTTCGTGTTTTGTTGGTTTCCGAACCCCTACTATACATTTCCCCGTGATAAGCCACTTCGTTGAGCTATCATTTGTGGCCAGGTCGCTTCTGAAAATGAAGAGCTATATAGGTCAGTGGGCCTTACCTAGTAAAATAAAAAATAAAAAAAATTCTAAGACTGCCTCCCACGTGGCCGTAGTAGTGCTGCGTAATTGCTCAAAGCGCTTTTTTATTTCTTTTTTGATAAACACTTAAAAAACTAATGTATTACTGTTATTATTTAGGTGCGTCTTATAATCCGGTAGATGCGCGTGTGACCAGTTTGTACTTCATTGAGCTGCGTCTTATAATCCGGTAGGTGCGTGTGTGTGTGGCCAGATTTGTACAACTTTATTGAGGTGCGTCTTATAAGCCGGTAGGTTCGTGGGTGTATGACCCAGATTTGTACAAATTTATTGAGGTGCAACTCATAATCCGGTAGGCTCGTGTGTGTGACCAGATGTCCACAACTTTATTAAGCTGCGTCTTGTAATCCGGTATGTTCGTGGGTGTGTGACCCAAATTTGTACAACTTTATTGAGCTGCGTCTTATACTTGGGTAGGTTCGTGTGTGTGTGACCAGATGTCTCCAACTCTATTGAGCTGCGTCTTATAATCCGGTAGGTTTGTGTGTGCGACAGATTTTGTACAACTTTATTCGCGCAGGGCATAAAGTTTGAGGTGCGTCTTACTTTCCGGAGCGCCTTGTAGTCGCGTATAAGCTGATCGAATGGCAATTGACTGTTTTGGATCTAAGAATAGGGTTTTTTCCTCTTTTTTTCTGGCAAAAAACTGAAACCTTTTACAAGGAATCATGTGTACATTAACCACAATACTTGTGGTCAGAATGAAAACAAAAAACATACTCTGATAATACGTGCATTGTCCTTGAAACTGATTGGTCCACATCAGAGACAGCTTTCTTTTGAGCCTCGTCTCAAACTGTGCTAGACTAGAGGACGCCAAAAGCCGAACAGCACAAAGGCAATGCCACTATCAGAGTAATGAGAGCTCGGGGTGAGCATCTACATCATGGGACCTCCTTTGCTAGTACCAAAATATAAGAATAGGGGTTTTTCCTCTTTTTATGGTAACCAAACATATTTTGGTATTGGCAAAGGAGGTCAAATTATGTTTTGGATCTTTTCAGTCCATCTCTAAATAGTCTCATCGACCTCACGGGACAGGTATTTGTTTTCATGTGTGCAATCGGCAAGTTTCATATTTAAAATTTCTCGAGTCTGGCTGCTCAGCAACTGCAGCAGGATGCCAGCGATTTGGTGTGCAATTATCATCCTTCTTGCCTTTGGCGTGTTGCAGGAGTGGGCAACTCTCTCATTGTTCACGGCAAACAAAAGTTCGGAATCGACGTCTGGGTTTTTGAGACATCCAACCGCGTTGGTTGCCAGCTGACAGACTGCATCGGTATCTACCGCGAAATAGTCGTGTGCTATGAAGAAGGGCGGTTTTCTGAAACGTTGCCTATCATATATATTACATATTTAAGGCCAACAGTGTGTTATATTGACGAATCTGTTGAGTATTTTTTTATTGATGGCCAGCAGTTCACATTATGATTATTCCCCATTGAGCCACTCCCTAGGCGCACGAGAGACTGCATTGGTGCTATTAATAATAGCACGTGACTTGATTTTAAAAGGTTGATGGATATTAACAATACCACAGTGTGCCTTAAGGAGGTTTTCAGTGAGCGCCTACTACTCGCTTTGACGTGCTTTAGAAGAAACACAATTGGGCTTAATGGGAAATAAAGACGTGAAAGTGTGCACATAAGCAGGCAGCAGACGTATGCGTGGCGTTACACCACTCAACCTCTTGCGTACGATGGCAGCAGTGTGTTGTTCAGGAGCTCGATGCCAATGTCTGAGGTCTGCTGGCCACGACGAGAGGGGCTTCAGCAGAGAGAAACAGAGAGAGAGAGAGAAAAAGTTCGTGTCCTTTTGCTGTCCCTCCGTTGAAGGACCGCAGACCACAGCGGGGTTTTTTTTTAAATTAACGATACGAATGACTGCGAGGCAGAGAGAGGAACTCACGGGTTTGGAGAACACGTGCGGGTTAATTGCGTCATCCAAACGATTGAGAAAAGTGGGCGGGGCTTGAGCCAGGACACGTCGTGGCTCGACGGTGAAGGGTGGTCAGGGAGTGGCAGCCAAGAAATGGAAATGCATCCGAGAGGACAGTCGACACATGGAGACGGAGCGATGCAATCGGTTCGTGGTGCAGCAGGTGCCTGGGTGGATTCGCTACGGCGCAAAGGGGAGCGGTGGCGCAGTGGCTCGCGCGCTGCGCTTCGAACGCGGCGACCCGAGTTCGATGATCTTAACCGGTCCTGGGGCTCCCCTAGATTGACTCGGCCTCAAACTAGTGGCTGGTGCGGTGTGTAAACGTCGCCACCATCTCTCTCCAAATTCTTCGACGTAACAAAGGCAAAGATCCCCCGTATAACCTGAACACACTTTTGGGGCAAGTGCTGGTAGCGAGCGCCTATGAAGGCCAGCACGGCACACGACGGGGTGCTTGGCTAGCAGCAAATAAATAGTAATGATGAATATTAAATTAGATGTTAACTTAAAAAAAATACACGACTTCAATGTTTTAATGCGAGTGTTTAAAATAAACTAAATAGCCCGCATGTGTCGTGACTTTTGGGCCACGCTGGATAATCAGGAGGAAGTTTGTGACGGGTGGCAGATTGCGCGCAGGATGGAGAAGGAGGGAAGGTTACCCACTGTGGACTTTTTGGAGTGAGTCGCAGAGTCACTGGCGGCATTTTGGATGTTGACTGTGCAACCGATATGGCTTCACGGAGCAGGATGTGACGGCAGAGTGCGTTTCGTTCAGCTTGACACAGTTGGACGTACGGGAGGGCAAAATGTCTACCCTCAACTCGTATGTAGGGCACGCGAAACAGACCTCCGGAGTGATCTCATCTCGCCTCACTATCCACACCGAAACCTCACTTGACCCACCACACCTCACTTGAACCACGCCACACCTCACCTCAACACAAGCCCTTCCCGCCCTTTATTGATGTCTGCTCACACAATCCCCAAGGCACGGCGCGACGCGGGGCTATCGTCATTCAGCAGTGGATTGGCAAAAGGCCTGCCTCGACATTGTGTGTACAGCGCTCGTGAACGTCGTTGCTGTACTGCCGACGGAGACGCGTCCGTGCGTGTTCGCGCGCACCGAAGCACGCCTTTGTGAGATTTCCAGTCATCGATAATTGCCGATAATGAATTATTTTTTTTTGCGGGGTGCGTTATTGCACGGTGCAAATATTTTGAGTAACCAATGTGCGGAAGACCGACCGCCCTTCCTTGGCAATAGTCCGCGGGACATTTCCGATGCAAGCAAGCAGCAGCAGCAGCAAAAAACACCCGCAGATGCGACTCGTCACGGATTTACACCTCCTTACTTCGTTGTCGCGAGTTCGTTTGACACGCAGGCTTGCGAGTTCCAATATTATCCATAATAACGTTTTTTTAGGCCTTAGATCGCGTTAAGTATACATGTGTCGTAGCCCTCCGGCAAAGCCCACGTGGGTGTTTGGGTCGCGTGGTGGTGGTGGGACGGGATCGTCGAGTTGCGGTCGAGAAGCGGTGACGCCGCAGTAGTTAAGCAGCGCACCACTTTGCGAGCCGTGAAACCTGAATTGGGGGGGGGGAGGACCCGACTGACAGGATTGGCATCTTCTCCAGTGGCGAGGGAAAAAGTAGAGACATTTTTAGGAAACCGATCCTTCCTTGCCCCCCCCCCCCCCCCCCCCACTTTTCCCACTTCACCAAAGCCACATTCATGAGTGTGGTGAAGTATGGTCAAACACCACCACCCACTCCCTCCACCCCGCAGCATCCACACAAAATCGTGCATCAATTACGATGTTGTGTGGACGCGCCGATGTCGATATCGGCGTGTTGGTGATTACAAGGCGTGACGTCTCGCGGCCTCACATCGTTGTTATTGAGCTGATCTGGCCCGTGCCTTCCAATCACTCCAGCCCAGGTGCCCGCAACATCACAACCCACTGGGGCATTGAAGTGACCCAACAACAAAATGACTCGATCCCGAGGGGCCACTTCAGCCAGCCCCTTGGAACAGCAGGTCTCACGGAAGACGTCTGACTCACCAGCCTTGCTATACATATATCTCTCTACATTATTATATAGTGCGTTCATTCGGAATTATAATCACACACGTCTATTGAGTGGGAGTGGCGTCGCAGTGGTTGGCGCACTGCCCAATGAACCCGAAACGTCGTGATTTTTTGTTATTTTATTTTCACCTACGTGACTTTACCCAATAGAACCAAAGAGTATGGATCCTAGCAGTCACGAAAGCTTTAAATCTAACATTGTCATGATGTCAATGTTGTGCTTGCTTATGGCACTTGCCCCAGCAGTCTATTTAAGGATATGCGGGCGACCTTTGTGTGTCTTTGAGTATGTATGTATGTATGTTGAACTTCTTTTACACTGTGTTAATCGGAGGTGAGGTCATGAACATGAGCAGACTACGATTATTTGAACCGGTCCTGGGTCTCACCTAGGTCGACTCAGCCTCAAATGAGTACCTGGTGCGGTGTGTACACGCTGGGGAGACAAAGACGGCCAGGTGTGGCGCTGGCCACCCACCCCCTATATTGTGCCGCGCTGACCTTCATAGGTGCTCGCTAACAGCACTTGCCCCAAACGTCCGCTAAGGGATCTTTGTCTCGTGAAACACAGGCACGTGTTCTCCTCGCAGTAGCGAGTGCCAGAATGCTGGTGGGAGGGGGGGGGGCTAGGAACATGGAAGGATATTTCATAGAAACGCAAGGCGCTTTATTTCACGTCGATCGAATGGTAACTTTTGCCGTTCACGTATTGCAGATTGTCCTCAAGTGCGGTGAAGTCCGAACATCGTGCTCATCACAAAGCGTCCACGTGGCACGCCCGAGCAGCGACGATGAGAGGCGACGGTAACTGGCATGCCCACGTGCAACGAGTTTGGCGCGGTGGCGGTGGTGGCATAACGTTCGTGCATCACAGCGACAAGTGCCTGGGTTCGATTCCCTGGCTCGGTCTCGTCACTCTCTCCCGTCTCTGTGTGGAGTTTGGATGTTGTGTGTTCTCTCCCCATGTTCTGCGTGGGCTTTATTCAGGGGGCTGGCTCAAGTGGCCCCTCGGGCGCGAGTCATTTTGTTGTTGGGTCACTTCAATGCCCCAGAGGGTTGTGATGATGCGGGCACCTGGGCTGGAGTGATTGGAAGGCACGGGCCAGATCAGCTCAATAACAACGATGGGAGGCCGCGAGACCTCACGGCCTTGTAATCACCAACACGCCGATCTGACGTCGGCGCGTCCACACAACATCGTAATGGATGCACGATTTTGTGTGGATGCGGGGGTGGAGCCATGGGGGCTTTAAATAAACTTGCACCACGGTTTCAACTGCCACGCCGGGAAATCATATCAAACCAGTGACCTCTGGATTGCAAGTCCCGTGCGCTGCTCACCAGTTTCGTTTTCATTTCGTCCTTACCCCGCACCTTCGATGAGCACGGTTGGCTACGTACGGTGCGAAAGAAGTTCTACCTACATATGTTCGTAGACAGCGGCATCCCGTAAAAAAAAATTTGCTCTCGGTAATTTTGTTATGCCCTCTCTTGGTGGCAGTAATCTTCAAAGTGTCGGTGATCGGAGTCTTATTTATCGTCGGCGTTTACTGGGTGAACAGCACGATAGAGCTCAAACTGGAACGGAGGATTTGGGACGTCTTCTCCAAAGGTAAGACTCCAGGTGTCCCTTCGCAACAAGAGACACGCAGGCCCGTTCTTTGAGTGGCGTGGTTTCACTACGTACGGTGCGAAAGAAGTTCAACATACGCACAGTACATACGTACGTACTGACACTCATGGGGGGTGGTTTTCCATTGGCTGGTCGCCGTGCCGAACCAGAACCAATTCGTGTAACGATTACCTGACCCCCCCCCCACTCGCCCCCCCTTCGCCCCCACCCCTCGCCCCCCAACGATTTCAAGGAAAAATGGGGGGGGGGGGCGATTTGGATTGTGATTTCATGAAACAATATTTTTATATTTTGTATTACCGGCACTTTTGTTTTGCTTCGAGGTTATTTTTGCTGACTTTTACGGTTTTGTTAACACCATTAACTCAGATGTAACGTGACCGTATCATGTGGAGCTCATATTCATGAATTGTATATGTACGTGTGTATGTTGAACCTCTTTCGATATGTACACAACCAACCATTCTACTTTTACACACAAACTTGAATGCATCATGTATCATGGACTTTCATTATTTTTTTTATGATGTAGCCTTTAGAACGTTAATCGACATTTCTTATTGCTCTTTTGTGTGTGGACTGCAGATAACGTTGAAGCTACCTTCACAGTGCCAGGTTTGTATGTGTGACTGATAGGCTCCTCATGAACACATCACATGGGAAGGTGGCTGTGTGGATGGATGACTGGGTGGATGGGTGGGTGGCTGAATGTCTGGATGTGTGACTGGGTGGTTGTGTGGATGGGAGTCTGGGTGGATGTGTGGATGTGCTACTGTGTCGATGTGTGGCTGGGTGGATGTGTGGATGTGTGGATGTGTGACTGTGGATGTGTGGCTGGGTGGATGTGTGGATGTGTGGCTGGGTGGATGTGTGGATGTGTAGCTGGGTGGATGTGTGGCTGTGTGGATGTGTGGATGTGTAGCTGGGTGGATGTGTGGCTGTGTAGCTGGGTGGATGTGTGGCTGTGTGGATGTGTGGATGTGTGGCTGAGTGGCTGTGTGGATGTGTGGCTGGGTGACTGGGTGCCTGGGTGGATTTGTGGCCGGGTGGGTGGGTGGATAGGAGGGTGGCTGGGTGGGTGGGTGGCTGGGTTTGTGGCTGGGTGGCTGGGTGGCTGGGTGGCTGGGTGGTTTGGTGGGTGGATAGCTGGGTGGGTGGTTGGGTGGGTGGCTGGGTGGGTGGCTGGGTGGGTGGTTGGGTGGCTGAGTGGGTGGGTGGCTGGGTGGCTGAATGGGTGGGTGGCTAGGTGGTTGGGTGGCTGGGTAGGTGGCTGGGTGGGTGGGTGGGTGCTGGATTGGTGGCACAAGGGTCAGAGCATTGAGTCTACACCGCTAAGACCCTGGGTTCGAATCTGGGTTTTAGCCGCTGGTAATTAAAACTGATTCTCAAGTACGGTAACCTTAATTCGTACTGGAAGTACAGCACAGCACAAACACCGTACAGCACAATTGTGACATGCAGTAAAAACAAACGTTACGAGACTCTGAAATCATCACATCGTAGGAAATTCATCGCATCGTGTAAAATTAACTTGACGCGACCGCCATATCCATGCTCCCGGTTGCCGTTGCGTGCAGCGGCAACGACGAAGGGCAAGTGCGGGAGAGCAGAGGCGTGCCCGCTAGGCCACCTGGCGTTCAGGATGGCGAGCGGAGAGAACACCTTCATCGGGCCCCACATTTGCATCGAGAATCGAACGTGAGTCGTACCGCCCCGTAGGGACTCGGTCTCCCGTGCGACCACGGCGGCTCTCTCCGCAATGGTTGGTTTGTGGGTTGTGGTGGTGGTGGCCGTGGTGAGCGCGTCCGCGTGCGAGTGCGCCGTTTTCTGTGACGGAGTCCGACGTTTTCGCTCCGTGTGCGCCGACCGCGATTCGGGTTCCTAAAGAAGCTCCCAGAACGAGGAGCAGAACGTCGGACGATGTGCCGGAAAGCTCGACTGTTAGTCGCGCGTGTTCAAAATGACAACCACCGAGGTGCTGTGCAGTGGCGAGTTAGCCACGGCTGACATTGGTGGCGAGTTAGCCACGGCTGACATTGGTGGCGAGTTAGCCACGGCTGATTATGGTGGCGAGTTAGCCACGGCTGACATTGGTGGCTAGTTAGCCACGGCTGACATTGGTGGTGAGTTAGCCACGGCTGACATTGGTGGCGAGTTAGCCACGGCTGATATTGGTGGCGAGTTAGCCACGGCTGATTATGGTGGCGAGTTAGCCACGACTGACATTGGTGGCTAGTTAGCCACGGCTGACATTGGTGGTGAGTTAGCCACGGCTGACATTGGTGGCGAGTTAGCCACGGCTGATATTGGTGGCGAGTTAGCCACGGCTGACATTGGTGGCTAGTTAGCCACGGCTGACATTGGTGGCGAGTTAGCCACGGCTGACATTGATGGTGAGTTAGCCACAGCTGACATTGGTGGCGAGTTAGCCACGGCTGTTTTTGGTGGCGAGTTAGCCACGGCTGTTTTTGGTGGCGAGTTAGCCACGGCTGATATTGGTGGCGAGTTAGCCACGGCTGTTTTTGGTGGCGAGTTAGCCACGGCTGATATTGGTGGCGAGTTAGCCACGGCTGTTTTTGGTGGCGAGTTAGCTACGGCTGACATTGGTGGCGAGTTAGCCACAGCTGACATTGGTGGCGAGTGAGCCATGGCTGTCATTGGTGGTGAGTTTGCCATGGCTGACTTCGGTGGCGAGTGAGCCACGGCTGACATTGGTGGCGAGTTAGCCACGGCTGACATTGGTGGCGAGTTAGCCACGGCTGACATTGATGGTGAGTTAGTCATGGCTGACTTCGGTGGCGAGTTAGCCACGGCTGATATTGGTGGCGAGTTAGCCACGGCTGACATTGGTGGCGAGTGAGCCACGGCTGTCATTGGTGGTGAGTTTGCCATGGCTGACTTCGGTGGCTAGTGAGCCACGGCTGACATTGGTGGCGAGTTAGCCACGGCTGACATTGGTGGCGAGTTAGCCACGGCTGACATTGGTGGTGAGTTAGCCATGCCTGACTTCGGTGACGAGTTAGCCATGGCTGATATTGGTGGCGAGTTAGCCACGGCTGACATTGGTGGCGAGTTAGCCACGGCTGACATTGGTGGCGAGTTAGCCACGGCTGTTTTCGGTGGCGAGCTAGCCACGGCTGATTTTGGTGGCGAGTTAGCCACGGCTGACATTGGTGGCGAGTTAGCCACGGCTGTTTTCGGTGGCGAGCTAGCCACGGCTGACATTGGTGGCGAGTTAGCCACGGCTGTTTTCGGTGGTGAGTTAGCCACGGCTGACATTGGTGGTGAGTTAGCCACGGCTGATATTGGTGGCGAGTTAGCCACGGCTAACATTGGTGGTGAGTTAGCCACGGTTGACATTGGTCGCGAGTTAGCCACGGCTGACATTGGTGGCGAGTTAACCACGGCTGACTTCGGTGGCGAGTTAGCCACGGCTGACTTCGGTGGCGAGTTAGCCACGGCTGACATTGGTGGCGAGTGATGGTGGTGAGTTTGCCATGGCTGACTTTGGTGGCGAGTGAGCCACGGCTGACATTGGTGGCGAGTTAGCCACGGCTGACATTGGTGGCGAGTTAGCCACGGCTGACATTGGTGGTGAGCTAGTCATGGCTGACATTGGTGGCGAGTTAGCCATGGCTGGCATTGGTGGTGAGTTAGCCACGGCTGACTTCGGTGGCGAGTTAGCCACGGCTGATATTGGTGGCGAGTTAGCCACGGCTGATATTGGTGGCGAGTTAGCCACGGCTGACATTGGTGGTGAGTTAGCCACGGCTGACTTCGGTGGCGAGTTAGCCATGGCTGACATTGGTGGCGAGTTAGCCACGGCTGATATTGGTGGCGAGTTAGCCACGGCTGACATTGGTGGCGAGTTAGCCACGGCTGACATTGGTGGCGAGTTAGCCACGGCTGACTTCGGTGGCGAGTTAGCCACGGCTGACATTGGTGGCGAGTGAGCCACGGCTGTCATTGGTGGTGAGTTTGCCATGGCTGACTTCGGTGGCGAGTGAACCACGGCTGATATTGGTGGCGAGTTAGTCACGGCTGCGAGTTAGCCACGTGATATCTGAACCAGCGCTGGGCCACCCTGCCTAGCCTTCAACTCACACTGAGTAGCGTGGTGAAGCACGGTAACAAAAAATACTCCCCCATGAATAACACAGCAGTGAAAAGTCCTTCATCCAGCAGTACATTGACAACGCGCCCTGCATTTCGCTATGTTATAGGAAAAAGGCACGAGACCTGACAGGGAATTGTGTACATTCACATGCGATCATGCACATTTTCAGTCCAGCTGGGGCACTGAAAACACATTTAGTACATTACGACCGTAATTTATATCGACTGACCGAATATTGTTTTGCCCTGTATGCAGAGTTATGGATGGCGACTTATACAATGTGGGGCTTGGACTTAACATTGCTGTTGTGAATGGTAAGTGGCCGTATTTGGTTATTATAATGCTTAATTTGTTATATTTTTCATGCGTGACAAAAACGAATCCACGTCCACCCCCTGCATTTTATTCCTGGTGCGCTATCAGCGTCATTATTATGAGACAAAGAATCCATTCGGAAATCTCCCAATAGCCCAAGAAATGTTCACTTAAATACTTATGAAAATCTCTTTAAATCACCTTGCGTTTATCTCCACGCGTTATGAAGAAGAACCATTGCCCGGAACATCACCAATTATATATATATTTTTGACAGTCACAATGTTATTAAAAGAGGGGTTTTTTGCTTATCTTTACACGTGGGATTGATACTTGTCACATGGCAGCCAAATGGATATATAAACTCTCAGCGCTGACATTTAGCCAAATTAGTATAACAAAAACGTGAATATGATGACACCATCAACTCGCTGTACTTAAAGGCACCACGGTGGCGAGATGTTAACCACCTCGCCTGGTATGCAGGAGGTTGTGGGTTCAAGCCCGGCCGTGCCGCCTATATACTGTAGCATGTTATCCCCGTTGTCGCGTGAAGTTTTCTCTGGCTTCTCCGGTTTTTCCCTCCACATTTAGAAACAACATCCGTTTGTTGCATTTATCTGCGAAATTTTTACCTAATAATCCACTTTCGTTGCGCTATCATCTGTGGCCAGGTCGCATCTGAAAAAGAGCCATATAGCTCAGTGGGCCTTACCCTGTTAAAATAAACCACAGTTTGATCATTTTTTTACAAAATTTCAGAGGTCGCCGGTTTGATTCCATCTCCTGGCGCTGGCAGTTGAGACAATGGTGCAAGTTTCTCAATCCCCCGACTGCCACCGCCTCTGACCACCCAGTAGTGCACGTGGGTTCGCCACAATTAGTGGATCGGTAAATCACATGTGGTGGGGTAAAGTGTGGGCACTCACACGTACAGCCAGTGTGGAAAAGTAGAGGCTAAAATTCCCTGGAGAGGGGCTCTCTAGAGCTCCCTCTAGTGGAGGCTATTCCACCAGCAGTGGGGATGAGCAAGGAATTGCAGGGCTGCACCATTACCATTTGTTGATTGTAATAAAGGTTACAATCGTCGTACTTTATTGTTTTTAGCCGAGATCTTTGTTTAAAAAAAACTATACATAAGAACCCAGCAGGCTCTCCTCTGCTCATAAATAAAATGTTATAAATAAATTGTTTGACGATGAAAGTAATGATGAACTCGCGCGTTGCACTAGTTGCGCTTGAGAATTTAAGAGGACTAAAACATATCTATCTCGCGCAAGCCTGCCGTAAGTCACGTGCCTTCTGCGTGACTACCCCCTGAACATGCGTTTCGATCCTGACCCTGGCGAATATTTGGCTGCTATAAACTCCCACGTGATGAGCCACTTCGTTGAGCGGTCATTTGTGGCAAGGTCGCTTCTGAAAAAGAGCTATATATAGCTCAGTGGGCTTTACCTCGTAAGAAAAAATATATAGTTTAGTTTTTATTGTATATTTTCTTTAAAGTGATTTGTTTATCTTTCCTCCTACTTTGCACTCCTATCGTGTTTTATATTGTTTGTTGTTGTCACGTTATTACTCGCCCCTACAGGACATCTGTGAAAAATTGCTTTATTGCTCATCGGATTCCTCCAGTATAAATACATATTCTGATTCTGAAAACACACTGCTTCCCCATGCACCTCACTTCTCGCTCGCTCCTTCCTACCTTCTCCCTCCCTCTCTTCTTCCCTCGCCTCTCATCACCACCACCCTCTAGCTCCCGACATCATTCCATCTCCCCGTCCTCCCCTTCCAGCACCAGCGCTCCTCCTCCTCCTCTCTCCCTGCTGCTCATCTCGAGCCCGTGCCCTCCTCTTTGTCCGTCTTGGGGGAGGCGACTTCCGCCCCGGCCTCATTTCCCTCTCCCGTTCCTCTCTCTTCTCCCCGCGCATTGCATCCTCGACTCTGCTGCCCCTTCCCCTTTAGCGTGCCGCGGCTACGACGTTGCTATCGCGTTCAAACCAATTGCACGTCTCATTTTGAACTTTGAAAACAAATTCCTCTCGTTGCACAGGAGCAACAGGCGCTGTTATACACACGGAAGTGTTTGACACGTTCGAAGGTGGTAAGTTTGGCCTGCCCACGCATCTCAATACATGCACTTGTGTGCACGGCTACATGCCTACATCGCAATTGCATGCCCACGTCGTAGCCGGGGTGACCTTCAAACGCATCAGAAGGTCACAAGGTCAATGCGCGCATCTCCTTCATGAGTGGAAAATTAAGAGACAGGCCACGGGACGGCTGTGCTCAAGCACACCCAAACTATGGACCACACAGTCCATGTTGTAGCAGAATGTCAAAACTGCTACAACATAATAGCTCGCTGGTGTAACAAAAAATAAAAACCATCATCGAAGAACCTGGTTTTTGTCTTATTGAAAACGCGCCTATCTCGTCGGCTGAGATTGCAATGGCTTTGCCACGGTTCATCTCACACATTTGGGTGCCACTTTTAATTGATGCTGAGGGTGGTTTCCAGTGGCGATGAGGGATCAATGCGGCCCCAAGGTTCAGAGTGCCGAGCTGCCACCGCTGCGATGTCACGTGACGTGCGATGTCACGTGACGTGCGATGTCACGTGACGTGCGATGTCACGTGGCGTGCGGTTCAACCTCCGGCCACGGTTCGCGCGAATCGCGCGAATGACCGTCACGGCTCCGTACAAAATTTTGTTTACGAGCGCGGTTTCGGGAACGGGGAGGCTCGGGAGATAACCACGGACAAGCGCCGCGAAGGCAGTCGGCGGCTTCCCTGATCCGTGTGGATCAGAGAAGCCGCTTGAAGGGATCTCGGAAGCTGTTTAGTCATACCCGCTTCAGTGGACCTTTGTATAACACAGTAAGCAAACGTTCCATCCCAACGTTGCGCTAACGTTGGTCCAACATTCACAGGGATTCTTTCTTGCAGCGTGCCAATATGTTCAGAAGCTAAATGCCGATGTCTGCTAGTCACGAGAGGGCTTTGTGCGAACGTTTTTTGAGCGATGCAAGGTCCTGTTTTCGGCATTTCAGCTCTCCTGACCATCACCTCGATTGAGAATCAGAATATGCATTTGAGAATCAGAACATTTACTTATGCTCGAGGAATCCGATGAGCTACAAAGCTCTTTTTCACAGTAGAACGACGGCCATTTTCACCTGGTCGACGGCCATCAGTGGTGTTGAAGGTGACACGAATTCGCGTAAGGGGCCGTCCATAAATGACGTCATGCACCTAGGGGGGGGGTCAGACATTTATGACGATGTGTGACGAGGGGGGGGGGGTTTGAGAAATGTGACGTCACATCAAAATGCGCAACTTTAAATAAATATAGACAACACGTTCTACTTATATTCTTGGTTCTTTCGGTAAAGTCACGAAGAAGAGAAACAATAAAATAATTAAAAAATAAAAATATAAAACAATAAAATTCTCACGACGTTTCGACTGCAACACAAGCAATCATCATCAGGCGTGAAAACCACAGCAAGAAAATTTAATTAAGTAGACTTTTTTATAAATGTTGCCTCCTACAACATCAGAGTGCAGCACCACATTTAAATACACACTACAATGACAATAGTTTAAAACGAATTGAAGCATGTTTTATATTGTTTTGGGGGGGGAGGGCAGAGCTTTGTGACGTCATATTTGAGGGGGGGGGTCTGATTTTTTGTGACGCCGTGTGACGAGGAGGAGGGGGGGGTAAAAAAATCGTCCAAAATTGCGTGACGTCATTTATGGACGGCCCCTAACAGGTGCGAAGGCTACAAACCTCCAACACGCCGGCTTAACGTTAACGTCTCGGCGGATGTCGAACTTTTTTTTCAGATATCACAGAGCTCATCAACCTCCTGAAGATCGTAACGGACGGCTCCTTGCTGCTGATTGCTTCGTTTGATGAACCAGCCTCCAAGTAAGTCCCTTGGCCAACAAGTTGTGTACACACCCAGGGCTCAATGCCGCAGAGTTTGAAGTTGATATTGTTTGGCCAGGCGAGAACTCAAGAGACCAGGATTATAGTCTAATTTGTAAGAGCGATGACCTTGGGGCTTTAGTCTGCCACGAGGACGCAGTGAATGCTGCTGTGTGTACACGGGGGACTCCTCTACTTACGAACGTTCGACTTAGGAACTTTCAGAGATACGAACAAGCCTGTCCGTATGTCCAGTTTCCTGTTCAGACCGAGAGTCGTAAGTTCAACCGCCGCACTACGGATGGCGGTGCTGGCATCTATATATGCAGAATGTGAAGAATCAGTGGCATCTACGTCTCTACAGGAGATTATACAACTTGTAAAGCCATTCCCCGTGTTTAGTGTACATGCCGTAACAACGCGTTTGGAATCGACAGGAGTAAAGATGGACTTACGAATAAATCGAATTACGAACAGACCTCTGGAACCTAACTCGTACGTAAGTAGAGGAGTCCCTGTAATTCCAATCGCAGTTAATCTGCGGTGTAACTTTTTTTTCAAACGTGGCAAATTTGGATTTTGACACCGGCACGCGATTGGCCGAACGCTTGCAGATGACGTCACGGGATCTTTAACGTCCCCCCGTGACGCAGAGGGCGCGGGGATTCTCGGGTGGGGGGAAGGGGGCGGCGGTGGCAAGGTGGGGAACGGCAGCCACGGTGCCCTCGGCATTAAGCGTCAATTATTCAAGTTTCATGACAGCTAAATGCGAGCACCGGTGGGTGCAGTTGGCAACAGGGGACCGAGGCTGCTGTGCCCCTCCCCCCTGCCTCCCTTCCTCCTCCCCAATCTGCTGAACGAAGGCAAAGCGCGGGGTCCCCGCCGTTTCACGGGAGGAAGAGGAGGTGGTGGAAGGGCGGGGGTTCCTTGGGGGGGGGAGTAGGGTGGGGGGGGCAGCAGAATTGTATTGCGCAATCGTCTGCACGCGCGGGCCCACCGACTGGGGTTGCCAACCGTCCCGGCCAGACCCGGAAGGGTTTGCAACTCTAGCACCGGCCCTGACTCTGCCGGTGAGAGTGGTCGTCGGCCTTTGCGGAAACTGGATTTCAGCTCGTCTTAAAATAACTAAGGAATGCTTTGTTCTCACTCTGGGGTTGTGCCGGTTTTGTTGCGCGTGCGATAGGCAACACTCGCGTTGAACAGGTTCATCCTCGATAGAAAGAAAGTTCAGCGTACGTTGTGTGCGTGTGTGTGTGTACGTACGTACGGGGCCATCCATTTAGCACGTCCAGATTCAGACATAGACCCATGTACTCACGTAGAGGCACGTAGGCTCATGGAGAGAGACCCGCAGGCTCATCGGGAGAAAGTCTCACAGAGACTTCAAATACTCATACAGCGCCCGTAGACTCACATGTGCCGCCCTTAGACTCGCATAGCGACCCATATACACTACTCACTCATATGAAGACCCATAGATTCGTATAGAAACCCATAGAATCACACAGACACCTATAGACACACCGAGACCCAAAGACTCGCAGAGACCCCGTGTGTGTTAAAACACATGAAATAACCCCGATGTGTCCTGACCTTTTGTGGGTCATCCCTGTTTAATAAACCCACGTCTGCCATCGTGCTGGGCGGATCTCTGTGTCCCCTTGCAGGCTGAACGCAGAAGCTCGCAACTTGTTTGCTGCGATGGGAAGCCGCTTTATAAAGAACATCGCCTACCGGGACACGTGGGTCTTCGTGGGCACGAAAGGCAACGCGAACAGCTCTCTGTTCGAAGCGGTAAGCTCGGGGTGGGGTTTTTTTTCTTCTATTTTTATCGAGGGTTGTTTTTACGTCAGGTGCACGTGCACGTTGAACTTCTTTCGCACCGCACGTAGCCAACCGCGCTCATCGGGAGGTGCCGGGGGGGGGGGGGCGGGAAGGACAACAAACTGACCACAAAAAAGAAGTTCTAAAGAAATTAGTTTGTCAATCTAGAGCAGGGGTGGGGAACGTCCGGCCCGCGGGCCGTATGAGGCCCCGCGAAATAATTTGGTCTCTGGCCCTGCCAAGGCAACTGCAGGCGGGACTCGAAATTCAATAAATCTAGGAGAGCAAACCTGGAAAAGCAGTTGCGAGTAGCAACATCATCAATACCAGCTAACATCATCACACGCCTTACCAAAGAGAAGCAATTCCAGCCATCACATTAGGGGCGAGTTAATTAAATGTTTGACTGAATATAACATACTCTTGGTTCTTTCGGTAAAGTCACGTAGAAGGGAAACAACTTTACCGAAAGAACCAGGACTATGAATATAACGGGCAAATTTTTATGTTGAAAATTTTGTATGGCCCGCGAATGATGTTATAAATATACAAGTGGCCATTGGTAGGAAAAAAAAGGTTCCTCACCCCTGCTTTAGACGAATTCAAAGTTCACAGCCCCCAGTGGATTCCTGCTAGCGGAAGGAAGAGCGTATCCAGACGGCCGCAGAAGAGCATCTGAAAGCGCTCGGTGCGGTGTTCGATGGCCAGTCAAAAGCCGCTGTTGCGGCTGCTGCTGCTGCTGCTGCAAGGATGACCGATTAAAGAATTGCCACACTGAAGAGGAGACCAGGCGGCTCAGAGGACAGAGCGCCGAGCCTAAGCACCGCCGCTGAGATCCTGGGTTCACATCCGGCTTTGCATTTAGAAGTCTTTTTTTGCCGCGAGATAAGCCGCTTCGTCGCGCTAATCATTTGCCATAGCCAGGTCGCCTGTGTAGCTCGGTGGGCTTTACCTGGTAAAATAAAATGAAACAAAAAATGCGAGTTCGGTTCGAGTCGATGATTTTTGCTGAGCCAGGTGACAGTTCCCCGAGAGCACGGCGGGAGTCGCGGTGGCCAGGTGAGCGCACGCACGCCTCGTGTCGCCTCGTGTCTCCTCGTGCTTGAAAGTAAACTTGCGGGGTTTGTTCTCTGTCCTTCCTTCCCTTCCCTCCTGCCTTTTGTAGCACACGAAGAACAACCAGGAGACGAACAAGTACCAGGGTTGGCCGGAACGCGTGGAGATCGACGGCTGCATTCCGCTGAGGAAAAGCGGTGGCGCGACGCTCTGAACGCACACGCACACACACGCACGTGCACACGCACACACACGCACGTACACACACACACACACGCACACACACGCACGCGCACACACACACGCGCGCACACACACGCGCGCACACACACACGCGCACACACACACGCGCACACACACGCATGCACACACGCATGCACACACGCATGCACACACAAAGATAAAGATCCCCCGTATAGCCCGTATAGCCCGTATAGCCCGTATAGCCTTAACAGACTGTTGGGGCAAGTGCACCTATGAAGGCCGGCACGGCACACAAGGGGGTGGGTGGACAACACCATGCCCGGCCGCCTTTGTCTCCCTAGTGGCGATGTTTACACATCGCACCAGGTACTAATTTGAGGCTGAGTCGACCTAGGGGAGGCCCGGGACCGGTTCAGATAATCGTCACCGGGTGTTGGCCGTGAGCGGGAATCGAACCCGGGTCGCCAGGTTCATAGCACAGCGCGCTAACCGCTACACTACCGCTCCCCACTAGATAAAGGCGGCCGGGCGTGGTGTTGGCCACCCTCCCCATTCGTGTACCGTGCCGGCCTTCCAAGGTGCTGCTCGCTAACAGCACTTGCCCCCAACAGTCTGTGAAAGGCTATACGGGGGATCTTTGTCTTTGTGTGTATGCATAGGTTCTCGTTAACAGCACTTGTCCCAACAGTCCATTATCTCTACGGGGATCTTTGTCCTTGGATGTACGCATGCATGGGGGCAGCGGGGGGGGGGGGGGCTCGTGCCTGCATGCACGGGTGAATTTTTACGAATACCCAAATAAACGTGAATAGTAAGCAGAAAGTGAAGAGAAGATCTCTCAGGTTTGGTCAACTTCAAACCCCAATATCCCACCCCCCTTGCCCTCTTCCTCCTCCTCCCACCCTCCCGTCCCTCAGCCTCACCTTAATCACCAACCCGCATTGACCAGCATGGTGAAGTAGGTGTCAAATGACACACACACAGCCCATGCGGTGATCGCGTAGAGGCCCTCATCCAGCAGCGGATTGACAAAGAGGCCGTCAACGTGTTCGCGGAGGATTGTAATTTCACCTGTCGCTATTACCTGTGACTTCACGAACAACCTCCTGGACGCTTGTGAATTCGATCGAGGTGAACAAGTTAGGGTTTCTCCAACAGCAGCTGTCACATTCTCCGATTCAGTGCTTCTCAATCGGGGGTTACATGGAAACCCTGGGGGGGGGGGGGGGGGGGTAACGTGGCAATGTCCCAAGCGTGTACGTGGGGTGATTTATAAACGTGTGAAATTATATCATACATGGGAGTCATTGGTGATTAATCGCGTTTGAATCTGCCAATATAAATTAACAGCAATACAATCTAAATCCACGTGGTAGCCTACAACGATATATATATAAGATCTGTATAAACTCAATTATTATAAACAATGTTGTCTTACGAGTTAGCGTACCTCACAAAATGGACATTTGGTTAAAATATTGATGTTCAATATTGATACATATTTTTCTTTGAACCATTTGGGTCAGGCAAGGGGGGTACTCGGTTGAAACACAATTCAATAAGGTGGTACAGTCGCCAAAAATATGTTTTAAAAACATGTTTTTAAATGCAAGCACTTTTATTTTCTCTCAAAAGTATGAAATTAATAATTTTGACCCCATAATATATCAAATTTGATGTGCTGAATGAAAGTGGGTGGTTTCCTTTCGATGTGTTTAATTTTCTTTATGCAAGCCACCCACTTTTATTCAGCACATCACATTTGATTAATTGAGTACAATTAAAAGTGTGTGCGTTGAAAAAACGTGTTTTTTTACCACATTTAATTTTATTTTAATCTTTAAAAAATAATTAGTATATGTATATATTCATTCTAATATCAAAATCCAGAAAATAATCAAACTAGTGTTATTGTCTGGATAATTCTAATATATTTGAAACAGTGCAATAACATTTTAAGTTTAAAAAAACACGAAGGAGCCCAGAATGGGCGGGACCCGGATTGGTTCTTTAAATTAATTCTTGACTTGTCACGCGAGAGGCGACCACGAGTCTGTGTGTACAACATTTCAGCTCGTTCGGCTTCGTAGATCCCAAGATATTGCGCGTCAAAGATTTGAAAGAATATTAACAGACGACAGGACAAGTTAAATAAAAGTGTAGATCTGGACTTAAAGCTTTCGTGACTGCAGGAATTCATTTTCCCGAAGACGACCGCTTGTGTTGCGATCGAAACTTCGTAGTTTTCTGTTACTTTTGATTATTTTCTTTGAAACTATCTACGTGACTTTACCGAAATACACAAGAATATGAAATAAAAATGTGTAGTAATAATAATGATAAAAGTGTCTAACAATAGTATATTTTTTAAACGTTGAGAACCACGTGCTCTGATTGCTAAATGTACGCTCCCTCGAATTTGAACCACGCTCTGCCTGGCTGGGCTGGCAGTTGGAGGGGAGGGTGGCTGGCCGAATTATTATGTCTACGTGATGACTTTACCGAAAGAACCAGAGAGCATGGATTCCTGCAGTCACGGAAGCTTCAAATCAAGACCGAATTATTATCGTTGCCGAACGGGCACAACTCAGATGGTGGCTCCAAATCCTGTTTCAGTCACTGCAAGGGGTAACGAGCCAGCCCAGTCGCAGATGGACTGCGCTGGAGAAACCTTGAAGAATATGTGATGTCACGTGGATAGGCATTTCTCTATCGTGGGTGCGTGTGGGAGAGAGGACCATGGTGGCTGAATAAGAAAGGTGGCTTTAAAAAAAAACCGCAGACATTTGAAGGGGGTCTCAAAGACTGTGCTGTCAACCCATACTGTTTACCCGTATTCTTGTACAGGGAAATTGAGTACAAAAATGGTTTGTGTAGCTCCCTTGTGATGGGACTTTGCAGGATGAACGTTGAGATTTATAAGGGGCATGGAGTGACCAATAAGATATTAATTGGTCTGTAATCAGGTAGGGCACTGATCAGGGGTTGACAGCCATGACCTCTTGACTGAAAGCTTTCGTGACTGCAGGAATTCACATTCATTGGGTCGTTCTGTAAAGTCACGTAGATAGATTCAAATTAATAAAAATAAAATAAACAAAAAACTACGACGTTTCGATCACAACACAAGTGATCGTCATCAGGAGGAAGAAAGAGGGGGGGGGGGGAAACTGCTGAGTCAGACTGTTTTAAAGGTTTTTCAAAAACGACCTCCTTCCACGGGCCGTTCTCGAGCACACATGAGCTAGCGCAATGCTCTGCGAGCGTTCAGAACGGACGCCTCATTAGGTCGTGGCGGATCTCCTTTTCTCATTCCTGATGCTCTCTCCCTGCTCCCCCACGCCCTGCATCGTCCCCATTCCGCTGTAAATGTGCACCGATGCCAACACTGCCGAGGGCGATATAGGCACGTCAAATATAGACTGGTTGATCGATTTGCACGATGTCGATACGGCGTAGAGTGGAAGGAAAGTTGAGGGAGAAAGGGACAATTTCTGAAAATTGCCCTGTCTGAGGATTAATGTTGTCGATGTTCGCCGTGCCCTAAGATGATGCTGCTGACTGTCTCGCGTCTTGTGTGTGCGGCAACTGTGGTTGTGTGGACCGATGTGTGAGTGACAATCTGTCTTTCTCTCTCTCTTCCCCCACGTTGGTTTCGCTTGGAGCTCCGTGTTTGAAGGAAGGCGGGTTGGCTGCCGAGACTTAAATTGTTTACGAAGTGGTCTCCAAATGTGTCGATCGTGGAGCCAAGACCTGTCTCAGTTTTTTCAGTTCATTTATTTTGGTATAGCCCTGTGAGCCATTCGGCTCTTGAATCGGGTGCAACCACAACAAACAAAAAACAAAAACACGAACAAGAAAAACATCTTAAAGTGACTATGTGACTGTGCAAACAGAAAATCCAAGAAAAAAAACAGCAAAATATCCCTGAAAAAAGCGCCGTACACCAACGCTGTGTGCAAAAAATCCCAGTGGGATGCAAGTCAAACAACAACAACCACAAGAAAACTTAGATTAAGGCCATCAGTCTAACTCCGTACTACAACAAAACAAACATGTCCAAACCAAAAAAACGTTTTCCAAATCACCAAAAAATAAAGCCATAATTGCAACGTAACAGTGATCAAAGGGACTGTGACCGAATTTGTACAATAAACTACATAAATAACATGTAACACCAAATCCTAGAGCCATAGCATGAGTTACTCCACAACAGCAGAGGCATCAGTCGGAGGATCACATTTTTCAATGCACCTTTAAGATCAGCACGCTAAATCAAAATACAGATAATACTTTGCAGCGTCAAACCGAGGCACGGCGGGTCTCACCAGCGTGGCCTATAAAGTGCTCGTGACTCCTCGCTTCTCGGAGGATTCATATCGTCACTTGTATCTATTGGCGGGGGGGAATGGGTTACGTTGAAATAGAAAAAATGTTTGTTGTCCTTTCCCCGCACCTGCGATTAGCACGGTGGGCTACGTACGGTGTGAACGAAGTTCAACATGCAAGTTTCAAGAAATGATTTTGCTTCAAAATTCTATGCAATGCTTTATTGTAGTCCGTCTGCGTCGAGTACTCAGCTCATGGTGTGTGGGCTCTGGTGATGGTGGGGGTTCGTGTGAAATAATAAATAAATGCGTCAATGAGTTTTGCTCACTTCAAGTTGATCTCAGAAGTAGGTCTATGATGTCTTCTTCCACGCGCTGTTCTCTGATGCAATAGTGGTGTCATTTAAATTGCACGAGCCGCCCCAATCTATCATGATACAAGAACATATGGAGAGAGAGAGAGAGGTCTGAATTGCACGCACACAGCCAAGGTGTCAATCAGCTCCTGGATCAGGGCCTCCCTCCCACCCCCCACACCTTTGTGGGACATTGAGGGATATCTTCACCATACTTCACCACGCCGGTCACCGCGGGCTGGTTGAAGTTGAGTGACACATCAACGGTGGACTTTGCCGCAATGCTCCCTCTCCGTGCCGTGGTCGGTGGTCACCCATTCCGAGCGATGTCCAGGCTCAACTTCTCGCTTCGCTTCCGACCTGTGACGAGATCGGACTCGATGCAGGTGATTTTTTTTTGCCGTCGGCAAAACTGGGTACGGTCACGCGAATAAAAGCGCAACAAGTTACACCCATCGCGTTTTGTGAGTGGCGGCTGGAGGCCACGTACGAATGAAAAACCCAGCACATTTAACGTTAACACATGCCCTGTGACGAGACACATATACCGGGGTGAGCATTCAGACAATGTATAAGAATAGGTTTTTCCCCTTTCTGGCAAACAAAACAGGTGTTAAGTTGTTAAAACACCAAATGGGGAAACCCTATTCTTATATTTTGATACTGGCAAGGGAGGTCCCATTATTCAGACAGTCATTCGAAGGGTGAATCAATGCCAGACAAGATCAGCCTATTATACAATCACCCTTTTAACAATAAAGTTAGATCACATGAATATAAATGTGTTATTAACTCGCCACACCCGACGCAACCAATTCGCAAGGGTCGTCACGTGAACAAAACGCGCCAATTAGTTATTTACTAGAGCACAGCGGTGTGTTGGAGAGTAAACCCACCCACAACATTTGAGTTCGACGTTTCGCTGGTGACTACAACAGCCAGCTTCGTCAGGCGATTTGCCGGAATTGGGTTTAAAGACACGTTTATATTTACACGATCTAACCCCCCCAAAAAAATATCTTTGTTAAGGATTATATTGGTCACGAAAGCCTACGGGTTAACCGGACCCTTTTTGACACGTATTAACTTACCACAAACCTTATCTTATTTACGTTTGCCCACCGTCCGTCACTCGTTCTTGATTCAACAGACTAAACAGGACGCGATCGCTCGGCTGGACAGATTTATTTAAATGCTTTTATTTTTTGTTGCCGCTCAAATATTGACAGGAGCTCGTTGGCAGTCCGAGCGCTGAGCAAATAAGTCGCGGCCCGATCGTTGCCGCGTACGTGCACAGCTAAAAAGTCCGAAACATTTGTTTAACCGAACGCTCACAATGGGTCCGGTCCATCACGAACGTGCCCACGCTGATCATACACAGAGTGAGCTCTTTGGAATAACAACAACAGCAACAACAACCCCGTTTTAAATGTTGCAAAAACTGGCTCAGACTCAACGATGGCTCCGCGAACAGGTACCCTGGGCGCCACGGTGGTGAGATGTTAACTACCTCGCCTTGTATACAGAAGTGTCGTGGGTTTGATCCCGACCCAGTTTCCTATTTGGCTGATATAAACTCCCGCGCGATAAGCCACTTCGTTGAGCTATCATTTGTGGCCAGGTCGCTTCTGACAAAAAGAGAGCTATATAGCTCAGTGTGTCTTGCCTTTTAAAACAATTAAAAATAGTAAATACCTAAAATGAAGATATAGTAATAAGTTTTACACTTTTAACTGGCACAAAAACTGACACCTTTATTCAAGGCATCATGTTTGCAATAACCACAACACAAGCAGTCAAAATGCAAACAAAAGAGACAACTCTGATAATAATATGCACTGTCCTTGAATTTGATTGGTCCACACCCGAGACGGCTTTTCTTAGAGCCTAGTCTCCACTGGTGTTGGACCAGAAGACGCCAAAAGGCGTAACACCTATTGCTATATCTTGTTACTGGCAAAGGAGGTCTCATAATGTAAATACCTAAAATCAGTTTATCTCGGTCGTTCGTCTTAACCATCTGCTACCCACCGTCCCTTCTTGTGATGTGGCCTGACCAAGCCCGCCAGCTATATCGCTCAGTGAGCTTTACCTGGTCAAATAAATAAAAATGAATATCTTCATGTTAATAGTCCGCCAGTCACTGGTTCAATGGTGGTGGTGGTGGGCATGTGATGTTCTTGGGAGTCCGATGTCATTCGGGCCACGCTTGGCCAGGAAAGGGGAACGCGACGCGAGGCTGTAAAACTCCACGAGCATCCATCCGCCTGCTGCCGCCTTCATTTCGCTTCACCTGGCCGCAGTGCCACGACAAGCCCCGTCGTTCACAGTCAGTGGCCGCTGATTGATTCAAGTAGATGCATCCTTGTGAAGACGCCACGCCTCATTCAGACGTCAGGCTTCGGAATACATTGTGGCTGTCCTATACGTGGAAATGTCTTGGCGCGGTTTGCATTAGCCCCGGAGCAAGGAATTAAATGCGTGCCCACCACCGCTTCGAAGTCCAGCTCATCCCTCCCTTCCCGCCGCGGGGCAGCCGGCGCAGCTGCACCGCCTGCACACCAACAGTGGCGATTGAATTTCCATGAGGGCAATACGAATACAGAGAGCAGTGCGCTCGCAGAATTGTACAATGGACGTTACGCAGTGCTAGAGTGTGTTGACGCGGAGTGTGTGTGCAATCTGAAGTTATTCTAAACAAATAAAACATGACGTTTTTTTATCGAATTAACTTGCAACGTTGCGACGTTGCTGTGTTGCCGTTAATATGGTGGCTCCCAAAGGCACCGCGTGACATTTAGTTGGATGTTTCTTTAATTACTTAAGCGGATTAAATCGTGGTTTGAAATCACCCATCAAGGGGCTGCTCAATTGACATTTGCACAGGACTGTATGATATCACGTTCTGTAGACACTTACCCTGTATACATAATGGACAAATCTCGTCTCAGAGTGAGCCCGATCATATCAGATTGTGCAAACTCGGCAGGCTGCGCTCCGGCTCTCGTGAGGTCACGGATGCACGACGGACCACACTGCTGAGAAGATGATTGCCTGCAATCTACCAACCCTCGAGGACCTGCACACCTCGAGGACCATGAGGCGAGCGAGGAAGATTGTGGCCGATTCCTCCCACCCTGGACACTCTCTGTTCCAGCTACTCCCTTCCGGCAGAAGGCTGCGGTCCATCAGGACCAAAACCTCACGCCACAAAAACAGTTTCTTCCCATCCACTGCTGGCCTCTTCAACAAGGCCAAGGGCTTACACTGACTTTAACATTTTATCTACAAAATGACACCTTGCCATATTTACACTATGTTACCCTATTTGTATTTTTTATATTTTTAGATTGTATCTTATAGCTACTTTATATTCAATATTTATTCAAAATTTTACATACTTTAGCCCCTTAGTGTTAGTTAGACTTTATACCTTTAGTATAGTTAGACTTTATACCTTTAGTATAGTTAGACTTGTATACCACTTATTTTAGATTTAAGATTACTATATTGTGAATGTATGCTCCTTCCTGCCAAAGTAAATTCCTTGTCTGTGCGAACTTTCATGGCGAATAAAACCCTTTCTGATTCTGATAACAGTTGCTATAGGCTACGCGAGGGTTACGCGGTAGGCAGCACGTGGAGGTGCAGCAAAATAATATAATAAAAAATAATATAATAAAGTAATATAATAATAAAAATAATATAATAAAAATAATATAATAAAAAATAATGTACACCTCTAAAGCGTCTTTCGGCCGGAGATCACAAGTCATTGTACAGACAAAGATCCCCCGTATAGCCTGAACAGGCCGTTGGGGCAAGTGCTGTTAGCGAGCAAACTGTGAAAGCCGGCACGGCACATGAAGGGGTGGGTGACCAGCACCACGCCCGGTCGCCTTTGTCTCCCTTGTGGTGATGTTTACACACCGCAACAGGTACTCATTTGAACTCGGGTCGCCGGGTTCATAGCGCAGCGCGCTAAACGCTACACTGCCGCTATATAACACACACACGGCACACGTGTGCAGGCTCATTGCTGTGCCGTAACTTCTTCTACGGCTCTCCGACTTCACCAACGCCCCGCGTGGTGAAGTATGGTCAAACAATTCATCCCCTCGTCCAACAGTTGATAGGTCATGGCTTTATTGATGATGATGATGATTTGTACTTCAGTGCCCCATTAAACATTGAATGGCAACTGCCTCTCGCGCATCGCAGCTATGCACTTATAGACGCATTACAGATTGTGCAGTTGCAATTATTCGATAAAAACTGAATAAATAGGAAATGTTAAGTTCGAGTGAAGTGCAGTTTAATCGCGACAATGGGGCAATGTTTACGTCTTTGTCCATTTGAACTTCGTGCGTGAACATGCCCACGTGAGGGACGTCCATAAATGACGTCACGCGATTTTGGACGATTTTTGACCCCCCGCCCCCTTCGTCACACGACGTCACAGAAAGTCAGACTCCCCCCCTCAAATATGACGTCACAAAGCTCTGCCCCCCCCCAACCAAAAAAAACACGCTTCAAATCGCTTTAAACTATTGTCATTGTAGTGCGTATTTAATGTGGCGCTGCACTCTGATATTGTAGAAAACATTTATTAAAAAGTCTATTTCATTAAGTAGAACGTGTTGTCTATATTTATATAAAGTTGCGCATTTTGATGTGACGTCACATTTCCCAAACCTCCCCTCGTCACACATCGTCACAAATGTCTGACACCACCCCCCCCCCCCCCAGGTGCGTGACGTCATTTATGGACGGCCCCTGAACGTACAAACGTGAACGTGCACGCGTGAACGATGTTGTGTGGTCGCCGCGTGCGGGGATCGAACTCCGGTGTCTAACGCCGGGGGCACGTCCGTAGCGCTAACCACTGCGCCACCGCTCCCCACTCACTCACTCACTCACAAAGACGGAGATCCTCCGCGTAGCCTCAACAGGCCGTTGGGGCAAGCGATGTTAGCGTGAGGCACCTGTGAAGGTCAGCACGGCACACGAGCTGGGCTGCGCCACGCCCGAGAACGCAACGGTTGTGTACGCACTACACGAGCTACTCATTTGAGGCCGAGTCGACCTCGGGGAGTCCCAGGACCGGTCAGTTCAGATAATCGTCGACCGGCGTTGTGGCCGCGAGCGGGAATCGAACTCCGGGGTCGCCGGGTTCGTGAGCACAGCGCGCTAACCACTGCGCCACCACTCCCTCCACACACACACACACGCGCGCGCGCGCACGCGCACACACATGACAACACGCGGCACCTGCTGGAACCGTGTCGTCATTGACCACGTAGGAGAGAGGATCTGCTTCCTCCACTTCCGACTCGAGCGAACCGAGCGCACCTGGGGCAGGCAGAGGAGGCAGGTTCGTGGTGCGGACGCTACCAGGTGTGAGCCCCCCCCGCCGCCGCGCCCCCCCCCCGCGCGCCCCCCCCCGCCCCCCCCCCACGCTAAGGTGTATTAAAAATCCGTTCCCACAGGTGAGGCGAGAGTTGCGAGTTACCGAAACTGCGCCGAACCGTGCGTGCGTTTACATCCGCGGTGAAGTCAACGAGAGCCAACGTGATCGTATCGCTTGCCCTCTTGCTTGCTATCGGAGACCGCAGCGCCGTCTCTCGTTAACAGCCCGCCAGAAGCCGGCGGGTGGATATTCCACGTTCCTATGACGGGTATGTTGCGCGTCGAGTTTCTCTATCGAGACGACAACTTGTTGACTTTCCCAAACTTATCGGGGGGGGGGGGAGCTGCCGTCATCCAGCAGTGGATTTGATCTTCGGCTGGTGGTGGTGGTGATGATAACGATGGTGATGAGTTACCAAATAATATATACACGAACGAGCGGTGCGATTCAAGTTTATGCCGTCCATAATACTGTGGTGGTTTGCGGTGTACAGCGTCACAGCCTCTGTACCTACGTGGTAGTTTGGTGACTGTGCCATCATCCTCACCCTACTGGGGTAGAGCCCTCGCCGCCCCCTACAATCCAACACCCCCCCCCCCTCCTGCGATACGTAAATCCACTTAGTTTTTTTTATTTTTTTTATTTTGGTATAGCCCTGTGAGCCTTTCGGCTCTTGAATCGGGTGCAACCACAACACACAAAAACAAAAACACGAGCAAGAAAAACATCTCGGCACACCCGCAAACACCCCCCCCCCCATTAATTTGGCACAATTATACGACCCGTGTCACAGGTCAGCTGGCCCCTGATGAATCTGTCGTCTCAATGATATTGTTTTTGAATGGACCGTATACGTTTAAGTAGACGTAATCGACCGTGAATGTTTTGCGTTCCTGCAAACGGAGAAATAGCAGCACAACTGCACGGACGAAACTCCCTGCTGGATGGAGCCTTCTACGTCGCGACCTTTTGCAGACTTCAACGTTGGCATCGAACTCCTGAACGCACAATATCGCTGCCATCGTAGCAAGACTGGTATAGCATGCGTACAGGCATGAATAACGCCCTAGCACATGAAACTTATTATGATTACAGTATTGTCGCCTGGCTCACCGAGAGATTATGATTGCAGTATTGTCGCCTGGCTCATCGAGAGTTCAAATGACGTGCATCGAGGTGAAGGGTGCAGCCCTGCAATTTCGTGCTCACCCCACTACCGGCGGAAGGGCCTCCACTCTCGAGAGAATCTCTCTTAGAGAGAGCTCTCCTCCCCCCACCCGCCTCTTCATCTGGTACTTGAGCCTACACGCTGACCAGACGTCTCGGAAGGAAAGAGGTGTGACGATCCACACGTTACCCCACCACACGCGGGCACGAGCAGCCGATCAACGGAACTGAGAGGGGTGGCCCTTTTCGACCGCTGGGCGGACAGAGGTGGGGGGTTTGCCACGGTTGCGAGATGTTGACGACCTCGCCTGCTATACAAGAGGCCGTGGGTTTGATCCTGACAGCTGGCGCCTGATGTATATTTGGAGTTTCCACGTCTTGTCTTCCCGTGGTTCGCGTGGATTTTTCTTACGGGGGCCTCCGTTTGTTACCTCCACATTTGGAGTAGTTGGCTGCTGTAAATGACCTACGTGATAAGCCGCTTCGTTGACCTGCCATTGTGTATGGCCCAGGTCCCTTCTAAAAAAAGAGGTATATACACACAAGGTGCTTCAAAGAAATGTTGACACTTACATGGGACTATCGTTTTTGTTAATGGAAAAAGAGCGGATAATGCACTGTAACATGATAACAAATGTAACGTTGATAGCTTCAAAAAAGTTAAAGAGTCTCCCACTTGTTCCACCCCTTCCCGTCCCTCCCCTACCCTTTCCGTGACCCCTAAGTACCCTCTATCGCTATCACTCATCCTTCAACCCTTGCACGCCCCTGCCATCTAAATCATTATATTATGTTTCCGTTATTTAAACTATGTCAAGCGCCTTAAGTGAAGGCACTCGGGCTCCATGAAGCCGCGAAACGTTGCGCTCGAAGGCCAGTCCAGTAATTAAGTCGTTCAACCACACGCTTTTTTTCCGCATTGTCTACGGTGACCGTGATAAACAAAAGTGGCAATTAACGTGTTGACGAGACGAGCCCATTGACCACATCGCAAGCACTGCACTGCTGCGGCTGCAGGCTTCACCCCTTTGAAGGATGAATGAGCGGGAGATCCACTCTGCTGCAGAACAAACGGTTGAGTGGATAGCGAATCTAACATTGCATCTTTAATCTGCTGTTATTAAACCAATACCAAAAAAAGACCGTCTCTTTTTCAAGGGTCAATGGTTCATCGTTTATTCACAATGCAGCTGCAGTCTCTGAGTTTGTTTTGTACAATTGGTCAAGGAAGCCATTTCGGCCCCGCAAAAGCGGAATTTGGTTTAGCGTGATGAACAGGTTTTTTTTATTCTACAAGAAGTGCAGTGGGCTGACGAAACATTTCCGGATCAAATCGGCAAGTGTTCCGAACCCTGCTCTCCCCCCCACCCCTCATCATGACTGTATATTAGTCCTCTGCCGAAGCTGAATGAAGGTATTATTTCACCGGAAGCATCGGACGACATTGGCAGCTGAGTTCACGTTGTTTAACCAGGTGGGAACTCAAGATTCCTGGACGAACCGCATCTGCAAGAGTCACTCGGGGTCATTTAGTCTGCCAGTCGGGGGGGGATCGATGATTGCCGCTGTGTGTGTGTGATCTCAAATGAGCTGGGTGCGGGAGTGTAGCGGTTAGCCGCTACGCTGCACTACGAATCCGCCGAGCCCGAGTTGACTCAGCCTCAAATGAGTATGCACTGCATTGTGTAAACATCGCCACTGGGGAGACAAAGGCGGCCGGGCGTGGTGCTGGCCACCCGCCCCTTAATGTGCCGTGCCGGCTTTCACAGGTGCTCGCTAACAGCACTTGGCTCCAACAGTCTGCTTTGATTCCGAATTAATAATTTGTCGCGAAAAAGATTTCAACGTTGGCAAGTGCGGGCCTTGGCGCCGGGCAGCACACAGCAGCCCTTTTTCACTTGCGAATGACGTCGCACGGGGGTCTTCAACGTGCAAGTAAAAAAATTCGTGTTTTAATATTTCCGTGGGTTTTTTTTTACGGCCCCTTTATAACATATGCTACAGGCCCCCCACACTAGCTTAATCCGGCACCGGTGGGGGTCTTTGTACAGACGTTTGTCAGACCACGGGAGGTGGGGGGAGAGGCCTTCACCCAGCAGTGAATTGACAAAGGGCTGTAAACGAAACTCATTCATTGGCCAGCGCAGACATGGTCTATCCACTGCCGGATGAAGGCCTCCCCAAAGCGTCGCGATCACACGGTAATTAAACCAAAGCTGTCCTCATTTCTTTGTTTGGATACAGAGGTGAGTACACACCTGATGTGCTTCTTGTACAGGCTTGCCCAAAGGACAGTGGGGTTGTTCTCTATATTTAACACATCGGGGTTATTTTAATTTATTTCCACGAATGTTCAAACTGACTTCACAATGACGCACGCGTGAATTCTCTTTTGAACTGAATTTAGGGCTTTTTTGTGACATTTGCACCGGTGTCATCTTTGAACGTTCGTCAATGATGTTTTGTCGTCTAAATCCACTCGGGGTTCTTCTTGGTCCAGTTTAGAAAAAGGTGGATTTGAGGTGACCTTCGCAGGAAGAAGAAGAAGACGAAAAATAATGAAAAGGAAAAAAATGTTAACTTAGAGAAAAAATCAATTAAAATGTTTTCATGCCAGTGTTGAAATAATTTCAGTAACCCGATGTGTCCTGACTTTTGGGCCACCGTCTGTATTGCAGCTGACCCTGTACTGACGTCCAGCAAGACCTTGGCATTGTGAGGTTCACTGTTCTCAAGTGACAAGGGCAACATCGCAGACAATGAGGATTCCAGGTGAGACCATTTGACACTGAGCACTCGGCATACGCGTGGTATCAGGTTATCATCACTCAATAAATACAATTGGGAAGTAATATATTGGTGCTAAATTCAAGTAAGCAACGGCAATAACGATACTGACCGAAACGACATCGTGTCGTACGGTACATCGTGAAAGCGGCCAAATACTTTCAACGCGTGATGTTTATTCTGAATGTGGAGGAAAACCGGAAGACCCGGAGATAAATCCACGCGACCACGGTGAGAGAGAGAGAGAGACACGCAAACTCCAAATATAGAGCAGCAGGCGTCAGGGTTGAGATCAAACCCACGACCTCCTGCATACCAGGCGAGGTAATTAACATCTCCTAGTCACTGCGGCGCCTCCACGGTGGGGAAAAGAGGAGGCCGTTGATCACGTTACAAAATTGGCAAATTTGAAACATTACCTGAAATTTACTCAATTGGTCTGTGTAAACATCGCCGCTGGGGGAGATTAAGGCAGCCGCTCGTGGTGCTGGGCACCCCACCCCCTCGTGTGCCGTGCCGGCCTTCCGAGGTGATCGCTAAGAGCCCTTGCCCCAACAGTCCGTTAAAGGCTCTACGATGCCGTGATCCGCGCCCGCAGTGTTCGTGCAGATCGTGGGGGTCGCCCTGTTTCTCATCATGGTGCTGTACGTGGGAAACCGCACGCTGGAGCTCAACCTGGAGAAGAAGATTAAGGACATGTTGCCAGCTGGTGAGAGTTCAAGCCACAGGATAACTGGAATTCACACACACGCCCACACGGCAACGCCGCAGGTGCCTTTTTGTTAAAAATAAAGTGCTTTTGCTCTACTTTACTGAAGGTAATCTGATTAATTTTAGGGTCGGGTGGTGTATATTCGTCCATTAACCTCAGCGGGTTGAATTCCTGCCCACGGTTCACATCAGTGGTGAGCGATATTCCGAAGCGATCCTGGGGCTCCCTTGTTTACCAGTCGGCACTGACCTGCGTAGCGAAGTATGTCCAAACTAACACTACGAATGACACTGCACAGAAAGGCCATCATCCAACCGTGGATTGATAATAGCTGCAAATTATTACCTAGTTTTAAATGAATTATTTCATTCATATTGAAACCTGGTGAGCCTCTTACCAATTGTTATCTCTTGCCATACTGCAGGTCACCTCACTTCTGTTTATGCTCCTTTTACCACGCTGCTCCACTCTGGAGTTCTCTCCCGTACTCTATTTTCCAAAATTCTTAACACAATAAAAAAACCAACTTGCTCAATTCAAGAATTGTAAAACCGTCTATTTGGGGATACTGCTGATGCGTTCGATGGTGATGTACAAGCGTGAAATAACGACGACAACAAAAATGTCCAACGCGTTTGACGTTTCGGGCAATGGTCCTTTCATCGCGTGCGCCTCCTGGCACGTAGTTTTCCTCCTGAGGCGGTGTTATTGACGGACGTGTTGGGTTTTTTTTTATCACGGAAACTTTGCTCAATTCAAGAAATGTGTTCACACTTCTGCTGTTACAACTGAAGTGGTGCTTGGCGTTTTGGGCCTTTCAGCCTGTGCTCAGCAACTGTGGTTTTACAAGAAAATATACAGTGGCAAAGGTGCCTTTTCTTGCCAGTATCAAAATATAACAATAGGTTATGTTTGCATGTTCACCGCAAGTACGCGTGGCGAATGCAGACAGGATGCCTTGCAAAAGGTTTTTGTTTGGTATTTTAACATCTCTTAACACCTGTTTTATTGCCAGAAAGGGTAAAATCTATCCTTATGGTGCCAAAGGTATTAGTTTCCTTTCTTTATCATTTTGTCTGCTTGGTAAAGGAAGAAGGTGAATTTTGGTTGTGTGGAAACAGGTTTCTTTTCAGTAAAAACAGGCAGGCATAACCGGACATTTTGTTTCCTTGGCAACCGTAATGGTTGACTTCAGGTTGAATTTTGATTTAAAGCTTTCGTAACTGCAGTGATGTTTGTTTGCACAACCAGGTTGTGAAACGAGGCCCTAAGATTAGGCTTTACCTGGTGAAAACAGGAATGTGTCTGTTCTACGTAAATTCCGCCTCATTTGCGTCCACAAAAGTACGCATGTCGAACAAATACGGAGCACACAAATGCCGTGGAACCCATGTGACACCGAGTTTGATTTCCAGCCAGGACCAACGTCAGTGGAGAGTGATGTCTGAACCGGCCCTGTGTGCCCACCCCTTCACCAATCCGCGCTGACCAGCGTGGTAAAGTATGGTCAGAGAAACCCTTGAAAGCCACGTGGCACAGAGAGGCCCTCGTCAGTGGAATATCCTCGTGTACAATGGGGTTTCTCTGGGCACTCCAAAATCCCTGGCACACGAGGCCAAACGCCCATTCACGAAATTGGCCAAACATCCCCAATACGGGTTCCTCCAGAAAAAGACTCGGTGAGGCCTTCCTGGTTAGACTACGTGATTGTCATCGGTATCATCATCATCATCATTCGGCTTTGTCTATCCGCTGCTGGATAAAGGCCTCTGCACACCATCGCCATTCCCTCATGGTCCAGTGCTGCTACCGTCTGTCTCACTCTCACGGACCGGACATCTGTGATGAAAGAGCTCCATAGGTCATCGGATTCCCCCAGTCTAAATAAATTTTCAGATCCTGACTCCGGCACTTTTAACCGATCCGGATCACTCCGTCTCCAAGTTGATTGTCCTCTCGAATGCATTATCTTCTTTGGCTGCTATTCTATCACGGGTACCGTCCATCATCCATCATCCCCCTCGAGTGATGTGTCCGACCCATGCCCGCTCACCTTGGGAATTGGTGTACTTATGCATTTTGAACTTATATACTTTATCTGTTCATATTAAGGGTTTTTGGGTTAGATTGCGAAAGTATGAATGTGTCGTAACCCTCCACCACCCGACACAGCCAGTAAGGTTTGTCATCTTAACAATGCCCCAATTAGTTTACTACTTCAGCCCACCGGTGTGTTGGAGAGTAAATCCACAATATTTACAATTTGAATGCAACATTTCTGTGGTAATTACATCCAACATCATCGAGCGATTTGCCAGAATAGCGAGGAAATCCACTTGCTTCCGGTCTTAAATTGTCGCGTTGTTTACGTGACAATCTTTACAGGCTGCGTCGGGTGGTGAAGGGTTACGACACATTTATACTTACACGATCTAACCCAAAAACCTCTATTGTGAATAATATTGGTCGCGAAAGCTCGATCTATTTTACATATTTATTTGTAGTGATTTGGTAACATTTCCTATAATTTGTACACCAAACGTTTTTCTTTGTACTGCTTTTTTTTGTAACTTTCTGACCCACCCCTACTGGACATCTGTGGAAAAAAAGCTTCATAGCTCATTGGATTTCTCCAGGATTAAGATTCTGATTACTCCTCTAATTATAAATCATAGGTCTCGTTTGGTTAAATTGTATAGGTATAATGTACTTTTTTTTTTTTTTACTATTTCACATTACAGTATACCTGCATGATTCAACCCAAAATAAACTAATCATCAAGTTTGTCGAACACGTAAGCTTTTCGCAACAAATATTATTCATGATAACGTTTTTTTGTTGGGTTATATCGCGTAAATATCAACGTGTCGTTAACCCACAGCACCCTACGTAGCCAATTAGTAAGCTTTGTCACGTGTACAAAACCTTCCAATTAGTTACTGCCATTTGGTCGTGAAAGATGATGTAAAAAATGTACTATTATGAATTGTGAATGTAGGTAATGGTAGTAATTGTTATTGTTAGTATGCACTAACGATGTTGTTGTTTTTAATGTCATGTGATGAGTGCAGAAATTAAAATCGTGGCTGTTCAGAGAAAAGGTAATTGCACACAAGACAATTACCCGTTTATACTTTTCAATTATAGTAATTTGAATTCTTCATCATTGTCATCAGACATGATCAGTCCACTGCGGGATGAAGCCCTCCCCAAGGCCTTCGCCATTTGAGGGCACCATGGTGGCTAGATGTTAACTACCTCGCCTGGTTTACAGGAGGTCGTGGGTTCGATCCCGATGCTGATGTCTGCATATTATGAGTTTGCATGCTGTCATGGTAACAGGGGTTTTCCCTTCAGCTCCGCTAGTTTTTCCCTCCACATTTAGAATCAACATGCGTTTTGGGGATTTTGGCTGATGTAAAGCCGCTTCGTTGGGCTATTATTTGTGGCCACGTCGCTTCTGATTAAAGAGCTGTATCGCCCAGTGGACCTTACCTGGTAAAATAAAAAAAAATAGTTTAGTTTCGTTGACATTTAGTCTCTGAATAATAAAAGCATCTCCAACGTCTGTGCATCGCAACCTGCACAGTATAAACAAAGACAGCACAGGTAGAGATGGTGAACCACAGTGCAGTCGAAACTATCATAATAACTGGCTGCTGTAAATACACTGGTCTGGTTCAGAAGGGTGCATAGCCTCACGGACCAAACTGTTTTTAGTCACAGTCACAACAAACACCCCCCCCCCCACCCATCAGTTTATCATACCATTTATTTTTCCGCCCATGCTAAATCTTTTTTGTAAAAAAAAATCACAGTCGCTAAGCACAAGACCAAAAAACCCACAACGCCAAGCGGCCAGCCAGCAACAAACAGCACTCGTGAAATGGGTGCCTAAAAAAGCCATGATTGACTGGAACACCAAGACGTTCTTGGTGTGTGTCTTTGTGTGTCTCTCTCTCTGCATGTGTGTCTGCCTGTGCTTCCTCGGTGTGTGTGTCACACTCGGTGTGTCTTTGTGTGTGTCTCTCTCTGCATGTGTGTCTGCCTGTGCTTCCTTGGTGCGTGTGTCACACTCGGTGTGTCTTTGTGTGTCTCTGTCTGCATGTGCGTCTGCCTGTGTTGTTTCCGTGTCTGTGTTTTATCATTCATTATTACCTGATGATGGTCGCTTGTGTTGCAACCGAAACGTCGTATTCTATTATTTTATTTTATTTTCTACGTGACTTTACCGAAAGAACCAAAGAGTAATTCCTGCAGTCACGAAAGCTTCGAACCCTGTTGTTGTTGTTGTCGCATTGCTTTGTTCGTGTTTTATTGTTGCTATAGTAACCAGGTTGCTATGGTGTCACCAGGTCCCCGTTAAAATGTATCACTTATTGCCCAGTTGGTTTTACCTGCGCCACGAAAATGTAACCTCACCTAATGAACAAGCTTTTCTTAGCCGTGACCGGGTATTGAATTCGGGGCTCTGCGTTCCTAGCCCGTTAACCAGGTGCTCGTCAACTAAGGTGGTAAGTGGAGGTTGGTAAGTGGAGGTTAGTCAGCGGGTATCATATATTATTATTATTATTGTTGAGTGCAGCTACTCACACCCGTGAAATGTGTATTAGTCTCACTGCAAATGTATGGGACTTTAGGTGTCTTCCGTCGTGGTCACGGTGTGTGTGCGTGTTAAGCTGCATGCAAATAAGTGCACGTATACGGCGCGGGAAGCGGTAGCGTAGCGGTATTGGGCCTCCAGTCAGTCAACGCATCCTGAAAATAAGTACCTGGCGCAGCTGTGGGGACATCAGCGCTGGGGAGACAAAGGCGACCGGGCGTTTTGCTGCTCACACCACACCCACTCCTGTACCAATAACTGGATTTTAATCGGTGCTCGCTCACATCACTTTAACCCAACGGGCTCTGTAGGCGACACGGAGTGTTCTCGATTTGAAGTTTTCGTGACTGCGAGGATCCATATTCTTTGGTTCTTTCGGTAAAGTCACGTAGGTGAAAGAAAGAAAAAAAAATCACGACGTTTCGGGCTTAACACAAGCGCCCTACGTCAGGTGGGACCACCACAGCTAGAAACATTTGCTGGGATGGGCAAGAGGGTGCTTGTGTTGCGCCCGAAACGTCGTGATTCTTTTAAAAATCTTTTTTTCTCTTCTTTCTTCACCTACGTGACTTTACCGAAAGAACCAACGAGGGTATACACGGGGTGTCTTTGTCGGCGCGCGTGCGTCCGGAGGAATGTGCGCAGTGGTTTTTAGCACAGTGCGCTGCAGACCTACATTCACCCCAGTTCGATTACCAGCCGAGGTTCAGTGGCAAGTTAGTACCTTGACGTGCATTGGGCAACTCCTTTGTCCGAACAAGATTCCAGCATGTGGAGAAGGACATGGAGCGGAACATCAGACATGATATTCATATTCTTAGTTTTTTCGGTAAAACGTTGAAGAGAAACAACAAAATAACAAAATATATATAAAACAATAAAAAATTCTCACGACGTTTCGACCATAACTCAAACGGTCATCATCATGAGTTATGGTCGAAACGTCGTGAGAATTTTTTATTGTTTTATATATATTTTGTTATTTTGTTGTTTCTCTTCAACGTGACTTTACCGAAAAAACTAAGAATATGAATTACTGCAGTCACGAAAGCTTTAAATCAAAATCAGACATGATGTCAAGTAACGCGCGGCACATCCCGTAAACTCAACGGCAGCTTGAGCGGTGTTTAACTTTTGACTTGAAGCTTTCGTGCCTGCAGGGATCCACGCTCTCTGGGTCTTTCGGTAAAGTCAGGGAGGCTGAGAAAAATAATAACAGATCGCGACGTTTCGGACGCAACACAAGCTTCCGTTATTTTTCTACCGACGTGACTTCACCGAAAGACCCTAAGAGTATTGGTGGTTAACTCTCTGTGTGTGTGTGAGTGTGCTGGGTCTCGTAACTGGAGAGCTTTAGGGGGTTATCTCTGTGTGTGTGTGTGCTGGGTCTCGTAACTGGAGAGCTTTAGGGGGTTATCTCTGTGTGTGTGTGTGTGCTGGGTCTCGTAACTGGAGAGCTTCAGGGGGTTATCTCTGTGTGTGTGTGTGCTGGGTCTCGTAACTGGAGAGCTTTAGGGGGTTATCTCTGTGTGTGTGTGTGCTGGGTCTCGTAACTGGAGAGCTTTAGGGGGTTATCTGTGTGTGTGTGCTGGGTCTCGTAACTGGAGAGCTTTAGGGGGTTATCTGTGTGTGTGTGTGTGCTGGGTCTCGTAACTGGAGAGCTTCAGGGGGTTATCTCTGTGTGTGTGTGTGTGCTGGGTCTCGTAGCTGGAGAGCTTTAGGGGGTTATCTCTCTGTGTGTGTGTGTGTGCTGGGTCTCGTAACTGGAGAGCTTTAGGGGGTTATCTCTATGTGTGTGCATGTGTGCTGGGTCTCGTAACTGGAGAGCTTTAGGGGGTTATCTCTGTGTGTGTGTGTGCTGGGTCTCGTAACTGGAGAGCTTTAGGGGGTTATCTCTCTGTGTGTGTGCGTGTGTGCTGGGTCTCGTAACTGGAGAGCTTCAGGGGGTTATCTCTCTGTGTGTGTGTGTGCTGGGTCTCGTAACTGGAGAGCTTTAGGGGGTTATCTCTGTGTGTGTGTGTGTGCTGGGTCTCGTAACTGGAGAGCTTCAGGGGGTTATCTCTGTGTGTGTGTGTGTGCTGGGTCTCGTAACTGGAGAGCTTCAGGGGGTTATCTCTGTGTGTGTGTGTGTGCTGGGTCTCGTAACTGGAGAGCTTTAGGGGGTTATCTCTGTGTGTGTGTGTGCTGGGTCTCGTAACTGGAGAGCTTCAGGGGGTTATCTCTGTGTGTGTGTGTGCTGGGTCTCGTAACTGGAGAGCTTCAGGGGGTTATCTCTGTGTGTGTGTGTGCTGGGTCTCGTAACTGGAGAGCTTCAGGGGGTTATCTCTGTGTGTGTGCGTGTGCTGGGTCTCGTAACTGGAGAGCTTCAGGGGGTTATCTCTCTGTGTGTGTGCGTGTGTGCTGGGTTTCGTAACTGGAGAGCTTCAGGGGGTTATCTCTGTGTGTGTGTGTGTGCTGGGTCTCGTAACTGGAGAGCTTTAGGGGGTTATCTGTGTGTGTGTGTGCTGGGTCTCGTAACTGGAGAGCTTTAGTGGGTTATCTGTGTGTGTGTGTGCTGGGTCTCGTAACTGGAGAGCTTTAGGGGGTTATCTCTCTGTGTGTGTGCGTGTGTGCTGGGTCTCGTAACTGGAGAGCTTTAGGGGGTTATCTGTGTGTGTGTGTGCTGGGTCTCGTAACTGGAGAGCTTTAGGGGGTTATCTGTGTGTGTGTGTGTGCTGGGTCTCGTAACTGGAGAGCTTTAGGGGGTTATCTCTATGTGTGTGTGTGTGTGCTGGGTCTCGTAACTGGAGAGCTTTAGGGGGTTATCTGTGTGTGTGTGTGTGCTGGGTCTCATAACTGGAGAGCTTTAGGGGGTTATCTCTATGTGTGTGTGTGCTGGGTCTCGTAACTGGAGAGCTTTAGGGGGTTATCTCTGTGTGTGTGTGTGCTGGGTCTCGTAACTGGAGAGCTTCAGGGGGTTATCTCTGTGTGTGTGTGTGCTGGGTCTCGTAACTGGAGAGCTTTAGGGGGTTATCTGTGTGTGCTGGGTCTCGTAACTGGAGAGCTTTAGGGGGTTATCTGTGTGTGTGTGTGTGTGCTGGGTCTCGTAACTGGAGAGCTTTAGGGGGTTATCTCTATGTGTGTGTGTGCTGGGTCTCGTAACTGGAGAGCTTTAGGGGGTTATCTCTGTGTGTGTGTGTGTGCTGGGTCTCGTAACTGGAGAGCTTTAGGGGGTTATCTGTGTGTGTGTGTGCTGGGTCTCGTAACTGGAGAGCTTTAGGGGGTTATCTCTGTGTGCGTGTGTGCTGGGTCTCGTAACTGGAGAGCTTTAGGGGGTTATCTGTGTGTGTGTGTGTGCTGGGTCTCGTAACTGGAGAGCTTTAGGGGGTTATCTGTGTGTGTGTGTGTGCTGGGTCTCGTAACTGGAGAGCTTTAGGGGGTTATCTCTATGTGTGTGCGTGTGTGCTGGGTCTCGTAACTGGAGAGCTTCAGGGGGTTATCTCTCTGTGTGTGTGTGTGCTGGGTCTCGTAACTGGAGAGCTTTAGGGGGTTATCTCTGTGTGTGTGTGTGTGCTGGGTCTCGTAACTGGAGAGCTTCAGGGGGTTATCTCTGTGTGTGTGTGTGTGCTGGGTCTCGTAACTGGAGAGCTTCAGGGGGTTATCTCTGTGTGTGTGTGTGTGCTGGGTCTCGTAACTGGAGAGCTTTAGGGGGTTATCTCTGTGTGTGTGTGTGTGCTGGGTCTCGTAACTGGAGAGCTTTAGGGGGTTATCTCTGTGTGTGTGTGTGCTGGGTCTCGTAACTGGAGAGCTTTAGGGGGTTATCTCTGTGTGTGTGTGTGTGCTGGGTCTCGTAACTGGAGAGCTTTAGGGGGTTATCTCTGTGTGTGTGTGTGTGTGCTGGGTCTCGTAACTGGAGAGCTTTAGGGGGTTATCTCTGTGTGTGTGTGTGTGCTGGGTCTCGTAACTGGAGAGCTTTAGGGGGTTATCTCTGTGTGTGTGTGTGCTGGGTCTCGTAACTGGAGAGCTTTAGGGGGTTATCTCTGTGTGTGTGCGTGTGTGCTGGGTCTCGTAACTGGAGAGCTTTAGGGGGTTATCTGTGTGTGTGTGTGCTGGGTCTCGTAACTGGAGAGCTTTAGGGGGTTATCTCTGTGTGCGTGTGTGCTGGGTCTCGTAACTGGAGAGCTTTAGGGGGTTATCTGTGTGTGTGTGTGTGCTGGGTCTCGTAACTGGAGAGCTTTAGGGGGTTATCTCTATGTGTGTGTGTGCTGGGTCTCGTAACTGGAGAGCTTTAGGGGGTTATCTCTGTGTGTGTGTGTGTGCTGGGTCTCGTAACTGGAGAGCTTTAGGGGGTTATCTCTGTGTGTGTGTGTGCTGGGTCTCGTAACTGGAGAGCTTTAGGGGGTTATCTCTGTGTGTGTGTGTGCTGGGTCTCGTAACTGGAGAGCTTTAGGGGGTTATCTCTGTGTGTGTGTGTGCTGGGTCTCGTAACTGGAGAGCTTTAGGGGGTTATCTCTGTGTGTGTGTGTGTGCTGGGTCTCGTAACTGTAGAGCTTTAGGGGGTTATCTCTGTGTGTGTGTGTGTGCTGGGTCTCGTAACTGGAGAGCTTTAGGGGGTTATCTCTGTGTGTGTGCGTGTGTGCTGGGTCTCGTAACTGGAGAGCTTTAGGGGGTTATCTGTGTGTGTGTGTGTGCTGGGTCTCGTAACTGGAGAGCTTTAGGGGGTTATCTCTGTGTGTGCGTGTGTGCTGGGTCTCGTAACTGGAGAACTTTAGGGGGTTATCTCTGTGTGTGTGCATGTGTGCTGGGTCTCGTAACTGGAGAGCTTTAGGGGGGTTATCTCTGTGTGTGTGTGCTGGGTCTCGTAACTGGAGAGCTTTAGGGGGTTATCTCTCTGTGTGTGTGCATGTGTGCTGGGTCTCGTAACTGGAGAGCTTTAGGGGGTTATCTCTGTGTGTGTGTGTGTGTTGGGTCTCGTAACTGGAGAGCTTTAGGGGGTTATCTCTCTGTGTGTGTGCTGGGTCTCGTAACTGGAGAGCTTTAGGGGGTTATCTCTCTGTGTGTGTGCATGTGTGCTGGGTCTCGTAACTGGAGAGCTTTAGGGGGTTATCTCTGTGTGTGTGTGCTGGGTCTCGTAACTGGAGAGCTTTAGGGGGTTATCTCTCTGTGTGTGTGCATGTGTGCTGGGTCTCGTAACTGGAGAGCTTTAGGGGGTTATCTCTGTGTGTGTGTGCTGGGTCTCGTAACTGGAGAGCTTTAGGGGGTTATCTCTGTGTGTGTGTGTGTGTGCTGGGTCTCGTAACTGGAGAGCTTTAGGGGGTTATCTCTGTGTGTGTGTGTGCTGGGTCTCGTAACTGGAGAGCTTTAGGGGGTTATCTGTGTGTGTGTGTGTGCTGGGTCTCGTAACTGGAGAGCTTTAGGGGGTTATCTCTGTGTGTGTGTGTGTGCTGGGTCTCGTAACTGGAGAGCTTTAGGGGGTTATCTCTGTGTGTGTGTGTGTGCTGGGTCTCGTAACTGGAGAGCTTTAGGGGGTTATCTCTGTGTGTGTGCGTGTGTGCTGGGTCTCGTAACTGGAGAGCTTTAGGGGGTTATCTGTGTGTGTGTGTGCTGGGTCTTGTAACTGGAGAGCTTTAGGGGGTTATCTCTGTGTGTGCGTGTGTGCTGGGTCTCGTAACTGGAGAGCTTTAGGGGGGTTATCTCTGTGTGTGTGTGCTGGGTCTCGTAACTGGAGAGCTTTAGGGGGTTATCTCTCTGTGTGTGTGCATGTGTGCTGGGTCTCGTAACTGGAGAGCTTTAGGGGGTTATCTCTGTGTGTGTGTGTGTTGGGTCTCGTAACTGGAGAGCTTTAGGGGGTTATCTCTCTGTGTGTGTGCTGGGTCTCGTAACTGGAGAGCTTTAGGGGGTTATCTCTGTGTGTGTGTGTGCTGGGTCTCGTAACTGGAGAGCTTTAGGGGGGTTATCTCTCTGTGTGTGTGCATGTGTGCTGGGTCTCGTAACTCGAGAGCTTTAGGGGGGTTATCTCTCTGTGCGTGTGTGCTGGGTCTCGTAACTGGAGAGCTTTAGGGGGTTATCTCTCTGTGTGTGTGTGCTGGGTCTCGTAACTGGAGAGCTTTAGGGGGTTATCTCTGTGTGTGTGTGTGTGCTGGATCTCGTAACTGGAGAGCTTTAGGGGGGTTATCTCTCTGTGTGTGTGCATGTGTGCTGGGTCTCGTAACTGGAGAGCTTTAGGGGGTTATCTCTGAGTGTGTGTGCTGGGTCTCGTAACTGGAGAGCTTTAGGGGGTTATCTCTGTGTGTGTGTGTGCTGGGTCTCGTAACTGGAGAGCTTTAGGGGGGTTATCTCTCTGTGTGTGTGCATGTGTGCTGGGTCTCGTAACTGGAGAGCTTTAGGGGGGTTATCTCTGTGTGTGTGTGCTGGGTCTCGTAACTGGAGAGCTGTAGGGGGGTTATCTCTCTCTGTGTGTGTGTGCTGGGTCTCGTAACTGGAGAGCTTTAGGGGGTTATCTCTGTGTGTGTGCTGGGTCTCATAACTGGAGAGCTTCAGGGGGTTATCTCTGTGTGTGTGTGTGTGCTGGGTCTCGTAACTGGAGAGCTTTAGGGGGTTATCTCTGTGTGTGTGTGTGCCGGGTCTCGTAACTGGAGAGCTTTAGGGGGGTTATCTCTCTGTGTGTGTGCATGTGTGCTGGGTCTCGTAACTGGAGAGCTTTAGGGGGTTATCTCTGTGTGTGTGTGCTGGGTCTCGTAACTGGAGAGCTTTAGGGGGTTATCTCTGTGTGTGTGTGTGTGTGCTGGGTCTCGTAACTGGAGAGCTTTAGGGGGGTTATCTCTGTGTGTGTGTGCATGTGTGCTGGGTCTCGTAACTGGAGAGCTTTAGGGGGGTTATCTCTGTGTGTGTGTGCTGGGTCTCGTAACTGGAGAGCTGTAGGGGGGTTATCTCTCTCTGTGTGTGTGCTGGGTCTCGTAACTGGAGAGCTTTAGGGGGTTATCTCTGTGTGTGTGCGTGTGTGCTGGGTCTCGTAACTGGAGAGCTTCAGGGGGTTATCTCTCTGTGTGTGTGCATGTGCCGGTTCTCATGGCAGAGATCGAGAATATCTCTCCGGAGGAGAAGAAGCCGTATTTCAAGTGCGGTCTCCCAGAACCGTGCCCCGACAACCACCTGCCCTTCCGAGTGCTCACGGGCGCGGCCAACATCGTCGGACCAAAGATCTGCCTGGACGATAAAATGTGAGGGGGTTGGTCGTGTGGCTCGGAGGGTCCCTCGCACCATGTCAGAGAGCGCTCATGTGTCACTCGTCACGTGTCACTCGTCACGTGTCACGCGCCGCACCACCCACACAACCCTCCTCCTCCCCTTCCTCCTGTCCACTCTGCAGACCTCACCGCACCAAAAGCCACCATTGGCACGCTTCAGTTACCGTATTGTGCTGAAGCACTTTGGGACCTGCTTGAGTGTCCGAGATTCACTCCTGCACTGATTTTTTTAAAAATTGTATTGTTTGGGGTGAAGTTCTCGCCAAGCCATCTCTCTCAGTCTCACGATGCAACAATCCATCAATGCATGGGTGTATGTTGAACTTCTTTCACACCGCACATAGCCTACCGTGCTAATCAGAGGTGTGGGTGAAAAACAACAAGCTAAACACGAAAATAAATTCCGAAGAAATGTTTTTCCAATCTAGATTTAAAAGTGCATAGCTCGAGAGGCTTCCTAATATAGGAAGGAAGAGCGTTCCAGACGACCGCAGAAATGCATGAGCAAATCTCGTCGCTCCACCATCACTCCACCATTTCCGCTGAGGTTGTCCTCTCATGGCTGTGTTCCTCCCTTTCCGTGTCTGATGTTCAACTTACGCTTTCAATGTGTTCAATTGAAGGCCTCCCCAAACTGTTTCCATTTGCCCCGGCCTTGCATTTAGCTCCCATGCATGAGCTGATTTCATCTCTCTGTCTCCGTGGTGGATATCATTTTGGGCGCCACGGTGGCAAGATGTTAACTACCTCGCCTGGTATACAGGAGGTCGAAGGTTCGATCCGGACCCTGACGCCTGTTGTATATTTGGAGTGTGCGTGTGTATCTTTCCCCGTGGTCGCGTGGACTTTTCTCCGGTTCCTCCGCATTTTCCCACCACGTTTAGAAACATGCGTCTGTGAAAAAGAGCTTTATCGCTTAGTGGGCCTTATCGGCAACCTGCAACTCATCGGTGGTGCTGAAGCGGTAATAACTTGGCATTTTTGTTCACCCGTTGCGGGTGGAGGGAGGGTGTACGACACAAAATTTTATAAGAAATCACTTATCAATCATGATATTGGTCGCGAAAGCCCACGTGTTGAATTTGTTTTAGATTTACATGGGAAGCGGAGTACCCGGACGAAACCCGTACATACGAGGGGGAGAACACAGGCGGTGGGGGGGGTGTAACACTCAAAGGTTTGCAAAGACTGTCTTACGGATCCACTTGCTGTACTGCCCTCTGCCGGCCAACTTACTTCCCAGCGGGTATGTTGCACAAATCTGTGCATGATCCACCAACCTTGCCTCCAGTGCCTTGGATGGCGGCAGGCCTGCATATCCACCGCGCCAGGCTAACTAAATCAACGTGCAAATGAAAAATGGGCAAAGAAGCGTGGGGAGACGGGAATGCGCACACTCGGAATGAAGGATGAGCAACTGAAAAAGAGGAAAACATGGACGAGGGAACAATCGGAGGTGAAAGGGATGCTATTTAGCCCCCTGTTACAAGCAGCCCCTTTTGCCCACTTCAGTAATTTGTTTCTTGCTGTGGTTGTCCCACCTGATGACGGGCACTTGTGTTGCGCCCGAAACGTCGTGATTTTATTTATTTTATTTTCTACCTACGTGACTTTACCGAAAGAACCAAAGAGAATGGATCCCTGCAGTCACGAAAACTTCAAATTTAGACCATTCCGACTATTAAGAAAAGCTCGCTCGGGGCAGGTCACGTTGCGAGAAGGGATGCTGGCCGATGATCGAGGACAACGACGATGCCGTAGAAGCCGAGGAATGGAACGCACCCGAGAGGGCCTCCATGCCGGAGATGGAGCGATGAAATCAGCTCCTGTACGTGTACTAGATCAGGGGGTCGGCAGACGCGCGGCTCTATGAAGGAACTGCTTGGCGAGGTTATTTAATAAGGACCACCGTCTCGTATTCACGTGCATTGCGGCTCTTGAAATATCGAGTTTATTAGGGAACTCGAAAAAAATGGCACTTCTTGTTATTTTGATTGCCCCACCCCTGTACTGGATGGATTGTTGTTGTATCGTGGAGGGATCTTGGATGATGGGGGACAGTGCCGGATTATCCCAGTAGCAAAAGTAGCTACACATGCTACGGGCCCCGCACTTTCAAGGGCCCCGCGCTAAACTATTTCAAGCAATCAATTCCGGTTCAGTGATTATGCACTTGCTCTATTACTATAGTACTATACCGCCTTCAACTTTAAAGAACGACTGGGTGTTTCAGGTTAGCGATTTGTCGTATTATCTGGCTGTATAGCAAATGAAAAAATACAATTACTCTACTGTTGAAGTAAAAAAAAACTATTTGTTGTTTTATTTAAGGCCCCTTTATAACATATGCTACAGGCCCCGCATTAGCTTAATCTGGCTTTGGGGACAGATTGGGGAGGCCTTCGTCCATTTGTGGATTGATCATGGCTGATGAGTAATAGTCTAATGGACTTGCCGGTTACTGCAATAAATCCTTGCTCTACTGCTGCTGCTGATTGCTGTTTGCTACTGAATGCCGTCGCAGAATAATGAGCAGCGCCAGAAACAACGTGGGACGGGGATTCAACATCGTCATCGTGGATGGTGAGTTTACTTCCATGTTGTTGTTGTCTGTCTTGATATATCATTGTGCGAACCGGTCCCGGGCCTCCCCCGAGGTCGACTCGGCCTCAAGCGAGTGCTCGGTGCGGTGTGTAAACATCGCCACCAAGGGAGATAGAGGCGGCCGGGCGTGGTGCTGGCCAGCCACCCCCTCGTGCGCCGTGCCGGCCTTCGTAGGTGCTTGCTAACAGTCTGTTAAGTCTTTGTATTTGGCTGGAACGTTCCTAGCGGTTAGCACACGCAGATCTTGGCAACCACGATCTGTAGCAGCTGGGAGAAGCTCCACGTGAACTCTCATGGACATTTTGAGAATAATTATCATAATTTAAAAAAATGTGGTTTTGCCTTTTAATAATTTGTACACGAGTGGGTTTAAGGAACTAAAGTGGCAGATTCTCAGCTTAAATTGATCACAGATCAGTCTATTAAGTCAGTCGGTCGACTAAAAGGACCTTGTTGTCGCCGATTAATCGGCTTCCTTTAGCAACAGTGGCAGTCGACGCATCCTGCCTTCCGAAGGCAGGAAACCCCCCTACAAGCCACGCCCCACAGTGACGCGGATAATTAGCATGCCGATGACATCACCGAAAGGGCCCCGCCCATCAACCTCTCATCCACAGGTGATGGGCAGGGTGAAGCTTTTTTTTATCTTTTCCCCAACCGCGTTTGTTACTTGAAGAGCTGAGCAAACGAAGCGATAATCGGAAAGAGTTATCGGTTACTTGTGTAATTGACGAACCCGGGTCTTGCTGTGTGTGTGTGTGTGCATTCTCCTCCGATTCGTGTTGATTCTCAGGAGTGAAGGGAAATGTTTTGGAAGTTCACACCTCGGATGTGTACAATGGAGGTAAGAGAGTTTCCTTGGATGTCTCCTCTTCTTTGCTCCTCTGCCCAACTCAAACTCCAACCTCGAGCACTGTGTAGGTTTTCGCGGTTGTCCCCGACAGTCCTCGTGGGGAGTGGTGGCGCAGCAGTTAGCGCGCTGCGTCACGAACCCAGCGACGCAGGTTCGATTTCCGGCTCGCGGCCAACACCGGTGACTGATTGTCTGAACCGGTTCTGGGCCTCCCCTAGCTCGACTCAGCCTCAAATGAGTACCTGGTGTGATGTGTAAACATCGTCACTGGGGAGACAAAGGCGGCCGGGCGTGGTGGTGACCACCCGCCCCCTTGTGCGCTAACAGCACTTGCCCCAACAGTCTGTTACAGGCTATATGGGAGGGCTTTGTCTGTGGTACGGCCCTCCATTGCGTTTGTCTCGTCACTGCGTGTTGCGTGGCACGGTGTCCGACGTTTCCCTCCACGTGCTGGAAGCTTCTTCAGGAGCAATTAGATCACGACGTTTTGCTCGAGACTACATCGAGCATCATCAGGGCAAGATCCAGGACGTCAAATTTAACAGATCCAGGACGCTGAGACTGTTGGGCAGATCATAAGGTGGCCCAAACCCAGCAATGGTCTATTCCTTATACAAATGGATGTGTTTGTTTATTCCTAGAAATCGCTAAACTCATCGCGTTCCTGAAGACCATAAAGGACGGCTCGATCGCAATCATCGCCTCGTTCGACGACGCGTCCACGAAGTGAGTCTCGCTGCGTTTCATCGCAACAGCAGCAGCAGCAGCAGAAGCGCTAAACTGCCTCACGACACTGCGCCTCTTTTTCATCGGACGCGGTTGTTTTTTTTTTCCGTTCGTTCCTCATCGCGTGCGCTGTTACACAGCAAGTCGTCCTCGTTTAACGCGGTAGATGCCTTCGCGAAAACAATTTCCCCCGTGAGCAACGTAATGATAAAGTGTTTGGTGCGATACGGTGCACGCGCGCGCACAGTGAGATGGCGGGACAAGCAGCTTGGGGTAAGGAGCCGCCGCGTTTCCGTATCATTCCGCCTACCGCGTCGCACCGCTCGGCTGCTGCAGCTCAGGAAAGTAGTTCGTTGTCAACCGCTCGTGAACCGCGTCACGAGGGCGAGCGCAGAGTGTTCCCTCCTCGTGTGTAAGAACCCTGTGGATAGCAAAACACGCGCCAGCGGTGGACTTGCCGCACACGGACGCACTTGCACGGGAGTGCATGTTGCGTTAGATTGTCGGCAGAGGGCAGTGCGGACAAGGATCCATTGTTGGACTCCCACCCGCCCTCCCCGCCCTCCCCCAACGACTTTTCTTGCACATTTAAAATGTTGCCACCTGTGACCCGCACGGCGTGGGCAGGCCTCGTGGTCAGAATGTGACCGCGACGTGGAAGTATACAGCCCACCGTTCGTAACCGCAGCGCGACGTCCGCCGCCTCCGTCGGACACCCCGTGGCACAGGGGCAGGAACCGTTGTGGAAACTGGCAGTTTACGTGTGTGGGGTTCTGAGCAGTGGCGGGTACGGTGTGGTATTGGGTTATCGTGGGTACCGGTACAGTGGTATCGGTATGATGGTGCCGGGTATGGTGGCATGGGTATGGTGGTATTGGGTTTGATGGTAGTTGTGTGGTGGGACCGGGCATGGTGGTTCCTGTATGATGATACCGGTACGGTGGTTCCTGGTAATTGTGGTACCATTTTGGTGGTACCATTATGGTGGTTCCCTTCACATACCAGCACGCCTCGATCGCCGTGTGCATCTACGAAGACGGCGTCGTGTGCTCGCGACATCGGGCGGTGACGGGCACGGCCTTTGGTTAATTTGACCGGCTCGCCGTGCCGCCGCGTAACTGACTTCGGCACAAAACATCCCAACGCTGGAAATTACCCGCGAAGAAATCACTCTATTGAGATCGCACGTGGCTGGCAACAAACAACATCCGTCGCCCTCGACTGCAAGAAGATGACACAGGACCTTTGCTGAAAAGGAGTCTTGCGACTCCGTGATGCTTTCCCGGGAAGCACGCTTAATAATCTCTTTGTTTTACTCGTCCGCTCTGCAGCTTGAACGACGAGGCTCGGGGTCTGCTCGCGGACCTGGGAAGCAAGTTCATCAAGGACCTGGGCATGCGCGACAACTGGGTGTTTATTGGAGGCAAGGGGCTGAACCTCAAAACGTCCTACGAACGGGTAAGGGTTGACCCCCTGTCGAAGCGCAATTACCGGTTAATCGCCGCACGACTCGCATTGTAAATGTTGTGGGTTTACTCTCCAACACACAACCGGTGTGCTGTACTAGTGACGAATTTTTTTTATGTTTTGTTTACGTGACGAAACCTTGCTAATTGGCTGTGTCCGGTGGTGGCGGGTTTTTCGACACATTTCTTTCATGGGACCTCTTTTGTCGGTATCAAAGTATGAAACATAAGAATAGGTTTTACCCTTTCTGGCAAAACAACAGGAGGTGTTAAGATGTTCAAACACCAAATAGAAACCTTTTGCAAGCCATCAAGTCTGCATTAACCACATGTCCTTGTGGTGAACATTCAAACAAACATGCTCTGATAAGAAATGCATTTTCTTTGAAACCGATTGGCCTATACCAGACACTATAATGGTAGGAAACGTAGTGGACTGGAAGCCCAACCGGGATTAATTCACAGGAGGCAGGGGATTCATTGTGTATGTCTGTGGATCTCTGTCCACGTGTATTCGGACACCCGGATAAAATGGGAGGGGCGGGGCTGGTGGAGTGGGGAGGGTGGGGAGGGGAGGGTGGGGAGGGGAGGGTGAGGGGAGGGTGGGGAGGGGCTGGGTGGGGGGTGGGGCTGGGTGGGGGGTGGGAGGGGTGGGGCTGGGTGGGGAGGGGCTGGTCACCCCGTGGTGCCCTTATAAAACTCAACGTTTAACCTACTCACGCCGGCTTGTGCCCACCCTCACAGTCGGGCATATTTGCGGAATACACCACGTGGTGCCGCCATTGACCCTGGCCATTGACCGAGCAACCCAACGTTCCTACTACCAGCTCCCTCCGCAGGAGAATGTGTTTAACGTTCTCTGGTCCTGACACTGGTGAGACCGGGACACATTTATATTCACGCGATCGAACTCAAAAAACCTCCATTATGGATAATGTTTGTCGCGAAAGCCCACTATGTGTTCACCTGCACGCGCTCTCTCATGCCGATGGGCGTCTATGGCTCCAGATTGAGCAGGAAACCGTGCAGGTGAATTTATTGAGAAATTCGAACGCGCTGGCAGTGGCTTTTCTTACATAGACCTACAGTGATATGTGAAGCCTCACTTGTCGACTAGCAGAGGCCCGCTCACAACTCACTCACGGCTCTGCAAACTGTTCATCTGCAAAGATAAAAAAAAAAGATGAAGCACCAAAAATATGTTCATGTGAAGGGGGCGTTTAGTGTGCAGTCATTGGTATGGCTTCCAAATGTTTGCACAGCTCAACCAGGACACATTGGGAGCTGGCAGCCCCCCTCCCTCTGCTAGCCCTGCCCACTTTCGCATAGCCACTCCCACTCAACCGCTATCCCCGCCCACTACTCATGTAGTCCCGCCCACTACTCAGAATGCCTCAGCCACTACTCTACTGGACATCTGTGACTACCGGAAATGAGCTTCATAGCTCATCGGATTCCTGCAGTCTAAATAAAGACTCGGAATGTGATTCCACTCTGGTGGCCCTGGCCTTTGCTCGCATCACGAGTCGAGCGTGAGGCCACACCATCTAAAACACAGTGACAGCCTCTCTGAAACCACCTGGACTATCCCAGCCAAACCGGAGTGTTTGGGTTGTTGGTTCATTAATGACCTGGCTGAGACCATTAGCTCACCACTCTTGATGTCCGTCAGGACGTGTCCAGCGGACTGGCGACCTCTGTGTTGTAAGGCGTTGCTGTGACATCATAGGGAATGACATCACTTCCTGCGATGTCATAATTTCGGTTCGATATTAAACACATTTTTGGATCCACTGTTGGTTCGTATCTAGGTCCAAGTTTTGTGAACAGATCCCTGCACGTGCTGGAGGAGGAGGAGGCTTTCACATGGCTCTGTGGCTACGTGGGCTGACATCCACTCGCACCTACATAACATTGACATTCATCTTCTTTGGTTCTTTCGGTAAAGTCACGTATAAGGGAAATGATAAAATATATATTTTATTGTAATAGGTTTTACCCTTTTAACTGTTAAAAGGGTAAAACCTATTACTATATCTTGTTACTGGCAAAGGAGGTCTCATAATTTATTTTATTGTTTCCCTTATACGTGACTTTACCGAAAGAACCAAGAATATGAATCCCTGCAATCACGAAAGCTTTAAATCAAAATTGACAAACATATTTTTGTTCTCGCATATCTGGCGCTCTCAACTATGTGACAGTCACGTCCAAAAGCATTCGCGAAAGAAAACTCCCTCTTGACGTCAAGGAGAAGGGCGATTACAGTTAGCGACCAGGAGAGGGCGACATTGGCTTGAGCGAGTGCGGAGTGTGGATTGCAAACTAAGCCACGCAAACTATTCACCGCCCCAACATTCGATTAATTCTATCTCACTCGTTTTGACTCTCTCGTTTGTATTGGCTATCATTTGCGTGGTTTTGGTTTCCTCCATAAGCCTTAATGCAACGTGAGCTTATCGTTTGGATTTCAGTTGCATACATCGTAAATGTGCATCCATAAGCTCACGATTTGATGTCACAGCAATAAGGATACATTATTTTTTTCGACGAATCGACGCGTCGCCATGCCTATTAGGGCAATGTCTCTGCTATGAAGTAGGGCCATTACCTGTTGTTGATGCATGTGTTTAGTTGTGGGCCACTACCTGTGCAGTATACAAAAAAAGTTTCTTGTAGTTCGTGAGATAAGTACAGGGACTCCTCTCCTTATGAACGATTCGGGTTCCAGAGGTCTGTTCGTAAGTCAAAATTTACTCCTGTCGATTGCAAAAATGTTGTACGGCATGTACACGAAACACAGGGAATGGCTTTAAAAGATGTCGATGCCACAGCTTGTTCACGTTCTACAGATGTAGATGCCACCACCGGCATCGATTGCGCCGCGGTTTAACTTGCGACTCTCGGTCCGAACAGGCAACTGGACATACGGACAGGTTTGTTCGTAGCTCTGAAAGTTCGTAAGTCGAATGTTCGTAAGTAGAGGAGTCCCTGCATGCATGTGGCTGTCGTTGAAATGTCGATCGTCAGGCGGTGCTCAGAGTAAGAGTAACAGGATAAAGGTACGGCCCCGAAATGTCTTTCTCAAGCCACTGCTGGCAGAAGTGCCTCCACCCGAGGGAGCTCTCGAGGGCAATTGATCCACTCTTCCACGCTGGTCAGTTGTGTTGGAAGATGCGGGAGTATACCCACGCTTGATCCCACTGCACGCACCCTTCTGATGGCGATCGCACTGTGGTGTAACACGGGTCTATACCGCTCGGTTGACAGAAGCAGCGGGGATATTATTATTTTTTTTACTTGGCACATTGCTTCAACTGCCGCACCGGGAGATGGAATCGAACTGGCGACCTCTGCATTGCAAGGCATTGCCGTGACATCATGGAAGTGACATCCCTTCCCGTGATGTCAATATTTCGGAGTCGATCTTCAAACAATGTTATTGGATTCTCTGCGAGGTCGCATCTCCAGGGCCAATGTTCGGTCTTTTCTGAATAACCAGATGAGTGTTAACAGATCCCCAATGACAGTCTGTTCACCGTTGTTGTTGTTGACTTGTCACCCTGGCAGCACATCAAGAGCAACAAGGATACAAACAAGTACGAGGGCTGGCCTGAGCTGTTGGAACTTGAAGGCTGCATCCCTCTGAAGTTGGATTAAGGCTCAGCCACGTGTCTGTGCGGGAATTCACGGCAAATGTTGGGAAAGCACATCCGTATTCATCTTCCGTATTTTCAAACTCCTCTGAAACATGTACAAGCACAACTCGAAAATGTATTGCTTCAATATTCTGTTGCATTCTAAAAATGACTTGATGCAACCCAGATTACCCCTTCAAATAAAGGCAACGCACCATGTTTCTCAACGGCCCTTTATTTCGTTTCCTAGTTAAAGAGTAATACTACAATTCTGTAAGTACAACTTTTTTTTATATATATAAGGCCATTGGCCTCCCTTGGCTTTCCAGACCAACAGCGTTTGCTCGTAAACTCTGAGATGGTTTCGACCTTCTGGGCATCATCAGTAGGGCCGGGCCTATTTAAAAACAAATTACAGCGTTGCTTTTGCATGCTGTCCACTTTTGGAGCTTCGGGAGTGTGAATTTTCGTTGATGGGTTTCCCGTTGAACCGCGTTATATGATTGGCATGGCAAATCCCCCCACCCCTCACCCATTATTCAGCAATGAGGCTTGTTAAATAAATGCTGCGGAGTTGGAAGATTGCACAGAGAAGAAGCCCTGTTCAATATTAATCGCAATATTGTATACAACATTGATTGGAGTTATGCTTCCTAAAAAAAAAATATTTACCAGGTAAGGCCCACTGAGCTATGTAGCTTTTCTTCAGAAGCGACCTGTCCACAAATAATAGCTCAACAAAGTGGTTTATCTTGTGGAAATTTATATCAGTCAAATACTAAATTTCGATTTAAAGCTTTCGTGACTGCAGGGATTCATATTCTTGGTTCTTTCGGTAAAGTCACGTAGAAGGGAAATAATAAAATAATAAAAACCAAACATTTAATAAAATTCTCACGACGTTTCGGCCATCCTCAGGTGAAGAACAGAGCTGTCAGAAAGACAGCTCGCGTTGTGAGAATTGTATTTTATTATGTTTGATTTTTATTATTTTGTGGCCGAAACGTCGTGAGAATATTTTTTTATATAATGTTTTATGTTTATAATTTTATTATTTCCCTTCTACGTGACTTTACCAAAACGGCCACATACTCTCAAACGTATGTTTCTGATTGTGGAGGAAAAAACCTGATGACCCTTAGAGAAATGTACGCGACCACGGGGAGAACATGAAAACTCCAAATATACAGCAGCAGGCGTCAGGGTCGGGATCAAACCCATACACTCCTGCATACCAGGCGAGGTAGTTACCATCTCGTCACCATGGTGCCCTCATATGCTTTCACATATGCTTTTACCCATAATCTTTCACATCAAGGCATGAGTCTATATAAAACATGTGCACTCCAAGTAAGACGTTTTAAGTGAGAAAAATAAGCATGGGGTTTTTTTTCATTTCAAGGTTAGGTAAATTATTCCACTTAGAAAAATAAATGATTATCCTTTTTCATTTTTTCTTTAAATAATAATGTAAATACGTGTGATGGTGTTCAATGGGATGTCATTTTTTTAAGGAATATATTTTTAATTCATATTATTACATTTTCACACACCTTTAAAAGATAAGTCAAATGGAAATAGTGCTTATCTGAAAACAAACCTATTAATTCAAATACCAGTGGAGCATATTCATCCTCTCAGTACTTAATTGCACCCAGAACAGTCTGAAATACTGTTCCAGGAATTGTGTTTGCACTCCACCTCACCTTAATTTATTCTCAGAGTACAGTAATATAATAATATATTTCTTATGTGTAGGCATACCTTTGTATTCTAGTGGTAGTGCCTTACACCTGCTCCAAATCCAGCCCTAGCAGTGTTCCAGAAAATATCGAGCAAGAAATTAAGCCCTGTTTACACTCTTGATACTGCTGGCAAAGTAGTTTAGATCAGTACTTTTTGTAGGGGTGCGTTTGTATGTTTCAATTAGAATTTGACCCTTCTGAAATGTTACACGATTGTGTTTATGAACGGAAGGTGTAAAAGTAGGATTAACAAAAATTGCCCAAATACAACTCTGGCCTGTTTATCTTGTTGGTTTACAAAGTTAAGAAAGGTCCGGCCGCAAAAGTCAGATTTGTTGTGTCCCGTAAATATTAAAGGTTGTAAACTTGTACGGTTTCTAAAGACGATTTATGGTGACAGGTGAAGGTATATGTATGTCTATTGAATAAGTGTCTTATTATTAAATATTTCTGTTCAGGTCATGTGAATTTGAGCATTGATTTTAGACTGCCGAATCATGGGTCATCAGAATGATTTAGCACATTTGTTATTTGAGACATTCTTAAAGCACAAGTATATCACTCGGGCTCTGTGTTTTTCAGACAATTATAGTCTCCCAGTAGTGAGCGATGTTCATATTAGATTCTACCCAATTAAGCAATTTGCGAGTAATTCTTCAAATATGCAATTATTTCAATTGCGACGCTGGGATGTTGAACTTCTTTCGCATCTTACGACATGACATTGTCAACGTCCACTTTGAAGCGGATGGCAACAAGCCGCGAATGCGCATCCGGGTGACCGTGTCGTAGACAATAATCACCGCTCGATGACACGATCTAAAACGCATCGCATAGGCAATTATCCCCCATTGTTGCCGATGGAGGCATAGGCTAGCTTTCGCCGAAAACCAAATTCAAAGGAACTTTGTCTGAGAACCGGTAGTTCAAAGCGAACATTCATGACCACAGGCACTCTAGGCGGAGGGGGCGTCGATATGTTAAACACAGAGGGGTTGGTGGCAGCTCTCTCGCAAAAAAAACACTGTCACGTGTACACGTACACGCAGGCTCATCTCAATACGCGTTTCCCCTTGTGTCCGCCCTTGAGTCTCCCTAGTGTCACCCCCCCCCCCCCCCCTCGTGTTCCCCATGAAGGGCACGTGGGAGTGGGTAGAGAGCCTGTTCCCCCACATTCCCTTTGCTTTCATCACGAGTCAGCTTTTGAATTGGCCTCCTCGTGTTCAGCCCCCACGGCTGTACTCCAAATGTGTCGCACGCACACTGAAGTGAGTGGTCACATGAGCCCCCGGAGTCCGTGAGTTGGCATCTCCTTTGGAACGAAACGTACTGATGTGTTTCTAGTGAAAGTGTGAGCATGTTTGAGAAAGATTTTCTCTCTCTCGATAAACTTTCCCGAGTTGTATGTGAGCAAGCGTTTGCACGTTCGTTTCAGAAGAGCATTGCAGTTAAAACTGTAATGCTGTCCTTCATATGTTCCCGATAAATTACGGTTAAAGATTGCACACTAGTATTCGTGAATTTTCCTTGAAGATGCAATGGGAGAAACATTTTAACTTGCATAATGTAGGGTCAAAATTGGAGGGCGAATGGTTTAAAGGCCCAAAACCTTACCCAGATTGCTGCGTATAACAACAAATCTTTGTGCGTGCGTTAATTACGTTGCATGCCTCCGACTTCATCCTCTCCCCATCACACCAAAGCCATTTTTAACAAACAACAGCGTAATGGTGCAGCACTAAAATTGCTTACTCACGCCACTGCTGCTGGAACGGCCTCCACTGACAGTTCTAGAAAGCGCCTCTGGGAGGGTACTTTTGAGCAGGCGTCTTGGAAGAGGTGGGAATAAACCCACACTTTCATAGGGGCCGTCCATAAATGACGTCACGCGATTTTGGACGATTTTTGACCCCCCCCCCCTTCGTCACACGGTGTCACGAAGTCAGACTCCCCCTCAAATATGACGTCACAAAGCTCTGCCCCTCCCCCCCCCCAAAAAAATATAAAACATTCTTCAAATCGCTTTCAACTATTGTCATTGTAGTGCGTATTTAATGTGGCGCTGCACCCTGATGTTGTAGGAGAAAACATTTATTAAAAAGTATATTTAATTAAGTGGAACGTGTTGTCTATATTTATTTAAAGTTGCGCATTTTGATGTGACGTCACATTTCTCAACCCCCCCCCTCCTCGTCACACATCGTCACAAATATCTGACCCCCCCACATGCGTGACGTCATTTATGGACGGCCCCATAGCTGTCAGCCCCTTATCAGTGCCTACCTTATTACAGACCAAATGAGACCTAATTGGTAAGGCTGAACGATTTGGGGAAAATATCTAATTGCGATTTGTCTGACAGATATTGCGATTGCGATTTGATTTTGGATTCCATTTTTTTAAAGTCAAGCTTCAGTTCAATATTCACTGTGTAATATATTTAAAACACGTGATGGAGCATTACCACATCATACCATCAAAATATGAACTGCTCTATATATTCTAATGCAAGGATGAAAACTTAAAAGATATTAATTGCTTCCCACATGTATTTATTAAAATGTTTAATTGATATAGAACAATCAAACATAGAACAATTGTTAAGTTAAGTAAATAAAGTTATAATAAGAATAACAAATATAACAATTCCAATAAGAAAGTAATCGGACTTTTCAAATTGCAAAAAATCGCAGCCTTTGCGATTTGCCAATCGCATTGTTTCAATTTGCGATTTCGATTTGAAATCGATTAATCGTTCAGCCCTACTGATTGGTCACCCCATGCCCCTTATACATCTCAACGTTCATTCTACAATCTTGACTTAAAGCTTTCGTGACTGCAGGAATTCATATTCTTGGGTATTTCGATAAAGTCACGTAGATAGGTTCAAAGAAAATAACAAAAGAAATTGTTATTATATGTTCATTCTACAAATTCCCATCACAAGGGAGAAACACAAACAAATAGACGATGTTTTTATTGCCCGTATTGAAACGGCTGTACGCCTTATGGACCTGAAAACTCAATTTCCCTGCACAAGAATACGGGGTAAACCGCATGGGAATACGGGTATGCAATGTATCCCACAACACTCTGGCGTACGCATTTATAATGCTGGGCGGACAGAGGTCAGGTGGGGCGGGGTATTTAAGAAACTTGGACAATGTATCGAGTGCCGTGTCTGGGTAATCAAATCGAACGCGCGACCTCCGGAAGGAAACAAACATTGACGGCCCAACATCGTCGTCCATAAACACTGCATTGCAAAGTCCAGAGTGCAAAATGGGACCTTTTTTGTGCGAGTATCAAAGTACGAAATGTTCACCACAAGTACGTGTGCTTAATGCAGACATGATTCCTTGCAAAAAAAATAATTTGGCGTTTGAACATCTTAACACCTTTGATTTAAAGCTTTCGTGACTGCAGGGATTCATATTCTTGGTTCTTTCGGTAAAGTTACGTAGAAAGGAAACAATAAAATAATAAAAATATAAAACAATAAAATTATCACGACGTTTCGACTGCAACACAAGCAATCATCATCAGGTGTGAAAACCATGCTGCTGTGGTATAAACGGTTTGCACACTGGATATGAAAAAAAATAAAACAGGTTTTACCCTTTCACAGCAAGAAAATGTTATTGCTGTGGTTTTCACACCTGATGATGATTGCTTGTGTTGCAGTCGAAACGTCGTGAGAATTTTATCGTTATATATATTTTATTATTTTATTGTTTCCCTTCTACGTGACTTTACCGAAAGAACCAAGAATATATATTAACACCTGTTTTACTGACAGAAAGGGTAAAACCTGTTTTAATTTTTTTCATATCCAGTGTGCAAACCGGTTATACCACAGCAGCATGCAAATTTATGTTATTGAGGCACTGTAGTTCGGTTATTTGTGATGCAGCAGAGGGATAGTATTTGGGTGTCTGTTACTTTTCTTGGGCTCATTTTTCCTGGCCTCACGTTGTTCGTGGGTGGCAGCTCTTGCACAGAAAAGGACACCCGACAACGATGTGTAAACGATGCCTTGTTCAAACAAATATAAAACTGCCACAAACCAATAGAAAGCTAACGTGCAATAAGGCCAATGGATGGATGGGTGTCTCACGGATGATGTTTACCGTGTCAAAGCACCGAATTAGCCAGCACTGCCGAGAACCTGGGGTTGAATCCAGGCTTCAAACTGGGACGAGGCTGCTGGTATTTGCCCAGTCACTAATTTCTGCATATGAACAATCCATATTAATTGTGGTTTTGTCCATCAATTCGGCATAAATCAGAATTAAACATTTTAGTTTGGCACGCGACATATGATGTTTGCAAAACTTCAGGGTCGTATATTCCTCTCTGTGACATTTTATATATTTATTTATAAAAACACTTTTTTTTTCATTTACATTTTTTCTCTGTATACGTTAGATGGAACTGGAACTTAATAAACTGTCATTCCGTACATTTCGATTCATTGCTCATCGTGTTTTATTTGGCCACTCCAGTTTCCTCCTCCACATGACACACTCCAAAATTAAATTGGTCCAGAATTCCAGGCCGGAACCTTTAAAACAACATATAGCACAATATATATTTTGGCCTGAAAGCTAGGCTGATAAATACGTGAGGACAAATACTTGTTGGAAATATTTAAAATAAATAAATGTGTTGTTGCGTGAGAGATAACAAGACCGGTTTTAGAAAAATGCAAGCTCCCCATGTCTCCTTCACGTCAAATGCTAATTGAAATGTCTCGATAGACGCAGCATGTTTTAACCTGGCTCCTACGTGAACCAGGTTAAGTTAAAAAGAAAGTTTCCTCTGAGCCAGCATTGGCGCGTTGAAGTACGGTCAAACAACCCCTATGACGAACACGCCATGGGGGAGGCCAATCATCCAGCAGTGGATTGACAAGAGGCTGCACACGTACACAGAGAGAACACATTAGATCTATTCATGCGGTTGAGTTTCCCGTCACATAAGGACGGCGAGTTGCTGACTGCTGTGGATGGGCTGGAAAAAAACAAGTCTTGTTCAAGGCTTCCTCGTACTGTCTTTAATTTTATTATTTATTTCTAACACTACTACCCGAACGTATTAAAATAACATTTCCCACGCTCGATCACTCCCACATGCTCCGGATTGTAAGACGCGCTCCTCACCCCGCCCCCACACACCTCCCACCGTGTTTAAGCATCAAGTTGTGGATGCGTCTTTATAGTCCCGTAGGTACGCAAGTGTGACCAGGTTTGTACAACTTCTGTATTGACACCGGGTACAAATAGGGTTTTTTTTATTGGGGGGGGGGGGGGGGGCGTCTTATAATCCGGTATAGATTCGTCTGTGTGATTTGTATATCTTTATTGACACCAAAAACAATTGTTTTTTAGGGGGTGGTGCGTCTTACTATTGAGCGCGTCTTATAATCCGGTCAGGATTCGTGCGTGTGCGATTTGTACATCTGTATTGACACCAAAAACAATTGTTTGCGAGGGGGTGGGGTGATGCGTCTTACTCTTGAGTGCGTCTTATAATCCGGTATGGATTCGTGCGTGTGCGATTTGTACATCTGTATTGACACCAAAAACAATTGTTTGCGAGGGGGTGGGGTGATGCGTCTTACTCTTCAGTGCGTCTTATAATCCGGTAAGGATTCGTGCGTGTGCGATTTGTATATCTTTATTGACACCAAAAACGATTGGTGTGGGGGGAGGGGGGCAGGCGGTGGCGGGCGGGGTTGGGGTTGGGGGTGCGGTCTTACCATCGGGTGCGTCTTATAATCCGCAAACGAAACGCGTTGAAGGTGAAACGAAATCAACGTCTGAAGGTAAAAACACCCCGCGGATCTGGCATGGCGAGCCACGTCTGGGTGTGCGTTCCCCACGGCGTCACCGTGACGCGTCCTCTATGAACGTCGCTCGCTCTCTCTCCCTGGCGTTCCTCCCTATTCATTGACATCGTGACCATCGCGCTGGACACACATACACACGCTGCAACGTCTCTCCGCACACAGACACACAGACACACGCTGCAACGTCTCTCCGCACACAGACACACAGACACACGCTGCAACGTCTCTCCGCACACAGACACACACACACGCTCCAACGTCTCTCCGCACACAGACACACGCTGTAACGTCTCCGCACACAGACACACGCGCACGCACGCACACACGCACGCATCACTGGCTGTAACTATTTTATCGACCCTCGGGTAAGTGGATGATGATGATGGTGGTGGGTGGAGGCTGTCGTGTGAGCGGTGAAAACGTTCATAGCGTATCGCCGTGTCGATTCTCGTGTGTGTGTGTGTGCCTCAGTACTACTACTGTACCGCTAAGCCCAGTTGAGTGGCGTGTTTATTCACACTAGATGTCTTTGTGGGTTCACCGGTTTTTATATATACACACAGAGAGAGATATATATTGCGCTGCAAATGTTTAACAATGCGAGGTTGTCTCGGATGCATCCCCAATTAGCCGATGACCAATTTCATCTCTTGAGCTGTAACATTTCTTTTACGGTGGGCAAAAATTCAAACCCGTGTTTTTGGGAGTGGGTTCCAATTGTTGTTACTATGCACTGCTTATATTTACAAATGTCATATACACACACACTCACGCAACACCGTGTATGTATATTTATATCAGGACGTCGTTACAGTGCACAATAGTCTGGATAGAACGTTACGATTTGACGTCGCGGGGTTTTAAAGTGTACGCCGGGAGAGGATTGTCACTTTTGTTGGCTTGGATTGTAATTCAAAAAGTTGCATCAGGCACCCCGCTGCCTCGCCCTCTCTCTCTTCTTCTTATCGTCCTTCTGGGGAACTCGGCAAGAATGTAAACCAACCAGTCGTTCTCTCATGGCATTGCTCGGCCGTGATTGATCACGCACAAAAGTTGTGTTTAAAATCGCTTCTCGAACACGATTCGAACAATGATGATGGTCTGGATTCTAGTGCGTCTTATTTATTGACATCACTCGCGCAGACGGCTCTTTAGCCCTGATTAGAACACGCTAAGAATGTTAATGAAATCTCACACCAGGTCGATGGTCCCCGTGTTCAGAATGTATTCTATTAGTCACAGCAATCTATCCCTTCTAGAACATACTAGTGTATATCAGATTACACCGTCACGATCATAGTGAGGCAATGTAGAGTGCTAAAAAAAAAGTTCAATACTGCCGCGTTAAAGTCGTTCGATACGATTTGCGATTCGATTATCACGATTTAATTTGTTTGCGTTGGGGATCAATATACGTGGGGGCATAGAAGGTGCAGTACAACAATTGTACTGCCCTGGCCGGGCACCACTTAGCGCCTGCAGCCTATAGCGCCTGTTATGCATGGTGGTCACCCATTCGAGGCACTACACAGCTTAGCTTCCGGATCGAACGAGTCAGACCGGGGTCATATTGTCCACATGATTATATTATTACATAACGTAATAATGCCCCTCTTTGATCCGTTTCAGTCGGAAGAATGATCGACACGGTATTTGACTGTTGCCTTGACCCGTCTGCTCGCAACCTCTGTTCAGGATTATCCCTTGAAGTCCAAGCCGGTTGTGGGGCCGTCCTCTAGGTCGACTCAGCCGTGAATTTAGTACGCAACCACAGCACGCGTGTTGTATTGTGAACGTCACGTTGCCGACGGCGTTTTGTATCAACGTCATCGACGGCCGTGCTCCATCCACTGCTGGACCAAGGCCCTCCCCTAAGCCATCGCCATCCCTCCCGGCCTCACGGTCGATGGTGCAACCCATTCAGCTTCACGCTCGCGGAGTTTCCATCGCTCCATCTCCGTGGTTGGACATCCCCTCGGGCGTTGCGTCCTTCTTGATGCCATTCTGTTATAAACCATCACAAAAATTGGAAACTTTGTTTTTTTTTTACTTTACCCAGGTAAAGCTAGTATAGCTATTCTTTTTTCAGAAGCGACCTGGGCACAAACGATAGCCCAAAGAAGTGGCTTATCGCGTGGAAATTTACAGCAGCCAAAACCCCCCGAAACGCATGTTTGAGTCTAAATGCGTAGGGAAAACCAGGAGGGTGCGGATAAAAATCAACGCGTCCACGGTGAGAACATGCAAACTCCAAATACACAGGCGGTCAGGGTTGGGATCGAACCCATGACTTCCTGTATACCAGGCGAGGTAGTTAACATCTCGCCACCGTGGCGCCCCAGGTCACTTTTCACCATTGGTCATCATCCCCTTCTGGCGATGGTGCCCTGCCCCCAAGGCTACACTTTGTCTACTTCAATCAAACATAAAGCCTCTAATGTTGTTGTTTGTTCTCTGGTCCGTGTGTAGTTTCGTTTGTCTTTGTGTTTCTCAGTAATGTCCAGCGTGCACATTGCTTTGTTGTGCACTTTTAGTTTTTGTTCCATTTTGTTTGGGTCATCATATTGTCTGGCTACTATTGCTGACCTCGTATGCACTGATGTAATACTATCCTCAGAGACGTTCCTTATGTCATTTTGTATTATTGATTACAAATTTAGAAAAGCACTCCTTCCTGCCTTATGATTTTATTTTTATTGTTTTATATATAATTTATTATTTTATTGTTTCCCTTCAACGTGACTTTACCGAAAGAGCTAATAATATAATTTTGATCCCCTTTCAAGTCTTTGATGATTTGCCCCTAGATGTACACATCGGTATTCTGTTGTCTTCCTCAAAGTAACGAAGCATTTTCTGTTCTTTAGTTGCTCTGTAACTTATTTTTTTTTGCTCATGTTTTTCATTAACCCGGCTTTTCAGCCCTACATTGTTAAGTTGTTGACTGATTTCCCGTAATTCTTAACCGTTTGCTACTTGCCTTTTGCCCGTCCAAGGACGGGTGTATTGCAGTAAATCTGAAACTTGCAAGCGAAAAGCAAACCGCCACATGATATTCATTGCATTAATGTCCAATTTGTAAGGGCGCGGTGACACAGACTTATTTAATGTTAAGGCTATAATCCCTTGTTCATCATGACGTCCTTTTCATGTGTCTCAACAGCGTTACGGAGATCTGCCTGTGTAGTGAGGGTTGTGAGTTGACGCTGAGGAGGGGGGAGGAGGTGCCTCGCCCCTCCCCCAAGTGGAGTGCCGTCAGCCGCTAATTATTCTTATTGGTAGGGGGGGGGTGTCCATTTGGAGGACGTCACCTGCTCATGATTATTAATGAGGGGGGGAGGGTGCTCCACGTGGAGTGACGTCACCTGCTCATGATTATTCATGGTGGGGGCCATGTGGAGGACGTAACCTTTGAGGGGGGCTGGTCGACGTGGAGTGACGTCATGAGCGTTGCACACGGACATTCTTGGCTCATAGCTAATAATGGAGGGGTGTGGGGGGGTGTCCATTTGGAGGACGTCGACTGCTCATGATTATTAATTAGGGGGGCTGGTCGATGTGGAGTGACGTCACGAGCGTTAAGGACAGACATTCCTGGGTGAACACATTTCTGCGGAGGGAGCTGGTAGGAACGTTGGGTTGCTCGGTCAATGGCCAGGGTCAATGGCGGCACGTGGTGTATTCCGCACAATATACCCGACTGTGAGGGCGGGCACAAGCCGGCGTGAGTAGGTTAAACGTTGAGTTTTATAAGGGCACCACGGGGTGACCAGCCCCTCCCCACCCAGCCCCACCCCTCCCACCCCCCACCCAGCCCGACCCTCCCCACCCAGCCCCTCCCCACCCAGCCCCTCCCTACCCTCCCCTCTCCACCCAGTCCCACCCCTCCCACGTGGACAGACATCCACAGACATACACAATTAATCCCCTGCCTCCTGTGAATTAATCCCGGTCGGGCTTCCAGTCCACTACGTTTCCTACCAGTATTATAGTCGATATATAGAAATGTGAGAATCTGGATAACTGCATCAATCTTCACCAACTCGAATGCCTGTTTATAGATTACAAACGCCAGTCGTAATTATATATGAATATACAGATGATTAATTTGTCTCTTAAAGAATCTGATTAGCAGTACAATGTGTCATTGGTAGAAAACAAGTTTTTTGCGAATCCAGCTTACAATTTCTTTGGTTGGTTAAATTCTAAATTGTTCATTATTTGGGTCTCTGTGACCATTGTGAAGAATTCATATTTTTGTGATAGACTAATGTGTCTGCAATTGTTCACATCAGTTTGGTCTGCCCTCATAGAAACGAATAATGGTAATTTTATCACTTCCCGATTTGAAACAAACATTTTTTTATATGTTAGTCCATGTCAGCCCAAGCTTCCCCGAAATCACGTGGCTTCTGTTTGGCTACTCCCGCCCCCTTTATTATTTACCCCTCGCCCTTTCCCCTATTAAAAAAAAAACACAGCCTTTCCTCTGTGCAGTTAAAGCCAGCTCCTTTCCTTCCCTCCCCTCTCATCACCCTCTCATTCCCAACATCGTAACCATTCTCCCCTTCATGCCCGGCGCGCCTATGGACATATTAAACTAAAGATTATTTTAGTTTACCAGGTAAGGCCTACTGAGCTATATAGCTTTTTTCCCAGAATGCGCCCGATCTCATCTGATCTTGAGATGCTAAGCAGGGTTGAGCCTAGATCGTGCATGGATGGGGCGACCTCCATGCATAACAGCTGCCGAAGGCTGCGAAGTTACGCTGTGGACAGGGGAAGGCAGTATAATTTCTATTCTCCCATTGTCTTTGCACCACACTTTCAGAAATCCGTAATCAAGCAGTGTGGTAAAGTATAGTCGGAAAATCCAAGAGTGGTTTGACAAGGGCTGTATATAATGATCACTGTCTCTGGCCTTAATACTAACTGACTAAATTCTGTATCTCTTAACCCCTCTTAAGTTCATCCTAACACTAACCCCCTTCTCCTTTTATTAACTCTACCGCTTAACACTACCCCTATGCCTGTCTTTTACAATAACCCTAACACCAACCATACCCCTATCTCTCACGCATCCACTATCACGATTGTTACATTTATCTCCTATCCTAACACCCCAGGTCTGAAGTAGAACCGCTAAACCTGTCCAAACATTTCGATTTAAAGCTTTCGTGACTGCAGGGATTCATCTTCTTGGCTCTTTCGGTAAAGTCACGTAGAATGGAAATAAAATAATAAAAATAAAGCAATTTCATTTTTTATTTTATTATGTTTTATTTTTATTATTTTATTTCCATTCTACGTAACATTAGCGAAAGAACCAAGAAGACCTGTCCAAACACTTTAAACCATATGGCAACCTCAACTCTATCCCATATTCAGTCTCTCTCACCATCTAGAGTGTTATGCCATTCTTCTATTCCATAACTCGAGTACAAGTCTGTCATTGCTAGTCCTTACCAGAATCGAGCCATTGCTATTCGTTTTGTATTGACACAATCGAAATTTAAAGAGCGCAAAAATGCAAATAAAAAAAACCTGTCTAAACCACTTCCCTATCCATAGTGCGAATGTCAATACGGCAACATTTTGAAGCTAAACTTGCATTCGACGAACACATGTTTGTAAAGAGTTGATGCTCTTTAAGTTCACTAAAAAAAAAGAGTTCATGCAAAATCAAAACTTACTTTAGTTGAAAAACAATATCTGGCCTTAAATTATATTCTTGCTGTGGTTTTCACACCTGATGATGATTGCTTGTGTTGCAGTCGAAACGTCGTGAGAATTTTATTGTTTTATATTTTTATTATTTGATTATTTCCCTTGTACGTGACTTTACCGAAAGAACCAAGAATATGAATATTAAAATTATATTATTAACTTTTTTGGCCAGCTTTATACAATATCTCCACAGTGTAGTTAAAATTAAACGCTTATCTTTAGAGTTCCTGTTTCACTGGAACGCGTTTACTTCCATGCAGTGCACCACTGTATGGAAGTGGCATCGTTTTCTCCGTACGGTGTGAAAGATGTTCAACATATACACACCGTGTGCTTAATTCTGCAACGTTAATTTGTTGCACGTAAACCTATTGCTGTAAGGATGCGTTTGTCCCTGGTCTCCCTTGCAAAACAGACGTCTTGTCTTGACATGTTCATAGCTGCTCTTAAAGGAAGTGAATTGAATACACGTTACTGTACATAAGTAATCACCGACTTCACATGGGGAGCGGTGGAAAAGTGGTTAGCTCACGGCTCTGAACTAGACGACAAGGTGTTAACTACTGGATATCTATGAAAAAGAGCTTTATAGCTCATCAGATTCATCTTGTATAAATAAAGATTCTGATTCATGGGCATGTCAAGGTGACATGGTCGTACATTTCTCATTCATTCATTCCTTATCACGCGAAGCCTGTGAAAAAAATACTGGTTAACCACACTGGCTAACATTAGTGATTGAGTGATATCTGAACCCCAGTTCGTACCCATTAGTGTGGTGAAGTATGGTAAAAAAATAACCCTCTGTGGCTGGCATGGGGAGGCATTCATTTCGCAGTGGATTTGACAAACTGCTGTTCATTATCATGACAATGTTTTCAACGCCTCACAATTTAAGAGTATAAAATATATGAATATGCATCACATGTACAAAATATTACACGCTTGTACAGTTAAACCTTGGATTTCATTCCGGAAACGTGCTCGTAATCCAAAGCACTCGTATATCAAAGCGAATTTCCCCATAAAAAGTAATGGAAACTCAGATGATTCGTTCCACAACCCAAAAAATACTGTATTCATAAAAAAAAATTATTAATACAAAATACCTTTTTATATTTCATTATTTCTCATGGGGAAATTCGCTTTGATATGCGAGTGCTTTGTATTACGAGCACGTTTCCGGAACGAATTACGCTCGCAATCCAAGGTTTCACCGAAATTCTGTTAGCATGTCCGCTCTGGTGGCGGAGCGTAGCTCTCAACGGCGCGCTCGGCCCTTTTGTCAATCCACTCCTGGACGAGGGCCCCCCCCCCCCCCCCAGGACATTGCAGGTCGTTGAGGTGACCTCCACATACTTTACCACAGTGGCACATGCGAGAGTTGGGAACGGTGGATAGCATCGTCAATGTTTTTTTTTGTCGTCGTCCCTCCGAACCTCTGATTAGCACGGTTGGCTATGTACAGTGGGAAAGAAGTTCAACATGCATACGTACACACGTTGGTGTAGCGTATGTATGTAACTTAAGATTTTGCACCATTGCCCTCTCTTGCCCACAAACTTGGTACAACTCCTCAGTCGGCTGTGACAACCAACAGGGCTTGCACGTTAATCGTCCATCCAAATGACTAACCCAGGCTTCTTCCCTGCTTCACTTGTGAGATCTGATAAGATGGGGTGCATTCTGGGTGATTTGCTCATCGGCACAACGATGTTTATGGTTTAAGTTTCTTTCTGTAGTTACGTCGTAAACTTTGAATCCTCCGGACGATTATCTGATGTGGAATTTTCCCCAGCCCCCCCATTACCCATGACACGGCTTGTCTTCGGGGAGGACAAGGAAGATTTTTTTTTAGCATTATTGACATTTCTGGTTAACGGCAGTTCTGCAGGCGGAACAACAACTGGAAAGTGTGTAAACTAGATTTAACAGACGGAGAGGCGGTTTAGAGAATGTGGCATAGAGATAACGTAAGTTAAACGCGTAACCTTGACTGTTGAGAAAAGTAAACGGGCCTGGATAGCACACATTGCAAGAATGGATCGATGATAGCCATTGGTGGGTATAGTTTAACACAGCAGTAGGCTTTCGCGACCAATATTATCCATCATAAAGGGGTTTTTTTTTTTGGGTGAGATTGCGTAAATATAAATGGGTCATTAAAACCCGCCACCACCGGACAGCCAATTAGTAAGGTTTGTCGCGTAACTGATCAAGTAGTATCTAATTATTTACTACTTGAGCACACTGGTGTTTTGGGGAATAAACCCGCAACATTTCCAATTCGTGTACGAGGTTTCCCTGGTGATTACGACCAGCTTTATCAGGCGATAGCCAGAGTTATCAAGCAGTGGGTAGATTACGGCTGGTGAGACAGCTGTAGGAGGCATTTGTCGGAAGGCAAACGTATTTGTTTGTTTTTTGCGAGGGCTAAAATATTGCAGTACTATAAATTATTTTATCAATTGAAGATAAGAAATGTAGTACACTTAAGTAGTTTTTTTTTCATATTGCTTGTTAATATTCTTGGTTTCTTTCGGTAAAGTCACGGGGGAAACAAAATGATAAAAATATAAAACAATCAAATTCTCACGACGTTTCGACTGCAACACAAGCAATCATCATCAGGTGTGAAAACTACAACAAGAAAATTTGCTTGTTAATGTTTAATTTGTTTAACTTTCCAAAGTTCCCTTTCATTACACTGTACACTACAGGTGTCGTATGTATTGGTGGGTGTTTGGAATATGTTGGCTGGATAGAGTGGACTTTAAGGGGCACGGTACAGATTAGAACAAGAGATGGACTCAGGGGCAGAGCCAGGATTTTGACTTTGGGGGGGCTGACTTCAATTTTCTGAGATATCCAGTGTATGTTTTTCAATGGGCGCCACAAATGTATAAAAAAATAATATTGGATTTGAACGCGGAGTTTATTAATAGGTAGGAGTCGCTGATGTGGCTAATAAGTTCGAGAAGTTAGAAAGGCTGCCGCTCAAGCAGCCTGCAGGGCAGCACAAGGTGGCAGCCTGCATTTTGCAGCAGCCAGATATCCGGTTATCCCGATTACCGACTTTCCCAAAATTTCAGTGGGAGCTGAACCCCCCCCCCCAGCCCCCCCTGTGGCTCCGCCCCTGGATGGACTCATGTGGTAGAGAAGGATGTGGAGCCGAATGGACTTGCCGATGAATGGTACCAGCGGTGTCAAGGTCGACCTCCATGGAGGAGGCTCGTGATGAATGCTGCTTCTGGGTAGTTGGAGGCAGTCGCCCTGCAGCAACAACGGAGGGCAGAGAAGCGACGTTCACAACGAGCGGAGTGCCGGTCGGCAAAAACGCAACAAGTTGCCAGAGTGGGGAGCACAGATGCATCTGCAAGTCATCTCAGTTAATCAACCCACCTGGATCTGTTCCGTGACCTGTCAGCAGGCCTTCAACACTTTACGTGGCCTTAAGGTGCACCTAGCTTGGCACAAGCGTCGTGGTGATGTCACCACCACTAAATTGCGAACGACGGTAGTTGTTTTGGAATACGTGCCGTCAACGTATGTGGTTGCGGTAACATCATGGTCTTGGATATTCTTTTTTAAATAACGCAAAGCACATAGGAGGAGTGGCGGCTGCGCAGTGATTTAAGACCTGCACTCCGAACCTGGTGACCCGAGTTCGATTCCCGGCCACAACTAACATCAATGGCTTTGATATATTAACCAGTTCTGAACCTCTCCCCCCGCTCCACTAACCTGCACTGGCCAACATGGTCATGTTATGATCTGGAGAATAGTCTACAGTGCAGTACTACGGAGAGCCATCTTCTTTCGCACCGTACGTAACCAACCGTGCTTAAACGGAGGTGCGGGGGAAGGACAACAAACTGAACACAAAAAAACTGTTCGAAAAAATGTATTTTTAACTCTCCCTAAAGAAATGAGTTTTCAATTGAAGGTGGCTGTGACGGCGCTGCTCATAATTTGGTAGAGATTGTCTCGTAGAATATTATTCTCAACTGACCGGTGGGGTCTTTTACAGCCCTTTGGAGAGATCATGTCTTGCTATGGAGAAACCCTTTTTCAATAAGGTGATTCTGTTCTTGGTTCTTTCGGTAAAGTCACGTAGAAAAAAATGTAAATAAAAAATTATTTGTTATTTGAATTTATTTTTTTCTTTAATTTTTATTTTCTCTCTACGTGACTTTACCGAAAGAACCAAGAATATGAATTCCTGCGGTCACGAAAGTTTTAAGTCATAATTTAAGGTGATTCTGTACAACTAGATTTTAAATACTCAATTCATGCTGTTAAATACAGGTGGATGGGGATGGGGGGAGTGCTTTCAATAATCTGTACTTCGTCAAAAAATGTTTACAGCACATAGTTTATAGCCAGTATGGTTGACACACAGTTACACATAGTATGAAGGTATAATGATTTATTTAAATATGTTACTGTGTTTGTTAATGTGTGGTTTCGTGTTGCTCTGTGTGTCACGTGACACCTCGGACTTGCTTGTGAAAAACGAGCGCCACGTTGGCGAGATGTTAACTCCCTCGCCCGGTATTCTGGAAGCATGGGTTCGAACCCAACCCTTGACGCCTGCTGTATGCTTGGGAGTTTGCATGTTTTCCCCGTGGTCGCGTGTATTTTTCTCCCGGTCTTCCGGTTTTTCCCTTCACATTTATAAACATGATGCGTTTAGAGTATTTGGCTGTTATAAAAATTTCACACGATGAGCCACTTCCTTTAAGCTGTCATTTGTGGTCAGGTCACTTCTGAAAAAGAGCTATATAGCTCAGTGGGCCTTACCTGGTCAAATAAAACATGGTTTACTTTATAGAGATGTTACATCTCAAGGGATTTTCCAGGCAATATATTTAAATGAGATAAAATAAATAATTGTCTGTCCCCCCCCCCCCCTCACGAGATTACTCCACCCAGCGCTTGTCATGTAGAAAAACTGGAAAATGTCTTTCAAAACGGTACCATCATTTAAATTTAGTTTTAAAGCTTTCGTGACTGCAATGATTCATCTTCTTTGGTTTTTTCGGTAAAGTCACGTAGAATGAGAATAAAATAATAAATTGATAAAATAAAATAACACAATAATATTATAATATAATAATATATTATTATAATATATTATATATTTTATTATATTATTATATTATTATTGTGATATATTATTATATATTATAATATTATAATATATTATTGTGTTATTTTATTTTATCAATTTATTATTTTATTCTCATTCTACGTGACTTTACCGAAAGAACCAAAGAAGATGTACCATCATTTGTATGCTTCATCACTGCACACACACTATGTTTGTGGACTGAAATGTTGCTTTGCACATTTTAAAACCTTATTGCGTTCCCTTTACAGTGCATTCTCACCGTCATCGTCATCATTGTCGACATACTGCCTTTGGTCAAAATCACCGGCAGCGTGTCCGAGTTCATCCCTATCTCGAAAGCGGAGTAGGAGTAGAGTCTGAGTAATTGCTTTGGATGCGTGACCACCAAGCCCAGGGGTCGGCAAACCAAAATAACAAGAAGAGCCGTTCGTTTAGAATTTGGTAAAAATATAGAAATATTTCAAGAGACGAAATGCGCGTTAATAACGTCACGAAGCCGTCTTTGTGTCTAACGTTCCTCCTGGTGTGGTTGTGTCAACATGAGCGTGGGAGAGACAGTCAGTCAAAGTGCAAATTCTGACCACACCGCCACCCACAAGCCCTTGTGTGCCGTTGCGGCTTCCATAGGTGCTCACGAACAGACACACACACACACACCTGTCGGACTCGCCACCACGCCACTACCTTTAGCACAAACCCCCCTAGCCCAGGGGTCGGCAACAAAAAATAGCAAGAACCATTTTTTTCTAATTTTGGTAAAAAAAAAAAGTCAATATTTCGAGAGCTGGAAAAGCCCGTGAATAACGTCACGGAGCGGTCCTTCAAGAACCGCAGTTTGTCGACCCCTGACGATGCCGAACAGGTTTTTGTTGAAGGCCGTCTTCTGGGGAAATGTTTGTGGGCTGCAGAAAACAGTGTGGCAAGAACCATTCTTGTACGGTACGTCTGTGGTTTCTGCATCGTGCATGCTTGCGGTCTTATAACATCCACATCACTAACCTGCACTTCTTTGGGGGGGGATGTGGCATCCTCCAGCCATGTATTGACAAAAGGCTGTAAATCGACATTTACACTTCCCATTTTCGTTCCACGAGACCGGAGTTGTGGCACTTTCTACCCTTTCATACACGGCGAAAGTTTGTGTTTAACTCTTTTTTTCTTTACATAAACGTTTCGTTGGTTAAAGCTTATCTGCAAAGCAATCGTCGAAGAAGTCAGTTGATCAAAAACAAATGCCATTGATTTTTGCGGTGGATGATTAATTCGGGCACCTTAACGAAGGGCGGACCCCCCCTCACCCCATCCCGCCACACCCCCAATGTGACGGCACGCAATGGCACCGCTTCTAGTGGCGCCGGTGACGTCAGCAAGACCCACCCCCTCACCATCACCTCCCGTCCAGCGGCACGTGGAAACGCAGGCTGGGCTATTCCTTCCGCACATTATTGATTAGTTGAGTGATCGAACTGATCAATGGGAGCGTAATCGGATAATCCAGCTCTGATTTAAGCAGGAAGGTACGGTCCCGAAGTTGCTTGCTCAGGCGACTGCTGGCGGGAAGAGCCTCCATAAGTGGCAGCTTTAGAGGGTATTTGGCCTACTCTTCCACGCTGACCAGATGTGTTGGAAGAGGTGGGAGTACCCACGCTTTACTTCACCGAACATGACCTACCTACCGATCGACTAACTGTGGCCTGTACCCATTTATACCGTGGGAGGGATTTAATAAACATGTCCATTATTTTAACCGTCGCACAAGAAGATCCAGTTGAATGGCGGCGAGCTCTGGATTGCAGCGTCCTAACTGTTACGCCGATTTCTGAATTTAAAGTTGAACCATATAAATATTCGGGAGTAGAAAGGCAACTGAAAGAGGAGCAATTCAATAAATCTGCGTTGATGTGGGAGTGGGGGGGGGGGCGGTACCATATCAACGACAATCCTGTAATCTGTCGTGGGCCGTGGAGGGTTAGACCAAATAAATCCGCGACAATGTTTTCGCACCGACGTGGCGTGCCACGGATCAAGAGTTGCTGCGCGATTCCATTTATCCGTGAAAAGTTTGCGGATTAGAGGGGAAACGTGGCACGTGACCCACGGGCAAATTAATCCGCGATTGCTTTGCCGATTGTGAGTTCAGCTACGACCCAAATGGCGCAGTCTAAAAAAAATGCCAATAAGCAAAAATGACATCGGTCACAGCTTTGTCTGTGCAGATGCGAAACGTAAGAGTTATTATTTGCGAAATAGAGACATTCACCATTCCTCATTTCTCTGCAGCTCCGCTACTGCAGCTCTGCGTTAGCCGTGCCAACTTCTACGGATCACGGTGTTGCGTTCCGGCAACTTTTTTCACTCCACCGCGGTGTTCCACTGGAGCAATTGCGGACTGGGAATATAATCCGCGAGTAAAAGGGTTTCGTGTATTATTAGATCAAGGATTTAAATGTCTGTGTTGTTTATTTTATTGTGATATTATTTTGCTGTAATAGTTTCTGCTTTGCTTTTCTGTCTGTTCTCAGGACCTCTTTAAGTTGGTTCGCTGGAGAAGTGAAGCATTGTATTTTCCGGTGCCCATTCAACAATGAGGACTTCAGGTAGGTGTACCACCAATATTGCCGATATAGGTATGTGCAGATCTTCACTTTGAAATCTTCACATATAAACAAAAGATATGTTTTAGTCGGGCAGCCTATTGGCTTTCTAGGTTCAATGCTATCAAGCAGAATTTGTTGAACCAGGAAAACTCTGGGCAGATTGTGATCCTTCTGGGCCTTATCAGCAAAATGCCGTTCGGTTACCTGGTGTTATTTACACGAGCATTCCATATAAACGATTAGACGCTGTTAAACGCAAAAGGCAGTATCCAACACAAAATCACTATACATTGCCATGGAGTGTCATCGGCAAATGCATACATAGGCAGAACTCCATTCCATGTCTTCACTTATGGAAATTCTGCTTATTTTTGAAAGAGATTGTGGTAAGTGACCACAATCATTTCCATGCCTATCGCTTATCTTCTCCATGTGTGTTGCCATTGTAAGCTTAGACAAGAGCTACATTTTAAGCGCCACTGCCAAAGCATTATCACCGAACAATGTGTTTCACTTTAAGCTGGGGTAGCTGGGGGGGGGCATTCACTGCCACCAGCTACCATCACCTTCCCCTAATCTCGGGGTTCTGTGCTCCTTATCAGATCTTGTTGTGTTCTTTGGGCCTGTAACTTCCCGCTGTTGGGCAAAGGCTCGTCCCTCCCCCGTTGAATTTTCTTCCATTCCTTAGTTGAGTCTCTGTCAATTAGCGGTGCATCCCTGCCCCCAGAACTCGGTGATGTCGTCTCACAGCTGTCGTCCCTTTTGCTGGCCGTCTTCGCTGTCCTCCCTGACACAGTTAATGTTGCCTGTGTCTCTCTCGTCGGTTCCCAGTCAGATGGGTCGCGTATGAAATGAGCCGCTGGTGTTTCGGCTTGAGGGTGGTGGCTGTTTGCGCGTGTCCTTGTCGCATGTCTTCTCTCCAGCATTACCCTATTGCTACCGTTCCTCATCTGTGTTTATTGCCCTCTTCCTTCCTTACCAAATTTATTGCCCCGTTTAACTGCTGCCTCCCTGCGCGTTGTTCACCATTGACTATTTACTATTTTTATTTTTTTCCTTGTAAGGCCTACTGCGCTATGTAGCTTTTTCTCAGAAGCGACCTGGTAGTCACATACGATCGCTCAACGAAGTGGCTTGTCACGTGGAAATTTATCGCTGCCAAAAACACTCAAAACGCCGTGACGTTGATTCTAATTGTGGAGGGAAAAACCGGAAGAACCGGAGAAAAATCCACATGACCACGGGGAGAACGTGCAAACTCCAAATATACAGGCGTAAGGGTCGGGATCGAACCCACCGCCTCCTGTATACCAGGTGAGGTAGTTAACATCTTAGTCTTTAGTTGTCTGGCTCAAACTCTGTCCATCCTCCCCTGGCCTTCAGCTTCTTAATTTCACTGTTGATAAGCAGCAGCAATGCTCATTTTGCTGCCTGTTGGTCGCTTTCCCAGCATCCTTCCTGCCTTCAAGAACTCCACCAAGATATCACCACTGACAGTGACCCATTCCACAGCTTCTGCCTCATCTCGGTTATTGTGATCGGACTTCAGCCAGCTCGGGAGCCTTCTCTTTGCCCTCCCCTCGCCCACATCGCTCACGTGTTGTTTCCACTTTTCGCTTGACTTCCCTGTTCAGAGTCAAAGTTGTGGCCGCATACAGTGAGTGCATGAAACACCAATCAATGGCAATCCTTATCTTAGTTTGGTAGTTGGCTTTGCATGCGCTTGTGCGTGTGTGAGAATATCTGTGTGTGTGTGGAGCGGTGGCGCAATGGTTAGCGTACTTGGTTGCCAGCCCAGCGGCCCACGTTTCATTTCCCGGCCACGGCAAACATCGGTGGCGGTTAACGGAACCAGTCCATTGACCTTGCCTACTCGCGCTTCACTGAGTAACTGGTAAGGCATGCAAAACGTCAGCACGGGGGAGACGAATGAGGCCCAGGCATGGTGCCGTGCACACCACACCCGCTTGTGCCAGCCTCGCTAACAGCACTTGGCCCAGCACTCTTGTGTAGGCTACATGGGTGAATGTTTGTGTTTGTGTTTGTGCGTGCGCAGCGATGATACGCATGCTGCTGGCCGGGACTATAACGGTGCTGGTGCTGTATTTAGGCCACCGGATGGTGGAGAGCAAGTTTCACAAGAATCTGCGATTCCTCGTCGACGGTGAGAACCGAGTACCGGAATGTAACGGCGAAGGCGATGGTGATGCGTGAGGGCAAAGGCCCTATGACCAACTAAACCAATCTGGCCAGGTCTCTTAAGTCCCCGCCACACCCCTCCACCCATGCCCATGAACGCCCTACCCAGTGTTGTTCGTTATGCGGAGGCGATGGCGGCGGTGTGTTTTAAACACCACCTCAACCCATGTTTATTTTCTCCCGCGTTCGGTTCTCGAAAGCAGTTCCCCTCTTATCTTATTTAGGGGTGCCACGGTGGCGAGATGTTAACAACCTCGCCCGGGTATTCAGGACGTTGTGAGTGCCATCCCGACCCTGACCCCTGTATATTTAAAGTTTGCATGTTCTCCCCGTGATAACGTGCTATACATTTCCACATAAGCCACTTCGTTTGTGGTCTGGTCACTTCTGAAATGGAGTTATATAGCTCAGTTGGCCTTACCTGGTAAAATACAAATAAATTATATTCTTAGTTCTTTCCCTTCAACGTGACTTTACCGAAAGAACTAAGAATATGAATTACTGCAGTCACGAAAGCTTTAAATCAAAATACAAATAAATTGTTTAGTTTTTGCACACCTTGGCGAACAATGTATATCTTTATCTTGACTTAAAGCTTTCGTGACTGCAGGAATTCATACTCTTTGGGTCTTTCGGTAAAGTCACGTAGATATAAAACATTTTTTAAATTATTTTTTATTTATCTACGTGCCTTTACCGAAAGACCCAAAGAGTGATATCTTTATGTTTGTGATGCACAGTGCTTTCAGTACCCTTCCGGCACCTCCAATTATCACGGTTGGCTACGTATGGTGCAAACGAAGTTCAACATGCATACGTACTCATGGGAAAGGTTAAATAATCTTCTTAAACTAGAAACCTCATTCTGTTTGGGAGGATGCAGCGGTTAGAGCACAAAAAGTCTCGCAATTGGAAGGTTGTAGGTTCAATACCCGTTCGGGCACGGGCGTGGTGGGGGAGGGATCAGCTGAGCCTTAATTCATCCCTCTGGCAAAGTCATCCTTGATTTAGTTGTTTCCCCAATGGATATACTTGGCCTCGTCATACGAACGAGGAATTTCCACCTATGGCCCACCTTCAGCCTTGGTTGCGTTTCCTTCTGACGATTGTTCAGAAGGAGACATCTCTCTGTCGTGCACCTCAAAGTCACGCGGGTGATAAGTTTTTGCGTGTTTTATGACCGAGTAATTACTGTGAGTGGTTGGGGAAACTGTGGGTGAACGTGTACACATCAGAATCCGTTTCCCACGGTATTGTTCCATGCAACCCAGTATGATGATTATCGCGAAATCGGTTTCCCGTACATATGTGGATGGACTTTTTAAGTTAATTTGCATCACGTTTGTGCTCAACTGCACCGGTCGCACAAGTCGAATAATACTTTTTTTTAGAAGTTCTTCAGCTGCAGCTCACTCAACTTAGGCCTGTCCGTACGTCTTCGATTCAACATAACTTTACAACCTATGAGATACATTTTTACCTGTGGTACCCAACTGTTCAGGGGAGTAGGCCTCAACTTCTGTCTGTAGATCACAGAGCAGGCAACTAATTTCAGTTTGGATGAACCTATACCCTCAAAATGATACCGTCACACCCTTGGGTAAAGTTTTCGCACCTCTACCCGGAAGAAGGGCCATTGCCCGAAACGTTGCCTCCTACCGCGTTATCCAGATTGCGAGACACGCTACATTCCCCCGTGTTTTAAAGCAACAGTTGGGGGTGCCTAATTTAAAAACCAATTTCTTTAGAACCGCATTTTGTGTTATATATAGTTTGTTGCTCTTCCCACAGCACCTCCGATTAGCACGGTTGGCTACGTACATTGCGAAAGAAGTTCAACATATGTACACAATCCAGGGGATTGTGTACATATGTTGATGGTGCCACACTTACACAATCCAGGGGAGTGTCTAAGTGTGGCACCAGATTTACGTAATAGTGTGTCTTTCCAGAGTACCATATCTTATCTGGAGAGTATGACACATTAATATTTTCTCCTCTTTAGTGCATTGTTGTCGACTTTTTCCAATGTGTGCTAGTGCACCACTGCCAATGGAGTGTCTCGATTCGTTGTATAAATTGACACAACGTTTATCACCGTCGCAAGTGTCAAAACACTCGTGTGGAATTCCTGGATGCGGTTACACGTGTGTTCGATCCGGTGTACTCTCCACGCGAGTTCTGAATATTGTTCTCTTCTCTGTCTTGTCGCCTCCAGACACAGTCGGCACTCCTCGGCGATCAGGTTAGTAGTGAGTAACTCCATGGCGTTGGGTGCGTTCCGGTGGGGATTACGGTGCTCTGTGTAAAAAAAAAAAAACAGCAGCAGCAGCAGTTTCTGAAAATTTTGCGTTGTGTGGTTATAGGTCCCCTTAAAATAAATAATTGGAGCAAACGTGAAAGGCTGACCGCAAATGTGACTGACAGAAGGCCCACCCTGCACTTGTTCAGGAACTGCCGATGGGGGTTTTTTTCTTTTATAACGCACAAAGGCGGAGTGCTCTTTACATGTGTCTGCGTGTTGTTTGTACCTCGTGGTTATCGGGCCTGCACTTGTTCTGTGATGATGGGGGTTTCTAAATCTTTTTTGTTATTAGCAATAGAGTTTTGTTATATAAAGTGTCCCGATTGCATCCGCATCAACATCCGTCAGTGGCAAATGAGCATTCTCGAGAAAGAAATAATACATAGCTAACTGTTTTTTTTTATAGCAGATATTTAAAAGTTACTGTTTTTAACTGAATTTCCTGGCACGGCAGTTCTAACAATGGTGCAAGTTTCCTAACCCCCCCACCTCAACGCCTCTGTTCGCCCAGCGGTATAAGCAGGGCATGCCACAGTTAGTCGACCAGTGGGCAGGTTAAGTGCAGTGGTGGGGTAAAGTGCGAGGTACCCGCCACCTTCCTTCGAGGAGGTCTCGCCACCGTCGAATTAATAAGTCGAACACCTCTCGAGGATGGCCCTTATGCCAGCAGTGGCATGAGCAAGCACTTGCAGGGGCTGCACCTTTACCGTTTAACCTTCGATGTGGAGGAGGAGGCAGTCGTTCAAAGGCTGAGATCTTGGCCGAGATCTTGAGTTGACTCGAGCAGGGGCAGGAAGTCAACAGATCGCACGAGGGCTGATCTCTCGGACCTCTCTCTATGTGCTGTGAAGAAGGGCAATTGCCCAAAATGTCACCTATTGTGTTTATTTTTCCCATTTCTTTTAAAGGCCACACTGTTATTGACGAACGTTGTTCGTTTGGTGTTGTTTTTGCTCGTCCACCACTGCCAAATGGAGTGGCGTCATCACCAAATAATCTGTTAGATTGGACTTCGTTAGTTTTAAGAGTGCATGCTATGGCTCTGCCATTATTAACCCGATCTGCTTTTCCCTAACCCGGACTTTAGTTCTCAAAATCTGAGAAGGTGCCACAAAACTACGTTGCCATGCGCCGAGAACGAGCGTCTTCGAATTTGGTCAAAAGTTTCTTCCGACCGTGGAACTTCAAGAGCCAAATCCTGCGTCCCTGTCCTGCAAGAACCATCTGTTCTCTCAAGCCTTTTCCCGTTCCAATTATGTACGTACGTGTACGTCATACAACGTAATAATAACTTGAACCTGTACCGAGGCTCCCAGGAGGCCAATGCGTGAGGGCGCGTATGGCGCCTTCTTTCGCCAGCTATCGCATGGTGGCGGTTGTGTCGCTACGGTTACAATGTCTTTAAAATAAACGGCGCTATGCCTCTGAATAAAATGAACACGAACTGTACTTGCGTTTTCAGAGATTCGGCGGTGAACGGGACCCATCCTGCAACTTGCAGATGTCTCAGAATGGGAAAGGGTTAATCCGGCAATATTGTCTTTGATGACTCCAGATTGATTACTTATTGATTACTTATATTAAAAAAAAGTTTGTTAACTAACACTTTGTGTTCATCCTCTTTCTGTTAAGTTTTGCACCTCTGTTCATCTTCCTTGGCCTTTCCTTAATCCGTTGTGGATATTTACACGTTGCGCTTGATTTTCTTGTCGTGCAATTCTTTTGTTGTCCTGCCTCGTATTTGCTCCCGTCACGTGGGTGTCCCTTGGAAATAAATAAATAAATATTGCTTCCCTCCCGTATTTGTCTCACACATCGCCCATGAAGGGGGGGGGGGGGGGCCCTTCCGAGAGTGAATCGATTCAACGCAGGAAAAACTCTGGAGCGGTCTCGACCATCGGGGTCTCAACAGCAGAATTGGGGCTTGCTAGCTTCAGCCGTTGCTGGCGAACTGCCCGATGTTTATAAGCGAGGACTTCCTCCTGTAAAGAGATGTGTTCTCGTTCTTGAATAACAGGCTTTGAGTCTCCATGTACTCTCGCCGCCCGGTTGAAATAAAGGCTCTGACATTTTTCTCGGCAAGCACATGTGAATTGTGTATCTTGCCTTGCAGGTGAGGTAGTGGGTTGGAATGAATATGAAGGTTTTGTTGCTTCGGTTACAGTCACCGTTGCTTCGATGTTAGCTTTAAGACAGCCCGGTGGAACAGTGGCCTGCCATGCGGCGTTGTGGATTACCCATGCACAATACATACTGGAAACGGGGTTTTTTTCTGCAACTCTTTTGTGTCAACCCACTGCTACATGAAGCTATTCTCATGCCCTGTTGGCAGTGAAGGATATTTGACCATACTTCACTGCCAGAGGGTGGGTTGGTGAAGGGGCAGGAAGCATAGCAATAGATTTTGCTGGACTGCCCTCTGCTGCCCACAATATAGACCCGCAGCAGTAGCCTGTATCAGCCGATTGTTATTAATTGTGATTGCTCATCTAGGCATTCTGCAGGCTCAATCTGCTTGGCTTCCGAAATCTCACTGAATTGGGTGCATTCTGGGTGATTTGGTCATAGGCCAGCAATCCCGAGCAACAGGTTGGATTGACGGGGCACGTCGCTAGAAGGGACAATGGCCGGCGGTCAAGACAATGAAACAAGGCAAACGCCTGAGTGCGACCTCCGTGGAGACGGAGCGATGATGTCGATTCATGTACAGGAGCGAAGATGCATTGTGGCATCGCGGGGTGGTTATGGCATGGAAAGGCCATCGTCCAGCAGTGGATAGGTAGACATAGCTGATGATGACGACGATAAATGCGATGTTCATGATGAATGTGGTGGGGGGGAGTCTTTTTTACTCGTTTTTGAGGTTTGCGTGCCACGTGGTAAATGTTTATGTAACAAACCACAAGACTCTCCGAGCGAGTCGCCCCATTTACGAGTACAGTCCTTGCAAGTGCACGGCCATTCCCGACACCTAAGCGTAACCAGTCAATGATTTGCTCTTGCGTATGATGGCAATGTGATCAGGTGCTAAAGGCCAATGTCGAGGTCTCCTAGTCACGATGAAGAGAGAGCTTCAGGAGACGAGAGTTCGTGGCGTTTTTCTGTTCTTCCTCCATTGAAGGGAGCGCAGACTGCAGTTGTTTTACTGTGCGGGCCATAGTTTTGGGCTGCACGATCAAAATTAGCACTGGCATGTCTTTCATTTTCCAACGATGTCGTCTGGCTGAAATAAATCATCTATAAATGTAAATAACAAAATTATACGTTCAAAGCACAAGAAGCCATGGTGGCAAATTCCATCGGTGCTCCACGTCACCACTTCCTTCTGCTAGGTCAGCTAGTTGTTGCACAGTTGTCAACAGACCTTCAAGAACCGCTCTTACAGTTTCTTCATCACCACCGCCATTACTGTCGTCTAGTTTGGGGGGCTTCCCCTTGGTCTCCGACTTTTGGGTGCGACTCTGTAACCTTGCCCCCCCCCATCATTTAAACGTGTCCCACCTATCTCAACCTCCGTGTCGTGTTTTCACGTAAAAACTCCGGTCATCCTCGCATTGGCTTTTTACCTAGCCATCGAAGAAAGACGGTGGTCACTGCATCGCGCGCTTTCAGATGCGCTTCTGCGGCCGTCTGGAACGCTCTTCCTTCCCATATTAGGAAGCTGTGCACTTTTAAATCATCTCGATTTAAAACTGATTTCTTTACAGCTGGTGTTTGTGTTTAGTTTTGTGTCCCTCCCCCACACCTCCGATTAGCACGATTGGCTACATACGGTGCGAAAGAAGTTCAACATACATGCATGATTACATTAACAACAGGTTTTTGTCGCTTTCTTTTAGTCGATCACAGGTCGCGTGCGGTGGGCTAAAGTGTGCGTACTCGCATGTATCCCCCTAACATCAGTTTAACACGTAGGCTTTCGCGACCAATATTATTCATGATAAACTTTTTTGGGTTAGAGCGCGTTATTGATATAAATGATGACGTCACCCTGCTGCTCTATTTAATGCCGGGAGCAAGTGAGGGCTTCATTCTGGCAAATTGCCCGATGATGCTGGATGTAATTACCAGCGAAACGTCGTACTCAAAAATTGTAAATGTTGTGGATTTACTCTTCAACACACCGGTGGGCTAAAGTAGTGAACTATTTGTCTTTTGTCAACATGACACTTTTTTACTGTCTTCTTTGGTTCTTTCGGTAAAGTCACGTAGAATGAGAATAAAATAAGAAATTGATAAAATAAAATAACACAATCAAATTCTCACGACGTTTCGGCCACAACACAAGCGGCCTTCATCAGGTGAAGGGACGAGACTGTCTGGAGGACAGCGCTGGAGCGTTCGTCCCTTCACCTGATGAAGGCTGCTTGTGTTGTGGCCGAAACGTCGTGAGAATTTTATTGTGTTATTTTATTTTATCAATTTATTATTTTATTCTCATTCTACGTGACTTTACCGAAAGAACCAAAGAAGATGAATCCTTGCAGTCACGAAAGCTTTAAATCGAAACTTTTTTACTGATTGGCCGTGTCGGGTGGTGGAGGGTTACGAAACATTGATAAATAACGCGATCTAACCCAAAAAACCTTTATTATGAATCCCCCTAAGATGTGTGGCCTATCGTGGAAGAGTGGGACAGAAGAGACACAGGAGGGCGCTTGTGAGACACTTGTGGGCGCAGCAACTTCTGGCAGCAGTGCCCCAAGGAAGAAATTGCTGTGCCCGCACCCATCATGCGACGTCCGTGCCAACACTAACTCTCACCTCCACAATGCGTTCTAAAAACGAAACTATTTAGACTGTTTTTTTTTTATTTTACCAGGTAAGGCCGACCGATCTCTATGTCGCTATTTTTTTCAGAAGCGGCCTGGCTATCACAAGTGATAGCTCAACGTGGGCTATCACGTGGAAATTTATAGCAGCCAAATACTCTTGAACGCATTTTTCTAAATGTGGAGGGAAAACCCGCGGAGGACCCGGAGAAAAATCCACACGACCACGGGGAGAACATGCAAACTCCAAATGTACAGGCGTCAGGGTCAGGATCAAACCCACGACCTCCCGCATACCGGGCGAGACAGTTTAGCATCTCGCCACCCATGTCACCCTGAACATCTCGCCACCGGATATGATCACGCCCATCTTTACGTTTGCCTGCTTGCTCGTTTTTGTTTGTTTTTAATGTGCGTTGAATCGCAGACCCGAAGCTGCTCGGTTACAAATGCGGGCTTGCCGAGGCGTGCCCGGAGAAACACTTCGCCTTCCGGTTGCTCTCCGGGGCAGCCAACATCGTGGGACCCAAAATCTGCCTGGAGGATCAGATGTGAGCCCTTCTACACACATGCAGCCGCCGCAACAGCCGCACAGCCATTCAAACTGTCACAGCAGTAGGGGCAGGGAGGGAGGGGCAGAAGTGGGGGGGGGGGGGCGCTGTAGGGGGCTGAGCTCCCCACCCCCTACTAAAGGCTCACGCCCCAACTTTTACATTCTTAGGCCCGTTTTCTCAGTCAAGCCTCTCGGCTCAGGCTTGGCCCTGGCTTCAAGTGAGACAAGTTAAACGTGACTCGGAGCCATGCTGTACTTGAGCAGGCTCCGAGCCATGGTCTCTCAGCCATGCTCAGGGTATATCCATGAGCCCGAGCTCTGGCCTGTGGCTGGCGGCGCTCATTCTTACACGACTTTGAAAGCTACTTGGCGGCTCAAAAAACATTAAACGATTTTTTTTACCAGGTAAGGCCCACTGAGCTATATATAGCTCTTTTGCAGAAGCGACCTGGCCACAAATGATCACCCAACGAAAGTGGCTTATCATCGTGCGGAAATTTACAGGTGCCAAATGCTTTAAATGTTTGTTGATTCGAAATGTAGAGGGAAAAACCAGAGAACCCGGAGAAAAATCCACGCGATCACGGGGAGAACATGCAAACTCCAAATTTACAGGCGTCAGGATAGGGGTCAAACCCACAACCTCCTGTATACCAAGTGAGGCAGTTAACATCTCACCACCGCGGTACCCACGGGAAGAGAGTTTCACAACATCTGTGTGTGCGGTGATCCACCAACCCTGACTGCAGCCTCCACAGTGCAGGATCACAGCAGCCACGTGCAGCGTACAAACACCACTGCCCGGCCAAGGCTGTGTTGTGTGATTAATGCAGCGTGCCTGCTGTGGGCAGCAGAGGGCAGTGCTGCAAAACCCATTGCTGCAATGTGCCGTGCAACAACAGGGCAAATCTAACTCGACGACCCACACGGTGCGGGGAGGCCATCATCCAGCAGTGGATTAACATGCATATTCCATTCTAGATTTGAAGCTTTCGTGACTGCAAGGATTCATACTCTTTGTTTTTTTCCGGTAAAGTCATGTAGGTAAAATAAAATAAATGAAAACAACTCGATTAAATCGCGACGTTTCGGAGGCAGCACAAGCTTCCGTCTTCAGGTGGAAACCACCACGGTGACGGTTTCCACCTGAAGACGGAAGCTGGTGTTGCCTCCGAAACGTCGTGATTTAATTGAGTTGTTTTTCATTTATTTTACCTACGTGACTTTACCGAAAAAAACCAAAGAGTATGTATATTCCATTTGTTCAAGTTACAATGTATGCAAATTATATGTATCATTGGTATACTTTGGCTCAACTGCCTTTTCATAGCACGGTGATACAGCAGAAGCTGTATATTAGGACATCACATGATAATAATAGCTCTGATATGAGAAAACACAATGCTTACATTACACTGGTGGGGGGTGAAGGGAAGGGAAACTTCTGGTATATTCATGAGTCTGCTCCTGGGTGGTGGCGGCAGCGGCGAGAGGCCTTCATCTAGCAGTGGATCGATCATGGTTGATAACGATCATGATATCAGGCCGGTGGAAGTGGACAAAACCACAAGCGAGACGTGAGAAAACGAGACTAATTAAATCGCAACCCCCAAATCTTGACAGTTCGTAGAATCACGGTGGGACGATGGGGACGGTGGGCAGGCGGGTGTGAATCATGACCTATCCTGCTACTTGCGCTTGACAAATCGCGGGCATTTTTGGTCGCACAGCGCAGGCCTCTGTCTTGAATCTGCATGCATGACAAACGTAATCCGGCGCGAATTTTCCACGGTTACTCAAGACGCGCGAGCGCGTGTCCGATGTGAGCGACGTCAATTGTACGGAGGCTTATCAATCGTTCAATTAGCCGCCGTCTCCTCCTCCACCGGACATGCGACCCTGCCTGCCGGGGGAAATCGTTTCTGTCTGACAGGTTGTTTCTTTTTTTTTTTGCCGCACATGTTCGGCTAGTCCGTCGTGAGGCTTTTCCGGGGGATCGGCATCTTGCGGCTCCGGTACCGCACGCGGCTCTTTGTTTTTTTAAGGACTGCAGTGCGCGGCTCTTGAAATTCAAAATAAATGGCTCCTCCTTGTTGTGTCTCGGGCAGCCTGCGGCTTTGTAGCAGCGCACGGCTCATTGAGGACTTTTACGTGACTTTATTTATTTAAGAACCTCAGTTTCGTATTCACCACTTGGCATTGTGGCTTTTCAAATATTGGGGGGGGGGGAGGGGGTTTACCGAATTCGAAAATAATGCTTGTTGTTGTTTTGGTTGTCGACCCCTGGGCTTTGCCGACGTTGAAAGTGTTCGCTACGTTGCCGTGCGCCGCTGATGAGTGGGTTTGTGGCTTGTTGTTGAATGTTTTTTTTTTCTCTAAAACAGCGGTGTGAGTTTACTTGCCCTTTTAAATATCCACATTGGTGTGTTTTCGCTCTTGTTTTAAACGTTCAGAACACAAAGCTATTTACCAGACCACTTAATGTTAGCATTCCTTTAAATACAAATAACAAAAATAATATATACTTTTTGCAGTTATTTTGATAAAGCACGAAACAATGCTTTAATCTGATACACATTTGAATATGGCACATGGCTTTTGTTCCCACCTGTTTTACATTCGATTTGTGTGTGTGATGCTTCAAGTAAGATTTGTGTTCGTGATGCATCAAATAAATTGTGCAATAAGATCATAAGATTCTCTCTTACGACAGCGTAGGTTCACGCGGTTGTGATGTGCGGCTCTCCGATGCATTTTTCGGTTGTACCGAGCAATCTTCGGTGCGATGTCTGACATTTCGCTCTCCATGTCCTGGGAGCTTCTTCAAGAACTGTATGATTTTCTTTTTGTACAGAATTATGAGCAGCGTGAAAAACAACGTCGGGAGGGGGATGAATATTGCTGTGGTGAATGGTGAGTGAGTATCCTGGTCGGTGTCAGGCCTCTTAGCTCAATGCAGGAATATATTCATGTGGAAGACGGTCAATTGTAATTTGATGGAAGTTTCAAACAATAACGTAACAGAATTAGCTTTTATATGTATTCGTAGTGTCATATTACATTCTCTTGTATGTATGTTGAACGTCTTTCGCACCGAACAAAGCCAGCCGTGCTGATCGGAGGTGTGGGGTAAGAACAACGAACTAAACAAAAAGCAGCTCTAAAGAAATGAGTTATCAATCTATATTTAAAAGTGCACAGCTCCAATTACTTCCTAATATCGGAAGGAAGAGCGTTCCAGACAGCCGCAGAAGCGCATCTGAAAGCGCGTGACGCAGTGACTGTCTTTCTTCGATGGCGAGCCAAAAGCCGCTGCTGCTGCTGCGAGGATGACATAAGTTCACGCAGTTGTCCTTCAACTTCAAATGTAATTTCTTTGCATCTCTTTTGCTGTCTCTGTCTCCCCCTTTTTTGTCTGGCCACAGGAATGACGGGTGAACTCACGATTACAAAGTCAGTGGACTTGTGGGGAGGGGGTAAGCGAAGGATGTCGGAAGGAAAATAATTCTCGTTTTCCTCCTTAAGCGTCTCTTTAAATAAAATATCTTTACGCGTGTAACTCTCGTTTACCCGCGGACGGATAGACGGTGAGTGCGGGATAAAAAAAAATATACAGCTTGCGGTATTCCACTCGCGCTGCAAACACGCATGCCATTGTTCCATTTACCCAGCCACTCCTCCTTTGCGACCCGGTGACCGGGTAACTCTTACGAACCAAAAAAAAAAACCCCGTCCTGTTGCACGTCTTCATGCCAAATTCTATGCAAGTAAACAACAAATACGTTTTTGGTATCTTTTGCATTTGTTTTGCATTTGCGGTGTTCGATTAATATCCGGGCCATCCCTACCACCGATTCCCACAGATTAATTATCGAGACTTTATCGTGTTTAAGGTGTACGAGTCAAGAGCGGCCCATATTATCAACAATTTTGACCTCTTCAAAGCGATTTGTTTCACAAAGAAAGAAACTGCTTTTGTCTGGGGTTAACACGTACCTCTATGCGTCTCGTGCCCTGTGCTATCCGAAACAAATTTGAGCAAAACAAAAACGTTACTTTAAAATCCACAGGCGCTCTGTCGTACCGCTGCAGGGGGTGGGGTTGGTTACTCATTGAACTGCTGCAGGAAGCAAGGTCATTCGTAGCACGCGTGTCAAATAAAATGATTAGAAAGAAATAGAATTAAAATTCCGGCTCCCACTTACACTTTGTTTGATTTCCGATTTGTCATGTTCGCTGCTTTTCAGATGTTAATGATCTCATCATCTTTCTGAAGAGCATACAGCATGGGTCCATCGTTATGATCGCGTCCTTTGATGACGCGGCCAGCAAGTGAGTCATTTGCTGAACGCGGACCTTCTTGAGCAAACATACATTTCATTATTATCATCACGTGTGAGTGCGTATACTATCTGGGGGGAGCGGTAGTGTAGCGGATAGCGCCATGCGCTACGAACCTGGCAGAGATCCGAGTTCGATTCCTGCCCACGGCCACCACCAGTGACGATTATCTGTACCTGTTTCAGGACCTCCCTTAGGTCGACCTCGCCTCAAATGAGTACCTGATGCGATGTGTAAATGTTGCCACTTTGGACACAAAGGCGGCCGGGCGTGGTGCTGGGCACCCCCCCCCCCCCACCCCCTTATGTGCTGTGTTGGCCTTCATAGGTGCTCGCTAACAGCACTTGCCCCAAAAGTATGTTAAGGCAACACGGGGGATCTTTGTCTTTTGTGGGGGGTGGGCGGTAACGTACGGGTTAGCATGCTGCGGTATGAACCCAGTGACCCGATTTCGATTCCTGCTCAGCTGAGCGATTTTTTTCTCACATTGTTTGAACGTCTCGGTGGCCCGCTTTCCATCGCTGACCATGTGCAACATCGGTGGCAATTGACATTTAAACCCTGTGTAATTCTCTTGCAGTTTTCCCAATCCTATAATTAGTGCCGGAGCACGTGGAGCTAAAGGCCGTCTTGGCGTGGTGCCGTGCCACACGCCCCAGCCATGTGCCGTGCCAAGCGTAATAACGAGCGCTCCGTAATTTGGCTATCACCAAATCGCCCTGAATAATGCTCAAACTCGCCACGGCTCAGAAGTTAAACGCACAGGGGAGTAACCACATTTTTTGCTGTATTGGGAAACAAAAATTTCCGCATTTCAGCAAGGAGGTCAAAAGACGTTAATCGACTCGTGTGACGTGGCCCCACTGGGGCTGCGAGGTATCAAGTAGTCGGCGGTACAGCAAATGGGTTCATGTCGCCATCCTGTGCTGGGCTTTTAAAAAAAAAAAAAATTCCGAGTGTCAACCGTTTTTCATGCTGCCTAGATTTTCTCCAGATACGCTGGTTGCCCATCCACCGCTTTTATTGTATGCGCCGGCCCATTATTGTCCCGCTTGTGTCCTAATCAGACACGCGCGTGACGCCCCTGCGCAGCGAGCAAAAACATCTGGAAAGTTTTGTCGAGAGCGATTGAGGGTGGGGGGGGGGGGGAAGGGGGGGGGGGGTTTGGATTGACGTTATTTTATAATAAATATTTATTGTCGTCGCTCGCAGGTTGAACGACGAGGCTCGGAATATGCTGATGGAGTTGGGTAGCAGCTTCATCGGTAACTTGGGATTCCGTGACAGCTGGGTCTTTGTGGGAGCCAAGGGCATCAGGATGAAGAGCCCATTTGAAAGGGTAAGAAAAGACCTCTCTCTCTCTCTCGGTTTCTCATCTCTCTCCGGCTTCCTGTGATTAATTGAACGTGCGGCGACACTGTTCGAGTGATCGACTCGCGCTCGGAAAAGGTCGCGCGAGTTCAAATACCGGTCGCAGGGTCCTCTTGAGCCACTCGCATTTCTCAGTGCCATTTAAAAAGGGTGCCGCTTTGTTGCGTGACGTGGTTGCCCTGTGGAGGCCTATAACCAGTACGTAGATGTGAGGGTTTATTTTTTTTTGTTGCATTGACATCCACTGGCAATGCTTTATCGCAGTTGAAGCTTGTGTAACTTATTTGTGCCTTTTAAAAGCAGTGTTCTTCACTTATTTTCGGAGGTGGGGGGGGGGGTGGGGGGCACTTCCACCGATAAGACATCAGTGTGAGGGCCGCCAAACATTTAAAACCATTGGTGTTTGACAACACAGTGATGGGGTCCGTCAGGAGCTACACTGAAGGCCACCAAGGGCCGCCAGTGACCCGCGGGCCTTGCAATAAAGAACCATTTGCTTTAAGGTCTTATTAATTCATGTATGTGTTTGAGTTCATCCCTCAAGGGGTTGTTCAATAGAAATATGTACAGTGCTTTACAATCACAGTACCTGTGACCCAGTCAGCCAGAATTTGCGCACCGAGAGATCCCTGGGTGAATTACGCCCTATAAATGTCCCAATTACAATTATTATCTCGTCAGATCCAGGAAGCCACGCAGGGTTATAGCCTGAACATTGCTTGGATGGGCGACCACCGTTTTCGGCTGCGGGGCTACGTCATAGGGCAGCGGAGAACAGCGCGCACTCATCAGCGTGGTAAACTATAGTCAAATAACTATACTCTTTGGTTCTATTCGGTAAAGTCACGTAGTTAAAAAATAAAACAACAAAAATCATGACGTTTCAGCCACAACACAAGTGGCCGAAACAACACAAGTGGCCGAAACGTCGTGATTTTTGTTGTTTTATTTTTTACCTACGTGACTTTACCGAATAGAACCAAAGAGTATGGATCCTTGCAGTCACAAAAGCTTCAAATCTAGAATATAGTCAAATAACCCCCACACGTCCGAGCACGGCGTGGGGAGGCCCTCATTTCCTGCAGTGAATTGGAAAAAAAGGGGCTGTGCATGTACGGCTCCTGTGGGATGGGCTTGGCCCCTGTCGTAGGAACGTGGACATGACACCACTGGCGCAGGGTTGCGATCAGTCGATGGAAATCTTCTCGTGCTCGTTTGAGCAGCAGGCCGCTTCGAAGTTATTCATAAGGTGACCACTGACGCCATCCGAGTCGGCTACGGTTGAGCTCCATCTCTTTGTTGGACACCCTGTAAATATGAAAATAAAAACTATACTAAACTATTTTTTTGTTATTTTACCAGGCAAGGGCCCTCCGAGCTACATAACTCTTTTTCAGAAGTGACCTGGCCACAAATGATAGCTCAACGAAGTGGCTTATCATGTGGAAATTTATAGCAGCCAAACACTCTTAGATGCACGTTTCTAAGTGTGGAAGAAAAAGACGGCGAACCCGGAGAAATATCCACGTGACCATGGGGAGAGGGAAACTCGAAATAGACGGGCGTCAGTATCGGAATCGAACTCGCGACATCCTGCATACCAGGCGAGGGAGTTAACATGTGCAGGGGAAACCCTGCCCGTGTAACTCTCTCCGCTGCAACGTTTCGGCATTCTGAATTGTGTAGTCGTCCGGTAAACTGCGTAGAAGCGAGTAACTGTAGACTCGTTAGGTGAAACGCTGAGGCAGGATGTACATAATCAGTTGAGCGGGAGGCAACTTTGCAGTTTTGTTGAATCGATTTTCCATCCTCAACATTCTCCAGATAAGAACCGTGAACCAAATAAAATGTTACGCATGTAACTCTTCATCCTGGCATATCCAAAGTGGCTTTATCTGCTCGGCATTTCATTTGACAGATGAGAGTTTATAATGGTTGGCCCCCTTCACTTAATATGTTTGCACTAAAAGGCCAACCCTTTTAACACCATGTAACCCACTTCTTTTGTATGGAAACTTAATATGTCTGTCTCGCTGTATCTGGCTCATGTCTTAGACCACACCTCTCTCAATTGGCGGTTTCACCTTTGCCTGGGTGTCCTTTCCTTTCACGCGGAGATACTTTACCTTTATTCATCACGGTCGCTCCCTCATTGTTGCTATGACACTTGCTGTTAGGTTTTCCCTCTACTCGTCAAGTTTCGCTCTTTGTATTGAGCCTTGCCCTTTGGGCTAAATCCTACCGGAATGCAAATATTTTTTTTCACACTTTGGGAAGCTAAGCAGGAATGGGCCTGGATAGGTGCTTGGATGGGTGACCAGCATGCATGACAGGGCCTCTGCGCTACATTGTCTGCAGCAAGAGCGTGGTACAGCAACATTAATTGTTGTACAGTATTGCCGTGTTCCTTACGTTCACCAACCCACACTGACCATGGCCGTGGTCAAATAACCATTCCCGTGACCCACTGAGCTATACAGTTATTTTTCAGAAGCGACCTGGCCACAAATGATAGCTCAACGAAGTGGCTTAGCAAGTGGAAATTTATAGCAGCCATGTACTCTAAACGCGCGTTGATTTTAAACGTGGAGGGAAAAACCGGAGGGCTTGGAGAAAAATCCACGCGACCACGGGGAGAACGTGCAAAGTCCAAATATACAGCCATCAGGGTTGGGATCAAACTCCTGTATACCAGGCGAGGTAGTTAATATCTCGCCACCGTGGCGCCCCAGGAAGAGGCGGGGCAGCTCGGCCCCAGAGCATCCTAGGGAAGACAATGCCCTTCAGTAAGTCCTCGGGACATAAATAGATCCGTAGGGGAAATCCATGCACACGTACAGCTATTCCCTCGTTATTCGCGAACTTGATATCCGCGATTTTGGCTGTCCTCGAATCGCATCTGGAACTTTACAACGACTGCATCGAGAGGTAGAGAAATAAAGAGACGTGTTATTCCGATAATGTTCATGTATTCCGTAGTTTATTTACGTATTCATTTAAGGTAATTCCTTAAAAAGATAGGTTTTCGTAGGCCGGTATCATTATCCGCGAAAATTTCCTATACGCTCGTAATCTCCGGATCGTTTCCCGCGCCAATGACGAGGGAGTGCAGTGCACCTCGTATGCTGCCACTAGGTGGCGGTGTGCGACTGCAATTATTTCCAAGCTGTGTGACCGCATGGTCTGACGGGGAGTGAAACTATCGCAGGACGAAGTTCCCGGCAGATGGTATGTATGATAGCGTCCAGACGAGGTGAGGGAAGCCTCTAGATGTGGCAAATAAAATGTTTAATAACCCTTTTGTTTTGTCTTTTTCACCCTCGCTCTTAAACAGTTGGAACTCTCAAACAGCATTGCACCGCCGCCGTTGTGCGTTAGCGAGTGGCCCGCTGAAGGAGATATCCTAGAACTGATTCTGAGATCCCTTCAAGTTACCTGAGCAATACGAAAAATCCGTGTAATTAAATCATAGTGTGAAAACACTAAAAATCTCACGATTAATGTAACTGAGACTTAAACAATTTAATTCGGCCAGAATGAGCCATAATGCGTTTTTCCCACCGGTTACTTTCACCTGAATAGAAGACTCTTCATTGGAAACCATGTACTGTAATCGGTACGAAAGTGACACCTTACAAAGTCCACTGCAGAAGTTTGTAACTGTACATGCCCATGTCCTTGCTTGTCGTGTTTGGAAACCAGGTGCGGTGATGCACACTTGTGACTCAGATTTGTAAAACCCAAACATATACTGCCTTATACAGCTGCAATATGGCCAGTAGATGGTAGTGTAGCAAGTGGGTTAGTGAAACCCATCATTAATTTTCCAAACACCCCAATGCAGGACCCTCCTGAAAAAGCCTTGAGACTCCAGAGAGGATTTCCTAACTAAATAACAAATGTAAGCATAACACGATTACCCCTCTCACGATCGGCTGCAATTTCCCGATCTGTCGTTTCAGTTGGACTTAGATGTTTTGCAAACATTGTGCGGGGTGCACCGTGGCACCTCTCTGGTCCCTGTAAGGGCTCGTGTTAACCAATTACGTACGCAGAGAATAACTGCTTCTCACGCACGCTAAGCTAGATATACCTGGACCATAATAATAGATTGAACTCGATGGGTTGACATTAATACACCCCGAATACACACCTTGAGCCTTCCAGAGAGAGGCCTCTATCTCTCCTCCTGCTTACTGCCATGGTCTGGAACTGCCCCCCCCTCCCCCCAGTCATCCGTGCCATTCACTCCCTGTTCAAATTAAGGGCTCGGGAGAACAGCGTCTTGAGGCGCGGCCGCATTTACAGAGACCGTATCAATCGACGTATCGTGCTGCGATGCATTGGGAGCGTGCGTTGGGAGCGTGCATTGAGGGCGTGCATTGGGAGCGTGCGTCGATGGCGGCTGACTTTGAGGTAAATCAAAGGGGAAGGGCGGATCTTTTTATTTAATGAACGTCCGATTGCACGGTCGCGTTACGCACCTGGCTAATGGATATGCTGTTCGATTTTGACCGCTTTTTATTTTGTTTGTATAAAAAAAAACTATTGATCGTTTTCGTCCCACTTTTACCTCGTTACTGCCATTTCCTCTCTTTGTCCCCCGCCAAATGTTGTCCCATTTTTGGTTTTAAAGGAAAAAGTGCGTCAACGAGCGGCAATATTCCGCAGATGTTTTCTGCATCATCAATGTTATCCACAAAGACGAGTGATGTCGGAGGCGATTGGAATCACTATTTGTAGGAAAGTAACAATTCTATACCCCCGATAGCAATTCCGTGAATCGTCACAATGTAAGGGTCCCAATTATATTCAACTCTTGTATGTACGTTTGAACTTTTTCGCACCGTACGTAGCCAACCGTGCTCATCGGAGGTGTGGGCGAAGGACAACAACGTATGACTCGTGGACTTTCGGGATGACCTTTCAATATTATTTATATTTCCTAACTTTGAACATGGCACACTGAGGTCCCTGGATGAATTGCACCTTAATAAATGCCAATTGTTATTCTTTCTTTCGTATGGCTGCCAATGTAGATGCAGAGCAGCAACTGCAATTTCACATTCAGGTGGTCAAGCCAGATAACCGTGTCGGCAGCAGCGGTGGTTTATTGCTGTGATGTCTCCTTCATATTTGTGTATCGGGCATTGAATCATTGTACAATCTGTTCTGGATGACCCACAGTCCGGTATCCGCATCTACTGCAATGGTTTGTACGGATGCGGTATAGGGTGGACCATGAGCTTCGTGGAAGATCAACATTCGTATTTGTCATTATAGTTTGGGTTGCATGGTCAGAGTCGCACACACCTGCCGCTTGTATATTTATTTTCCATTCATGAAGGAGGTGGTGCGTGCATCGGCCTGTTGATGTTCTGGTGCGTTTGACGGTTACCCCGGTGTCTTCGAGGAACACAAAATGGCCAAGAACACTTAAGTGGCTTTTTTTGTTTGCGTACCTTTAACCTCGCACCTCCGTGAAGCATGCGGACACAATGACCACCATTCAGTGCTCGTTATCACCGGCACAATTTCCTGTGCCAAATATCCCAGAAACCTTTAGCAGTGGGGTCAGTGAAAATGGCATGGTGATGGGGGGGGGGTGAGGTGGTGGCTGGGGGAGGTGTGGGGAGAAGTGTGAGGGTGTGGGGTGCAGGGTGGGGGGGAACAACCATCCCACATTGCTTTGCTTCTCATTGCCAAAACAAAAACAAGTAATCTGTACCCGCTGCTGTGGTGTTGTGGTTAGCGGCACACTGGGCTTGCTGTGCAGTGGCCACTGCCAGTTTGATTCCATCTCCCAGCTCGGAAGTTAAAATACAACGTTACAGGTTTCTTCAAGGCCCTCCCACCCCCGCCTCTATCCACTCGGCAGTACAAATGGGTACACGGCAGTTAGTCGATGGCCAGCGTGGCAGATTACCGTCATCGCGTGACTTCCAGTGCCGCCTGTGAATCGTCGGCATTGACCCCTTAACGCACAACATCCGCGTGTTTTTAGAGCCGCGCCTCGAAAGCCTTTAACGTCTCTCCCCCACCCCTTTCTTTTTTCCTTCACAGCACATCAAAAATAACAAGGAGACCAACAAATACGAGGGCTGGCCCGAGCTGATCGAACTCGAAGGATGCGTCCCACAGAAAGTGGAATGATGGGCCCATCTTTGCCTCCCGCAAGTTTGAGCGCAGCGCGAAACGTTTTGACGCGCGCATGTTACGTATACGTTTACCGTTTCAGGAATGTTATAAATATTTTTTTAATTGAAGCTATATTTAATTTAATCGGATTTATGCGCGGCGGAGAGTCTCGCCCGCCCATCCGTCGTCTGGTCTCTCTCTGTACAATCCGCGGGAACGGTTTATGTGAATCTTGTAACGATAGCCGGCTGCTTGCGCTCATTAGCCGAACGAAGCACAATTAAGTTTATTTTCGGCGTTTGGCGCACAAGCGCGAGGAGAGATCGAGGTCCGTGCAATTTTCATATCACTTACCGCTCGCGCACGGGGACTCTCAAGCGAAAATCTACGCCGGTTTTTTACTTTCCTCCCCCGGCACGTTCACTGCTCGGGTTCCCTTTGGGTCCCGTTATTATTTACAAGCCCTCCAGCAACGGCCTACTTGGAAACACTTTGGGCTAAGCATTGCCAAGACTGTACACTAGATATGCCACTTACACATTTCTCGCGCGTCCAACGGATACGTTTTCCGCAATCAGCATTTTCTGTTTTAATTCCCGTACCCGATTGAATGTATAATGAGCGTGTAGGTGATTCGTGGAGGTGGAGAGGAGGGTAGGGGGGGGGGTGGGGGTTCTGCTGGTTTGATATTTATGTTCGCCTTGTTATGGTGTTGGAGTTACTTTTCTAAAAACTTTATCGCGGAGAAGTGTCAACTGCAGTGACCTCCTCCGTGGCACCAAGTGCTGCTTCAGGCCATTTCGATTTGCGAAAACCACGTCGAACCTCTTCCTCTTTTGCAGGAGGGGGGGGAGGGGGGAGGTCCTGTTTTTAAGTTGTTTGATCGATAATAGTTTTCCTTTCCTCTTCACGTTTGTATTTGGGAGGAAACCCGGAGTTCCCGAAGAACCCCGCGAACAGACGTGTGGGCAACGACGCTCACAACTCTGCAACGAGTTTGTCGGGCAAAACCTCCTTGCTGTACTTGCCCCGCTCCCGTAGGCACAAGCACGGCCTTGCACCGTTGCCATGTCAATCACCGGTCGACCGGAGACCCCCCCCCCGCTCCCCTCCCTCCGCGGAGCCGCTGGCTTACTGGCATGCCCTGGCCAGACCGTTTTGGTTAGCGATGGGCAAAATGCTAAAACTGCATTGATCGGGTGGGGAGGCGTGCGTAATAGTCCTCCTAATGTCGTTCGTGGTTCTGTGATGTCATGCCAGTGGCAATGAGCAATAACTTGAAGATGGATTGTACGTACGTTGAAAAAAAAAAGTGATTTGCAATCATCGTGCCGACCAGACTGCTGTGGAATCGCTTTAAACTTAAATCAAAAATACTAAATTGGACTCGTATGGATTTACTTCTAACGTTATTCTAAATCAAATAGTGCAAAATATATAAATAATGTGTGCGTGCAACGGGATTGGCTATCATGTGGTTGGCGGTGAACTGAAACGGCAGCCTGAAGCGTGGATTATTTTTTTTAGACACGTTAATGAAGTTTATAGAAAGGAAGACGTTTTAATAATTAGGCTTTTGAAATCCGGCATTTGGGAGACCCTAGAACGAAATTCTTCTCCATTGGGTTGAATTTTTTCCCCCCTCTTGTAAAATATCGTGACATTTTGTATGCATCGGTTTTTTTAGCCAATTTTGGAAATGTAATACTTGACATATGGGTGGCAATGCTACCTAATGTAGAGTTGTCATAATTTGAACGCCTTTTGTATACATGCCTACCGTTAAAAATGCATATTACTCCCACGATAGGCGGTGAAACTAATGTCACGGGTTGGCCCTGAAGGCCAGCCATGCAGAGCCTTTGCGTGCAAAAGTATCGCGCATCGTTGTCTTCACGATTTCGTTGTGTTTGTGTTCCGGATTCGGCATCATGCCGTGTTTATATTCCAGAGCATTTTGTTGTTGTTGTTGTTGTTGGTCTCAATCCCCGCTGCATGACGAGAGCCCCCGCGGTCATGCCTCGTTGGCCACGTGGGATGTTATGGCCGTGCATCACAACGCTGGTCAGCGTGGATTTGTTGGGTTAGGGGAGGAAGTGCAGAATTACAATGGGTTTGGCTGCACTGCCTTCCCGTCTACTGCACACAATGTCTGCGTGTTCCTCACTCATTTTCAGAGGGGGGGGGGGGGGCGGCCCCTTTCGGCGATAAGTTATCGGCTTGAGGGCCGCCACATCGCTACTGAAAAAAGGGGTGTTTTTCCATTTTTTTGTATTGCTGGGGACTGGCAGTGGCCCCCCGCAGGCCTTACAAATGAATAATTCTGGTCTATTACATCTGTGTTGGCAACTCTTATGCATGGCGGTCACCAATTCGAGCACCGATCAGACTCAAACCAGCTTTGCTTCTCAATTCGGGCGCACTGCGGGTGTTTTGGTCAAAGGCCTCACTTCTACACACTGACGCATCCGCGAGAGACGGGCTTTTAATAATTAATTAGCCTGGAATTTTCCTCAACTGCCGAACCAATATTGGAGAATTCGCTGCCATTTTAATTACCTCTAATGCTAGGGGATGAGAGTTCTTCTCGGATCAAAACCGACACCAGGCCTCTAAATCGGTTTTATTTTTCATTGTAAAACACGAGAGCGAGACTTTCTTTCGTTCTTTCTCCACAATGTTGTCCCGATTTTGTGCTATCGGCGTCGCGCTACTGTGGGATGTAAGCGTCCGTTCGGAAACCTCTCGCGGCACAGTGCAATGGAGAACGGCCCACGGCAAGTGGATGCCGCGGAGCTAACGCTGAAGTGCTTTTTCAAGACACCGCGGCGGGGAAATCGGCGGGACCACCCGTCCCGGCGACAACAAACTCGATCGGATGGCGCTCCACCGACAAAAACATTAATTTGCTGGGCGCAATCCGCTCTTGTCAAAGAACGTGGCGGCGATGTTCCTTGCGGACTGGCGCGCTCAGCCTCTATCCCCTGCGTGCACATGGCACGAGCGCTGCTGGTGCCATCGTTCACGGCGTGTTGCGCACGGGCACTGCACGGATGAACGAACAGTAGCTGGTCATGTGACGGTGCGTCAATCAGAATCCATTTTACACGGACGCGATGCAGATGACAGGCAGCACAAACGCGAGATTGAGACCAGACGTACGAGACTCGCAATGTAAAAATGTGACACGGGACGCGACATGGGATGAAGATGTACGATCCAAATGAGACGGTGCAAATCCGCCATGCGATTCCTGCAGTAACATGAAGTATGGGACCTATAACACAACGAGACGGAGCGTACAAGATCTTGCAATAAATTACCAACTGCACGTGAATTCCAAAACGAGACGATGCAAACAAGATGGTCCAAACTAAATAAACTCTAACTGATTCTTGCAACCCCCTGAATCACGACAAATTATCTAATTGCTGGGTGGTTTGGTGAGTGGATGGGTATGTGTGTGTTGAGGTGGGTGGGTGTATATAGGTGGGGAGCAATCGTGCAGCAGTTGGCGCATTGCGCTACGAACCTGGCCACCCGGGTTCGATTCCCGTTCGCGGCAAACACCAGTGCCGATTGTCTGAACCGGTCCTGGGCCTCCCCTAGGTCGACTCAGCCTCAAATGAGTACCTGGTGCGGTGTGTAAACATCGCCACTCGGGGAAACAAAGGCGGCCGGGCGTGGTGCTTGCCACCCACCCTCGCGCGTCCTGTGCCGGCCTTTGTAGGTGCTTGCAAAACAGCGCTTGCCCCAACAGTCTGTTGAGGCTCTACGGGGGGGATCTTTGTATAGGTGGAAAGGTGCAGTTTGAATTGCTGCACGCCCGTTGACCATCAAGGTTGCCACGTGTTGCACACGTGGTGCACACGTGGTTGTGCACTACTGTAATAGAATGCATAGGAAACCCCTCCTCGCTGAGACGTTGGAACAAATATCACGAGTCGTGTGCGTCGCTCACGGACGTGTGGCGATTAGGGGGAAGCCAGCGGAGAGAGTGGAGAGAGACGCGCAATGCGAATCGTTTGAGCTCGGCGCAGATATTTCACCTGCCTGTTCCACCAGCGGTAGCCATGACTTTAGCGGTTCCAGTGTCTTAATGTAGCCAATAAACGGTGGCTTATGCGTTTTCATTATTTTGAACGAGTGGGTTATCAAAGAAGGCAGTCTTATTAGCCATGTAAAAATATCGGTATGGCTAAAGGTTTTGCCATATTTTAAGTGGTAGCAATTCCTGCTTTGGCACGTGATACATGAAATACAACTGTACACTTGCGCTCCTTCGGATTTTCTTTTTTTTTTCGAGCAGCTGAAGGGTTTAATTGGAATCTTTGTTTCGTCATTTGTTGGCCTCATTAAACGCCTAATAAGTTAATACTGGTTGATATTCAAGTGTGCGCGCTTGTTTGCGTGTGTGTGTGTGTGTGTTGAACCCGGCGACCCGAGTTCGATTCCCGCTCACGGCCAACACCAGTGACGATTATCCAAACCTGTCCTGGGCCTCCCCTAGGTCGACTCGGTCTCAAATGAATACCTGGTGCGATGTGTAAAGGTCGCCACTGGGGAGACAAAGGCGGCCGGGCGTGCTGCTGGCTCCACCCCCTGGTGTGCCGCTCAGGCCTTCATAGGTGCTCACTAACGGCACTTGCCCCAACAACATGTTAAGGCTATACGGGACATCTTTGTTTTTTTGCTTTGTTGAACTTCCAGTCCTGTATGGCTGTACGGCAGCTCGACCAAAAAAAAAGTAAAGTACTTGGAAAATAATCTTGCGCTTTGTGGATTGGTGTTGTGTTAACGTGCGGCATAATGCACGTCCTGTTGGTATACGGCGTGTACTCACATGGACGTGGATGGGTTTCTTACGTACGGGAATTCCCTTGTTTTTCACGAGCTTGCTCTCCGCGATTTTGGCTCTCCACGAATTGCATCCGGAACGCGACACGACTGCATTTTTAAACAGTTGTTGAGTGCTTTAATATATATTTTTTTACTTTACGTTTATTATGACCACGTTTTTTTTTGCGTCATGGTAATTTTCATGTATTTCACAACCTCTGTATTTACTTAACGTGATTCAGATCTTCATAGGCCAAATGTGCTATTCACGAGCATCTCCGAAACGTATCCCGCGCAAATAACGAGGGAATGCTGCATGCGTCATGTACTTTTAAGCTACGAACAGTGCAAGTATCTTAATAGAAACGCATTGGTAACTGGATGCCCTTGGAGTCTTTGTGCTTTGTGAGAAATACGAGCCGGTGATGGCTCTCCAATGTGGAACTCTTCAGTTCACGAAGAAACTCCCTGGCAAGTGCAGCGAGGCGTCTGACAGCATGCCAACCAAGACGGCAGCGGGGGGGGGGGGGGGGGGGGGCGCATCCCGAAAACGCGCAACCGGCGAGCCTGCCACCCGCACAACCGCGACAACAATTCGCACTGTGGTCACCTTAACGGACGCGGCGCGCACGCTTCGTCCGTTCCATCGCGTCGCCCCGTCGGCGGTCTATGGACAAGGTCGTTGGCGCAGCGTTGTTGCCAGCTCAGCTCGTGGTCTCTGCTTCATCTTGCCCCCCTCGCCCTCCCGTCTTCCAACTTCGTGGTTCAGTTGTTGTGGTTTGAGCCCATCCGAAATCTTCCTAGGGCACCCTCTTTTCATCTTCAAATGTTATCAATTCTGTGAAATGCCAAAGTGACGTTTTCGATTTTCGTAGGGCAATGTGGTGGATCGCGTGATGCATCGCGTTGCCTGTTTTCATTTCAAGTTCTGGCCCATCTAATATTCAGTTCTTTGTTAATCCACTGCTGGTTGACGTTGTTTGACCATACTTCACCACGCTGGTAAAGGCAGGCTGGTGAAGGAAAGGTGCCCAAGCACCGGTTCCGATAGCACTTGCCACTGATGTTATCTGCGGTCGGTGATCAAACTTAACAGCGCACGGTTCATAGTGCAGTGTGCGGGAACGCTTCACCATCCGCTTCTCATTCTATGTATATTATATTTGTGGTTTAAATTTCCCTCGTGGGGTGCGTAGATGAAGGTTATTTTTCACGCTACTGCATTTTAATTTCCAGGCGAATTTTAACGTCACGTTTGTATATCTCCGAGCTCCAACACTCCTGCTGTCTCTCAACTTGAAATGTAATGATATTTCTGTATCCCATGCCCTCGTGTGTGTCTGTGTTCATGGAGCGGTAGTGTAGCGGTTAACGTGCTGCGCGACAAACTATTACATTGCGTCGGCGGTCTATGGTTTGATTCCTGCTCACGGCCTCATCTGAACCGGCCCTGGGCCTCCCCTAGGTCGACTCTGCCTCAAATAAGTACCTGGTGCAGTGTAGTAAACATCGCCACTAGGGAAACGAAGGCGGGCGGGCGTGGTGTTGGCCACCCACCCCCTCGTGCGTCCTGTGCCGGCCTTCGTAGGTGCTCGCTAACAGCACTTGCTTCAACAGTCTGTTCAGCCCATGCGGGGGATCCTTGTCCTTGTCATACCGAGCCTCTGAGATGTTGGCATTCCCTATTAAAATTGCCTGTAAGTGCTATACCCAATGGGCACGCGTTTCCCAAGCTCTCACAGTGCAATTATAAACAGCCTCCCCTACTCCCGGTGAAGTCGATAAACACCGATGGAAAGAGATTATTCGTCCGTCTGCCCATTGTTACCCCCAAGTCGTCCCCCGCCCGCTCCCATCGTAATCTTCTCACTGTTTACGTCTTCTGCTCGATCCAATATCCTCAAAACCATGTGGGGGAGCCCAGTTCGCAAGTGCGCGCGCCCGCCTACCGTGTAGGAGACGCGGGCGCCCGTAGTTTAAGATCGCGCGCGCCTGGATGTCGCCCTTCATTAAACCGCATTCTCACGCGCATCCGAGTTTGACGGTGGAACTTTCTTTTTTCTTCCTCTCGTCGAGAGGGGGGGGGGGGGGGCGTTGATCGTGCGAGAGAGCGTGGGGGGTTTTATGTTGTTGTTGTTGCACGCGCTCTTGAGAAATCGGAATCTTTTTTGCTGGAGAAATCCAATGAGCTATGAAGCTATTTTTTCCCACGCATGTCCAGATGCCCAAATTGTCACCGTCAACCATTATACATCCACTGCTACATGAAGGCATCTCTCACACCACCCCCCCCGCTCCCCTTGCCGTTCCCATTCCGCAATCTTGCGAGGCAACAATCCGCCTCTTCTTGCCCGCGAGCCGATTTTCACAGCTCCGTCTCCCGCAGTCGACGTCCGCTCGGGCGCGGTTTCCCCTCCCCTCCTTCGGCTGCCACTCCACAATTGGTCATGGACCATCCCCACCGATCCGTCGCCTTTTAGCCGCGTGTCCTGCCCAAAGCCCCAGTTTCCTTTCGCCCGCGGTCAATGTGCGTCTCACCCATGCGGCAGCCGCAGCCGCGCACGGCTCTTCAAGGGCTGTGTTTTTGTGACGGTATCCGCGTGCATTGCGGATCTTTAAATATTGAAGGGGGGTTTTTTACCGAATTCGAAACAAATGGCTCTTCTTGTTATTGATAGTTGCCGACCACTGGTCGAATCCACGCGCTCCTTTTCTGCCTCTCCCCTCCCCGTGCTTCTTTGCACACTTCAGCCTTTTGTTCCACTTTCTTTGTCAATGACCATGTTTCTGGCCCATATGTCACGGCTGGTAATATACACTGGCACGTTACGTTGCCTTTTCATTGTCAAGCTCAGCTTTCCCGTTTTCAGTTTGCCTCTGAGAATTAACAAATTCTAAATATACCGGACGAACACCTCCGGTTAACACGGTTGGCGACGTACATACATACACACGAGCATTGACGGTGCATTTGACGCGATCGCACCACCACAACATTCTTCCAGGGCCCCATCCATGTTTCCACTATTTGGTTCTCGGTCTTAGAGCGTAACGATGGCCGTGCACGATCAGCAGCAGGTCGCCAGCGGGTACGATATGAACACAAACTGGCGTCAGTCAGTCCGGCGGTCGTGCGGATTGAACGCGCCGTCGTATTTACCGTGGCCAACGTCACGGATTTGCGATACGCACGTAGATTGTTGGGTTGGGCCGTGTAATGATCTGGCCAAATGTGTGATGTTATAAACCCTCCACCAACCACCCTACACCACCCTACACAGTCAAAGAAATGCATGTGTTCCGTGTGTGTGTGAATATACGTGAGCGATTAACCCTGGCAATGACGGTGTTTTCGTTTCACAGCTCTGAAACAATACTATAGTACGTAGGTAAAAATTTAAATAAAGTTAATCAAATCACGACGTTTCGGACACAAGCCTCCGTCATCAGGTGGGATAGTCACAGCAAGAAGTAATTTGCTGTAGTGGACGATTCCTTCTTGCTGTGACTATCCCACCTGGTGACGGAGGCATGTTGCTTCCGAAACGTCGTGATTTGATTAACTTTATTTTATTTTTTACCTACGTGACTTTACCGAAAGAACCAAAGAGTGGATCATTGCAGTCACGAAAACTTCTAATCTAGAAATACTAGTACGATTATGATGGCGGCGAATGCAAATAGTCTTGCAAATACATCAATAGCAGCACGCCGGTGATGAGTTGGAAAATGCGCTGCCTGCACGCGGCAGTAAGTGTTGAAAACAAACACTCATAAACAACCGATCACTCCATGAACAAACACTCATAAACAACCGATCACTCCATGAAAAGTTCTATGCCCGCTCTCCAGCCAGGTCGCGCCCGCTCCTAAAGGATTCTCCTGCGTTTCGGCAAAGGCAATGCTGTTGTGTTTATTTGTGTTGTTAATAGCCTCTAGCTGTGTCGACTGACTGACGTGCTCTTTTTTGCAGAGCAACGATTTAAAAGTGCCATCTCACAGCGCGCACGGGCAGCGGCTGTCTGACAATGACGCACGGGCGCGCACCGCCTTGTGTACTTAATAACCCACAATAAGGACACGTCTACGGCTCGTGACGCAACATACGTTCGCTGCCGCGATGAACAATGTCAATAATTTGTTGGGATAACGATGACGGTTGCTGCTCTGCAATATACATTGCTCCAGGCGACTGCTATACAACTTTTCTTTATTTTACCAGGTAAGGCCCACTTCAGCTCTATAGCTCTTTTTCAGAAGCGACCTGGCCATCACAAATGATAGCTCAACGAAGTGGCTTATCACGTGGCCATTTACAGCGGCCACATATTCTGAATGTGGAGGGAAAAACCGGAGGATCCGCAGAAAAATCTACGCGACCACGGAGAGAGAGAGATGCAAACTCCAAATATACAACAGGCCTCGGGGTCGGGATTGAACCCACGCTCTCCTGTATGCCAGGCGAGGTAGTTAACATCTCGCCACTGCTGGCGGAAGGGGGCCCTCCCCTCCCTAGATGGCATTGTTACGAGCCTACTCTTCCATGCTGGGCAGAGACGTCTTCGTGAATCACGCACAAATGTATCGGACACACACAACATATATGCTTTAAATGTCAGTGTTAAAATAAGAGCGTTAAGGATTTGTTGTGAGCCGTAGCCGGGAGTCATCTGTCATACTTGTTCCACACAGCTTGGGAATTCGTAACGGAGCAGACGGACAGGTCCCTCTGGGCCTGTGCGCAATGTTGGGTGGTGCGGGGGGGGGGGGGGTAACGGGGAGGGGGGGCTTAAAGCCAGTGGGGTGACCCTGGGTTCGGAAATGTCATCCGCTTTGGAATGGGGGCGGAGGGTGAGTTGGGGGGGGGTTGAAGGAGCCAGAACGGTTCGCGTTGCGTGTTTTATACATGCACACCCCACTGGGAAGCCGTGTGTGCATTTGTCAAGGGGTTTTCATGGGAGTCCTTGGAGGTTTTGAGAGAAGGAGAGAGAGAGAAAAAAATTGAGAGAACCCAGCACATTGGAGGGAGGAGGAGGGGGGGTCCGCGCGGCTGGAAATCATTAACCACTTTAATGTTGATCTCGTTGAATGATCTAAATGTGCTCCCGTGTAGGAGGAGTTTTTAGCAAAAAAAGAATGCGGTCAGTGGAATTAACGAGTTTTGATCTCGTGCTGAGCGGGACAGAGCTGTGTGTGCGAGTCCGGCTGTTTGCGCACTGCCCGCGACATTCATCAGCGGTAGGCATGGTCAATCAACTGCTGGATGAAGGTCTGCCCGCAAGCCGCAAAGCTGCAGTCGCCATTTCTCACGACGCTGCAATGTGATCATCCACCTGGCATCAGCACACGAGCTGATTCCACCGCTCCATCTCCCGCTCGACGTCCACCTTCCGTGCGCTCCATTTCTTGGCCGCTACTCCATCATTGCGCTTGACCGTCGGTCAACATCCGTTGCGGTGATCATTGTCCAAACCCAAGCCATAGTGCATCTAATCCGCGGAAGAGAAAGCTTCTGGCCCCGGCGAACATCGGTTCCCGAGTGATATCCGAAACGGTCCCGTGGGCCACCCTCGCCGACACGCACTGATCGCAGACGGTGAGGCATGTTCAAGCAAACGCCCAGAACTGACAGTGTGCGGATGCCTTCATCCAACAGTGGACTAACAAAGTGGTGCCAATCTATATAATGATTATTATTATGATACAAGGTCAAGAATAGGCATGTCACAAGCAATAGTCTCGACTCCGTTCTTACGCTTGCAATGCATGCTTATGATTTTACGTGTAAGAATCAGCTGTGGCGGGATGTTAACTTCCTCGCTGGTTTGGAGGAGGTCGTGGGTTCGATCCCGACCTTTTACGCCTCTATATTTGGAGTTTGCGTGTTCTCTCCTTGGTCACGTGGAATTTTTCTCCGGGTCGTCCGGTTTTCCCTCCACATTTTGAAACATGCGTTAAGGAGTATTTGGCTGCTATACAATTGCGCGCGATGATAAGCCACTTCGTTAAGCTATCGTTTGTGGTCAGGTCGCTTCTGAACAAAGAGCTGTATAGCTCAGTAGGACTTACCTGGTCAAATAAAATCTTAGTTTACAGTTTTAAACATTGTTTAATAGTTTACAAATTATTATAACGCTCAGGCTAATGGTGGAGAACATTGCATGTAAGAGACGTACAACTAAATAATTGAATAGAGGTGGTTGAACTTTGAGAGAGGCGAACCGGGAATCAAATTCTTGAATCACAGCCATCATTAGGCGAGCTGGAGGTACCTGACACTTAAGCAAGGACGTGGATAAGATTATGCCGCTGTTGCATGAGCGACGTGGACAACGACAATGGACCGAAAGATGAAAAGTCGTGGAAAAGTAAGAAAAGCGTGGAGAGATGAACGCTGCGAATCGCACTCGGAGGCGCAAAGAGGAAGCCATGAATCACGGGCTGACTGCTCAGGGGACGGTGGCCAGAAGGGATGAGACGCTCGGCGGATGATAGCGTGCCTAAAATTTAGATCAAATTCTAGTTCTTGGACACCGTACGGGACAGTGCCGGCTTAGGCAAGTATGGGGCCTGTAGCATGTGTTATAAACGGGCCCGAAATCAATCAATACAAACTAATTAAGACACATTTTTTTTACTTGCATAGTAAAGTAATTGTATTTTTTTCATTTGCTATACAGCCAGGTAATACGACAAATCGCTAACCTTAAACATTTATTCGTTCATCAAAGTTGAAGGCAGTTTTGTACTATAGTAATAGAGCAAGTGCAGAATCACTGAACCCGACTTGATAGCTTGAACGCATTTAACATGTGTAGCTACTTGTGCTACTGGGATAATTCGGCACTGGTGCGAGATGGTGACAAGTGCTAAGTCGCCGTTTTTTTTAATCCAGCAGTTGTGGACTACAGCTGACGACGATTGCATTCGCGTTGGGCTTTTGACATGACGCAAAACCGTTTCCTTTGCCACAGATGGTTCATTAAACCTACTTGCTGCAATACATGTTACAGGCACCAACTAATTTCCACTGCAGTTGCGTCGCTTTTAATCTCCATCTCTGCGCGAGCCAATAATCCTATCTCAAAGTGACAACCGCACGCATGCCGTGTGATGTAATGGTTTGCACACTACTCGCAGTACACAGATGTCACTGCTTCTATCTCCGGGCGCGGCAGTTGTGTAATTATCCCTCCGCCTCTGTCCACCCAGCGTTGTAATTGTTCGCACCACGGTAAGTCGATCGGGCAGGTCGTGATGGTGGGGTCAAATGTGGGTACTCCCACCTCTTCTCGAGACGTCGTCTGGTCAGCGTGGAAGAGTAGGCCAAACACACATTCCAGAGGTGGCTCTCGAGAGCTCCCTCTGAAGCGGAGGTCCTTCTGCCAGCAGTGGTACAAACAAGGAATTTCAGGGTCGCACCCTTAGCATACCGCCTCTGCCCTCCACCACACGTGGAGGAGAAGTTCAATGAGCGCCTATGATGTATGGGGTGCACAGAGAGCAGCGTTGTACAGGATGTGTCAAATTAAACGCCTGCTTTATTTTTTTGTCGACCCAAAAAAATAAGAAGAATTGCATCAAAAACAAACGGCTCGCGGTCCGTCGCTCAAGAAAGCTGCGAGGTTTGGCGGAACGAACGGCTCGAGGAAAAACAAGTGCACGTTTGCGTGTGCGTGTCGTGTGTGTGCCTGTCGTGTGTGTCGTGTGTGTGTGCGTGTCGTGCGTGCGCCTGTCGTGGGTGCCGTGCGTGCCGTGCGTGTGCGTGTCGTGCGTGCGCCTGTCGTGTCGTGCGTACCGTGTGTGTGCGTGTCGTGCGTGTGCGTGTCGTGCGTGTCGTATGTGTGCGTGTCGTGCGTGTGTACGTGTGTGTGCGTGTCGTGCGTGTGCGTGTCGTGTGTGTGCGTGTCGTGCGTGCGCGTGTTGCGTGTGCGTGTCTTGTGTGTGCGTGTCGTGTGTGTCGTGCGTCCCTGTTAGACGCGAGCTTCAGAGCCAAATGGATCCATCTGGCAAATGCGACCAGGCTGCCTGCCCCAGGGCTTCCGATCAGAACTCCGCTCGCTCGAGCTTCCGAGAGAGACGGGGAGAGGGGCTGAGACCTTGGCCAGCAGCAGCCGAAAGGCAACAGATGTCTTTTTTTGTTTAAAAGCCCTCCGTGCTAAAGAGATTATTTAAAAAGCAGCAATTATATCCCTTTATCCGTTTGGAGCTGTCATCTTCGAATGGTCTTGGACCGATACGCTTACTTAAACTGGATTCCGTGTTGGGATTTTGGCTTACGTGAGTGTGTGTGCGTTGTTGTGAATGTGTGTGTGAGTAGGGGGGGGGGGGTAGTGCAACGGTTAGCGCGCTGCGCTACGAACCCGGCAAGCGGAGTTTGATTCCCATTCGCAGTCAACACCAGTAATGGTTATCTGGACCGATCCTGGGCTTCATCTAGGTCGTCTCAGCCTCAAATGAACACCTGGTTGCGGTGTTGTAAACGTCGCCACTCTGGGAGACAAAGACGGCCGGGCGTGGTGCTGGCCACCCACCACCCTCGTGCATCGCGCCGGCCTTCATAGGTGCTCGCTCACAGCACTTGCCCCAACAGTCTGTTAAGGCTATATACGGGGTGATCTTTGTCTGTGGTGTCGATGGTAATGCGCACCCGCTCTTTTAGCCAGCCGAACTGCATTGGATTCCCTGCTTCGACATCAGTGGTGAGAGATTTCTGAGACTGTCCTGGGTCTACCCGTACGATTGGGGTGCCTGGCGTTGTGTTTAAACATCAGCACTGGGCAGACAAAGGCGACCGGTCGTGGTGCTGGCCTCCTCTCTTGCGCTGTGTTGGTCTTCGGACTTAACTTTGCTCTCAATATTTCCTGGGTCGCTGGTAGACTGGTAGCCACAGACGTAACACTAGCTATCCTGGATGTGGTGTGTCGGATTGCAGACGGGTTTTTTTTTTTTGCTGACCCATATGGATCCAGCTGAAATAGAATATTGGTCTTAGTCGGTGCTGGCTAAAAAGCACTTGGCCACACAGTCTGTCGGGCTGAATGGAGGATCTTTGTGCGTAGCAGTTTCAACTTGGACTCAATCCCTGGCCATTATGCACGTTGGCAGCAGATATTTAATTTGGCTCCGTTGTTTGCCGGATAGAGACCATTGGGTCACATGCTGTTAGTGAGCACCTATTAAAGCCAGCATGGTGCACAAATCACGGGGTGATGCCTGGTTCGGCCAGGACCACACAAAGCCATACCGATGTTATTGGGTTTTTTTTACATAGCAACAGAAACAGCACACGTAACTCATTTAAGGCAAAGTCGACTCAGAGGAGGGCCTAGACCTTTTCAGGCAAATACTTGCCACTGAATGTGCCCATGGCTGGGAATTGAACCCAAGTCACTTGGATTGCGGTGCAGGCAAGTGCTGTTAGCGAGCACCTGTGAATGCCAGCGCCATGCAAAAAAAGAGGGCAGCGTGGTCAGTGCCACCGCTCTGGCCGCCTTTGTCTCTCTCCAGCACTGAGTGATTGCACAGCGTACCAGGCACTCATTTTAGGCCGAGTCGAAGGAAGGGAGGTCCAGGGCCGGTTCACCTGTAGGCCACGGATGTTGGCCGTGGCTGGGACTCGAACTTAGGTGGCCGGGTTCGCAACGTAGCGCTCCAATCACTGTGCCCACCACCTCTCCCCACACTGTGCAAACCACTACAAAGGCAAACAAACCCCCAAATGCTCTCGATATGCAGTGGGAGCAAAGCGAGCACCTCTGGGGATCGGTGCAGCGGACGAGGGGGGGGGTGTTGCGTAAAATCCACCGCACGCACGAGAGACAAAGATCCCCCGCGTAGCCTTAACAGACTTTTGGGGACAAGTGCTGTTCGCGAGTCGCACCTATGAAGGCCGACACGGCACACGCGTGGGTGGGTGGCCAGCACCACGCCCGGCCGCCTTTGTCTCCCTCCGTGGCGGTTCAGATAATCGTCACTGGTGTTGGCCGTGAGCATGAATCGAACTCGGGTGGCCGACTTCGTAGCGTAGCGCAGTGAAGCCGACCGCTGTAAAGGCAAAGAAACCGATCCCCCGTATCGCCTTAACAGACGTTTTGGGGCAAGTGATGTTAGCGAGTAGCACCTACCTAACCGCTGCACGACCGCACACACACAGGTCTACTACCCCCCTAAAACCAGCGCCCCCCCCCCCCCCGCCGAACCCCCGTGTACCCCCCCCCCCCCTCCTTGCACTAACAAGCCGAGATTCCGCTGTGGCAGTGATTATGTGGTGCGTTTTACGAGGCAGACGGAAGCGATGGAGACACAGACGCCCATATATCCACAAGCCACTGCGTAGACCCCCCCCCCACCCACCCACCACCATGCCGCACGCCCCACGTCTTTCCTTCAATGATCCGCGCGGACCTCACACCACCCAAACAGCCGCAGACTCCCGTTACCTCCTCATCCTCCTCCTCCCCCTGGGCTCGCACACATGACACGTTTATGAAAGGGGGCAAGCTTAGGTGCCTTGCCAGGATCGACGCGCGATAAAACAAAACAAAAATCATCAACGCGGCGGCGGAGCGGCTGGCGAGTTTCGCCCGCGGAGTGGCACCGCGGAACCTTCGGGTTCGTCCGCGGAGCAGCACCGTAATGTACTCTTTGGTTCTATTGGGTAAAGTCACGTAGGTGAAAATAAAATAACAAAAAAATCACGACGTTTCGGCCACAACACAAGCGGCCTTCATCAGGTGAAGGGACGAGACTGTCTGGAGGACAGCGCTGGAGTGGGAGAAGCCACGCTTAGATCACGACCTTTAAGCTGTGTGAGAAGAAAAACACCAAGCGCCTTGACAAAGGAATTAGCATATAATTTAGCATTGAAATGGCTCATTGAAATAGCTAAGTTAAAGTATACACATCCGCCGAGGTACCCCCCTGACAAAGGAATTAGCATCGAATTTAGCATTGAAATAGCTGAGTGAATAGCTTGTAACTGGTCACAGAAATAGCTATGTTAAAGTCAGAGCATATACATTCACCGAGGCACCTAGTACTCATCAAACAGGAGAATTTAGCGAAACACAACCACGCTCAGACAGCGGACCTTTAAACTGTGTGCGAGCAAACAAGGTGTTCTGACAAAGAAATTAGCATAAAAATTAGCATTTGATTGGCGGATTTTAGGAAAGAGGTGGTGTAGGTGCTGTTTGGCGCGGGGGGGGGGAAGGGGGGGAGGGGGAGTTTACCTATTGATGGTGTGAAAAGGGAATTTATAAGAGCTGCGAAAGTTTGGGGTACCACTACTTGAAAAATATACTGTACCATTGAAATTAGTTTAATGTTTAGTTCGATTTAGAACATCTTTCCAATGGTTGCTTAATTTGAAACCATCCTCTCGGTTGAAATTGTGTCTGTGTTTGTAGATCTGAATTGCTTCATGAACAAATCTCTGATAAAAGCCCGTGGGTTTGCAAAGAACCTTGGTATCGGAGAAAATTATATCGTGATCCCCCACAGCGTTGTAACAGTGATCAGCCACGGCAGAAGAATTCGTTTTGCCGTGTTTCAAATCTGATTTGTGCTCGCGAATTCGGTCAGAGACATGTCGCTTTGTCTCACCGATATAGCAATCACCGCAGGTACAACTCAATTTGTAAACCCCGGGGTACTGTAAATCAGGAATGACATTCTTCACGGATGGGATCAGATCACAAATTTTGTGTACTGTATTGAACCGGACCTGGATCTTGTGTTTGTTTAGAATTTTGGAAATCTTTTTAGTAACGCCTGCTATATATGGAAGTGTGATGGTTTTGACCGGAGTATCAAGTGGTTGTTTCTGTATGGAGGGAGAGACAGCTTGGCGGATGGTACGGTCAGAGTAACCATTCCTTTTGAGGGCCAGGTGTACATGTTTTAATTCACTGGTCAGGTGGTGTTGGTCCGAAATGCAATGAGCCCTATGGTATAAAGTTTTGATGAGAGAATTCTTTTGGGCTGGGTGGTGTTGGGAATCAGGTTTCAAGTAGGAATATGTGTGGGTGGGTTTCCTGTAGACAGAATGCCCCAATGAGCCATCAGGTCTCCTCTCAAACAGAACATCTAAGAATGGTAGCTTGCCATCTTTCTCCACTTCCATGGTGAATTTGAAGGCGGGATGTCTGGAATTGATGTGGTGTAGGAAAAGGTTCAGAGCTGGGAGGCCATGTGGCCAAATGACGAAAGTGTCATCCACATATCTCTTCCACAGGGAAGGTCTGAGGGTGGAAGTCTGGATGGCGTCTGATTCAAATTTCTCCATGAAAATATTGGCTATCACTGGTGATAAGGGGGATCCCATGGGGGTACCCTCATTTTGTTTGTAGAAAGAGCCATTCCAAGTAAAGTAGGTATTGTTGAGGCAGTGCCTAACCAGTGCAGGTGTGTCGGGGTCTAGTCCATGTTGGACCAAATTTTCAATTATTTCAATGGTATCAGGTACTGGGACCTTGGTGAACAAAGAGACCACATCGAAGCTGACAAGGATATCGTCAGGGGACAGTACAACGTCTTTGACCATAGAGACCAATTGGGCTGAGTTAAGTACTGCTGAGGCGGTCTTGCCAGTGAAAGGCAGCAAGGTATCTGACAGAAAACGGGCTAGTCTATAGGTAGGGGAGTTGATCGTGGATACGATGGGTCGAAGTGGGGTGCCTTCTTTATGAATCTTGGGAAGACCATAGAATCTAGAATCAGCACCATAATGCCCAGATGTGCCACCAGCGTGCGTGGCTTTTTTAGTTCGTCCGTCGTCACGGCAGGGGCAGTCGCGTAACTAGCGGCGTGGGGGGCAGGGGGGTGCCTTGCCCCCCCCCCCCCCACACATGATAATGTGTATGTGATTATGTACGTAGTATGTTACGTATATGTTGTGTTAAGCGATTCCGAGACGACTTAATTGATGTGTAGTGCGCTCTGTGGTTAAAATCAAACATACGCAGGTCTCAACTATGTCTCCCCCCCCCCCCAAATATGAATGTGCGTTAGTCCGTCGGCCTATGGACTCACCAGACCAACATTTTTAAGTAGCATTTGTTTCGGCAAGCAAGCTCCGGACCGGTTTCTGCTGGATTACCAGACGCTATTGACGATAGAACCCCATGTGAACATATATGACCTCCGTTCAATGAACAGATTTCATTGATGATGGCAATGATGACGATACTGATGACGAAGGGGGCCTTTCAGGGTATTTGAGAGACAAAGAGGAACACGTGGATTAGAGAACACGTGCAGGTTGAAGACTGTTAGAAAGTGGGCTTGGGCTTTAACACTTTGCTCGCAGGGACGATGGCCCTTGAGGAGTGACTCCATTCTTGTCGTACGGCTGACGATGTAGATGCAGAGCAACGATTACAATTTCATATTCAGGTGGTCGAGCCTAGACAGATAACCGCGTCGGGGGCAGTGGGGTAGTGTATCATCATCGCCGTGATATCTCCTTCGTATTTGTGGATCGAGGCATTGCATCGTTATTCGTTGCAACGGTCTGTTCTGGATGAGCCACAGTCGCACACTGCCGGAGAGTTTTTTTTTAAATGTTCCATTTGTGCATCGAGTATCCGCATCTACTGACATGGTCTGCCCAGTGGATGAGAATCGTGGAAGATCAAAACCCACGGGGGGGGGGATCTTCTGCGTTGGGTCTTTCACGACGAGTGACTGAGTGGCAGCACAAGGAATGGAACGCGTCCAGGTAGACGGCCACCGAGGAGGAGTGATGACATCAGCCACCTCCGATGAGAACGGTTGGTTACGTACGGTGCGAAAGAAGTTCAACATACGTGTGCAGGGGACTGGGCGGAGCGTTGCATTGCCGGAGCGTGGGAGATAACGGCGGATTTGTGTGGCCTTCGCCCAGCAGTGGATTGACCGTGGCTGATGATTATGATCTTATTTAATTTATGATTGGGTATTTAATTGTGTGGTTGTGTTAGGCCATGAACCTCCTCGGCCTTCATAGGCGCTCGCTAACAGCACGTGCCCCAACCAGTCTATTAAAGGCTATACGGGAGATCTCTGCGTTTCTGTGAGGTCGTGAACAACAGCCGATCACGGAAGTGCGGCTCGCGTGCTGCCGGTCGTACCACACAGGGCCGGATCAAGGCACGGGGGCTTTAGGGGCTGCAGCCCAGGGGCCTACGCCAGCCGGAGGGCCTCCAGAGATTTAAGTGAAAAAGTTATTTAAGTTGTGAATGCTGAATTTTATTTGTTGTTAGCTTTGCAAAAATACATTTTATTTTTCTCTAACTTTGTTTTCCTTTTGAAAATATTACTGGGGGCCTCACAGTACCAGTAGCCCCGGGGCCTACAAAATCTTTATCCGGTCCTGGTACCACACCGGGTGTTACTGTGGTGGCCTAAATCATCACCACCATCAGCCATGGTCAATCCACTGCTGGACTAAGGCCGCCCCCCCCCCCACCTCCCCCCCCCCCAAAGTCAACGCCAACTCTCACGATCCCTTGATATAACATTCCACGTGGACCTGCACATGAGCTAATTAACATTGACTCCATCTCATTAATTCGACGTCCTCTCGGAATGCATCCCATGACCTAAATAGGCGGTCGCTAACAATTATTTTTCTGTGAATTGTCGACCCTGAACTGGGAGAGAGAGGTTTTTTTTTGTTGGCAAGTGAAGTGAACGTCGCCACGTTATTCAGCGGGTGGATTAACGTCACTGTTTTCTTTTGTTATCCTGTCAATTATTCGGTAGATTATGCACCTCCAGGAGCGACTGATGGAATGTGATATGTACAACATTTTCTCGTTGACGATACGGCTCATTACACAGTTGGGACATTTAAAGCCCCCCCCCCCCCCCTGGAATTTTATTGGACACATGGGAGGTAGTGGTGGTAGACATTACTGTAAATGAGTATATATACACACACTACTGCATATTACACCGCGTTATCAACACCGCGAATCGAGTTCGATTCCCAGCCATGACTAAGATCTGTGTGCTAATGCGATCTGAACCGATGCTACCCCCCCCCCATTTCCATGCCTTCACCAACCCAAACTTATCAGCGTGGTGAAGTATGTTCAAATAACCACCACCACGTCCCTGCACAGCGTGGGGAGGACCCTGATCTAGCAGTGGAATGACAACAATGGCTGTACGTGTAGCGACTATTCCACCGAATAATGAGGACATCTGAAAGTGACCGTTTCGATTTTAAATTATTATTTTTTAAAACACGGCGATACGTTTATAGATGCCTCACCTTTTGCTTTATCCTCTACAAGCCGAGTTATTGTCGTGAAAGCGATGGGCGGCCCCCTCACTCTCGTATTCTACGAAGAGGTGGAGAGTGTTACATCATTCAATCCTCGCGTGTGAGATTTGCGGGAAGAGGCGCAGAGGCTTTTGGATCAAAAATATTTGTTTTGTTAACGCGGTAGGGTAACGATTTGGAGTTCTTTTGTTGTTGTTGTTGTCTGTTATTTCATCTCATTCTTATCTCAACGGAATTTATATAGGAGATGAGGTGAATGAAATAGATGAGAGGAAGCAATGGGTGGAAAATCTGTGATGATGATGATGATGAGTGAATTTGGCGAAAGCGAAATTGATGACAGTAGATGATAATGAATGGATTAGCGGGGTGTCTATGAACGGATCACCCTGTTTTTTATTCGATTAGTAAGTAATAATAATGATGATATTAAAATAATGTTAACTCATAATGCGCTTGCCATAATATCTCGAGGCGCGATTGTCCGCGTTTCTGGACAGTCACCACTGCTTTCATGGGCTAATGTTTTGCTTGATCCCCTTTCAACATCTTCCCTTTCATATTCTATTTTCAAATCATGGTTGTTGTTTTTTCTTCTCTGTTTCTCTCCCTTCTAACTCTTCTTGGGCCAGTGCTCTGATTCAAACCCCCAAGGGGTTCTCCGCTAACAGAATCACAGGGAGAGTCTCTTTACTTAAACAACGCACAGCCACACAAAGTGCATATTTAGAACTGATTTTTGTGTTTAGTTTGCTGTCCTTCCCCCGCACCTCCGATTCAGACGGTTGGCTACGTACCATGCGTAGGAAGTTCAACGTACATAAACTAAACTATTTAAACTAAACTTGTTTTATTTTTTAGCAAGTAAGGCCCACTGAACTATGTAGATATATTTCAGAAGCGACCTGGCCACACGTGATAGCGCACTGCAGTGTCTTATCATGTGGAAATCTATAGCAGCCAAACGCTCTTAACGCATCATGTTTCTAAATGTGGAGGGAAAAACCGCGGAGGACCCGGAGAAACATCCACGCGACCACGGGGAGAACATGCAAACTCCAATTATACAGCAGGCGTCAGGGTCTGGATCGAACCCACGACCTCCCGTATATCAGGCGGGGTAGTTAACATCTACATGTGGAGGGGGAGTGCTCGCTCACGGGCTGTATCCCGCGAGCAGCAATAACTACATCCAGATGTTGGCCGGTGTGGGTTTTTTTATATATATCTATCTATTGTACGGGCAAGCGTAATATATTTTCGATAAATATCCGCGCGCGTGTGTCTTTGTGCATTTTTGTTAAAACCAAATTATTTGGCTATGCAAGAACTCTAGCGTTCCTTAATTCGCATTCTCCGTGTGCGTACGAATGCGCGCACGAATGCGCGCAGCTAGTATCCGCAGCCATAGCGAGAGTTATACTTGATGCGGTGTGCCGGGTGCGGACATATTTCCTGGGTCGCCAAGCCGGACACACAAGGTTCAAATGAAGCTCTGCACGCATACTGCTAAAATAAAAAAAAATCGTTTCTGCTGTTGTCAGCGCCTTGGTCAATCTAAAATAAGATACTGAACAGACACACCGCATATCTAAACCGTGGCCAGGTCTAACCTTGAGAAAAGACAGGCTCCTGGATTCATAGGCTGTTCAGAAGAATAAGAATACATAATAATGTACAGCTCTATGTCTATCCACTGCTGGATGAAGGCCTCCCACACGTCGATCGTAGGGGGTTGTTCATTGGGAGAGGTCAGGGGGGAAGAGGGCACGGAGGGAAGGCAATGCCCCCCCCCTCCTCCCAACTGTACACTTTTATATACATTTGTTTTCAGTAGTTTATAATAAAGATTAAAAATAAATTAATTATACGCACCCGCGATTCCTGATGTAACGGGCAAAGCGAACCCCTGCAACCCCCCCCCCCCCCCCCCCCCACCAATATAGAAATGAAACTTCTCCTATGGGGTGCTTTGACCATACTTCACCGTGCTGCACACGTTTTCGAAAACGGGGCCCCATTGTTATCAACTGCCGCGACGGGAGATCAACTGAGCCGGTGACCTCTGGATTGCAAGTCCAGTGTGTTGACGTTTACACAGTGGAAACATCTCTGTTCATATATATACAGATCGATCGTTTATTTGTTGAACCAATGCAATTTTACGTGACAGGTTTCCATCGCTTGTGTGGTGGTGGTGCTTTGCATTTAAAAAAATTGCGCACGAAGCGAAACCGCACGAGGAGACAGCTGCCTGCCGAGTAGCGCACACAGTACACACACAGAGTACACACACAGTACACACACAGTACACACAGTGTACACACAGTACGCACACAGAGTTCACACACAGTACACACACAGTACACACAGTGTACACACGGTATACACACAGTAAACACACAAAGTACAGAGTATACACACAGTACACACACACAGTACAGACAGTGCACACAGAGTGGCATGAACGGTTTGGGCTTGTGGCCAGCCCCGTGCTCATCCAACCGGCGCCATTCACCGCGGTCTCGGGGACCAAAAGGCGCACTGGGGGGGGGGGGGGAGTGTTGTGGCGGAAACCCCGCCCGGCCGTCTTTGTCTCCCAAGTGCTGATGTTTACGCATCACGCAAGGTCCTCGTTTAAGGGCGCGTTCACCTACAGAGGAGGTCCAGAACACGCGCGAAGGCAAACATAGAGAGGTGTCGGGCCCGGTGCTGTTGGCGAGCAGTAATCGAGGCCGTTGCTGTGGCTAAGAACCACGCCCGGCCGCCTTTGTCTCCCGCCGAGTCGACCTAGAGGAGGCCCAGGGCTCGCTCATATTATCTCCACTGATGTTTAACAATGGCCGGGGATCATCGATCACCGTGCGGCCGAATACCCCTCGCAGCACGCTAATCACTGCGCCACCATGCGTTAGCACGTTCACCACTATGCGTTTAAACATTCACCACCATGCGTTAGCACGTTCACCACCATGCGTTAGCACGTTCACCACCATGCGTTAGCACGTTCACCACCATGTGTTTGCACGTTCACCACCATGCGTTAGCACGTTCACCACCATGTGTTTGTACGTTCACCACCAAGTGCTGTGTGTGGTTAATGCAGGCATGCGTCCTTGCAAGAGATTTCTATTTGGCGTTTGAACATCTTAACACCTCCTGTTTTTTTTTGGCCAGAAAGGGTAAAAAACCTGTTCTTGTTCTTATTTTTGTATTTCGTTTTATTGTCTGCCAACAAACAATAAGACACAATTGTACAAAAAATCAAATATGTACACTGTCATTATGCATTGTGTAATGCGAATGTGCCACTTTTCGTCCTGTGTCTATGATGCGCTTCGTAGACTAATTGGCTAACACGAGCTAATCAAATTTGCATGTCATGAATAGTTAATCGTGAATAGCTAATTACTAATTCTTATCTCCACATCAGAGGCCACGCGACAATAACGACGATGTATGGATTTATGATGATGGTGATATTTGATTTAACGATTCATTGATAGGATGATGATGATGATGATGCGCATGCTTCGTGCTGATGAGCATGAATCATTTACTCGTGACTTTCATCGTGATGGTGCCTTGAATTATTGATACATTGGCTGGACGATGATGGTTTGAATGACTCGCTGGGCTGAGTGCTCGGATTATAAGACGTCCTGGGAAGTAAAGACGCACCCCAAAATAGCGTGGCCGGTGTCAACAAAAATACTAATAGTCTATACATAAGCTGGTCGCTGTCTCACACACACACACCGGATTATAAGACTCCGCCACCCCTACTTGTGATTTAAAAAGTAAAAAAGTGCGTCATAATCTGGAGAATACGGTAATCCTCCGTCGTCGATGCCGCCGTCCATCGGTCGCGAAGTTCATCTCAACATCCACCAGAAAAAATATACATATACCAAAATCTTAATTGTTAGTGGCATGTGGATATATGTGTTGGTGGATAGGCACAGTAACTTGGTTAAAGCCACTAATTGCACACTAATGAGCCTCCATCCCAGGCACTGGAACAATAGTGGGCTGATGCCAGGGGCCCTTCCAGCCCAACAGGCTCCACCTGTCCCACCAACCCGTGCTGCTCTTTCCATCGGCCCCATCTGCCTCGCTTGTCCTACCGGCCCCACATTGCCCCACAGGCACCTCCTGCCCCACCTGCCCCAGAGGCCCCACAGGCCCCACCTGCCCCACAGGCACCTCCTGCCCCACCTGCCCCAGAGGCCCCACAGGCCCCACCTGCCCCACCTGTCCTACCGGCGCCCACCTGTCCCACAGGCCCCACCGGCCACACCTGTCCCACAAGCAACACCTGCCCCACCTGTCCCACCTGCCCTTCCTGTCCCACCACCCCCACAGGCCATCTGTGTTGAGCCATCTGCAACGACAGCCACACAATTTGGCCAGAAATAGAGGTAGCGTTCAACAGATTTGAGAGGGAGAAAAAACACAATTTTTTTTTTTAGCCGAGGGATACCTCTTATATACGCAGTACCGAACAATGTTTAATTGTGGTAGGGATTTTTGGCGGAAGGCACTGCCACTAGACTAACTAGACTCGAGAACAAGATATGCCTACTCACGATAATCGTGCTTTATCATACTCCTAGACCCCTATAATTCGAATGAACATGTTTATAAATATTGCATGGATAAAATAAGGCAGTGAGATTGGATGTGGCGTGGCCAAAACAATTCCCGGGACAGCGTTCCGGACCCGTTCCGTTTTAAATGCATCTCTGAGCGTCAGAGACATAGATCCAAATGCATGAACAAAGGCTTGGTTCAGATTCATATTTTTTCTTCATTTATACATCTACACCGCACCACTTGGTCAGTCCACTGCTGGATGAGGTTCTGCCCATGCCACGTGGGCCGTGGGTGTAACTTTGGCCATACTTCACCACGCTGGTGAGTGCGCGTTGGATTGAAGCGATCTCATTGGCTGTGCTGAATTCATGTATTCTGGGTAGCAAACAATCCGTGCGGAAACGTGGGCCCGGTCTTCAGTAAAATCGATCGGTAATCGTACAGGTATAAATAGTTTAAGTGGAAGCGTATTTTTTTGTTGTAATTGAAAATCTAGCGGCGTATTCCACGTGCAAATCTTGAAAACGGTAATTAAGCGCACAGTTAATGAGTCGTATTGACAATGAGGACCGCTGCTGTTAATCCTGGGCTTCTAATGGCGCGTGGAACATTGGGGCTATTAAAGTAATGTATTGGGAGACTTTCTTCAATCCAATATTGAAGGAAAAAATATTTCTAACCTTGCCGTGAATAACTTTCGCGAAATCATGTCCTCCTTATCTGACTCCGCAGTTTAATATCATGTTAATTTCCTCGTTTAATAATCTTGGTGTGACCGTGGCCGACGATAATGGTCGTGATGGCGTGAGTGGGGGGAAAAATATATACTTTTACTTCCGTCACCGTCAACTCAACAAGCACTGCAGTTATAAACGCAAAAAAACGATTTTTTTAACATAATTCTCAGTACAACGACTTGTGCAGCGCTGTGACACGGCAGCCCCTTACAAGGACAGTGAGACATGTGGCGTGTTCACGGGACGTGTATTCTGGACCATGCGCGCGTGAACCTTCGCTTCGTTCAAAAGTCAAACAAGTCGTTGGCTCCCCGACGCCCCCCCCCACCCCCCCAAAAAAAGCAACCGTCAAGAGGTGGCTCATTTCCTTTTTTTATGGCCCTGGGCCAGTGGTGAAAATTCCACATTCCTATGGCTGGGCCGAGTTACTACAAAGGACAAGTGTTGTTGACTTGCCACGAAGTGGTACTTCGTTTATTGTACCCTCAGGGACGAGGGGTCCGGTCGACTGAGATTTGAACTCTTGACCCTTAGAGTAAACATTGTACAGCCCTTTTTTCCAGTCCACTGCTGGATGAAGGCTGCCCCGAGCCATGTGTGTGGGCTATTCGCCCATACGTCATGCTGGATTAAACGTTAGGCCGATTATACCCCAGTGTGTATGCAGTACATATATATAGCCTAGTTCTCAGCTTTTAAGCAGTGTTTGTTCATAGCGATGGTGATGAAGTATATATATTTTAAATTTCAGATTTAGATTTACTTTAAACCATAACTGCACCACATCCCTTAACTATATTTTTTTAAGTAACTGCCAATCAGGGCTGTAGATGGAAGGAGGGGACAGTTTGCCCCAGGCCTCAGAATCGAGGGGGCCTCAGGGCAGAGGAACCATCAAAGAGGGCTGAGAGGGCCTCAAAGGAGGCCTCCTAGCATTTTGCCCCAGGCCTTCAAAAAACCTTTCAGTGGCACTGTTTGCAATGGACTTTGCCTGCTTTTTATCGGAAGGTTAATTTCTTGGTTCACTGATGATGATGGTGGTATATTTGTACGTATTTGGCACAGGAAATAAAAGCAATGTACACATATGAACTGATCCTCTAGAGCCAATATGTAAGTGGAACTAATGTACGGGGAGGTAGATGGTTGGATTTGTGGGTGGGCGTGTGGATGGCTAGTTGGATGACCGGGTGGGTGGATGGTTGGTTGGTTGAATTGGTGGATGGGTGGATGAATGGTTGGAAGACTGGTTGCTGGTATGAGTGACTATATGGATGCTTGGATGAGTGGTTAGAAGGCTAGTTTATGAGATGGGTGGGTGTGTAATTATGTGACTGGTTGAATGAGTAACTGGTTAGATTGGGTGGATGAGTGTGTGGATGTTGGGTTTGGACGTCTGGTCTCTGGCTTTCTTCACGGATGAGTTCACTCCCTGGTTCTGTCAAATCCTTTATCTCATCAGTCATCACGTCTGGCTGTGCTCCCCATGCCCAGCTGTCAAACTCCATGTGGTCACGGAACAGAGCCAAGGGGGGGGAGGTTTTCATCCAGCAGTCAATTGGCAAACGACTGGAAGTTATACATTTTTATTATATATTTTTCAGCCATCATCATCATCGCAACAGCCTTGTAACAATCTTGTAACAATGATACAACTATCCATCGTCTCTCCACTGCTGGATGAAGGCCTCCCATTGTGTAATACGCACACTGCATTGTACAGTCTAGGGGGGTGTGCGGTGTCGCTATAATATATCTGGCTTGGTCTTGCCCACAACGAGCGATCGTGTAGAAACATGGGCAGATGGCAGAATCAAACGCAAGTGTCAGTGTAGCACCCATGCCCGTTCGGCAGCCCGTGTGCCTCTTGTCCCCCTCTCAGCTCAGGGTCGCGGCCCGCAGCGGACGGGTTCCAACCTGCCGTGATCTCCAGCGTCCAGCTGCTCGCATTGTTCCACCGAGACTATCCTCCCTCTTCTCCTCTTCCCTTTTACACTTACAATCCTGACAAAGATTGTTTGTTTCTTCTTGGTTCTTTCGGTAAAGTCACGTAGAATGGACTTTACCGAAAGAACCAAGAAGATGAATCCCTGCAGTCACGAAAGCTTTAAATCGAAAGATTGTTTGATTGATAGAAATGTGTATAACACCGCATAGAAATGTGTATAACACCGCATAGGCCACCTTCCCTACTCGACAGATTTCCCAGTGAGTCCTGCTTGTATCCCGGTGGGTTAGTTACATCGCAGGATCGTGAAAGACGGCAAGGGCTCAAGGGAGGCCTTCACGGCTGACGACGATGATGTTGAACCATTCTATCTCAATACAGTACCTTTACATTCTTTGTCTGGACGTATGTTGAAATTCTTTCGCACCGTACGTAGCCAACCATGCTAATCAGCTCGTTCTCTCCTTCCTCCTTTACCACACATCGATTCTTCACATCCCACTTGCATATTGCGCTACAAAGACAAAGAACCCCCCGTATAGCCTTGACAGACTTTTGGGGAAAGTGCTGTTCGAGGGGCACCTACGCAGGCTGGCACGGCACGCGAGGGGGTGGGTGGCCAGCAACCACGCCCCGTCCGCCTTTGTCTCCCCACAAAGTGGCGAGGCTTGCACACCAGGTACTCATTTTCCGAGGCTGAGTCGACCTAGGGGAGGTCCAGGACCGGCTGCGATAATCGTCGTTGGTGTTTGCCGTGAGCGGGAATGAAACCCCGCACCGCCACGCAACCGCTTCCCGCATAAACCCAGCACGTGCGTACACCACAGTACGTGGACATGCACGCGGACACACAGCACGACGCGCACGCGTCCGCTGCAATGACGCGCGAGCAGTGTGAGGGCTGGCGTGCCAGGAAGAGATGCCCGATTCCATCAGCGTCGTGGTGTTAACGGCGGTTATTGATGTGACGCGCGAGGTCGATGGGACGCCTGATTTGTATTCAAGGGAAGGAGCTTGCATTCATTCACTCACACGGGGGGGAGGAAGGAGGGGATATAACGAACGAAGGACGAGCGTTCACGTTCAGGCGGCAGTAGGTGAACAGCAGATGACAAATAAATTCGGACTCATGGAATAATCATAATAGGTGATGGAGTAAACTGCGTCTATTTAGGTTTTTCTTTTGCCTGCCTCCCGTATTCTGTAACAATACAGTCCGACTGTACGTTTCCTTTGTCACCACGACATTCCATAGTGACACATTCCTTGTCATATTTAATTCATTATCTTTACGTTAAACCCAAGTTTAAGATTTGTATTGATTTATTTTTTAAAACGGCTGCCCGCAAGGGGGCAGCCCATAAGAGCTATAGAGGGGGGAAGCCAAAGGGCCACTCCCATAATAGAGGTTTCTTTTTGGGTAAATATATAAATGTGTCGTTAAACCCGCCACCACCCGACGCAGCCAATTAGTAAGGTTTGTCACGTAAACAGAACGTGACAATTCGTTACTCGTACAGCACAACACCGGTGCGTTGGAGAGCAAAGCCACAACATTTTTACCATCCGAGTACAGAGAGCCACGTGCACGCGGCTCCGTAGCGGCAGGGTTTGCCGACCGCTGGGTCCGCGTGAGAGCCCCGTGACAGCATTCCCGCACGCCAACTTTCTAAAACGGTAGCAGGCAGGCTGCTGTTTGTGGGCGCCTATGAATAGCTGGCATGGCGCGCGCAGCTGCTGCTGTGCCCAGAGCCGTGTCCACCCGTGCCGATCGATGCTTTTTTAACCGCTGGAGCGTCCGCGAAGGGCGTGTGACGGTCGGAGATGGCAGCCACAACATTTGCCCCCGTGCGCGAACCTTCGTTGGATTACGATTATTATTACAACGCGGGATCATCCAGCAGTGGAAAAGAAAACGAGGCTGGTGAAGGTGATGCAGCAAACAATGCATGGATCAATGGACTGTTTAAAAAAATAAATTGTCCCCACGATGTATGCGCCACATTGTGTTCGTGTAACAATTGTTGAATATTTACGCACTTCTTTTTGTTGTTGCAAGTGACGGGGCAAATGTAGCGCCCAAGACCGTACAATCGAGAGAACATTAAACAAAATGCGCAAAACAATGCCAACGAGATAGTGAAACGGGCAATACTCGGCGATTCATTTCACTCGAAACAGTTCGCAACTGCGTTCCGGAAATGAAATCTGCACGACGTTATAGAAATATCGGTCAGATAATGGAACATATTATATGTGTCGGTGTACCTTGCACTCTTATGCCGATCACCCCGGCTCCGTGCTGGCCTATAGCAGCGTTTCGTAAAACTGCAAATCGAGTGAGAAATGAAAACTCCCGAGCGCGGCGATCATTATTGGATGGCAAATGTGTGAGTGGTGGTCACATGTGGCGGTGTGCTGTCGGTGGCGTAGCGTCTAAAGCAGAAGTTCTTCACTAATTTTCAGAGACGATTGGGCCACGAAACATCGTCAGTGTGAGTGCCGCCACACATTTGACACCATGGGGTGGGTGGGGATTGTTTGACAGCACGATAATGATGGTGGGGAGGGGGGGGGGTGTTCTCACCCTTTGTCCATTGTCGGAGGACCGCACTAAAGGCCACCAGGGCCCGCCAGGGTTCCGTGGGCCTTGCGATGAAGAACGCCGCACGAATGGCTCCACGTTTTCATCTCCCTCGGCCTCTGCGCTAAAGCATGCGGGTGCAGTGCGGTTAAAGATATCTAGGGTGCAGGCTGTTGAACTGCACCGGAGCCCCCCCCCCCCCCCCCCCGAGATGCGTGTATGTCTGTACTGTATGTTGAACTTCTTTCACACCGTACGTAGCCAACCGTGCTCATGGAAGGTGTGGGTGTGGACAACAAACTAAAACGCACACACACACACAAAGCAGCAATAATGAGCGCCGGGTGAAATGCCACGGGGGCATTGTGGGCATTGTGGGCATTGTTGTGGGCATTGTGGGCATTGCCCTCCGGCGTGTGTTGCGTCGTCTTGCTTCAGGAACGTGTGACTCCGCCCCCCCCCCCCCCTCTCTCTCTCTGTTTAACACGTGGCAGACTTGCGCGAACAATTTTATCCATAATATAGCGGGTTATTGTTATTTATTTATTATTGATTTTGTCGTTAAACCCGCCACCACACGACACAGCCAATTTGTAAGATTTGTCACGTAAACAGAACTCGCACGATGCGAGTTGTACTTACTGGCGAAACGTCGTACCCGGATTGTAAATGTTGTGGATTTGCTCTCCAACACACTGGTTAGTGCTGTACTAGTGACGAATTGGCCACGTTCTGTTTACGTGATATCTCTCTCTGCCGTATCTTCATCCCACGTTCTTCCCGTGCAAGAGACCAGGCACAGTGTCTCAATGTTCTCTCACCTGCTTATACATACTGTTTTACAGTACTACATATATACTGTTGTAGTCGTAGTAATAATAATTATAATGCCATGTATCAGCCTCATTGACGCAGCCAAACCTCCGATTAGCACGGTTGGTTATGTACGGTGCGAAAGAAGTTCAACGTACATAGAGTACCTTCTTTTAGGAGGATCCCATACTGGGACGTTTTCCAGTTCCTTATTCGTACCGACTCACATAGCCATCGATGCGTCTACATACTCGCACACGTACCGACCGACCCATCTGCGTATCTATGACGTACCCAACAACGTAACCGACCTACATACAACCCATCCACCTACCTACTCATGTATCCACCTGCTCACCTACCCACCCACCTATCCACCCACCTACTCACCTACCCATCCACCTACCCACCCTCCCACCTACTCACCTACCCACCCACTTATTCACCTACACACTTACCTATCCACCTGCTCACCTACACACCCACCTACCCACCCACCTATCCACCCACCTACTCACCTACCCATCCACCTACCCACCCACCCACCTACTCACCTACCCACCCACTTATTCACCTACACACTTACCTATCCACCTACTCACCTACCCACCCACCTACTCACCTATCCACCCACCTACTCACCTACCCACTTACCCATCCACCTACTCACCTACCCATCCACCTATCCACCCACCTACTCACCTACCCACTTACCTATCCACCTACTCACCTACCCATCCACCTACCCACCCACCTACTCACATATCCACCACCTACTCACCTACCCACCCAGCTACTCACCTACCCACCCACCTACTCACCTACCCACTTACCCATCCACCTACTCACCTACCCATCCACCTACCCACCCACCTACTCACCTATCCACCCACCTACTCACCTACCCATCTACCCACTCACCTACACCAACATCTCTACTCCACAAGTACCTTGGCTTGACAGAATGTAGGAACCCCATTCGAAACCACACCGACTGCTCAGAAATATTCCCTTCGGGTTCTGAGCACCGCACGTCTATCGTTAATGCTCCAAGAGTGAACTGATTGCCTTTCGCACTCCTAAGTGAATAAACCTCTGATGTCGTGACAGTCCTGTGGTGGTTATAGGATTCTGTTTTGTTGACAGGAGGCCCCCTTCCCTTCCCTCCCCCTCCCTCCCCATCTCCCCCACGTCCTCCCCTTCCCTCCCCCTCTCCTCTCCCTCCCAGGGTCTGTTTGTATTTATCGCAGCGTGGACAAGGGTAATAATTTCAAGGGTCCGTTATGCAACAATGCACGTTCGGAGAGAGAGACAGAGAGAGAGGGCTTTTCCCCCTCGAAATGACAATCGTTGCTTGTGCTTCCGAGCTTGTTTGCAAAACCGTGCAGAGAGATGCAAAATGAAAGATAAAGGCGCAGCCCTGCAATTGCCTCGCTCAGGCGACTGGTGGGCGAGAGTGGCCTCCGTTAGAGGGGGAGCTCGATAGAGAGAGCCCCCCCCCCCCATCTGCGAGAGTGGTATTTGGTCTAATCTTCCACGCTGAGCCAGTATGTCTTGGAATAAAGAGGTGGGAGTTACTCGCACTTTACCCCAAAGACGCGTTCAACGCGTACACGTGCTGTGTTATGTAAAGGCGCGGCAGTGATTCATAGTTGGTGTACCCTCCACCACCCGACACGGCTCTTAACGAATCGAGTTGTCACGTGGTGAGGTGGGTGGAAAAAAATATGCCCCAGCAATTGTTTCGTTTTTTGTTGTTGTAGGTTTTTCAGCAACACCGTTTAGGTTGAAAAGCGAGCAATAAAAAAAAATCAAACCTTGCCACGTGTTTTTTTTTTGGTACGACGTTTCGCTGCAGACGACCGCTCTCAGCTCTCGTTTGAGTGAATGCGCTCCCTCGATCCGGGTCCTTCAGGAGGCGCGCGCAGTCGGTACCGAGAACACGACACCAACATTGCTGGCTGACAGGTTGTAATTTAAAGGGTTAAATAGTATCTCAAGGTCAATCTATTACATGCTTTGGGTTTATGTTTTTTTTTTTTTAATACATAGGCTAGCTTTAATTATATTAAGGTGTTGTTTATTGTGTTGGTTATAATTGAGATTGGTTATCGAATCTCATATCGCACCTCCGATTAACACGTAACGTGTATTAATTGTTGATACAATCACGTCATCAGGTGAATAGCTAAGTACTGTATAATGCGGCAATCCACCGTTCCATCGATTACGATCGACGTTCTTATTTCGAAAAGATAAAGGTGCAGCACATCAATTACCTGCTCACGCCGCTGTTGACGCCAAGGGCTTCGACTGAAGATGAGAGCCACCCTATCTTGGCCTACGGTGTTTTGGCCTACTCTTCCACGCTGGTAAGACGCCTTGGCACAGGTGGCAGTACCCACACTTTATCCCACCAAATGCAACCTACCGATTCACTTACCGTGGCGTAACAATTTATATTGCTGGGTGAATATTGCTGGGGGGGGGAGGGATGAATTTAAGAAATGTGCCTATTGGTTCAGCTGCCACACCGGGAGAGTGGATCAACCCTGTGACTTCTGGATTGCGGTTCCAGCGGGCCAACAATCACACCGCATCGCCGGACTCAGAATCAGAATATTTATTTAATAATGGAGGAATCCGACGAGCTATAAAGCTCTTTTTCACAGATGTCCAGCACTCATCCAGCAGTGGATTGAAGACAGGGGGCTTCATTCACACATAGCTGCCTCTCTCCGCTAAATAGCTGCCTGTCTCCGCTAAATAGCTGCTCTATGTCACATGAGCAAGGGAGTGCTCACTTCTGTTATCCCCCCCCCTTTCCCCAGTGCCACGGCGCTCCCAATTGATCATAATCGATTCATTGCGGTATTCACTTTCCTCCCCATTAATCCATTAGGCGCACACTCAAAGCAATCCATTGTCAATGAATACAAATTACATTTTGAACCCTCAATTGTATTCATATCCCTCCTGGGGTGTTTCCCCCCCCCTCTCCCTTTCTTCTCCAAAATAAAAACCTGCCCATTTATTGATTGCTGGGGTGCCAGCAATTTCATAGGCTTCGAAGGAGCCGCCGTCATACCAGCTGTCACGCTGTTGATGTGTCATGCACAAGTGCTAGTGTTGAACCCTGTATTTCTAGGCTTAGGTACAATAATATCGCCTCTTTGGTAGCTACGAAGGCTTATCGACATGGCTCTTATTAGTTAAGAAACAAGAACTCAACGCGTTTGTCAATGACACTTTGTGGCCTTAAAAGGAAAGATATAACAGGCGACGTTTCGAACAATAGCCCTTCTTCAGAGCACATTAACAGTCGATGAAAAGACTACACCATTAATAAAGGTGCCCGGTTTGGGACGGGCACAGTGCTTGTGGTGAATGCTCTCATCATCCTATGTAACAATTGTCTTCGATACTGATTGGCCTACGCCAGTTTCAAAGACTGCGTATACAGTAATTATAGGGGTTTGTTTGCATGTTCACCACAAGTAACTTGATTTCCTTGCAAAGGGTATATCTTTTGGGGTTTGAACATCTTAACAACCTGTTTCATTGCCAGAAAGGTTAAAACCTACAATTATTATTCATAGTTTATTATTCACACTTTGACACTGGCAACAAAACAACGACGGTCCCACGATATCATTTTATGAATGCAAGAAATGAAATTGACGTGCCGGCGATTGCACAATGTGGGCGAGTGGGTGCGTGGTGGGGGTGGAACGTCGTTTGCACGTCGAGTTGCGGCCGCGTGCAGCCAACCTCGCCCCCCCCCCCACCTCGCCCCCCCCCACCTCGCCCCCCCCCCCCCCACCTCGCTCCCCCCCACCTCGCCCCCCCACCTCGCCCCCCCATCTCGCCCCCCCCATCTCGCCCCCCCCACCTCGCCTCCCCCATCTCCCCCCCCCCACCTCGCCCCCCCTCGCCCTCCCCCCACCTCGCCCCCCTCTCGCCCGCCCCCCTCGCCCTCCCCCTTGCCGCCCCTCACCCCCACCTCGCCCCCGCCCTCCCCCCATCTCGCCCCCCCCTCGCCGCCCCTCGCCGCCCCTCGCCGCCCCCCCCTCCCCGAGAGCGGAGTCGGCGATCCGAACACGAAGGTTTCTCCTCCAGCGCTCGAAGGGTCTCAACCGCTCGTGGAGCTGCGAGCTCGTGAAGCCACCTGGCAGCCGCGGCGTGATTAACATTTTGACGAGTTGGGGGGTTGCCGGGGTGGGGTGGGGGGCATTTGTGCTCCTGTTGGAGCTGCTGTAGCTGCGTATGACGAGCGTTGCTCAATACTCACAAAGGAAAAGATCCCACGAATAACCTTAGCGGAACGTTGGGCGGGAGTGGGGAAGGGCGGCACGGCGCACGAGGGAGTGGGGTGTCCAGCACCACCACCACCGCCTTGGCGATGTTTACACACCGCACCAGGTACTCATTTGAGGCTGAGTCGACCTAGGGGAGGCCCAGGACCGGTTCAGATAATCGTCACCGGTGTTGGCCGCGAGCGGGAATCGAACTGGGGTGTCGCAGGGTTCGTTGCGCGGCGCGCTAACCGCTACACTGCCGCGCACACACGCGCAGACACACGCGCACACACACACACACACGCGCGCAGACACACACACACACGTGCAGACACACACACACGCAGACACACACACACGCGCAGACACACACGTGCAGACACACACACACGCGCAGACACACACACGCGCAGACACACACGCGCAGACACACACACACGTGCAGACACACACACGCACAGACACACACGTGCAGACACACACGCACGTGCAGACACACACGCGCAGACACACACGCGCAGACACACACACACGCGCAGACACACACACACGTGCAGACACACGCGCGCAGACACACACGCGCAGACACACACACACACGCGCAGACACACACGCGCAGACACACACACACACGCGCAGACACACACACGTGCAGACACACACACGCACAGACACACACGTGCAGACACACACACGCGCAGACACACACACGTGCAGACACACACACACGCGCAGACACACACGCACGCGCGCACGGGAGCAACCCGGTCAAACAAAGCCCTCATCGCGGTTCGGCTCGCCGGAGCGGACGTGTGTCACTGGAGCGTGCCTACCCCACGGGGACGGCTTTTGCAATCGTCTCTGTGCGCCACCGCGCCTCGACAACTCGTTAGTCCTTGAGCAATGGCCCAAGAATGCCTTATCGGTACCAGCCAGGGTGGCGAGGGCTGCCAATGATTTTGTCGAAGCATTTCATCTCTCGATAACAAATGTGTAGCGATAGCAAGGTGACCCTTGTAGTCGTGGGGTCTGTGTGTGTGTGTGTGGGGGGGGGGAAGGGAAAAAAGAATGACGACGCTGAACGAAGTTTCAATCGGGGGTTGTACGGCCTGAGTTCGGAGGAGCGCGAAGGAGAGAACCGTGGCTCGGACCTGTCGACGGACGGAAGGCTGAAACGACGAAGGGAAGGCGTCATCGTTGTTGCGACGTTTGATGCGGAACATCGTTTTGGCTTAAGGGGCGGTCGGTGGTGGCAAACAACGTGACGTGACGCATCGAGTTTAGCGCGTGGGTTTTTCGCGACCGATATTTACATCCACGTCGCACTCGAATGACCGACTTCATCGGGCCATTATGGCTCATCGCCTGATGAAGCCGGTTGTAATCACCAGCGAAACGTCACAGTACTCGAGTGGTAAAATCCTGTGGGTTACCTCTCCAACAAGTCGGTGTGCCGAAGTCGAAACTAATCGGCGCGTTTTGTTTACGTGACAAACCTTACTAATTGGCTGTGCCGGGTGGTGGCAGGTTTAACGACACATTTATATATTTAAGCGATTTAAACCCACCCCATAAAAAATGCACATTATGACGATACATCCAGAGAATATCAAAGGACGTGTGAAGCGTGTGTATGAAACGGATGGTAATGTACGCTCGTCATTGTGCCCATGGTGCATACTGTTTGTGGATGGACGCTGGTGGCTTTGGCCACCCAAGGTGGTCCCGACCAAGCGCCTTGACTCATGGCCTACTGCGGCCTTCTGGCCTCAACCTCAGCCCAGCCCGCCGTAGCTGGCGCACAAAGAGAGACAAAGACCCCCCCCCCCCCCCCAACGTAGCCCTCTGCAGACTCCGAGGCGAAAGGCTTTTCGCGAGCACACAAGGGGACGGTGTGTCCAGCAGCACGCCTGGCCGTCTTTGTCTACCCATTTGTTTACGCCACACCGTGTACCCATTTAAGGCCGAGTCGACCACGGGGAGTCCCACGACTGGTTCAGATGTTCGCCACTGATGGCTGAATGTTGGCCGTTGGTGAGAATCGAACTCAGGCCGCCGGGTTCGTAGTGCAGTGTGCTAACCATTACGCAACCACTCCTACTACACGACACACTTAACACTCGCACAATCCGCACCTCCGACTAGCAAGGTTGGCTATGTACGGTGCGAAAGAAGGTCAAAATACATACAACATAGGGTTATCATTGGTCCTGGTTTTCCCAGGATTGTCCTCTCGTTAAGGTAGCCATCCTGGGAAATCTGCAAGTATTCTCCGGAGATGAAAAGTTCTGGTTCCTTTCAGTTGCGTAAAAATAATGAAAAAAATCACAACAATAATAATACACCACTCTAGATCAATGCATTTGATCTCGTCATTGAGCATAAACCATCACGCAAACTCCGGTTATCCTCGCCATCGAACAAAGACGGTCACTGCATCGCGCGCTTTCAGAAGCGCTTCTGCGGCCGTCTGGAATGATCTTCCTTACGATATTAGGAAGCCACTGGAGCTGTGCACTTTTAAATCTGAATTGAAAACTCATTTCGTGAGAACTGCTTTGTGTGTTTTTGTTTGTTGTTGTCGCCCCCCCCCCCCCCCCGCACCTCCGATTAGCGCGGTTGGCTTCGTACGGTGCAAAAGAAGTTCAACGTACACACGTACGACCCAAAGTGTATGCGTGTGCCTTGAACTTCTTTCGCACCATACGTAGCCAACCGTGCTAATCGGAGTTGCGAATCGAGGACAGCAAATTAAACACGTACACTTACACGCAGTTCTCCCCGTCCTCTGGAATAGTGAAATATTCTTCCCGTGGTGCCGTCCTGGTTGCTTGATTTTTGTTTTATTTCGTTTTGTTGTCGTTGGGAGGTGGCAACCCTACTCCATAGCAACTCCCGTCGCTCCCCTCTGCTCCAACTCCCGAGAGAGGGCCCTCCCGTGCGCCCACCCCCCTACCCTCCCCTCCTCCAGCGTGGCCAGAATAATAATAATAAAAAAACACAACGACGAGGCCACGTGTTTTGTGTTCCGGGCTCGCCGACCTGGCTCCTCGCGACGCTGATTGTTTGCGGTGGTGGAGGCCGTGGCTCCAGAGAACACGATCGGCGGTGGCTCTGTCGAGAGGGAGCGAGCGAGAGAGCACATCTGCTGTTCATTACGCAGTGGCTGTATTTAGGTTTCCTGCATTATTCCCAAATTATTGTCAAACTGGCTGTGTAGCGAGCCAAGCGAGGTTTTCTTATGGAAAACCCCAGCAAGTTGTTCTTCTCGATTTGGGTAAATGTAAAAAAAAAAAACAATGTTAATTGTTGCGACAAATCCGAGCAAAACGGAATATTTACAAATATGCAGACGCGTCTTTTGCCCTGGCAGCTTCCATCCTAATTAATGAATCAATGATATTCTACCAGTACCGAGCGTCACGTAACCCACGCGTGAGGTTTTACCTGACGCGCGTGCGAGTAGGCAAACGGCAAAGGTGATGTCCTGCAAATGAATTTCCTGCCCGTGCCACTGCTGATGGAAGAGCCTCCAAATCAGCTGGAGCTCTCTCTCTCTCTTTCTCTCCAGAGAGTTTCACCTTGGAGGGTACCTTAGTCCCACTCTTCCACGTGGGCGGGCGGGCCAGACCTTCTTTGACAGCGATGGATTACCCCCACGTCATACTCTTTCCCACCACACACGACCCTGCTGATGGAGGACTGTGGTGTGTACTCTCTCGTGCTTGACGGCAGAGGAGGTAGCAGGGGCGGGGAGAGCGGGGGGGGGGGGGTTGGGTAGCGGCGGGGGGGGGGGAAGGAAAATTAATTTCCCACTTTGGTTTGGCCTCCCCTTGGCCGATGATATTTGATTGCAATGCACCGCGCCTTGAGCACCTAGTCAAGAGGCATGTTATGAATGTAATATATTATTATTGTCACCCATTATTGAGCGTGCTCCCGTTGCTTCGAATGCCATCGCCGAGAGAACCCCCCCCCCAAATGGAACCGGAGACTTTCAGATTGGCCGGGGCGTTGTACCACGGCAGCTTCCCCCTCCTGCACTCGCCTTGGTTTAACACGTGGTCGGCTTTCGCGATCAATATTATCCATAATAGAGGGGGGGGGGTGGGGGTTAGATCGCGTAAATATAAATGCGTCGTTAAACCCGCCACCACCCGACAAAGCCAATTAGTAAAGGTTTGTCACGTAAACAAAATGCGCCGGTTAGTGACTACTTCAGCACACCGGTGTGTTGGAGAGTAAACCCACAACATTTACAATTCGAGTATACCGCGTCGTTTCGACCGGTGATTGCAACCAACCTCATCAGGCGATTTGTGGATACATCCTCCTGTTTTGGTATTAGTTGTTGCACACGTGGGCCTGTGGTTGTCCAGTGAAGGAACTCTTACATTGCAGACCCCTGCGAGTCGTTCCAATGTTTGTGTGTGAGGTTGGAGAGGTGGGGGGGTTTGTTTGTGTTGGTTTCCTCTCGACCGCTTTGCGTGCATTGTACACAACGTCAAAAGTTGTTCATTTTGAATCAACCGCACGTGTTCAAGAATGCGCGCTTATTGTTGTTGTTGTGCTGTAGAAATCTTAGCTTCGGTAAAAAATATATATTAAAAATATTAAAAAAAATTTTTTACCAGGTAACGCCCACTTAGCGCTATATACATGTAGCTCATTTTCAGAAGCGACCAGGCTATCACAAATAATAGCTCAACGAAGTTACTTATCACGTGGAAATTTATATCAGCCAAATACAAAAATAACAATAATTAAATGCCAGATATATGAAACGAGCCCGTGACCGTGTCACCTGGAACGCTCCTGATCTCGTCAGATGTCAGACGCTAAGCGGAGTTGATGAGCCGACCACACCTGCGCAATACCAGGGGTGTTGTCACGGGCTGCTGCTGCTGCTGCTGCGGGGATATTGTTGCGGGCACGGGAGAGGGGCGGTGCAGCAACATCGATTATTCCTCTACTCCCACCCCCCGCTGCAGTTCTCCCGAACGGTGCGTCACCCGCACCTACATGACATCGGCGGGTCCCACCTGGATCACGCAAAAAAAAAAGAGCTGCACGTGGAGGTCGTTGAGAGGTCGGAGAGCAGAGCCGGAACCGCTAAGTGCCTGGGTTCGATCCCAAACAGGCGTCTGTGATTGAATCGGGCTCTCATCAAGAGCAGTAAGCTGATGGTCCCATAAGAGTTTTTTTCTTTTGGTTTGATGGCGGAAATATAAATGCGTCGTTAAACCTGCCACCATCCGACACAGCCAATTAGTAAAGTTTATCATGTAAACAAAACATGCAAATTCGGTACTAGTTCAGTACACCGGTGTGTTGGATAGTAATCCGACAACATTTACATTATGGATAAAATTGGCCACAAAAGCATATGTGTTAAACTGATTATCCCAGCCTGGGCACCGTTGAATGCACACACAGAACTAAACAAACCCCTCCCACACTAAATTTGGTTCCGCACTTAATTTGCCAAAATTTCAGCTCTTGATAATTAAATTGTCGGTTTGCCTACCGTCCGACAAACATTGCTCTCATTTGTTGGGGCGGGTGGACAATTGCCGGCCTCCACCATGTGTGCCGAACCAGAGATCGGTTGAAGAAGCGATCTCAGGGGTAGCTCTGTGATATTCGCTTCTGCGGCGTGCTGTTCTCTCGCACGGAGGCTTGCGCTGCACTGCGGATGCTTCGTCTCGTGGCGCCGATATCACGAAAACACAATTTAAAACCGGCGGTGGGGCAGGGGGGGGGCTGTACTCTACATGTTTTACATGCAAGAAACACACGTGTGCGCGCGCGTGCGCGTGCGGCTCACACGTGCTCGCTCGACCGATCTCCAGTTGAAACCTAAGCCGCGTGGTGGAGGAGGCTGCGAGGAAAGTGATGGGAACCCAGGGGACGGGTTTCTGCGGTGGTGGTGGCGGCGGCGGCGGCGGCTTCGCGATGGGGATGCCGTTCGCACGACAGCTGCATCCCGAATAGTTTCCTCCAACAAAACCATCTCGCGGACGTGCGCGAGCGCGCGGGCGTGACCTACGCAGACAACCAGAATTCCTAGGCCCCTTGGAAGGAACTTGTCTCCTGATTTATGTTTGTTGCCGATGAAGACCGCTTGCTTTTTGTTTAACACGTAGTAGGCTTTCGCGAGCGATGTTATTCAAGACAAAGTTTAGGTTTTTTTTTTCTCTCTCTCTTGGGGAGTTCGATTGCGTGAATATAAAAGTGTCGTTTTAATTCTGGCAAAGCCGCCTGATGAAGCCGGCTGTAATCACCAGCGAAATATCGCACTCAAATTGTCAACGTTGTGGGTTTACTCGCCCAACACACCGGTGTGCCGAAGTAGTAACCGATTGGCACGTTTTGTTTACCTTACTCATTGGCTGCGTCGGGTGGTGGCGGGGTTTAACGACGCGATCTGACCCTAAACAAAAAATTCACTATCATTATTTTTTAAACAAGAGCCCAATGCGGAACGCACACAGCGGGGGGATGGAGAGTACAAGCCACCTCGCGAGCAACAAGCCCGGGGCCAGGTGCTCTCGGTGTACGGACCGGGAAAAGGTGACTGGGCTCACTGCCCTACCCTCGTAGGGGCAACGATCGGGGACGTGGTATGGAGAAGACTGCCTCCCCCCCGCCTTTTTTAACGCTTTTACAATGTAACATCGAAAGCAGCGTCGATGCGTTTGGCTGTGACCGACCGGTCCGTCCGTCTGCCTGTTGATCTGCAACGTGGCGTCCGCAACGACTGCCGTGATGGTGATCCTTCATCGCATGTTTGTCTGCTACGAAGAAGAGCCATTGCCCGAAACGTCACCTGTTCGACATTTTCCTTTTAAGGCCACACAGTGATTACTGACGAATGTGTTGAGTTTCCGTGCTATCGTTTACGCGTGTGCACCAAGGCCCACACAGCAGCAGCAGCGGCAGCATTGCCATATAATTTGTTTAACGTGAACAAAACCTTCGTATAACATATAATTCCTGTTCGGGACTTTCTCCGTACAAATTTTTTTTTACGAAGGTCAAATTTTCGACGCCCTCCGAGTTGATGCGAAGCTAGCTCTGTCCACGTCTCCGTAACACAGGATCAACGATAACTCTCGTGTCACGATGGGCCACTACGAACAAAACCTTAGCGTAAAGTTGCGCCAGTGTTGTGGGCTTGCGCTATTGGAAGCTGGTGGTCAAACAAATTAAATCGGCTGCGCGAAGCGATGGAGACACAAAAGCGGAGAGCAAAAAAATTTAATAGTTGCAAATATGGAAATGTGTTGTGGCCCGACAGCTCCCGGGCCAGCGTTGGTTCTGTTAATTAAAAACTTTTTAAGAAGATCGTCTGTTTGCATAGCATCGCAGAATCCACGCCGTCTGCAGATTTTTTTCCTTCACTTGCTTTTAATTTTGTAAAACTACTCTTCCGCCGAATTCCACCGCTGTCAGAATAAAAAAAAACGAAACCAGCCAATGCGAGAAGGGTGTTAAGCTCGGAAAAAATAATCTCGGATGTCCGTGATCAACTTTAATCTCGGCGAGCACTCTCTGTCTCTCTCTGCGAACAAAAAACAAAACTTCCACGTCTGGCAGCCCGCCAGGGTTCTTTAAAGACACGCGCGCAGAGAATTGTCAAGTTTACCCTTCTCGAGAGGTCAGCGCGCCGCATGAAAGCGCGCAGAATAAATTTTGAGCGTTGAATTTGGAAGAGAGACAAAAAAAGAATGCAATGATTTAAAGATGTTCCATTCAATTTGTACGTCTCTAGCCGACTAATCTCATACATGCCTATCTCTCCATTTCCTCTGTTGCCATATTTTTTTTCAGAGTAAGCTTTGCCTCTATGGGGACCATTTTTTTGCCGGTATAAAAATGATACAAAAAAAAATAGCCTATTACCCTGTCCGGCAATAATACACCAGGTGTTAAGATCTTCGAACACCAAGTATAAATGCACCTATTGCGAGGCAGCGAGTCTGAATTGACCACACATAATGCTTGCGTGGTGAAACATGCAAACAAACGTGCTTTGATCTTTCATATATGCATTGCCTTTGAAACGGACTGGCCTACACCAGACACATTCCTATGCCCCCTTCCGCCTGCTACTGCCACAGAGGGTTTTAGCAGAAGGGAGCAGACATCGCAGCTGTGGCGATGTTCACCCGAAGCCGACGGCGCTTGTGTTGCGTTCGAAACGTCGTGATTTATTTTATTTTATTTCAACCTACGTGACTTTTACCGTAAGAACCAAAGCGTAGGGGTTTTAGCGGTTGGGATCTACAGCCCCGCGCCATTTCCCCACCCGTGGCGCTCGTTGTCTGGACGCAACGTACGAACGTTTGGCTCGGACGTGCTGGGTCGCTTCTCCGCCAGCGACCGTGAGCCTGAAGTAGGCCCCGGCGTGCGGAGCGAAGCGTTGGACGTCGCTGGCGAACAACCACGTCGGGAGACATTCGATGTTTGTTCGTCCGTGGGCGCTGCTGTTCCCCCCGATTTGCTATAATTCTCCTCTCGTCAAAATCTCAACCAGATGCGGCCGTTTCCTCCTTCGGCTGCAGTGCCTCCCACAACGTTTGATCATGTGATGTTGACCTCTGCCAAGATGAGGGAACCGGGAGGGAGGTGGGGGGGGGAGAGACATTCGCGAAAAAAGCAACACACAAGCCGGCTTTGAACTTTGACCTACGACCCGGCTGTCAGCGCGGCCCAGATAAGTGTCGTTGCCTGCGTCGCCACTTTTTTAAACGCGATCGTTAACGAGTTTGCGGCGCGCGCGTCAACAAATCCTGGCGGGGAACGCATCGAGCATCTCGCTCAGAAATGTGTGGATCGTGCAAGCGGTGGTGTGGAGTGGGGGTGGGTGGGGGGTCGGGATGGCCTCGGACTGTTGGGATGCGCACGCTCGTGTGCGAACGTCTCAAGACAACCTGATGAAATGAAAGATCGAGTTTCGGAGCCGTCACGTTGAGAACTGTCCCAGCAGAATAACCCCCGCCGCCCTCCCCGGCTCTGTTTGATTTTGATATTTTAAACATTTGTTTGTGGATGAGAGCGGGGTGAAGGCGGATTTTTCTTTTGTTATCACTGAATTTGTCCCAGTTGTGCCGTCAGAAATGATGTCACGAGACCGAGAAAAGCCGCTCTGGAATTCTCAAGGCCGGGCGAGAAACGTTATCGCGTCGGGGGGTGAAGAGCCATTGAGGATGACATCATGACATCACAGGAATTCTGCCGAGGTCTGAGCTCTGTTCGGTTGAGCCTTCTTTCACCCGACAACTCACGGACGGAGGGGGGTGCGCGCCCTCGATCCAGGCCGGTTTTAACGACGAGACAATCTCCCAGCCTCCGCCCCCCCCCCCGTGTGTGTGTGGGGGGGGGGTTGGTGAACAATTTTCGTCATTCGGTGCCCTAATCGCCGTCGCTCTTTAAGATGCCCTTCCTGCCTTTTACAAGGGCACGGTGGCCTCCTCCTCGGCCTTTTTCCGACGCCGTTACCGCCGCGGTCGGTTTTCTGCCGCCGTTGCCTTTTACTTGCTTAGCCGTTAAATTCGAGCCGTTCGCTCCGGCGAATTTATTCATGCAAACGGTGGTGGTGGTGGTGGAGGGGGGGCGGAGGTTGAAATGCGCTAACTGGTGGCAAAGCAAAGTGCGGTGGCGGGTTTACTGCGTGTAGGAACCCCCCCCCCCTGCCCCCCCCCCCCATCGTTCACCCCTTTTGATTTGTAGCAAAGGTTGAGGGGGGGGGGGAGTGACACATTTTCCCGGGTACACGGCAGACATTCTTAGTCTTCAGTTTAAATCCCATTGACTGCGGGGGCTGATAAAACAACAACAAAAAACCCACCCCCCACCCACCCACCCTAAATGCCCTCCAGTAGACTGACAAGCGGCCAAGCCCTCCCGCTACAGATTCCCACAATAAAGCCTCAAAACACGGGGCCCCCAATCATCATAAAGTGCACCATTTTTTGTGTCTTTTATACGCCGGCCAATTACGCTGATTGAGCACATTGTAAGGAAGGCGACGCTGGTTGTTGTTGGTGTTATTTTTATATTTTTTTAGTGGTTGTGTTTAAAGCGGGGGAGTGCACGGATATAAATGGATGGCTAACAGACCCGGTTAACTCAATCTGCCCGAAACGCGTGTTTAATTCGTTTTTCACTTTGAAAGGGGCTGAAAGAAGTTTTGCATGTGTGTCTATTTAAAAAAAAATGCCTCACGGTTCTTTTTTGTAAGAGGGCTCCATGGGGTTGGAATTAATAGCTCCATAGGGTTGGAAAGCAAAAAGACAAGAAAAATGTTGTGCAGAATTTTCAGATGACATCTCAATGATAGCGTGGAATAATTCCCAGAGTTTTCTGACCGAGTTTTTACTTATTAAATGTTTTTATTCAATTGCATATTATATTTTTTAGACCTTTATAAAGAATCGTAATTGACCACTGGGGAGTGACCATGAAATCCTGTGAATTGTTATTCACTCTGTCGTGATACAAGCACCGAATCGCACCAATTCTTATTCTGTACGTCATACAGAATGGGTTAGATCGAGTAAATCTAAATGTATTCTAGATTTGAAGCTTTCGTGACTGCAAGGATTCATACTCTTTGTTTTTTTTCGGTAAAGTCACGTAGGTAAAATAAAATTTAAAATAAAATAAAAACAACTAAATTAAATTCACGACGTTTGGAGGCAACACAAGCTTCCGTCTTCAGGTGGAACAGTGACAGCAAGATAGCTGCATCAAGTGATGCATCAAGTGATGCAGCTATCTTGCTGTGACTGTTCCAACTGAAGACGGAAGCTTGTGTTGCCTCTGAAACGTCATGATTTAATTTAGTTGTTTTATTTTTAATTTTATTTTACCTACGTGACTTTACCGAATTGTTTTGGTCGCGAAAGCCTACGTGTTCAATTAGACATGTCTAATGGGTTCACATGCCCCCTCCAGCCACGAGAGGCCGCTGCATTCACCGCAATTTTGAATATTAAAAAAAACAAATCGATTGCCGTAATGGAACTATGACTCTGACAGCTCGACAATTTGTCAAAATACCGCCAGTTAAAACGCGTGCCCACTTTCACTCGCAATCCCGGTGAATGTGAATCTTAACATCCACCGCAGCCGCCGCTTCGTGTTTAAAACGGGTACAATGACTCGCGTTCACAATTCCCAGGAAATTATTTGAATTGAGTAAATTTGAGAGAGAGTGAGAATCTGTGCCCCTCCCCCGTGTCTCCCGCTCGAGATCGTCCACCTCTCCCAAGTGTCCACGTGCGTGGCAGTGGTGCGTGGTGCGTGGTAGTGGTGGTGGTGGTGGCACGTGGTAGTGGTGGCACGTGGTGGTGGTGGCACGTGGTGGTGGTGGTGGTGGTGGCACGTGGTGGTGGTGGCACGTGGTGGTGGCACGTGGTGGTGGTGGTGGCACGTGGTGGTGGCACGTTAAACCTGATGGAGTGCTCACGGCTCTCCTCAGAGCCGCGGCGCGACCTCTGACTTGCGGGGGTCACTTTTAATGGCGCCCTCAGCGTTGACAGAGCTCTGTGTCTCTCTCGCTCGCTCTCTCTTCTCTCTCGCTGCCGTGAGGTCATTCCCAGCACCCCGAAACCTGAAACACATGTCTATATCGAAACAATTAAAATCTGCAATGATACCAACAACGATATTCAACAACGTATGTGTGCGCCGTATGTTGAACTTCTTTCGCACCGTACGTTGCCAACCGTGCTCATCGGAGGTGCGGGGGAAGGACAAAAACCCGAACACGACAAGCAGTTTTAAAGCAATGAGTTTTCAACAGCGGCAACAACAACAACGGCTGATGCACACTGGTTCGATCCTGGGATAATTTTCCTAAATCCGCCACCCCCGGTCCTCCCTTCCTGTTTCTGTTCACACCGGCAGGACACACGCGTGGCGGGGCACAGCGTGGGTACCTTCCTCCCTGCAATAGATGTCTGGCCAACGTGCGGATAAAGAGCAGCCGACAAATACTTTCTGGATGGGCTGCCTAGAAGCCGACCTTCTCGCAGAGGCCCTCCTTCCTGCCAGCAGTGGCATCAGTAAGAAATTTCAGGGCCGCACCTTTCACATTTGTAAATGATCTCCCGGCACACGAGTGTGATCGTTAAACGGACTTAGAGAAGAATGTTAACGTTTTCTTTTGACAGTGTTAACTTTAGATTACTCTCAACTTTCGGACGCAAGCGCACTTTTTTAAACATCGTTGAGCAGTAATGCGCGGCTCATTGTCAATCCACTGCTTGGATGCAGGCCTCCCCCACCCCATATTTTGGTCACGGCAACTGTTTGACCATACTTCACCAAGATGCTCACCGTGGGCTCGGTGCGGTCAGAACCGCTCCCAAACACCGCTGCCTCCCGAGCGCTGAGTTTTCGCACACCGCACGAGGAACCCCTTTCAGGGCTAAGCGGACCTCGTGGAGGGGGCATAGGACCGGTTCAGGTGTCACTCGCCGGTGACGTTAGCCCACTTTTGCTCCTCGGTTTCCTGGATCGATGCTATGGATACCTCCCTTTGCCCCGGGGGGGTCTAGATTTGAACTTGGCCTTGCTTTCCGTGAAGGCTAAATGGGCACAAATGAAAGCCTTTGCCAGGCAACTCGATGCTAACAAGAAAGAAAGAAAAACCGCGCCGCAATTGTGGGGCGCATTTGGTTCTCTGTTTCTCCGCGCCGTGCGTACAACAGTCCTGGGCCTGCCCTAGGTTAACTCAGCCTCAAATGAGTAACCTGGTGCGTGAAACATCGCCACTCGGGAGACAAAGGCGGCCAGGCGTGGCGCCGGCCGTCCATCCCTTCTGTGTGCGGTGCCGGCCTTCATAGGTGCTACTCGCTAACAGTACTTGCCCCAAAAGTCTCCCAAGGCTATATGGGGAATCTGTGTCTGTTTCACACAGTGGGTAGTGGGAGTGCAGTGGTTAGCACACTGGTCCACGAACCCGGCGAACTGAGTTCGATTCCCGCTCACGACCAATAACAGCGGCGAATATATGAAGTGGTCCTGGGTCTCCTTTAGGTCGACTCAGCCTTACATGATTACCTGGTGTTGGTATGTAACACATCATCACCGGGGAGACAAAGGCGGCCGGGCATGGCGCTGTTGGCCACCCATTCCCCGTCGTGTGCCGTGCGAGCCTCCATAAGTGCTCGCAAAGCAGCACTTGCCCATACAGTCTGTGCGGGGGATCTTTGTCTTTGTACAAACGCACATGCATAGACACACACACGCACAGACACACGCACACGCACAGTCTTGGGTTTTAACATCTTGAATAGGTCTGGTGGGGTGAGGAAACCGTTTGTTGCCCAACAGTGAAGTCTTCACTGCCAGCTGGGCCACGGATTCTATCCCTGGAGCCTCGTAAAACATTGAAGCAAAAAAAGAATAAGAGTTTGTTTGAGACACAAACGTGTTTGGTTTTTTCTATCCCCCCCCCCCATCTCTCTCTCTCTGCACCAGTGAGCTGGGTTGCATTTGTGGCGCTTGAGGGTTTAAGCAAACCAAAGTAAAAAGCTTAGTGTCCCCAAGTAGCTCAACGAGAGCCCCCCTCTCGTTGAGCTACTTGGGGACACTAAGCCGGGGATGCGTTCCTGAAAGGTGCGACGACGAGTGTCGAAACGAAGCGATTTGCCGGGGTAAGTGGGTGGTGGAGGTGATGACGACAAAGGACGGGGAAACGAAGCGATTTGCCGGGGTAAGTGGGTGGTGGAGGTGATGACGACAAAGGACGGGGAAACGAAGCGATTTGCCGGGGTAAGTGGGTGGTGGAGGTGATAACGAGAAAGGACGGGGACGATGCTGTCAGCGACGTGAGTGTTTGGGCAGAGGCGAAGCAAGTTAGGTAGCGGCGTTGATGATAAATTGACGACGTACTTGCCAAACGACGTAAAAGGGGGAGACGTAAATCGGGGTATTCGTGTACCAGCTTAAACCGAAATCATAATGAACACTCGAAACGAATCGTTGTAAATAAGCCGACGAATCTTAGACGTGTATCTTGGCTGCATCCATCTTCTATCAGCTCGGCTAAATCGATAGCTCTACTCCAGTATATCCCATCTGTCATTTAAATCATGTGTGCATTTACCACAATACTTGTGCTCAGAATGCAAAAAAAACCACACTCTGACAATATATGCATTGTCTTTGAAACTGATTGGTCCACACCAGAGACAGCTGTCTTTCGAGCCTCGTCTCAAAACAGTGTTCGACCAGAGGACGCCAAAAGGCGTTTTTTTTAGACTGCAGGAGGATTCCGATGAGCTATAAAGCTCTTTTTCACAGATATCCAGTAGGGGTAAGAACGTTACACCAACAAACAATACACGGGTAGTTGTTTAAAGTACTACGAAATATACAAATTTGACAAATAGCACCAAAACAGAAGGCACAAACAACAACATTTCACAACAACAACAAACAAAATGAAAGTGTCCAGTTCCCATCACGGGCCGTGTGGGTTATTCTTTGTTTCTGTGGTTAATCCGCGACGGAGTTTAGTCGTCCGTTGCTCTCCGCTGTGTTCGCTGCTACCGTGTGCGGGGAGGCGGTGAAGCCAAAAGCCGCCTGTCCATACGAATCACTACGGGGACGATGTTTTTTTTTTTCGGGGCAATGGCCTACGGTGTTTGGGGTGGAATTGGTAAAGTTGGAAGGGGTTTCCAGTTTGGGATAAGTGCTGCTGCTGCCTTGATTGTCGACCGATTATTTTGCGGTTTTTAAAAAAAAAGTAGCTTCTAATGTTTAAAATGTGCGTGCGTTTTCATGTCTTGTGGACAGCTGCAAAGGTGCGGCCCTGCAATTGCTCGCCCACGGCACTGCTGGATGAAGGCCCTCCACCAGTGTGAGGGCTGGAGAGCCCCAGTCTAAGGCGAGTATCATTCTGGCCTGCTCTTCTGCGCTTGCCAATCATCGTCAAGGAGCGTAAACCATCATCACGCGGTACTCCGGTCATCCTCGCAGCAGCGGCGGCTTTTGGCTAAGCCATCGAACAAAGACGGTGGCCACCGCATCGCGCGGCGCTTTCAGATGCGCTTCTGTGGCCGTTTGGAACGCTCTTCTTTTCCCAAATTAGAAAGTCACTGGAGCTATGCACTTAAAAAAATCTAGATTTAAAACTCATTGCTTTTAAACCGCTTTTTCTATTTAGTATATTATCCTTCCCCCGCACCTCCGGTTACCACGGTTGGCTGCGTACGGTGGGTGCGAAATACATACGCGCCGGTTAGACGTCTTGCAAGAGCAGGGAGTACCCACATTTTACCGCACTACACGTTTCCTGTATACTGCTGGGTGAACAGAGGCGGTGGATAGGGGGAGGGGGTGGTCGGGGGAGGAGGTTTCGGGGAGTATTTAGGAAACTTTCCCCTTTGTTTCAGCTGCCGTGCAGAGATTGAACCGCCGTGCGATCTCTCCGGATCGCCAGTCACGGCCGCAGCTTCCTTCAAGGCAGCGTCATGTGTTTTAGCGATTTCACAATGCCGTGAAGCCGAAACGGACTCGAAAAATGCCTGTGAAGTCTTCCTGCTTGAGAGGGCCAGGATGCCGCCACTGGCGATCTCTCCTTCACTGTGGTCTGGGGGATAAGCGGCTGTCAGCTGTGGAGAGTGTGCTTTTCATTACGGCACCACGTCCTTTACAGCGTTACGGGGGGGGGCGGGGGGGGGTCACCGTTTGCTCCGCTGTTGCTGTACGGCTCTCCGGCGCGACGTCCGACGGTTTTGCTCCACGCGCCGGGGCCATCTTCGAACTAAAATTTCCCGCGGAGGCTCCCGACACCACGTGAGAGCGCGACGTCGCCGCTGGGGAAGAATGCCGAACGACGCGCGGGTAACAACCCGAGATCTCATCGCGGGGGAAGCCCGCCCGGCCGATTATAATGAGCTCGCTTGTTCGTGTGCCCCGGCAAGCCTCACCTGCGTCTCAAGACTTAAGGGTGCGGTGATTCGTCGATTCGCGCATCGAGAGCGATTCTTCGGCACAAGCATCAATTTGCTTCTGTAAGAATCGGTGAGCCAGGTGGATTGTTACTCGGCACCGGAGGACCGCGAACGGCACCAGCGATGGCTTGGGGAGGTGTTCATCCAGAAGTGGATAGGTCATGGGTGGCAGTGATGATGATGATGGTCTTGTGTGTGATGTAACAACGTTACTCCTGAAGCCGCTGGGGGCCACTAAATTGACCGCAGCGGCTAAAAAAAAAAGAGATACAGTATCGAACTCTTACCCCTGATTTTGCAACAATTCAATTGTATTATTGCCTTTTTTTTTAAATCACGATCCATGTCGGAGGAAGTTGGAGGAAGTTTTAAGTGGCCCAGAGAAACGGCTGCGGCGTAAAAGGGGAGAGGTATTCAGAAATCGGAACGTGTCGGCACAGCAACCTATTTGCTGTACTGCCTCGCAACGCGCGCACACGTCGGCACACACAACCCAGTTGTTTTTTTCTTCCACCCGAACGGGATCTCTGTGCCGTCAAACAACAATCGTGACCCGTGAGCTTTCTCATTTTACAAGCCGTGCGACGCCCACAGTCTGACATTCAAATTAGGGTTCAAGGGAGGAGGCCTGGGGGGGGGGGAGGAGGAGGAGGGGGGTTACAAAGGTCAAATGCAGGAATCAGGACAATTGCACAAAATTGCGTGGGCAATTTCGAAGTTAAATAAAATAACCCGAAACGAGGTTCGCCGACGGAATTTGGTAAAAAAAGAGTTACGCAGAAAAAATAAAAAAAAATCCATAACAAAGCAACCCCAAAAAAAAGTAAGTAAATAAATAATGCCAATTAAGTCAAGATGACGTTCGGAAGAGGGGTTTTTTTCAGACGCTGCCTGTGATTAAACCGGGCTTTCAAAGTGAGGCGAGTTGATGGTCTCAGCCCGGTCATCAGTGACTCACATACAGACCCATAGACTCACATAGAGACCCACAGACTGACATACAGACCAATAGACTCACATAGAGACCCACAGACTCACATACAGACCCATAGACTCACATAGAGATCCACAGACTCACATACAGACCCATAGACTCACACCGAGACCCATAGACTCACATACAGACCCATAGCCTCACGTAGAGATCCATAGACACATAGAGACCCATAGAATCACAGAGAGACCCATTACCTACTATAATCACCCAGAAATGTCTGTCCGTCCCGCGCGTGACGTCACTCCACATGAGATCCACCCCCCCGCGTGACGTCACTCCACATGAAGCCCACCCCCCCCCATTCATTTTTTTATGAATATTTCATCAGGAGAAGCTCCCCCGCACGACCGACAGTAAGTTCACCATCATGTTACTTCATTAACGCCCTTCCCCTGCGCCTCCGATTAGCACGGTTGGCTATGTACGGTGCGAAAGAAGTTCAACATACATACTGTACGCACTTTAACGTGACCCCCGTAAGGCTTATCTTGATTGCTGTTACAATTATTTCACGGATAATTATTTTTGTCCGTGATGTATTATTTTACTGTGGCCCTTATAGTTCAAGCCACACTGTTATTCGTTGATTTGAAGCTTTCGGGACTGCAGGAATCCATACTCTTTGGTTCTTTCGGTAAAGTTACGTAGGTAGAAAAATAAAAAGAAATAATAATAAAAATATTTGTTATTGACGAATATGAGTTGTTGTTTAGTTAATTGTGCTTATGCACCATTGGCAGCATTAAAATCGATTGTGTGCTGTCATTGGTGACCGGGCCGAGAGCAGCAATCGAGTGATGCAGGCGGTGCAACTGCACCCAGGGCCCATGGGGTGGGGGTAGGGCGGAGGCGCCTGGGCGTCGGGCGACGAAGAAAGAGGGCACGTGCCAACCGCGCGCTACGCGGCTGGCCCGAGACCGTCAACTCGCTAAACGCGAGAACCCGGTTTGTATCGCCGTTGGGGGCTCGTGGACACCGGGACTCGTTACCCCAGGATCCCCGGCGGTGCGGTCTCGGCGCCCTGACCCCTGAGCCACCCAGCCGAACCCCTTCGACGTTTAGCGCGCCACCATTCTCCCACGGTGCGGGCCGAGGCGTGGGGGGGGGGGGGGGTGCGCTGACTGCGGTTGTCGCGTGCGGAGATTTCGATCTCGGTGACCCGGGTTCAAATGCGCCCTCCGTGTCCACTCGGCACCTCCCTGAGGACACAATCCGCCCGCTGCACCGAGCGCTGAGCGCGATTGCCGCCCCTAGGTCAGCTCGGCAGTAACTGAGCGACGTTGACGGGAGCCTTTGTAGACAGGGGCCGACTTTGCGTGTGGCGGGAGCTCGTTTAAAAAGGCGCGGGGTGGCAGGCACCTGAATGTCAGTGAAGGGGCATGACACCGTCAAAGTTAATCGGACTTTCAACAAACGTTGAACAGGACGGGTGGCAACGCGATCTGCTTTCGTCCGTCGTGCATTCTGCTCGAGCTGCCGGCCTACTTGACGATCGCGAATTATCAGCGTCCGCCAGAAATGGAAATCGCTGCAGAAAAAAACGCCACCCGTGTTAAAATGTCGTTCCAATATTTTCTTGACTTCGTAAGAGTATTGATGTGAGGCTGAGCCGTCCACAGGGAGGATGGGATGGGGAGGGGGGGGCTCCACCCCCCTCTAGTGGGGGGCTCACCCCCCCTCTTGCCCCCCCCCCCCACTGGCGCTACAGGGCTGTGTCCCTATTAGTGGTGCTGGCCCCTTAGGGGAGGCGGGAGGGGAGGAAGGTGACCCTCAGGAATTAATTTTGGAAAAAGTGCCCCCACCTTACGATTTATAATCTCATAATAGTGAGACGATAACAGAGATGTAGGCCAAGAGAGAGACGTTCATTTACTAAACCATTAACTTCATTCCTTTGCCCAGGACAGCCTCGCCGAGTCCCGCGTGACTCTCTCGTCCGGAGGGTCCTTGCCAATCATCCGCAGTAGCTGGGTGACGAATGCTCTTAAGTGCCATCACCAATTAAGTAAAAAAATGTTTTAAAAAATGCTGGAAGTGGGGGGGGGGAGGGCGAGGTGACTTGTAACTTTTGTTTTCTTCTTAAATTTTTCAGCCTTCGGTTCCTTGCGAAGACTGCCGGAGGTTCACACGGCCGGTCGCGATCGCCGCCGCCATCGTTGTTGTTGTTGGCCACCCACGAAGCGGCGCACGCACAGCGATTCTCAAACTATCGCCCCCCAAAAAAACAGAAGCGTTGACGAGACTCAATTATCTGACCGGTCGTCCCCAGCTTGTAGTTTTGTTGTTGTTCCTGCAACTCCCCCCCCTCCTCTCCCGGCCGTGGCCACTGCCACCAACCAGCCCACGCCTTTTCAGACATGAAAATTTAGTTCTGAAGAAACAAATACATTTTACCTCCTCCCTCTCTACCCCCCCCCCCCCCCCCGAGGGTTTGGGCGGTCCTTGTGCACTTGGCATTCTTCACACACACACACAAAAAACAACATTTCAGCGGGTAGGGACGTGGAACTTAACAACAACAACAACAAAAAAACCCTAATGAGTTTGGGAAAAGGGTGTGGTGGCGGCGGCAGTGGTGTTGGGAACGGCGGCTTGTTTTTTTTTTGCACAATTCGCGTGTGTTCCGTTTCAGGATTTTCGCGCGCCGCTTTGCACGGAACGTGAAGGGCAACCCGGGCCGTGTGGGCGCCTGTCCGTTACCGCCGGGGGATCGGAGCGGTTGGCGAGCCGCGGGTAACGATCCACGGTGAGCCCGAGTTCGTTTCCTGAGCGTGATGGTGGGCCGAGTTTGACTCGGCCTAACGGTGCGTTGTGTAAACATCGGTTCTGGGGAGACAAACGCAGTCGGGCGCGATGTTGGCCACCGTCACAGCCCCCCCACCCCCTCGTGTTGCCGTGCCCACCTTCAGAGGTGCTTGCTAGCAGCACTTGCCCCATCAATCTGTGAAGGCTATACGGGGGATCTTTGTCTGTGTGTGTGTGTGTTAATGCACAACGGAAGCCCATTTCCTTGACTGTGGTTTTCCTGTTTATAAGTCTGGCCTGATTGAATGCTGTTGTCTGCTGCCAGAATGCGCGATCATCTCAAAATCTGTCGCATCAAACGTTTTTGGGGGCTTTTTTTTCGTGTGTTCCGCCTGCCTGCCTGTCCGTCTGCGTGGGTGGGTGGGTGGATGGGTGGGCCACGCCTGCACCGCCGCGCCCTCTCAGTGTGGCCGCAGCTGACGAGCGCACAGCCGGTTACCACCGCACCGCGGCCCCCACGGGCCGGAGTGGAGGCCCAGACGCCAGGCTACAAAGGGAGGGGTTGGGGCGGGGGGGGGTGAAAGTGGAGACCCCCACATTGCATTACTCGTGCCCTGGGGGCCCGTGCCAGCCACAGCAAGGCCGCTTGCCTGTCCGTCCAAAAATTGCACACCCACGCACGCCCGCGTGGGTTCCGCGTGGTCTGTCCGCTGCTGGATGAGGGCCTCCCCGTGTCGCGCCGGTCGCGGAGGTTATTTGACCGTACTTGACCGCACTGGTCAGCGCGCGTTCGTGAAGGTCTAGGTGGGGGGGGGGAGGGGAGTATAGACCCTGGGAACATAGAATTACGTCATGACGATGGTTTTGCAGCACTTCGCTCCGTTTCCCACCATTCAGCCCCGCAGAAGCCTGTAACACCTGTTATGCACAGCGATCGCGCATGAAAGTCCTATACAGGCTCAAACCTGCTTGGCCTCCGAGATCTGAACACGCTCTGGGAGGACGGCCACCGTGGAGATGGAGTGGTGTAATCAGCTGGTGTACAGCGGCGAGATGTTAACTCCCTTGCCTGGTATACAGGAAGTCATGGGTTCGATCCCGACCCTGATGCCTGTATATTTGAAGTTTGCATGTTCTCCCCGTGGTCGCGTGGATATTTCTGCGGGTCCTCCGGTTTTTCCTTCCACATTTATGCATTTAAGAGTATTTGGCTGCTATGAATTTCCACGTAATACTTCGTTGTGCTATCACTTGTGGCCAGATCACTTCTGAAAAGAAGAGCTATATACTGGAGCTCACTGGGCTTTACACCTGGTAAAATAAAATAATAAAAATGTCTAGTTTAGTTTGATAGTTTATTGATGGATCATTATATGGCGAGACTTCGAGAGATAGTGTTTTGCTTTGGGAGCTCTTAATCCAGCAGTGTTGAGATCGTAGCTGACGATAAAACATTAATGCAATATCCCACTCTTTTTAACCCCTGTATGCATGAATTCTTCACGAATATATGATCCTTATGGCGGTACCCCGGGGTACCAAATAATACAAAATGGGCCGAGGCAATTAAATATTTTATTTCTGGGACACTATTTTTTTTCCAGGGGTGTTACTTCACTCCGTGACTGGGGGTAACCAATCACTCCGAAATCGGTGGTGCTACTCCGCGATGTCGAAACGCAGCGAGGACGTTGATTGCGCTGAAACCCTGAACGCTCGTACGCACCGTGGTGGTGCTTCGTGTACAGCTCGTCGAGATGAGTCGATTGCCACGTCGCCGACCATCAACAGACTAAAAATGACTGCATCACGGACATGATGCGAGAGCCGGGGTACGATGGTACCCCAGGGTACCGTCATAATGTTCAGAGATATATACGGTATTGTTGGGTTCAATGCGATTTCAGAACCCACCCTCATCCCAAAAGTGTTGACGGATGTTCGTATAATTTCACAGCAGTCATAAGCAATAGCAGTCGACAACAGTGGACACGAAGCAAGAAGAGCGTTGAGAATCACAAAGATCCCCCGTGTAGCCTTAACAGACTGTTGGGGCAAGTGCTTTTATCGAGCGCCTATGAAGGCCGGCACGGCGCACGAGGGGGTGGCTTGCCAGCACCACGCCCAGCCGTCTTTGTCTTCCCAGTGACGATGTTTACACACCACACCAGGTACTCATTTGAGGCTGAGTCGACCTAGGGGATGCCCATGCACCGGTTGAGATGATCGTCACTTGTGGCGACGGTGAGCGGGTAATCGAACCCCGGTAGCCGGGTTTTCAGCGCGGCGCGCTAAGCGCAACACTAACGCTACCTGCCATGAATCACACACACGCTCACACACACACACAGGCAGGCGCACGCTTCACTGCTGGACTTTGCTGTCAAGCGGTGAAATATTCCATGTACGCGCACGTGTGCACTTTCACACGTTGCAGGAGGAAATTCGCATAACACGACTCCATTATGCAGAGGATATGCCCTCTCATATTATTTGTATCCGAGGCGCCATATGGTACAGTTTAGACCGATGACTAATAGCTGGACATGTATCTTTTTTTACGCGCGGTACAGTGTTACATTACCCCGGGGCTGTTTGTCTTCATTGATTTGTGATGTGTTGTGACTTTAATTGACGTAATTGATAAGTGGCGACGTTGAACTGCGGCGATGTAGATGTAGACGGGATCTGTTGTTTGTGTTTCCAATTTCTTTTCCGTGTTTCCTTTGGTTAGAGTCGACCCCGCGGACTTGGGGCGCAACATCCGCGGGGCCAGAAATCCGAACGCCCTCAGCTCGGCTCCGCGAAGAAGCGTGGCATTCCGACGAGGCGCGGCTCACCGGCTTGCACCGATGCACAGGTGCTCTTTTCACCGCATCGCGCGCCCGCGCGCGCTTTCAGACGCACTCCCGTGGCCGTCTGGAATGCTCTCCCCTCCGCCATTTGGAAGCCAACGGAGCTGTGCACTTTTAAATCATCTACATGGAAATCTCATTTCTTTAGAACTTTACTTTTGTGTTAAGCTTGTTGTCCTTCCCCCCGCCCCCCCCTCCCGCCGCCACTTCCGATTAGCACGGTTGACTACGTACGGTGTGAAATAACTTTAACATACATACACGCATGCATGAATCTCAAATAAGATAAGATACATCGGCTCCTCAAATGCCTTGAGATGATGTTCGCAGCCCGTGCAACCGATGACTGCACGAAAAAAAACCCACCGCGTACTAACATCTGGTGGTCCCATACTTGACTTGGCCAAATTTCAGCTCTGATAAATATAATTAACATATCGGTTCGACTTGCCGTGCGATGAACCTCGGCTCTCATTTTTCGTTTGCTTTGTCCGTGTCAGCATTTCTGAATCAAATTTCACACTGCAGTGGCCAACAAGCGCTAATTACGCATGTTCTTTATGCATGCCGAGCTGTTTCTCTCCACAAGCAAAATTCACCTTGCTAAAAGCACCAAATCCTGCTCTTGTTCGACCTCTTTATTTAATAACTTAAATCCCAATCCCCCTTCGGCAACTGCTCCAGACGTACGTGTCGCCGCTGTGTTCCCAGCGTGTCTCTCCAACGATTGGCGGCGTAGCTATCGAGCGCGCAGGAGGCGCAATGTGTGTATGTCGGGATCTGTTACGCAGCCGACCGTGCCAATCGGAGGTGCGGGATTACAATCGCACCGCGCTCTCGGTAGAATCGCACAACAGCGTATAACACTCAGTAAGCAGCACTCAGCTTTACGCGCGAGCGTGCGCCATCTCCACCGCGCCTCTCTCTCTCTCCGACCGGGCTGGAGAGGGGGAGCAGGCGACGGGATACAAAGAGGGCGACATTGGACGGGGGCCCCAATGCAATCCCTTGCACCAGGACCCATGCCAACCACGCCAGGCCACTCTCAACTATTTTTTTTCTGATCATTTTTGGAGAGATATGTATGTAGGTCCTGGTGTAATTCCTACAGCTGCATTCTTATTATTATTATTATTCGTAAGACTTTTAATAGAGTTCAAAAAAAACCTCTCGTTCCAGGAATGTCTGCGTCTGCAGGGACCGCGTCTGCGACCGTGCCAGCAATATGACGCACGCGCACGCTCATTAATCTTTGGGCGCGCGTCCCTCTCCAAGTTTCCTCTCAAGCTTCCTGCTGCTTCTACCCGCGGCCCTGATTAAGCTCAGAATTCAGTGTCCCTCTCGACACCGCCACCTTTCGCCTTCAGCCCCCCCCCCCCGTCCCTTTTGCTCTTTGACCTCCACCCAACTTACAAGATGCACCGTTGGTGTGTTTTTATGACTCTCTACGGGGGGTTTTTGGTTCTTTCGCTATTCCGTTGCACTTGCCCACGTCAGCGGTAGCCGATGATCGCGTGCCAAAAAAAAAAAAACCCCGGGTCGTAATTTTTAATGCACTTGCTGGCTAATGTTTTCGGGGGTGATTTGAACAAAGCAACTGCAAGAAAAATCGTGCTCTGCTTTGTTTTTCTCCAATGATCCCTCCGACGTCTTTCTGCCGAAGTCGTCGTTCGTGATCGGGAACCTGGCAGCCTGACGGACGCCGAGCTGCAAACGGAAGCCGTTGGCGGGTGTGCGAGCCAGTCCTCCGACCGTCATCAGTTCTTGAGATCGTTTCATAATTGCTACCTTTGAGATCGTTTAAAAATTCCTACCTTTTGAGGTGTCGTGATCTCAACTGTGGTTACGTTAAATATAAATGAAAAAGCTCAAATCCATCTGTGGTCAAAACAAGGTGGGGTGGCATTGCGAGAAGCCATTCAATAACCGTTATTTGATATTATTAAAAATATATATCTCACCCCTTGACACATTAGCGATCTCCACGGTGATTATTTTTGTTGGGTCCGAAATAGCAGCGCTTGAGAGGAAGCCCTGCGATATTTGTGTGTTTTGATGATCAAAAAAGAAATTCCCACCCTGAGAAAATCCAACATCTCAACGGTGGATGTGTATTGAACAATTTTTGTATCCATCTACGGCTAAAAGAGACGCCAAAACACAGCACGGCATTGCTAAGGAAGCCGTCCCTTTTTCTGCCCATCCACCCGCGCGTGGCGCCTTCACCGTGTCGCTGTAACGGAGGTTTATTAACTCGCTAATTGGGACCGCTTGAAACGGCATTGTCACCAGACGGTTAATCCCCGTTGTGCAAATCCAGCGCGCGTCCATCAGCGAGACACCTTTAAAACGGTGGCAGCCCGAACCTTAAGCAGGGCTTCGATGCCACTTTAAAAGGTTAATCTGTCACAACATCCCGCGAGCATTTGGTGGTGGTGGGGGGGGGAGTAAATAAAAAAATAAAGGAAAAAGCGAGCAACCTCCTTCAGCCACACATTCGCTAAGGAGCAAACTGGCGCACATAATCAGCAAACATCAGCCGGCCAAAATTGTCGAAGCAGAGAGGGAGAAGTGGGAGAGCTATGCCCCCCCCGCCACCGCCGCCGCCGCCTCGCCCGTGAACCGCGGTGAATCGAACCGCCGCCAACTTCAGCCGAAGGTCAGAAACGACTAAAGGCGTGGGTAGCTTGTTGTTGACATCGAGGTGCCAGCGCGCCGCGCGGCCGGGGGTGCAGCCACCGCTGGGTGTCGTGGGGTTATCCGGACGCGCCCCCTCTTCCCTCCCCCGCCTCACCGCTTCATGAGGCACGGGCCAAGAGGCAGCGTCCGAGGTGCCGCCCGCCTAAGAGGGCTGTGCAGGTGCGGGCAGATTAAAATAGCAGAGGATCGTTAGAGTTGGCATGAGACTTTGGGTGGGGAGGACTTTCATCCAGCAGTGGATTTACCATGACCATCGCCACGGTGGCTAGGAGATGTTAACTGCCTCGCCTGGTACACAGGAGTTCGTGGGTTCGATCCCGACCCTGACGCCTGCTGTATATTTGGAGTTTGCGGTGTCTCTCTCTCATCATCATCACGGTGGCTAGGAGATGTTAACTACCTCGCCTGGTACACAGGAGTTCGTGGGTTCGATCCCGACCCTGACACCTGCTGCTGTATATTTGGAGTTTGCGTGTCTCTCTCTCATCATCATCACGGTGGCTAGGAGATGTTAACTACCTCGCATGGTATGCAGGAGGTCGTGGGTTCGATCCCGACCCTGACGCCTGCTGCTGCTGTATATTTGGAGTTCGCGTGTCTCTCTCCCCGTGGTCGTGTGGACTTCTCTAGGGGTCCTCTGGTTTATCCCTCCACATTTAAAATCAGCATGCATTTGGAGTGTTTGGCTGCTATAAATGTCCACACGATAAGCCACGTTTATTGCGCTATTATTTGTGATAGCCAGGCCGCTTCTGAAAAAGAGCGGTATAGTCCAGTGGGCCTCACCTGGTAAAATAAAAAAAATAGTTCAATTGTGTTTTTTAACAGTTTCACGAGTTTGTATTTTTCTCACCGCAACCGTTCCGTGGATTGACGGAGCCCTTCGGACGCACAGCAGCATGCTCCGCGCGGAGTCAGCGACCCCGCGGCTGCGTAAGGAGTTAACGTGCTTGTATTGCAGTAGGTCGGTTGAGCGAAACGTACATCGAAATAGGGTCCCTCAGTTCTACTTATTGCGTGGCAACGGTAATTAATAATAGCTTGAGCAAATAATGTGCCACTGCGCACCACCGGGAACTGTTTGCTTGTAGGCCACCGCCGGCTTTCTTGACCTGTGTGCTATCAAGGGCAATTGCGCGAAACGTCGACTGTTACATACTTTTATTAATTTAGTCGGTGATTAGCTAGCAATGTCTTACTCAAATGGGCAACGGGCGGTGCTCGTCTGTTCACAGCCCTGGCCCAGTGGTGGAAATTCCACAGTGATATTACGAGGGCGAGTCTCCCGTGAAGGACAATCGCTGTTAGCTGGACATCTGTGACCCTGCTGCTGACCATCTGTGAAAAAGAGCTTCATAGCTCATCGGATTCCTCCAGTTTAAGCAAATATTCTGATTCTGAACTTCGCCACAAAGCGGCGGTTCCTCTTTTTACTGACGCCAGAGTGATGGTGGGCCGAGTTGGCGCACTGGGCGATGGTTTGAACTCGCAAGCCTTTCCGATCGCGAGGCACCCCCTCTCACGCCGCTCAAACCCACCCGGCCTCTGGACCCGCCACCTTTTTTTTCGACGGTGCGACCACCGGATGTGTGTCTGTATATATGTGTGTGTTTATGCTTCTTTTGCGCCGTACGTGGCCAACCGTGCTAATCGGAGGCGCGGATGCGTTTGCGCACCGCCAATTTGAACGCGGGATCGCATTTTTTTGTATGCCTTAAACTTACGATCCGTGGCTGCCACTGCTGCTGCTGCCACTGCTGCTGCTGCCACTGCCACTGCTGCCACTGCCACTGCTGCCACTGCTGCTGCCACTGCTGCTGCTGCCACTGCTGCTGCTGCCACTGCCACTGCTGCCACTGCTGCTGCCACTGCTGCTGCTGCCACTGCTGCTTCTGTGGCTGCTGCCACTGCTGTTTCTATGGCTGCTGCTGCTGCTGCCACTGCTGCTTCTGTGGCTGCTGCCACTGCCGCTGCTGCCACTGCTTCGTGGCTTCTGCACACGGGACGCGCCCCCCCCCCTGCCCCCCACCGCCCCACGTTTAATGGTTTCCATTTGGCCGGTGTTGGTTGACGCCGACGCCTCGCGTGCCTGGCCCGCATTAGCCGCCGCGGCGCTCTAGACGCTCGGTCGTAAGGAGCGCACGGCACCCCCGTGAGGCGGGGGGTGGAGGGGAGGAACGGGAGCCGACGCGCCCACGCCGTGGAGGATACTTGCTTAAGGATTTATCGTTTGACCCTGCCGCTATTGTGGGGAGATTTTTTTTCTTTCAGGGTGATGCCGCAGGCCCTTTCGGCCTGGCAAGCAGACGAGCGCCGTAAATTAGTTCTCGTCTCCTCCGGCCAGAGAACTTTTTTTTTTTAAATCCCGTCTCGCTTACGGCCCGTAAAAAATAAAAACAACAGAGAAGTCGCTGATGCATCATCCCACGAAAAAGTGACGCTTTTTTTTTTTACGGCCCGAATTTATGAGCCGTCGCTGAATAGTAACGACAGTAAGCGATACGGTGGCGGGAATATAGCCGGGATTATGAGCAGTGAGGGCAACCGGTGTCACTCCGTATTTAAACACACGCACACCCTGTCCTGCTCGCCGCGTCCCTCCTTAATGCTTTAAGGAGGGACGCGGCTGATGCCGAGTTGTCATTTTAACGTTCTGCGCTTAAGCACCCGAAAAGAAGTGGAAAGCCGCTGGACCCAGGATGGGTTTGTTTTATCGGCAGTGAATTTTATTTTACAGTCGCCGCATCGCGATGGCAGCTTTCGTCCGTGACAGTGTTACGATGTCACGAAGCGCTTCTTTGTGGCGGGGGATAAAACAACAATAACAAAAAAACGTGAAATTCCACTCCGGCCGTCAATGTCAACATCGCTCTTGATCACGCGGATCGGAAAGTCAAAAAATATCAGTCTACAGTACCATGAAAAATAATCTGTGCTTCGGGTTTCCTGGCTGGCTACTTTCCGGGCTCCTCTCGAACCCTCCAATAACTCTGTTGTTGTTAGTGGCTGAGGACCGTTAACACCGGAGCTAGCTGGGTAACTGGCTACGCGGGATTTTGCGCGTGACAAATAAGCATCGCACTGAAACGGCAAAAGAAGTTCAGAAGACGTTTAATGACAGATAGTGACACCGAAGAGGTGGGAGTAACGATTACAGAAGACTGGCCACGGTTCATTTAAAATGTCTCCAACTTTTCAATTTCTGCCGCTCTTTATTGTCATTATTTCGCGAAAATATTATTTAAATCCTAGAGAATCTATTTATATTGTTTAAAACCCAATCCATGTGCTGTCCCGTCGCGTGCATGGGTTTTCTCCCACTACTATCAACGCTCAGACATTTGCTCAAAACATCTTGAAATAAACACCCAATGGAGCAGGACACTCTTGAAAAGGGAGTCCTTGGACTCTGTCATTGATAAACAAAACAATTATTATTATTAGGCAGCTTCCTCCAAGGCTGGCAGCCTTTGGCTGTCAGACCTGGACACGGACTCAAGAGTTGCGAGACAAATTGACGTAGCGTCAGTCGCTCGCAGGTCTCTGCCAGCGCACAAAGACAAAGATCCCCCATGTAGCCTCAAAAGACTATTGGGGCAAGTGCTATTAGCGAGCACGTATGAAGGCCGGCACGGCACACTAGAGAGGTGGGTGGTCAGCACCACGCCCGGCCGCCTTTGTCTCCCCAGTTGAAATGTTTACACACTGCACCAGGTACTCATTTGAGGCCGAATCGACCTAGGGGAGGTCCAGGACCGGTTGAGATAATCGTCACCGGTGTTGGCCGTGAGCGGGAATCGAACTCGGGTCGCCGGGTTCGTAGAGCAGCGCGCTAACCACTGCACCACCGCTCCCCCAACACGCACGCACCCACAGGTCGCCGGTGTGTGGCCGCGTACGCCGATAGGCGGAGAAGAGCGGGATGCCCCCCCCCCCCCTTGTTATGGTTACGGCGCTCGGCGGATCAAAGGGCGTCTCCCGTGCTGTTGGTCCCGGCGCACGAGGGAAAAGGCCGGCCGCGGCACCGGGCACCGCCCGCTTTAATTTTACGTACGGTGGCCCGGGTCCGGAACTTGCGTTGCTCGGTCGCGAGCCGAGGGTTACAGCTTGCTGACGAAGTGACGAGCGATCGGAAGACGCGCGGGCTGGAGCGCGTCGGAGCGGTCGTCGTTGGTCGAAGGACCGTGAGGCAATCATCCGTGACGCTTGGAAGTTTTTTTTGTCAAGAGCGCAAGAGAGCGATTTCGAGCACGAGTCGGTAATAATACGATCGCAACGTCTGTGGGGAGGTTGATATCGTGGCGATCGTCCCGTCGTGAGCATCGATACCGCTTTGTGAAATGCGAAATCGCGGCAAACCTCGAACGCTTTCTCCAGTCATAATAAAACCTGTTATGTATATATATAAACGCATGTACATTGTGTGGAGTGCTCTGCTGTGAATGTGAGCTGTCATGTAGCATGCAGCAGCTCGGCGGTGATGAGGCAATGGTGCTGACACATGGGTTGACAGATTCTCCACGTGATGCTTGGATGTGGTCCCATAAGCCACATACATGCATTCATAATTCATATTTCATCCATCAAAGTTAAGCGAACCTGAAAAGGGCCCAGTGCTTATGCGGGGAAACTGGAGTTGGTTTGCTTGGTTAGTGGCTTATCTTTCGTTATTGGCCTTGAGCCAGTGATGGAAATTCCACATTCTTATGGCGGATAATAATAATCTGAATACAGTTTAATTTTCTCTGGAGAAATGATGGTGGCGATGATGATGGATTGAAACTGGCCATGTGACAACGCATCGATTAAAATCGATTCCTATACTCGTTAAACAATCATCAAATCGTGTGTGTGGGAATGCACCGCACTTTTTTTCACTCCGCTGCTGGATGAAGGCGATGCCGGTCGTGATGGATTGTGTGTCCATACTTCACTACGCTGGTCATTGCCCGTTTGTCGGATCAGTTCGGATAACGCCAGGATCGCTCGCCCCTGATGTGAGCCGCTGCCGGCAATTGAGCTCAGGTCACCGTGTTTGTAGCGCAGCGCACTAAACAATGCTCCGCTGCAAACAATAATAATGGTCATATTGCGACGTGTTTATATTTCTTCTAACAGAACAAACCCAAAGGTATAAACATGACGGCACAAATGAGAAACATTTACAGGCCATATTCTTTGGGTCTTTCGATAAAGCCACGTAGATAGAAAAAAATATAAAAAGATCACGAGGTTTCGATCGCAACACAAGCAATCGTCACCTGATGATGATTGCTTGTGTTGAGATCGAAACGTCGTGATATTTTTATTATTCATTCTATCTATGTGGCTTTACCGAAAGACCCAAAGAATATGAATTCCTGCAGTCACGAAAGCTTTAAGTCAAGATGTACAGGCCAGACAATAAAAATGGGATGATTTATTTTATTGATGATTGAATTTAATCTCTACTCTGGATCGCCACGATAGAATCGCGAGCGGGGTTGGTCGTTAAACCGTCGTAAATTTACTAAACTATGTTTATATTGTACCAGGTAAGGCCCACTTAGCTATATTGCTCTGTTTCAGAAGCGACCTAGCTATCACAAATGATAGCTCGACGCAGTGGCTTATCATGTGGAAATGTGTAGCAACCAAATGCTCTAAACGCGATTCTAAATGTGGAGGGAAAAACCGGAGGATCCGGAGAAAAATCTACGCGACCACAGGGAGAACGCGCAAACTCCAAATATACAGATGTCAGGATCGGGATCGAACCCACGACCTCCTGTACACTAGGCGAGGTAGTTAACATCTCCTAGCCACCGTGATCCTCCCCCCTCCCATTCAGTGGGAGCTCTGCTGCTCCATCGACCAGGGCAGTTGGCCTTTGGCTAAATCACCCAGAATGCACCCAATCTCCTTATACTTCTGAAGTTAAGCAGGATTTTAAGCCTGGCTGGTCACTCGGATTGGGGATTGTTGTCCGGGCGTGTGTTGCGAGATGGCCGGGAGATAGACGGCAGTCGGCAGTACAGCAATGAGATTGTTGAATCCACCTGTGCAGACCTGTGAGCAAATGCCCTCTCGTGTCATGCACGGTGGGTTTAATGTCAGGTGCTCCAATTTCCTTCCACGCGAAGCCCAACTCTTGCCGCTTTGCTTGGCCACACATCCCAATTGAGCCGAATCTTCCAGTGACGACGTCTCGACTCGGTCAAGGCCTGCCAGGGTAATTGCACTCCAATGAATTCGTCCCAGCGTCCCAACCCAAATACCGTACGCACTTGTAGCACACAAAAAAGTTGGAAATCAACTTTTTCGCTTTGTTTCTTTGATTGGCGTGCGCAGGGCTTCGTGTCTCGCTGGATATGTTCCGGTGCGCTGGTGGGCTGACGTAGGTTCGCACGTTATTAGTTTCCACAGTCATTGCGAGAGGCGTACTGGATGCGGAATGCCGGGTGCGCGAGTTTCATCTTACAACTCGGCAGACTTGGCTGTTTGAAATCTCTCCTGCAAAATGAAAGAAAACGTCGGCTGCAAGTTGGGAGCCTAATCAGGACACTATATATAAAAATAAAAGTTGTTGCTTTTTTATCGCTGTTGGCAGAGGAGAGGCAGAGCGTAAACGAGCGGGCTGACTTGTTGGCTTTGCACTCGGCGGCATAAAGCAAGTGACAGGGGAGGGGTGGGGATTTTACTTCGTGTCCGCTCTTGTCGGCAGCCCGTGATGGATGGAGGCGGCGATTGCCGAGCGGAGGAGACGCGGGGAGTTTAATATAACGGCGCTGCCGTGGGGGGTGGGCACGGTCAATATTGGCGAGAACCGCCAACTGCCTCCTATTCATCACGGCACGGATTCTTATGGCCCAGGCTACCGGCCATCCTTTCAAGACGCACGGTGCACACTCGCGTGGCTGAAGCTCTCTTCGCGTTCGACGCGATTTGGCTTTTTTGTTGTTTATTTTCTCTTTTCGGGTCGTTCAGAATAGTGTGCCGACGTTTCGCCTCCACGTGCTGGGAGCTTCTTCAGGAACTGTGTCGTGTATGTGTGAATGTATACATGCGTCTGTGTTGTGTGCGTGTGTGCGTGCGTGCCTGTGTGCACACGTGCGTGTCGGCTCAGCCTCAAATGAGTGCTTGGTGCGACCGGTTCGGATAATCGTCACCGGTGTTGGCCGTGAGCGGGAGTCGGACTCGGGTCGCCGGCTTCGTCAAACACACACACAGATGCAAAAACGAATACGCTTACACACAGACAGACAGGACACGCACCAAAGACAATGATCGCCCGTATAGCCTTAACAGACTGTATGAGCAAGTGCTGTTAGCGAGCACCTATGAAGGCCGGCACGGCACCTATGAAGGCCGGCCGCCTTTGTCTCCCCAGTGGCGATGTTTACACACTGCTCCAGGTACTCAATTGAGGCTGAGTCGACCTAGGGGAGGCCCAGGACCGGTTCAGGTAATCGTCACTGCTGTTGGCCGTGAGCGGGAATTTAACTCGGGTGGCCAGGTTCGTAGTGCAGCGCGCTGACCGCTACACCACCGCTCCCCACGCACGCGCACGCGCACAATCTCGCCCACCACCCCCTCCAACGCCCAGCAAGTTATCAACTTGTCCTTTGCAATATCAGCTGGCGGGGAGTGCATGTCCGCCCGCTGTTTCTGTGAGCCCACGCTCCACATGCCGCGCCGTGAACCCCGCGCTCACCCAGTGCTCTTTGCCGCAGGTTCTCTCCGCAGTTTTTGTTATTTCAACTCTCGCTGTGCTGTCACCAACCTCTCCACTACCCCCACCACCACCCACCCCCCTCGCCACACCGGCCCCCGCCAACCAACCCCTTCCTTTCTCTCTCTCTCTCTCGAAATGTTATAATTCAAACCATCCCGTGTGCGTCTCCTGCATCACCACCACCATCATCATCACCGCCATCACCACGACCGCTATCATCGTATACATGATATATCCACTGCTAGATGAAGCCTTCGCTGCTGGATGAAGCCTCCACTGCTGGATGAAGCCTTCCCCAAGCTGTTGTGCCCATTTCTCACGATCGATCCTACGAGGGGACAGTCCAACTCGCACGTGGTGGGCATCCTCTCAGCCACTTTCGCCACTTCGGCTGCCACTCTGCCATTAAGTACGTACGCAAGTTGAACTTCTTTCGCGCCGTACGCAGCCAGGTGGTGCGGCTGTCTTTGAAGAGGTAGGAGAAACCGTAGGCCCGGGCTGACCACAGGCCAGCAGTCGGTCCATTCCGAGGGCCGGTAGGCCGGTCTCCGTGGCGAAATGGCAAATGTGATCAGAGTAAAAAAAAAATTAACATTTTTTGTAACAAAAATATTGTAATACCTCTAACGTGTACGCTTCATTGCTTATTTACGCTCTCGGTTGACATGTAAGATTCTTCCTCACCGGCCCATTTGTGGTTTTGGACCCAGCCCAAAAGGGCCAATGAGATCGCACGGCGATTCGGAGGCCCCGGCGTGTTTACAAATGCCCGGGCCGAAGTTTAGTCCCAGTCCGTCACCAGGCGTGCACCCAGCTGGTACTGGTCAGTGCGGAAAGTGGGGGGGGGGGGCGGTTAAACTTGACTCCACGGGGGGGGGGGGGGGGATGTGGAATGCGTCCTTTCTAAAATTCGGAACACATGGCCCGTCGGGGGAAGTCTGCCTACTCCGCCGCTGTCGGTGGGCCACTCGCGGTCTGCGCTCAAACGGAACCACGTGGGTTCTCACGAGGCAGGGCTGGGAGGTAGGTGGCCACGCAGGTTAGGCACACTGGCGCGCTCACGCACGTGCGCGCGCACGCGCGTGGACGTGCTACTCGCGCGCACTCCTTACGCACTCGTAGGCACCTCGCATATACGCGCATAGCCATGCACACATATAGAGACGAACGTTTATACACGAATGCCACGATAAAAAAATATATGTATGAAGATCCCCCGTACAGCCTCGATAGCTCATCTTTCTTCCGCCTGGTGACGATTGCTTGCGTTGCGATCGAAACGTCGTGATCTATTATTTTTTCTACCCACGTGACTTTACCGAAAGAACGAAAGAGTACGGATTCCTGCGGTCACGAAAGCTTCAAATCAAGATTGACCTTAATAGACTGTTGGGGCACGTGCTGTTGAAGGCCGGCAGGGCACACGAGGCGGTGGGTGGCCAACACCACGCCTGACCGCCTTTGTCTCCCCACTGCTGACATTTACCTGCTGCGCCAGGTACTCGCTTACAGCTGAGTAAATCTAGAGGTGGACCCAGATCGGATCAAATATACATTCGCCAACGTTCTTCGTCATTAATTGAACTCGAGTCGCCGGGTTCGTAACACAGCGCTAACCACTGGCCCACCAACATACACACAACAACAAAAACAACAACCGCTGTCCACCACGAAGCGGCGGTGACATCACCACGGTGCTTGTGCCTTGCTAGGTGCACACACACACAAAACAAGCAAAGACAAAGATCCCCCGTATAGCCTTAACAGACTGATGGGGCAAGAGGGCCTTGCGGCCAACACCGCACACACACGCATGCCACACTCACAAACATGCTCCACACACACACATGCTCCACACACGCTCCACACACGCTCCACATACATGCTCCACCACACACACTCCACACACGTACACACACTCCACACACGTACACACACACACACATGCTCCACACACACACATGCTCCACACACATGCTCCACACACACACATGCTCCACACACACACACATGCTCCACACACACACATGCTCAACACACACACACATGCTCAACACACACACACATGCTCCACACACGCTCCACATGCACATACATGCTCCACCAAACACACTTCACACACGCACACACACTCCACACACGTACACACACACGCTCCACACACACACACGCTCCACACACACACATGCTCAACACACACACGCTCCACACACACACACGCTCCACACACACACGCACAACAATCAGCCGGCGAGACGCGACTCAGACAGAATTTCCCCTCCCGTCGTTCCGCCTCCAGGCCACATGGGTGACCACTTCGATTCATCAACCGCGCTCCAGCGGATCGCAACATCGAACAGCGATGTTCAAATTAAGCTCTGGCCGGATGGGTGGCTGGCCGGGTGGGGCAGTGGGGGGGGGCAGCATTTTATGTATTTATTACCTAGATGCTCTCCCAGGGTCTGGTTAGGTCCACTGACTCATACGGCATGTTCTCCTATAATGCGTTCTCCTATAACGCGTTCTCCTATAACGCCTCCTATAACGAGTTCTCCTATAACGAGTTCTCCTATAACGCGTTCTCCTATAACGCGTTCTCCTATAACGCGGTGCTTTTCATAAAGCAAATTGGATATAGAACCGCGCGACGAATTAATTCGGGAACACTTTTTTTTTTTAGAACGCGGATGCGAATTGGATATAATGCGATCGAGTGAACGGAACTGCGTCGCTGTGAGTAGCAATAAGCAGCCGTACGGGCGGCCTCGGCGTAGCAAAGTCACACACGAGGCACTGGGATGCTGCCGGATGCTTCCAGATGCTACCCACGCGCCTCGGTCTTTGTTCGGCCTGCGGACGCACCTCACGTGTTATCGCGGACTGTGCTTTACCCCTACATGATATATTATTGATTGTAACGCGATTTTTCCGTACCGCGGTGTTCTTCAGGAAGGCAACCGCACGACGCTGCTCTCCCTTCGCTCCGGTTGCGCCGCCACGCTCGGCTTTTGTTTGGCAAGAGAGCGTCTGGTTAGATTTTTTGTCTCCGGGGAGGGGGGGAGGGGGGGTTGTTGTTAAGCTGAAGCCGGCCGGGATGGTTCAACGGGGTCAGAGACGCTGAGCAGGCGTCACCGTGTACTGTGGGTTTCGAGTCCACGTTAACGCGTCAAGCGTTTGCGAGCTGATGGTGGTCAGCCCCATCACGGGTGACGTGCATGGACACCCACGGAATCGCGTAGAGACCCACGGGTCAATATGGAGACCCACGGACTCGTGTAGAGACTCGTAGGCTAATATGGAGACCCACGGGCTCCTGTAAAATGAGTTGAAATTAAACCCGGGTGCTCAAGTGTAGCAAGATGATGGTGTTAGCACCATGACCAGTGACTTGCATGGAAATCCACAGATCATTATGGAGACCCATGGACTCGCGTCCATTGTGGTGAGATTATGCCGGGTTCTCAATTGTGGCGAGTTGATGGGATCAGCTGGGTCATGAATGACTGCACACAAAAAAAAACATCATAATTAACTAACTTGGCTTCAACACTGCATTTGATGACGTTCCAGCTCTGAAAATTAACAACAAAAAAATTGGTTTGACTGCTTTGCGTTAAAAAAAATTCTCCGTAGAGGGGTCGTGTGGAAAGGTGCAGCAGCCCCTAAGTATTTGGGGGGTGGGTGGGTGGGGGGGGCATGCAATTGAAAGCATCTCGGACGAAGTTCTGTAATGTCTTCTTCCACGGGCCGGTACACGCAAACGGAGAGGCACTCGTCCAGCAGTGGATTTTCAAGGGGGGCTGTACCCCCAAGTGTGATTGCACCGTTTGAAAAACGATGCGCGAAATACAAAAACGAATGAAACGGTCCATTTCATTCGGCTCCCGAGTTACTCTTTGACCCCGTTTGCTTTGGAGCCTGCCTTATAACACCCACGCACACACACATGCTGCCAAACTCCTTCAGATGTATTTTTCTTACAGTCAAACTTTCCCTTTTCATCTTAAAAAAAGCAAAATTGGTTCATCGCATGCAGACGTTAAATTCATAATTGAGGGGTTTGTTTTGGTTAGGCCGCGTAAATATAAATGTGTCGTTAAACCCGCCACCATCCGACACAGCCAATTAGTAAAGGTTTGTCACGTAAACAGAACGTGCCAATTCGTCACTATTTCAGCACACCGATTGTGTGTTGGAGAGTGAAACGTTTACAATTCGAGTACCGTGACATTTCACCGGTAATTACAGCCAGCCTCATCAGTCGACAGCCAGATATGTGGAGAAATCCTCCTCTTTCGATGTTAAATAGACGCGGGGGGATAAATATGATGTCGTCACTTGTGAGCCAAGCAGGTGGGGAGGGGTGGGCTGCTTAATCTATTTATATAAATTACAATGGGACATCCATTTCCGGTTGGGACGTTAAACGTTTAACAGAACGAGCATTGCCAACATTACGAGCCACGCCACGGTCGAGTTTTTTTACCAGACTCCGGTTCAAGTGAGTTAGTTTTTTTTCCGGCTGCCTCATCGCTGATCTTTTTTTTCCCCCGTGCGCAGTCCACAGAGCACGGCCACGGACGCACGGACGGACGCCTCGCGGCTTGGTCAGTCGTTGGCGAGTTTGGACTTGCAGGGGGGGGGAAAAATAAATAAAGGTGCAACCTTGCATTTACTTGGTCGCGAAACTGCCGTTAGAAAGAGCCTCCACTAGAAGGAGCCTTGGAGGGCCTCTGCAGAGAGCGGGATGTTTTTGGCCTTCTCTTCCACGCTGGTCTTGGAAGAGAGCGGGAGTAGTCCATTCCGTACCTCGCCGCACACGTGAACGCCGCGGTGGCGAGATGTTAATTGCCTCGCGTGGTATGCAGGAGGTCGTGGATTCGTTCGCGACCCTGACGCCTGTATATTTGGAAGTTTGCATGTTCCCCCCGTGGTCGCGTAGACTTTTTTTCCGGGTCCCCCGGTTATTCCCTCCACATTTAGGATCGAAGTGCGTTTAGAGAATTTGGCTGCTATAAATTTCCACGTGATAAGCCGCTTCGCTGAGCTATCGCTTGTGATAGCCAGATCGCTTCTTAAAAAGAGCGATGGAGCTCAGTGGGCCTTACCTATCCAAAATAGTAAATAGTAAACGCGACGTGCCAATCAACTAAACTGCAGTGGTGAAACCATGTTTACCGCTGAGTGGACAGATGCTGTGATGGTGGCGGGGATGGGGGATTTAAGAATCTTGCCCCTTTGTTTCGACCGCCGCGCACCGGGAGATCGAATCGATCCGTCGACCCGCCTGGATCGCGAGTTCAGCGCGCCGCTCGCCCCCTCGCGCCGCGACACTACGGCACCAACGGCACCACGACCGTCGAATTTTCAGTCGGCGAAGCCAAGCGACGGGGCCCTGGGTGCCCGTCTGTCTGTCGCCACGCACGGCTCTACGTCTGCAGGTCGAGCGTTCGGGGGGGTTTGCCGCAGTGTCGGATGTCGGCGATCTAAAATAACACAAATCCCCGACTTAACTTCTCGGAGGTTAAAGGTGCGTTACTCGCTCGAGGTGGCCGGGCGGCTCAGATGGTCGGAGCGCTGGCGCTTCTGAGGTTTGGCCGTCAAATTGAGCCCCCCACAGCCGCCCGCGATTGATCTCGGCTCTCGAGTTGCCGTGGTGAGTACCTGGTGCGGTGTGCAGTGGGGAGACAAAGGTGACCGGCAGTGGTTCTGGCCACCCGTCCTCTCGTGCGCCTTTCCTGCGTCAATAGGTGCTTGTTAACAGCGCTCGCCCCCCAAACAGCCTGTTAAAGGCTGTTTGGGGATATTTGTCTCTTTGTGTGAGGGGGAGGGGTCGGGACATCGTGGTTAGCACACCGCGCTATCAACCCGGCAAACTGAGTTTAATTCCCAGCCACGGCTAACATCATCAGTGGTGAGTAATGTCAAAACCCGGTCAGGTTTTCTTGCCTACATCGACTCAGCCTTAAATGAGTGCTTGGTACAGTGTGTAAACATCAGCACTGCGGAGGCAAAGACGGCGGCGCATCGTGCCGGGCACACCGCTCCCATATCTACGTCGCGTGGGGCAAGCATCGGGCATGTGCTGTGCAAAGGGAGTTCAACATACAAATATACGCAACAAATGAATTTAAAGTTGACGCTTGATCCAAGTTTAGAGTGTGTGGCTGCTATAATTTCCCTGATGATAGCCACTTCGTTGTGCTATCGTTTGTGATGGCCAGGTCGCTTCTGAAAAATAGCTATCGAGCTGAGTGGGCCTTACCTGGTAAAATTAAAAAAAAGAACGCGAATTTTATTGATGTCTCAGCGGAGGAGATCGGTAAGCGTGATAGGTCGTCGTGACGGCCGCGGTTTCGTAGGAAAAAAAAATCCCAGCTGTACGAAGCAGGTGGTCACAAACGCGAGCACCTCGGGCCTAAACAACGCGGTCAAAATATCCATTGAAATGCCCCCACCCCCCCCCCCCCCCATCTTCGTTTTCATAGTGTTTTTGTGAATAAACTATTTCCTGCCAACTTTTTCGAGGGGCGCAAATTATCAAAAGTCTGGAGTGGCGCGCGTGTGACAAGTCGTGCTTGAGTGGCTCCCGCAGCGTCGGCCTTCGTGCGTCCGGGACGAGGGCTCCGCAAAAGCGTAGCGGCGCTGCCCACAAGCTGACGGTGCTGCTGCGTTGTTGATCCTTCAAAGTGAAGTCGGCCCGTGATTAAAATTGGATGTTCAAAGTACCGAGTGTGGTGCGCTCGTGGTCTCGGCCCCGGTTGCCAATGCCTGAGAGGGGAAAAAAAAGCAATTACATTAAATTTGGATTTTGACTTAATTTTGGATTATTCCTACTCAGGGGATGAAATTTACGAAAAAAAAATAATTTCTTTGGCACGATTCACCCGGCTACATCTGGGATGGGTTCCTCTCTGACGATCGCTGTTATTGCTTTGTGTTTTTTTACAGATGCTGTGCTAGGAATGCGGAGCGTCGTTCACTACAGTTACCCACTGAACCAAATTTGCCTGCAGAATTGCAGAATGAGTCCGCTCTCATCCATCGCCATTTTAATCGTGAATCTCCTAATCCACACAAATGGATTATTCATAATAAAGGTTTTTGGGTTAGATCGCGTTACTTATAAATGTGTAGTAACCCTCCACCACCCGACACGGCCAATCAGCAAAAAAAGTGTCACGTTGACAAAAGACAAATAATTCACTACTTTAGCCCACTGGTGTGTTGAAGAGTGAATCCACAACATTTACAGTTTGAGTACGACGTTTCGCTGGTAATTCCATCCAGCATCATCGGGCAATTCTCCAGAATGGTAAAGCCCTCGCTTGCTCCCAGTTTTTTTGCTGATTGGCCGTGTCGGGTGGTGGAGGGTTACGACACATTTATAAATAACGCGATCTAACCCAAAAACCTTTATTATGAATAATATTGGTCGCGAAAGCCTACGTGTTAAACCAAATGGATTATTACAGTTTTTTTCGTCACGGAAAAGAGGTGTGACCCAGAAGTGGTGGCAAACCCTTCCCGTTGCTCGCGTTTCCCCGCATATTTCATACAATTTCTATTTATATGAAGCACCTTTCATCAGGGCATCTCAAAGCGCTTTACGAGACAGGATAACCGTGCGGATAACGGGGCTCTTGTTGGATATGAATGCAGATCATAGGATCCCCCGACAATCGCACAGGCAAGAGGTGTTTCACTAGATTTCGTAACTTTTTTTTCCAACAGCTGCTCATATTTGGTAACCGCACGTACAAATCTGTGTGTCGAGGTGCCTCAATAAATACAACGGTGATATCCCAGTCGATGTTCTTATTTTATGCCACCTCTAATTATATAGTCCCGCATATGGTTTACAAGTTATCCCACTGCGCTTTCAACCCATGAGTTCAATTCCCGACCATGGCTAATGTCAGTGGCGAGTGATACTGTCCACCCCTGCTCCCTTCTCCAACCCGCACTGACCAGTATGATAAAACGAAAATAGTCCCAAATAATTGACATGGCACGGAGAGGCGTTCATGCATCGATATATTGAGAATGGCTGGCTTAAAACAACATAGTCTGTCTACAAATATACCGTCACATATACCGTTTAAAATCTAGAGTCGTAGGTGTGTCATTCCAGACTTTGTTAAATGCGCTGCAGTTCACAGACACCGAACTTCAATTTCACAAACATCCAGGCTGCCTTCAACTTTAGCGTTCAACATTACTTATCGTCATCGTAATTACTATTACACTCATATTCTTGGTTCTTTCGGTAAAGTCACGTAGAAGGGAAGCAATAAAATAATAAAAATATAAAACAATAAAATTCTCACGACGTTTCGACTGCAACACAAGCAATCATCATCAGGTGTTGCAGTCGAAACGTCGTGATCATTTTATTGCTTTATATTTTCATTATTTTATTGTTTCCCTTCTACGTGACTTAACCGAAAGAACCAAGAATCTCTGCAGTCACGAAAGCTTCAAATCAAAATGTATTATTACACTCGTTTAGCTGGGAGAGCCTCACTGAGTCTCGATACTACATTTCTCAGGAGGCTCCTGCCAAGTTCAGTAGGGAGCGATGTCGCAACCACGTGTAACCCCGAATTGAGCCATTCGCAGTTCATTCTTTTTCAGCGTTGAGATATATCTGCCCCCCCCCCCACCAAGTTTCGGCTTCGACATTTACCGCCTCGTCTTGATTCGTCACGTGCGTTCGACCTTCGACACCGTATTCAACGAACCCGTTCAAAACACCTTCGGTTATTGACAACGTATCACCGTGCTGCAGCACGATTACCAGTCGCTCGTGCCTTTTGCGCTACGCCAGAAAAAAAACACATTAAGGCACGCGGCACGCGTTGCGACCGCGAAGGTCAAGGGGATGGCAGTTTCCCACCTTGTGCCGTGACACTCATCCTCGTGAAAACTATAAGCTATATATGTTTTTACTACCGGGTAAAGCCCAACGAGCTATATAGTTCTTGACTGCCACAATATCTCACGGCGCGTGCGCTGGTGATAATCCACACATCTGGAATTTCCTCCGACCAGACGTTCGTGCCATCGACTGATTGTCTTCCCCTGTTCTAATGAAACTAAAACTATTTCAACAATTTTTATTTTAATTTTACCAGTTAAAGCCCACTGATCTATGCAGCTCTTTTTTTCAGAAGCGACCTGAGCTATAACAAACGATAGCCCAACGAAGTGGCTCATCATCATCATCATGTGGAATTTTATAGCAGCCAAATATTTTGATTTAAAGCTTTCGTGACTGCAGTAATTCATATTCTTAGCTCTTTCGGTAAAGTCACGTTGAAGGCAAACAATATTATTTTATTGTTTCCCTTCAACGTGACTTTACCGAAAGAGCTAAGAATACAGCCAAATATTCTCAACGCGTGATGTTGATTATAAATGTGGAGGGAAAAACCCTAGGACCCGGAGAAAAATCCACGCGACCACGGGGAGAGAGACACGCAAACTCCAAATATACAGGCGTCAGGGTCGGGATCGAACCCACGGCCTCCTGTATACCAGGCGAGGTAGTTAACATCCAGCCACATGTCCTCACCCCACCCCTTTCCCTCCAACAATATATTGCAGCCTATACGCTTTACAGAGCTCTTCTCTTTTCGTCAGAGGCACCAGATAGAAATAAACAAACTCAAACAGCACAGCGGCATCCTGATTGAGCTCCACGTTCGCTCCACATCAGCTGTTGAAGGCAGACTGGATACGGCTTGGTGGCTGCATGCTACAGTAGCTTTAATAACTTCTGTGTGTATGTATGTTGAACTTCTTTCGCACCCTACGTAGCCACCGACCGTGCTGTCGGAGGTGCGGAGGAAGGACAACAAATTGAACACAAAAAGCAGTTCTAAAGAAATGCGTTTTCAATCTAGATGTAAAAGTGCATAGCTCCAGTGGCTTCCTAATATGGGAAGGAAGAGCGTTCCAGACGGCCGCAGAAGCGCATCTGAAAGCGCGCGATGCAGTGACCGTCTTTGTTCGATGGCGAGCCAATTTGTTTGACTTCAGTAAACAGTTGTTTTACTTTACAAGGAAAGTTCCCCTGAGCGATGTAGCTATTTTTCAAAAGCGACCTGCCCGCAAATGATAGCTCAACGAAGTGGCTTATCACGTGGAAATTCACAGCAGCCAAATAAATATACAGCTGGCATCGTCGAATCCACGCACACCTGTATACCAGGCGAGGTCGTTAACATCTCGCCGCCGTGCGAAGATGACCAGAGCTCGTGCCACGGTTTGACGAGATCAGCAAGGCACTTTGGTTCATGTGTGGCGAGCGCATTGTGTGTAATGTTAAAAAAAGAACGAACAACATCGCACGCGCGGAGGCTTTTGAATTCACTTCATAATCCTAAGCCTGGGCCCGAGGGACATTGTCAGTGCCTACGGTGGGGGGGGGGGGGGGGGCTGGCTGGTCCATCGGTTCTGCGACCCCAGCGACCCGGGATTGATTATTCAGGCCACGGGGGTTACGTGCGTGGCGGTTCCTCAATTCGTAAATATCGATCATTTATGAGAATAGGTTTCACCCTTTCTGGCAATAAAACCTATTTTTATATGTTGATACTGGCAAGGGAGGTCCCATGATGTAGCTGCTCACCCCGAGCTCTCAATGTCCTGATAGTGGCATTGTCTTTGTGCTGTTTGCCTTTTGGCGTCCTCTGGTCTAACACCGTTTGAGACTAGGCTCTATAGAAAGCTGTCTGTGGTGTGGACCAATCAGTCTCAAAGACGATGCATCATCATATACCACCAGAGCATGTTTTTAGTTTGCATGTTCACCACGAGTATATGTGGTTAGTGCATACACGATCCCTTGCAAAACGTTTCAGTTTGGTGTTTTAACATCGTAACGCCTCTTCTATTGCCAGAAAGGGTAAACCCCATTCTTGTATTTTGATACTGGCAAGGGAGGTCCCATGATCGATAATATAGTTCACGATGCGGGCATCGAATCGCTCCTGCGGAATAAACGGCGCACTCCGCTCCTCCGCCTTGTAGTTTGGGCAGGGGTGGTGTTTTGTGCACCGCTTTTTCTCTCACCGCTTTCGGTTCACTAAATACGCCTCGATTTGTCTAATTCGTTTACATAATGTGCTCTGCAGCGCTTCGAGCGCCTTCATAGAAAGGCGCTTTCCACACGTTATTTATCACTGTTATTGCCATCGCTACGCCACAACACCGGCGGGCCTAGGTTCGAGTCCCGTCCGTAGGCTACGTTCGTGACGTACAGACGTGGCGTGCCGCACGCGGCGAACTATCTATTGAGATTGGACGGCCTGTTTTGTTATTTATTTACGTCCTCCACACCGACCTGCTGCTGTCAATCATTAAGCTCAGTCCATGCCACTAATGAGCCGGAGAGACTTGGATAATAGGTCGATTCAGCCCACTCGCTAATACCGGTCATGCTTGGGCGCACGCTCGCCGCAGCCTCCTGTTGAGCCGTCTAATTTGCCGCCGGAGCTGCCTTGATAGTCCATTGTGAGCGGCGAGCGGAGCAGAGACCGACATCCTCGCGTACGGCAAAGAAGCCCTTAGCAGGACGTGGCGGTGTAAATTGGATTCTGGCGATCGCTAAGGGGCCGCGACGTCCGTGTGGGACGACGCGACGCAGCGCCGCCAAGATGCACGCACGTTGAACTTCTTTCGCACCGTGCGTAGCCAACCGTGATGATCGGAGGAGGTGCCCGGGAAGGACAGCAAGCGAAACACAAAAAGGAGTTTTAAAGTGACGTCTTTTAAAGTTACGTGTTTTCAATCGAAATTTCAAATTGGATAGCTCCGGTGGCTGCATAATACAATTTTATAGACGTCTGCTTCAGAGATGAAATATGCTGTTCATTATGGATTTTGATGTCATGAATTCAAATGTGACAATTAAAACAACTGATTGGCTACTATATTTAGTTTTTTTTTACATTTTACGTCTGTGTATAAACCTATATCTTTTCATGTATTTATGGTTGCTTCACACGATTAAAGCGTTCCAGACGGCCGCAGAAGCGCATCTGAAAGCGCTGCGCGATGCGGTGACCGCCGCCCCTGTCTTTGTTCGATGACGAGCAGCCAAACAAGCCGCTGATGGGACGGCGTCGCGGCTGAGCGCGCGCTCGGAAGCAGCCCCTCGCCTCTCCGGGCGGCAGCGTTTAGCGAGGGGCCGTGGCGCATGGTTCCCACCCCGTCGCACTCAAAGCGCTTTGTCACAAATGAACCGCGACACCTCGCTCATCTCGCCCAAAGGAGCTGTAAACCGCGAACACGCCGCACTGCGGTCATCCCCCGCAGCAGCAGCGGCAGCGGCAGCATCGGCGGCGGCTTTTGGCGAAGTCATCGAACGAAGGCGGTGGTCACCGCGTCGCGCAGCGCTTTCAGACGCGCTTCTGCGGCCGTCTGGAACGCTCTTCCTTCCGATATATGGAAGCCCACTGGAGCTGCGCACTCGAAAATAATCTCGATTGAAAACGCACTTTTGTGTTCAGTTTGTTCTCCGTCCCCCGCACTTCGGATCAGCACGGTCGGCTACGTACGGCTCAAAACATACGCACGTACATACATGCCTTTTCGGAATGGCCCACGCGAGACGATACGGATCGAAGAGATACAGATCGGTGAGATGAAAGAGGGAGATGAGAGAGAGAGAGAGAGCGAGAGATGGAGCTACGGATAAGAGACGCAGATTAGCCAGATGAAAGCGAGATGACAGAGATGTGGCTGTCAGTGTCGAAGAGCAGAATTGCGAAACTGATCAATAACAAAAGCCGATTTACAGCCCTTTCTCTCATTCGCTGTTGGATGATGGCCGTCTCATGGCAATTTACTACTGGGGGTTGTTTTATCATCGGTCACCACGCTGGTCAGTGCGGCACCCAAGATCAATTCAGCTGTCAATCACCAGTGATGTCACCCGTGACCAGGAATCGAACTCTGGTGGCCAGGTTTATGACCGAGTGCGCTAACCATTGTGTCCCCCCCCCTCCGCCCACCCTCCCCCACCCCACTCACCACACCCACCCCACCCCCCACTTCCCCATGCCCCAACTCCCTGATTACCCGCAATTAAATAGGGTAACCATGGTTACAGATATCGCCCTTACAATGTCGAGGATACGTCTCAATGGACTCACACCTGGTTAAACACGGGGCGTTAATTAATGACAGCAGTATATGATTGTGTGGTGTTGGGCATACAATTGCTAAGATGATTATCGTTTATTTAACCAGGTGAGAGCTGATTTTCAATGTATCACACATACACACCCACACGTACGTGTGTATAAAACGGGGACCTTTGGCAGTATCAATTTATAAAAAGAATTCAGAATAGGTTTTACTTCGCAATGTACGCAACCGACGGTGCTCTTCGGAGGTGCGGAGGAAGGACGCTAAACTATGTAATGTTGAACTTCTTTCGCACCGTACGTAGCCAACCGTTGCTAATCGGAGGTGCGGCTGGAACGACCAACGAACCTCACTTCTCGCTCATCATCCCTTTCATTTTCGAGGTGGTCCTATAGCCTCGCTCGCTTCAAGCCGCGCGTCGGTTCCTTACCTGTCGAACCATCAGTCTTGATTTGAAGCTTTCGTGACCGCAGGAATCCATACTCTTTGGTTCTTTCGGTAATGTCACGTGGGTAGCAAAAATAATAGATCGCGACGTTTCGATCGCAACGCAAGCGATCGTCAACAACTGCTGATTCAGCAGCTGTCCTGCTGTATCGGTTAATAATATTTATTTTAACAATTAATCTTCTAGGATTGGGAATGGGGGTTAGTGCTGATGACGGTCGCTTGTGTTGCGATCGAAACGTCGGGATTTATTTTATTTTATTTCTACCTACGTCACTTTGTCGAACCATCGTTCGTGCGCTCAGCCTCTGGCCACTCTCGTGTCCCCACGCCCCTTGAGTCGCTGCGCTGAGAGCGCTGCGTTTGTAACGCGAATATCAACGTGCGGTCACGCACGCGCACGTGTGTAGACATCGCATGCCTGTCAACCCCTTGTCGGTGCCGTACCTTATTGCAGACCAACTCAGACCGTATTGGTCACCCCGTGCCCCTTATAAATCTCAATGTCCATCCTACAAAGTCCCATCACAAGGGAGAAAGACAAACAAATAGACCATGAAAATGTTTTGCCCGCATTGAAACGGCTGTTGGCCGTATGGACCTGAAAACTCAATTCCCCTGTACAAGAATACGGGGTGAACCGCATGGGGGTTGACAGCTATTGACATCGTCACGAGGGAAACAAAGGCGGTCGGGCGTGGTGCTTGCCGCCTACTGGTGTACTGCGCCGACCTTCATAGGTGCTCGATAATAGCACTTGCCCCAAACATATTCTAAGGTTATACGGGGGATCTTTGTCTTGTCGTGGTCAGCGCACTGCACTATGAACCCGGCGGCCAGTGGCAAGTGATAAAACCAGTCTCGGTCTTCCCCTAAGTCAACTCGGCCTTAAATGAGTACCTGGTCCAGTGTGTAAACGTCAACACCGAGCAGACAATTCCCGGTTTGGCATGGCTGTTCCGGCCACAACACACTATCACCTCTTCGTGCGTCCGTGCCGCCCTTTAAAGGTGCTCAGCACTTGTCCCAGAGGCCAGTGTCGGCAACACGAGGAGGTGGAGGGCAGAGGTGGGGGTGCTTGTCTTTGTGGGGTTTTTTTTATTTCTTTGCGAGTACACGCGCGCGCGTGCGTGCGTCAGTGCGTGGCGGTGTTTTGTGTGCGCGCGCCCGTGTGTCCGCGTGCAGCCGTGGCGCTGTCCGTCGTTGCGGGTGCGCGCGGTCACGCTCCGTCCGAGTGGCCCTGGTCTTGAAGAGCGCCGCCGTGCTGACAGACGGACGGGTGGACAGGCAGATGGACGATCAGACGGACGGGTGGACGGTCAGACGGACGGACGGACGGTCAGAGAGACGGGTGAACCGTCAGACAGACGAGTGGACGGTCAGACGGACGGGTGGACGGTCAGACGGACGGGTGGACGGTCAGTCAGACGGGTGAAGGGTCATAGAAAAGGGTGGACGGTCAGAGAGACGGGTGGACGGTCAGACGGACGGGTGGACGGTCAGGCAGACATGTGGAAGGTCAGGCAGATGGGTGGACGGTCAGAGAGACGGGTGGATGGTCAGACGGACGGGTGGACGGTCAGACGGACGGGTGGACGGTCAGACAGACGGGTGGTCGGTCAGACGGACGGGTGGACGGTCAGAGAGGCGGGTGGACGGTCAGACGGACGGGTGAAGGGTCAGAGAAACGGGTGGACGGTCAGACGGACGGGTGAAGGGTCAGAGAAACGGGTGGACGGTCAGACGGACGGGTGAAGGGTCAGAGAAACGGGTGGACGGTCAGACGGACGGGTGGACGGTCAGACGGACGGGTGGACGTTCAGGCAGACGGGTGGAAGGTCAGGCAGATGGGTGGACGGTCAGACGGACGGGTGGACGGTCAGACGGACGGGTGGACGGTCAGGCAGATGGGTGGACGGTCAGACGGACGGGTGGACGGTCAGACGGACGGGTGGACGGTCAGACGGACGGGTGGACGGACAGACGCATGGGCAGACGCGCCGGCGGGCGGGCGGGACGCACGAACCGCTCGTGCTGTAATCCTCCCCATTGAGGCCGTGCTTCAGCCTCCGTGTTTGTTTGCTTGGCGTTCAGCCCGACAGCCACCCACTTCATCCTTGTTTGTGCTCTGCGCTGGTCAAGCCGTGGCAGTGCACACAGAATAACAACAAAAGGGCTGAGAGATGGGGGTGGGGGGTGCTGAAACGTGGAATGACGTTCATTTTTAAGTGCGTGGTGTGTGTGGTGTGTGTGTGTGCGAGGTGTGTGCGCGTGGTGTGTTTGTGTGGTGTGGTGTGTGTTTTGTTGGTGTGTGTGCGTTGTGTGTGTGCTGTGTGTGTGTGTGGTATGTATGTGTGGTGTGTGTGCGTGGTGTGTTTGTGTGGTGTGTGTGGGTGGTGTGTTTGTGTGGTGTGTGTGGGTGGTGTGTGTGGGTGGTGTGTAGTGTGTGTGTGTGCGTGGTGTGTGTGCTGTGTGTGTGCGTGGTGTGTATGTGTGGTGTGTGCGCGTGATGTGTTTGTGTGGTGTGTTTGGGTGGTGTGTGTGGGTGGTGTGTGGTGTATGTGTGCGTTGTGAGTGTGCTGTGTGCGTGGTGTGTATGTGTGGTGTGTGTGCGTGGTGTATGTGTGTGCGTGGTGTGTGCGTGGTGTGGGTGGTATGTGTGGGTGGTATATGTGTGGTGTATGTGTGTGTAAGTGGTGTGTGCGTGGTTTGTGTATGTGTGCGCGTGCGTGGTGTGTGTGTGCGTGGTATGTGTGTGCATGGTGTGTGCGTGGTGTTTATGTGTGTGTGCGCGTGCGTGGTGTGTGTGTGTGAGTGGTGTGTGTGCGTGCGTGGTGTGTGTGTGCATGGTGTGTGTGTGTGTGTGTTTATAAATCGTGAGATTTTAGCTCCGAGCAGATGCTGAAAATTTCGGAAAGGGTGTGAGAGCAGTGACTCTCCCCAGCCCTGTCTTTGCCCCAATTAAGGAAATGAATGTTGTTGGCCATTATAACATAATCATGTATTTGTTCATCCACACGAGGGGGAGGTGGGTGGCGGAGGAGTCGAGTGACGGGGGGGGGGGTGTCCTGTATTGGGAAGTTTGGCCACTTGTGTTGTCGGGTTGTCCCGCGTGTTGTTTGGTACGATGTCCGACGTTTCGCTTGGCATGCTGGGAGCTTCTTTTTTAAAAAGTTTGTCAACGATACAGCGAGACTGAACGATGTAACACGACTGAACGTTGCAGCACAGCTGAACGATGTAACACAGCAGAACGATGCAACACAGCTGAACGATGCAGCACAGCTGAACGATGCAACACAGCTGAACGATGCAGCACAGCTGAACGATGCAACACAGCTTAACGATGCAACACAGCTGAACGATGCAGCACAGCTGAACGATGCAACACAGCTGAACGAAGCAACACAGCTGAACGATGCAACACAGCTGAACGATGCAACACAGCTGAACGATGCAATACAGCTGAACGATGCAACACAGCTGAACGATGCAGCACAGCTGAACGATGCAACACAGCTGAACGATGCAGCACAGCTGAACGATGCAATACAGCTGAACGATGCAACACAGCTGAACGATGCAGCACAGCTGAACGATGCAACACGACTGAACGTTGCAGCACTGCTGAACGATGCAACACAGCTGAACGATGCAGCACAGCTGAACGATGCAGCACAGCTGAACGATGCAACACAGCTGAACGATGCAACACAGCTGAACGATGCAGCACAGCTGAACGATGCAACACGACTGAACGTTGCAGCACAGCTGAACGATGCAACACAGCTGAACGATGCAACACAGCTGAACGATGCAGCACAGCTGAACGATGCAACACGATTGAACGATGCAACACAGCTGAACGATACAGCACAGCTGAACGATGCAACACAGCTGAACGATGTAACACGACTGAACGATGCAGCACAGCTGAACGATGCAACACAGCTGAACGATGTAACACGACTGAACGATGCAGCACAGCTGAACGATGCAACACAGCTGGACGATGCAACACAGCTGAACGATGCAACACAGCTGAACGATGCAACACAGCTGAACGATGCAACACAGCTGAACGATGCAACACAGCTGAACGATGCAACACGATTGAACGTTGCGTCACAAAGCTGTGCAACGCAACAACGGAACCGTGACCAGCTGGGTGGCTTCACGTGGTGGGCGATCCGGAGTTGCCAGATCTTAACACTTCGAACTCTCTCGGCACCACGAGACGTTCACAAGAGTTGCCGCCTTCGAAACAAACCCCAGTCGAGGTTTCCGTCGCTCTATGGGGCGGGATCAGTAGATGTAGTAGTAGATGTAGTAGTAATAGTAGATGTAGTAGTAGATGTAGTAGTAGTAAATGTAGTAGTAGATGTAGTAGTAGTAGATGTAGTAGTAGATGTAGTAGTAGATGTAGTAGTAGGTGTAGTAGTAGATGTAGTAGTAGTAGGTGTAGTAGTAGATGTAGTAGTAGTAGGTGTAGTAGTAGATGTAGTAGTAGTAGATGTAGTAGTAGATGTAGTAGTAGTAGATGTAGTAGTAGATGTAGTAGTAGGTGTAGTAGTAGTAGATGTAGTAGTAGATGTAGTAGTAGGTGTAGTAGTAGTAAATGTAGTAGTAGTAGTAGATGTAGTAGTAGTAAATGTAGTAGTAGATGTAGTAGTAGATGTAGTAGGTGTAGTAGTAGTAAATGTAGTAGTAGATATAGTAGTAGTAGATGTAGTAGTAGATGTTGTAGTGGTAGATGTAGTAATAGTAGATGTAGTAGTACAGTAGTAGATGCGTTCTATAAAAATGGCGCGCAAAGCGAAATTGCACGAGGAGACAGCTGCCTGAGAAGGAGTACACACAGTACACACACACAGTACACACACATTGTACACACACACAGTACACACACACACACACAGCACACAGTACACACAGAGTACACACACAGTACACACACACATAGTACACACACACATAGTACACACACACAGTACACACACATAGTACACACAGAGTACACACACACAGTACACACAGTACACACAGAGTACACACACAGAACACACAGAGTACACACACAGCACACACACAGAACACACAGAGTACACATACATTATACACACAATACACACACACAGCACACACACAGTGTGCACACACAGTGTACACACAGTATACACACAGTACATCCACAGCACACACACACAGCACACACACAGTACACACACACAGAATACACACACTGCACACACAGTACACACACACAGCACACACGCAGAGTACACACACAACATACACACAGAGCACACACAGTACACACACACACAGCACACACACAGTACACACAGAGTACACACACAGTATACACACAATACACACACACAGCACACACACAGAGTACACACACAGTGTACAAAGAGTACACACATAGTACACACAGTCCATACACAGTATACACACAGTACACACACAGCACACACACAGAGTACACACACAGTACACACACAGCACACACACATAGAGCACACACACAGTACACACACACAACATACACACAGTACACACACACAGCACACACACACAGAGTACACACACAGTACACACACAGCACATACACAGAGTACACACACAGTACACACACAGTACACACACAGAGTACACACACAGCACACACACACAGAGTACACACACAGTACACACACAGTACATACACACAGTACATACACACAGTGTTGTCTCACTTCTGACCGCGCATCTGAGTGAATTCATCATCGCACAATATACCTGCGTGCAGATAGTTCAATGTGAATGTGCCCATTGTATTGAGGGTTTACTCCTGCTGTGTGGTGGCATCTTGGTGTGGTCTGGAACTCTTGTGTTGTTGCTGCTTTTACTGCCTTGCCCAAGCTTGATAAATCGGACGTAACAACTTTGATCTTATTACTTATTTATATCTCGTTACTTGATAACCTGTTTCTCTATTTGACACTTACTGTCGTTGTTGTTGTGTATTGTTTGTTGTAACTTGCTGATCGGCCCTCTACTGAACATCTGTGCACAAAGAGCTTCATAGATCATCGGGATCCTTCCTGCAGTCCAAATAACGATTATGATTCTTGACTTTTGGGTAGAAATAGGCCCTCCGTGTGTACGCTGCGACGCCGCACAAACCAGACCCCCCCGCGCGGGGCGAGGGGAACGCGAACTCCCGTGTTTTCACCCGGGCGTTTCCACGTCGTTTTACACTTTCATCCTTCTGCGCACCCCTTTCTATTTTCCATCATTCGACGTTGCCGTGTGTACGTTGAACTTCGAACGCTCCACCGTACGTAGCCAACCGTGCTAATCGGAGGTGCTTGGGGGTGGGTGGGTGAAAGGACAACAATCGAAACGCAAAAAGCAGTTTAGTGACGGTCCCTGAGATTGGTTTTAAACGTGGAGCAGGATATTTAACGGCGACTGCCGGATGAAGGCCTCGCCGATGCTGTATCACTATTATTATTTTTTTTACCGTTCTTCACCTCGCTAGTCAGCGAGGGTGGGGTGATATGAGATGTGGGTGAAATGAGATGGGACGCACAGGTCCACGAATCGGTTCCGATTGCCACTCGCCACTGATGTTGGCCGTGGCCCGGAATCGAAACCCAGCTGCTTATCCACTCCCGCTGGCGAAGCTAAGAAATGAGCGTAACTTTTTATTGTTGATTATCAATTGCTGTCGTGGTACATTGTAGTCAATTGACGTGCTCGATAATAACGAATGGCGTGTTTGTGGCCATTGCACGCCAGTGTTAATAAAGTAAACTACGAATTATTTTACCAGGTAAGGCCCACTGAGCTGTATAGCTCTTTTTAAGAAGCGACCTGACCACAAACGATAGCTCAACGAAGTGGCTTGGCTTATCACGTGGTAATGTGTAGCAACCAAATACTCTAAACACACGTTGATTCTGAATGTGGAAGGAAAACCGGAGGACCCGGAAAAAATCCACGTGACCACTGGGAGAACACGCAAACTCTAAATATACAGCAGCAGGCGTCATGGTTGGGATCGAACCCACGACCTCCTGCATACCGGGCGAGGTAGTTAACATCTCCTAGCCACCGTGATGATGATGAGAGAGAGAGAGACACGCAAACTCCAAATATACAGCAGGCGTCATGGTTGGGATCGAAGCCACGACCTCCTGCATACCGGGCGAGGTAGTTAACATCTCCTAGCCACCGTGATGATGATGAGAGAGAGAGAGAGAGACACGCAAACTCCAAATATGCAGGTGTCAGGGCTGTGATCAAGCCCACGACCTCCTGCATACCAGGCGAGGTAGTTAACACCTCCTAGCCACCGTGATGATGATGAGAGAGAGAGAGACACGCAAACTCCAAATATGCAGGTGTCAGGGCTGTGATCAAGCCCACGACCTCCTGCATACCAGGCGAGGTAGTTAACATCTCCTAGCCACCGTGATGATGATGATGAGAGAGAGACACGCAAACTCCAAATATGCAGGTGTCAGGGCTGTGATCAATCCCACGACCTCCTGTATACCAGGCGAGGTAGTTAACATCTCCTAGCCACCGTGATGATGATGAGAGAGAGAGACACGCAAACTCCAAATATGCAGGTATCAGGGCTGTGATCAAGCCCACGACCTCCTGTATACCAGGCGAGGTAGTTAACATTCCGCCACCGTGACGCCCATATAAATTGTCCTGGTGCCAGGTGCAAAGCGCACCTCAACCAGCTTTATTTTGCTCAGATTCGTTGTTGCTGTTGTGTGTGTTTTTGTGTGTGTGTGTGTTCCGTGCTGTTGGACAGGTGACTTCCATTACGAAGCGATGTCGAACACACAATAGGGCACACTGTGCGCCTGCGTGGCGTGACATCGCCGGTCACACACGTGTGTGCCACGCGCGCGCCGATGTTTCTACCGAAGCATCTTAAAATTGTGACCGGTTTAAATTTTCTGCCCTCCCCACCCACCCTCCCCGGCCGTCGATAATTGCTATCGCACGGGTGGCTTCCAAAGTCAGGGGAATCAATAATATTGACGCGGCTATTCTGGCACGGCTCCGTGTTCTTTTTGTTGTTTTTTTCTTTGACCACGAATAAATGAATGAATGACATCAGGCGTGGGGGGGGGGGGGGTTGACCAGGAAAGGAGAATTGTCGAGAGAGGTGAAGGTTGGAGCGGAGGCTGTCCCTCGGGACCATAGCGATCACTGCCAGCAGATGTCTCGGGGAAAGCGTCGGGGAGCAGGCAGGGGGGCGAGACCATTTCGTCGTGCAAAACCTCACAACCTACCACCGTGTGACCCTCCCAAGCAGTTTTTTCCCTACTCCGTACGATCTGAATGTTGCCCAGGGTTATATCTGGCTCCGTCGAATCTTCCGCGGACCAGATAACTTCACAGCCATCACGCCCGTTCCTGTCCATCTCATTTGTGCCAATCCTAAGGATGTCCTACCTGTATCTTTCCATTACCTTTCTTAGCAGCTCTAGCCTATTGCCCATACAATACAATGCGTTGGTGAATTATGACGCATCTTACCAATCTCCATTTGTAAGAACATCCGTTCGTCCGTCTGTCCGTCAGTCACGGCACCCACTCGAATCATATTTGTCGTGCAAATACGAGTGATTGGCTCGTTCTGACCGGAAGGAACTGGGAACCTGTGGTATTGACGATGGGCGATCTTTGATCTGTGACCTTTGACCTCGGTTAAAACAAATCTGTGACCTAACATTTTCACACCTTGTTCATCCTACGGGATTTTAGAAATGTCCTCAAATTATTTACAATTGGTAACAAAAAATATTACTGACAGTTGAGCACAGTTTTATTAGACAAGTATTGAGAAGGATATAGGTGATGTTGGGGAAAACAATATAATCTTTAAAGTGGGTACTGCAATCACATCCTAGTGGCTTAAATATGTTTGTGAAGCAAAGATTAAACCAACTCTAATTTATTGATTTTACTGTAGTAGAGCGTAGCAGGTTAATTAATTTAAAATTGTACACAAATCATCAGGGAGATTTTTTTTTAATCTTAATTTGTGCGGTGCTGATTAATTATGTGACCTTTCAAAGAGAAACAAAACCGTTAAATGACGCCGCTTGTTGGTTTTATTAAAGATAAATAATAATTATAATTACAAAAATCGATCATTTACGCAGAAAAAAACCCTCCTCAAGCTTTAAGACGTTTGCAGAAGGGCCCTGCATTTGGATGTTTAGTCGTTTTGGCCAGGACAATGTTTATTAATTTGGTTTAGCGTGTGGGACCAGAGTTTGAAAACATTTCTATGAAAAAAATATTAAGAATGTGTCCGTACATTTGGTGGTAAAGATAAGTGACCTTCATGGTTTCATTTTTCCGTCTTGTTTTTGCGAATGAGGTTGCAGCCTCGAAAACACAACAGTATTTACATTCCGACAAAATCACTCCTTTAGAATATTTAGAGTATGCGGCTGCTATACATTTCCACGTCATAAGCCACTTCGCTGAGCTATCATTTGTGATAACCAGGTCGCTTCTGAAAAAGAGATGTGTAGCTCAGTGGACCTTACCACCTTGTACAACCAAAAGTTTAGTTTATAGTTCAAACGCACAGCTTCGTGCGCACACAAGCGACGCGATACCTGTATCGTGAACTAAAAAATGTATATTAATCGGCGCATCGATGCATCATTGCACCCCTAGATGCAATCCTAGCATCATTTCACGAGAGATGACTCAGCCAGCAAGACGCCCCCTTGTAACTAATCCCCCTGGGGGGGGGGGGGGGGGCTTCTGGAGATGGTTATCCCGAGGGAGACAAACACGGGTTAGCCGTGTTGCCTACGTGTACACGCCTTGCCCTCGGTAAACACGCGCGGCACGTGAGTAACATTTGTCCTGCCCCATGGTACATCGCCACCACCGGCTATCGACGATCTTCGAGCGGGAGGGGGGTTGTCTCCTCCTGGAGGATGGTACTCGTCTCAGCAACCATAAACGGGACCACATCAACCAACTGCTCTACTCCCCTCCGTGCACTCTCCCACCATCTCCCCTCTCATCTCACTCTACTCCACGCACTCTCCTATCTCTCCCCTCTCATATCACTCTACTCCACGCACTCTCCTATCTCTCCCCTCTCATCTCACTCTACTCCACGCACTCTCCTACCTCTCCCCTCATCTCACTCTACTCCACGCACTCTCCTCCCTCCACTCTCATCTCACTCTACTCCACGCACTCTCCTACCTCTCCTCTCTCATCTCACTCTACTCCACGCACTCTCATACCTCTCCCCTCTCATGTCACTCTACTCCCTCCCCTCTCACCTCACTCTCCTCCCTCCCCTCTCACCTCACTCTCTGCTCCAGCAACCCCCACCCCCCCTTCTGTGGATGCCTCCACTCGCCCTCTGCTCAGTTTCCTCTGCTGCCCCCAGCGTCTAGCGTCGCCTTCGCCGTCCATCTGTGCTGTTGACTCCCTGCCAACGTTCAAGTCCATGCCCAAGAATGCCTTTCTTCGCTGCCTATGACTGGACTGCCTTTGTCTTTATATAAACACAAATATTCCCATTGCACAGCATCAAGGAGATGCGGTCACGTTTGTCATCGTCACGATCCACGAGCAGATAGCCCCGTAAGTGTCCACTGCACATTTCGTCATTCGTTTCCACTTTCCCTCTCTCTGCCTTGTGCCAATATGCTCAAGTAGCGTGCCACATCTCTCTGGCACCAATTCTCTTACGTCCTCGTCGTTAAGCCATTCTCTCTTGTTCGGTCTTCCTCTCTTTCCGGTTCCTTCCATTTTTTTCCGAACAACAACAACAACACTCATCACCGCCTGCATCATCAGGTCTTCTTGTCATTTGTACGCGGTACACAACCGATATTTAGTCACTTGGCACGTCACATGGTGGGGTATAGTGTGGGTAACTGCCCATATCTTCCGATGCATATGGGCAGCACGGAAGAGGAGACATGCCTTCCAGAGGTTGCTCTCTGGAGCTCCCTCATTACTGGAGGTTCATTCTTCTGCCAACAGCGGAGTGAGCAAGCAACTGCAGGGCTGCGCCTTTGCCCTTTTAACCTATAACGCCGCATCGGATTGGATGGCATGTTGCCGCTAACGGCTGCGATTACAAAGTAACCTGTGTAGCCTCAACAGACTGTGGGGGGAGCAAGCTCTGTTAGCGAAGCACCTGCTAAGGCCACCGCGACGCACAGCGACAGTCACCGTGCCCGGCCGCCTTTGTCTCTCCATTGGTGCAGTGGCGACGTTTATCACAGGGTGGGGGGGGTGGGGCACCGGGTTCTCGTTAAGAGCCGAGAGGCAACCTCTTGAGATATTCGCCACACACGTTGGTCGTGAGCGGGGCCTTCGAACTCGGCTCTCCCGGGTTCGTGGCGCGGTCGAGCCGACCGCTACCCCCCCCCCCCCCAGCTTTTTGCGTTCACTCCGAGGGGGGGACACATTGGGGGGGGGGGGGGTAACACGTGGCTGTGGTGGGCGCTCTGCGGCACTGTAAACCGGTAAATCACGCGCTCCCGTGAGTGTGTGGGGGGGGGCGGTATTATTTTTGTTTGGAGGCGGTTGGGTTTCATTTTCCTGTGCGGGGTTTTGTGCGTCTGGGGCGTCTCATTCCGAGGAGTGTTCATCACACACACGCGTGTGTGTGTGCGTGTGTTTATGTGTGTGTGTTTGTGCGTGTGTGTGTTTATGTGTTGTGTGTGTTGATGCGTGTGTGGGGAGCGGCGGTGTAGCGGTTAGCGCGCTGCGCTACGATCCCGGCGACCCGAGTTCGATTCCCGCTCACGGCCACGGCCAACACCACAGTGACGATTATCTGAACCGGTCCTGGGCCTCCCCTAGGTCGACTCGGCCTCAAATGAGTACCTGGCTGCGATGTGTAAACATCGCCATTGGGGAGACAAAGGCGGTCGGGCGTGGTGTTGGCCACCCACCCCCTCGTGTACCGTGCCGACCTTCATAGCTGCTCGCTAACAGCACTTGCCCCATCAGTCTGTCAAAGGATATAAGTGGAGCCTTTGTACATGTGTACGTACCCACGTACCCACGCACGCAAAGCCAGCGCAATTGATGTTGAGGAATGTTTGATAAGTCGCGGTGTCGCGGTCACTGAAAATATCACGCCATTCGGACGGATCGCTTTTTATTCTTATTTTTGTTCTGAAGATGTTTGTTTATTGCAGTTTTACGTAGGGCTGATAATGGCCAAACAGCCACAATGCCCGCCACGGTGCGTGGAGGCGAGGGCCTTCATCCAGCGGTGTATTGACAAACGACGGCTGAACATTATACGTAGGCTGCTGATGATACGATCATTAACATCAGGTAGACTGAGACCTTGGCAGGTCCGTGAAAGTCTATTTCCCGGTGCAGGTGTAGGGTGCCTGTTAGTGCAGGTGACAACGTTATTAGAATGACTCTTCATACGTATGTGACGAGTAGGCTGAACGAGTTAGTGGTGAGTTTTTTTGGCAAAACAACATTTAATTTACATGATTTGGCTGATGTAAATTTCCACATGATGAGCCACTTCGTTGGGCTATCATTTGTGGCGAGGTCACTTCTGAAAAAGAAGATAATGCTAAGTGGGCTTTACCTGGTAAAATAAAAAATATTAAATTTAAGTAAAATTTGTGATTTGCTTCACTTACCTGCACTCTTCACTCTTATCTTGTTTTTCTATCGTTCGTTGCTGCAACCTTCTGAGCCACTCCCACTGGACATCTATGAAAAAGGGCTTTATAGCTCATCGGATTCCCCCAGTTTAAAGTAATATTCTTATGCTGATTCTGAAGTCATTGCAGAACCAGAAATTGGTCTCCAGGCGCATTTCTGCCAAACCCGCAGTCACCATCCTTGGTCGTAAAAAAAAACCCCTCATGGACCGATGCCTTCATCCAGCAGTGGATTGACAGCGGTCTGTACGTTATCATTGTTCAAATAATTGTACCAACAAAAACAATACAAAAAAGGGGCCCCAAACGAGTTAGTTGGTGGCCGACGTCCCGCCGTGGAGCGCTTTACGGTAGCCACAAATGGCGTGCCGCGTGTGGTTTAGATGGGGTCACGGGTGGGGTCACGGGTGCGCTGGCGGTGGCGGCCAGGTGACCCGCCGCCACCCACGGAGGATTTTTGACAACCTGCCCTTCCCTGACCTTCCCTGACCTGCCCTGACGTGCCCTGACGTGCCCTGACCTGCCATGACCTGCCCCGCAATGACCTGCCCCTGATCTGCGCTGACCTCCGAACAGAACAACAACAACAAAATAGTCGGCCTCTTCCAAATTTTTTTTTTTAAATCTCAGCGGCGGCGCTCAATGATGCTGAGCCCTGATGGCGTTCTCGCCGCCGCTGTCGTCGCTTCGCGCTGCTCGGCAGTGGCAGATTGACGCGGCGATGTCTGCAGCTCCCGGCTCTGTGTTCACATTCCAGCCGCTAATCCTGCCGTCAAAGATAGCGTGCCCAGATACCGAGCCCCCATTGCACCCCACCCCCTATGGACCCACCCGCCATCCCTACCTACACAGAACTGCGCTCCAGAATTTACATCTCAGATGCGATAAAGTGGCGGGAGTCCTGCCTGGAGCAGGCGCTGGGAAGGCGGCGGGCGGTTGCCGGGTCGGTCCTGATGTCGTGGTGCCCGAGCCACAATTCACGTTCTCCTCCGCGAAGGCCTTTACCTTTAAACTTCACAAACTCGCGGGGCGCAAGCGACGGGAAAAATAAATGTGGCGCCACCTCGCCACCGCCCACCGCCTCTCTCCTCCGATTGCGCGCAAACTCTTCGCGTCTCACCCCGCGGCTCACCCGCCTGCCCGCCACCGCGCGCACCCGCACGGCCGCATGCGCCCGCGGGGGCCCTCCTCGTCCTCCTCCTCCTCTCTCCGTCTCGTCTCTCTCCTCGGCGCGCGTGCGTGCGTGCGCGCGTGCGTGCGAGCAGTTTATTTTTTTTCTTGGTGGCCAACGCAGGGGCCGCAACGCCCGTCTCCTTCATACGTGCTGCCACGTGACGGGTCACTGGGGCTGTGCGGAGTTTTTGGTGGTATGCACGGTGTTGTTGTTGTGTTTGTGGTGCTGGTGGTGAAGGTTATTATTGTTGTTGTTGTGGTGTTGGCGGTGCACGTAATTGCCAAAAGTATATTTTTAAAAGTGTGTACTTGTTTGCATCCGCTGTTGAGTGGGTTATCGGGTTTCCGATTAACAGTTTTGAACTATATTATTCAAATAGGTGCTTTTTATTAAAGTAGAAATGTTTTTTTATATAAATAATTACATATAATAGCTAATGGGACGGATGAAAATCTCTGAAATAGCAAACTAATAATGTACAGCCCTTTTTATTTCAATGCTGAAATGAAGGCCTCCCCCACACTGCTTTGGTCATCGAGGTTTTTTTTGTACCATACTTCACCACACTGGTTAATGCGGATTGGTGAATGGGGCAAAGGGGGAGGACAAATATCGGGACCATCTCGGATTCTACTCGCCGCAAACGTGTACATCCTTCTTAAACACCTGTCCTCTTTGCAAAGAGGATCAGCTTTATATTTTGATGATGTACATGTCCTTCGTATGTTGTTGTCTAACTGCACAAAAGACGTTGAGGAAGCGGTGATTAAGTTGTGAGTTGAAATACGCTCCATTGTGATGGATTCCATTTAAATTTTGATTGAAAGCTTTCGTGACTGCAGTAATTCATATTCCTAGCTCTTTCGGTAAAGTCACGTTGAAGGGAAACAATACAATAATAAAATATACATAAAACAATAAAAATTCTCACGACCTTTCGACCATAACACAAACGGTCATCATCAGGCGTTGGTTTTCACACCTGATGATGACCGTTTGTGTTATGGTCGAAACTTCGTGAGAATTTTTATTGTTTTATATATTTTATTACTTTATTGTTTCCCTTCGACGTGACTTTACCGAAAGAGCTAAGAATATGGATTCCATTTAAACAAACAAGATGGTAGAAAAGTAGGACGCTACTGCATACAAACATTCTACACCACAATCCACTACGACAAAGCAGTGATACGGTTTTGTGAGTTAACTAACCAGAGCTGATCGCCATCATCATCAACAGCAGCAGTAGCCATTGTTAATCCACCGCTAGATGTGAAGGTCTCACCGAGCCACCGCCATCTTACCGTTCTGACCCGCCCCCTTTACTGGACATCTGTGAAAAAGAGCTTCATAGCTCATCGGATTTTTCCAGTATAAACACATATCTTGGTCTTCCACGATCGCGCAATGCAACAACCTGCTTCATTAACAACAACAAAACACCCCACTTGACGTTGACGGTGAATCCAAACCTTATCAAATATCAAACTATGAGGCCATTTGCAAACACCAAAAGTGTGGGTGGTGGGGCGGGAGGAGGGAGGTTCGATCGGACCGTTTTATAATTTGATTGGACTTCGGGGGCGCGAACATCGGCGCGTGAGCTGGCAGGCATTTGCGTCGGCGATTTTTGTTTTGAAAGTAACTAAAAGATATATATATTTTTTTTAAATCCGCCGGACGGTCGAAAATTCTTGGCCGCCACTCGGTTCGTCTCATGGGGCCAATTTCCGGAGTTCGCCCCATCGTTGTGGCGAATACCCCACGAAGGATTCCGCCATCGGTGGTTTGGCACCGCATCCGTCGTGGAATTGAGAAGAAACCTCGTGAATGCCACCAGGGCCCTTGGAAATTCGGTTCTGCGGCCCCCCCTGCGCGGCGCTGGCGACTGCAGTGAGCAAACTAAGCACGGGCTTAGGGCCCCTAGTAGCTCAAGGAGCTCGCAATTCTATTGTTTTTTTATGGTGTAGGAGGAGATACATACCTACGAATGAGGTCATTAAGCAAAATAAGTTGTCCGGTTTATTTCAACGCTTCGGGTGATCAGTTAACAAGCGACGACGATGATAACGATGATGACCACCCACCTTTCGCACCACCAGATTCGTGAAACAATAGCAATACACCCAATTTTAGCTCGAATTATAATAATAATTAACATCAAACGGCTCATTAATCCGCTTACTCCATCTTGATAATCTCCCTTCTCTCATTGAATTCCGTATTTGTCTCTTGCCTACAGCTCTTATCTCAATGCATTTCAAGTCTACACCTCTGATGTCATCTCCCCAGGTGTTTGGAAACTGAGAGGGATGGCCTCAAATTTGTGTTTTAATGTTGCTTCGAGTACCCCCCCCCCCCCCCCGGTGGTGACCCTCAAGCATCCACTGTGCCTGCGGCTCGCAATTACCACCACATTACTGCAAATAATCGCCCGTCGTTGTTGTCGTTGTCGTCTGTGAATAATATCCACGGCAGAATTTGTTTCATTTCACGTTCTCCGCCGTAGCCCTGTGACATTGCTCCAAAGCAACAGCAGCGGTCGAGCGTTAATAATGCCGTTTTGCCGTTCTCGCCAAGATTCGGTTAAATGAATAATAAATGAATCTTGCGCCGCCCGCCCCGCTGCCTTCGCGGTACAATGTACCCCGTGACACTTTTTGGCAACACGAGTAAAGCCACGCTGGCTGTGCGCGTCTTTATCTGCTCGTTTATCCGTCTACTTTGGCCATTAGCTCCGTGCGAGTCGTTTATCTGACGGTTTTGTTTATTTGCCGCGTGCACTGAGGACGCGCGTTGGTACAAAACACCCCCTGGAGGCTAATTTATAATTTCCAGATGTTTGCTTTTACCATGGGAGGGGAGGTGCGTTGTGTATTTGAGCGGGACACCAGGCACACGAGGGCCCGGGCTCTGACGAGGAGAGGGCCCGGACTCTTGATGAGGAGCGCTCGATCCGCGCGGGGCATTCGACGATCGGCAGAGTTCGCCTGTCATCGGTGACCTGTCGGTTTGACGGAGGGAGCGCGAGAAGGTGCGGTCGGAAAATGTTTGGTCGGAAGACCTCTTTTAAAACGAGAGTTCTCCTTGACCTCATTTGTTTTTTTACGCCATGTGTATACGTCACCTGAACCCACCGTCCCATATCCACCCTGACCAATCAACCGCCGGCATCAAGTGTACTGTGAGGGCGCCGTGGTGTAACTGCCATTTTCAATCGATGTTCACTCATCTGACCTGTCCACACATCCACTTTACGTATCTCATTCGTTCCCCAGGGAGTCGGCTATACGATGTTGTTCTGTGTGTAAAAAAAATGTGTATATTTTACTTTTTGCCACAGGAAAGCATCGCTTTAAGGGTAGCGCCCCACCGCCGCCCACTCTCGGAAATGTGGCCACGTCCTTTGTGACATTTCATTACAAATCTTTGACTTTAAACTTTCGTGACTGCAGGAATTCATATAATATGGTTATTTCGGTTAAGTCACGCAGATAGAGAAAATAATAACAATAAAATAATCAAAATAAAGTGAATAATTTGATTTATTCTTTTTTTAATCACTTTTAAAATATATATATTTTATTGTTAGTATTTTTACTATCGACGTGACTTTACCGACAGAACCATATAATTCAAATCTTTCCAACGTTGGGAGTGCCCAGAGAAAACCCCACACATTTGAGGGAAGAACCCCTAAAGCCTTTCACTCCGAACAAGTAGTCTTTTTTTTTCAATAATTACAGTTTCGTGTTCAGAGAGCATTCGTGTTATGCATGTTAAAATAAATTGGAGCATTAAGTAGAGAAGTGTAAGTATAGCATATTTGAACTCCTTTTTGCTTGGCTCACTTTCCTCCAAACCACGCCATGCCAAGTTTTCTTAATCATTCGCATCGCTGTGAATAAATACACTGCTGTACACGCTGCAGATTAACAACGGCCACGGTAATGGTCCATTCCCATGTTTTTTTTTCCTCTCAAAAGCTACGTGTATATATTTTATTTACTTATTTATTTTACAATAAACAACGCTCGAAGCGGTTTGCACAATGCCTTGCGGTGTGAGGACATGCCAAGGAGAGACTGACAAAAAAAAACAATGTATACGTTTTGGATGCGTCTCTTCTCTCTCTTTAAGGGCGACGCGCGTTTCTTTATTTTTTTTTTTATGAGCGCGATCCGCGATACGATCTGAAGTTATTGCTCTTCGGCCCACCCAGCGGCCGCCTCTCGTGACCCCCACAGTCCGTCGTCCCACGTCAAATGCGCGCGCGTCGATCCAGAAGCTTAGTGGAATACATATCTGGTGTCGTGTTACAGGACGGACTTTATTCGCCAGAGGGGGAGATGCACGATGTAAAAAAAAATGTTATTAAATGGCTGGGGTGGGGGTGAACGCAACCCAGGATTAATAAAGAAAACAACAAAAAAGTAAAAAAAATCGCGACATTCGGCGAGCGCTGCACATTCCTCCCAAACGCCCGGTCTCCTTCTCCCCATTAGCCACCCGAATCGTTAGCAGATGTTTGGCCGGACGACCTTTGAACCTTGTCCAAAAAAGTGTACAGTTTGGCGAGCTGACCACACAGCTGCGTTCAGCTGTCTGAAATCGAACGAGGTTGTCAGCGAGCGGGAGGGCAGGCGGGCGGGAGGGATCCTGGAGAGAAAGGGGCTCGGCAAACGTGAGAGAGAGAGCGAGAGGAGAAGAGAGAGACAGACGGAGCGAGGAGTGTGTGTGTGTGAAGAAGTGCCAGGTTTTCTCTCATCTCATGCGGGTTTCTGCAGATGTTTATATAAATTCCCCTCCTGCAGCCTTTCTAATGTCCCCTAGTGCACCCGCGAGAGGCTGGGCTATGGAGCCGCCAGGCCACTGAGATTAAGGTACAAGATCAGACGCCCCCCTCCCCCCCCTCGTCAAGTCAATCTCTCGTAGCCCCTTCTGTTAGAACAACAACTACCGTCTGCTGCTAAAACACTTTGTTAACTTGGAACGCGCTTACGGAGGAGTAATGTGATTTTGTTTCAATTGCATTATTTATTTTTCTATAACGGAAAAAGTTACGCCTTCACGGGAAAACGTTTTTAATAAAAACTGTTAACGAAAAAGAGTTTTTTTTTTATGTTAACGACAAAAACATTTTTTAGCGGCGTGTTGTTAAAACGGAGACTGGATCAAAACAAAAGAAAGTGTCCTGCTGCAACTTACTTTAAAAATGTCCGCGTGGCGCAATTCTGGACAACTTTTTGAGTAAAGTGCGGTGGATGTTTTTAAGTTGGACCTGATGATTATTTGTCTACCCCAGGGCCGGGAAGGGAGTGGTGGCGCAGTGGTAAGTGCACTGCGCTACAAGCCTGGTTGGTTGCCAGCGCGCACTGGCCCGTGTGGTGAAGTATATATTATTTTAATTTGTTTTACCTACGTGACTTTACCGAATAGAACCAAAGGGTATATATTCAAACAACCCTCATGACCGACACGGCATAGGAGAGGCCTTCCTCCAGCAGTGGAATGCAATAGAGGAATGTAAATTTAAATTAAAATGAGAATTTTTTAATCTTACACAATTACACCCGCAGCATTTTTTCCCCCTCACTGAATATTTTGCGGGCCGCTGGTTGACTGGAGTAGACCTCGAGACATTACCGTAGTGAAACCACAGCCATTGTGAGCGAGATTTACCGGATGTGGTGTGCTCGGATAAAATTAATCATTGGATTTCTTCTTCATCTTTCATACGGCTGACGATGCAGATGCACAGCAACAACCACAATTTCACACTCAGGTGGTCAAGCCCAGAGATAATCGCGTCGGGAGTAGCACGGAGTGGTATCGCTGTGATGTCTCCTTCGTGTTTTGTGGATCGGGCATTGCGTCGTTACACGTTGCACGGCCTGTTCTGGATGACCCACAGTCGCACACAACTGGAGAGTTTTTAATTTTCCATTTGTGCATCAGGCATCCGCATCTGCCGTCATGGTTTGTGTAGTGGATGCGGTTTAGGGTGAACCATGAGCTTCTTGGTAGCTCAAACCCCAGGGATCTTCTGAGTTTGATCACAGTGAAACGGCAAATTGTGAGAGTTGCTCTTTGTTTTTTTTTAAGAAGAACGATGGCTGCTGCTGCTGCTACGATAGAAAGAGTACGTGCTCCCAGAAGGCCGTGGGGCTGATTCTTGTGTAAGGTTATCTCTACGCGGAGACGCAGACATGTTGTGAAGGAGACGTTTTTTTTTGTCCGCTTATCTATTTTCTTGTTACGTTTTCCCGACGAGCGAGCGTCTCGCTTCACGGCAAGGACGCACGCCGTGAACCCGTGACTGTGAAGGGCACCGCGCGATTTTTAATATCACCGGCGGATAAAAGCACCGTCATCGTCGTCGTGACATCTCCACTTGAAGTCCCGATGACATTGCCATTGCCGCACTCCCCCTCCCCTAACCTCCACCCCCCCCCCCCCCCCCCCCCCCCCCAGAGCAGCAATAACAACAACAACAGCCGCACCAGGAAGGCTTGGCATTTGCGTCAGTGAAAGCAAAATACAAACCTTGGCTTTGGGATCGAGCAGGCTGGTTTGACGCAGCTCACGCCCCCCCCCCCCCCCCACGAACCCACACTCGTTGCCCAAATCAATGATAAATCAAAGCCGGGGGCTCGGACACGGTGAATGATGTGCCGGGCTAATAAGCCGCACACTCTCGGCGCTTTTTCAGGAAACGGTTTCTCCCATTCACGTCAGCGGGGCTCGGTCCGGGGGCCAGGAGAAAGAGAAGAGAGAGGGAGAGCGAGAGAGAGAGGAGAGAGAGAGAGAGGGAGAGAGAGAGAGAGAGAGGAGAGAGAGAGAGAGGGAGAGAGAGAGAGAGGGAGAGCGAGAGAGAGGGAGAGAGAGAGAGGGAGAGCGAGAGAGAGGGAGAGCGAGAGAGAGGGAGAGCGAGAGAGAGGGAGAGCGAGAGAGAGGGAGAGCGAGAGAGAGGGAGAGAGAGAGAGAGGGAGAGCGAGAGAGAGGGAGAGCGAGAGAGAGGGAGGGAGAGAGAGAGGGAGAGAGAGGGAGAGAGAGAGAGGGAGAGCGAGAGGAGAGAGAGAGAGAGGGAGAGAGAGAGAGAGGGAGAGCGAGAGAGAGGGAGAGCGAGAGAGAGGGAGAGAGAGAGAGGGAGAGAGAGAGAGGGAGAGCGAGAGAGAGGGAGGGAGAGAGAGAGGGATGGCGGCGGACGCTGGAAGGCGGAGGAGGGGGCTTTCGTAAAACACCGCGGTGGCGATGGCGTGCGCGCGGCTTTGCCAAAAAATGATTGCTCCACGCGATTGTTGAGGAATTCGCGTCGGCCGCACGCGGCGGAGCCCAATGTGGACTGAATAGACGGGAAGTGTAATTCTCCACGTGAAGAAAGGAAAGTAAGAAGAAAAAATGTTATGGGGTTTGGTTTTTTTCACTCCCCCCCCTCCTCCCCCCCCCCCATGTATGTGGAAGCCTGTCCAGATATTTTCTTTTTGCGAGCTTAAATAAAATGTTGCTGGAAAACATTGGTTTGGGAAGGCCAGTAGGCCCCGGTGGACGAAACCTGAGTTGGAGTTTTACTTTGAGCAACGGGCCTCGTGCTCTGTTATATACTCGAAAAACAGGCTTCCTGTTTATTGTTGTTTGAAATTGACTTCCTGTTCATAATTCGGGGCGATCCATTAATAGATGTCCCACCACTTCTCATGACCCCCTGAACTTTCAACGGCCGATCGACTCCTCCTCCTCCGAACGATGGCTCCACCTCTCGCAGTTGAGAGCGATAAAGGATTTGGTGAGTGCGGTGCGATAAGGATGGCAGACGTGTCGAGGCTTTTTTAATCAAATGCTGTTTTTCTCAAATTTCTCCGCCATTACGTTTTGTTGGGCGTCCATAAATTGATCTCCCCGTATATTTGAAACTGACTTCCTGTTGGTTCATTACATTTTCGTAACGGACGTCATGTCTATTTGCCATACATTCGTTAACCATCTCCCCTCACCGCAGCACGCAATTCTTTTGTTAACGCTGCGGAGCTATTTTTATTTCCTCTCGAAGAGCCTCTCACGATCTTCCTCTCCTAGAGACCCCTTCCGCCAGCAGTGGCGTAAAACTAGCCATTGCAGGGCTGCACCTTTAACCTTTACGCCATTTCCAGCAGTCGTTCCAGGAGCCAATGGGACGCCGCGGTTGCGAGATGTTAACTACCTCGCCTGATTTTCAGGAGGTCGTGGGTTCGATCCCGACCCTGTCGCCTATATATTTGGAATTTGCACTTTGTCCCCTGTGGTCGCGTGGATTTTTCTCCGGGCCTTCCGGTTTTCCCCTCCACATTTAGAATCAACGTCACGCGTTTAGAGTATTTGGCTGCTCTAAATTTCAACATGATAAGCCACTTCGTAGAGCTGTCATTTGCGGCTAGGTCGCTTCTGAAAAAAAAGAGCCATACAGCTCAGTGGGGCCTTCCGGTGCGAAAGAAGTTCCACATGCATACGTACGTGCATACCTTGTAAAATAAAAAAAATTGTCATTATATTTTTTTGTTTAGCTTAGTTTAAAATGTGGGTGGCGAATTTGCGGCGGAGCTGTGGAGGGGTCTGGGGAGGCGCACTCCAAGCACGTCTCTCTGCTGCTGCTGCGATCGCTTTCGTGACCGCGTGTTCGCGTCGGCTTGCATTTGATCGGACGAGAGTTGAAATGGCTCCATTGTGCGTCAGCGGGAGCGCGCATTGTCTCGTTCTTGGCCAACAAATGTATTTTCACTCGGAAATTGTTTGCTTAATCTCTTTGGAATTGTGCCTTGTCAGGACTGTTTAAAAGTTTCGCCGGTAACCAAAAAATGTACACTCAGGGTCAAACGTTCCAGCAGACGTTTGTACGACATGGACTAGCGCAATTTTTTTTTGTTATTTTTAAGCTTAGGCTAATGGTGATTGAAGTTTAATCGCGCAATTTACAAGTGTATATAAAAAGCGCAGAATGGACGCAGTTTTCTTCGTACGCACCGGCTTTAATATTTTAATAGACACGCAGCGGCTTTTTAATTTTTTTTTGCTCAGCCAATATTTTATTGTGGGGGCAGCTTCATAAGCAGTACCAAACGCTCCCAAAACCAGACGTTTAACAGCATTTATTATTATTATAATTATACAACAAAAACACCGTGCACTGTCAAGCGCAGTGTTACTCCACGTTTATTTTTTTTTACATTCTCCCCTGTTCGTGCTTTGTCGCGGCTTTGGCGTTCGTGCAAATAAACGAACGTTAGGCGTTCTCTGTTCAGCAGTCAAACAAACGGAGGCTTTCGGGCCCCGATAAAAACGTTCCACGCCGCGCACGCACGCACAACAGCCGCAGCCATTCTTCCATTCACCGCTGGCCGTGTTTGCTCTTGCCTTCGCTCAAACATCTTGGGGGATAGAGAGATGTACAAGGTTTTCGTTTAACGTCCTGTGCGCGGCAGCGGAGGACGTCTGTGATTGAGCACGCCCGAGACAGGCTTGCAGGATCACGCGCACAAGTTAGACCACTTACGTGACCAGCAGCTGGGTGGCGGCGCTTATTTGGGCTCGGTACAGCAAATAGGTTGGTGATCTGCTGTACACGTGTGTGTGTGGTGTTTTTATTGTCGTCACTTCGTGCGTATTGGTTGTATCTGGCCCATTTCGTTGTTTTTATTTTACGAGCGAAAGTGCCTAAAACAGGAATCGGTTACACACATCCAAAGAAAGGCCCTGATGTAACAATAAAATACAATTGGAGGAGAATATACGCACAGCCCTTTTGTCAATCCACTGCTGCATGACTGGAAGAGGGCCTCCCCATGCCCCGTGAGTTGTCCAGGTTAGTGCAGGTTGGGGAAGGTGGAGAGCGCAGACGTGGGCACGTAGAAGTTCAGTACAGCAATGGATTTGGATGTGCTGTCCAGCACATAGCCCCCGCAGGAATCTATGACACGTCATGTCGGGCCTGCCATCCATCTAAGCACTAGAATCCAGTCTCAAAGCCTGCTTGGCTTCTGAGATTTGACATGTGCAATCTGGGTAATTTTCCATCTTTTTAATATATACATACACACGTTTATAATTGCCTCTTCTTTGAGCTCTTCTCCTGCAACCTCCGATTATCACGGTTGGATACGTACGGTGCGAAAGAAATTCAACATACATACGTGGAAACGAGACCTTTGCGGGTGGTGGAGTGAATTAATGAACGAATGAAAAATGAAGGTGGGGGTGGTGGTTTGGGGGCATGCGGAGTGTTTTATTGGCCCAACGCGTGCAAATTCCGTCTTCCGGATGCACGCGGGAAGCACAGTCGAATCCGGGAGGAGACCACGAGGGCAGACGGTGGAATTGGCTGGCCGATCCCACCGGAGACGAATTCGAACCTTAATAGAAATGTCCGTGAAATCTGGCGGCCTCTCAGCGGCCGCAATCTGTGCGTAATGGACCATGGGACGGGACGCGAGATTGAGACGCACCGGTACGTCGCGTCGGTGGGAATCCATGAATTAATTCAACATTTAATCCAAACCCATTACAGGCAACGGTACCGCATCACGCGCTCGCTCCCATACAAAAGACAAAGATCCTCCCTTGTAGCCTTAACCAGACTTTTTGAGGCAAGTGTTGTTAGTGAGCAGCTACGAAGGCATGCACGGGGATGGGTGGCCAACACAATTCCCGGCCGCCTTTGTCTCCCCTTTGCTGATGTTTACATACTGCATCGGGTAATTAATTAAAACTGAGTTGTCCTCGGGTTCAGTTCACATAATTATCGCCACTGATGTGAGCCACAGCTGGGAATCGTACTTGGGCCACTATGCTACCACATACCAGAATCAGAATATTTATTTATATTGGAGGAATCCGATGAGCTATGAAGTTATTTTTCACAGATGTCCAGTCGGGGCAGGTCAGAACGTTTCAACAACAAACAATACAAAATATGGGAAAGGTAAACAAATCACTTAAACATATACAAATAATACTACACTTTTTATTTAACCAGGTAAAGCCCACTGAACTATTAGCTTCTTTTTCAGAATCAACCTGGCCACAAATGAAAGCTCAACGAAGTGGCTTATCACGTGGAAATTTATAGAGGCAAAATAATCTAAATACACTCATACACACGCGCATACGCACGGGCATGCATATTAATTCATACATGTACGCAAATCTCGCTAAAGAGCCTTGTCGATTGTCTCACTGGAACCTCTCTTAGTTTTAATGAGCAAACTCATGGTGCTGGTATACTCTTGTAGTTGTTATTATAATAAGTAATGAAACGATAATTTACAGCCTCTGGTCAATCCACTGCTGGATGAAGGCCTTACCACACCACGTCGGTGTTTTTGTGATTACTGTAAAATACTTATTATTATGCTTTAATGTGTGATCCTTATGGCGGTACCCCGGGGTACCAAATAATACAAAATGAGCCGAGGCAATTAAATATTTTATTTCTGGGACACTATTTTTTCCAGGGGTGTTACTTCACTCCGCGACTGGGGTAACCAATCAATCCGAAATCGGTGCCACACTCCGCGATGTCGAAATGCAGCGAGGACGATGATTGCGCTGAAACCCTGAACGTTGGAACGCACCGTAGTGGTGGTGCATCGTGAGTACAGCTCGTCGAGATGAGTCGATTGCCGCATCGCCGACCATCAATAGACTCAAACTGACTACTATGGGACCCTGGAGTACCGCCATGAGGTTCATATTCATAACGAGTCCTAAGTGTGGTGATAGTAAAGCTAAAGGAACCCATAACGTTCTCAATTTGCAAGAAAATCTTGGCATAGTCAAACTCAATGAGCAAGGATAAATAAAGGCTCTGCTTTGACATTCGTCCATTTTTGACATTCGTCCATGCTCTGGTCCCTAACGAGACGAAAGAGCGAGGTATTCCTGTACCTGCAACGGCTGCACATCGAGATTTTGTTGAGAGACTCGCGTTACTGCCAGAACATTCTGATGCGCCACCAAAAGATGATAACAATAACAATGCAAAGTAGCCGATGGGAGGGGTCCGACAGTTTGGAGTGGATGACGCAATGCGTAGCGGCGTTGCGCAACGAACACGGTGACCCAAGTTCGATTCCTGGACACGACTGACATCTGTTGTGCGTTACATCTCTGCGTTGTTAACTCGCCGACCCCCCCCCCCCCCTCCTCCCGTACGACTGATGCTTCTGTTGTTGTGGAGTAACTCATGCAGCCAGCTATGGCTCTAGGATTTGGTGTTACATGTTATTTATGTAGTTTATTGTAAAAGTGCGGCCACAGTCCCTGTGATCACTGTTACGTTGCAATTATGGCTTTATTTTTTGGTGATTTTCGAAAACGTGTTTTGGTTTGGACATGTTTGTTTTGTTGTAGTACGGAGTTAGATTGATGGCCTTAATCTAAGTTTTCATGTGGTTGTTGTTGTTGTTGTTTGACTTGCATCCCACTGGGATTTTTTGCACACAGCGTTGGTGGACGGTGCTTTTTTCAAGAATATTATGCTGTTTTTTTCATGGATTTTCTGTTTGCACAGTCACATAGTCACTTTAAGATGTTTTTCTTGTTCGTGTTTTTGTTTTTTTGGTTGCACCCGATTCAAGAGCCGAATGGCTCACAGGGCTATACCAAAATAAATAAAACTGAAATAAAAAAACTGAAACTGAAACGAGCCAGGCTCCCAACCTGCTTGGCTTCTGAGGTCCGACGAGATCGCCGTCAATTTAATTCTTGTGAAAACTATATCCCGTTGCCGCTGACCTTCATCGTCCAGTTCCGCGTTATTAAGTTGCTCGTTGAAACGCTTGAAAATTAATTAGCCAATTAATTCGTTAGAAAAGAAACCGCATTTTTTCTACCTCACCACTTTTTGTGTTCCCCCCTCCGCGCGTCCAAGCTTGTAAATCATAAATCCGCACTGAGGTCCCCTTTGTAATGCATCACAATGTGGAGTATTAATGGGGCATTAGTGGTATGCAGCATTAAGCAATTAGTTTGATTTGAACAGGAACACTTTTTTGCACAAGTATGTATTAATTGCAAAGCTTTGAAACGATCACTTACTGAGGCCAAACACCATATGCATTTGCTGCGTGTTTTGAGCGTTAACGCCATTTCCGCAAACAAATTTAAATACTTTTTTTGGGTTATTGTTTGTAACAAAAAAATTCCCAAATCTCATTCCGATCGTGCTATTACCAGCGTCAAGGCACAACGCAAACTTTCCACTCGGATCGCTCGCAATGCCGCGCAGCCCTTCTTGCAAGAGAACGTCTCGCGGAATCGGATAACGCAGAGCTACCTCTAAAATCCCTTCAAGTGACCTATGCCCCTTACGCGTGAGAGTGACTTTCGGTGCGTGACAATCATGCGACTGTTTTCATTCTCAGGGATGGAACGTAGCTGGATTAAGTGCAGGACCGAATTTAACGTGAGTTTTATTTTTGCTGCTGCTGCTGCAGTTATTGGTAACTGGCTAAAACCATCGGCTCGCTACCCTTGAGAGCCTGGTTCAATCACGGAAGCGGCGTCTGAACAACCATTGATATTTAGCCCATAATCTCAGCACTGCCAGCTTTAACGCTCTGACCTCCGGGCCACCCATCCACCTCAAAAGAACCGTGCAGAAATATTTTTTTAAAAATCGCTTGCCAAGTTAATTCTTTCATTCGTGAATTTGTAAACGTCCCGCGCGACGACGTCATTTGATTTTTAGACTTAGTGGGGTTTTTTTTTTAGGGTCAGATCGTTACAATACGGCGCGATAAAAGCGGGCCCTTATTACCGTTTATGACCTGGAAGTTGTTACTGGAGCGACAACCGCTGGAGTGTGGTTGTGTGCTGTGCTGTGTGTGTTTTTGCTAGCGTATGGAGCTGTGTTTAAGGGTAAACATCACATTCTCGATCGGCTCTCACACAAGCTCCCTCCACTTGTGCGCCATGAATCGCCCACAGCGTTTCGGTTTTTTTCATTAATGGGCATTCAGTTGGATTCTTTCAAAACTAAATTTTAACAATAGTTAACTTTATTTTGGCCGACGAAAAAAAAATCTGCGGTAAAAAATTTTTTGACACATTCTTGTACAAAAATATCTAAATTAGTTAAGTTTCAAATGTTTTTTTTATGACAGTCTGTGTCGCTTGGAATGACTTGGTGCAACCCAGGTCGCCCCTTGTAAAAGAAGCCACACTGTGTCCTTCGTGCGTCTCAATCGGGTTTGTTTTCATCACTCAATCCATCAGTCGGTCTTTATTTTGCGTGCCAATACCGCCCTCATTAAAGTAGGCACCAGTGCACATTACCGCAGCACGGAAACGTCATCTCCTGGTTAAATAAAGGACGCCGAGCGACTTTAATTAAACACCGTGGCTTTCAGATCCTGTAACCAGTCAACGTCCTTTTTGACTGAACAACAAAGCGCATTTTTTTTGTTGAGTTTCTCAAAAAACTGTTGCTAACTCACGGATGAAACCGACACTGCCAGGTCGCTTAACCGAGGAGGAGGAGGGAGGAGGACATTCTTCTTGGGGTTTTATTGCAACGCGCACAGTACGGCCAATTTAACAAGTCGCCAAATAAAACTGAGCCGAGGATCCTGCGCTTGTTATGCATGGGAGGCTGCGAAGGGCCCTTGTCTCACACGAGCGTTTGTGTTTGCGTTGGTGTGAGCCGGTTTAATTTCTCTTCGCCGCCATCGCCTGGGTGTTAAGCAATAAATCGTCTCGGTGTGAAAACCCCAGCGACCATTTTGCACCGCTGCTGATGAACAGATCTAGCCGGAGCGGCGGGGAGGGGGGCACGGGGGGTGGGGGGCACGGGGGGAGATGGGCACGGGAGGAGGGGGGCACGGGGGGAGATGGGCACGGGAGGAGGGGGGCACGGGGAGAGGGGGGCACCGGGGGGAGGGGGTCACAGGAGGAGGGGGGCACGGGGGGAGATGGGCACGGGGGGAGATGGGCACGGGGGGAGGGAGACACGGAGGGAGGGGGGCACGGGGGGAGGGAGACACGGGGGGTGGGGGGGAGGGGGGCACGGGGGGTTGGATGGGGGGCACGGCGTGACGATGGCAGCGCGTTGCTCGTTCCCCTTCGCATGTATTCTCCATTGTTAATTATTCGTTTCGTTCAGTCATATTGTGTGTGTGTGTTTAGTTTGTTGTCCTTTTGAAAACTAATTTATTTCGAACTGCTATTTGTGTTTAGTCTGTTGTCCTTCCTCCCGCACCTCCGATTAGCACGGTTGGCTACGCCCGGTGCGAAAGACGTTGTGTGGTTGTTGTTGTTGTTTAATTTGCATCCCACTTAAATTTTTGCACACAGCGTTGGTGTACGGTGCTTTTTCAGGAATATTTTGCTGTTTTTTCCTGGATTTTCTGTTTGCACAGTCACACATAGTCACTTTAAGATGTTTTCTTGTTCATGTTTATGTTTTTTGTTTGTTGCGGTTGCACCCGATTCAAGAGCCGAATGGCTCACAGGGCTATACCAAATAAATGAAACTGAAAAAAATGAAAAGTGAAACTGAAACATACGAGCATAAATCAGCTCGCGCAGCAAGAGTTAGACGGATTGTAGCGTCACCAGATCATGAGAGATCGCAGCAGCTTCGAGAAGCCTTCGTTCTGAATTGATGATGATGAAAATTAGATACGTATTTTTTGCGAAATAAAGATACTAAATAATGTTTTTTTCTTTCTCCCCTGAGCGTAGCTTCTGTCATGGGATTTTTGGCTCTCGCCGCCAAGCCGATTGCCAAACTCGGATATTAAACAGCCCCCCCCCCTTTTCCTTCCAAGCACGGCTCACGTTTAACTTATTCCCTTTTCCCCTCTCCTCCATTTCTGGGTGGAGGAAGACGCGTGCGCGTCTTTGGCTTTTTTTTTCATTCCCACGTCGGTACCAAAACCTGACAGTTTTAGGCCAAATTATTACGCTCGTGGCATCTCCAAGAATTTCCTGACCTCGCCGACGAGCCGGAGGTCAGGCAGTGACTGTCGGCCAACTTTTTTTGCCGACCAGTGCTCGGTTGTTTTCAAGTCCGAGCTCACGTAGACTGTGGGCCGCGGAGCGGCAGGGGCAACGATTGGGGAATTTCTGAGTTTAAATTCTGGCCACGGCCACGTATTGCATGAACTTCTTTCACACTCTACGTAGCCAACCGTGATAATCGGAGGTGCTGGGGAAGGACAACAAGCGAAACAAAAAGGAGTTTTAAAGTCACGTCTTTTAAAGGCACGTGTTTTCAATCGAAATTTCAAATTGGATAGCTCCGGTGGCTGCATAATACAATTTTATAGACGTCTGCTTCAGAGATGAAATATGCTGTTTATGATGGATTTTGATGTCATGAATTCAAATATGACAATTAAAACAACTGATTGACTACTATATTTAGTTTTTGTTTTACATTTTACGTCTGTGTTCTAAAGAAATGAGTTTTCAATCTATAAGTGCGCAGCTCTCAGTGGCTTCCTTTATTTTGGAAGCAAGAGCGTTCCAGACGACCCCAGAAGCACATCTGAAAAGGCGCGATGCCGTGACCACCGTATTTGTTCTATGGCCAGCCAAAAGCCGCTTTGGTGGAAAGGGATCAGAATCACAATATTTGTTTACTACTGGAGGATTCCGATGACCTATGAAGTTATTTTTCACAGATGTGCAGTCGGATCTCAGAGCCGTTCCGGGGCGTCGCGCTACCTTCGCCGACACGCGCTTACAAGCGTGAAGAAGTATGGTAAGACAGCCGCCCGCGACCGGTACGGTGTGGGGAGGCCTTCATTTATCGTTGCATTGGCAAAGGGCTGTAATAAACAAATGTAAGCTGTGCAGCGGGCCCTGAAGAAAGGCCATTGCCCCAGGCATTAATCAATTATACGGATGTATATAAAGTACCTGTATATGCTGTACATGTATTTGCTTTTGAATATAGCCAAGGGTGCATTGCACCCCATAGCATCAAAATAATTGAATGTTTTACTTGTGTATTTGCATTTCCATGCATTGCTATATCCACACCGATGAACCAGATTTAAGAGCGTCACCTCCTTCCCTGCTGTCCATTCTCTCACCGGAGCCTCGGTGTTCCAGCAAAACTGCTTCGAATTTTAATAACCAAACCTGTGGGTGGGGTTGGGGGGTAGGACTGGGGGTGTGGGTGGCGGTCATGGCTGCCCATATTTGATATGATAAAGATTGTATTGATTTCGATTTAAAGCTTTCGTGACTGCAATGATTCATCTTCTTTGGTTCTTTCGGTAAAGTCACGTAGAATGAGAATAAAATAATAAATTGATAAAATAAAATAACACAATAATATTCTCACGACGTTTCGGCCACAACACAAGCGGCCTTCATCAGGTGAAGGGAGCGAGACTGTCTGGTAGGACAGCGCTGGAGTGAGAGAGCCACGTTCAGATCACGGCTTTTAAGCTGTGTGAGAGGAACAAAGAGCCCTCAAATTCTCAAATTCTCATTCTACGTGACTTTACCGAAAGAACCAAAGAAGATTGTATTGATTATTCTTTATCCAGATGGCTGTTTTAAAAGAAAACTCCCTTTTGAAATCTACGAGACGTCTGTGAAAAATAGCTTTGTAGCTCATCGGATTCCTCCACAAAAATGTAAAGGCCTCCCGGTCGTCATTTTTTTTCGTGGAATTAGAGATCACGATGGCTGGAGGAGCAGGCCGGGTGGCTCAAAAGTCGCAGCAGTGATCGGGCACTGCTGAGATCCTGGGGTTGAATCTGAGCAGACGCCAATAATTAAACAACGTTGTCAAGTCGAGCTAGTTGCGTCATCAGACGAGTGATCAATGACCTACTGAGAGAACCACATACGTATAGAGACCCATAGACGTATAAAGACCCATAGACGTATAGAGACCCATAGACTTTGCATCGACTGAATTGCGATTAAACTGGGTTCACAAATAATGTGCGAAAGAAGTTCAACATACATACAAAGTGAGTTGATTTGTCTCAGCCCGGTAAACACTGAATTACTTCAGTCATATAATCACGTAGAATGAGTTATGGTTAAACTGGGTTCTCAAGTATACGTGAGTTGATGGTCTCTCCCCATTCACAAGTGACTGGCTTTCAGTTTGATGGAAACATATTCAACTTATTTTCATGGCATACACAAGGTGTGCCCCATTGTGGATAAAATACATTGAAGTGGTTTCAGAAGTAGTTCTGGAACATCATCTTCTGCGATCCCTTCTGCCATAGGCTGATGCACCGCTAGCAGCAGACAAATTGAAATGTAATCTCATGACAGTGGTGAAAGTAGCATGGTTGGCATGGGCTGCAGTGGCAAGATGTTAACTACCTCGCCTGGTATGTAGGTCGTGGGTTCGATCCCAACCCTGACGCCTGTATATCAAAGTTTGCATTTCTCATTCCCCGTGGTCGAGTGGGTTTCTTCTCCGGGCCCTCCGGTTTTCCCCTCCACATATAGGATCAATGTGCGTTTAGAGTATTTAGCTGCTATTACTTTAGACGTGATGAGCCACTTCGTTGAGCTATCATTTGTGGCCAGGTCACACGGCTCAGTCAGGCCTTACTTAGTCAAATAAAAGTTTAGTTTTAGTTTAGGGCCCTGGTCCAATTCCCTCTCCACCCTCCACCATCATTTGTAGCCCGGCACCCGATCCCCTCCGGCACCAGATACCCTGTTGCAGTTGCACCGCCTACACACTCACCCAGCCGTGCCACCGCTGCTAACTGTGGGAAGAAACCCCCCCCTCCCCCCGCTAAAATAACGACGGTTGACCGTCGGTGGCGATCGACGGAGCTCGTTCTGCTGTCACGTTCACCGCGGCGGCGAGAGCCGTCTCGGCAATTAGCGGAGCGCTAGGGCAACAGCGCGCTTTTTAAAGGGGGACTTCCTTCGAGAGCCCCCCCCCCCCCCCCCACGACTTGATCCCAACACCTCCGAGTGTTTGCTCAACGGGGCAATTTGACGGAGGCACAATTTGTGAGTGAGAGAGTCCTCTGGGCTAGGAGCTGGGCAGCAGGGGGGGCTTCTTCAGTGGTGGGGGGGGGGGGGGGAGACGGTCGAGGTGGTGGCGGCCGCTGTTTGCCCCCGCGTGATCGGAGGTCCGTGGCGGTGATTGGCCATCCACGGTCGCCTACCGTCCCCCCCCCCGTGTTGTAACAGCTGAAGTCACTGTTCACACCTCACTCTCCGTGTTTGCTCTTCCTGCCTGCATGCTCCCTGTTTGTGAGAGACGTTTCGGGATGGCACCGGGTTTAACCAAAGGTCACGTCGCCCCCCCCCCTCCCCATGTCAAATTCCTTAAATCCGCCCCCGGTTATAGTCTACGATTCGTTTTCGGTAAGATTTTTCATTGACACATTCCATCATCATCGCCATCATCATCGGGCTATTCTGCAAATGCAATTCAATTGTGTCACGGCATTGGAGTACATTCCTGCCCACTTTGCTGTTTTTGTCTGGATTTTTCTGTTGCATGTAGTCACTTTAAGATGTTTCTTGTTCATGTTTTTGTTTTGTTGTGGTTGCACCCGAGTCAAGAGGTGCATGGCTCACAGGGTTATATCATTATCATGAGCCACGATCCATCAGCTGCTGGAATAAGGCCTCCAAATCATCATTATCATCATGGGCCATAATCTAACCACTGCTGGATAAAGGCCTGCTCAAGTTGCTGCCATTCTGCAGTGTTCCCGCAATGCGACAATTCACCTTTGTTGAACATAATGTACAGGCGTTTGCACCCACAATCTATTATTTATCTCCTAATTTGTAAAGTAAATTTAAACGTGTTTGTGTTTCTCTTTAACAATTTATTGCGGGTTTTTTTAAAGTGACTAATTCGCATTTCGGTTGTATAATTAATAAGTAGACATTAAAAATTTGAATTATGCAACTTCGCCCAGAAATGTTCATTCTCTGGATGTCATTTTTTGCGAGCAAAAGGTGCAAATAAGCACGGAGAGTTTTGCAATCCTGGGATTACGCTGAGATGCAAAGAGGGGAACACATGGATTACAGAACAAATATATAGGCAGGTTTAAGACATTTTTTTTACTTGATGCATGTATGCATGTTGAACTTCTTTTGCACCGTGCGTAGCCAACCGTGCTCATCGGAGGTCAAGTTGGATTGGGCAGGACACGTTCCCTGGAAGACGCGATGGCCGGTGGATGAGAATAACGTGCGGGTAGCAGCCAAGGGAGGGAACGTGCCAGAGGACGGTCCACCGAAGGTGACGTGGCGATGAAGTCAGCCCTTGCCCAGCATTTGGCTGCAATAGATCTCCACGTGGTAAGCCGCTTTGTTGAGCTGTTAAAATTTGTGGCTCACATTTCTTCTGAAAAAAGAGCTGTATAGCTCGGTGGGCTTTACCTGATAAAATAAAAAAAATGGTTTGGTTTTATTTGTACATTTTTTTTAGTGATTTGTTTACCTTTTATACTTTTTGCACTCCTATCGTGTTGTTGCATTGTTTGTTGTTGAAAGGTTCTGACCTGCCCCTGCTGGACATCTGTGAAATTTTTTTTTATAGCTCATCGGATTCCTCCAGTATAAATAAATATTCAGATTCTGCGATGTGGTAGCGTAGTGGCCCAAGTACGATTCCCAGCAGCGGCTCACATCAGTGGTGATTATGTGAACCGGTCCTTGGCCTGTATAGCTCAGTGGGCCTGACCTGGCAAAATAAAATTAAATAGTTTAATAGTAATAGTTGCTCGATGGATTATTACATCGCAAGGTTTTGAGCGATGTCGACAGTGTGGGGGGAGGCCTTCAATCAACAGTGGATTAAACATGGCTGTAGGCTATGATGATCCTCCTTTAATTATTTGGGACAAATCCTCTTTGAGAACTTTGCGTTTTAAAGAGGATTATGATCTGGGATGTGTTCCCGATATTTTGATTAATACAATTAAAAAAATCCTCAAAATTTGGCATGGATGTGACATTTCAGATCATCCCAAAGAAAATGTAATATTCATTTTAAAACGCTACATCATAGGAAGTGACTTCACCTAAATGGCATCACTTAATTTTCTTTTACATTCCAAAATTGACGTCACGTGACGTCCGTTTTGCTTACAATATTTCAACAAGGTAGTATTTATGTTTAAAGTATTGGTTCACCGATGCACATTTACATAAACATTTCTAACTCAATGATTACATTTTTAAATTAGTATAATTAAATTAACACATTAACGATGAAAAGGTGTTCAACCCTTACACAATAAAAAATATAAGTAAGACCTCGAGGATACAAACTTGTGCCTTGGAATCTGAAAAACCTAATTCCAAAAAAAAAATTGCCAATCTGAAACTCATCCCTAAGTGTGACACTGACCCTAAATCCAAGAGGACCATCACAGTTGGCCCAAAGTGTACACGGTCCACTGCCCCACAGTCCCTCACAGAAGCACGTGCCGTCAAAACCAACGGACGACTAAGACGTGGCCCACTGTGCCACTGCGGTCACCCATCTCAAACCGTGGGCCACACAGTAACGCCACCGCCTGCTTCTATCATTAGCCGGTGGTGTTTCAGATGCTCACCAAGCTACTCCTGAACCCGTATCTTTCAGCCCATGGGCCTCTGTGCAAGTCCACGCATCTCCATGTGAGTCTGTGTCTCAAACCGTGGACCGCACAGCAACGCCACTGCCTTCATCGATCATTCGCCGGTAGTGTTTCAGGGACATTCGCCAGGCTCCTCCCGAATCCGTCCGCCGCCTCACCCGCCGACCTCGACGTGAGCTCAGGAACATTTGCCGACCAACTCCCCGCCGTGACGAAAGAGGAAGACGTAGGAGTGTGCTATGGTAAAGGGTAAAAGAAAGAAAAAAACGCTAACACAGCGCCGCTCCCAAGGCCCGCCCTGACGCCTTTGCAAACCAAAACATCCAGCGCGGGCAGCTCAGGGGAGCCAGCGAAGGCGCCCGACTTGGGCGATCGCCTCTGACCGCACAGCACGAGCTCCTCTGATGATGGGGGCCCCCGGCACTTGCACGCTTGCTATGTCCGGTCCCTGGGGTTGCCGCCCGCCCCCCCCCCCCCCCCCCCCCCCACACAAGAATGACCGGTGCAGCTATTTTGGCGCAAGCAGCAGGGCAGTGGCAGCGTCGGCAGCGGCGGCGGCTGTGGCGGCAGGCTTCCCCATAGATAGGCATCCCTCCCCTGGTGTGTGCGTGTGTGTGTGTGTGCCTGTATGTGTGTGTGCGTGTCTATATATGTCTATATGTATGTCTGTGCGTGTGCGCCGGGAAAGGTCCCGCAAGGATTATTCAACATCGCCTTGCCAGGCCCGCTGAGGAGAGGCTTGCGGAGCCTCAATGCGGTTTCAGGAAAGGGCGGTCCTGCACAGATGCCATATTTTCTATCCGCTTGCTACAACAGAGGTGTAGGGAATTCCAACAAGACCTACATCTCTGCTTTATTGACCTGGTCAAGACCTATGATACCATCAGTAGGCCTGGGCTCTGGGTTGTTCTTCGTGCTTTCGGAGTCCCTGACCCTCTGCTCACGATCATTTAGGACCTTCATGATGGTGAGCGGGTCTGGGTAAAACTACGTGGCCGGGAATCGGAGCCACTCCCTGTTCACCTTGGGGTGCGACAGGGATGTCCTCTGGCTCCCACATTATTTAACATCTTTTTAGGCCACGTAGTTCGTGAAGCCTTTGATGGCTGTACAGAGGAATTTACATCTGGTACAGATACAACGGGAGGCTGATCGATGCCTGGGTGCGGTCAAGGGATGGCTCCCTATTGCTCAACCACGTTATGTATGCCGATGATCTGGTAATTGCCACTCACTCAGAGGAGGAGTTGGAGGCGCTGCTGCTGAACCTGAAGCGTGCCACTAAGAGGTGGGGCCTTACCATCAGCCCCACCAAAACTATGCACTTGCCTGGGAATTTTGTACCATCGGGCACTTCACCCCCACAACTCCCAATCGGTGATGGGGCAGTTGTGGAGAGAGTGGAGCGTTTCCCATACCTGGGCAGTGTGCTCATGACTGGCTCCGGTTTGGCAGCAGAGGTCTCACTCAGAATCAGTCGAGAGGCATTATCTTTTCATCGGTTGTGTAACGCTGTGTGGAAGCTACCTGGTCTGTCCCTCCGCACGAAGCTTCAAGTCTTTTCGGCCATAGTCATTCCCTCCCTTCTCTACGCGTGTGAAACGTGGACCCCCCTAATGGAGCATCTTCGCCGATTGGAAACATTTAGGCTGGCCTGCCTACCATCCATCCTGGATTTAACCAGGCTGGATTGTGTGAGGAGCTCACAAATCCTTGAAAAAGCTGGGAAAAGTCCCATCGGTGAGCTCCTCCGGCAGGCAAAGCTGCGTTGGCTGGGTCATGGAGCCCGCATGCCCAGTCACGGCATGCCTAAACAGCTTTTGTTCGGCCGGATAGAGGGGGCTAAACGGGCGTGGCATGGAATAGAGACGAGATGGAGTGATGTGGTACAGGAGGACGTGGATCTGATTGGACTTGCCGATGACTGGTACCAGCGGTGACAAGATCGGCCTCTGTGGTGGAGGCTCGTGAAAGATGCCTCTGGGCAGTTGGAGGCAGTCGCCCTCCAACAACAACAGAAGGCGGTGGAGCGACGCTCACAACAACGAGCGGAGCACCGGGTGGCTAAATCACAGCAAGTTGGCATAGTAGGGGGTACATATGGTGCATCAGCCAGTCGTATCAGTCAGTCGACCCGTGACACCTGGGTCTCTCCCGTGACCTCCTGCCAGCGGGCGTTCGACACTTCACGTGGCCTCAAGGTGCACATAGCCTGGAACAAGCGTCGTGGTGACGTCACCGCCACTGAGAGGCGAATGTCGGTTGTTGTTCTTGATGCCTGAGTGAAGTGGTTAGCGCACTGCGCTACGACCTGGCAACCCGGGTTCGATTCCCACTCATGATCAATATAAGTGGTGAATATTTGAATTGGTTACGAGGTCGATTCAGCCTCAAATTAGTGTTTGGTGCAGATTGTAAACAGCTGCACTAGGAAAACAAAGGCGGCCGGGCATGGCTCGGTCCTCACCACTCCCTCGTGTGCCATGCCAGCCTTCATAGCTGCTGACTAACAGCAATTACCCCAATAGTCTTGTGAAGGCTATACGGGACGATCTTCGCCTTTGTGTGCCTGCGTAGCATGTGCACATACGCACATGTGTACATGCATGGGTGTTTGTGTGCACGCGCGTCTGTCTATGTATGCATGCATGTGCGCACGCACGCACGCACGCGTGTGTGTGTGTGTGTGTCCGGCCCCCACATGCAGCACCTGATAAGTGTCTGGAGAGTGGCAGCAGCGGCGGTGGGAATCAGCGGTGGTGGGGGGGGCGAGGGGGGGGTCAAGGGATGGTGGGAGGTGGTGATAGCACGTGGAGGGGGTGGGAGGGGAAGGGGGCGCTGGTGGTGCAAGCGCTGACGACGAGCGCCGGCCGTCCCGCCGTCGGAGTTTGCGAGCGACGCGGAGAATCTCGGCGCCTGCGCGATACGGAGCGAGTGAATCCGCTCGTCCGCCTATCCGTCGGCCTGTCCGTCCGTCCGTCCGTGCTGCAGGCAGAATCGCCACCTACGGCGAAAGGCTGCGGCGGTGGCGAGAGGCCGGCCCGTGCTCGTCCGCGTCGCGCTTCCCGTGGAAACCGAGCGGGCTCGTCGTTCTCCAAATGTAAGTGCGCGGATTCGCCCGCAACCCCTGCATTGCGCTCGCTCCGCCGGAAATTTAGTTTGAACCCCCACCACCTCGCCCCCGAAACGCAATTCGCGCCGCTCGCAAACACGTCCAGCAGCCATTGTGCCCTCGTGGGCGAACGGCTGCGTGATTTATTGCGTGCAAGCGGGCACCGTACGCGGCGCGCGGCCGAATGCGATCGAGGTCTTCGCAAGGAACGCGATATTGGGGGGGGGGGGGGGGGGGTTTGTTTTTGTTTCTGCCAACGAAACGTCGCGTTGCTCGAATCGTTGCGCCGGCTTGGCGCCCCACGAGCGACGGCGCGCCCGATGATTTGGTCGACGGCGAAGCGCGCGACGCGACCGCAAACGATGGCACCCGTTGCTCGTGGGCGGGCAACGCGATCCGCCGCGGCAGCGGCCGCGAGTTCGTCGGCGACCGCACCGGGGGCCACGCGTCGGTGCCGTCGCCACCACTCCTTTGCGCGAGCCGCGGTGTTGAACGAACGGTGGAGGTGGCGGGAAGGGCGGCGGGGGTGGTGGACAAAAAAAAATTGTAATGCACGGGCAAAGCCTCGCAAGAAATTAATCGGCGGGGGTGGTTGGTGGGGAGGGGGGTGGAAACGCCGCGTCGTCGGTTCCCGTCCGCGGCGTTTGTTCGCACACCGCCGCCCATATTGTGAGACCCAGGGAGGGCCGGCATTGAGCAGAAGGGAGCGGGGCGGTCTTGATGGATCGAAACGCTCTCGGCCGACTTTTAATCAGCCTGTGGGACCGGGGGCACCCATTAATCACCCGTCACGTGACGGCGCTCCGCCACGCTGAGACCCCCACTGAGCTCACCCACCCCCCCCCCGCAAGCGCTCGGCCACCTCCCGACAGCCCCCACCGCTGCCGCCCCCCCCCAACCCCTCTCTCTCCGACACCCCCTTTTTTTTTCCCCCTGGCGTGGCGGACCGTCATTTTTCTTCCCGCAGAATAGGGTTGGATCGGGAGGGAAAATGGAGGAAGATAAAATTGGGGATGCGCGGGCATGGGGTGGGGGGTGTGTGGGGGGGGTGGTTATGGGGTCGGGGGCGGGGGTGATCCCATTTGAAAAGCTGTATCGGAACGGACCTTTAATGAGCTTGCTGTCAGAACACCGCAAGCGCATCGCTTACCGCGCGCAATTTCTCTTTCTCGCCGTGCGTGATTTCCTCTTCCTCCTGTCGTGCCGTTCACAAGGGGACGCTGACCCGGGGAGCGCGCTCGGATTTTGCAGTCCCGAGGGGCTCGCCGGTTCGGCTCCATCGCCGTGGCACGGCGGTTGACGCAGATGGAGGGGGTTTGTGAAATCCCCTCGTCCGCGCCTCCTTCCACCCGGCGGTGTGAATGCGCGCCCCTCCACCATGGCCAGTCTATCGGCAGATCGTGTGTGGCGGGGTAAAGTGTGGATACATTTTTGAACGATTAACTATTTGACTCGTCTTTTTTTTTTCATCAGTCGAATGCCCGCTGAGCTAGGTGGCTCTTTGTCAGAACCGACCTGGCCACAAATGATTGCTCAACAAAGGTGGCTTATAATCACGTGGAAATGTATAGCGGCCAAGTACTCAAAACGCGCGTTTCTACTGCCAGCTCATCCAAGGCATCTGGCCAGCTTGGACGAAGTAGGCCAAAATACACTCTCATAGAGGGCTCTCTCTGGTACGGAGTTAGACTGATGGCTTTAATCTAAGTTGTCTTGTGGTTCTTGTTGTTGTTGTTTGACTTGCATCCCAGTAGGGTTTTTGCACACAGCGTTGGTGTACGGTGCTTTTTCTGGAAGATTTTTGCTGTTTTTTCCTGGATTTTTCTGTTTGCGCATAGTCACTTTAAGATGTTTTCTTGTTCATGTTTTTGTTTGTTGCGGTTGCACCCGATTCAAGAGCCGAATGGCTCACAGGGCTATACCAAATAAATGAAACTGAAACTGTTGAGCTCCCTGTAGTTGGAGGCCCATCTCATTTAGTCAATTGAGTAGCCGCGTGTAGTGGAGTCAGGTGTGGGTACTCCAGTATCTTCCGAGCCGTCTGATCAGCTTGGAAGAGTAGGCCAAAATAACCTCGAGAGCCTCCTCCAGTGGAGGCCCTTCTGCCGGCAGTGTCGTCCAAGCAGACAATTGCAGGGCTGCACCTCTACCGCTCGCAAAAAAAGAGCGGCGTGCAGCTTCGACGACCGTTGAAGCGACGGCAGACGTCGCTTGGCGTGGGACGAGCCTCCTTCGATGACATCCTCAGCCGGAGCCCTTTAGTGTCGCCGTGGCACGTGTCGGGCGCGGGGGTGGTGATGGTGGCGGTGGTGGTGGCAGTCGTGGTGGCGGCTGTGATGTTTGAACAGGACCCCTCCCCAAATGTGCCAGCAGAGGAATCGCATCGCACCTTCACTGCAGACGGGCGCGACTCTGTTCAATTTGTTCAATTTCCCTTCGGAAAGGCGGCGAGAGGGTTGGGGGGGGGGGCGCGCATTGGTCCGGCGCTCTGTCTTGCAATTCACGCTTGCTGCGACGCTTTGGATTCGCAATGGCGTCTGAAAGCGAGGGCATCTCGACGCTCCGTGCCAGAAGCAACGCCGCGTGGGTATCCTGGGTTAAAGGAGGCGTTATTTATTGAATTAATGAATGTATACGCGATCTAACAAAACAAAAAAACCCTTAATATGGGAAACATTGGTCGCGAAAGGCTACGTATGTACGCACGTTGAGCTTCTTTCGCGCCGTATGTAGCCAACCGTGCTAATCGGAGGCGCGGGGAAAGGGAAATAAACTAAACGCAAAAAGGAGTGTTAAATAAATTCGTTTTCAATATAGACTTGAAGGTCCATAGGTCCCAGCGTCTTCCCAATAGTGGAAGGAAGAGGGTGTTTAAGCAGATGAAAGAGAGAGCCACGCAGAGGTGAAAGAGGAAGGTCTTGGGCCTCCACCAGAGCGGGGGGCAGGGAGCCAACGGCACGAACCGGCTGGAGGGGCTCTGAATTGTGGTGGCAGCGGAGGAGAATGAGCGACGACGTCCCACCGAGTTTTGGTTGACCGGGGTCTTGGATAAGCGAGCCTTGCTTGTCGGAGCGGAGCGTGCCCCGAGGTGGTCGAAGAGACCTACCGTCCCGAAGACGGTAGGGAGAGCGATGTCGGGATTAATCCGCCACTGGATTGGGAGCGACCGGAGGGACCCCGGAGTATCAGGGTGATGTGGTCTCGTTCCCGGGTGCGGGATAGGGTGCTGCGGTGGATAGGAGATGTTAACTCCCTCGCCTGGTATGCAGGAGGTCGTGGTTTCGATCCCGACCCTGACGCCTGCTGTATATTTTGGAGTTTGCATATTTTCTCTCCCCGTGGTCGCGTGGAGTTTTCTCCAGGTCCTCTGGTTTTTCCCTCCACATTGAGAAACACGATGCGTTTAGAGCAATTGGCTGCAATAAATGTCCACGCGATAGGCCACCGCGTTGAGCTATCATTTGTGGCCAGGTCGCTTCTGAAAAAGAGCTTTGTAGCTCAGTGGGCCTTACCTAGTAAAATAAAATAAACATTGTTTAGTATAATTTTCCCTTTTCATCCATCTATCCATCCCTCTGCCCCCCCCCCCCTATCCCCACCCCACCACCCATTCAACAAATCCTCACAATTATATTTAAGAAATGCATTTGCGATCTCGGTGAATTGTAGCGCAAATCGGTGTACGTTTTCCAGATATTAAGAATCAATGTTAATCAACGAATTGTTTACTTCCCGACCGGGAACGTGCACAATGGGGCGACGTATGCTGTTTTCCAAGCAGAGATATTCGTAATCACGCCACACAGTTCTCAATGTGCAACGCCACCACCATCGCGCGTGTCGCTCGCGTACGCACCCAGACACGCTGTGCAGGAAGATAAATGCATTCATTGTAAAAACGAAAATAAAACCCCACCAAGTGTAAATCCCGTTATTGCTGAGCACTATTTACAGGGCCGCTGGTCGAAAATTGGATTTGCCCACTCCACACGAATGTTTGCACAAGTGAGCTCACCGAATGAGCCAGACCACGCGGGCCAGCTTATTGTCGTAGCTGCAATCAATGAATCAGCCGTCCGAGTATTTTTTTTTGCTTTTTGCGTTTTTGTGTGTGTGTGTGTTGGCTTTAAACATTTGACCGGGCTTTCTTCTGGCCGCGTTGATGATCACTCACTGAATAGAAATGAAATGATACCCGGGTGTGTGTTTTTTGAGCAGCTCTGGCTCGTCCTTGCAGTACTGCTCTGTGTCTCCTAGGTTTGGTGAAACCCTTTGATCAATTTGACCAGTTTTTTTTTTCCAGGGCAAGTCCATCATAGCGTTACAACTTTATCCTTGAATGTTGTTTATATCGGATCATATTTGCAACAGTTATCACCCCCCCCGATACCCCCCCCCTGACCCCCGTTACAGACAGACAGACGGGGTCAGAGCTAATAATGCATAAACCCTTTCAACCTTGGCTGGAAAGCATTGAAACCGCGGCTCCCTGCTCTAATTTCCAAAAGTGGGTCTCGCCGTCACCCGCTGCTCCACTTGGGAAAGGCAGACACTGAGTGGCTGGGGGGGGGGGGGGGTAGTGGGGGGGTGGGGTTGTGTGAACGGGTGACCCAGCCCCCGATGGGCCACCGGTGCCCGAGCCGCCCGGAGCTGCCAACAAGCGCCAGACGCTCCGGGCAGAATGCGGAACGCAGCCGCGTGGCCGGGATTGACTCCTGCTCACGCTGAGCCTAAACCCTAACCCTGAGCCTAAGCCGGCCACCGCGCCCCCGGGGTGTTTAGCCACGTAATCGTTCTCGAATCATCCACGATCAGTCCACTGCTGGATTTTTTCCGCTTGCGCCCTTTCAGTTGGCTGCCTACAGTATCTCGCGGCTGTGCGCTGTGATAATCCACACATTTGGAATTTCCTCCCACAAGACATTTGTGCCCTTGACTGACCGTCTTTCCCAGTTCTAATTAAACTAAAACTATTTTTTTTTACTTTGATTCAGCTAAATAGCTCTTTTTCAGAAGTGACCTGGCCACAAATGTTAGCTCAACGAAGTGGCTTTATCACGTGCAAGGTTATAGCAGCCAAATACCCTAAACGCACGTTGATTCTAAATGTGGAAGGACACATCGGAGGACCCGGAGAAAAAGCCACGCAACCACGGGGAGAACACACAGACTCGACATATACAACCGTCAGGGTTGGGATCAAACTCACGACCTCCTACATACCAGGCGAGGGAGTAAACATGTCTCCACAGCGACATGTCCAGGTCTCATATAGACTGTAACCTGCTTCTACATTGTGTTCCTCTCTCTCTCTGTGTCTCTCAGTGAAAGTTTTCGGCTCCGTGGCAATAGATAGGCCAGGCGAATAGCAACTTTGAAGCCTGTGATCTGATTACTTAGCCAGGAAATGGCTTCAGTTGAGGTCCGGTGGATTTCTGCTTCACTGCCTCCGTTGAATTTTCGGAGCTCTCAGTGGTTCATTCTACTGTTTGGCCTCACATAGAGAGACCACAGACTCACATTCAGAACCATAGCCTCGCAGTGACCCACAGACTCACACACAGATCCACAGACTCACATCGAGACCCACAGACTCACATCGAGACCCATAGCGTCGTGGACACCCACAATCTCACACAGAGACCCACAGACTTACATCGAGACCCATAGCCTCGCAGAGACCCACAGACTCACGGAGAGATCCATAAACTCGCAGAGAATTCACAGTGGTTCACGACGATGGAGCTGATGGTCTGCTCAGCGTCTCCACGATCACACGCTGCGCTTTCTTTGGACTGTCGCTTATGAAGGACGTAGTGAATGGATCTGTCTCGAGACCTGTGGATTTGATCTAACGAGGACAATTTTCTGAGAGTTGGAGATTAAATCACGGAGGTTCTCCGGTGAGATCGGAGACAAGGGCATTTGATTCCTCTCGTGGTGACCCATCACATTTAGCCAATTGACAAGTTGCGAGTGGTGGGGTAAAGCGCGGGTACTTCCACATCTCCCATTTCTGTGAGGAGCCTGTGGCGGTGGTGGCGGTGGTGGTGATGGTGGTGGTGGCGGTGGTGGCGGCGGTGGTGGCGGCGGTGGTGGTGGTGGCGGTGGTGGTAGCGGCGGCGGTGGTGGGGGCAGTAGTGGTGGCGGTGGTGGCAGTGGTGGTGGTGTGTGGTGGTGGCGGCGGCGGTGGTGGCGTGTGGTGGTGGCAGTGGTGGCAGCTCTCCGTTGTATTTTCGGGTTCTCGAGGAATCTCCCAGCACGCGGGGTGAAACATCGCAGAACCGTACGGCACAACCACGAGACAAACCCACACGGCTAGGGCGGTGGCAGTGGCGGCGGCGAGAGCTCGGAAGGGGGAGGGGGGAGGGTCGAGGGGCAGAATGAAGCCTGCGGGGGTTACGTAATCCGGTACTTGTGTGAAGCCAGACGATCGTCTGTGTGCGAGCGCGCGTGCGTGCGAATGCAGTTGATTAGAGAGCTCAGAGAAGATCCATTATGTTACCCCCCACCCCAGCCTCTCCATCAGTCACTGACGCCGCTGATATGCGTTCGGTTTGGTCGGGGCGTTGTGTGTGTGGGGGGGGGGGACCTGCCTGCCCCCCACCCCGACTATGTGTATGTGTGCGGTTTTATACTTTTTATTATTATTTTTAACGCCGTGTTTGCGTGGCACGCACGTGTGCAGTAGGTGCGCGCCGCGAGAGAGTGTTTACTCGCATTTGTGTGCTCGCGAAATTTGTTGGGGCAACGTTTAAGTGGGGGGTGGGGTGGGGGGTTAAGGAGGGGGCCGGGGGGGGGGTTACCGAACGGCACGAGACGACGAAGACGACGAAGACGCGAGACGGATTCCACCAGCGGCGCTGCCCCTTTGCCCGCCCGGCTCCGAGAGGGCCCTCCTGGCAGACAGTCTGCCACGCATCTGTTTTTGGCGGAGCGTCGGCGTTCCGCACGGGGCCGCGCGCTAGGCCGGAGCAATGATGAATGACCTTAATTACCCTGCCAAGCTTTTAACATCGGTCGCTTCGACAATGGGATGGTAAATGACTCCCGGTCAGGGTTACGGCGCTCACTTTTTCAGCACGGGAGCGGGTCGGCGGGGGCGTGCCGCGCGTGTGCGGGAACGGTCCCACCCCCCCTCCCCGCTTTTGGGCGAATTTGGGCGCTGCTGAAAAAATTAGGAGCCCTCGTTAAGATGATATGTACGTCTGCGTGTGTGTACGCGTGCGTGGTGCGATGTTCCACTTATTTACTTTGCGTCGCGACAAAAAAACGATGGAGGGGGGGGGGAGGCAAGAGGGGGGGGGGTGAGTTTGAATTCTGCTTGGAAAAGCGAAGGGCGGCACTTAAACCGGAGACGTCGTTTAAGGCATTGCAAAGAAAATAAGCAAAAGGGCACGGACCTATAACACTGGCTACTTGTAATAATAAGAAGAATGTACGGGCCCTTTGGGAATGCACTGCCGGATGAAGGTATCTCTCCAGTCGTGGGGGGGGAGGGTTGCTTTACCATACTTCACCACGCCGGTCAGTACAGGTTGGTGCGCTGGCCGGTAAGGCGCACTCGAGATCTGTTCAGATGTCACTCGCCATTGATCGTGAGCCGCGGGTGGGAATTGAACTCACAGGTCGCCGAGTTTATATTGCGCGGGGCGCTCACCACTGCGCCCCGCCACCCTGGCTACAAACGGCAATGCAGAACTCACAGCTTCAACTGGCAGAATGTAACAAAGGGGGTTCAACTCTTAAATTTAAAGCCACACACAATCCTTCATGAGCGACGATGTAGCCTGGCAAGTGCTGTTGATGCATTACATTGCTAGCCAAATTGTTCATCGGATGATCGGCGAATGCATTGAGTGGAATTTGCTGAAGTGTGCCATCGTAAATGGCTTGAATGCGAGCGTTGGAAAACCAAGTGATGTATACAGATTAACAACGATATTTGTTTTCGGTGTGCTCTTGCCTATAATGCCTCCTCGCAAATCCTGGCAGTATCTATTTCACAGGCCGGGCTCTGTTGATGAGACCCAGACAGTTAAAACCGATGTAGAGTTTGCTCTCTTGAAAAAAAAACAAATTCTGCTGGAATCAATTCGTCTTGGAGAATCGTAGGCCCGTGGACTAAGATAATGCATTTTGTGTTTTTACGTAAAGAGAGTGACGTTTGTCTTCTTCGTTTCAAAAATACATCAAGCCCCATCATTTCAGTGATTTCTGTTCCGGATGTACCACCCCGCATCACCAGCCCACACTCACCTGCATGGTGAAGTATTGTTAAACAAAAGAAAAACCATGATCGACATGACACGGGGTGGGGGGGGGGGCTTTCATCCAGCAGTGGAGTGACAGAGCTCTGTAAATTACGATGAATGCTTCACGATGGCGCACGTTGAGTATTTACACTGCACAAGCGATATCTGTGTCCGTTACGGGGGGGGGGGGGGTTATTTAGTGTACATAAACAAGCGCCAAACTGACCGAAGGTAACGATAATTATCAAACAAGATGTTGGTTGGAGCTTTGGCAGCGAGCACCCATTAATTAAAGCCGGCACGGCGCACGAGGAGAGCGAGCGGCATGGCCACCACGGCGCCCGGCCGCTTTTGCCTCCCCAGTGCTAATGTTTACACACCGCACCACCAGGTACTCGTTTAAGGCTGAGTCGACCTATGTGAGGTCCAGAACCCGTTCAGATATTTGTCGCTGATGTTGGCCGCGAGCGAGAATCGAACTCAGGTGGCCCGAGATGTTAACTGGCGAGATGTTAACCACCTTCGCCTGGTATGCAGGAGGTTCGTGGGTTCGATCCCAACCCCAACGCCTGCTGCTGTATATTTGGAGTTTTGAATGCTCTCCCTGTGGTCGCGTGGATTTTTCTCCGGATCCTCCTGTTTTTCTTTCCGCATTTAGAATCAGCACACGTTTAGAATGTTTGGCTGCTGTAAATAAGCACGTGATTAGTCACTTCGTTGAGCTATCATTTGTGGCCAGGTTGCTTCTGAAAGAGAGCTATATAGCTCAGTGGGCCTGTACTGGTCATTTTTTATACATATAGTTTATAGTTTTACAACGCACTGCGCTAACCGCTATGCCACTGCTGCCCCCGTAACTGACAGGCGTGTAAGCAGGGCTCGCCACATGCACTCTACTGAGCTGAAGAGATGTGGGCTGTCGAACTTAATGTCGAACTTAATGAGAAATGCTTTGCGAGGTTGCTTAGCTCTTGGGTTGCTGTGCCGAGCGAGCGTGCGCTGTAAAAATAGAATACCCTGAAATCTCCAGGCCCACGCCACGCTGGGCTATGTCAGCACAATGCTCTTTAACGTGCATATAAATTTACATTTTCTCACTGTTGATGATAATCGTTACCCACGGCACTTTGTCATTCCGCTGCTCCGTGAAGGCGTGTCTACGCTGTATCGGTCGCGAGGGTTGTTTGACCATACTTCACCACGCCGGTCGGTGCGGGTCGGTGAAAGGACGGCGTAGTCGGCGTCCATTGACCGGTTCTGATATCGCTCGCCAACGATCACAGGCAAGGGTGATATATATAAAAGGCCTTGTTCAATACAAAAAAAACGATGTCTATGAAACTCAGTTTAACACGTAGGCTTTCGCGACCAATATCCATAATAGGGTTTTTTTCGGGGGGGGGGGGGAGGGGGGTTAGATCGTGTAAATACTCTCTATTATCTATGAAACTCATTATTCACGAATGTGGAACATTTTGTGTTGAACAAGAAAGCCCCTGTCATCTCGACAGTGCCCTTGGAATCCCAGCAGTGTTTCTTTTTTTTATATATATAACAGGCCTGACTCTGCCAATGAGACCCAAAAGGTCAAAATCAATGTAGGATTTGCTTGTTTGAACAACTGCTGCCGCAAAATATTTGTTATGGAAAGTGCATGAGCTGACGGATAACAAAGAAATTTTACTTTTTTTACATTTGGAAAGACAAACCGAAAGTATGTTTATTTATTTATTTTCTGACCCATAACATCCATAATAGAGGTTTCTTGGGTTAGATCGCATAAATGTAAATGTGTTGTTAAACCCGCCACCACCCGACACAACCAATTATTAAGGTTTGTCACGCAAAACAAAACATGCCAATTAGTTGCTAGTTCAGCACACCGGTGTGTTGGAGTGTAAACCCACAACATTTTCGATTCGTGTACGACGTTTCGCCAGTAAATACAACTTGCATCATCAGGCGACAGCCGCGGAGATGGAGCGACTAAATCATAGATGGATTCGTTCGTGGCAAGACCACGAGGCAATGCAATGGCACGAGGCCTTCATCTAGCAGTGGATAGATCATGGTGGATGATGATTAACATTGTAAGGGTACGATGTGGCTAATCCGGCCAAAATCCACACGCATTTGTCATCTGTACGGGTCTGGCCTCTTGGTGTTTACTTTGTGCGGAAATTATACGGAACAATTAATTCCATTTTAACATAATGCAATCCTGAGCCTTAACGATTTTCTCACTGTAACGAGCGCTTAATGGCTGTCGAGGATTTGTGTGCGCGCGAAGTTTAAGGTATTTTGTGGCATTACCTTGTGATTTGATTGTGCGTGAATGGGACCTCTGTTAAAATTGGGGTTTTAGGAATTAGTGTAACTTTTTTGCGGGAAATTTGTCAATGAATAGGCCTTTTAGTATTCATGGCTTTAACCCTGTGTCTTATTAAGGCAGAGCTGTCTGCAAACATTGTGAGAGTAACTTAAAGCTGTGCGTGCCTCACATTGGGATTCGTGAGGGCCTTAATTTAGAGAATGTACAAATTATTCTGTTATTTATATATTTTTTAAAAACACAACGTTTATTTAGGCCTTGGGTCTGTGAGAACTTTAATGGCTCCACTGCATGCATTTATTTTCTACAAAGTCGAATGCCTCTTTCACAGGCGAGGCACATGAGATCGTTACATCGTGGGATCGTGAGGGGTGATTTTGGCGGCTCAGGAAGGACTCCATCCAGCAGTGGATTAGCCATGGCTCATGACGTCGATGAATAATTATTCAAACCTCATCACCCTCTCCTCCTTCATCTATCCAGCCAACACAACGATTGGTAAACCCAAAGCAGCTGGGGACTTTAGGTTGTGGTTTAGGTTCGTCGGTCACGGGGGGGGGGGGGATGGTGCAGGTGGTGGGGGGGGGCGTGTGATTGACCATACTTCACCACGCGAGTTGGTGAAAGGAACACAAAAGTCAGATTCTCTCACTGAGTACCTGACTGGTGTGGGTGCGCCTACCAGGCACAGCTACTCACGTCTACAAGTCCCTCCAGCTTCTCCGCATCATCAAGAAGGAGATGATGATGATGATGATAACGGGTAATTATTCGCCGAAACTGGATGCTGTGCAAGATTATTCAGACCAATTGCTTTGATTGAGAACACAACCGATTTGCTCTACTGTCGACTGCGTGGTTGGTCTTCCAAGGCCTGTGCTCATTGAATGTAAAAAATGTCAATGACAATAGTAGAGCTTACACGCTGATGCAATAAACTTACACATTTTGATGTTGAGTTGTTAAGCTCGATGGCTTGTCGCATCGCGAGAGATCGTGGCGGATTGTGGAGGCCTTCACCCAGCAGTGGATAGATCACGGCTGATGATGATGATGACGGTGTTGAGTTGCTTGCGTTGAGGTGTGTTACGGTGAGGTTGTGTCCGTATAGCTGAGCTGGTTTCTTACTTTTCAGTAGTGATCATCAAATCATCGATACAATTCAACGAGTTGTCATTTTTCAGAGCCAGGATTAGTTTTCTTTTTGAAATGTTGTCTCATTTTTACTGTCTCATTTGTATTGTTTCACCTTTTTTATCTACCCCACGAGTGGAACTGTAGCATTGCCATCTCATTGGCATCGCTTGTAAATAAACAGTTCTCACGCAAACGATTCAGTGCACATATTGTGACCGTGATACTCACATCAGCGGTGTTATGTCACGGTGGTGCACAGGGTTAGCGCACTGTGCAACCAACCTGGCAACTTGAGCTCATTTCCCGTCCACGGCTAATATCGGCGACAAGTGATATCATGCACCAGTCCTGGACCTGTCCAAATTGAACTCGGCCTTTAAATGAGCACCTGATGCGGTATGTAATCATCAAGGTTGAAAACCCATTTATTTTGAATATTGAAAATTATTACTTTTTTAACTGCTTTTTGTGTTTTAGTTTGTTGGCCTTTCCTGGCAACTCCGATTAGTACGGTTGGCTACGTACGGTGGGAAAGAAGTTCCACATACAGTACACACATTAAGGGTGGCCGGGCGCAGAGTTGGCCACACCATCCGCCTTGTGCGTCACGCCGGCCTTCAGAATCTGAATATTTATTTATACCGGAAGAATCCGATGCGCTACAAAGCTCCCTCTCACAGATATCTCGTACGTTACAACAACAAACAATACAAAAAACACGACAGCAGTGCAAAACAAAAATATAAAGGTAAACAAAACACCCAAAACACATACAAATGCAACTAAACCATCCCCATTCTACCAGGCAAAGCCCACTGTAGGTATTTCACTTATTTTTCAGAAGCGACCTGGCCACCAATGATAGCTCAACAAAGTGTCTTATCATTTGGACATTAATAAAGCTCTCTACCAAACGCTTTCCCCGCATTTTACACGGGCAACGAGGGCAGATCTTGGTCCTGCGTGTGTATGGTGTGTGTGTAGGTGTGTATGTAGGTATGTGTAGGTGTGTGTGTGTAGGTGTGTGTGTGTGGTGTGTGTGGGGAGCGGTAGTGTAGCGGTTAGCGCGCTGCGCTATGAACCTGGCGACCTGGGTTCGATTCCCGCTCACGGCCAACACCAGTGACGATCATCTGAACCGGTCCCGGGCCTCCCCTAGGTCGACTCAGCCTCAAATGAGTACCTGGTGCAGTGTGTAAACATTGCCACTAGGGAAACAGAGGCGGTCGGGCGTGGTGCTGGCCACCCACCCCCTCGTGTACCGTTCCGGCCTTCATAGGTGCTCGCTAACAGCACTTGCCCCTACAGTCTGTTACAGGCTATACGGGGGATCTTTGTCTTTATCTTTGTTGTGGTGTGTGTGTAGGTGTGTGTTGTGTGTGTGTTGCCCGAGTGGAGCACAACCCCCTTCCGTTAAAATTAGCCACCATGGCCGGGCCACCATTGCCGGGGGTCTGCCCAAAATCAAGGCGCAATTTTGTCCCAGCATCGCCATCGGTCAGTCGGCGCGACCCACCCCACCCACCCAACGAGCGAATAGATCGTCTCGGACGCCGCCAAGCAAAACAACCGTCGATGAGAATGCGTTCTTTCCAACGCCATTTACCTGCCGCCGCCGCCGCCTCACTGCTGGCTCGCCACTTGGGTGAGAAGGGACACAACGGCGGTTAGTCATTAAATGCCTCTGGGCGGCGGTTTCGTGAAACCCACAATTATAGACACGCGGCGAGCGAGCACAAGGCCCTCGCGCGCGCGAGCACACACACACGCGCCGTATTGTTCGGGGGGGGCCCAGCGCTACAAGTTGGCTTTTTTTATGCATCGTGCATGGCCTGGAGTGTTGTGCGTTTTGCGTGTTTTTTTTACGGGTTGCACGTTTTTTTGTCGGGAGAGTGCCGCGGCGTGTGTGTTGCGGCCGCGACGCGGCTGGGACGCGACGGCGTTTTTATTATTGGCGATAGTCGTGACCGCGTGCCTGCAAGAATGCAAAGGTCGTTGTCGTTTGCAGGGGGACGAATCCGACGTTGGCATATCTTCGCGACGCGTGAGATTTTTTTTCTTTCTTTTGTGTGGTCGCTCACCCGTACCGTTCGCCGTCATGTCCGACGGTTCGCTCCCAGCACCCGGAGTGAATGCGTCAGCGGTGGTGGAGGATGACACGCGGTACCACTTGAGAACACGGCGTGGGGCCTCGCAGCGCAACGGCGAGAAACATACGTAGTTGCGTTTTATAACTCGTCCGTTGGACCATTATTTTCCAACAACCAATTACCATTGACGATGCTAGAGATGCAGCTGCCCCCTAATTTTTTTTAGAAAGAGGGGCAAGTTATAACATTATTTATGGGTCCCCTTTGGCTAATTCCCCTCCACCCCTGAATTCAAGCTAATTCTGATTCACCTGTTCAGCAGAGGAATCTCTAATGCGCCTTCAAAAAAAAGTGGATTTTTTTGTCATCCTCATGTAAGCTGTCACGTTGTGCAAGTGTTGGAGGATAGTTCCCAGAATTTCAAAAAGGGATCATTCTTTCAAATTGTATTGGCGCAGGGGCATCGTCTTCCAGGAAATCGGCAACACCACAGCGTGCATCCCCTGTGCGAGAGCACGCACGCATGCAAGCACTTCATCGCTCATCTCGTGGCGTATTTCTGGTATTAGAGAAACTACCCCCCCGCCGAACCCCCCCCCCCCTGACCCACCCTTTTTTTGCGTGAAATCTCGTGAAGATACAGCGAGCGTCGGATGATAGAGCGCACCAAGGAAGACAGAAATCCCCACGGGCGCGTTTCTCTCACCGTTAGTTTGGCCAATTTCAATTTCGGTAACGGGCGGCGGCCCGGGCTATTAAAAAAGCTTCTAATCAAGCAGTGCTTGGGAAGGGCGGAGGAGATGGAGATGGAGGAGGAAGTAGGTGGAGGGAGTAAATCATTAAATGAAGCGATCGTTAATGCGAGCCCTTGTCGATCCAGCGGAGAGCTTCACGACCGCTGCGCGTGGCTTGAGAAGCGGACCGAGAGTGGCCCCCTGCACGGCCTTCCCGTGCGTCCGCCTGGCACGAGGGCCAAGGAGACCTGCGCAATCGTCTTTGCGACAGAAATTGCAACGCACTCCCCACAGATTGCAGTATTGCAGCGCAGTGCATACTAATTCGTCGCAGCCCTTGTATTATAATGCGTGTTGATACGTTGTAACGTTGTGTTTTATATCGTAATCCGACATTTAAATGCGATATTTCGTTGCCATTTCGTATTGCAATGTTGCAATCCGATATATCGTTGCATTGTCGTGTTCCAATGTCGTTTTGTGTAATGTATTCCGTTATTGTATAATGCCGCATCCTGCTGCATACTCGTGGTCCAAATCGCATCGCAAATATCGCGCTCCAAAAACGACAGTGGGGCCGTGGAGGCAACCCCCCACCTCCTTCTAAACTTTGGCTGCAAAGGATAACGCCGTGGGAGTTTCGCGCGGCCGTTTCTCCCGTCGCTAGTCGGGGGCTCCCCGAGTGTTTGGTCTGCTGGACATTTCCACGGTGGCCTGACGCCCGCTGTATATTTGGGATTTGCCCGTTGTCCCCCCGTGGTCGCGTGGATTTTTCTCCGGGCCCTCCATTTTTTTCCCACCCACGTTTAGAATCAACGTCACGTTTAGAGTATTTGGCTGCTCTCAATTTCCACGTGATGCGCCACCTCGTTGAGTTATCACTCGTGGCCTGGTCGCTTCTGATAAAAAAAGCTCTACAGCTCAGTGGGGCCTCACCTGGTAAAATGTTTTTTTGTATAGCTTATCATTTTAGAATGCAGTGTGCCACTGCCGACGCGCGTCTAAGCAGGGCTCGCCACATGCACTCCAGACATGGGCTGTCGAACTTAACGAGAAATGCATTATATTCTTGGTTCTTTCGGTAAAGTAACGTTGAAGGGAAAACAATAAAATAATCAAATGCATTGCTCACGACGCTATGCCACTTCATTGGTGCTATCATTTCTGATAACCAGATCGCTTCTGAAAAAGAACTATCCCGTATAGTTCAGTGGCCTTTATTTGGTAAAATTTAAAATAAAATCGCATTCGCCATCGCCGCTCACGTTTCTGTTGCTGCTGCTTCTGTCGTGTTCGTCTGTAAAACCATTGCCGCCCGTAACGAGCGAGCGAGTGAGCGAACAAGCCGACGGACGGACGGACGGACGGCGCTGACCTCTTCGTGACCCCTTTGTCCAGGGCCCGGCCATCTCCGCCGCACCTGTCGGTCCGCTTTTGAGCTTTTGCCGTGGACCGCCCGAACGAGCAACGTGTGGAGGACGGGCGGTAGGTAGGAGGGGGTGTCGGCCGTGCGACTTCGTCAAGGTGACCGCGACGAGCAGGAGAAGGAAGAAACTTAAGAGCCCCCCCCCCCTCCCCACGTCCTGCGACGGCGCCCCTCGGGAATGATTTATTGATGAGTTCCGGCTCCGGTGAACCCGACAGGGGAGTGCGGGGAGCGTCGGGAACGTTCTGACAGCAGCGTCATCTCAGCACCTGCATCCTCCTTCATGCGTTAATGGTGGAAAAAAATGTTTTGAAATGAAAATAAAGCGCATTGGTCGTCGCTCTGGTGCCAAAAAAATATTTCTTGGCCGACGGACCGCTCTGCTCTTCTCCACGGGACGCCTATTAGTGTTGCTTTTCCTGCTTTACGTGAGAGTAATGTTCATCGCGTGGCAGTAAAAGCTGCTATTTTTTTATTTTCAGAGCTGAATTTTAGCCAAATTACCGTATTCTGCACACTACAAGACACGCTCTTTTCCCTCTGTATTGTAAAGCAAAATTTGGGTGTGAGTCTTATAATCTGGAAGCTGTGCGTGTGTGCGTGGGGATCGGTAGTGTGTGCGGGGAGCGATAGTGTGGCGGTTAGCACGCTGCTCGATGAACCTGGCGGCCCGAGTTCGATTCCCGCTCACGGCCAACACCAGTGACGATCTGAACCGATCCTAGGCCTCTCTTAGATCGACTCAGCCTCAAATAAGTAGCTGGTGCGGTCCGTAAACAATGCCACTTGGGGAGACAAAGGCGGCCGGGCGTGGTGCTGGCCACCCACCGCCTCGTGTATCGTGCCGGCCTTCATGGGCGCTCGTTAGCGGCACTTGCCCCAAATATCATGTTAAGGCTATACGGGGGAACCTTTGCCTTTGTTAGATTTGTATAACTTTAATGACACCGGGCACATGTTGGAGGTGTGTCTTACTTTCCGGAACGTCTTACATTCTGAAGACTTCCATAAGTGCGGGAACAAATTTACTGCAAGCTTTTTTTATTCCCCCTCCGTACGTTGGTGACCAATCTGAGACCATCAACTCACTATGCCCTAAAACCCAGTTTAAACTCTAAACTATTGTTATTTTACCAGGTAAGGCCCGCTAAGCTATATAGCTCTTTTTTAGAAGCGACCTAACCACAAATGATAACTGAACGAAGTGGTTTATCGTGTGGAAATATACAGCAGCCAAACACTCTAAACATGTATTTCTAAATGTGCAGTGAAAAACCAGAGGACATGGACAAAAATACACGCAACCACGGGGAGAGAAACATTACAAACTCCAAAAATGAATGCGTCAGGGTCGGGATCGAACCCACGACCTCCTGTATACCAGGCGAGGCAGTTAACATCTCACCGAGAATTTAAAGCGAGAGTTTAAATCACAGGCGGCTGAAACCAATTCGATCTCAGAATCGCAGCGGTGCCAGCTCAGCTCTCTGACCTCTGAGCCACCCAGCCACCTTCGCAAGGATTGCTTCCTTAAATTACCAAATATTACTGGGGCACTATGAGTGAGGTCGGTGAATAATAATTTATTAAGGGTGAGCTGCTTAAAATCAATGTCACTTCTCATTCGCACGGACAACATTTTCAAGCCTTATCCCCTTAAAATGCTTTCAGCCTTTTAAATGCCCCGTAAACATTTCATGATTCACAGAGGTATACGTTAAATGCAAGAGTATGGATCCTTGCAGCTTTAAATCTAGAATCCGATATATTCTTGTGTGTGTTAAACCAGAACACCTACGTATATATCCTTTAACCCTTTGCCAGTGTATTCTTCACTCTAATGTTGCATCAAAGGTGCACGTAGTCTAGCACAGACACTTTAGTAGCATTGGCATTGCCTATTAACATTTTAAATCGTTAACCAAATAAGAGTGAATTGATACCATTCGCCACTATTACAGCGATATTGTAACGTCGTTGTGAATAGGTTGGAGGGGTGTTTAACGAGCGGCGAGTTGATGGCAGCTGATAATGATGATCCTATGATGATGATCCTATAATGGTGGTCCTCGATATTTCGGGCCACCCCCTTCAGTGAGAATTTGACCATCTTGGGGGGCGGGGGGGGAGTGGTCTTCGACGACAAACGAAGCTGCACGTCTTTTGCAGCGTTTGGGGGTTGCAGGGCCCGCGGTGACTGGGAGCAAGAGTGTTGCATTCGAGGCAACTGAGCAAACACTGAGCCATCGTTGTCGTGACACCTTAAATCCGAGGTCGACCCACAAGGGGGGTGATGGAAGCAGACCCTGGTGGGTGGGTGGGTGGGTGGGGGTAGGGGGTTGGCTGTGTTTAAGGTTGTGTCGTGCAGGGGGTGGGGGGGGGTAGCGGTAGTGTTAGCGGTTGACGCGCTGCGCTACGAACCCGGCGACCCAGGTTCAATTCCCGCTCAGGGGGAACACCGGTGACGATTATCTGAACCGGGTCCTGGGCCTCCCCTAGGTCGACTCAGCCTCAAATGAGTGTCTGGTGTGCGGTGTGTAAACATCACCGCAAGGGAGACAAAGGCGGCCGGGCGTGGTGCTGGCCACGCACCCCCTCGTGTGCCGCGCCGGCCTCCATAGGTGCTCGCGAACAGCACTTGCCTCAACAGCATGTTAAGGCTATATGGGGGATCTTTGTCTTTTTGTTGGGGGGGGGGGGCGGTTCGTCGATGGTGGTGGTGTGCGGGTGGTTGCCCTTCCCGGCTGGCGAGAGTGTGCCTGTGTGTGGCCTCCCCCCAGCTGTTCCCCAGACGTCTGTGGTGCCAGCCAGCCTGCCTGCCTGCCGATCGACGTTTTTCAGTCGGGTCACGACAAAAGGCTCTCTGTCCACCGCCACTACCGCTGTGAGCGTGAAGAGTGTTACCACCGCCACACAGCGTAGGGACGCCTATCGGATCGGCCACCGCAGTCTGGGCTTCGCTACATTAGGCATCGCGGTGGCAAAATGTTAATTGGCTCGCCTGGTATGCAGGAGGTCGTTGATTCGATCCTGACCCTGACGCTTGCTGTATATTTGGAGTTTGCATGTTCTCCCCGTGGTCGCGTGGATTTTCTCCGGGACTTCTGGTTTTCCGTCCACATTTAGAAACATGAGTTTAGGCTATACATTTCCACACGATAAGCCACTTCGTTGAGCTATCATTTGTGGCCAGGTTGCTTCTGAAAAAAAAGCTAGATAGCTCAATGGGCCTTACCTGCTAAAATAAAAAAAAAACTGTAGTTTTAGTTTATAGGTCTCCTCCTCCTCTACCACCCACAGTGCCGGGCTCGTTCTTTTCTCTCGGGGGTTGGTGCTTGTGGGGGAAAGTGACGTAATACAAACAAAATGCATGCGTAGCTCCCTGCTGCGTGTCAGATATTCAGATGGGTGCAAAATAAATGACCGTACGTGATGAGTCTCAAGTCCCAGTAGAGCCAAAGATCTGTTTGGTAGGCATCTAATGGTTCACGCCGACATCTGCCACCTTCTCGACTATTCGATGAACGGTCACGATTTGCAGTCACGGGTCAATTCGGTAATTGGTTACGTTTTTGTTATCACCGTTTTGTTTGCATTGTTTCTAGGTGTGTTTTCATGGGGGTTGTGCTGTTTTGTGTCTGCAGTTGCATTTGCTTGATTTTCACCGATGCCTTATGATGTGTGTTCCAGGGATGTGTTCCCAGATAGCTGATGTATTAGGCCTAGTTACAACATATTAGATGGTCCCTAAAGTATTCCTTTGGATCAAACTGACAGTGTGACATCACTGGAACTGAAGTCAAATCACTTCCCGTTGCATTCTCTGCCAAAAGTGATAAACATGACGTGAAGTCATTTTCACTTTCCGTGGTGGAACTTTTGCTCAAACCGTTAACGTTTAATAGCTTTACTGCTGAAGCTTTACGTCAACATTTAAAGTTTAAGCGATAACGTTGAAAAGGATTAAAAGTATAACATTGCTATGCAAAAACAGTGAGAACTATCACATTTTATATAAATATTAATACATAACATAAAATCTGAGTTTTTGCTTTAAAATTTCAAAATATGATAACTGGCAAAAAAATTAACTGTGTGAAACTCATCTCTTATGTCTACTGTTTAGAGGAGGCTTGTGTTGCAAGTTACTTACAAAAAAGTTTTTTAATGTGGCCATTTTTTTATTTTTGCCTTCCTCTCCCACCCAACTCGACCTCCCCTCCCTTTCCCCATCACCATTTTCGTCTGTTTAGCCTCGTGACCTCTAGCTTCTTGCGGGCAGTGGCTTTTCGAGACGGGACACATTTAGCCGTTGCATTCCAGAATAATTGTGGCTGGGAGGGCTAGCGGGCCTTCGCGGGGAGCAGCACCAAGGCTTCGCAATAAGTTTCCTGAAACGGTACAAATTTCCCTTCGCGTCGGGGCACCTTTTGGCACGGGGCACACTATACCCGCTGTGAAGAAGCGGTGTTCGTGGAAAGCAGCTTCACTGTGAAACGAGTTGATTAAAAGGTGTTGCATAATTAAGGCCAAGGCTTTCTACGTCTAGGCCTAGAGGCCACGATAAGCCGAGGCAATTTTCCTCGTAATCATCGCCGGTAATTGCCACCGGCAACCTATTTACCGTCGGCAACTATGGCAACTTGTGTGGCGATGGCAGAGTGATGGAAGTTGTGTCTACGGAATAACAGAAAACGGTGTTGCAACTGCTGTCGGTGAAGATTGCCTGTGGTATTTGCCCATGGGAGATGGAAGATCACCCACGGTATTTGAAATTGCTGTCGCGTATCATGGCCTTGGGAATGGCTTGCCTTTGGTGTATAATGGCAGGCACACTTTAATTGATATCCAGAGGTCGACAGTTCCATTCGATCTCTTGGGCAATCAAAACAATGGTCCAAGTTTCTTAAATCCCTCTACCTCTATCCACCCAGCAGTATAAATTGGCACACTGCGGTTATTTGACTGGCAGTTAGCACCTCTTCCGAGGTATCTGGTCAGAGTGGAAGAGTAGGCCAATTACCATCACCGAGTGGGGCTCTTCAGAGCTCCCTTTAATGGACGTCGTTCAGCCAGCAGTGGCACGAGCAAGCAATTGCGCCTTTACCTTTTATGGTGGCCTTAGCGCCACCAACTGCCATTGTTGCTTCCTTTCATTGCGTCTAAAGAGAAACTGACTCTCATTCATTATACCATTTCTTTATTTTTTCGCCAGCTCCCCTCCGAAACGTCCATCCGTCACAATGAACCCTTCGGCTCTCTCTCTCTCTCCTTCTGCCCCATATGAAGAACTAATTAAAACGCGAAACCATTGCCCACTTTATTACCTCGACACGGGCATATTTAAGACTGGAAATGGTTAAACGGGCCCCTTGCCTTGGGGCCAGCCAGCTGTAATGAATAATTAAAAACCGTGGCACCAGTAAACCGTGTTTGGGGCTGGGTACGGCATCGTTAATTTGGGTTTTCCCGGCTCGTAAAAAGGCAGCTTTGCAGTGGAATGAGAATGACACGTCCGCCGAATAATCGTTCGTTTCCACCAGTGCATTGCCTTTGTCGAATCGAGATCAGGCTCGAGTGCTCAGAAATCAAATTGACCTTTTCAAGCGTATATATTTGCGTTTTAGTGGGGGTTTTTTCATTGCTCGAAAAGAGATGGGGAGATGGGTGTTTTGGTCATTTTAAATACGCTCATGTGAATCACAACAACAAAGCTTAACAGATTCGTCGATAACACCGTTTGGCCTTCAAAAGGAAAAAACATATTTAGAATTAACAACGATTCAGGCAATGGTCATTTCTTCAGACGGCGTTAAGGAGGACCGTTACCCAAAACATTGCCTATTGTTAATTTCTTTGTTTTAAGGTAACTGTTGTTGAATACAGTTGCGTTTTTTTTATTAGTATTGTCCTTTGTGCTTGTGCACTGCTACCAATGCAGCATCACTAATAATCAAATATGTAAATATATATATATCAATTGCACAATATGCATTGTGTGGACGCAGCTGTGGTGTTAACGGTTCGCACACTCGACTTGCAATCCAGAGGTCAGCGATTCAATGCCTTCTCCTGGCACGGCAGGCGACACAACTGGCCATTTCTTTTTTAATCACCTCGCCGATTGTCCACCCAGCAGTGCATGACGGGTGGACCGCAGCTTCTTCAGTCGATGGGCAGGTCGCGCGTGGTGGCGCAAAGCGTGAGTACTCCAACCGCTTCCAAGGCGTCATGGGGACCGCCCTTACACTTCCAAGGCGTCTGAACAGCGTGGAAGAGTTGGCAAGATGCCCCGTCGCTCTGCCGTGGAGGAGGCCCTTCTGGCCGCAGTGGCGTGCTGCATGCAATTGCAGGGCCACACCTTTGTAATCTAATGCGCTCATTTCGGTATTTTTTTTTCTTGGTGTATCCTTTGTTGTTGTAACGTGGTGATCCACACGATTTCGCCCAGTCTGAATCAAGATTCCGTCTGTGCATTTTGAAATAAGTAGCAATGGCTCTGATCGTGTGTATCATTGGGCCTCGTTGCCTCTGACCTTTGGTAAGATGCCTCACCTGCCCCTTCCACCACCGCGGAATTAATGAACCAACCGATGACGTCAGCGCTTGCCTTGCAGGGGGTGTGGGGGGAGGGGCATTTATTTTACAACCGCACGCGCGCACACCCCACACACGCCCACGCAAAAAAATACAAAGATCCCCCACCCCTGTATAGCCTTTAACACAGTTGGGGCAAGTGCTGGTCGCCAGCACCTATGAAGGCCGGCACGGCACACCAAGGGGGTGAATGGCCAGCACCACGCCCGGCCGCCTTTGTCCCCTACCAATTGGCGATGTTCACACACCGCAACAGGTACTTATTTGAGGCTGAATCGACCTAGTGGGGGGGCAGGACCGCTTCAGATAACTGCCATCGGTGTTATTGGTCGTGAGCGTGAATGTAACCCGGGTCGGCTGGCTTCGTAGCGCAGCGCGCTCACCGCTAAACACTGCCACTCCCCCCGCCCCTCAACAAAGACACACGGCCCAGGCACACACACGCCCACACACACACAGACGGGGTGGGGTTTGAGAGTGTTCAATCGTAAATGGGCAGAGAATAATTTTAATCTTCTAGGGGCCAAAGGTTAATGCGCGCGTGCACACACAGGTTATGCGACGGCATCAGCATTCGCCGGCAACTGTCCATCAAGGGTTTGATTGTGGTTTTCGTCGGTTTTTGTGTGTGTGTGTGTGCGTTCCGTGAAACAATCGGCTCCGTTGTGCCACGGGGTTTTGCAGATGCATGCACAGCTGTGCTCACCGCGCACCTGATGGCCAGGCAACATAAAAGGCCCTTTCTTTTTATATTTCATGCGATTTTTACTTCGCCCCGCGATTGATAGGTTGGGATTTAGTTTTGTCGCCGTGTCGAAAAGCGAGGGCTGACTGGCTTGGTGGGGAAGGGAGAGTGAAGGAGGGTCGTGATACGGGAGATGCGAATGTGTCAATTTAAACACGTGGAGATTTGGCGACCAATGTTATTCATGATAACGTTTTTTTGTTGGGATTGATCGCGTAAAATGTGAACGTGTCGTCCAACCACCTCCACCCGACACAGCCAATTAGTAAGGTTTGTCACGTGGAACAAGACATGCCAATTAGTTACTACTTTAGCACACTACTGTGTTGGAGAGTAAACCCACAAGAATTACAATTTGTAAAGTAGTAATTTACATTTGCGCGAATTAACCCAAAATAAACTGTATTGTGAATGCGAAAATGTCATCCTGCAACCGAGCCATAGCATGGCCGTGCGCAAGCCAGCCTGGTGCAGCTGGAGAGTTGCCAGGGTTGTTTTTCCATTGCAGAAGCCGAGCCGTGCCCTCCATGTACACACGGGATGAGTCAGTCGAGACATGTGGAGACGATGCGGTGACGCCGATTCCCCCACGGTGTGTTGACGACCGTCACATCACACTCGTTGAACGTAGCAAGAGCCCCTGGCCCTGCTTAGCCTCTCTATGTGCGTATGTTGAACCTATTTCGCACGGTACGTAGCCAACCGTGCTAATTGGAAGTGCGGGGGAAGGGCAACAAACTAAATACAAAAAGCAGCGTTAAAGAAATGAGTTTTCAATCTAGATTTAAAAGTGCATAGCTCCAGTGGCTTCCTAATACCGGAAGAGCGTTCCAGACGGCCGCAGAAGCGCATCCGAAAGCATGCGTCGCGGTGACCACCTTTGTTCGATGGCGAGCCAGAAGTCGCTGCTGCTGCTGCTGCGAGAATGAACGGAGTTCGCGTCATGACTTATCCTCCTTGACGAGATCAGCCAGATCCAGGGTGTCTTGTGTGGCCCGGCAGCTCATCACGGATTGGTTCTGGCTAGGCACAGCGAAGGGCCCAGTGGAAAACCACCCGTGCCGCGAGGGCACCGCTCTGGCTATCCTCAAAATGTCACCATTGGGAAAAGCCCGAGTATATTACACACGACGAAAAACACTGGTGGGACGTTGTATTTATGAAGTCATTCAAACACCACGGAAACTTTGGTCGTGGCTTTTGCTGACGACGGTTTTAACAACGATGCGCTTTAGTGCCGCGCAAGTGTCACAACCAGTAACCGAATTCGATATAAATAGCGGTCGCTTTTGTTTTGAGTTTACGGTTTTCGCAGACAACGGGAGAGCTCATCCCTAGGCGGTGCGATAGCGGCCGAGAGATAAATCGCCGTGGGCACGATAGCACCTGACGCAAATGCGAGGGGGGCGTTTGAGGTTGTGCGAGTTGCCATAGGAAACAAAACTGAAACGAGGATTGTAAAGAGGCGAGATAGGACAGTCCGTTACACCAAAAATGCACCGTCCTATCTGATGCCGTGCGCGCGTTGTGCAGGGCCATCGTAAACTCAGTGGGCAGCACACGGTGACCAGTTGTGCCATGCACCGGGGCACCGAGATACGGCACCCGCAGTTTTTGGGGCATCCAGCCCATCCACTCGCTCAGCAATATACGCCGTCTAACCCCACAAAAAACATTTATTATGGATAATATTGGTCGCGAAAGCCTACGTGTTAAACTCGCTCACCGACTCGCTCAATTACCACTCACCGGCTCAATCATTCGGTCACTCGCCAGCTCACTCATTATCCCACCAAATCGCCCACTCATTCACTCACTCGTCCTCTCACTCACCCACTCACCTACTCGCTGATCCAGTCACCCACTCATGCACTCACTCACGCACCCACTCACTCACCCACTCATCCAGACACCTGCTCACCCACTCACTCACCCAACCACTCACTCACTCATACACCTACACACACACTTTTTGCGGTGACTGACCCCATCTGTGTGGAACTCACTGATGGTCCCTCTCCGGGATTTGTCACCAACTCTCAGACAGTTTTTTCAGCAGCCTCAATTCAGAAATGTTGAAACAACTTACAAAACATAACCATTGTGCCTTCGTAAAGGCCTCTGTGGCATAGCAGTAGCGCGATTACCAACTGTAATTACTATGGGTCTCTATATGACTAGGGGTCTCTGTGTGACTATGTATCTCCATGCGAGTCTGTGGGTCTCTACGTAGACTCAAGACAGAAGACATGTATATTGCCTTTCCAAAAGTTTATGCGCTATAATGATGGCGCAAATACCAAATGCACTGATTAATGGCTGTTGTTGTGCGCTTTTATTTTTGCGTACGGTGATTTATGAGATTTTTTTGGGTTAGATTGCGTAAATATGAATGTGTCGTTACACCAGCCACCACCCGACACAGCCAATTAGTAAGATTTGTCACGTAAACAAAACACTAATAATTGGGTGTGTCGGGTGGTGGAAGGTTTAATGACACATTTTAATATATATCCGCAATCTAAACCAAAAAACCTCTTTGGATCATATTGGTCGCGAAAGCTTACGTGTTAAACGGTTATTATTTAGTGAGGATAGGATGATAACACGGTAGTTGACGTGCTGCACTATGAACGTGGAAACCTTAGTTCGATTCCTAGGCATGTCTAGCATCCATCAGTGGTGAGTGATACCTAAAATAATCCTTGCCCTGCCCCATACAACGATCCGCGTGATGAAGTATGGTCAAACAATTCCCACGATTGACATGGTGTGGGATGGTGTTCATCCAGCAGTAGATAGGGAAAAGGCTGTAAATTATTTTTATTTTAAAAGGCATAATTTGCAGTGATTTAAGAACACTATGTTAATTTAGTTAATAAGTTGCGTAAACATATAAACAGTTTACTCTGAAATGCCGGGTACATGGCAGGAATGTCCGGCAAAAAAATTGGCAACAATAAAACAACTCAAATTACGTTTGCTTGTCTGATGTAAAAGCAATTTCACAAACATTACCGTTATATATATTTTTTTCATAAAACATCATTCTGGTAAATTTAAGCGCTTTTGGGTTGAAGCAGTCACGGACAGTGATTAGCGCATTCCACAACGAACACTGCAAGCTCAAAGTTAAACTCCCGGCTAACATCAGTGGCGAGCGATATCTGAGGCAGGCTTTGGGGGTTCTCACCCCAGGAGTCTAAATTCAGCCGGGTCGGTCTCGGTTGGCAACCCAGAAAATCATTCAGAATCAGAATCTTAATTTATCCTCGAGAAATCCGATGAGCTGTTAAGTTCTTTTTCACAGGTGTCCAGCAAACATCTGTGAATTCAGATGTCTGCTGGACATGGCTATAGCTACCATACCGACGTGCCACCTACTCCAGTCTATGGTAGTGACCCCCGGGATATATTTGGTGAGAAACTAAGCGCCGGTTCTACCGTTCACTAACCTGCACCACCCAGCGTGGTGAATTATGCCCAGGCAACCGCCATCACCGACACAACAGGCGGATTCCTTCATCCAACAGTGGCTTAACAAAATACTGTAATTGTTGTTCGTGTGTCTGCTACGAAGAACGTGACTCTTTGACCGTAGGCACTGTGCAATGGCAATTCTCGACAATGCCACCCATAGGAATTGTCAGATAGACAAACCCCGCATGTCCTGCAGGGCAGTGGGCAGTCTTGCGCAACACCTGCACAGCAGCTGTTGGTCCTGGAGGGGGCTCATGTCATCCCCGTGCCAAGCAGCATCCGACACCTCCGGCAGTGTTTCCTTCCTTTCTTCTCTTCTCAAGATAAAAAGAGGGCCCCATTAACTGCAGCTTTCCTGCCAAACTCCCCTTTTGAGTGTAAACGCGACCCTCCGCACATCCACGCTTTGCTGCTCACATCGAAGCCAGTCCAGCCACCCTGCCAGCCGCACGCCGACTCACCCGTCAAATCCAAACAAAGCCTCGTGCGAGCCAGATCTCCGTCCAAGGAAAGTCTACCAATTATAATTCGACGTAGAAAGAGAGAGTGCGGATAGGTGCGGGCACATTTGCATCGCTCTGCTCTTAGTTGTAAGGATGCTGGCACACGGCCAATGAGGGCATCGTGTGTAATGAATTGGCCTGCCTGCCTATCTGCCAACCTACAAACTCACTTTCCTATTTACAAACCTACTTATCTAGCTACTCCCCCACCCACTTACCCACTCACCCACCCACCTACATACTAACCCTCTCACCTACGCACCTTTTTTACTACCCACACACTCACCTGCCTGCTTGCCTGCCTATCTCCCAACCTACCAAGTACCAACCTGCCTACATACCTATCTATCCACCTACTCACCTACCTACCCATCCACCCATCTACCTGTCTGCATATCCACACACCTACCAAACTATGTGCCTTCCCACCCTAGATGCCTTCTTGCCTACCCACCCACGAACCCACCCACGCACCTAAGTACCCATCAATCTCCCTAATCCCGATATCCAATGAGGCTCCACATGTCTAGGCTCTGCGAGGCAACTCTGTTGCTCATTTATCACATTTAGTTTTATGAATGACCCTCCTGTGACGGCAAGCAGCATTATTTCTGCGTTAATTTGTCCACCAAACAGCATATTTATATAAAAAAAAATCTGTTTAATTCCGGCACGCACATTATTCAGTTTTTTTTTCCACGTTGGAATTGTATACAATATAAACACAACGGGGATTTATGAGCCCTCGAAATACAATTGCAAACAAAGACACTGTACAGAAAGAGTGGGGCCGCGGAGAGATGCCCTTATGTATATGGTGGAAGTGTTGGTGAAGTGTAACTACAGTGAGGGAAAAAAAGTATTTGATCCCCTGCTGATTTTGTACGTTTGCCCACTGACAAGAATTGATCATTCTATAATTTTAATGGTAGGTTTCTTTGAACAGTGAGGGACAGAATAACAACAAGAAAATCCAGAAAAACGCATGTCAAAAATGTTATAAATTGATTTGCATTTTAATGAGGGAAATAAGTATTTGACCCCCTCTCAATCAGAAAGATTTCTGGCTCCCAGGTGTCTTTTATACAGGTAACGAGCTGAGATTGGGAGCACACTCTTAAAGGGAGTGCTCCTGATCTCAGCTTGTTACCTGTATGAAAGACACCTGTCCATAGAAGCAATCAATCAATCAGATTCCAAACTCTCCACCATGGCCAAGACCAAAGAGCTCTCCAAGGATGTCAGGGACAAGGTTATAGACCTACATAAGGCTGGAATGGGCTACAAGACCATTGCCAAGCAGCTTGGTGAGAAGGTGACGACAGTTGGTGCGATTATTCGCAAATGGAAGAAACACAAAAGAACTGTCAATCTCCCTCGGCCTGGGGCTCCATGCAAGATCTCACCTCGTGGAGTTGCAATGATCATGAAAACGGTGAAGAATCAGCCCAGAACTACACGGGAGGATCTTGTCAATGATCTCAAGGCAGGTGGGACCATAGTCACCAAGAAAACAATTGGTAACACACTACACCGTGAAGGACTGAAATCCTGCAGCGCCCCCAAGGTCCCCATGCTCAAGAAAGCACATATACATGCCCGTCTGAAGTTTGCAAATGAACATCTGAATGATTCAGAGGACAACTGGGTGAAAGTGTTGTGGTCAGATGAGACCAAAATGGAGCTCTTTGGCATCAACTCAACTCGCTGTGTTTGGAGGAGGAGGAATGCTGCCTATGACCCCAAGAACACCATCCCCACCGTCAAACTTGGAGGTGGAAACATTATGCTTTGGGGGTGTTTTTCTACTAAGGGGACAGGACAACTTCACCGCATCAAAAGGACGATGGACGGGGCCATGTACCGTTAAATCTTGGGTGAGAACCTCCTTCCCTCAGCCAGGGCATTGAAAATGGGTCGTGGATGGGTATTCCAGCATGACAATGACCCAAAACACACGGCCAAGGCAACAAAGGAGTGGCTCAAGAAGAAGCACATTAAGGTCCTGGAGTGGCCTAGCCAGTCTGCAGACTTTAATCCCATAGAAAATCTGTGGAGGGAGCTGAAGGTTCGAGTTGCCAAACGTCAGCCTCGAAACCTTAATGACTTGGAGAAGATCTGCAAAGAGGAGTGGGACAAAATCCATCCTGAGATGTGTGCAAACCTGGTGGCCAACTACAAGAAACGTCTGACCTCTGTGATTGCCAACAAGGGATTTGCCACCAAGTACCAAGTCATGTTTTGCAGAGGGGTCAAATATTTATTTCCCTCATTAAAATGCAAATCAATTTATAACATTTTTGACATGCGTTTTTCTGGATTTTGTTGTTGTTATTCTGTCTCTCACTGTTCAAATTAACCTACCATTAAAATTATAGACTGATCATTTCTTTGTCAGTGGGCAAACGTACAAAATTAGCAGGGGATCAAATACTTTTTTTCTCTCACTGTATATATAAATATACAGTTGTTATCTTATTACATATATACAAACATAACAATTTACAGATATCTACCAATCTACTGTTGGACATTGGGGTTGTTTGTCCATACTTCACCCCACTGGTCAATGCGGGTTTATGTGAAGAAGCGGAGGGTGGGGGGTTGCCCGGGATAGGTTCAGAAATCACTCGCCACTGATATGATAGCCGTGTCCGGGAATCAAGCTCAGGTAGTGGAGTTCATGGGTACAGCAAAGAGGGAATCGCTTGATCGTGGACGACTTGAACATGGGCAGGGAGTCGACAGCACGGACGTCTGGAGGTGGTGATTGGGGGGGGGGGGCGGAATTCCATACTGTGGGGCAGCAGAGGAGAAGAAACGACCTCCCACAGAGCAAAGGTGAACGTTATTTGTCGTCTTCTTCTTCTACTTCCATTCTCTTGGTGTTCACGACCGTTGTGGGTCAAACCTGCCGTGTGCTCTTGCTGCCCCAATGCATCTTCCCTCTGCTGGCTCCAAGATTCTACTGCTATTATTATTATTCAATCACTCATTTACCCAGGAGAGCCACACAAGAGTACGGGAGGGTTCCCGTGCTGCGTTGGGGGATGTCCGGCGAACACCTATCGCATGCAGAGCATGGGGACAACAGCGTACAAATTCCACGCAGAAAAATGCACCCGAGTCGGGAATCGAACCCAGGTACACGTGGGCTGCGAGGCAAGCGCGTCACCGCCGCGGCACCCCGAGATTATTCTTCTTCTTCCCCGATCTGTAGTCCACTCGTCCTTTCTCCATTCTTTGATGTTGCTTGTCCAGCTGGCACGTCAAGGTCTGCCATGCCCCCTCGCGCCTCCTCCTCGGTGTTTAAATAAGCTCAACCGATCTTGAATTACACATTAGCATCGTTGTGGAGAACATATACAGATGTCATTGACATATATAGAACAGAATAGCAAAGCACGCAATGTCTCCTTCGCCATATATGCATCTCTCCAGATTAAATATATCTGTTGAAATCCAGCGCGGACTCGTGGCCTCTTTGCCTCAAGGATGAACAAAGCTGAGGATGTGCCTCGTGAGCGATTGTGAGGCAGCGGCGATTGGAACGCGTTGAGGCTAACGTCGTTGCAAAATCATTTAGCAAGGAGATGGAGCGACGAAATCGGATCGTGTGCCGGTGCTTGGCGGGTTTATCACGCCGTTGGATCACGGGCGGTGATGGCAGCTCGTGGAGGCCTTCATCCAGCAGTGGATTGCCCATGGCTGATGATGATGATTAACTCATTCTGCACAAGACTGTACTGCATAACGTTTAGCTCACTGTGTTTGTGTAGCTTGCCATCATTTGGTAAAATACCCTGTTCTACTCATTTAACTGCTGTCCTCGGGGTGTTCCGCAATTTTAATTAAACTGTGTTGGGATAATGGGGGCACATTCCACCTCCTTTGTGTTACACGAGAATGAGTTATTGGGCTATTAATCAATACCGTGAGCCATGGTCGATCCACTGCTGGATGAAGACCTAATGACCATCACCAGCCGCCGTATATCCACCACTCGATGAGAGTATTCCAGTCATTGTTATTGTCATCGTCATGACGATCGGAATCAATGTCTCAAAATAATAATTTGCGTCGTCGTGGAATATAGAAATTATTTTCATTTATCATTCTGCAGATCGGTCTAGTGATTTTCGAGCGCTTGCACAGCAAGAAAATTCGAAAAAAGTGGCGGGTTTTTTTTTTCAAATTTTCTTGTGGTTTTCACACCTGATGATGATTGCTTGCGTTGCAGTAGAAACGTAGTGATAATTTTATTGTTTTATATTTGTATTATTTTATTGTTTCCCTTCTACGTGACTTTACCGAAAGAACCAAGAATATGAATCCCTGCAGTCACGAAAACTTTAAATCAAAATATAAATTACAGTTAACCCGAGTGTGTGTGTGTATTTAGCGATAGTGCGTTTAGCGTGCCGCACAATGCACCCGACGATCCGAGTCCGACTCCCGCTCACGACCAACAACCAGTGACAGATAATTAACTGAAACCGGTTACCGGGGCCTCCCCTAGGTCGACTCAGCCTCAAATGAGCACCTGATGCGGTGTGTAAAATATCGCCACTGGGGAGACAAAGGCGACCGGGCGTGGTGTTGGCAACCCAGGCCCCCTCGTGTACCGTGCAGGCCTTCGTAGGTGCTCGCTAACGGCACTTGTCCCAACAGCCCGTTACGGCTACACACGGGGGCTCTTTGTCATTGTATTTAGACAAAGGAAACATCTTCTCAGGAACCCGTCAGGACTCGGGACATTCTTGGCCTCTGTCTCTCTCTCTCTCTGCCAGACAAAAGCGATTGCCCTCGACGGCGTGAAGTGCACGGGAAGGGTCTCCCTTTTGTCCTTCCTTCGAGGAGGAAAAGATCCAGACGCTTTAAATATAAAAAGGGCCACTTGTCAGAGCTTGTGTATTGTAAGCTCGTGACAAGCCTCGACATTGTAGGTGTATTCAGGACGGATGAGTCGGAAGAGTGGGGGGGGGGGATGACATTGCCAACTGTTTTAATGGCGATTGACTGCGAGTCCGCCGTTAAATCAGCGTGCGGTTGAAATAGGGGAGACAAGCCAATGCCATTACCAGGCTGCGGTTATGGATTGTGAGTGCCTTTTCACGCAAACAAGACGAGTTCATAAATCATGCAAGCAGCGCTCCGTCTCTTCGAATGTCCACGCGTAAACTGTACAACCAAGACCAGCGTCAATCTGCCCCATCTCGTCGAATCACGGAAAGCTCAGCAAGGCAAGATTTGTCCCCGGCGAGCACCTGGATTGGGTGACCAACCACCAGGGCTTGCCAGCTGCTGTAGGCGTGGGGGGCTGCGAGGTGTGGTCAGTAGAGCCCCTCCCCCCCGCCATCCCTAGGGTCACGACAAATTGGGGCGACCGCCCTGAGCCCCACACGTTGGGGGGGCCCCCTGCTTTGACGTCACGGTGCCAGACCAGATGTAATTCTTCCCGTATATTTTAAAGGCGTCGGGGGGGGGGTCCCACATGCTTTACCCCGGGCTCCAGGCCCCGTACCCCCCCCCCCCCCCCGCCATGGACTGCCCTGGCTCCTGAGTGGCACTCAACCCACCAAGAAGCCACGACACTCGCGAATGGAACTGCATTCCTCGGTGCAAAATACCATTGGCAGTGGGTACGTCACAAGTGAGGTCGTGGCAGATTGATGTCGTTATTGTTGTTTTCTTTACTTGGCGCTTATGCCACTTGCGTGCTGCTCGTGTCTACACGCGCGCGTGCGTGCGCGTCAGCGCGCCGCGCTACGAACCCGGCGACCCCAGTTCGATTCCCGCTCACACCCACCAAACACCGGTGACGGTTTATCTGAACCGGTCCTCCCCCTAGGTCGACTCAGCCGCAAATGTGTACCTGGTAGCGGTGGGTGTGTAAACGTCGCCACTGGGGGAGACAAAGGCGGCCGGGCGTGGTGCTGGCCACCCAGCCCCCTCGTGCGTCGTGCCGGCCTTCATAGGGTGCTACTCGCTGACAGCAGCCGCCCCCCTGTTATACGGGGGTGGTGTTTATCTCTGGACAGGGAGTGGAGTGGCCTTGGCGCTTCGAACCCGGCCACCCGAGTTCCATTCCCCGCGTTTCTGAACCACCAACAGTGGCGACTGATGGAACCGGTCCTGTGCCTCCGCCAGGTGAACTCAACCTTAAATGCCGTTCCGGCCTCCAATAGGTGCTCGCTAACACAAGGGCACTTGTCCCAAGCCGCCTGTTTAAAGGCTAACACGGAGGGATTCTTGTTTTTATTTGAAGCTTTCGTGACTGCAGGAATCCATTTAGTATTTTGGTGGCGCGCACGCGTTTATCGAGACGCCACGAACTTGAGGTGAACTTAACCCCCGCTTCTCTCCACCACCACCACCACCACCAACCCCCTCATCTCCGTGTGTCCGTGTTTCACCATGGCCAGGGTATAGATATATATATAAACCGTCCTTGTGGAACAACAGCAACAACAACCCGTGGTGACCTTTGGGCATCCAGACCTCACCACAGCCAGCGACTCAAAAGCGACTCGCCAGTAGACACCAAACACCGCTCGCTGTGGGCCTGACGTGTCACGCGCCACATCCGACGAACATGGTTGCGTTTACCACGACTGTACTTTACCTCCGCGTTTACCACGGGGGCCGGCCATAAATGACGTCACGCGATTTTGGACGATTTTTGACCCCCCCCCCTCAAATATGACGTCACAAAGCTCTTCCCCCCGCCCCCCCCAAAAAATCATATTTCCATTTTGAAAATAAAACACGCTTCAAATCGCTTTAAACTATTGTCATCGTAGTGCGTATTTAATGTGGCGCTGCACTCTGATGTTGAAGGAGTGTTGTAGTGCTGTTATAACAATTCTATATTTATTTAAAGTTGCGCATTTTGATGTGACGTCACATTTCTCACCCCCCCCCCCCCATGTCACACATCGTCACAAATGTCTGACCCCCCCCCCCCCCAGGTACGTGACGTCATTTATGGACGGCCCCGCGACTGTACGTTTACCACGAATATAGTACCGAGTACGCGCCTGTAATTATGATACGCAGATCAACGATGATGTTGCATTGTGTATGATTTGATTGTCCGAAGGTTGTTATTTTAAAGCGTACTCGTGTATTGTTTTGTTTATTATAAGGCCGTCGAATGTGATGATTTAGATTATAATCCGGGCACTCCTGTGTGCTGCGTATCCGATCTACCGTTTGTAACAGCCATGGAGAGCGAGATGCGAGCCCTGTTTTAAAATCGTTCCGCGGATAGGCGTGTGTGTGTTTTTTTGTGTATATTTCTCTATTTTTGTGTATTTCTAGATTTTGTGTGTGTATTTTTCTAGTTGTGAGTATTTCTCTATTCGTCTGAATTTCTCTATTTTTGTTTATTTCTCTAGTCTTGTGTATTTCCATATTTTCGAGTATTTCTCTATTTGTGGGTATTTAAATATTCTTGCATATTTCTGAAGTTTTGCGCATTTCTCTATTTTTGTGGATTTTTCTGTTTTTGCGCATTTATCTATTTTGTGAATGTCTATATTTGTGTCTATTTTTTAATTTGTGTATTTCTCTATTTTTGTGTATTTCTGGGTACTTGATGCGTACGCATCACGCAAAACCTGCCGTTTGACATTGCTCGATATTGAATCCCTGTGTTTATTGCTCTTACGATAAAACATTTTTATTGCTATATTGTATCTGATATTCGAATGAATCAACCAGATAAGGGTGGGAACTTTGACACCGTGAGAGCTGATGCACTGCGATATTAATCCAATGACCTCTGGTGTGGTCTGGGACGATTTCTGCTGCTGTTATTTTTAGCTGCCTTCACCAAGCTTAGAAATGTATGTACTTGTGCAATTTGAACTTTACTTAACTTTTTTTCACGTATTTATTTTCGAGCGATTTGCTTTCCCTCCTTATGCTTTGCACTCCGATCGGTGTTTTTTGTATTGTTTGCTTTTGTAACTTTCTGACCCACCCCTAATGGACAGCTGTGAAAAAGAGCTTCATCATAGCTCATCGGATTTCTCCAGGATAAATGAAAGATTCTGATTCCTGGCCAGGGCTTGCACCAATAGCGAGTGATATCTGATATACCGGTCATGCCCACCATCCCTCCACGCTACCATCAACCCGCACCTAACATTAGCACGGTTGGCTTACGTACGGTGCGAAAGAAGCTCAACGTACATTCATTCGTACTCACCGGCATGGTGAAGTATGTTCTAACATTCCCCACGGATGACACGGCATCAGGAAACCTCCATAAGTTGATTGATTGACTCTGTGAATTGCCGTAATTACATTTAAAGCGGATGAACTATAGTGGTACATGTAGCGGCTGTTTTTGTAAATCCACCGCTGAATGAGTGCCTCCCTCCCACACAATTGGGAGTTATTTATCATACTTCGCCTTGCTGGTCAGTGGAAGATAGCGAAAGTAAACATAAGTAGTATATGTTTTTTGATTAAGCGCTTTAGAAGCAAACGTTGAGGCGTTGTTAATGTTAGGAGCGTTTTGGTTGTGGCCTTTCATTGATCAAAAGAGGCAGCCACACATGATTTTAGGAGCATAGTACACGTGATCATCGCAAAATATCCACTCACAACTTCTAAGCAGCGTTTGGCTCTAAACAGAGAAACTAATGTCTCTGAAAATTGGGTAATTGCGGTATTATAAGCAAAATAAAATCGCGGTCACGTTTGACGAATGTAAAATAAAATTTGACGTAGCACCGCGCATAGTTGATTTATCGAAGCTCATTACGATCGGTGAAATTTTATTCCGTCGGAAATATTTTCTATAGCAAACACAACAAATGGATGATGTGCTCTAGGTCATTGTCCTCTCGGGGACACATCAGGCTGTGATAATTTTTAACACTTCAGTAAATGTTTTATGACTGTTGAACCATTGTATGCCTAAAAACAAATCGCGTATGGTCAAAGGTTATTCGTTTTCAAGCTTTACAAACAAAGGTTAAATCATGCATGCGTTATATCTGTCCATCCGCCTTGCCCATCCGTCTGTCTGCAACATGGGTCCACGATGACTCTCGTTATGATGAGACAATATGAACGGACCTTTATTATAAAGTTGTGTTGCTATTGAAGATTTATTGTACTGCATACCTGCCAAATTTATCTAAGCATGGCCCAAAACTTGCAGACACAAACCAGTGCAAAAAGTTAGATTTGCAAAACGCATTTTGCCAGACAGCTACCCGTTGGCTTTCATACTGCTAATTAAATACTTCCGAGGACAATTACATTTTCTATATAATTTACAGAAGCCATGAGAATGCATGATTTTTGTTCCCTGTTATTTTAAACCTTTTTTGCCATCATTCGCGAACACGGTTTGTCAGATTGTTATCCTGTCTGGAATATCATCGCAAGGCCTTTGTGTCTGCTCATCCAGACAAGGGAGTGGGGGGTGGTGGTGGTGGGGGTTAACAAAAATAATTTAAAAAGTTTTCAAAGAAACATAATCTGACAGCCGATATTGGCAGACGGAACAAAGAAGGAAAGACAAGCAAAAGATGAGCGTAAGAAAGAAAGAAAAACACGTGCATGCAACAAGACAAAGGTATATTAGTTTACAAGTTACACAGGACAAGGGCGCAAAGTTAAATGAGGTGGTGGAGATGGTGGTGGGGGAGGAGCACTTTTCCACCGGAGTGGCAAGGCCAAAGCCCTGAGCCTTGGCCTGCGTAAGTTGACTCTGAGCAGGGACAATGTGGCTTTCCAGAGGGCTATTGAGAGCTGCTAGAGGTTCGGGCTAGCCTGTCACTCAGGGACATCAGGGCGCGCGTCTAATTGCTTTCAGTTAGAAAGCCGCCCCCAGGGCCAACTCTATATAGGTTCTTTTTTTAACCCTTTGAATGTACAAAACGATGGCTGTTGTGGTCGAAACGCACACTTTGTATAATCGATGGGGTTTTTTTCATAGCTACTTCAAATGTTTGTGGTTTGTCTGCCTCGGTTGGTCGTGTCGTTCTCGGCGAATTTTTTCGCTGGCTTGCGGTGGTAATCCACCAACCCTCGCACTTTGGTGGCACGGCTCGGTGGATCACACGAATTTGTGAAAGCTCCCAAACACCGCATGGCTGTGATGCAGCCAGGGAGATGTTAGTACAGCAAGTGGATTGAATCCATCCGTGTGGAGCTCCAAGTGTTATCCCCTCGTGTGCAGGGTGGGGTTTTCTCCAGTATTTCCCTTACATGGAGCCAAACTCTCATTCATGGGATGAATGTATTTATCTTGAACTTATTTCACACCATACGTATCCCAACCGTGCTAATCGTGTGGGGGAAGGACGAGAAACTATACACAAAAATGAGTTATAAAGAAATGAGTTTTCAGTCTAGATGATGTAAAAATGCATAACTCCAGTGACACCCTAATATCGGGAGGAAGAACATTCCAGACGGCCGTAGAAGCGCATCTGAAAGCGCGCGATGCAGCGACCATCTTTGTTCAATCGAATTCCCAATGCAGAATTCTCCTGACAAAGGGTCTTGAGACTCGATGCTAATTTCCTGGATAAATGAAGGACATCATTATTCCTATATTGTTTGTTGAGATATGTTTTAATGATACATTTCTTATGATATGTGACTCACTCAACCAGTAATCTGTATTAAATCATGTGAGGGCTCATTGAGTTTCATTATCTGTTCTGCAACACACAACAGAGTCTCTGTAATTAAGTACGCACACAATTCAATGCTGAGCTGGAGCAGTGATAAGTGTGATCGGCGCATTAAACCCAGCTCACCTGAGTTCGATTCCAGGCCACGGCTAACATCAGTGACGATTGATAACCGAACTAGTTATGCCCCCCCACCCCCCTTCCACCAACTCGCACTCACCAGAATGGTGAAGTATGGCCAAACACGAACAACACGGCATGGGGAGGCTTTCATACAGCAGTATATTTACAAATGACTGTAACAAAAAAACATAATGAGGTTCCATTGGCAGTGGTATACAAGCACATGAATACTGCCTTGTAACATACAGTACAAATATTTATAGCCTAATATTTTAACAATGGCCCTACTCCAAAACATAAATTATACTCCATCCCAAAGCTAAGCCATTACCCGAAATGATAGCCTGCTTTTTAAAAAAAATATAATCAAAGCAAGCCTGGTTTCATATATAATAACGTTAATTTAAATAAATAAAAACGAAACTCACAGCCCTTTGCCAATATACTGCTGGATTAAGGCCTCCCCATGCTGTGTCAGTCATGGCGGTTGTTTGGCCATACTTCACCACACTGGTTAGTGCGGATTGTTGAAGGTCAGTTGCCCAGGACCGATTCAGATATCGCTCGTCACTGATGTTTGTCATTGGTTGGGAATTTAACTCGGCTCGCCACGGGTTAATGGGTCCGGTGAATATTTTCCGTGTCACCGGTAGACTAAAATAGGTGGCATGTGGCTAAGTAGCCACGGCCATAGCGTCCTCGTTACCCGGACAGACCTAGCTGAAATTAAGCCCAAACATAGCTTCTTCTTGGACACTCTGCCGTGGTGTGATGGTTATCTCACTAAGACTTGCTACCCAGGAGGTCGGCCGGTTCGATCTGCCAGCATGGCCAAATGAAACATTGGTGCTAGTTTCTGATGTCCTCTCCCCTTCTGACCGCCCATGTAGCATGAATGAATATACAACAGGAGGTCAGCTGACCGCGCGTGTCTGGGTAAAGCGTGAGTACGCTCACCGCTTCTAAGATGTCTGGTCAGGCATGGTAGACTCAAAAACTACTTCCTAGAGGGACTCTCGAGAGCCCCTTGTAGTGGAGGCCTTTTTTTGACAGCGGTGGCATCAGCCAAGCACTTTCAGGGCTGCACTTTTACCCTTTGACAGATTATTCACGGGTCTTGGGATGCGTGCTGAACGTGCGTGCAGATCGCAGACTCTGAAGAACCCCTCTCGTGTTGGCTCTGCCTGTCCTCATCGACGAGTTTTTTTCAACGGTGTTTTGTCTCTCGCCGGCGAGTTCATTATTTATTTCCTCTCTCGTGTTGGCCCTCTCTCCCCCTCGCTCTCTTTAAGCTCGCGCTTTCTGCAAGGCTGATAAGAGAGTGGAAACAGCTGTGGCTACAGGCGGCTCGAACAAACATAAACAACCTGCACGGGCCCCCTGAACAAAAAAGGCGCTGTTGTGTGGCGAGCCAAGCATGTCCACGTGCAGCAGCAGCGTGCCTTTGCGGCTGGCCCCGATATGACGGGGCTCCCTGATAATTATTTTTGAAAGATTCGTTTATTTATGAAGCCACTTATAAGTCAGGAATTCCCCCCCCCCCCCAACACCCCCACGAAGCATTCTGCCCCCCTTCCCCTACCATGCTTTGCAGATGTGCCGTCAATTTCAGACTGTTTCGGCGAATGTCATGCACAGGTACGTCGTCATCGTCGAGTCATGATCAGTCCACTGCTCCACTGCTGGATGGAGGCCTCGGCAAGCCTTCGCCCGTCTCTCACGGGGCCACCGCGACGTGGCCGTTCACCCCGCCAGCCACCGTCTTCCCCCTGCGCGCGAGCTGATCTCATTGCTCAACTTCCGTGGTGGATTAAGCGAACGGAAAATAGTGTGACAAGCACCGGCAATTATGCACGCTAACCCAATAACTATGGGGCAGCGGTGGCGCAGCGGTTAGCAAGCTAAGCGACGAGTCTGGCGACCTGACATTGACTCCCAGCCACGGCTGATATCAGGTGGCGAGCGACATCTGAATCGGTCCTCGTGGTCAGTGTGGTGCTGCTGCCAGCATCCATCTCGCTCCGGCACACGAACTGTCATCTCATCGGCTCCATCTCCACCGTGGTGGGCGTCCTCTGGGGCGTGTTTTCACCGGTTTGCTGCCACTCCGTAATTTATTTTCGCCCGCCAGCCACCGTCTTTTTCCAAGCGTTGCGTCCTGCCTAAGGCCCACTTTTCATTCCTGCAACGGTTGATCGTTTTAACACGAAACACGAGCTCACTTTATTTTCCAAATCTGGCGAATATATCCCGCACAATGTTTTCGCGTTCTTTGACACGAACTAAGTTTCAGCGGGGGGGGCGGGGGGGGGGTTCGAGTCTGATTGTTTTTTGAACATGGGCCTACAGCGTGTGACAAACACGGATAACAAATTACAGAACCGTGACCGATTCATTTTATCTGTTCCTGCTATTTTATGCCAAAAATGGAAAATCTGGCTGAGAGAGTCTCTCTCCCCACCCGTCCTTTATTATTGTTTTCTCTCTCCCCTCTGGGTAATACATAAGCCAACTGTAACGTTACGTCACGGCACACAATTGCTTGTTGTTCGTTTTATTACTCGCGCTATCGGTCAGGACCGTTCACAGATAAAATGTAATTTCCTCGTCAACTCGGTGTTTTCATCTTTCCACTCGACGCGCCGCGGGGCAGAATGTGTGACCTTGCGCATGATTGAGAGCCCCACTTGCATGGTGGAAGAAGAAGAAGAAGAAAAAAATCATGTAGCTTGCGAACGCGGAGGGGTGAGTGGGTGGGTGGGAGATACGCGAGAGCCGCTCGCGACGATGTTCGGTTAGTTACAACAGAAGAGCAAATGCGGTTCAAGGTGCAAGCCCTTGCAATCGCTTGCTCACACCGCTGTCTGGTGGTGGAAACGGCCTCCGCGAGAGGACGTTCTAGAGAGCCCCTCCAGACGGTACATTGGTCTCCTCTTACGCGCTGGCCACATGTCCTGGAACGATGCCGGAGCACGAACGCTTTAACCCACCACACGCAACCTGCTGATCGGCGGGGGGCGGGGGGGGGAGGAGGAGAGTGAGATTTGAGAAACTTTCCCATTGTTTTAACTGCCATGCCGAGATATCAAACTGGAGACCTTTGGATTGCAGGCCCAGTGTGCTCACGATTAGAACATGGGCAGCGTCCGTCCGTTGCTCTATTAGACAAATTGTTTCGTGCGGGATAGCAAATCGAGAAGGCTCGGTGGGTTGAATTTCTTTGAATGTTGGAGAAATGAACTCGAGCGCGTTTACTAATTCACTTCGGATGCACCGTGCACTCCGCGGTCGTCCTTCATTTGAACAAATCAACGCTTCAATCGGGGAGGCCTTCATCCAGCAGTGGATGATCACGGTAGAAAATGATGATTACGAGTAGACGTGGGGCGTCTGTTGAACCGTAAACTCCGTGTCAAAACTGCCTTCCCAATGAGCACACGCGGCCCACCGCATTTGCGGAGAAAGGCATGCCAATTTTCGTTCTTTGCCAAACGCACACAAAAACGTCATGTAATAATAGGGTCTCGGCAGCAGAGACGTCTCCCTGTGAAGTAGTTGGCAAATTGCAACGTTGGTACATTGCCAGAGATGATGCAGATGAACCGAATTAAAGAGGGCTCGGTGTGGCGTGTAATTAGCGACAGTTCCCACCTTTAGCTGACACCGAACTGTTCCTGCAATGTGTGTTTTGCAAATGCAATGTCGTCTGTGTTGGTCTGCTGAGGGTGCGTTGCAGCTAGGCTTGCATCCTGATCTGTTTTTTTTTTCCCAAGAGCGTCCTCTGTTTTGAGAAAGGGAGCTGTCCTCTTCCCGGGACTTTACCAAAAGTTCCGGTTTTGTCAGTTGCATCCTAACAACAACAATAATAATTCAACACTGCAGATGATGATGCATTCGCATGGTGCTGTCCCCTCTGCTGCTATCGTGAGAAGATCTTCTTCCCATATATTCCAGGTTTTGTAAGTTAAAAAAAATTGTACCTACAGAGGTGACAAGCACAGTCACTGTCGATTAATTTGGCACGAGCGGGGAAAATTAATGACAGCTCAGGCGTTTGTACGTTGATCCGATCAATGTTTGTGACGTACGAACTTGTTTTTTGTTGCATTATGTACATTTTATGTTTTCTGTAGCAGGCTACCCTCTCCAAAAATCATCTTCTGCTCTTTGTCAATCCACTGCAGGGTGAAGGCCTCCCCATGTCGTGTTGGTCATACCTGACCAAGCTGGATAGGGGGGCTTTTTGTACCTCAGAGGTGACAATCCGAGCTGAGCTGCCCAGGCGAGAGGGGAGGGTGGGGTATGGACCTATCAGCCCCTGCTTTATGACACAGAGACATGGGTCCTCGTTGACGTTAATGGCTCTGTAGCGTCGTAACCGCGTTGCAAAACAGAAGCAAGGAGATTGCCCTGTTCAACATGGGGTGTTTTGTTCTGCGTGAAAAAATGTGAGCGAAAAATCTGAACGGTGCAAAAATAGGCGTGGAGATGTTGCAGGCTTGGATTTACACCGAGTGACGAAAGAGTAACGCACGGATTAGAGAACAGCCACAATTAAGATACATCATGTTGGCTGTTAAGGAGAGTAAGTGGGCTCGAGCAGGGAAGATTGCTACAAGTGATTTGTTTTATTCATCACGGTTGCTGAGCACAGACCCGACGGCCAAAACAAACGCCAAGTGTGGCCAGGAACACGTGGACAACTGTCGAAGGTGCAATCGATAAAAACAAAAAGCCGATGCGTTTCTTGAATTGAGAAAGGGTTTGTACGAACTTTATGGCTCGTGGTCGAGCACAACGACGTAGCCAGCGGCAGCCGAAAATGGGAACTAGCGCAGGAGCGCATCTCCACCCTGTCAACTCGTGTGCGGGCGCTCTGTGGATTGTTCTGGAGCGTGTGACCGTGGGAAATGGCGATGTCTTAGCGAGGCCTTCATCCAGCAGTGGATAGATCAACCGGCAATGATGATGATGATGGCGATGATGGTGACGTAAAAAAGTGCAACGCCGTCTCGTCCAACGGGAGTCGCGCCCGTTCGCTTCGGCTTAAGGCGGACGCCGTTTTCCACTCTGCGCCCGTGCACCGACTGAAACTCGCAGAAAGACGGAAATTTTTTCGGTTGCCAGGAGGGCTGAACAGGGCACGGTGGGGCTTGACCACCGTGCCCTGCCGCCTCGTTGCTGAGGGCTTGACGGCACCCCTGTGCCCCATTAAAGCGAGCGTCGTGTGTTTTGAGAGCAAACATCTTCGGCTTTCTTCTCACCCTGATTCATGGCAGGTTGTTGTTTTTTTCCAGAACAAAGCCCTTTCGTTTCGTCCGCTGGATTCCGCTTGCCAAATTATACACGCTGGACATCTCTCGGGGATTTGTTTTTTTTGGGGCCAATAAAGGGATTTTTTTAATACCTCTTTTAATTTCCTTTCCTTTGAAAAGCCCAAAGCCAAAATTTCCCTCGTGAATTAAATATGAGCTCGTGAAATATTTAGCACTCTCCTCGAAATGTGTCTCCTGGCTATTGTTCCGCCACGTTCTTTGTTGAGGTGTCGCGAAAAACGCCTTCGAATTCGGAAATGAGCAACACAACAAATCTCTCTCTTATACAATTATTAAAATTATTATTTAGTTGTATACACAGTGATGTCAGCTAAGTAAGTGCCAGTAACCGTTCAACCGAGCACTGGTATTGCTTGGCCATGGAGGGCCTGAATCTGAAACAAAATTTGGGTGGTAGCGGAGTGGGGGGGGGGGTTCCCCTTTCAATTTATAAAATCCTCGTGAGATGACAGAAGGCATGTAGATGTGAGATAACACAAATGTAGGCAAAATTAGACATGTATTGAGATGTATGTATGATGAACTTCTTTCGCACACTAAGGGAAAAGAGCAGCCCAGATAGAGTCGAGGGAGATAAATTGTATTTTTTACGTAATGCTCATTTGCGACTATTACTTGAATTTTACCTGATAATTGCGACACACGCCTAAGATTATTTATGAATTTGGGTGCCTCTTGAGATGTTTGGGGCCCTGAGCTTTTTGCCTAGTTTGCTTGGGCCCAGTTCTGCCACTGTCTACCCACGAACAGGAGTCAAGCTGTGCGCCCCAAGGCTTTTGAAAATGCCGGCGCGTCCCGACGGAGGGACCGCTTGAGTTCTGGAGGGGGCCATTGGCCGACGGGACATCTGTGCAAAAGAGCTTCATAGCTCATCGGATTCCTCCAGCATAAATAAATATTCAGATTCTGAAAAACTTGGTGCCATGTGTTATTGGGATCAGGAGTCGGCAGGCCCGGATGGTGCTTGGTCTATTGGATCCGAGAGTGGTTCACGACGGAGTGGCAGCCAAGGGAGGCGAACAACACCGAGGGGTACGTCAGCCCGGGGAGACGGAGTGCAGAAATCAGCTCGTGTGCGGGAGCTCAATGGAATGTTGCGATGTGAGACCCGTTGAGGGATTGGCGATGGCTCAGGGAGGAGCTTTCATCCAGCAGTGGAGAGGTAGTGGCTTATGTTGACACTGAGATTACATATAAAGACAGATTCTATCTAACTCCTGCACACGAAATGATTTCGGCAATCCGTCTCCACCGTTTTGGTGTTCACGTCGGGCGCTTTCCCTCCATTGGCCACCACTCCATCGTGAAAGCAACGTTGGCATGTTCCTAATGTGTTAATGTGAGACTTCTGCTCCGTGATACTAAAGCAATTTCATCTCCGGCTCAATGTGTTTATGTAATTACTCTGCGGATTTATTCGTTATATATTTAAATGTTCGTCGCAGCGTCAAATTAAAAGCAAGGGTGGTGGGGGGGATGGTGAAGCGGGGGGGAGAGGGATTCTCCACTCGGCTGTTTGAAGCCAAAATAAATGACACGCTAACGATGTGGGGAGAAATCCCGGTATTGAAGTCGTTTCATTTGCGAGACAGAAGCGAATATCGCGAGCGCGTATTACTTACAAATAATTTCCACGTGACTTTAAAAGCAGCAACAACAAAAAACAGGAGATGAATTGGTTGTGAAATGTGCCGCGCAGATATTTGGCACGTTCAAAACAGTTTCTTTGTCCCGGGAAAAGGGAGTTATGTTCTCGATCAGCTTAAGTAATAAATAATAATGCGAATAATAACTTAGAGCTCCTTGTCTGCGCACCGCTGGATGGGCGCCTACCCACACGGCGTTAGTCAAGGGGCTTGTTTGACCATACTTCAAACTAAAAACTATTTTTTTTTATTTTACCAAGTAAATCCCACTGAGCTATTTGCTCTTTTTTCAGAAGCGATCTGCCCCTCACAAATGATAGCTCAATAAAGTGTCTTATGATGTGGAAATTTAGAGCAACTAAATACTCTAGACGCATCATGTTTTGTTAATGTGGAGGGGAAAACCCCAGAGGACCCGGAGAAAAATCCATGCGGAATACGGGGAGAGAAAGAGAGACACGCAATCTCCAAATATACAGCAGCAAGCGTCAGGGTCGGGATAAAACCCACGACATCCTGCATACCAGGCGAAGTAGTTAACATCTCACCACCGCGGCGCCCTGGTCAGTACGGGTTGGTGAGAGTGGGGGGGGGGGGGGGGGGGTGGAGCGCCACGGACCGGTTTGGTTATCACTTGCTACTGATGTTGGCCGTGGCCGGGAATCGAACTGGGAACGCTGAGTTTGTGGCGCGATGCTCGAACCACTGCGCCGCTGTTACCTCCCCCTCCCCCTCCCCGCCCACATCAATTGGAATATAACTGGGGAGGGGGTGAAACACCCCTCCCCCCTCTGCTGCAGAAACATGTTCTACAGACTACTTGTCATCGTCATCATCACCACTGTCAACATCGTCAACTTCATCTCTCGCCCGTCTCACAAACTATGAAACGAGACCCGAGGCGTCGACGGAATTACGAACCGCAGCCGAACTGAGCGCTGCACGCGGCACACGGTGGAATGATAATCACAAACAAGTTTCCAAGACAACCAATAACATCGCGCGTTTCTGTACATGTATATACACATACACCGGAGTGTATAATAAACTAACACGCGGAACACATTCGGGCCTCGTGACATCATCGTTCGCTTCAGACAATGCTCGGCATCGTACGAGGTTTACAAGAGGCGCGTTCTCATTCTTCTCAACAACAGCACCAGTATTTTTAATAGCGACAACGGCACCGGGATACACCTGCGAAACGATACCCAGTGAGCGTGGAACGTTGGGCCAGCGTTGGCCCAACGTCGGCCCAACGTTCCAACGTTGCTCCGGCGACGGTTCCAACCACGTGGCCCACCGTTAGCACGTTTGTGGGTCGGTGCCGCTATGGCTGTGATCTAGGAAACGGGGGGGGGGGGGGGGTGTTACATAAAATCAAGAGAGAGGGGGGGATGGAGAGAAGGGGCAGAATGGGGAGAGGGGGGAAAAGCAAGGGGAAAGAGGAACAGTAGAGTGATGGGTGGCAGGTACACAGCGGGGTGAACGAATCATCGACGAAAGCAGAACACAGCTTCCTGTCCTCATCTTATTATCTTGAATTCCAATGCATCTGCAGGGGAAGGACATCGTGCGTGATGAGTCCGCAGATTCCACAGACTCTCAGGGAACCGATGTTAACCCACCCTGGTCCCCCCCCTCCTCCCACCCCCTTTGCGAAAGAGGGGAAATGTTGCTCCGCGTTTCTCGAAGGGTTTTTTTATTTCCATCTCCCGGTTAAATAAAGGACACCGGCTAATTCCATTGCCCACGGTGCCGTTGGCGAAATTGCCCAAACAGCCCCGTCAAGCCGCAGCCACGCGGCCGGCCCGGCTTCACCCTAATTGCACTGGCGACAAATGTCCATGATTGTTTTGGCGACTGTATTTTTAGGGCATGCCCGAGTGCACTTATCAGACCGCGAGAGATACCCCCCCCACCTCCTGCCACCCCCCCCCCCCCCCGTGGGGGCTGCGTGCCTCTGCGGCTGCGTCGTGACTGGCGGCTTTGTTCGAGCAGCCTGCGTGGACGCTTGTCTCTGCAGATTGTTTCACTGAATATCGAGTGTCGTAAGGACTAACCTCTGACCCTCCCCACCGACCGCCCGCCCGCCCGCCCGCACGCCACCCCCCCCCCCTACTCCCTAAGCCGCCAGCGCCGTCCGTTCTGCAAACTATCGTCAAGCGCAGGCCCAAGCCCAGGTGGCCCCACGTGTTTGTGTGCGCCCGGACGGATCGTGATGCATGGCTCGAGTAGGCGTACATGTGCTTCACTCGTCACCGTTTATTGAAGTCGACTGTCCCGCTTTGGGTTTTTTTTTTGTGGGGGATAGGGGGGCGGGTGGGTGTTTGGGGGCTGAGTTGGGGGTGAGGGGGACGGTGCACTCGAGAGATGTTCTATTTGAATTAGGCGCGCGATGAGTCGATGAGTTGACCCCGGTTCGAGGTCACGGTTCGTTCAGGGGGGAGAGAGAGAGAGAGAGGGAAACAACATGTGGGTCTTCGTCGTTACAGCCTCGTTTGTTGCATTGGGGTCGCCTCGTTCACCTCATTCGCCACCCGGAATGTAAAAGAGCGGCATGACGTACGCACACGGCAGCTCGTCGATGTTTAGCGTGCACGATGCAGTGCACGTATCGTGCATGTAAGGAGCGGTTATAATGCAGGAATATATGCATTGTTACACGGTCTAACGGTATGGGCAATGTTGATTTAGCGCCACGCAGTTCGAGTATCTAAGCCAGTATTAAGCACTGCCGATATTTTGTGTTCTGAGAGCGGATAAATGTTGGGCATGTCATGAACCAATGAATCGTCACGACTCAGTGTCACGATCTGATTCCAGAATCGATCGTTTCTTGGTTCGGTTTTACTCTCCCATTTGTATTGTTTCTCATTTATTACATGCCGTATATGTACTGCATCATGCACTCCATTAGCCGGCATGTAACATTGGCACGTAAGTAGCATAACTTGTAAACAATGGATTATCACATCATGCATGTATTGTTGATGCTTAACATAGAGTTAAACATCATGAGATTAGTGTTATGAATATACTATTTAAATATAGATCGCATGGGTGTTTTTTTTGTTATCTGGCACTTAAAGTCAAGAGACATCTCAACCTTGCAACATTCTCTGGACTTTTTCACACATTATGCTCAACTAAACTATGTTTTTCCCTACATTACCAGGTAAGGCCCACTGAGCTCTATAGCTCTTTTTCAGAAGCGACCTGGACACAAATAATAACTCAACAAAGTGGCTTATCGCATGGAAATTTATCGCAGCCAAAATACTCTTCAAGCATGTTCCTAAATGTGGAGGGGAAAACCGACGGACCCCGGAGAAAAAAATCCACACGACCACAGAGAACGAGAGAGACACGCAAACTCCGAATATACAGCAGCAGGCGTCAGGCTCGGGATCGAACCCACGGCCCTCCTGCACACCAGGCGAGGGAGTTAACATCTCCAAGCCACCGCGGCATTCTTTTAAGAGGCCAAGCTTGACAAGCATCAGCAGACTGCCTCGTGCGTGAATACCGCCGTCGTTTCATACTTCGTGCGCGCCTGGAAACAACATCAAGGGAATGAGTCGACGATAAAGCCGAAAAGCTTGCAGAAGCATTTTGGTGGTAGCGGGCTGCAGACGGTGATAAAGACAGATTCCTTCCTTATTTAGTCGTTGAGACAGTCGGGGCAAGTGCTGTTAGTGTGTGTCTGTTAACGTCAAACACGGTACGCTGAGCGGTGATGGGGCCCTGCATGGACTGCATTCCTCACTTCTTTTGTTTTTTAACTTTGCTAATGTTGACCTTGCCGCACCGCATTCATCATGATCATCCGCAAGCCATGATCTATCCACTGCTGGTTGAAGGTCTCCCCCCCCCCCCAAGCCGATGCAACGATCCCAACGATCCGTCTAGCAGCAAGCTGATTTCATCATTCCGTCTCCGCGGCGGGGTGTACCCGTGACCCGTCCTGTTCAATCCCACTTACTGTTCATAAGCACCGAATTAGTGACGATTTTAAAGCCGAGTAACTCAAGGGGGAGGTCCAGAACAGGTACAGATACGACTTGCCGTTGACGTAACGCACCCTGAGCACGGAATCGATCCGTGTGGCCGAGATTCACGGGACCCACAGTGGCATCACCGCTCGCTTGCTACTGACGTGCGCGTGCTGACAAGCAACGGACACAAAGCCCACCCCGCGTAGGTTCGTAGTGCTGTTAGCGAGCACCTATTAAGGTAGTGAGAACCACACCCGGTTGCTATCATTGCCCCAGTACTGATAGGGTACTCATTTACGGTCGAGTCAACCGAGGGGGAGACACGGATGGGGGCTTCCCCAGGCCGTGTGAGTCGTGGGGACTGTTTGCCTTCACGTCGCAGGCCACTGCACCTTGGTGAAGTGGGGTGTGGACCGGTTCAGGAGGTATCACTCGCCACTGATCTTAGCCATCGCCCCTGATCTTAGCCATCGCCACTGATCTTAGCCATCGCCACTGATCTTAGCCATCGCCACTGATCTTAGCCATCGCCACTGATCTTAGCCATCATCGCTGGAAATCGGACATCCTTCCCCCGCACCTCCGATTAGAGCGGTTGACTATGTACGGTGCGACAGAAGTTTAACAACATGCATACACCTGTCGTGGCCTGGAATGGGACTGGCCTCTGTGCTCATAGCGCAGCACCCTAACCAACCTCCACACTGTCACACACGGGTCCGTGGTAGTGTATGTATGTATGTTGAACTTCTTCTGCACCGTACGTAGCCAACCATGCTAATCGGAGGTGCGGGGGAAGGACAACATATTAAACACAAAAATCAGTTCGAAAGAAATTAGTTTTAAATCGAGATGATTTAAAAGTGCACAACTCCAGTGGCTTTCTAATATCGGGAGGAAGAAGCGTTCCAGGGGGCCGCAGAAGCGCATCTGAAAGCGCGCGATGCAGCAGTGGCTGTTTTTGTTTGATGGTTTGCCAAAATTCGCTGCTGCTGCGAGGATGACCGGAATTCGCCTGACAGTGGTGCAAGCTGTGGATCGTCATTCCCTGCTCGGTGGACGCGCGGCCGGTAACAACCGAACCGGGTCGCCGGCGGTCACCTTTCTGGCCTGGCACGGCGAACGCAAACGGCTCCAATTATCTGCCCGCGGCCGCCTCGATAAGGAAGGAGGGGGGGTGTTGACGCGCTAAGTAACGAGACTCACTGCGGCGCAAGGCAGCCAGCGCGCGCTCAAGATTCACTTTCATCAGCGGCGTGCCGTGCCGCTGGAGCGAGATGGAAAAATATATATAATATTTAAAGCGCAGCGAGGCTAAAAATATATTTTTTTGTGTTCGCATTGAGAGTGAGAGCGAGATGAGACGCCCTTTAACAAAGTACAGACGGACTGGCAAAGATCCATCGCAGCTTGTATCTGCAGGACAGAGCCCTGTAGTTTATTTATGTAATGAGGAATGTTAAAGGGAACTTTTCGCGGTGTGCAAACACTGCGGTATATTTTTTTACCCCACCCACCCAGTCGCCCACCCCCTTCCTCCATATTTCTGAACTACCCGTATATTGCAATTGCCCTGTCGGCATCTTGTGGTCCAAAGACGAAGATTTTTTTTCTTTTGTTTTGGAACCCTGCGGATGGCAAGTGCCTCACTGGTATCTGGAAGGTGATGTCGTAGAAATACTTCTGAAGTGGTCTCAACAGACCTCCTTTTCTACACCAGAAGTATACCAATTTAATTGGCCACTGCTGTCAGTCAAACTGAAATGTTTCAATGTCAGAACTGGAAGAAGACAACTCGAATGAAAATACAAATGTAATAGGCTGGGTTTATTTGTGTGCGCAGTTGTGGTGGCCAGGCTCAGCACCATCAACTCGCTGCACCTGAGAACCTAGTTTAACCACGGGCGGCTGAAACCCGGATTTGAACCCAGGGTCTCAATCGGTGCCGGCTGAGCGCTCGGCCACCACCAAGCTCTGAATTATTAAGCGCATCCTTGGATTCGGCGTGGGATATGCTCCCATCCCAAATCTCACTGGTACCTAATGATCACACATCTGTATGTTAAGCGGCACGTTTGGATGTACATATATACAACACAGTATTAGTTTGTTTGTATCTATGTCTGGAGAAACACACCTAGATAGCTCCATCGATTTCAACGGATAAAGAATCATATTGAGCGAGATCGCTATTACAACAACAACCACTGACCGTTGACCTGATCATTCAGATTTTTGTGCCCCATCGCTGCTGATCAGATATATCGTTTACAATGCATCACTGGCGCATGATACGTCCAATTTAAAAAAAAATCACATGGAATCAGAATCAGAGTATTTATTCATGCTGGAGGAGTCCGATGAGCTATAAAGCTCTCTTTCGCACATGTCCAGCAGGGGCGGGTAAGAATGTTACAACAACAAACTGTACCAAAAAACACGACAGCGGTGTAAAGTACGAAAGTACAAGAAAGGTAAACAGCTCACCCAAACACAGACAAATCAAACGAAACCATCCCCATCCTACCAGGCACAACGGATAGACGAGTGAGTGCCTTCGAGGCACTGGCGGTATTGGGGGTGCGAAAGGTCTGTGGTGGGGGGGGGGTAGCCGGTGGTAATAGTTGAGTCTCAACGGGCTTCCCCACTACGTTGTATACACTGGTGAGCGGTGAGGGTCAAGTGAGGTGAGCGGTGTCAGGTGGGGGGGGGGGGGGGTGAATGTTTGACGAGGGTCAAGGTGAGCGTCACGTCACCTTAGTCATTGGACGGGCAGTCCACTGTACCTACTGGATACTTGGCAAGGGGTGGCAGGAGGAGGGAAGTGGCGGCCTGGGAATCTGCCGAAGTAGTTTGGGTTTCGGGGGGGGGGGGGGGGTTCCAAGCGCTCGGGATTGTGATCCGCAGACCACGCGACGGCGTTGTGCCCAGTTCGTACACCGCGCTATGCGACGATCTGGCACGCATCTGTGTTTATTCGTCTTTGGGGCTTGCGTTCGTACGTGAACGAGTGAATGCGGAGCAAAGCGTGGACTGCAACAATGCATGGCATTATAGCCGTGGAGCCAAAAAATAAGTACGTTTAAACCCACCCGCATTTTCACGATCGCCACGACAAATGAATGACAGTTATCTCCAGCGTGTAACATTTTTTTTTAATGCAGAAAGACTTAAAAATGTGCTCCGCGGCAGATGTTTGAGATTGCAGAGAGTCTTCCGTGCCGCCCGTAATAAAAAAAAATGCGAACGAAAGGTCTGAAAAGAAGTTCGCGAATTCAAATGTCACGCAGATGAGAAAATGTAATAACCACGTCTCATAATTTTCAAAAATTTCTAAATATTTTATAGGAAATTGGAACACGAACGTTGGAATTGTAACTAATGGGATACATATGAGCTGGGTCCATCTTGCGCGCACACAAACGCGCACGCACGCGCGCGCGCAGTTCGACTGTGGTTATACAAATATTAAACTTGAAAAGCTGTCTTTGAATTTCAGTTTTAATGACACCAGCTATTTTGTGAGCCGAGTGTAGGGACATAGTGGGAGGGGGGGAAGAAAAATACTTTAATAATAAAATACTTGCTGTGTGGCCTTTTCAAAAGTTATGCAGCAATATCATTGTATTACTATTATTTTAACCTTATATTATTCCCAACTAATAGCGTATTTTAACACAAACGTTCAACCATTGCACACACAGATGCCCCGTATAACCTTTAACAGACTGTTGGGTCAAGTGCTGTAAGCGAGCACCTATGAAGGCCGGCACGGCACACGAGGGGGTGGGTGGCCAGCACCACGCCCAGCCGCCTTTGTCTCCCAAGTGGCGATGTTTACACACCGCACCAGGTACTCATTTGAGGCTGAGTCGACCTAGTAGAGGCCCAGGACCGGTTCAGATAATCGTCACCGGTGTTGGCCGTGAGCGGAAATCGAACTCGGGGTCACCGGGTTCAGTAGCGGAGCGGTTCGCGCAGGAATTCATATTGCGTGTGTGTCTGCACATGCACACATGCACACACCGACTCACACCGCAAGCCAACAACACCAACGTCCTCCACCGCCAGTGGTTGTTCGCCGTGATTTATCAATGTTTATTTGCTCTTCTACTGCCAGTGTCCAGGAGGAAGTAGACACGCGGCAGTGCAAACGGTGTTTTGTTGTTGCTTTGCTTGACTCGGGCGATGCGCTATCTCTCCCGTGCGTGGCGTGGTGTGGCGTGAGCGGGTGCGTCCTGCCGAGACCATGAACCGGTCAAACTCTGGACCTTGGAGGACCTAAACGACCGGCCCGGCCCATGCGGTGCACCCTCACCACCCCCTCTCCCCCACCACCACCCCTCACCACCACCACCCCCCCCCCCCCCCGGGCTCCGTTCACAATCGCGACGACGAGAAGCAACGCGTGGCGTGTTGAGCATCCGGGCGCGTGCAGGAAAGGTTGTTGCCGTTAAATTTTGATTTAAAGCTTTCGTGACTGCAGGAATTCATATTCTTGATTCTTTCGGTAAAGTCACGTAGAACGGAAACAATAAAATCATAAAAATAATAAAATTCTCACGACATTTCGACTGCAACACAAGCAATCATCATCAGGTGTGAAAACCACAACAAGAAGATTTTCGTGAGAATTTTATTGTTTTATATTTTTATTATTTTATTGTTTCCCTTCTACGTGACTTTACCGAAAGAACCAAGAATATGTTGTTGCCGTTGTTTGTCGCTGCTGCCTCGCGCCTCGCCCACCCCTGTGTTCGCTGTGCCTCTAAAACAGGGAAAAAATTGAAAGTGATTTCCTGCCAGCGCAGGGAGGGAGGTCGGCTACCAAAAAAAACAAGAAGAGACATTTTTTTGTTCGAATTCGGTAACGCCAAGGACAACAAAAATATTTCAAGAGCCCCGATGCACGTGGATAATTATACGAGACGGTGGCTCTGAATAGATGAAGCGGTCCCTTATCGAGCCGCACGCGGCTCCGAAGCCACGGGTTGCTCCGACCCCTGCCGCTAGTTGGAGCATCCAGGGTCGGTGCTTGGAGCCGGCGGTGGAAATTCCACATTCCCATGGCATGGACGAGTCTATCCACGGCACGACCACTTTTAAGTTGCAACACAGAGTGGTACATATTTTACTAACCCCCGGACGGTTGATGGGATGAGTCGACCACCCCCCCCCCCCCGCCTCTCCAACCCGGATTTGAACTCGCAGATTTCCAATTGCGAGCCGCTCGCTCTGCCGCTGGCCCCGTGAGAAAGTTGACGGATTGTCGCCGTGACAAAGTGACACCGGCTAGAGTGGCACAAACAGCCGCAGAACTGTGTCACCAAGTCGCCCCGAATGTGGCCAATCTCGTCGCACCTCGGCGGTGAAGCAGGTGTGAGCCTCTATTTAAGGGCGAAACAGGAGGACTTCTTAGCAATGCTGGCGGCTGTCGCTTCATGAGGCTGGTTGTTGTTGTTGTTGTAATCACCAGCGAAACGTCACAGTACTCGAATTGTAAATATTGTGGGTTTACGCTCCAACACAACCGATTAGTGCTGACGTAGTAACCAATTGGCACGTTTTGTTTACGTGACAAACCTGGCCAATTGGCTGTGTCGGGTGGTGGCGGTTTTAACGACACATTGATATTGACGCAAGCAACCACAAAAAAAACGTTTGTTATGGATAATATTGATGAAGTAGAGATTGGGCATGCTTGGGTCGCGAGGACCCCAAGAGATGGCACGATGGTAACAGATCCTTCAATCTATCTGTGCAGAGCGTTGAGCAGTTACCCCCCTTTTAAGCATGGTTTTTCTGTCCCCATGCCCGACACTCGTGAATGGGATTGACCAATAACATCGCAATGTAGGACCCTTGTGACGATGGAGGGAAAGGACACGATTATTGTTATCATCATTATTATAATTGCACGCTTTATAAACATTGATACCGAAGTATGGGACAATTAAGGAACTAAAATCTTAACGCGCCCGTCAACAGTACTGCCTGAAAAGATAACACGTTAAATAATTGAAGGTCGACGTTTTGGGGCAATGGCCCTTCTTCAGAGCACTTGCAGTTCCTCTGTTGAGTTGTTTGCCGATCCTGTTTGCGTGCCAATGCAGCAGCAGCAGCAGCAGCTGAATCAGCAATAAGAGAAACATTAGTGAAACAACCAAGTCTCCAGTGGCGCCAAACTATCTGTAATGCACGGCAATAAACCGATGTCAGTGTCCTGACGCACTGTGCATTCAGAGACACCATATACAGCTCGATTGCGTTTCTCGGTGCGCGCAACTCGGCTCGTGACTCACGCCGCGTGTGTACCACGCGTGGTGTGCGTGTGGCTTTTTGTGTGTGTTTGTTGTACCCTCTCCCCCCCACCACCCCCGGTTAGCACGGTCGGCAACGTACGGCACGAAATAAGTTCGTGTGGGTTTTTAATTTTCTTTCCCACGGGTGGACCTTGGTCGGTTGAGAAACTCTGAACGCTTCAGGACAGCAACAGTTCGGCAACAACAGCCTACGGTTTCACACGTGCGACGCTTGTTGTTGTTGTTGTTGACTCCGGCAAGGTCCGTAAGCCCAGTCACGGGTCTTAAATATATTCTCGCCGCCGTTTCGGGAAGCCTTACGCTGGGGCAGAAACCCATTGGGGGTGGAGGTGTGGCGTTACCGGGGTGAACGTGGGAGACAGTTATACATTTACAATCCTAAAACTAAACAACGACAAAATATAACAACCTAACCCTAACACACCCCCCCCCCCCACCACCACGCTCAGAACGCTGCGGCCTTTAAAGGGGGGGAATACAGGGTGCTTCAGAAAAATGTTAACATTTCCGAGAAATTTGCCACAATAACCACGAGAAATGTGCCTCCTCCTCCTGGCTCTGGAGACCACCTGGAGAAGATTCCAGGCCACGCGTTGACAACGATGGCGAACAAGTGGGAGGCTCTTTGACTTTTTGAAACTATGAACGTTACATTTGTTATCAGGAAAGAACCAAAGAGTATGGATTCCTGCAGTCACGAAAGCTTCAAATCAAGACGTTAAAGGGTATTATCCATTATTTTTCCATTAAAAACGATAGTCCCATGTGAGCGTTAAAGAAAATTGTGAAGCCCCCTGTATGTAACAGGCGATGTTTCGGGGCAATGGACCTTCTAGCATTGCACGTGAATAGAGTATCGGTGCATTCCAGATGGTCGTCTGCAGACGCCCACGCTTTAGCAGAATTTATAAAGGTCAGGTGGAGGTGGTGAGGGCGATAAAGGAATGTGTATTGAGAGATGTAATGCGTTGTTATTGTGCGAGTAAGCACGCGGTGTGGGGGAGCGGCCGTGTAGCGGTTAGCGCTCTGCGCTACGAACTCGGCAAACCGAGATCGATTCCCGCTCACGGCCAACACCAGTGACGGTTATCTGAACCGGTCGTGGGCCTCCCCTAGGTCGACTCGGCCTCAAATTAGTGCTGTACCTGGTGTGGTGTGTAAACATCGCCACTGGGGAGACAAAGGCGGCTGAGCATGGTACTGGCCACCCATCCCATCGTGCGCCATGCCGGCCTTCGTAGGTGCTCGCTAGCAGCACTTGCCCCAAAATTATGTTAAGGCTATACGGGGGATCTTTGTTTCGTGGCATAGTGGAAACTCTTGAGTTCAATTCCCAGCCAAGGCTAATATCAGTGGTGAGTTATATATGAAGCGGTCCTGGGCCTCCTCTGGGTCAACTTGGCCATAATTAAATAGCTAGTGAATGTTTGTAAACATCTTCACCAGGAAGACTAAGGCAGCCGAGCATGGTACTAGTCACACGACCCAGTTGTTTTGCCGTGCCGCCCTTAATAGGTGCTCCCTAACGGAACTTTGCAAAACGCTTTGTCCAAGGGTGTAGTACTTGTCCGGGGGATCTTTGTCTTTCGTAGGGCACACGCAGAAGAGGTGCTGCAGTAGTTGCAGTGAACCCAGGGATTTGAGTTAATTTCCCAGTAATGACTTACATCAGGATCAAGTGACTTCTGAATCTGTGCCAACCTTAATATGTGCTCGTGTACAGCACCCTCCACCCCCCTCCACTCCCCAACTCTCTGTAGAGCCATCCGTATATTTGCCGTACGATTTGTACTTTGCTCCATATGCCTGCAGAGCATTAGGTTTCGCGTCCTGCTTGCATCACGACTTCCACAGGTGATAAGGTGGCGCATTCCAGGTCTGGATGTGCCTCCTCGCACCGTCTCTCGCTCTCTCTTATCACGTAATGGAGCATGATGAGGACGCAGGCAGCACCGTGCAATTCCAAGCTTTGCGCCTCTCCACGCGGTAAAAACTAAAAGATGTGACGAGGAAAATCTATCGTCGAATCGCGTCGCAGCCTCCTGAAGAAGGGTGCCACGGTGGCGAGATGTGAACTCCCTCGCCCGGTATACAGGAGGTTGTGGATTCGATCGCGACCCTGACGCCTGCTGTATATTTTGAGTTTGGATGTCTCGCTCTCCCCGTGGTCGCGTGGAGTTATTTTTCCTGGTCCCTCCGGTGTTTCCCTCCACATTTAGAATCAACATCACACGTTTGTAGTATTTGGCTGCTATAAATGTCCACGTGACAAGCCACTTTGTTGAGCGATCATTTGTGTCCAGGTCGCTTCTGAAAAATAGCGATATAGGCTCAGTGGGGCCTTACCTGGTAAAATTAAAAAAAAAATTGAGTTTATAATCCCTGCCAGATTAATCGGATTGCCGGACCGGCGAATCTGTAAGGCAGATCTCCCTACTGCGAAGAAAGGCCGTCGCTTGAGAACTTCGCCTCCTATAATATTTCCCCTTTTAGGGCGGTGTTATTGGACGAATGTTCCGCGGGTTATTGTTTTTGGTGTTATTTGGCCAATTTCACCGAGGGGCGGTGTGCATCTTCAACATCCTTTGTGTTGTTTTTTTTTTAAGATCCTTCCGCCACCACCGCCTCCTCTGCTATAAAATCGCTTTGCACGGGTTTGGGTGGCGTCTCTGTTCAAGCAGCATCTGACGGCAAAACATCTCGCTAATAAAACACCGTATCTATAAATACGTTAAATCCCCGCCGGGGCTCAATTGAGCTCCTCCTTTCGCTTGGCGGGCCGCAGGATGGGCGTGAGTGTTCACACTCCTGGCCCTTAACTTGTCCTCTTCCTCCCTCTCTCTCTCTTGCAGCTTCTCCCTCATCTCTCCCCTTGCATCTCCCACTCCAGTCATCCCTCTCTCTCTCCAACTTGGCATCCACGCCCGCTCCCAAAATTGTAGTTAACTTCCAACAAACTCCCTACCTCCCGCGTCAGTGCGATTAGCTATGGATTCTCCACAACGACGCGAAAGATTACGTGGCGTTGTGTAATTGTATGCGTTTTTATTCATCGGACTGGAACTCACGTCTGGCAGGGTGGGGACCATGCGCATGGAGTCAGCATCTGGCAGCTTCACCAGAATTCGTGGCTGCGAGCCCGACTGCTGATGCGACACCGAACGCTGGAACCAGTCCCACAGAGGTTCTTGCGTTCGACCAACGCTGCTGAAAGCTCACTTCCAGATGGCCACGCGGCCGATTGGGATGTGTAAATAAATAGAGAGCTTAAATGTTGCGCGTGGAGAGACGAATACGGGAGGCGTATGGTCAAACTTATTTATTTTGTTACAGTGGATTAGATCACCTTCAGAATGGAGTGGGTCAGTTAATAGCGTGTTGGGCTATGAACTCGGCGACCAGAGTTCAATGCCTGTTTGGGCATCTCTTCACGAAACCCGCGCTCACCAGCGTGGCGAAGTGCGGTCAAACAGCCCCAATGGTCTGAAATTGAAAGTAGCTGCCATGCATTTTCCCACCTTCGATGTTTAAGTGCATTGCTTTTAATCGCTGTACTACCACTCGAAGAAGAAGAACAACAACAACAACAACAGTGTTTAAATATGCAAACAAATATGCAAAATAAGTCGTTTTTGATATTTAAGATGGTCAGGCCATGGTCTAAATGTATCTTCTGTACATTTGGGAGAGAGTGCACCAACTCCTCGTTTGTAGAGCTGAAGAAAGTGCGGCGTCACGGCTGTGTTGGAGAGATCCTTGCAGGATATCGAGCAAATACCTCCCCTGTTGCTTGTGTCCCGGAGCACACGGTTCAGCCTGAGTCGGGGAAAACCTCTGATAAGGAAAAGCAAAATATTAGCTCTTTTATCTGACTTAAAAATCCAAGTTGGGAAAATGCACCGCACGTAAAGCAACACGACAGTAGCTCGATGTCCCCGTGACTCGCAACAGCGCGTCGTGTCGCTGCCGCCTAAAACCATGACGCCTTCTCGACTCTGTGCTTGAAGTGGAGGCCGTGGAGTTCACAGCTCTCCCCCCCCCCCGCCTACCCACCATCCCGTGAGTTTGAAGAGTTTTAATGTTTCAAATATTACATTCGTCGTAATCTCACGAGATGCAAGCTGGGTTTTTTTTTTGGTCTGCACAATGAATTTCGACGCATTCTGAAGTCGCGAATATCTCTCGTTCGCTGAGACTTTGTTTCACCGAGTGAGCACCTGTTGAGACTTTGAATCTCTGTTTAACAGATATGCTTTCGCAATCAATATTATTCATAATTGGGTTTTTTTTATTCGGTTAGACCGGGTAAATATAAATGTGTCATTGAACCCTTCACCACCCGAAAAGGCCAATGAGTAAGGTTTTCATAATGAAGGTTTTTTGGTTAGATCGCGTTATTTATAAATGTGTCGTAACCCTCCACCACCCGACACGGCCAAACAGCAAAAAGTGTCACATTGACAAAAGACAAATAGTTCACTACTTTAGCCCACCGGTGTGTGTAAGGTTTGTCACGTAAACAAAACGTGGCAATTAGTTGCTACTTCAGCACACCGGTGTGTTGGAGAGTAAACTCACACCGTTTAAAATTCGACTACGACGTTTCGCTGGTGATTACAATAACCAGTTTCATCAGGCGATAGCCGGAATTATGAAGAAGTCCTCCTGTTTCGGTCTTAAATAGAGGCTCCCACCTGCTTCAGCGTCGAGGTGTGACGAGATTGGCCAGATTTAGAGCGATTTGGTGGTTGTTGTGTCGCAGCACGTATGCCGAGAGGAGGCTCTTGAGGTGCGCACTACGAGGGGCGGGTGCTGCGTGGGTTTCGCCACCACGGTTAAACTTACAACAACAACAAAAGCTATTTTTTTATTTCAACAGATAAGGCCTACTGAGCTGTACAGCTATTTTTCAGCAGCGACATGGCCACAGATCATAGGACAAGGAAGTGTCTATATCAAGTGTAAATGCATGTTTTTTTTTTATGTGGAGGGAATAATCCACCCGACCACGGGGAGAACATGCAAACTCCAAATATACAGCAGGTGTCAGGGTCGCGATCGAACCTACGACCTCCTGCGTACCAGGCGAGGTAGTTAACATCTCCTAGCCACCGTGGCGCTCCTGATATAACAAAATATAGTTACAAATGTATAAAAAATGAATGACAAGGAGAGCCTCGTTTGCGCCTTGGCAATAATGACACTGTGACCGCCAACAGCAAAGGCAGGCATTGGCGGCCGAGTGCTCCTTTTCAGTGGGGGGTGGGGGGGTGGGGTTTGACAGATTAAATCCATGTAATCCTTTAACCCCTCACGGTTTAGTCGTAGCGCCGAGATATGACATGTGCTCTTTCCAGCTATGTTGACATCAAACGAGCAGCAGCAGCGGCAGCGTCGTCTTCCGTTTAATTTGATATGAAAAAAAATGAAAATTGCAGAATTTTTTTCTTTCGGCTTTCCTTTGGTTATTTTTTTTTATCGATGGAGAACGTTAATTGGTGGTGCACGATGGCCTCGCCACGCAGGCTTCTAATCAGCGACGGCGTCTGGCAAAATTGCGCGTTTCTTTGAAGCGGGCAAATCGGTCAAAATTAACTTGGATTTAGTTTTGCTGTGAACCGGGAGAGGTGGTCGACAAAGATCTCCCGTGCAGCCTTAACAGACTGTTGGGGAAAAGCGCTGTTGGCGAGCACCCTATGCTGGCCATCACGGCACGGGCTGGGGTAGGTGGAGAGCACCACGCCCGGCCACATTTGTCTCCCTAGCGACGTTGTTTAACACACTCCACCAGGTACAAAATTAAGACCGAGGGGAGGCCCAGGACCGGTTCGGATATCACTCGCCACTGATCGTGGCCCAGCACGCTAGCCGCACCTCCCGCACTGGTGAATAGTTATTTCAGGAAAAAAACATATTTCCGAGTACAATCATTTATATCCGTGAGTTACACCGCATTTTGTCGGTTCGCTTCCATTGCCCAAAACAAGAATTGTAAAATGTGTCACCGGTTCTGGCTTTCGTAAAACAAGCGAGTTTGGGAGCTACAGACACAGCCTGGATATGGAATTGTGGGAGATTTAGCGGCGTGACTAATTGCCGGAGAGTCGTGACTCGCTCTGCCACTAATGGAATTCATCGTTTAACCCTAGTGCCGGCCAAATCATTCTCTCCAGATGCAACTCTGTCAGAGACGAATTGTGGTCTGAATGACACGAGTATTCTGCTCGTAATGCAGCGCACGTGTCTGCGTGCTTTTGATTGCGCCCGTGAACATGGTTGTGTGCCGATGTGTGTTTGTACGTGCGAGGTAGTGTAACGGTCAACGCATTGAGCAGCGAACACGGCGGCCCGAGTTCAATTCCCGCTCACTGTAAATACGAGTGTCGAATATCTGAATCGGTTCTGGGCCTCCCCTGGATCGATTCCGTTCCAAATGAGTACCTGGTGCGGTGTGTAAACATCGCCACTAGGGAGACAAAGGCAACCGGGCGTGGTGTTGGCCACCCACCTCCTTGCATACCGTGCCGGCCTTCATAGGTGCTTGCTAACAGTACTTGTCCCAAAAATATGTGAAGGCTAAACCGGGGATCTTTGTCATTGTCTTCTTATATGCTCTTGTGTGAGAGAGTATGCTTATATGTGTGAGTGTGTGCACATGTGAGAGTGTTTACGTGCTTGTACATTTGTGTATTTGTACATGCGTGTGTGTGTTTGCACGTGTGAGTGTGTGTGTATACAATTGTACTTTTATATGCATGTGTGTGCTTGTGTTTGTGCACGTGTGCAGGCATGCTTAGGAGCTCTGTGCATTGACACCCCAAGTCTCTGGTGCAATTCCCAGTAAAGGGCACAGGAGCCAATAAATAGCTGCATCTCTCCCAAGGCCTGCTTCCACCTCCAGGTTCGCTACGACCCCAAACACGAGGCCCGGTGGGATGGTGGTGATCCTAACACCCACCACAATATCCACACGAGTCTCAATCCACACTCAGGAACCAGCACCAGTAGACTACTACTATGGGCAATCTGTCTGCGTTTCACAGTGTGCATGATGCTGCTGCTGATGATGATGCTGCTGATGATGATGCTGCTGTTGATGATGATGATGCTGCTGCTGCTGCCCTGACGTAAAGGTCAGCGGCGCACTGGACTTCTAATCCACAGGTGGCCGGTTCGATCCCATGCCCTGACGCAGCAGTTGAAACAACGGTGCGGGCTTCTTTTTTTGTTGTAAATTATTTGTATTGATCCAACACCGGGGGCGGGGGGGGGGGTGGAGAGGGTGTCCAACTTCCGCGACAGATGAGAGTGGTGCATAGCGGGATAGGCGGCTCGGACAGACAACCGACACAGACGTGTAAGGCCATAGCATTGTGCGGTACGTCATGCGGTACGTGTAGGGCCATAGCATTGTGCGGTACATCATGAGGTACGTGTAGGGCCGTAGCATTGTGCGGTACATCATGAGGTACGTGTAGGGCCGTAGCATTGTGCTGTACGTCATGAGGTACGTGTAGGGCCAGAGCGTTGTGTGGTACGTCATGAGGTACGTGTAGGGCCGTAGCGTTGTGTGGTACGTCATGCGGTACGTGTAGGGCCATAGCATTGTGCGGTACGTCATGAGGTACGTGTAGGGCCGTAGCATTGTGCGGTACATCATGAGGTACGTGTAGGGCCGTAGCATTGTGCTGTACGTCATGAGGTACGTGTAGGGCCAGAGCGTTGTGTGGTACGTCATGAGGTACGTGTAGGGCCGTAGCGTTGTGTGGTACGTCATGCGTCAGATCCCTTTTCTTTCGGGAATAGAGGTGGAGGGGGGGGGGTCAGTCTAATTTCAAGTTCATTCAAGTGAACTCAGAGTCTCTTGGAGTGGCATTCACGAGGGGCCGGCGTGGGTTTCTTAAATCTTCATCCCGCCTGCGTCCGCCCGGGGGTGGGAGTGGAGGTTCAGCACGCTCATTCGATCGGGCAGGGCGCGTGCGCCGGGGTGGCGCGTGGGTAACTTCCACCTCTTTCCAGAGGCGAAAGTTGATCTTGCCAAAGGTCCGACGAAGAAATGGTTGGATGTGGAAATGAGGAAACTGCGGCGTGTGTGTGTGCGCCTGTGTGTGCGCCTGTGTGTGTGTGTGTGTGCGCCTGTGTGTGTGTGTGCGCCTGTGTGTGTGCGCCTGTGTGTGTGTGCGCCTGTGTGTGTGTGTGTGCGCCTGTGTGTGTGTGTGTGTGTGCGCCTGTGTGTGTGTGTGTGCGCCTGTGTGTGTGTGCGCCTGTGTGTGTGTGTGTGTGCGCCTGTGTGTGTGTGCGCCTGTGTGTGTGTGTGCGCCTGTGTGTGTGTGCGCCTGTGTGTGTGTGTGTGTGTGCGCCTGTGTGTGTGTGTGCGCCTGTGTGTGTGTGTGCGCCTGTGTGTGTGCGCCTGTGTGTGTGTGCGCCTGTGTGTGTGTGTGTGCGCCTGTGTGTGTGTGTGTGTGCGCCTGTGTGTGTGTGTGTGCGCCTGTGTGTGTGTGTGTGTGCGCCTGTGTGTGTGTGTGTGTGCGCCTGTGTGTGTGTGCGCACGCGTGTGGGCGGATGAGTGCCGCAAACCGCCTCTGTAGGGGCTGCCTGGAGTTCCCGTTAGCGGAGGCCCTTCCGATCAGCAGTGGCGCGAACAACCTCAGCGATTGCAGGGCTGCGCCTTTACCTTTCCCTATTCTTCCATCCCGCATGCGTGCGATACGCTTACAAAAATTCAAATCGAGTGACTCAATGTGAAACGCAATTAAAAATTACAAATCGCTGGGCACGTCCCGAGAGATGCCTCTGGCTCCTCTCTCTCTCTCTCGCCTGGAGAGCCATCGGTGTCGAAACTTTTGGATACGAGCGCCCGGCAACGGAGAGCAACTTGGGCTCTCCTACCCCCCCCCCCCTCCTCTCCCCCCAACGTTGAAGGAGTGGGGAGCGCTCCACGTGACATCATCACAGCTTTAGTTGAACGCTCATCTGTTTGGCATTATCCCTCTGGGAGACGATGAGATTGCCCGTTTTGGTGCGGGCGGGTGGGCATGCGGAGGGTTGGAGAAACTCGAGTAAGGTCTTGGGAGAAAGTGAAGTTTTCCGCTTTATTTAAATACTTCGCGTGGTCCGTTAAGAAGCGAAGATGACGACGACGACTACCCAGCCGTCGAACCACCACACTCCCCGTCTACCCAGCCGAGCAGGCGGTGACGGTGGCGCTAGGCACAAGAGCGAACGTAGCAAAAGCGCAGAACCCCAAGCAGCGCAAGGGGAGCACCGGATTCGGTCTCAAGTTCAAATTCTCATAAACACAATAACATTAATTGACATAACCACCAAAGTAATATCTCTTATGTCTGTCTCGTCTGTATCTCTCTTCCCAGTGCCATTGTCGATACCGATGTCATTTCGATGCCGCTTCTCTCTTTCTCATATCTGTGTCTCTCATCTCGCTTCATCTTCGTCGTTCTTCTACATTTCTCTCATCTCACTGTGGGCCAGCGCTCGCAACGGCAAAGTAGTTCTCTGGTGGGAGAGGTTGGGGGGGTAGTAGTAGTGGGGGTTCGCTAAATTGGACTGTGTGTATTAGACAGAGGAAGCCCTATTGTGCTGTTTCACCTGGGCAGGTGTGGGGGAGGGGGGCGGCCGTTGGGGAGGGGAGGGGTTAGGGGGGGGGCAGACACCTGAATAATCCCCGCTGGATTTACGCTGTCGGTCAGTGGTCACTTCTGCGGGACCTCTCCAACCCTTGCTAAGCAGAGCAAACAAGGAAGACGTGGGGGGGGGGGACAACTGGGTGCGAGGTGTGAACCTTTTTACTCCGCGCAAAGACAAAGGTCCCCCGTGTAGCCTTAGCAGACTGTAGGGGCAAGTGCTGTTAGCGAACACTTATAAAGGCCGGCACGGCACACGAGGGGGTGGGTGGCCAACACCACGCCCGGCCGCCTTTGTCTCCCGAGTGACGATGTTTAAACATCGCTCCAGGTACTCATTTGAGGTTGAGTCGACCTAGGGGAGGCCCGGGACCGGTTCAGATAATCGTCACTGGTGTTGGCCGTGAGCGGGAATCGTTCCCGGGTTGCCAGGTTCATAGCGCAGCGCGCTAACCGCTACAGTACCGCTCCCCACACACACACACCCACACACCCAACCACCCACACCCCCACACACACACCCACACACCCACCCACACACACACCCATCCACACACACACCCACCCACACACCCACACACACACCCAGACACCCACACACACACCCACCCACACACCCACCCACACACACACCCACACACCCACACACACCCACACACACACACACCCACACACCCAAACACACACCCACACACCCACCCACCCACACACCCACACACACACCCACCCACACACCCACACACATACCCACACACCCACACACCCACACACACACACACCCATCCACACACACACCCACCCACACACCCACACACACACCCAGACACCCACACACACACCCACACACACACACACCCACCCACACACACACCCACACACACACCCACACACACACCCACACACACACACACCCACCCACACACCCAAACACACACCCACACACCCACACACCCACACACACACCCACACACACACACACCCACCCACACACCCACACACACACCCACCCACACACCCACACACACACCCACACACCCACACACACACACACCCACACACACACCCACACACACACCCACACACCCACACACACACCCAGACACCCACACACACACCCACCCACACACCCACCCAGACACCCACCCACACACCCACCCACACACCCACCCACACACCCACCCACACACTCATCCACACACCCACCCACACACACACCCACACATACACCCACCCAAACACCCACACAGACACCCACACACACACACACCCAGACACACACACACACACACCCAGACACCCACACACACACACACACCCACACACCCACACACCCACCCACACACCCACACACCCACACACCCACCCACACACACACCCACACACACACACACCCACACACACACCCACACACACACCCAGACACCCACACACACACCCACCCACACACCCACCCACACACCCATCCACACACCCACCCACACACACACCCACACATACACCCACCCAAACACCCACACAGACACCCACACACACACACCCAGACACACACCCACACACACACCCAGACACCCACACACACACCCACACACCCACACACACGCCCAACTACCCCACAGTGGGCCTTGTTTCCTCATCCAGACCCCTTGTTTATTGGGCCAGGGCGTGCTTATTCAAGGGGGGTAAGGTGGGGATGGCAACAAGGGGGGAAAAAGAGAGCCGTGCAAATGAACATTTCCAGCGCCAGCAAAATAAGAGTGTTATCCGGACAAATGAAATAACTTCTACTCCACACACCCGCGCGTCTTAGAAAAAATATCTTAAGTATAGTTTGGGTTATTTTTTTATTTGGGGATAACGAGACTGATGTGGTGGTGGTGGGGATTATATTTTTTTTGGCAGCGTCTAAAGTGCTGGCCACGGAGTGATGTTTCTCGTTGAAAATGTCTCGCGGCCGCACAAATGGGGCAGGATTTATTAAGTGCAGTCAGTGGCAAGATCCCCAGACCTCGAGCAACTCGTCAACATATTTCATCTAAATGGAGTGTTCTCACTGGCCCATTTGTTCTATTGCGAGAGAGAGAGAGAGGGACGAATGTGAAACCAAATATTTTCTGGACGCGCACGGGGCGGAGCGGTGGCGGGGTGGTGCGCTGCGCCACGGACACTTGTCACCCCAGTTCGATACCCGGACAAGGCTATATTTCAGCGGAGGGTGATATCGCAATCTAACCTGGGCCCGTGCCGCTTCACCAGCCCTCACCGAGCAATACGCTCAAGGATGGTCAGGGATGGTCAAGGATGATCAATAGAGGATGCCTTCATCCCACAACAGTGGTGGTGGAAGTTCCACATTCCTATGGCTGAGGTCAGTGGCTGCTTGTTAATCACTTTAAACTTGAGTGACTTCTCAATTGCATGCGTATCCTTTATTTAACCAGGAGTAAACCTCTGCTAATACAAAAAGTGAACGAACAATATCTTAAATTTTTATTTAAAGCTTTCGTGACTGCAGCAATTCATATTCTTAGCTCTTTCGGTAAAGTCACGTTGAAGGGAAACAATAAAATAATAAAATATATATAAAACAATAAAATAATAAAATATATAACAATATTGTTTTCTATATTTTAATATTTTATTGTTTCCCTTCAACGTGACTTTACCGAAAGAGCTAAGAATATGAACAATATCTGAAGAAGAGGCGACCTGAGCTTTTGGTGGCATTGGGGGGGGGGGGGGGGGGGTCAGGGAGAGGGGAGGTTCAGAGGAAGGGATGGTGGGGGCAGAAGATGGCTAGACAGTAATGTATTATTTAATAAATTTGTGCGGAGCTTTGAGTGTCACGCCTTCATGTGTGTGAGTGTTGTGTGTTTTTTTTTATTTTACCAGGTAAGGCCCACTGAGCTATGTAGCTCTTTTTCAGAAGTGACCTGGCCACAAATGATAGCTCAACCAAGTGGCTTATCGTGTGGAAATGTACAGCAGCCACATACTCGAAACGCTTGTTTCTAAATGTGAAGGGGAAAACCGGAGGACCCAGAGAAAAATCCACGGGGAGAACATGCAAACTCCAAATAACCAGGCGTCAGGGTCGGGATCGAACCCACGAACCTCCTGCATACTAGGCAAGGGAGAAAACATATCAATCAAGTACTCTGATTCCCTCCCACAGGAAACAAAACATCCCAATGTGACAGGGCCCTCGTGAAAAATACTCTTGAGACCAAGTATTATTGTCTTTATAAAGGGCATTATTAATATTTAGTACGTTATAAATATTGACAACCAGTTATTGAGGAGTCAAGTCCATTTTACAAGAGGGACCTTCGGGGAATCGAAGATAAATTAATGAACAACAACACCCAGAGGCGCCGCGCTTTGATGCGTGGCGATAAATGGTGGGTAGGTGTCTTGTGTAACGTGTCGTGTGTTCAGACCCCGTTTAAACTCGCATTGCCCAACGCACACGCACGCGCGCGCGCGTGCATTTGTGCGGACTCCCCTGTTTTAAGAGTCTAAGATCTCAGTGAGGCTTTCCTGGGTAATTATTATAATTGCGTCCTTGCTGAATGATAGGGGTGAAGCGGTGGCGCAGTGGATAATGCTCTGCGCGATGAACCCCGTGACCCGACCGCGGCCAACATCAGCGGTGAAAGCCCCCAACCACCATATATTCCCGGTCCCCTCTATTTCACCAACCCAAAGTGACGAGCGTGGTGAAATATGGTCAAACAACCACCCCATGTTTGTAGTAATCGAACTACTCGACGATGCTCATCTTGTTCTGCTGGCCCTGGTGGAACTAATTAAGGTGGTGGTGGCGATGATGATCATAATGATAATCACATTTTTGACAATGACAACCATTGAGATGATGACAATTGATTGATCCGACTCCCAAACAGCCCAGTCTTTGTCCCAGCCCACACATACATATATCCAGTGCTGCACAAACACCCATACAGTATATTACACTTACATAAACCACTAAGTTCTGAATACTGCTTATCCAAACATCGTTCAGACAGACATACACGCACGCACGAAGGGAAACAATAACGCATTGTGCCGAGATCATCCGGATGGCTCTAAGAGCCAAAGAAAAGCATGCCGACCTGCTGACGATACCCCCCGCTCACCCCCTACAGCAGTCGTGGGGCTAGACGAGAGGTCGGCAAACAAAAAATAATAATAAGGGGCATTTTGTTTTTAATTGGGACAAAAAAATAAAGTCACATTTTCAAGAGCCGCATTGCACGCGAACAACACGAGACGGTGGGACTTTAATAAATGACGTCACGGAGCGATCTTTAAAGAGCCGCGTGCGGCTCCGGAGCCGCATGTTACCGACCCTTGGCCATGGTAAACTGGACTCCCATGGTAAGCTGGAATCCCATGGTAAGCTGGAATCCCATGGTAAATTGGACTTCCATGGTAAACTGGACTTCCATGGTAAACTGGACTACCATGGTAAACTGGACTTCCATGGTAAACTGGACTACCATGGTAAACTGGACTTCCATGGTAAGCTGGACTACCATGGTCAACTGGACTTCCATGGTAAACTGGACTCCCATTGTAAATCGGACTTCCATAGTAAACTAGACTTCCATGGTAAACTGGACTCCCATAGTCATGGGTCGGCAACCAAAATAACAAGAAGAGACATTTTTTTTCGAATTCGGTAACAAATAACGTAGTATTTCAGGAGCCGCAGTGCATTCCTTAAAGAGCCGCACGCGGCTTCGGTGCGACAGGTTTCCGACCCCAGGCCTAGGCCATCCTAAGCAGACATTATTGTCGAGTGCGAAATGTGACTGCCACCATTCTTGCGCTGGATAAGCTACGTAAGTTATTTGAGACGTGGGAAATATGTCATGTTGTCGAAAAATAGAAATTCATAATGCATGCATATTTTTATTGTGTCGTGCGAATTACGAGCTTGTTATACACTCCCCTCTGAGACGTTTCATTCTGCTACGAACAAAATATAAATATATATTTTTAAGGATCTAAGTTCGGGCTCGTATTTGGTGGCACCCCCCCTAATTTCTTTCTTTCATAATTACGAGGCCCCCTTTCGCTACTTGGGGGCCTTAGGCGTATGTTTATTTTGCTTAATGCCTTGCACCATCTCTGTGCAGCACAACCACTGCCATCAACTTCATCCATCGGTCCTTGCCGACATTATCTCGTGTGGAAACCTGCCAGGAGTTTGTCCTTTTTTTGGGGTAGCGAGAGGGGGTTGGGGGTAGGGGGGGGGAATCTCTTCTGTACGGTTACATTTCCAAACCAAAACATTTCCTTCGAAAACATAAGACGTGCGGACAAAAGAAAGGCAAGGGGCTAGTTGTAAATCTCGGCCCCGTCCGCCGGCACGCAAACACCTCCCCTTCCTCGCTCCCTCCCTCGCTCATCATCTCTAATCCCTTAGGCCCTTTTAAAACATTTTATTAGAGGACCTTTTTAGGCGTAGCTTTAAGGCTCGCGTCTGTGTTTTGGCTGCGCCCGCTTTTGTGATCACAGGGCGAAAGAGTAACCGTCGCGTTTTAAATGACGAGAGTGAGCGAGCAAGCGATTGCTCCAAATTCCAAAATCTCCGATGCAGCGCTTTATCTCGACGAGTTATAGAGCCGAACCGCCACTTTAAGGGTCTCTTCCCGAGCAAGGGGTCAGCACGGTGTGATAACTACGCGACGTCAAAGATACGGCGGCGAGGTGTTAACTGCCTCGCCTGGTATACCAGAGGTAGTGGGTTCGATCCCTACCCTGACGCCTCCATATTTGGAGTGTGCAGTGTCTCTTTCTCCCCGTGGTCGCGTGGATTTCTCTCCGGGTCCCTCAGGTTTTTCCCTCCACATTTATAATCACCATGCCTTCAGAGTACAGTATTTGGCTGCTAGAAATGTCCACGTGATGATAAGCTATAATTTGTGACAGCCAGGTCGCTTCTGCTAAAAGAGCTATACAGCAGCTCAGCGGGCCTTACCTGGTGAAATAAAAAATAGTAATTTTTTTTAACAGTTTGAGACTATTGTGCATTCAATTAACAAATTCGAGCCCGCAGAAAACAAACGCTTCCCGCGAAACGCCAGCACACGAGCGAGCGGGCGCCACTTGTTTGGCGAGAGAGTGTCTCGGAACGGAATCTTTATAGATCCTACACGTGTGTCTTGTGTCTTACCCTCCCCGCATACTTTCTCCTAACGTTTAACCTCGCTTTGTGTTTGCTTTACTGTCTCATTTTTAGAGGAGGGGGGAAGTGGCCGGAGCGGGACTGTGCCAAAAAGTCGCTCTGGGGTGCCTCTCTGCGCGTTAGCAGATTTGCGGCTAATTTTGACCAATTTTTTTTCATCAAAAACATCCCCGTGTCCTGTGAGCTTTGGCAGCCTGCCTCCCACACGCCCACCGTCGCAGATTGGCAAAATAATTCTTACGGCCGACAGGACGAGTGTGTGCATCTGTGTGTGTTCGTCTTTGGTCGACTCAGCCTCAAATGAGTACCTGGGTGCGGTGTGTAAACATCGCCACTAGGGAGACAAAGGCGGTCGGGCGTGGTGTTGGCCACCCACCCCCTCGTGTACCGTTCCGGCCTTCATAGGTGCTCGCTAACAGCACTTGCCCCTACAGTCTGTTAAGGCTATATGGGGGATCTTTTTGTTCGTCTTTGCAGGGAGCGGTAGTGCAGGCGTTTGGCGCGCTGTGCGCTACGAACCCGGCGACCCAACACCAGTGATTATTATCTAAGTCAGTCCTGAGTCTCCACGAGGTCACCTTAGCCCCAAATGAGTACCTGGTGCGGTGTGTAAACATCGCTACTGGTTTGTCATTGAGAAGGTGCGGCCCTGTGATTGCTCGCTCACGCCACTGCTGGAAGAAGGGCCTTCAGTAGGGCGAACGCTCCAGCGCATTCGGTCTACTCTAAAACTAAACTATGAAACTAAAACCTGTTATATTTCACCAGGTAAGGCCCACTGAGCTACAGAGCTCTTTTTATCAGAAACGACCTGGCCACAAATGATAGCTCAACGAAGTTGCTAATCACGTGGACATTTATTGCAGCCAAATACTCCGAACGCACGTCGATTCTGAATGTGGTTGGAAAAATCCACGCGACCACGGCGCGAGAGAACATATCAAACTCCAAATATACAGCAGGCGTCAGGGGTCGGGTTTGAACCCACGACCTCCCGTATACCAGGCGAGGGAGATAAGATCTCGCGACCTCTGGATCGCGAGTTCGATGGTGCCAACTGTTACCCGCCGGCAGCTGCCATCCACTTTCGTGAGAACGAAAAGACACGGGGAGTGCCCTTCATCTGTAAAGTCATTTTTTTATGTAATAATAATAAACCCACTAAAGCCAGTCGAGTTTAAATTTTACGATGAGTGAGAGAGATAGCCTTAAAACAACAGTGGGGGTCTTATCAAATCTGAAATCTACTAAAGCGGCTGGAAACCTTTTTTCTCTTTTCTCAAGGCTTTATACATGCGTGGTTACAAAGGGAGTTTAAGTAAAGGGTTTGCCGACATTATCCGGCTGGTGAGGCCTGCTGACATTTGTTTAACCCTGAGAGAGCCCTGGTTGGGCTCCACGCTGCCACCACCGCCGCCACCACCGCCGTTTCGTTGGAGGTTCTCTTGGAGGCCCGCGGGCTCGCGGCGCTCTGCGGCAAGTATGCGTGCGTCCGATCCGCTGGAGGACGGGCCACATTTGTGTCGGGGAACGTCGTGAAACGCCGCGGTTTTCACGAACCGCACGGCGGTGCCCGCTGTGAGAAAACGCGGTCGCTGCGGTGCCTGCCGTCGTGCCGGCTCGTGCACAGTCGACGAGAAATCGTGAATGTCTAAGTAAATAGACGAGGGCGTGTTTCGCCGACGTGATAACGGGGGGGGGGGGGGAAAAGTTTGCTCCATCGATCTACGGGAAATTTTGAGTCGATGACGTACTCTGCTCGTCGCAATCAGCATCACCGGGCATGATCCGTCCACTGCTCGATCAAGGCCTCCCTAAGCCGTGACCGACTCGCAGTTCTGCAATGTAGCAATCTATCTCCACGGTGGATTTTCCTTTGGCTGCCACTCCATCTTTAGTCTTGACCACGGACCCTTCAACCCTTCTGGTCGCATGCCCTGCCCGAGCCCCCTTATACTTTCCTTAACAGCAAATTTGAATTCTCTTAACGCTTTAATGTTTATATATCGGGTCGTTTCGTGCAAAATTGCATCTCACAACGCACGCATTCCATAAACCACGAGTTCTTCTTGCAGCCTCTCTTTGCAATTCCAAGAATGCACCGCTCTGCTGATGAGTCTCATTACGTTTTAACTGGTCCAGAATTGTTGGGATTTTTTTTCCTGCTTAAACAAATGCTCCATAAAAACCACACACACATTCTCCAGGTTTCCAATTAACTTTTCGGTTCAAATAGGTGCCTCTTTATCTCTTAAAAGTTGCTCGGAATATCAACAGGATAAAAAAAAATGTTTATGGCCTTTCAATAAAAAAAACCCCGTAAACAATTTTGTGAGCAGATGAAAAACGTTAATTTCCCGTACACTTTTTGCGAGAAGAAATGTCTTTAGGATGTGGTAAAAGTTGAGAAAGGCCACACGTGAGAGATTAGATCCAATCGCATGCAGTTATAATCGGGACACTACGATGAAAATGGCACGTCTGATTTGAAAACCCATCTCTTTAAAGTGGCCTTCCCTATTTAGTTCGTTCGGTTGCCCCTGGTTCTGTTTCTGTTTCCCGCTTTTTCACGCATTGCGCACTGGGATCCTAGGATGCAGTGCGCATTATAAATTAGAATGATCAATTATCATTGTCAGCCACAGCCCACGACGCCAATCGTAGCTCTTCAAATATTCCATTTTACTCATGCAAACATTTATTCAAATAAGCTGATGTATTTCTCCTACTTATTAATGGAAACCTGGTACAGTTATTCTTGCAAAAGGTGAAATAGTTCGTTTAATTTCCATAATTGATCTGTACGTATCACTTTTATGTAGTTTTTTCTAGTTTTGTGCTGATGCACCACGGATCTCCCTTGCAAACTAGCTGAGTAACCGGCTAAACGGAACTTTCCGTGTAACAAATGAACGTTGATTGTCGATTGAATTCATACCTTCACGCCTATATTTCTCCAATCCGATTTTTTTAAATATCTTCTGCCACTGTGAATGAGCTGCCACAGTGGTGTAATGGTCAGCGCACTGGACTTGCAATCCAGAGGTCCCCCGTTCAAATCCATCTCCTGTCGCGGCAGTCCAAACAACGGGGCAAGTTAAATTTTGATTTAAAGCTTTCGTGACTGCAGGTATTCATATTCTTGGTTCTTTCGGTAAAGTCACGTAGAAGGGAAACAATAAAATAATAATAAAAATATTGTCTTATTGTTTTATATTTTTATTATTTTATTGTTTCCCTTCTACGGTACGTGACTTCACCGAAAGAACCAAGAATACAATGGGGCAAGTTTAAAAAATTCAGCCGCCTCGGTCCACTCACCCGTGTAAATGTGTTCACCGCAGCGCATCGATCGGCATCAGCTCACGTATGGTGGGGTAAAATCTGGGTTCGCCCACCTCTTCCAACACATGTAGTCAGCGTGGAAGAGTGGACCACAAATGCCCCCCGGCGCTCCCTGCAAGTCCTGAGCCCTTCCCAACCTCATATTTCCGTGAACATCTTTGGCAAATGTGCGTCTCCTTGCCTGACTCTCCTGTGTATTTTGGGTACTTTCTTCATTCAATCTCAGTGGAGCTGCCTTACTTTTGTAAACCATTTTTTTTCGTTATTAATGTATTTCCAAAATATATATACTCCCTTAGTCAGAACTTAAGCGACTACATCAATCATTGTTCCATCAGCCCATGAGCCCGTGCTCAGCATGAGCCGGAAGAGTCCAGAACACAGTTTCCAGTAAGAATTTTTAGGCACGCCACATCGTATCTGGCTGCCTTACACCGCCCTAAACCTTTTCGTAGAATTACCCGAATATCGGGTAGAACACTCTGGGATTAGGGATTATAATAGATGGGCCATAACTCACATGCCTTGTTCTCGAGTGGTCTTGCCTCGTAATTCCGTCCGCCTAGCCAGCCAATTTCTAACTCGATATTTTCCGGGAAAATATCGAGTTAGAAATTCAAGCCCTGCCATGGGGACCGGGCTTCTGGATCCGTGTTTGATCCTCCTGACTGACCACGGGAGGGGGGGGGAGCGGGGGAAACATCTAGCAGGTGGAAGGAAACTTTACACGGTCTCTGTTTACCACACAACACCCGAGCGATCCACTGTTGGGATGAGTCAATTTAACGGATGAGACCACTTAAGCCACAATTGTACAAATCTCAGCCACTTTTACCACGACACAAAGGGGGAAGGTCGCCTCTCTCCCTCTCTCCGCGCCAGCGACGTCGTGATCCGTTCCCCCGCTATTGACGACCGCCAGAAGATTCATTTTGCCCGGAATGAGTCGGATTAAAATCACCGTCATACCCTCTCCGGCTCGGTTGCCAGTGTGTGCTTCCTCGTCGTCGGTTGTTGTTGTTGTTGTTTGCGAGGTTTGTCTGGTGCCTGGCCGAGCAGGGAGAAGAGAGCGGGGGAGAGAGAGAGAGAGGGAGGGCTTCGTGTCATAGGCGGCGCTGGTTGATAGAGTTATCTGATGAAACCCCAGGTTTCTGCTGATGTGATTGTGCTTGCTCTGTTTGTTGTCTCTTCTTTATTCTTCTCCTTCTTCGTCTTTGTTCATCCTGGGGTGTTTTTTTCTACTCCCTGCCACCCCCCCGCCCCCCTTCTTTTGCTAAAATAAAAAAAGAAGTGTCCTGCTATCTCTCTCCCAGCACCCCCTCCTTAACTGGTTAAAGGGGCGAGATGTGAACTCTTCGTTGGAGGGTGCTTCCAATAAGATCTCCGATTGACCTTCAAAGGAGCGCCCAGATAAAGGCGCCCCCATAGTAAGGCGCTTTCATAATTGACAAAAGGATCCCACGAGGTTGCAAGGGCAGTTTTGTTGGGGTTTTTTTTTTGCCAACCTACCTGGGGGGTCGTGCTAAGGTAGGCGTGCGACGATGCAATTTATTCTAACGCGTTGCGTGATGCTGTGCGCGAGGAGGCAACAGTAGGCGTGACGGCGGGCAGTGGTGAAGTAAATAAGCGAGACGAGACGTCCCCTCCACGGATCCGTCGTGTCTCTCTCCGCGTAAAGAAAGTGGAGTCTTTTATATCGCACAAGCCATCAGTTTCGCGGCTCTCTGGGTTGCGAGTGATTTCAGCGGCATTATTTTCAAGGCAAGCAAAACGCCGGACCGGTTCAGACGTGCAGTGTCTCGTCAGCGGCACAGTCTTGCTCGAATCATTGCTGCAGAAACTGCCAGATCTTACGGCCACGGGTGTCCGAAGCAAATTTACACAATGCACAACTCGAAATAATTTCGTGATAGGTAAAGAGATTGGTAGTGATATTCAAGTCTGCTTTGAAAACCCTGTCTCTTTAAAGTGGCTTTCCCTCGTTAGTTCGGTCGGTTGCTCCTGGTCCTGTTTTTGTTTCCTGCTTTTCATGCATTGCGCATTGGGATCCTAGGATGGAATGCCGCATTGTACATTCGAATTAGTATGTTCACACGTCCGCTCCTCCAGTCAACGCGGTATTATCGAACGGAGCACTCTTCGCTAGTACCATCTGCCAATGCCACGGCCTTTTATTGAACAAGCCTGCGGATGAAACACAGAACGTCCAAACCGGGTTGATGGACTTAAAAAATAATTATATCTAAATTTTCACGTGGCGACGATAAAGGCGTGGAGGCTTATTTAATTTTATCATAAGCACGCCTTGCGATGCGTGGATCTGATGGCTTTTGCTTTGTTGCCGGTTTGCCTCTTGTTTTTACTGTGTCAATGTGTACCGCTGTTAAGCTGCCAATGTCACGTCGTCTGCACGTCTGAAGGTGATGTACGATACATTTGATTTTATTGGAGAAGGAACAGTCCTTGCGGTTGTACATTATAAAAGTGTGTTAAATAAATATCGGAGACCGTAGGGCCACTTAATAAAAGTGCTAAACAATATAATGGGCTATTTGTGGCTCAAAAGTTGGAACACTGCGGCATTATTAAAAAGCAGGGTGTGTTTTATTCATTATTATTATGACTTAAAAATAACACATGACCAGGGTTTAGAGTCTGGCAATATAGTTAAATAAAACAAACCTCACATTTTTAAAGAAATACAGCACTGTACATGTTTTGTGGGCCGCGCTTGTAAATCTCGTAGCCCTAAAACCAAACCTCCGTTTGGCTCGTTGCGTAATATATATTTTTTTGTTTCGCTGTAAATTTCACATCCATCGTAGCCTTGGTTTCGAATCGATAGGGCGCGCTGGGCCAGCGGCTAGCGCACTGCGCTACGAACCCGACGACCTGAGAGTTCGGTTCTCCGCCACGGAGAGTGAGGTATGTGAACCCGGTCCTGGTCCACCATGCCCCCTCCACCTGAAGCTACTCAACTAAAAGCTTTTTTTTCTGCCAGATAAGGCCCACTGAGTGCTATGTAGCTCTTTTTCCAGAAGCGACCTGGTCATCACAAACGATAGCGCAACGAAGTGGCTTACTATCGCGTGGAAATTTATCGCAACCAAATACTCTAAACGCATCGCGTTTCGAAATGTGGAGGGAAAAACCGGAGGACCCGGTGAAAAATTCGCGCGGCCACAGGGAGAACACGCAAACTCCAAATATACAGCAGGTGTCACGGCCGTGATCAAACCCACAACCTCCTGTATACCAGGCGAGGTAGTTAACATCCCCTAGCTACCGTGGTGGCCACCTACACGCACTGCCCGACCAGCGTGGTCAAGTATGGTCAAGCGATCCCCCCCGGGGCCATGCTTTACAAAAACTACCGCGAGTCTCGATGGGTTCTCGCCCTTGTGAATTAAAGTCAATCGTCGTCATCTGATGCTGATTCGATAAGCAGACGAGGAGGGACGTGGTAATGCCCCACTCTACGTCTCCTCCTTTTTACGTCATTTCGCAAATACGTCGTCACTTTAATTATTAACGCCGCTACCCGATTTGCGTCGCCTCGACCCCACACTCACGTCGCTGACGGCATCGTCCGCCCTTTCTCGTTATCCGTCGCTTCTCAGCCTTCGCCACCTTTCGGGAACGCATCCCCGACGTAAACCGGGGTGTTACCGAGTAAACGTAAAGAAGCAGGCAAACAATGCCGAGCACACTTCTCCACCCAGCACTGCTCCGCCAGCGCCTGCCGCACTTTGTGAGAACGAAAGCGCCAGGCACCGCGCGCGTACGATAGTGTACGTACCGGCGCATGCTGAACTTCTTTCGCACCGTACGTAGCCAAGCGCGATAATCGGCGGTGCGGGGGAAGGGAAACAACCTAAAATACAAAAAGCCGTCCTAAAGAAATGAGTTTTCAATCTAGATGATGATTTAAAAGTGCACAGCTCCAGTGACTTTCTAATATCGGAAGGAAGAAGCGTTCCAGACGGCCGCAGAAGTGCATCTGAAAGCGCGCGATGCAGTGGCCGTCTTTGTACGATGGTTGGCCAAAAGCCGCTGCTGCTGCTGCTGCGAGGATGAGCGGAGTTCGCGTGACAGTGTCGCAAGCTGTGGACCGGCCACGGTCCCAATGGTCACGAGCGGGACCGTCACTCCCCGCTCGGCGGACGCGCGGCCGGTAACAACCGAACCGGGTCGCCGGCGGCAGCTTTGATGGGCAGCCAAAGGCCGCCGCCGCTGCTGCAGGGATGGCCCGAGATCGCGTGATGATGGTTTATCCTCCCTGACGGGATCAGCGAGAGGTTTTTGTGGGTCCTTTGTGGAAAGCGCTTTGTGTGTAACGAGCGCGACCTTACTTCTGTTCACATCTGCCTCGGTGCTGGTCTCAGCCCGCTGGTGGGGAGGAGGAAGGGGGGGGGCGGGCACCTTTAACTTACGACGTCTTAGTAAGACGGAAGAGATCTAGATAAGAGATGTAGATGGAGTGAGATGAGAGAAATGTAAACATTAGCAGCGATGTAGTGAAGATCAAAGATGGGTAATGCGGACCGGATCGGGTTGTGAGCACAATTGACTTTTTACGCGGTAGTTTTTTTTTTGTGTATTGGGATTTATACTTGAGCTGTTATTCGACGCGTTTCTCATGAATCCAGGGCCTCGTGAGCTGCTCGTTGTTGAGCTAACAATTTGCGGACAGGTCGCTTCTGACAAATGATTGAATACCTCAGTGGGCTTTAGCTGGTAAGATTAAAATATATATTTGTTTTATTTGTACATATTTTTCGGTGACCTGTTTACCTTTCCTATACTTTGCACTCCAATCGTGTTTTTTGTATTCTTTGTTGTCCCAACATTGCGACCCCCGTGTCCTTACTGGGCGTCCGTGGGGGGAAAAAGAGCTTTATTGCTCATCGAATTCCTCTTGCAGTCTAAATAAAGATTCTGACTTTTTATTTGAAGCTTTCGTGACTGCAAGAATCCATATTCTTTGGTGCTTTCGGAAAAGTCACGTAGGAAGAAAAATAAAATAATAAAAAATAAAAAATATATTTTCTAAAATCAAATGAAAAATAGTTTTTCATTTTATTTTATTTTTCTACCCACGTGACTTTACCGAAAGAACCAAAGAGTATTCCGACTCTTGCTCTGTTCGCGCGTGCCTCGTGCCGTCACTGCTCCCGCCTGCCCGCTCGCCGCTCGCCACATGACTGGCCCGGAGCGTGTGCGACTCCAGCGTCCGTGACGCTCCCCACGTGGACGTCGTCGGCGTTGCCGGTCGTGATGAGCCTCTGCGCTTTTGGGGGGGGGGGGGGCTGAGAACTCTGAGCAGCTTGCGGAGGTTGGGAGGCAGGCAGGCTGGTTGGGAGGGAGGGGGGCGGTAAAGCGATACAAAGCGATACAATTAAGTTTCGTCTAAAGTAGTTCGCCCCTTAATCGCTCGCCTCCTTGCGCCTCGGCCCTTTTCAGATGCCACGCACGGAGCCGCGCGTGCTGCACAGAGTCACAGACGGCCGAAGCGTGCAAAGCTTGCGCACACGCGCGCCCACACGAACACGCACACACTAACACGCACACACACACGCACGCACGCGCACACGAACACGCACACACGAACACGCACACACTAACACACGAACACGCACACACTAACACGCACACACACGCACGCACACGAACACGAACACGCACACACTAACACACGCACACACACACACGCGCGCCCGACTTTGTGACCATACCCACCCGCCACTCGTAAATACCTCACTCCGTTTCAGCCTCGTACGCCGTCGGCCTTCAAGTGGTGTTTGTCATCATCGTGCTGTTTGTCATCGTGGTGCTGTTTGTCATCGTCGTGCTGTTTGTCATCATCGTCAGCTCTTCCGAAGCGTTGCCGCCCGACGTTCCGCTCGACCGCCAGCGCAAGGAGCGAAACTCATTTCTTTCGAACTGCTTTGCTGTGTTTTAGTTTGTTTGCCTTTGCCCCCCACCCCACTCTCCCCGGCGCCTACGATTCTGCGATCAATCCACCGCTGGATGGAGGCCTTCGCAAACTGTTGCCACCTCCCACGATCCCGCAACGCACCGATCCGCGAGACGCCACCAACACACGTGCATGGGGGGGGGGGGTCAGGGGTTGGAGGGGGGGGGGGCTATATTGCTTGCAGAAGTAATATATTAAAAATTGCAGCTCAACGACTCTTGGTTTGTGTCACTAGCACAACCCCGAACAATCGGCGCACTTATTTTGCCGCCAGATTAGGCGCTTGGAGGTTGGCTTTAACAATCGGCCCTAATGTTATCTTGATGGGACTTTTTATTACCTCATTATGAGCATTTTTGTTACCCCCCCCGCCCCCGTGCACACGCGGTTTGTAAACACAAATGTGCACGTTCGCACCCAGAGACCCCCAGTCCCAGCGAGGTCGGCTCGGAGCCCTTGGCGCTGCGAGTTAAATGGGCGGCGGGGGGGGGCAGTTTCAGCAGGACTAATCACTTTGCTACTCACACAAAGACAAAGATCCCCCGTATAGGCCTCAACAGACTGTTCTGAGCAAGTGCTGTTAGCGAGTAGCAACCGGCGCTGTGGGCACACGAGGTGGGGCGGTGTGGCAAGCACTACGCCCGGCCCGCCTTTGTCTCCCCCAGTGGCGATGTTTACTAAAACACCGCACCAGGTACTCGTTTTGAGGCTGAGTCCACCTAGGGGAGGCCCAGGACCGGTTCAGATAATCGTCACCGGTGTTGGCCGTGAGCGGGAATCGAACTCGGGTCGCCGGGTTCCTAACCACTACGCCACCGCTCCCCTAACCATCTCCTCCCTACCCTCACCCCCCTTTACACGTGCTTCCACCCTGCAACACAACCACCTACGGCAATTAAACCTGCCTGCAGTGTTTCAGCGTTCACGCGGAAAACTCGAGAAGTGTAACGACGTTGATGATCACGATAAGAAGAAGATGCGTTGAGGCGGTTGGTCAGATGAGATTGTGGGTTTGGTTCACGGCGCGCGTGGCTTCGGCCTCGCGCGCGCTGACCTCTCGGAGAGGTCCAAAGCGGCGTGAAGATCGCGTCTGCCGTTGCCTCTAATCGCCGTGTCCACTGGTCCCTTCTGCCGCGCTGATGAGATTACTGGAGCAAAGCGCCCGCGCCTCCGTGGCCACGAGCAGAGATTAAGGGAGAAGGGCGAGAGGGAGGGGAGAGGAGCGAGGGAGCCACGTCTGTGGTGCGTCTCCACGCTGCTACCTGGCCTCCACCTCATCAAATTGGGCGTTAAAGCGGAGCTGAGGTTGAATGGTGACCCAGCGCTCACCGTCGATTCATTCCACTCTCACTCTCTCTCTCTCTCAAGCTCTCTGTTTCCCAGTCACTGCCTCGTCACTCCTTTTTCGCTACCACAGCCATTGTTCGCGGGAACTTCACGCCTCGACGCTTGCCGCCCTTGCCACGCTCGCTCGCTCGCTCGCTGGGCCACCCTGGCCCTTCCCTCTCCTTCGCGGGGCTCTGCTCGACAGCCACCCCGCAGGGTCGCGACGTTTCTATTCTTCTCGCTCCTCCTTTCTTCGCCGTGTCTCGACTTTGGCACTTCCCCTCCGATCGCGCCTTACCGCCACCTCCTCCTCGCCCACCCCCCTCAAGTTCCTCGAGGCTCGCTCAGTCCCAGTGAACGCGTCCCTTCTCATCTGCTGCGCTATTGTTAGCGTTCACAGTCGCTCGCTTTGGAACTCCCCTCTCCCATTGTCTCTTTTCCCAATTTCTATTTTAAAAAATGTCAGCCCTTTGTCAATCCACTGTTGGATGAAGATTCCTCCCCCCCCCCCACAATACACTGTGCCAATTATGGGGGTTTGTTTGACCATACTTCACCACAACTGTTCAGTGCGGGTTCGTCAATGTGTCGGGAGAGGAAGGGCAGGGCTCGACTTGTTCAGCAGATTTCAATGATTCTAGATTTGAAGCTTTCGTGACTGGAAGGATCCATACTCTTTGGTTCTATTCGGTAAAGTCACGTAGGTAAAAAATAAAACAAAAATCACGACGTTTCGGCCACAACACAAGCGGCCTTCATCAGGTGAAGGGACCAGACTGTCTCGAAGACTGCACTGGAGTGAAACACAGCCAAGCTCAGACCACGAGACCACGAGGTCTGTTTCACTCCAGCACAGTCTTCGAGACAGTCTGGTCCCTTCACCTGATGAAGGCCGCTTGTGTTGTGGCCGAAACGTCGTGATTTTTGTTGTTTTATTTTTTTACCTACGTGACTTTACCGAATAGAACCAAAGAGTATAGATTTCAATTATGTTAGTTGGCCGTGGCCGGCAATCAAACTCAGTTCACCGGGTTCACAGCACAGTTCGCTAGCCGCTCTGCGAGCACTCCACCTAAGTTCCCCGCGCATCTCCGATCAGCACCGGTTCGATACGCACGGTGCCAAGCCTTTCTGCTGAAATTCAAGTCAAGACGTAAGTTCTCCTCTGTCGCACGATCGCTCGGTGTTTGTCGGCTCGTCTCGGAGGCCTGTGGCCCGGTGGGGTGCGTGGCCGGCGCGGGTGCTTTTGCAGCGCAGGGAATGGAAATTGTGTCCCCTGTCCAACTCTCCACCCCCCACCCCCCCCCCCCCCCTTTGTAGGCTGACGTCTGGATGGAGAGATGGGCAAAATAGAATCAGATCACTGGAATTAATATAACTCTCATCAACATTGCCAAATACCTCGACGAGTGCAAGTTCGATACCAGTTGCCAATTCAAAAATGTAATGGCATCACAAAGTCGTTTAGAACCCTTCTGACTTGCTGCCTTGGTGCCGCGCTCGGCAGCAATTGTCATTAAAGACGGAGCGATCCGGGGGGGGCGAGGGGGAAGGGGGTGGAAGGTGGGGGGAGGGAGGTGGGGGGATGGGGGTGGGGCGAGGGGAGTTGGGGGGGGTGGATGCTCCCGTGCCACCCCTTCCTCTCCCGCTCGGCTCATAAACGCGATGTTCCTGGGGCAGTGTCGTGCGGTTTTTCGGAGGAAATAGTTTCATATGATCCACCACCAGCACCACTCCCCCACCCACAATGCATCCCCGGGTGAGAGTCAATGTTGCCTTTGTTTGCCCAGCCGATGTGGGTACCTGCAGTGTGTGAGGGCATGACGTACCGCAGCCGCTATGCCAATTACACTTCACGTCGCCGCTGTCGCCGCTTAACTTCGCAACACTTTCCGCTCGTTCCGAGATCTCTTATCTGCCAGCCGGGACATATTTTTTTTGTTGTCCCAGGGCCAAAAGTTTCGGCTGAGCCACCGGCGCCGTTTTTTGACGACGGTGTTTTGAAATCGGTACTTCTAGCGGGCCAGGGGATTTCATTTCTCACCGAATGTTTCTTTTTTTACCCGGAGCAATTGGCGCGTGACTCCGTAAGCCTCAGCCGTAGAGCGACGGTGTCTACTGCATTGCAGTGTGCCGCCGGGTCGCGGAGACACGGATTTTGCTCCGGTTGGCCCGTACGGGCCCCGGCTGAAATCGAGACCCGTTTACGGTCAATAATGTGGTGGCTCGGTGCCTGACTCGTGGTCAAGTGAACCCGCCCAGCCCTGGCTAAACGCATGGGCTACATAGTACAGCGCAGTACGGGGAAATATTTATATAGCCCTTGATCAATCCGCTGCTGGTTGAAGGCCCTCTCCACGCCACGTGTTCAGATGACTGCTCATAGAAATTGACAACCGCCATGCTGCAGCGATGAAGCGTGCGTGCAGCAGTGGATGCCAACAATTTCCCCAACAGCACGGGTTTGGACAGCGTGCATGTTTGGATTACAACATAGCAAGGTGGTGCAGGTGTCTTCGCGAAGACCAGGGCCTCACGAAAAGGAGCCCGGCGTGCAGGATGCAGGATGCCAGGGATAAGCGCTGACACGTCACCCACCAGCGGGACACACAAAGGGGAAGAACTGAAGAACTGAAGCCGATGAGACTGTAAGAGCGGCGATTTGGGGGTTTCTCTGCTGACTTTGCAAGTTGCTGGGAACTGGCAGGAGGAAGGAAGCGAATGGTAAAGTGCGTGTGACATCATTGGCAATTGCCGGGGTGACCGACCGATTTACCGTCGCCCCCCTCCGCTCGCCCCCCCCCCCTCCCTCCGTCTTCAGTAAAATTGCGTCTGTCAAACGACGTCTCGTGGCTTTATTGCCATGACTGCATCCTAAACGACAGGCTTGAGCTAAACCGCCGGTTCTTTTTGTTTTAAGTGGCGCAGCGCCGTTAGCACAGACCCCGTGCAAGGAAATTAATGTGGAGGCGGTGGGGTGCGGTTCCCCCTCCCTGTCCAATTTCCACCCCAGCTCTCTGTAGCCCAGCACTCCCTGCCTGGTCTCCACCGTGGTTCCCAATCACAGCCGCACCACCGGTGCCCTCGCTCGATCGCGAACGCCGATTGCCAGGAACGGCGACGATCTCTGAAACGATGAACGGAAGTGGCGGACGTTGCCCTGCCCATCGGCAAGAAGCGTTCCATTGGCACCCGCGACCGCTCATTCTCACGCGCTCACGCTCTCCGTCCTCCTCCTTGCGTTGTTTTTGCTCGCGAATCATTTTGGGTGACTTCAGTTTCATTTATTAGGTATAGCCCTGTGAGCCATGTGGCTCTTGACTCGGGTGCAACCGCAACAAACAGAAACATGAACAAGGAAAATCTTAAAGTGACTACGCGCAACAGATCGTACGTTAGAGAGAATGTGCGATTATAATTTTTGTAAATAATATTTCGTATTAATTCCGTGGCATTTTAATCGGTGCTATAATACAATGAGACTTTGGTCATTTCGCTTGTTTTTTTATCAATGTGCGCCTTTTCAGTCGATGGCGTTCAGCCTATTAATTTAACTTAGTTCAGCTGAGTTAAACATCCGCAAAGATATATAAGTTGTCCATATATGCTGTAAATCTCACATACTTGTATATTGCTCACTTGATATTTTCCAGAATGCTGCTAGGCTGACTTGGAGTAGGATGCATTGGCTTAAGGCACTGCCGCTAGACTACAAGGAGAGTACACATATAACCATATTCTTTGTATATAACCAAATTACTTATAACCATATTAGCTGTTCAATAATGCGTTGCCAGTATGTGCGATCAGTAATATATTTCCTTTAAAGGCCACGATGTTATTGACAAATGTGTCGATTTTTTTGATACCATAACAAACAATAATATCAGTATACGATCGCACCATGTTATCGGACCCGATATTCCTACAATCCTATGAACAGCTTTGTTACAAAATAAGGCGGCGAGATGGATTGGGCGTGCCTGTAGACCTACGTGTGTGTGTGTGTGTGCATAATCCAATGCGATCCGTCCCCCAAATCCCTCTCGTTAATGGTTAAGCCGCACGTTAAACAATCGCACGCGCAAGCACAAACCCTCGACAACGGGTAGCTGGAGATTAAAAACAAAAACTCAAGCGAGCAGCCTCGCTTGCCCAGGCTTGTCCGAGACACATGTACAGCTCCTCCTCCTCCTCCTCCTGTTGCCCATCCTCGTAATCTCCTCTGTGACATCCTCCCGCGATGCCGGGGGTTGAGCGGATGGAGGTTGTCGGGATGGGTAGGCTTTCATATGTAAAGGTGACTATGGTCCAAAGCAGGGGCGGATCGGTTAACCTGCGGCTCCGGAACAGCCGCTTTGCGGCCCTTTAGGGACTGCTTGCCTCGTGCCGTGTCATTTATTAAGGACCCGGTCGCCCCGGCTCGCATTGACGTTGCATCGGGGCCCTTTATAAATAATGATGGCTTTTTAAAAAAACAAGTTTTTGTCCCGATTTCGAAAAAAACTGGCCTCCCTTCTTATTTCGGTTGCCGAAACTATACATATATAAAAAAATACATATACTTTTTTTATTACCAGGTAAGGCCCACTGAGCTGTGTAGCTTTTTTTTTCTTTCAGAAACGACCTGGTCACAAATGATAACTCAACGGAGTGGCTTAGCATCGTGTGGACATTTATAGAAGCCACGTACTCGAAACGCAACGATTCTAAACCAGCGTGGCACGTGAGTGGACACACGCCTTTGTCGTTGTGTATCCATATCCGAAAGCGGTCCTGGGCATCCCCTAGGTACACTCGGCCCGAAATCAGTACCTGCCGCGATATATATAAAACATCGCCATTGGGGTGACAAAGGCGGTCGGGCGTGGTGTTGACCACCCACCCGCTCGTGCGCTATACCAGCCATCAAAGGTGCTACTCGCTAACGGCACTGGCCCCTACAGTCTGCCGTGGCTATACGGGGGATCTTTGTCTTTGTAGACGTGTATCAATAAAAGTGAGCGTGCTTGCGCGGGACAAATAGCTCGGAGGGACGATGGCAAGGGAAGAAACGCGCCTGAGAGGACGCTCACCTTTAAAGCGGCGATGTCATTGGCGGTTTCGGGGGGGGGCGCGGGGGGGGGGCATTGTGACGTCGCAGAGCCTCGAGAGGTTGCGAGGTTTAACAAAGAAGGGGGCTCTCAGGGTCGTGGAGCCACAGCACCGACTCAAACCAACCGCACTCCCTCCCCCCCACTCTCCCATCGCGAGCCTCAAACCTCCCCGGGCGAATACCCCCGCGATTAAAACCTCGCCACGAATTTTATGAGCTGCCCCTTGCAAGCCCTTTGTTATTTTCGTCTTTTTTAATGTGACCCCCCCCCCCTCCTCCTCTCTCTCTCCCCAGCCGCCCGTGTCGTCGGTACCGCCCCACCTCCCCCCGCCATCCTCTCCGATGGGCCCCGGCTAAGGGTACCACCCCGGGCGGGGGTCCCTGGGATCGTTGAAGGGGGGTGGGGGCCACGGCGCGGTCGTTTCCTCCTCCTCCTAGGATGGCGATGACCGGGCACAGACCTGGGTGGGAGATAAAGCACGGGGTGCTTTGCCCCCCCACCCACCCACTCCAACCTTATTTCCTACCGACAACAAACACCCCCCACCCCCCGGGGGATGGGGGGGGCTGCTTCCCGAAAATAAATAAATAAGCCAATAAGTAACAATCAAACAATGCCACCTCCGCTCGTGTACACGACAAGCTGGTGGCCTCGTGCATTTTGTTCACTCGGAGGGTACAATTCGATGGGTCTTGTTTCTCTTCGCACGGCTCATGTTGATGTCGAGCAAAGGGGTGTCCAACCTGGAACAGACCAAGAGCCAAACAGTACCCATCTGTTCTGCAAATAGCCAAGTATATTCATAGAAACTTATATATCGACAGTTTTCGGCACAGCACAGGAGACATTCATGATTCTTTGCTACTGTGAGGGCACACGTTCTACGTTATGCCCTTTCGATAGAGCCACGTGTGGTGGATTAAAGAGACGCGCGTGCGGCCGGGGAGACGCCAGTTGGCCACCGCTGCTGTCGAGAAAAAACTGTGATTTTACTTCGAGGTGGCTGAGCCAGGGAGATTGTGTCAGGAGTAGCGGAGTGGTGAATAATCACGGCGATGGCGGTGGTGATGCCCACCCCTTCTTCGTCTTTGTGAATCGGGCGTCGAGTCGCTATGCGCTCCACGGCCCTGTTCTGGTCGGTGACAGCGGTGGCCGCAAGATGTGCATCAAGCATCCGCTGCTGCCATGGCTTGAGTGGATGATGCGGCCTAGGGGGTTTTGTGATCCATGAGCATTCGCGGAAGATCAGAGGCAGGGGATCTTCTGCGTCGGGACTTTCGCGAGGAGTTTGTTTGCGGCTACTTCTGAACTCCCAGTCGGCTCGCCGAGCATCATCAGCATTTAATTTATTCGGTGAGCGGTGGCCACGGTCAGGGATAGTCACGGAGTGGCAGCCAAAGGATGGAACGTGCCCGAGAGGACTCTTAAGACTTTCGCGTTCCGAGACGTCTGTCAGTTGCAAGGTGGGGTGTACCGTTCACCGCTGTTTCTTGGAACGCACAAGCGGCTAGCGTAAATGTTATTTAGAGAGGCGTAGTAGCGCCGTTGTTTTTAAAGACACCATCCTCGCCGCTGACAACCGGAGCGACACGACCGCACTCTACAATATCCGGCTCCAAACTGCCGCACACTCACCCGTATTGCCTTGTGGGAGCCTCGGTACCGATTAAGTATTTTTTTTATTTTATTTCTTTTCCCATTCTGTTTCAATGACGTGTTCGGAACAGATCCGGAAGAAAATCCGATAACGTACATGTCCGTCATCGTATTTGTACATCATCGGAATGGAAAGGGATTTTGATGTTCATCGCAGTTTGCTGTGCGAGTCTGAATCTCGAGGCTTGCCATTGGTAACGTGCGTGTTGCATAAACATTTTTATTTCAAATGATGCCACCTCACCGGCCGCTATCGCATGATTTACGAAAAAGATCCATAAAATATACTGATGTAATTATAGGTTGTTATATTGGCATGAATTGCCTCTGCTTAAAATTGTACATTATTGCCGCGAGCTGAAATTCATGCAGGGCACAATTTGGGGATTGTTTTCTGCAATCTGACAGCTGATAAAATGAATTCAAATTAATTTCATGTCAGTGTGCAGAAGCACGTTCACAAGTACACACAATTAAAACGGACAACTTAGATTCTTATGGCATCCTCTACATGCAACTGCATCTCAAGACACTGTACAGACACAGAAATCCCAACGATAGTGTCAGCACAACCTTCCTAATGAGGCAGCCTTTTGCATATCATCATCATCATCACGATCCACGGGCAGATAGCCCCGTAAGGTGTCCACTGCACATTTCGTCATTCGTTTCCACTTTCCCTCTCTGCCTTGCGCCAATATGCTCAAGTAGTGTGCCACATCTCTCTGGCACCAATCTCTTACGTCCTCGTCGTTAAGCCGTCCTCTCTTTCTGGTTCCTTCCATTTTTTCCAAACAACAACAACAACAATAACAACTCTTTTAATATCCTTGGTTCTTTCGGTAAAGTCACGTAGAAGGAAAACAAAATAATAAAAATATAAAACAATAAAATTCTCACGACGTTTCGACTGCAACACAAGCAATCATCAGTCGAAACGTCGTGATAATTTTATTGTTTTATATTTTTATTATTTTATTGTTTCCCTTCTACGTGGTGACTTTACCGAAAGAACCAAGAATATGAATCCCTGCAGTCACGAAAGCTTTAAATCAAAATGTAACTCTTTTAATGTCCCTTTTGTTGTCCTTCCTACATGTGTGTCCAAATAATGCCAGTTGCCTGCATCAGATCTTCTATGTGCAGCCTTTGCCTAACTTCGTTGCATACACAGTCCTATGTTTACATTATTGACGGTATAATGCACGCCGTATTTGGTCATGCGGGTCGTTTGACCCTACTTCACCATGTCGGTCTGTGAGCATTCACGAAGGGGACAGGGCCGGCTCGGGTATCGCTCTCCGCTGATGTTATAGCCCGGAATCGAACCCTCATGAGGGCACGTGAGACCCACCGTGCACCACCCTGACCTCGTCGCGATCTTGCTCTATTATTTGATTCCGAGCATCGCTTATTCACGATGGCAACCGTAAAATGTTTTGAAGTCAGATTCAAATGCCTGCCTTTTGCAGTCCTCCTGTCTTGTAATTAATTCACCATCAATTCCTTCCATGATCAGCGATGATAAATCGACTGCATGGATATGAACGCCTCCCAAAGCCGTCGCCATCTCTCGTGATCCTGTAATTGATGTAATCCACCTAGGTCAAGTGGTCGCAAACCTGTGACTCCGGACCAGCATGCGGCTCTTTCAGGACCACTGTCTCCTATTCACCACACAGCGCATGGCAGCTCTTGAAATTTTGAGGGTTTTTTTTTAACCGACCTCTGACCTAAGACGTGCACATGATCCGATTTCATTGCTCCGTCTCCCTCGGTAAACGTCCTCGGTCATTATTCTTCATTATCGGCCATAATGCCTTGTGGCGACGTGTCCTGCCCAAGCCCCCAGAATGCATTGGGGGAAAATAAAAAGTCTTAAAAAGCTGCTCGTGTGTTGAGGCTGCTGAATCAGCTTCACTTTCAGACATTACGTAACGTGCTATTGTCGTGAGGTTTATTGACTGTTGATGTTTTTTTGTTCCCATGGGATGTGAATAAGGGTGGGCGCGCGCGCGTGTGTACGTGCGTTCACGTGCATACGTGGGGAGCGGTGGCGGAGTGGTTAGCGCGCTGCACTACGAAACCTAACCACCTGAGTTCGATTCCCGCAAACGGCCAACACCAGTGAGGAATGTGTGAACCGGTGCTGTGCCTCCCGTAGGTCGACTGAGCCTCAAATTAGTACCTGGTGCAATGTGTAAACATCGCCACTGGTGAAACAAAGGTGGCCGGGCGTGGTGCCTGCCACCCACCCACTCGTGTGCCTTTGCCAGCCTGAATCGGTACTCGCTAACAGAAATTACCCCAACAGTCTGTTAAAATATATTCTTGGTTCTTTCGGTAAAGTCACGTAGAAGGGAAATAATAAAATAAAAAATAAAGCATAATAGATGTTTTGTCTTTATTATTTTATTATTTCCCTTCTACATGATTTTACCGAAAGAACCAAGAATATGAATCCCTGCAGTCACGAAAGCTTTAAATCGAAGTCTGTTAAAGGCTACAGTATATGGGGAGATCTTTGTCTGCCTGTGCATAAGTTGCGCTTTACAAATGAGACCGCTTGAAAACTATTAACTTAAATCCCCGTGTAATTTTTTATCTTTTTTATTTTAACAATTGCCCCCCCCGCCCCCCCCCCGCCGTTGTTGTTTGGTTCTTAACACTGAGCCACGCTGACAATGTTTTCACCTTGCCAACAATGCCTCTCGGAGCAACTTCCATCACCGAGACAACTGCCGGCATCGGCCTGGGATCGACGCACACACAAACAACCGTCTGTTCTGCTACAACGCGGTCGTAGTTGCGTTCCTAAAGAACACTGCTTTATGGAAATATCGCGTTATAATACATTGTGTAGGGTAAAGCACAGTCCGTAATAACACGTGGGATGCGTACGCGTGGCGAGCATCTAGAAGCATCCAGCAGCATCCCGCTCTGTGCAATGCTACGGCGAAGCATCCGCACAACCGATTATTCCGCCTCGCGCGACGTAGTTCCCTTCACTCGATCGCGTTATATCCAATTGGCATCCGCGTTATATATTATGAATAAAAAAATGCTCCCTAATACATTCATCATCGCGTCGTACCAAATTCGCGTTATGAAAAACAACTCAGACTGCATTCCGTTTTCACAGCTTCTCGGGAATTGACGGGAGGGAAAGGCCACTTGGCGTGACATCGCGCCACTCCCCCTTCCTCTTTGTTGCAACTGCTCGATGTCGCGTTTGCACTGAGAGATGATGACCTCATAGCTGTTGACCTAAGTGACCCCTGAATGGGTTGTGCAAACAAAGACAAAGATTCACAGTTTGGCGATGAGGAATGCAGGGGCAAGTGCTGTTCGCGAACACCTATTCAAAGGCAGGCTTGGTCCAGCCCCGTGCCCGGCCGCCTTTGTCTCCCCAGGACTGATGTTTGCACCAAGGCTGAGCCAACCTAGTGGAGGCCCGGAACCAGCTCAGATTTCACTCGCCACCGATGTCAGCCGTGGGCCGGGAATCCAAACTCGGGTCGCCGGGCTCCGTAACGTGGCGGCGCTAACCTCTATTTGAGGCTGAGTCGACCTACGGTTATCCCAGGACACGCGTCGACACACGTGCAGATACACACGAGCGCGCGCGCACGCACGCACGCACGTCCGCGTGCGCGCGCGCGTGTCCCCTCTTGGTGCTTGCTCCTTTTGTCACGCGCCGCTCCCCTTTGAACATTTTCACATTCAAAGCGGGGCTTCTACCGAGAGCCCCGCGGCGGCTGTCACCTGTTTTGAAGGATGCCCCCCCCCCCCATCCGCTCTGCCCGCCCATCCATCCGCTCGCTCGCTCGCTCGTGCGGGCGAACCCTTCCCCTGAGTTGTATTTATCCGTCCACCGGTCCGTCTGTTAATTCGTCCGTCCGCCCGTCTCTCCGTTTGTCCACCTGTACGTTCCGTCCATCCGTTCTTCCATCGGCGTTTCGCGGGCACCTGTGTGACAAAGGGCTTCGAAGCTCATCGTATTCCCCCGGTACAAATAAACATTCTCATTCTTAGTTTCTCGCTGGATAATTTCCAGGCAACCGGTGGACGGGGAGGTGACCACGGGTCGTAGTCGCGGCCGTAGCGAGAGACACGGCGGACGTAGTGTGCCGTGCCCGCGAAAATATTCGTCCAGGTCACGGGTGGACTGGAATAGGCGCAGTCACTCGTCGCCGCAGCCAAAGCGAGAGGTGCGATGGACACGTGGTGGTGGTGTGCGCGGGGAGCGGAAAAATTCCTCTCCTCCACCACCCCCTGCCCGGCCGCCGACTCTCGCGCGGACCCGGGCGAAATGAGTCCCCGGGTTCGCGGCGGCCACGTGTCTCGCCTTGCAAACCCAGAGCCGAGTTCGGTGTTAATGACCCCGCTGCTTGCAAATATCAACGGCGCCCCCCTTCTCCCCCCCCCCCCCCACCCCGAGTCTGTGGGAGATGAATGGGAGATGCCGAGATGCATAAAGGGGCCCTCAGATGACCTTCTGTGGCCGGCCATTTGTAAAGGGTAACAAATTTTGACAGAACCCTATTCATGCCTCGCACTTAATTCACATCGGCAGACGGGCATTTTTCACAGGGCCCCGTTCGAGCCGATGGCACAGATGTCGTTTCGAGCAGTTGTGTTGCACGCATTAAGATAAAGTTCTCGCCGTGCAGCCTTAACGGACTGTTTGGGGGGGGGATGGGGCGGATGGGGGGCGAGTTCTTTTAGCGAGTTGCACCTATGTAGGCTGGCACGATGTACGAGGTGGTGGTTGGCAAGCCCATCGCCCGGCCGTCTTTGTCTCCCCAGTACTGATGTTTGCACCAAGGCTAAGCCGACCTAGCGGCGGCCCAGAACCAGCTCAGATTTCACTCGCCACCGCCGTAGCGCGGTGCGGTGCTAACCACCGTGCTACCTCTACTTGAGGCTGAGTCGACCTAAGGTTATCCCAGGACACGCATCGACACACCTGCAGTTACGAAGACAGAGAACCCCCGTATCGCCTTAACAGACTGTGTTGGGGGCAAGTGCTGTTAGCGAGTGCCTATGAAGGCCGGCACGGCACACGAGGGGTTGGGTAGCCAACACCACGTCCTGCCGCCTTTGTCTCCCCCGCGGTGACGTTTACACATCGCACTAGGTACTCATTTGAGGCTGAGTCGACCTCAGGGAGGCCCAGGACCGGTTCAAATAAACACCGCTGTTATTGAACGTGAGCGGTAATCGAACTCGGGCCACTGGGTTCATAGCACAGCAGTGCGCTGACAACTGTTGTCACCAAAACAACGCTGCCGAGAAAGACCAGGGGAAGGTTGACCAGGGGAAGGAAGGGCAGGAGAAGGAAGGGCAGGGGAAGGAAGGGCAGGAGAAGGTAGGCCAGAAGAAGCCACCTGAACTCTCCTTCCTGTCCCATGGCTCAATAATCCGAGTGTGGAGTTCGTTGTTGTGAGGTGCAAAGAGGGATCACATGGGATGGAGGGAGCTTGAGCCATGGACCTGCCCTAAGGTAGAACATTTGAGAGTAATAGAAATATATATAATGTGTATTTCCCAGAAATCCTGTTGAATTAATTTCAAAAAATTATCATCGGGATCGCACCCACGACCTCATGTAAACCAGGCGAGGTAGTTAACATCTCGCCACCGTGACGTGGCGAGGAACGTTGCAAATGGGGCTTTGTTTGGGCAACTGTGCGGGTCGATGCCTGAGATGAGGCTCGCCTCTGTGGACAGGAGATGTGTGATAAGCACCTCTATCGATTAATAAGGAAGTGCAGCACTGATTGAGCAACGCTGTCAATTATAATCACGTTTCTTGGATTTAATTATTTTAGCGGTAGGAATTAAGCTACTGCAAGAAAGGTCACTTGGAACAGCGTTTCGAGACACAATAGGACAGTTGCGGGGCGGGGGGAGAAGGAAGGCAACGACATAATGCCAGTTTGTTCGCTGGAACTGAGAGCTCCATCGGATTTCTATCGCGGCTGCCGATTGTCAATTTATAATCAGTTTTCTTGAATTCATCGCTGATGGGAGTTCGGGCGACTGCAAAGGTCATTGGGGGTCAGTTGGAAGGCAACGAGCAATGTGCAGTCGTGCCAAGCCCCTTGCACGCGAGATGTCCCACTTCAAGGGGTGATTTCGAGGTGGGGTTTTTTTCCGTAGATAAATCAAACAAAGAACGGCAAAACCTTATTTAAGCAATTAAACGTTATTCCTCCCGTTGCTGGGAACTTCATTGGATTTCTAACCCCGGCTGCTGATAAGTAACAATGAGTGTGTGTGCCAAGGCACATTCAGTTTATTCCCATTTCCTGTGACCACTAAAGCCTCTAGGGCAGTGATAAGGGCAGGTTGTGTTTGTGTGCAAGCGTGCGTGAGTGCGTGAGTGTGCGTGTGTGTACGCGTGTGTGCGTGCGTGCGCCTGTGTGTGTGTGATTGAGATGGCAGTTGTGGTCTGTGTGAGTGTATGAGTGCATGCGTGCGTACGTGAAAGCATTTGATGTCTCGGTACATACATGTCTGTATGCGTGCATGTGTGTGTTTAGACATATATCTTTGTATGTTTACGTACGAATGCAATAAACACCCCGAATACATTTAAATGTTTCTGTAACTTAATTTTGCTATAAACGGTTATATCAGTAATTTGTCCACCAAACCAACTTTTGTTCCGGTCAATTAATTTGTCTTAGTGTGTATTTAAGTCCGTGAAATTTTTCTCGATCTCTTCCGTAATGGGGTTCTCTTTGTTGCGATTTCCACTGGCTGTAATTTATTTAGAATGTAATTTATGTTGTCATCGTTGGTGACCCGAGTCACCCCTCGCATGCGAGGCTATCCTGGCCTCAAGTACCTACTCTGCACACTTTCTTGGCCCTGCAGGATTATGCTAATTGTTATGATGTATATAGCTCATCTATATCGTGCATATATCTGGTGTACATAAAAATGGAAACGATAAAGAAAGGTTCCTGCTGTGGACACGTTTCAAGTTTCGTTTATTAGGTGTAGCCCTGTGAGCCCTGCGGCTCTCGAGTCGGGTGCAACAGCAACAAACAAAATATGAACAGAGAAACATCTTAAAGCGACGACGCGCTACAGAAACATCCTGGCGGCACTGACGTAGAAACATGAGACTATCATGGTCTCTTGAGTTCTCACCCGATTTAAACAAAAGTAACTTGGATACTTGCACGCATTTGCTGTGGTCTGCGCGTTCGTGTGTCTGTGTGTGTGTGTGGAAGGACGGTGTGAAACTGGGAGTGGAGAGTGGTGGTGCAGCGGTTATCACGCTGCGCTACGACCCGAGGTCCATTCCAGCTCACGGCCACCAACACCAGTGACGATTATCTGAACCGGTCCTTGGGCCATCCCTTAGGTCGACTCAGCCTCAAAACGAGCACCTGGCCACGAAGGAGACAAAAGCGGCCGGGCGTGGTGCCGGCCCACCCAGCCCCTCGCGTGGCCGTACCAGCGTGCATAGGTGCTCGCTAACAGCACTTGCCCCAACAGTCTGTTAAGGCTATACGGAGGATCTTTGTCCTTGCATGGAATTGCGATCACAAGTGCCTGGCCTGCCGCGTGCGCGCGTGCACGCGGCATTCCGGGCGAGCGAGTGATCGAGCGTGCGTGCATGCGCGTGTCCTCTCTCCCATAGGTAAGAGGTGTGCTTGTGGCATATTTGAAATACCTCTGACATGTGCAATCCACAAACAAGGAGGTTTTACTTTGGGAAAGAGGGAGAGGGGGGGGGGTGGCAGGGGCTGCTCCCCGTCCCGTTGGAGCGATGCGTTAGAGCGTAGTCGTTGTGGCGACGGTTTGGAATATCGCGTTTCACCGTGCGCACAGGTGTGTAGGTCGAGTGTCTGTCCATCCGTTTGTCCATCCACCTGTCCGTCCGTTATTCCGTCCGTCTGTCCACGCGTCTGCGCACCAGACAGACAGACACACATCCGTCCATTGGTCTGTCCATTTATCCGTATGTCCATCTCCTTGACCAAAGCATATTTGTGTTCATCTGCTTTTCGTATATTCATCTGTCTGTCTGCATATGTGTCTGTCCACTCGTGCGTCCGTTTGTCCGTCTGCAAGTTTGTCCAATCACCTGTCCATTTGTCTGTATGTCGTCCTATCAGTACAATGGTGTATTTGTCCACTCTGATGGCTATTAGTTTATTTGTCTGCACATGTGTCTGGACGTGTATTCATCTGTCAATGTTATAGTTGCATCTGTCTCTCTGTCATTCCATCTACCCGTCCGTACAGCCACCACTACCGCCACCACCACAGGTGATGGCACACCTGGTAGTTTAAATACTGACATAAAAAACACCCCCACACATGCCTACGCCTAAGTGTGGGAATCCTTACTGGTGAGGCATGTGCAATTTAAAAGCGAAGAATTTATGGGGCACAATTCCGCGTTGCACGTGTGTGTGTGCGTGCGTGTGTGCGTGTGTGTGTGCGTGTGTGTGCGTGCGTGTGTGCGTGTGTGTGTGCGTGTGTGTGTGCGTGTGTGTGTGCGTGTGTGCGTGTGTGGGTGAGTGCAGCAAGGTCCCGGTTAGCGCGCGCTGCTCCGCAAACCCGGCGAACCAAAGTTCGATTCCCGCTCACGCCCAATAGCAGTGGCGATTATTTGAACCGGTCCTGGGCCTCCCCGAGGTCGACTCAGCCTCAAATGAGTACCTGGTGCGGTGTGTAGCAAACATCGCCACTGGGGGAGACAAAGGCGGTCGGGCGTGGTGCTGGCCACCCACCCCTTCGTGTGCCACAGCGCCGGCCTTCGTAGGCGCTACTCGTTAACAGCACTTGCCCCAGCAGTCTGTGAAGGCTACACGGGGGGTCTTTGTCTTTGTGAGGCGTGCGTGTGCGTGGGTGCAGCATGGTCCCGGCTTAGTACACAGCCTCTGCAAATAACAAGAGGACCCCCACGAAGCCTCAATTTGCTCAGCATGCCACTCGGGTTGCATATTAACTGCAGCCAGCCTCCACTGGACGGAGGCTCGTTATTATTATTTTTTAAAGATCAAAATCACTGATGGGGTAGCTTTTTGAAAATGTTTGCGGGGGTCTCCGTTTAATTTCCTTTTTTTTTTCTAAGTTCCCTTTTTCATTTGTTGTTAGCTTGACACGTAGGCTCCCTCGCGACGTAATATCCGTAACGTCGTTTTTGTCAGTGGTTAGATCGCGTAAGTATCATGAATGTGTCGTTTAACCAGCCACCACCGCGACGCAGCCCAAATTAGTAAGGTTTGTCACGTAAACAAAACGTGCCAATTTAGTTGCTACTTCAGCCCACCGGTTGTGTGCTGGAGAGTAAAATCCACAACATTTACAATTTGAGTACTGCGACGTTTCGCCGGTAATTACATCCAGCATCATCCGGCAAAATCGCCCGATGATGCCCAATGATGCCGGATGCAACTTGCTTCCAATCGTCGTCGTTCGCATTCGTGGCCGTCGGTTGGAACACGAAATTTGGGGACTTCGCCGTTCGCCGATCGAATTTCGTTGTCGCTTGCCTCCCCCCCTACCTCCACCGAAAGTCATCTGGGATGGAAGGTGCCTCTGTAGAGCTACAGCAAATACAAAGCAGAGTCATCACGTCTGTGCGTATGTATGTTGAACTTCTTTCGCACCATACGTAGCCAACCGTGCTGATCAGAGGTTGCGGGCGGGGGGGGGGGGGGAGAACACAAAAAGCAGTTCTAAAATAAATGAGTTTTCAATCTGGATGATTTAAAAGTGCACAGCTGCAGTGGCTTCCTAATATCGGAAAGAAGAGCGTTCCAGACGGCCGCAAGAAGCGCATCTGAAAGCGCCGCGCGATGCGGTGACCACCGCCTTTGTTCGATGGCCAGCAGCCAAAATCCGCTTCTGTGAGGATGACCACCGAAGTTTGCGTGATACATGGCGAGTCCAATATTCCCCCCGCCCCCCCGAGATGGATCAAATGAATATCGCTTTTGTGGGGAAGTCAACAGTGGTTGTCTTACGGATACTACCATAGGAATGTGGAGTGACTACCATCGGCTCGGGGCTGTGAACATGAGGTTGGGCACGATTTGAGCAAGAAATCTCCGTGAATTTGACTCCCCATCTAGACGATGGGACCGCGTTCGACTCAACGTGAATAAAAATGAGTAATATTATAGACAACCTCCCTCTGCATTGTTACGGAGAAGCGTTGCCCGGGGCCAGGCGCACGCTCGAAAGCGATGATGAGCTCGTGCGTAGAAGCGAAGGAGGCGCGAGTGGTGGAAGATCGCCCGCAACTCACCTGGCGCCGCCCTTGCGGGGAGGCTGATAAACCATTTCGCCCTCGGTCCAACCGGTCGGGCGAAAGCTTCTATCAAAGTCGGTCGCGCTGGGTGGCGCGGCCCCGCACCGCGATGCACCATTGCCAAACTATCGTCCCATCTCATATTTTGGCAGTCTGCGCGCACAGAATGTAAAACAAGGTCACGGACCACGCGAGTGTGTGTGTGTGCGCGCGTGTGTGTGCGCGCGTGTGTCTGCACTCGCGCGCGTATGGGGAGCGGTAGTGTAGCGGGTTCGCGCGCTGCACAAATGAACCCGAGGATCAGTCCAGTTCCCGCTCACGGCCAACACCGGTGGATATTATCTGAACCGGTCCTGGGCCTCCTTCTCAAGGTCAACTCAGCCTCAAATGAAAGTACCTGATACGGTGTGTAAACATCGCCACCGGGGAAACAAAGGCAGCCGTGCGTGGTGCTACCCACCCACCCCCTTGTGTGCTGTGCCGGCCTTCATAGGTGCTGCTCGCTAACAGCACTTGCCCCAACAGTCTGTTAAAGCTACACGGAGGAGATATTTGTGTCTGTACTCGCACGCGCGCGCGCGCGAGCGACCCGGAGCGTTGGGCCCGCTTTCCGCCAACGAAGCGCGGCTCCGTGAGCTGAGCGGATAAATCGCCGAATTAACGGGCAGCCTCGACAATTCGCTTTTAAATCGCGCGGGATGTTACGCACTCGCGTGTGTGCGGCGCGCACGCGCGGCTTTGCGAAACGGCAGCTACAAGCGATAAGGTGATAAACGTGAACCTCGAGAGAGACAAAGTGCAACACGTGCAATGTACCGTGAAAAAAAATGTAAACAACTTTTTTCTCTCTCTCTCTCTCTCCCTCTCAGCAGAAACAAAACTAGATTTGTGCAGAACGCGCTTAGCGTCGTTCCCGATGAGAGAACGCAGCCAATCGTAAGTGAACGCGACCGAACGTGACTCATGCAGTCCTATCAAATGCAGAGCAATAGGCAGCTTCGTATAATCATCCGCAGCCGTGATATGTCCACTGCTGGAGGAAGGACTTCCCCCAGCTGTCGACATCCACCGCTGTGGACGTCCTGTCAGGCGCGTTTCTCTTTGTTGGCTCTTATTATTGGGGCGCCACGGTGGCTAGAAGATGTTAACAACCTCCCCTGAAATGCAGGAGGTCGGTGGGTTCAATCCCAACCCTGACGCTTGCTGCTGTATATTTGGAGTCTGACACGGTCTCTCTCCCCGCGGTCGTGTGGATTTTTCCCTGGGCCCTCCGGTTTTTCCCTCCACACTTTTTGAATCAACGTTTAGAGTATTTGGCTGCTTAAATTTCCACCCGATAAGCCACTTTGTTGAGCTATCACCTGTGGCCAGGTCGCTTCTGAAAAAGTGAGCTTTGCCTGGTAAATTACATTTTACAAAATGTATTATTCCGTCGTTAGACTCCAGCGTAGGCCATCATCGTCTGACGTAGCGGACGCGTCCTGCCCAAGCCTGCTGTTTGTGTTCAGTTTGTTGTCCTTCCCCGCACCTCCGATTCGCACGATTGGCTACGTACGGTGCGAAAGAAGTTCAACATACATGCATACAAGCCCACTTAGTTTTCTTCACAATGAACACGGTGTCTCTATCCGGCGAATCTTCTCTTATCCACGTCTTTGTTCCTGTGTCTGTCTCGGGTTACTTCCAGGCATACGCACGCCTCCATTCTCATGAGGACGTAATTTAGAAGGCTTGCATAGCTGGCCTCAGATATGAAGATATGTTCTCGGATGGGCACAACTGGGAAACTCAAAACACAGTGTGTATACCTAGGGCAGTTATAGAAGGTGGCCTGACATGAGAATGTTCGTCATGGTATTTTCGAGTCGGTGGTTTTCTTTTTTTTTTCCTTTTCACCTTCAAAAAGATGACAAATTGTGGTTTATTGCAACGACAGACGCTTTAAATACACGGCAAGCGCACGAGCAGCCAGGCTCAGTCGGCAGCGAGAGTAGTCGCGTGGATTGAACGTCGTGACAGGAGAGGAGCACTCCCACACTGCCTTGGGGTAGCGGTGAGCGGCGCAGCGGAACTCGCAATCCAGAAGTCACCGATAACGATTTCGATTTAAAAGCTTTCGTGACTGCAGGGATTCATCTTCTTGGTTCTTTCGGTAAAGTCACCACGTAGAATGGAAATAGTTCTGTTCCTTCACCTGAATAAGGCTACTTGTGTTGTGGCAGAAACGTCGTGAGAATTTTATTTTTCATTATGTTTTATTTTTTTATTATTTTATTTCCATTCTACGTGACTTTGCCGAAAGAACCAAGAAGATGAATCACCGCTAACGATTTGATCTCCCGCAGGCAGACGTTTTAATAGCGGAGCAATACTCTTTGGTTCTTTCGGTAAAGTCACGTAGGTATAAGATAAAATAAATCACATGCTTTCTGATGATGGACGCTTGTGTTGCGCCCGAAACGTCGTGATTTATTACATTTGATTTTCTACCCACGTGATTTTACCGAAAGAACTAAAGAGTATGGATTCCTGCATTCACGAAAGCTTCAAATCAAGATAGTGGAGCAGGCTTCTGATATGGCCCCCCTTCCACCACCCCACCTTTGTCCACCCAGCAGTTATCCTTGGTACGCCATAGCTAGTTGACCGGTAGGTCACGTGCCACAGGCTACAGTGCGGGTGATCAAGTGGGTGAGGCGGAGGGGAGGAATAACTTCACAGATTCTGTCTTCAAGCTAAACAATAAACCATTAACCGCCGGAACCATTCGCGAGTAAGGATACCCCCCTTGATTTGCAAAGCGTGTCTCTGCCCTGTATTTTTAGACAACACAGTGGCCGAAGTGCTGATCTCAGAACTCAAAGTACTCTTTGGTCACAAAGGGACGCCAATGATTAACTCAATTTTTGTTCTCCTTTTTGAGCCGCCCTGGCAGAAATGCACGGCTCCCCCCCCTCCCCCCCCACTGTCATCAATATACGATATGGACGAAGGCGGTTTCAGTGTGAAAATGTGGCCAGCGAGCGGTAGCTGTGTGACCAGACGGTTGTAATGTTTTAGGAGAGGTCGCTCACCTCGCTTCATCTCACCTCGGACAGCAGATATCCTCTCGGGCAAGTCCCGAAGGAAGGAAAAGGGAACGCCCCCCCGCCCCGCCCCACCAGCAGGACGTCCTCCGCGGAGATGGAGCGATGAGATCAGATCGGATTGGTGTGCATGAGCTCGATGGAATTATATTGTTACTTCTTCTTTGTGTGCCTGATGTTGATGTAGGGCATTTGGTTCTTCACCCGTGCGAAACACGGGCAGATTTTTTTTTAGAAGGTAAATCATCGAAACGTAAATTAAGCCTGGGAACGTGAGTCCAACTACTTATTTTCATAAAACCCCACGTGCTTGTTAACAGTATACACGTGTTACGACTGAGAACCAGAGTAACAGCTGTGATCTTACATTAATAAGGTGTTCTTTGGTTCTTTCGGTAAAGTCACGTAGAATGAGAATAAAATAATAAATTGATAAAATAAAATAACACAATAATATTCTCACGACGTTTCGGCCACAACACAAGCGGCCTTCATCAGGTGAAGGGACGAGACTGTCTGGTAGGACAGCGCTGGAGTGTCTCGTCCCTTCACCTGATGAAGGCCGCTTGTGTTGTGGCCGAAACGTCGTGAGAATATTATTGTGTTATTTTATTTTATCAATTTATTATTTTATTCTCATTCTACGTGACTTTACCGAGAGAACCAAAGAAGATGAATCCTTGCAGTCACGAAAGCTTTAAATCGAAAATTAATAAGGTGGTTGATGAGCCAGATGACTGTGTCAGGAGTAGCGGAGTGGTGGATCGTCGCTGTGGCGATGGTGATGCCTCCTCCTTCGTTTTTGTGAATCGGGAATCGAGTCGCTGTACGTTCCATTATGGCATCAAGAGACAATGAGAAATGGTGAGGGCTTTGGGAGAGTCCTTCATCCAACAGTGGATAGATAATAGTTGGTGATGATGATGAGGCATACTCTTTGTTTGGCACGAGTTCAAATCCCGGTCAGGGGTCAAACGCAACCCATCATCTCTCCCGCGGTCAATAAAATCAGTACCGCTTTATTGGCAGTAAACAGTCATTAACCGGTGTGGAGACTGGCCCCTGCCATCGCAATGAGGAATTTCTATCCCTGGCTCAGGGCCAGCAGTGGAGATGGTACTGTTTGATGAAAGTGTTTTAAATAGTTAAAGGTGCCGCCCTGTAATCACTTGCCAACGTCACTGCTGGTGGAAGGGGCTCCTCTGGAAGGTGCTTTTCAGCCTACTCTTTCACGCTGGTCGGACATCGTGGACGATGTGGGAGCACCCACCACACTTGAGCTCACCACACACCACCTGCCAATCGACTCATCTTGCCAATGTCTTCGAGTGTGGCAGCAGGAGATCAAATCGGTTCAACCGGTGACCTCTGGATTTCGAGTTCAGTTTCGCTAACCGTTACATAACCACTGCAGCTTCCATCCCGCAGACTCTTTTATGCCGTATTTATAATAATTTGGCAGCCTTTGTCGAGGTTGGTTAGAGCTGATAACGCGGACCCTTGAGATTTCACAACGCGTGCCAGCTGTGTCACGGCTTTTATGACTAAATTTAACTCGTAAAACGTATGTATTCGAAAGAGTATTGTGTTTTACCTTCATTTTACGGGTTTAAAACAAACAAACAAATCAATTTAACGACTCATCCTGAGATAGATGGAAATACGTTTCCGTTCCCGTTTGGTGTCTGAGTTAGGCAAGGATGCTTGCGGTTTTAAACAAACATTTACGGTGTTTTTTTTGTGTTCACTAAATATTTAGTCTGGTAAGGGCATGGAATAATATACACTTCATCTTGTTTGTGTTCCAGGTCTCCAATGAAATTCGTATTTCCGTGATACTGCACGGCCAGTGGTGCAGAATCACAAGTAACACAAACTCTGCATTCGTCAATAATGCTGGGGGTGGAGGACAAATGTATTGTCTCTCTGGGACGAGGAAAGGCCATTTACCTGAAACGTTGCCTATCGTATATATTTCTTATCGTTTCAGGCCCGTGTTGTGAATGAACGTGTTGAGATTTTTTTTGTTGTCAATCGAAATGGTTCTGCTACCTAAATGGTCTCTCGGTTGTCGTTGGAGGGTCGCGATAAATTGAGTGATGAAATCGGCTCGCGTGCGGTGAGCTAGAGGGACAGATTGATGGAGATTGTTGCACAGCAAGCACGCAGAGGCATTTATCCAGCAGTGGATAGATCATGGCCGAAGATTATGACGATGACACGTGACGATAATGTTGACAATGTCTTCACAATTGATATGAAACCGAGGCCAGTTTGAGAGACGCAAATAAAAAAAATTGCCATCACAGACTTCAAACCTTGGTGCCAATTTTTTTCTGTGTAACTCGGGCAAGCCTTCTAATTGATTTCCATCCACATGCACTGGCACGCATCTCACACCATTTATTTATTTATTGCCCCGTCTGCCAGAGCTCCACATCAAAAGCCGTGCCACATTTTTTTGTATTCACCTGTGCAGTTCATATTATAATTAAACATCTAATAGGAATGAAAATAATACATTTTAACAAAAATTGCCCTTTATTTTTTTACTTTCATCTCGTAGTGGACTGATGATGATGGTTTTACCCAGGAAAGCCTCACATCGTCTCAAGACTCGTTTTAAGGAGGGTCCCGCAATGGGACATTTGGAGCCATTTCTGTGAATGAGAGTTTGGCTTCGTGTGGGTGGAAGCCGGAGAGCCCGAAGGAAACTGCCGCGGTATGAGGGGGTAACGCTCAGAGTTGCACATAGATGGATTCAATAATCCATTGTTATACTGGCATCTCTGGCTACCTTTGCAGCGTCAACACCAGGTATTATCCAAATCCTAACCAGGCTTAAAGTCAGCTTAGTGTCCGTAATCAAACTATTTCCGGGTGCATTTAGGGTTATTTATTGGTTGGGGGGGGGGGGATGTATTTTCTAAAATATTTCAGCAGCAATTTGTGCAAAAACATACTCGAAATATTCCTATTGTTTTTTTTTAAGAGTACGGTTTCTATGACAACGTGTGCTTTTAAAAAAAAAGTAGAACATCTAAGCAATCGCGTGTATTCCATCGCCCAAGACGAGGAGGAGGAGGAGGTGTGGATTCTAGACAGTGGTGGTCTCAGTGCTTGGGTGAAAACCCCCAGAATTGCCGCTTCTGTGTGCGATGTTTATTTCGACTTGGCAGGAGAGAAAGAGGTAACACGCGCGGAGAGTGGAGCCCATTGTCTCAAACCACAATTTAAAAAAAAAAACCATGTGGGCACTGTGCAATACGCAACCTATACATATTTGGCACCGTGGTCATTGTGTTTTTGCAAATCAGAGTCTAGACACTGACAGACTGGCCAGTTCGTGGCTTTGAATAGGGTTCAGGGCAGGGAGGAGGAGGAGGAGGTGGTGGGGGAGGAGGTGTTGTTGATGGTGGAGAGTGGAGGAGGGCACACACACACACAGAGAGGAAGGGCAAGCGAGACGAGAGAGATGATGAGAGCTGTGTTATGCATATGCGTGCTGGGCGTGGTCTGCTTGACCGAATCCATGCCATTCAGGCCAATCCACAAGAACAGCAGCAGCAGGCACAGCTGAGTTGCCAGCTGGTGTGTGGAGGGCACCCAGAGGGAGGCGACGGAGAGGGAAGGAGGAGCAGGAGGAGGAGGGAGGGGAGGGGAAGCCGGCGGTGGGTGGGGAGGGTGAACGAGAGAGTGTGGGGGAGGGAGGTTTTTTTTTCTTCACCAACGCGACAGGCGGAGCATTTGGCCGCGTCGGGGGCCAATGGGAAGGCCGCGACGCGAGTCACGGACCCCATCGGGGTTATTTAAACACCCCCCCCCTATAAGAGCGCTCGTGGAGATGCTCCCGCTGGCCAAAGCTGTGCGCGCTCGCCGCAGACGGGATAAGGGAAGACGCAGAGGAGGAGGAGGAGGAAGAAGCGAGGCGTCGTGCGGGCTGCACGGTGCCGTGGCTGCCGACGTGGAGAGAGAGAGAGAGGGGCGCGCTGCGTCCCGTCTGACGTGTGACCCCCCTCCGTCACCGACCCACCTCGTTCGAAGCTAGCCCCCCCCCCCCCCAGCGTGACACAGAAGCTCACCCGACGTGTGTGTGTGTGGGACTGTTGTACGGTCAAGGGGCCACCCTCGCCACCACCACTACCACCACCACCACCTCGCTCTGTGTGCGTCCTGGAACTGTCGCCGCAGGATCAGGGACCGAGGGCACCCCCCCCTCACCTCCTCATCCCGTGGAATGTCGCGATCACTTTAATCGCGAGAGAAGTCCGCCAACCATCGCAAGAACGAGGAGTGCGAGAGGCGTCGGGGAGGGAGCTTTGTGGGGTTCGGTGGTGGAGGTGGGGGGGGAGGTTGAGCGAGATAGTTTTTGAGTGAGAGAGGGAAGCGATCTTCCCCCCCCCACCCCAACGTCTGCTCCTCCTCCTTCCTCATCGTCTGCTGGGAGCAGCAGCAGCAGAAGAAGCAAGCAGCAGTAGCAGCAGTACATCAGCGTTGCGAGCGAGGCATTGGCCCGGAGACTTACGTGACTCGCGCTCACCGTCCGATGCGCCGCGTCCGGTGACCACCGAGGAGGAGGAGGAGGGACGAGGGAAGAGTTTCGTGGTTCTTCTTCAACTCCGTTCTCAGGTGAGGATTAACTTGGTTGGCTCGCGCAGTGCAGCCGCGTAGGTTCTTTTTATTAGGGGATTTCGATTTACATTTGTTGCGAGTGGTATTTTAATTGCTATCTTGTGTGCTTGTGCATGCACACGCGGTCTCGCTCCTGTGTTCACACATTCGGTCTGGCTCGCTCGCACTCGGTCAGGCTCTCTCACACACACACACTCTGTCTGGCTCACACAGTTTCGCTTTCAGTCTCAGTATGGCTGTCACACACAGTCTGCCTTGCTCACTCACACAGACTGTCTCTTGCACATGAACAGTCACACAGGCATGCGCCACAAGTTTTAGCCCCCATGCACACAGGAACTCCCAACTCGCACGCACACAGTTTATCTCACACACACAGTTTTATCTCACACACACTCAGTATCGAACGCGCACACAGTGCAGCTTCTCTCTACTATATCGCACGCAGTTTCTCAATACACTTACACACATACGACCTCGCACAAAGACAAAGATCCCCCGTGTAGCCTTTAACAGACTGTTGGGGCGAGTGCTGTAAGCGAGCACCTATGAAGGCCGGCACGGCACGCGAGGGGGTGGGTGGCCAGCACCACGCCCGGCCGCCTTTGCCTCCCCCGGTGGTGATCTTTTTAGATACCGCACCAGGTACTAATTTGAGGCGGAGTCGACCTAGGGGAGGTCCAGGACCAGTTCAAATAATCGCCACTGGTGTTGGACGTGAGCGGGAATCGAACTTAGGTCGCAAGGTTCGTAGAGCGGCGCGCTAACCACTACACTACCGCTCCCCACACACACACACAGACAGCCCCGTCTCACACACTCCAATATTGTCTCTCGCACAGACATCTAAAAAATATATAGTGGGCAAATTACTAAAAAAAATGCGTTACTTATTTGGGCTCCTGTGTTTTGGAGGGGCGGGGGGTGTGTTATTTGGTGTTTCTGCCTTGCTTCTGAACATAGTACGAAGTAGCAGTCTCGCCTTCGCTCAATTTGCATGTAAATTGATCGTGTGATGTGTACTGCCACTGAGTGGCCGTAATGAAACGGGCAGACTTTTGTTTAAATTATAAATGTAACCGCACTTTGAATTTTAAACTCTTTGAAAGTTCAAACCCTAGCGACGGACACGTTTTTCATTGTATATGTATTGCAGACCAACAAAAAAAACTGCTAAAGCACTTAGAAGAGTAATTTTAGGTGTTATATATTTTTTTGAATCTACACGTTACATGATTAAATCTGTAGATTCTCAGGGTTGGGTTTAATGCATAGCGAGGTCGTGAGGGATGATGGTGGCCTTCATCCGGTAGTGGATATGATCACGGCTGACCATGGCGTCTTTGCTCAAATGCGCAATCTCGTCCGGGCAGTGTTTGTCATCCGTGTACGCGTAAGACGCCGCTGCACGTCGTTATCTTATATCTGTGTTAAATCCACTGCTGGATGAAGGCCTCCCACGCACCCACCACAACCCGTTGGGGCGAGCGCTGTCGGCGAGTAGCACGCAAATTCAGGCCGGTTACAGCGCACGAGGTGGCACGTGTGGACCAGCAAAACCATGCCCGACCGCCTTTGTCTCACCACCCAGCGCCGATGTTGTTTACACACCGCGCCAGGTGCACATTTAAGGCTGAGTGGACCTCGAGGGGGAGGCTCCAGAATGTATTGGGCATAATCGCCACCTATGTCGAGGCATGACCGGGAATTGATCGTTCGGGCCGCGCCGCTTAATTCACAACGCAACGCGCCGAGCACTACGTTACCGCTCGCCAGCTGTAGTTATGTAAACCTTTAACAGACTGTTGGGGCAAGTGCTGTTAGCGAGCACCTATGAAGGCCGGCACGGCACACGAGGGGGGTGGGTTGGCCAGCACCACGTCCGGCCGCCTTTGTCTCCATAGGTACGAATTTGAGGCGGAGTCGACCTAGGGGAGGCCCAGGACCGGTTCAAATAATCGTCACCGCTGTTGGCCGTGAGCGGGAATCGAATCGGTTTTTCGGGTTCGAAGCGCAGCGCGTTAACAATTACAAAGACAAAGGTCCCCCGTATAGGCTTAACAGATTGTTGGGGCAAGTGCTGTCAGCGGGCACCTAACCACTGCACACACGCGCGCCCACACACACGAGGACACGGCAATTTAATACGCGTATCAGAGAGACGATGTGTTTGTCAGCAGAAGGGCTTTTGATGTCGACGACGGCGGTGCTATTTGTATTCGGTTTATTGACGGTGCGCAAAACGCGCTTTGTGTAGGTCAGCCCCAGATCCCGTTTCACGGTCTGAGTGTCCCTTAATCAGGTGGCACAGCCCATTGGGATTCATTCTGGGGTTTTTTTTCTCGTTGTATAACCAAATAATGATGTCATTTATGCGAACTGCCAAGTCTCAGAGTTTGTTTTCAGGAGAGACCTGCATTTGAATGTTCGTCTAGTTTTAGTCTCGGGAGTGGTGTGTGTGTGTGCCATTGTATTATATTGCATATGTGTATTGAATATAGTGTTGTAGATTATATCGATTAGCAGCACTAGGGGGGGGGGGGTTGGTGGTTCTTGTCTTTTATATACATGTGTGCATGGCATGTGTTGCGTCCTTTGGTTGTAACTCTGTCATGAGTCTTCATCACCGGTCAGCTCATGTGCAGGAGATGTTGCATGAGAGATTATGTTTTGGGGAAGGCATCGGCAATGAATATATCGTGGCAGATGATGTGTGCGCGTGTGAGCGCTCACCCCTTTAAGAAGGGATAATCGTAGTTGCATAGTGACATTTTAGTCAAGAGGTCATCTTCTAAGCCACACGTCCCAATGTTGCATGGGGAATTCAATTATCTTTCTCCGTTGTGATTCTATCGTGCAACTCTTTCTCGAGTCAGCCACGTCCACACTATCCTCGTGACGTCTCGTTCCACCACCTTACGTTTATCTCACCCTCGGTCTCCCGCCTCTCTACTTCCTCGTCTGCCCTGCCACGCCGTTCGTCAACCTCATCATCGCCTTGTCGCTGCATTATTCAGTCGTGGGTAATTTTCACGAGGCTCTTTAACCGCGACTTTAGTTTGAAACTGACGCGGTCGCATGCCCCTGGACCCGGCCCGAGTGCACCGACCGCCGGGCCTGCCTGCGGCTGTTTTTATTTAACGTCACACCGACGTCCCCCCCCCCCACGCCTGTGCCTTAAACCCCCCCCCCCCAATTCAGCTGCTCCAAGTGGGCCCGGCAGGTCGAGCCCCCGAAGCAGGTGGCTTCGTCTCTGGCTATTTATTGTCCTCCTGGCGAAGCAAAACGATACATCCGTTCACACCTCCCGTGCCCCCCACCACCACCACCACCACGCCTCCGCCCCCTCCACACGGCACCCAGAGGGAGAGGGGAGAGGCAGTTTGGCGTTAAGCTTCGGGCAGCCAGGAGGGGTGGTTCGCAAAGCCCTTTTTGGGGGGGGGGGTAATTACTCCAGTGTCATCACATTTGATATTCGCAACGTATTTAAATGCGCGCAAGGCTATCGCGAAGGTACGACGTTTCACAGACGGTTGTCGTCTCCCAGTGGGTGGCGATGTTGCTTTTTGGTTTTGGCCAGTACTTGGGGGAGTTGTGGCGGGGGGGGGGGGTAAATAGGACTTTTGAGATGCCTTCTGGTGGAGGGCCACAACACACAAACCCGGTCGCTTTTCTCGCAGTGAAAGAAGCGACCGGTGCTCGAATTATTTATTTAGCCCAGGTTGGAAACTATTCACCTCTAGGCCCCGATTAGTGCAGCGTTTACGATGCTTTCCGGTGGATGGACAAGTGTTGCGTGCGGGCCGTTTCGATGTGGGTTAGGCCCCACGGGCCGTATGGAATTCAGTTGTTGGTTCATTCGGCTTGCTGTTGGGATTCGGTGCCAGCACGAAGGGCACTTTGTGTTGTGGCCTTAGATTGTGGCTTAATGTTCATTGCTGGCACTTCAGAGGGGGGCATTTCATTGATGTCTGCCCATATGAACGCGTACAAAAAAATACATCGTACCTTGGGTAACTAACACACAACCGTGTAATTCATAGTTAACCTAACGGTGTAATTTTTTGTTTTAAGCCGACGTTCACGTGTGCATTCCGTTTGTCAATCCACTGCTTGACGAGGACGAGGGCCTCCTCCACGCCGATGGTCCCGATACTGGTTGGTGCAGGCGGGGATCATAGGAGACCACGGGGGGCACCGGGAGTAGAGTACAACAATGGAATTGGCTGCACTGCCCTCTGCTGCTCACGCTGGGTAGCCCCGCCGCTCTGTGGCTACCCTGTTTGTGCGTTGTGGTTGCCCATCCAAGCGCTTATCCAGGCTCAAAACTGCTTAGCTGCCCATATCTAACAAATGATTGCTGTAATTGTAATTACAGTTTAACCACCGGGTCGGACACGCATTTCCCGTGCTATTATCAACGACAACAAAAACCTCACCACTTTTGTGGTTAACACCTGCGTTACAACAACAACAGAAGGAGAAGAATAAAAACGAATTGGAACAGGCTGACGTTTCAGGAACCCGTCTCTTTTTTTGCAGAGACAAAATAAAGGAACGGGCCGCTTTTGCCAGTTGCAATGCAGGCATTAAACAAGAGACGCTGCCCACAAACGTCATCCCACTAAATTGATAAAATAAAATAACACAATAATATTCTCACGACGTTTCGGCCACAACACAAGCGGCCTTCATCAGGTGAAGGGGATGAGACTGTCTGGAGGACAGCACTCCAGCACTCCAGCGCTGTCCTCCAGACAGTCTCGTCCCCTTCACCTGATGAAGGCCGCTTGTGTTGTGGCCGAAACGTCGTGAGAATATTATTGTGTTATTTTATTTTATCAATTTATTATTTTATTCTCATTCTACGTGACTTTACCGAAAGAACCAAAGACGATGAATCCTTGCAGTCACGAAAGCTTTAAATCGTAAAGTCATCCCACTAATTCATGTTTCAGTTGCCAGGCGCTGCCAACGCGCAGTTCGTGAATTTGGGGCCGTCCATAAATGACGTTACGCACCTGGGGGGGCGGGGGGGTCAGACATTTGTAACGATGTGTGACGAGGGGTGGGGGGGGGGGTGAGAAATGTGACGTCACGTGAAAATACACAACTTTAAATAAATATAGACAATTCATAGTAAAGGTTTTTGGGTTAGATCGCGTTTATTTATAAATGTGTCGTAACCCTCCACCACCCGACACGGCCAATCAGCAAAAAAAGTGTCACGTTGACAAAGGACAAATAATTCACTACTTCAGCCCACCGGTGTGTTGAAGAGTTAATCCACATTTACAGTTTGAGTACGACGTTTCGCTGGTAAATACTTCCAGCATCATCGGGCAATTCGCCACCAGAATGGTGAATTGCCCGATGATGCTGGAAGTATTTACCAGCGAAACGTCGTACTCAAACTGTAAATGTGGATTAACTCTTCAACACACCGGTGGGCTGAAGTAGTGAATTATTTGTCCTTTGTCAACGTGACACTTTTTTTGCTGATTGGCCGTGTCGGGTGGTGGAGGGTTACGACACATTTATAAATAAACGCGATCTAACCCAAAAACCTTTACTATGAATAATATTGGTCGCGAAAGCCTACGTGTTAAACCAAATATAGACAACACGTTCTACTTTCAAAAATCGTCCACAATCGCGTGACGTCATTTATGGACAGTCCCTTTGTTTCTCTCTCTGAGTTTTTACTCTCGGGGGGTTGGGGGGGGTTTGCGTCCAGTGACACGCGACAGCGCTGCTTGCTGTGATGTGTTTGGTCAGGCTGGCTACGTTGCTCTGTGTGTGCATGCGCGTATGTTTTCTTTTGCACGTGTGTATATCTTATATATTTATACATTTGTGTGTTTGTGTGGCGGTTAGCGAGCTCGACTACGAACTCGGCGACCCGAGTTCGATTCCAGCTCACGGCCAACTCCGGTGACGATTATATGAACCGGCCTCAAACGAGTGCCTCGTTCGGTGTGTAAACATCGCCTCAAGGGAGACAAAGGCGGCCGTGCGTGGTGTTGACCATCCACCCCGTCGTGTGCCGTCTCGGCCTCCATAGGTGCTCGCTAACAGCACTTGCCCCCAACGGCCTGTCAAGGCTATACGGGGGATCTTTGTCTTTGTCACCGTGCGCGCGTCCTTGGTAAATAACGACCGATCCTCCTGGGGCTGGATTTTTAATGGCTCCGTATTCCCATTGATTTCAGTTGAACCCTTGACCCCACACCCCCCACCAGAACTGTACCCTTTCAGACAGAGCTAAATTGGTTCTGTGTGCTTAACATAACAAGCTCACATACACACACCCTTTTATCAGAACACTGAAACAACACTTACACCCTTAAGCGTGTAATGCAAGAGCATGCTTCGGCTGTCAGAATAAGGGTCCTTTTTTGCATTACATGCTGGGACTTTCTTGTTGTGCATTACACGTACTGCATGTTGCGTCAAGCACATTGTTTTACATGTAATGCACAACAAACAATTTTGCTTTAAAACGAGACAAAACCAGTAAGGGCTTTGCGTGTGTTTACGCAACTGCTTTGCCGTAACATAAATTGCGTATTCGTTTAAAAAAAATGAACCTGGAACAAAATTAATGGGCGGCGTTTTGTGTATATGCGGCGGGGTTTTGTCGCGAGACGCTTGTTTGGGAATCGCTGCGGGCCGAGCCACGTGGGCACCTGTGCCGCTTGGATTCCAGAGTGCGGCTTGGATATGTTTCACGGGAGGGGGGCAGGGGAACGGGGGTGGGGGGGGGGGTTCAACCGATGGCTTTGAGTTACATTCTCGCTCGGCGGAAATGCACCCGAGTCGATGCCCTGTCCCTTCGTGCCTCCGACGGAAACCGTTGTCTCGATGCACCGGCGACGAAACGCTGTCTGCTAACAGACAAGAAGTGCACACGGTACAACAGTGGCAAAAAAAAACTAAAACCTGACTTGACTTTCGACTTCTTCCCCCATCTGTACCCCTCCCACACCCACCTCGTTTTTTTTTTATATAAAAGCTGCCGTCCAATTATAAAGGTCTCATTTCATCCCTGGAATTGCGACCCGTTTAGTAATTCATTTGTACGTTTAATAATCGTTTTTCTTGCGCAGCCAGGCATGAGAAACGCACCCCCCCCCCCCCAGCGTAGCTTGTAACAGACCATTGGGGCAAGTGCTGTTAGCGAGCACCTACTACCGCACATTCATACACGTGGTCGTCTTCTTCTTGCGTTCATGTCGAGGTTTGGCGGCTGAGCCAGTGGGATGACTTCAGGGTAGCCTGGTCAAAAACCTGAGATCCTGCTGTTGAATCTTCGAAGCAGGGCTATCACTGTGCGCGCCCCGGTTTGAGATTGGTGACCACAGTTGCACACTGGGCTATTCTTAATTGACGAATGATGGCATGTGAAAGCGGCATCTACAACGACAATCATCACCATATGTCCTACACAGACTGTTGGGGCAAGTGCTGTTAGCGAGCACCTATCAAGACGATACCTATAGTTGGATATCTACATCATGCACACATTCACACACGCGCGCTCGCACACACATGCACTCTCATACATACATACTCGCACACACTCACAGACGCACGCACACTCACGCATGCGCACAGCGGGAGGCAGGGGGGCAGAGAGAATTGGTGGTCGCGCATTGTTAGGGGCAAGCCCCCTGACCGTTCAGCCATTGTTCGTGATCTGTTTGGCTTGGAGCAGGGATGGCTTCCTAGTGGCAGTGTTCTCTCCAGCCCAACAACCCTCCTACCCCATCGCCCCCAATCCCTCATCCATCCAACCCCCATCCCTGCCGAATGCATAGCCCCACTCCCCGCTACGCCACCCCCAACCCCCCCCCCCCCCCAGCCTCTCGCCACGGCCGTCCGTCTCCTTTTGATGCGTTCACGGTCTTGCCTGCGTGGCCGCGCTGCTTGTTCGCCGCTGGATGATCAATCGTGCTGGGTGGCAACGAGGTGGCGACGGGGGGGATGGCGGCTGGCAGGGGGTTAAGGCATGGGGGTTGTGAGCGGTGGGGAGGAGGTGGTGGTGGTGGTGGTCGAGTGGGCAACAGGGTGGACGTTCACGATGGGTTGGACTTTCACGACGAGCGATGAAGGCTGGGGTTCTTGTCCGTACCGAGTGGAGAAGGAGGAAGGGGGGGGGATCTCACATTTTTTCGTGACCCCCCCCCCCCCACCGCTTCCGCCCCCCCGAGAGGCTGTGGGCTCATGGGTTTTGGTGCAGCGAGGCTTTGTAGTTCGCTCGCCATTGCGTTCTTACCCCCCCCCCCTCTCAGCTTCTTCTTCCTCGTCCTCGCGGGCCATTGTGGCTAAATTGGCTCATAAACAGGTGACAAGGGGAGTGATGTAGTGCAGCTGCTGAGCCGCTGAAATGACGGCTCGTTTCGGATCTGAGGCTCGCACCCCTTTCGTTCCGGGCAGTCCCCCCCCCCCCCGCTTCCCCCGGGCGCGCGACGAGCGGTTGGCGTTAACGCCACGTGACCCCCCCCCCCCCACGAGTTATCTGCCGCACGAGATTTTTGCTACGTGCTCGGGGGGGGGGGGGTGGTGGTGGTGGGGGGAAGTGTGGTGGCTTTGGTGGTGGGTGGCTGCGTGAGTGGGTGGGTGCGGTGGGGTGGATGGGTGGGTGGCTGGGTCAAGGGGTGCCACATGTTTGCTGAGTGTGCAGAATAAAATGGAACCACATTTTAAAGGGGGATAGGAAAAGAAATACACCGTAGTGTTACACAACCGCGTGGGTTTTTATTCACGGTGGTGCCGTACGGCCCTTGCCGCGCTCGTCCGGGGGGGGGGAGGGGGAGTTGCTGCAGCGTGCCGTCCGACTCCGATGCTTCATTTGCGTTACTCCACGTGCGTGGGAGCTTCTTCAGGGTGCGAATGTTCAGAAAAAAAACCTCCGACCGTGGTTGCCGAGAGGCTTCTGCGCCCTTGCGCTCTCTCTCTCTCTCCGCTCGCCCGCCCCGCCCGCTCGCTCGCTCGCTCACTCGTCCGATGGCTTGCCCGCTCGCCCGCACCGCAACGCACGCTCACTTTTAATGCGAGGACTTTGGTCGCGAAACGTTTTCCACGATCGAAGACGTGCCTCCGCCTAATTTACGGCGGACGTCCAACGCGAGCGCAGGTAACTTTTTAAATGTTTTTTTTTTTTGTCCCCGTGGGGAGTTGAATAGTAGAGTAGACACATTAATCATCTATTTTAGTTTTGCATCTGCTTGGACCGCACGCCTCTGCGCTAATCCACTTTCATGCAGGGAATCTATTATGTATCCGATGTCTCCCTGGAAGCGTCTCTGGTGCTATTCTGGAGTGGCAGTGCTCATTTAATTGACGGTGCACAGCACTGTCAATTTAATAATAATCTTATTCGACAGCCTTTTGTCAGACCCACAATTGAATCGGTGCCTCCACGTGTTGTGTCAGTCGTGGGTTTTGCTTGAGCATAAATCACCTTGCTGGTTACTACATATTGGTGTCGTGGGAGGGAAACCAAGACGGTTGGTTTAGATGTTAGCCGTGGCCAAGCAATTTAAATTCGGTTCATCGGGTTCATAGCAAAATGTGGCGTAGGCACTGTGCCATTGCTATCTTGTAAATACCCGCTATATGTACCATACGACATGCCCAAAGACAATAAAAGTAATTGTCATCAACACGATTCCATCAATGAGGACTAATGGCCAGAATCAGAATCTTTATTTAGACTCGAGGAATCCGGTGTCCAACTGTGATGTCCGGTACAAATTCAATGTGTGAGCATTGGATTGGTGCATCGCAGGACCGCAGGAGTTGGCAACGACTTGGGCAGGCCTCCGTCCAGCAGTTGATTGATCATGATCTCATGAGTAATTAAATGTACATCAAATACATTTGGAGGAATCGCCGCAGTTGTTTGCACCAATGGACGCGATACACACGTATACCCCTCGCCACATTTGGAATCGCGCAGCATAGGCACAAGTCACAAGGGACGCAGACACACGCAGGCGGGCTACAGACATCGCCATCATCTTATCCTCCTCCCCACGCCGTCGCCATCTCTCACGGCCACACGGCGCGACGGCCCTTGCTGGTCCGCTTGTGCGCCAGCCGATTCCGCCGCTCCCGTCTGCGCTGCGGGCGACCTCTCCCCTTTGGCTGCCGCTCTGCCCTCGTTAATCTCCACCACGGGGACGTCGTCCTTCCCGGCGACGCGTCCTGTTCCAAGCCCACTTCGCTGTCCTCGACCGTCGCTGTGATGTCCCCTCGCCTTCGTCTTCTTCTCTTAATAGCCGTCGCACGCCGTGCGTCTTCTTTATCCTGTCCCCTCTTTTCTCCTCCTTCTCCGTTCAGGTTAACTTGTTTGAAAGCCTGGCACATTGATCATGTTTGCTCATGTGCTGGCTGCAGGGAGGGAGGGAGGAAGGAGGTTACACGTGTTTTATTCGTGCGTGTGCACATGTGCGCGTGTGCGTGCACGCGTCCGTCGTGGGGAACAGTGGCGCAGTGGTTCGCACACTGCGCTACAAAGCCCCACAACCTGAGTTTGATTCCCAGCCACGGCTGACATGGGCGGCCAAGCGATATCCGAGCCTCTCCAAGCCTCTGGATCGACTCGGCCTTAAACGGCGCAGTGTGTGAACATCGCCACTGGGGAGACAAAGGCGGCCAGGGGTGGTGCTGGCCACCCACCCACCTCATGTGCTGTGCCGGCCTTCGTAGGTGCTCGCTAACAGCACTTGCTCCTACTGTCTGTGAAGGCTATATGGGGGATCTTTGTCTCTTTTTATGATGCAGGCTTCTGGTATGGTGTATGCGCTGACGTGTGTGTGTGTCTGACGGGTTGTTAAGTGTGGGTGTGTAGGGGATGGTGGGCTGTGTTGGCTGTAATGGGTGGCAAAAGGGCAGTCGGTGTTGTTGTGGGATGTATACATCACTGAGCCCACTCGATCAGAAGACGAGATATCAAGTTTCACGAATGCCAAACTTCAGAGCCAACGTTGACGCAAACGCTCGGAGCAAACATTCTCCTTTTGTAATTATAACTTTCCCAGCAAACATTTCGGTTTGAAAAAGAATACAAAACAAACCTCAACATCATTGTGGTGGTTTTTTTCTCCTGTGACACAATGTGAAGAACTATATTTAGAATGTGTAGAGCGTTTCAGTGCTTTGTTTTGGTATATAACAACAACAAAGATGAATCTGTACAATTAGGATTTGAAGACATTTCTATTTTGATAAGTGGCATCATTGTGGTGGCAACAGTTTATGGGACACACGCTGCACTGCCAGACCGCCCACCTGAGTTCAAATACCAGGCACAGTTAACGTCAGTGCATGCTGAGCGACGTCCAAACCGGTCAGGCCACACTCACCATCGTGGTGAAGTATGGTACAAAAAAAAATCCCTTGACCTATAACAGACCGAATGGGGGTGGCCTCCATCCAGAAGGAGATTGATTCAGGGCCGAACATCATTATTATTATTTTTTTACGTCAGTATAATGATTATTGTTATTGCAGTAATAAAAAAAATATCAAATAGCCTCATCCCGTAGGCCCTTCTAGTTTACTTGTGCCCGCACGCGGACACGGTGTCCTGCGGCGCCACGTCGCCTCTGTTTGACACGGGCGACAAAAAGACAGAAGAGCGATATTTTTGCCATTAGCGGTGGGTTTTTAGTGCCATTTAAAAAAAAAGTCCGTAACTTTACCTCTCTCGCCACTTAAGCTAATGTGCCGTTCATTTTCCTTGGGGTTTTTTTTCTCTTCTCGCCGGCATCTTCTGTGGCAGGGGGCGGAGGAACATGAAAGCATTGCTCAAAGTCTCGGCTGAGTTTGAGTTCAAATGCGAGTGGCGAGATCCTGTTTCCTAAGCATGCCAGATTAAACCCAACTAAACCACTACTCCATTTTACCAGGTAAGGTCTACTGAGCTACGTAGCTTTTTTTCAGAAGCGATCTGGCCACAAATGATTGCTGAACAAAGTGGCTTATCACGTGGAAATGTATAGTAGCCAAATACTCTAAACGTGTGATGTTGTTTCTAAATGTGGAGGGAAAAACCCAGGAGAAAAATCCACGGGGAGAACATGCAAACTCCAAAATATACAGGCGTCAGGGTCGGGATCGACCCCACGACCTCCTGTATACCAGGCGAGGTAGTTAACATCTCGCCCCAGGCCACTTTGGTAAATGAGTATCATATAGGTCTCTTAAGCTCTAAGCTAATTAAACAAAATCAATTTGACATTGGAATGAATTAAAGCATGTCACATGTCTGCACACACTATATATATACATATTGGTCTATATAACAACCAATATGTGAGTGCATGACAAATAGGAATATCAAAGGCACGGATCATTTTTTATCACAATCTGGCACCTATCACGACATTACCACGTGAAATATGGAGAAACCCCACCACGGCTCTTAACCATCGGTGTGAATGAACAGATTGTTACGTATGAACCACAACGCTTTTAAACCACGTGTCACGATCAAACGCGTTAACATCCGAATGTCCGCTCAAGTGAAATAATCGGTCGTTATCTTTTGAAAAAGTCGCCGGGGTCGGCGTGTGCAGTCGCACACGACGACGAAGCGAATTCACGCCGGTGGCTCGGATGGATATAAATCGCGTAAACATTCACGGCTCTTCCCGCGCGCGTTCGTCGCTGCGACACCGTCCCCCCGTCGCGCGGCGCAAAACCCGACCTAGGGTGCGTTCGCGACAAGCCGATCGGAGAGAGCCGGCCGGGCACGGCGCAGCCGCGACGGGGTCTCAGCGCAGCTCCGTGGCGCCGTAACGTTCGCAAGGGAATCTAAAATAAGTGGGGTTTGACAGGTGACCGCCCGCGCCCGGATGCAGATGCCTATTTAAGGAGGTCCGGACCGATTTAAATCCAAAGCTCGCCCGTCAGATGCTTGAAGGCAGCATCTGCTCGCGCTGCTTAATGTATTCAAATGTGGGGCAAATTGGAGCACAAAAGCTGACCCGCGGGGGCCTGCTTAGTATACGGGGATGACTCGCAGGCGAGTTCGGTGTACCTCCGCGCTCCTCCACGAAGAGCCGTCTTGTGTACATTGAATAACAACGTGCGTCAATCCACTGCTGGATGAAGTCCCCAACCACCCCCCCCACCCCAATATTTGACCATGCTGGTGAGTGCGGGTTTGTGAAGGCGGGGGAGGATGGACCCGTACACGCGGCGAAACCCCACGCGTACGCGACGCGATCGGCACTCGATAAGCGCCGTGCAGATAGATTCACTCCTAGGGCTGCAGGACCCACCACAGCCTCCCCAGCCCAGCAGTATGTGTGGCGGAGGTGGTGAATGGTGCGCGCGGAGGAAACCGGAGGGACCCGGAGAACCGGGCACACGCATTGCGCCTCGCCGCCACACCTCGCATCCCGGTGCCTACAAGCCCCGGCGGTCGCCAACATCCGAGTACGAATCGGGCTCAACGGCTCCTTAACTTCTGACATACGATACACGTGCATATTTATTTGTGGCTTATCCCGCAGTAAGGTCTGCAGGTCAAAACACAGATCGTTAATACTATTAAGTGGATTACCGTCGTAAGAGTGGGGCCCGATTTAAGGCTGCACTGGGCCCCAAGCCAGACCAACTTTGTTTGGGCCCTGCCCACCCACATCATGCGAATGAGACACTTGCTCTCTATGCATCCCCGCTCTCTACCGTTCCTTCTCTCTCCCCACGTATCCTTCCCCCCATGTTTGCTCCCTCCCCGTGCATCTACTCGCTCGCTTCCCATCTATCTTCTCTCCCCCCCCCCCCATGCATCCTCTCCCCCGTGTATGCTCTCTCCCCATGTATCCTCTCTCTCTCACCCCATGCGTCCTCTCCCCATGTATGCTCACTCCACGTACATCCTCTCTCTCCATCTATCCTCCCTGTACTTTCCCTCTCCCCGTGTATCCTCCCCCCCCCCGCGCATCCTCTCTCCCCGTGCTTACACAGCCTCTGACCCCCCCCCCCCTCAAGAGCTATCGTATCACCAGCGACACCCCACCCTGCCACCTTTGTCCAACCTCTGGCTCATCATGGGCAGCTGTAGTGAAGACCTAACGCCGAAGACCCCCCCGTGTGGCTGGGAGCTGTGCCAGGGATTAATGGATAATCCAGGCCGGCTCGCCTCTTGTCTGATGAACACTGTCCACAGCTCACTCAACCTGACACGGGGTTCTGTGCCCCCGCGTCCATCGTCCGTCCGCATTTGCAATTCCGATTTCGAGGGGTTTCTTTTTTTTTTTAAGGCGCGCCCGCGACGGTTTCGCGAAAGTCGCGCGCGGTGCCGACGGGACTCGACGGAGAGGCGAGGTGACACGAGGCATCCTGGCCCTGTCGAGAGATGTTACTCCCTCGCCTGGTATGCAGGATGTCCTGGATTCGATCCCGACCCTGACACCTGCTGTATATTTGGAGTTTGCGTGTCTCTCCCTCTCTCTCCCCGCGGTCATGTGGATTTTCTCCGGGCCCTCCGATTTTTCCCCTCCACATTTAGAAACATGCATTTCAAATATTTGGCTGCTGTACATTCCCACATGATAAGCCACTTCGTTGAGCTATCATTTGTGGCCAGGTCGCTTCTGAAAAAGAGCTACATAGCTCTGTGGGCCTTACCTGGTAAAATAAAAATAAAATAGTTTTTGGTTCATAATCTGGGGTCTAACACCAACCCCTGCAAATTCTCACAGCCGAAATGTGTTCATGAATTACGCAAGAAAAAATCATTGTAATTACAGTGGATGCATTGCACACGATTGGAATGTATACGCTCACACCCACGAGTAAATTATTGTTTTAAAATGACGTTGCGGGTTGGGTAAAACACAAGCGACTGTTGGTTTAAGTCCCACCTAGATCGTGATACTAAACCCAAGCGATGAGTTTGTTGAACCCATGTCATTGATAATTCAAGGCTTTGGAATCTTTGTGTTAAACAACCGGTGGTCTAAACTCCATATGATTGGGTGTGTGCGATACCGATGTGATCTACTTGTTAAACCCACGTGATCAGGATACTAAACCCATATGTGCGGTGGTCTTGTATGTGCTGTATGTATGTATGTTGAACTTCTTTCGCACCCTACATCGCCGACCGTGCTAATCGGAGGTGCGGGGGAAGGACAACGAACCAGGGGTGGGGAACCATTTTCATTACGAAGGGACCGACCGGGGCTTTCTACATATCCTACATATACCTTTGGAGGGCCACACATTAACCGAATGAAGCCCGTTTATCTAAGCAGCTCTTTGTCAAGGGTGACTCGGCTGGCATGGCAGACAACGCACGCACGCACGCACGCACCCCGATCGTTTATGCCACCCCTGCAGCACCCGATTTTAACCGCAGCTGTAAAGCGCGCACGCAGTGATGGATAAGTGTCGTTTTGCGGGCTGTCCCAAGAGTGGTAGGTCACACGTGGCCACAGGGTCCGTGCGAGATGAAGCTGCGGGGGCCCCTCCTCGCCTGCGCGGCCCAGGGGGCCCCGCGGGTTCACCGCCGCCCCCTTGCATAAGCCCGCGCGCGGCCGGCGTGCCAAGCTCGCATGCGACCGTCGGAGCTAAGCCCCCGCATGCGCCCGCTCTCGCCCGCGTAGGGAGGTGGCCGTCGAGGAGGGCGGCGACGCTGCGGGCGCGACGATGGAGAAGGCGGTGGGCAAGCTCGCGTACGAGATGCAACGCAACTCCATCTCCGACGACGACTCTGGCTGCGCCCTCGAGGAGTACACATGGGTCCCGCCAGGACTCAAGCCCGAGCAGGTAGCTTCCTCCTTCCGCGGCCGCCCTTCATTGTCGCGTTCTCGCCACTGTCCAGCCTGGCTTGCGTGGTGCAGCGGTAACATTCGTGCCTCGCAGCGACCAAGGGCTTCTTGGGTTCCTTTCCCGGCTCGGTTCACCTTTCCACGTGGGGTTCGCGGTGTTCTTCTCTTGTTATGCGTGGGATTCCTCCGGGGATCTCCAGTTTCCTCCCGAAGCCGAGCAAAAAAAAAAAATCGCATAACTGGGATTGGCTGAATGTCCCAATGTTGAAATATTACCTGCAAATTACTGAATCGGGATAATGTTTTATGGTGAAAACTTGGCAGGATGCTCCTGAAAAGAGTATTTCGTGATCGGTGAGGCTTTCCTAGCGGTGAACGCACCTCTTATGGCATCTAAGAGATGTGCATCGAGCATTTTATTTAAAGAGGGGGGGGGGGTGGTCTCCTGAAGTCACTTGAGAGGCGGTGTAGTTCTGTGACGTCATCTTCCGGCGACCCTCCTCCGACACAGGTTGGTGCACCGCTCGCTACGGCAAGAGCTCCGAATTAGGAAGTTTCTTCATCCACTTCACAGTTGGCGACGGGAAGATAACGAGGGAGGAAAGCCCCCCCCCCCCCACCCACCCCCCCCCCCCCCCCGTCGTTGCCTGATAGTTTCTTCCCAAGTTTTAGGTTTTTTTGCTGGCTCTTGGGAGCGAGCGTTATATTTATGGCGCGCTTCCGTTGGCTTTGACGAACGCAAGCTGGACGCTTCGGCGATCGGTAATAATCCGCGTAGCCGTAAACCTGTCTCTTGACGAGCGTAAACGGGGGCCGACCGCTGCCGCCGCTGTACCCCGAATCCACCAGTCGTCTCCCCGTCGCGGCCCTCCAACCCCCCCCCTCCCGGCGTCGCACGTGCCCGAACCCCTTGCCGGCGCTCGCAAACGCCGCCGGGACGATTCCAATGGCCGCGCGGCCACGCAGCTGCTACCATCTCCGCCGCCAACGGCATTTGGGACTTACCGCTCTGTCATTTTGGAGTGGCGGCGCAGCGGTTGGCTCACTGTGCTGTGAAGCCAGCGAGCCAAGCTTTATTTCAGGCCATGGCCAATATCATGCTTGATGCTACTTTTTTTGTACCAAGTTTTATTGGCCGGTGCCGTGAAGCATGGTCAAATAGCATGCAGGACCTGCGCGGCTTGGGGAAGCCCTCATCCAGCAGCGCATTGACAAAGGGCGAATTACTTCTTACGACAAATTGTTCAAAATAAATACCAAAAAATATATATATTTTTGTTTTATCACGTTGGGCGACTTCATCGGCAGTCACAACTCCATTGTTGTGCTGCACTTCTCTGCTCCCACGTCCATTCCTCTTGCGGCTTCATGAACTGACCCGCTAGACCCACACTGCATGGATCAGGCCTAGCACGTCCAGAAGTGGAGTGCCAAAAAGGCCATGCATCGTCGTCGCCTTACTCTCTTTCTCTCCCGCATGAGGAAAAATTCTTAAACTTGATTCTCCATAAGGCCCCATGGGTGTGTTCAGTGCAGTCCAACCCTTATTACCCACTCTATCTCTGTGGTCTCTCTGTGCATTGTGCTATGAATGACGACGAATGGTCTTTGCCCAAGACGTCGCCCTCCTGTCGCATGCCCCCCGCCCCCCCGCCCCTCCTGAAGGCCGCCACGCAGTTGCTGTTGACCAAGCTGCCGAGCGCTTGCTACTATCTGAGTCCTTGGCGAGCGGCGACAGAAGCGGGGGGGGGGGGGGGGGGGGGGGAAACTAAACGAGCGTCGCTTTACCGGTGGCCCACGTAACCTTCACGGCTAACGACAGCAGGAAGCTCACGTGACCCAAAAAATTGCTGCCCCCCCCCCCCCTCGGATGTACAGTGCGGTGCAAAATTCGGTCGCGCGCAACTCTTTCCCCACGGCGCGACTTTGGCTTGCAGCTGGCGCCGTCAGGAGCCACCGCCACCGCTCTGCGTTTGAAGTGCGGCTGTGAAATGCCCCAGATTCGTCGTTGTCGTCGTGGGGATTTTTTTCTCGTCTTCTTCCAAAGGCACCAAAGTCTGCGGTCATTGCACGTTTGTTTTTGGGAGGGGTGGGGGGGGGTTTGCTGGAGACGGAGATGATTTTGACACGAAAGCTCTCTCGTGACCGCCCGCCCGCCCGCCCGCGCACGATGTAAGCAGCGTCAAAACCCAGAAAGTTAACCCCGTTTTAAATTATTTTATAGGACTCGTACTTTCATTCGCAAATAGACTTTTGTACCCGGAGATTGAGGGGGTGGTGGTGGTGTGGGGGGGGGGGAGGTGGATTGGCTGCCGTGGTTTAACGGACAACACGCACTCGACTTGCAAGACAGAGGTCGCCAGTTCGATTAGATCTTCCGGCGCGGCAGTTGAACCCATGGGGCAAGTTTATCAGTTTCACCTCCACCTCTGTCCCACCCAGCGGTTCTGAATGGTGGGGTAAAGTGTGGGTACTTGCACGTCTTCTGGCCAATGTGGAAGAGTAGAGGGTGGGGGGCGGGAGACTTTTTACTGCTCCCTCTCGGGTAGGGCCTTCAGTCCCGGGGTGACGTGAGCAAGAAATTAATTGTGAGGCTGTACCTCTACCTTTTTGGTGTGTGCGTGTGGTCACCTGTATGCCATGCATGCCTGCGGGCGCAGCGCACAATTGAAATCGGTAAACGGTGACACGGCCATTTGCAAATAGCCTCGGGTCCATGGCGATTAACCTCGACCCAACTCGATTCCCCAGAGGAGTCCCAGGGACAGCCAACGAGGGGTCCCAGGGACAGCCAACGAGGGGTCCAGGGACAGCCAACGAGGGGTCCCAGGGACAGCCAAAGAGGGGTCCCAGGGACAGCCAACGAGGGGTCCCAGCGACAGCCAAAGAGGGGTCCCAGGGACAGCCAAAGAGGAGTCCCAGGGACAGCCAACGAAGGGTCCCAGCGACAGCCAAAGAGGGAGTCCTAGGGACAGCCAAAGAGGGGTCTCAGGGACAGCCAAAGAGGGGTCCCAGGGACAACCAAAGAGGGGTCCCAGGGACAGCCAAAGAGGGGTCCCAGGGACAGCCAAAGAGGGGTCCCAGGGACAGCCAAAGAGGGGTCCCAGGGACAGCCAAAGAGGGGTCCCAGGGACAGCCAAAGAGGGGTCCCAGGGACAGCCAAAGAGGGGTCCCAGGGACAGCCAAAGAGGGGTCCCAGGGACAGCCAAAGAGGGGTCCCAGGGACAGCCAAAGAGGGGTCCCAGGGGACAGCCAACGAGGGGTCCCAGGGGACAGCCAACGAGGGGTCCCAGGGGACAGCCAACGAGGGGTCCCAGGGACAGCCAACGAAGGGTCCCAGAGACAGCCAACGAAGGGTCCCAGGGACAGCCAACGAGTCCGGACGCGGCCGGGCGCGTTGGCACACGCCTGCGCAGTCCGGCGCTTTGGGACGCCGCTGGTTGGTAGGGTCACACCCGAGATTTGCGAAACTCCCAAACCCTAGCGGGCTCAAGGATTGCAAAAGGTATTCCTGGGATAGTGGTGGAAATTCCACGTCACTATGGCTCTCATGAGTAACGAAGTCTCCCTGTTCGGCACCATGTCAAGACCTTTCGCAAACACGTTCTGGGAGCTTCTACAAAGACTGAATCGTAGAAGCTCCCATAGCATGTGGAGTGAAACGTTGGACATCATGCCTAAATACGCACGTGCATACGTGCATAGCGCCTTACCCAATGAGGCATGGATTACGTCTTAGTTGCTGCGTGGATGGCGACACTGATCCATAATCCGCAGATAAGGGTTCAGCTAAAGCCAGCAAGCCAAACATTAGCTCTCCAATGCCGTCCTAATCTCTCGCACTCTTCCTCCTCATGCTGCCTCTTCTCGGAGTGGGAACCGCCCCTCGCCTCCCCTCCAGCCCTTAAGCTCAATTATCAACAGCAGCAAACGTTTTTCACACATACGTGAAGATACGTATGAAAAAAGCAGCGGTAGCTTTAACACCAGTGACTTCAGATTGGTAGACCAGAACACGCATACACATTTATTTTAGTCCATCAACCTTTTGGCTCTCCAGACCAATTTTACCCAGCGGCAGTTGTTTAAGCAACAAAAAAACAGCAGACAGTTTGGTTAAAAAGTGGATGGTCGGTCATAAAGTCATAAAAAAATTCGACACTCTCCTCCCCTTGTCCCCTCCCAACCGCTTTTTAAAATCTGATTAGTACAACAAAAGCAAGCGATGTCTTGGGTAACGATAGTTGCGCCTTATCAGCGATGAAGAAAAGATTCCGGGCCTGTTCTTTCTCATTTCTTGAAGGCGGCTTAATTGGGAGTTTACAGAAAAATAAAAGGGGCAGAGCGTGGCGACTCGATTGGTTCAGGGCAATTTTGGAGATAAAGCTTTCCGCCTTATCAGCCACTGCCGGTCGGTCGCCCCATCCGTTCTGCCAACCCTCCAACCATCTCGCCCTCTGCCCCCCTTTCTGTAGCCGCGTGTTACGTGCGCTGCTCCTCCTGCTCTTGCTCCGTCCTCCTCTCGCTCCCTATCAGATGCCCCCTACCCCAACCCATAAAAACACTGCCACCAACAACAACAGCAGCGACAGGAGAGGGAACAAAGTTAAAAGGCGGGGAGAGAGAGAGAGAGGAACCTCTTATCGCCTCTAATAGGGCCTGACAGTGAAGGCGAGAGCCTTTGACGGTGAGCAGACAGCTGGGTTGGGTTGGGTTGGATGATGGCAGCTCAGGATTGGGTCACCAGCCTCAAAATTAGCCGTGGTTCACGGAAAGGTCACTGCTTGCTGGGGTCAGGCTGTAACGTATATCCACACCCAACCGCCGTGCTCCTCTCTGATGTGTAATGTGTGTTTTTTTATTTTTTGCGTGCGAAAAAGGTTGTTGCTGTTAAATTGTATGGTATCAAGTCGTTGGTGTTGCTTTAACCTTTACTTCACGACGGCTGGTCAGTGCAGGTTCGTGAAGTTGGGAGCCCAGGGCCGCTCGCCACTGATGTTAGCCGTGGCCATAAATTAAAGTCAGGTCGCCGGGTCACGGTGCAATGTTTGTTTCTCGCAAAAAATTACCAAAACGACAAGAATACAAGATTCATTTTTTTGCACGCGATTTCCTCGTGTGGTCTTGTAAGTTTTCGCTCGTTGGAATATCTAGATGTAGTGTGCGTCTGTGCGCGCACGTATGGGGTGTGTGTGTGTGTGTGTTGGAATGATAATGTAAATGGGTTGGTCTCGTGTCAGCAACGCGAAGCAACGTGCTCTGTACAAGTTTGCATTCTGCGTTTCTGGGAAACTGGAGTTCCTTGTTTTATGGCGAGAAAGTGGCACAGGTTTGCCTCGGGCTGCAGGAATAATTAGAGGTTATGGAGGGAAGCTCATTTCACAAAAATGTAAACGCCGGGAGAGAGAAAGAGGCAGGGGCGGACGGGAGGGAGGGAGAGCTCATTTGCAACCTCGATGGGTCCTCCGCACAATCCTCGCTCCTGACTCCAGGCCATTAAATCGGCAATTCATCACGTATCAAACTCATGTGACCTCGCAACCAAAATAGATTCCAGCTCCTTTTGCCCGAACGAGGGTTCTTTTTTTTTTCCTTACCCCTCCTCCGAAAAGGAATTTGTTTAAAGTTCTTCCGCAATGCATCAGCCTAATAGCATTTGTTTTGCCGCGGCAAGGCATATGGATACACTTTGGGGGCCCACCTGAATATAATGATGCTGTTTTTCACCCGTCGAAAACGCCAGGGCCCCCCGGCTTGACATGAATTGACCCAGAGGTAGGGCGATCGGAATTGGGGCAAAGCCTTCTGGCACTGCAGACACGCTGATCGCCGAGCAAGATAGAGGTCAAGAGTCTTGGTTTTCAGTCTGGGCGCATGAGCTGACTTCCAGATGAAACAACACATGTGGGCAAGTATGGGAGGACCCCTAGGATTTCGTTGGCAGTCCTCCTCCCGTTCCTCCTGCGCGAGTGGCGTCCTCCTTGGCTGCCGCGGTTGTCCAGCTGTGCAGCGACGCTAAATTGTTGAGGACGGGAAGCGTTGCTGGGTCGGACCATTCGTCCGTCTTGCGCGTGGGGATCAGCTCACGATCCACGAATCGCCCTTCTCCGCAGCGGCCACCCTCTCCTAAGCTAAAACTAACCTATATTTTATTTTACCAAGTAAGGCTCACTGAGCTATGTGGCTCTTTTTCAGCGGCGACCTGGCCACAAATAATAGCTCAACAAAGTGGCTTATCACCGTGCGGCCAAATACTCTTTGAGCAATTTTTATTCTAAATGGGGAGGGAAAAACCGGAGGGCCTGGAGAAAAATCCACGCGACCACGGGGAGAACGTGCAAACTCCAAATATAAAGCAGGCATCGGGGTCGGGATCGAACCACAACCCTCCTGTATACCAGGCGAGGGAGTCAACATCTTTAAACCGCGGCTTCCGCTCATGCAAGACCGTGCACCAAGCGCAGGTTCGCGCGATCCTCCGCCACTCGGTTGGGTGATAGTGGACAGACGTGTGGATGGGGGAGGGCAGTGGCCCAGCGGCTGTTCCTGGGGAAACCGGGAGTTTTGCGTGTTGTGTTGGAGAGGCATGGCGGACAGGGGCTGAGAGTGGCAGAATGGAACTAATGAGGATAAGCGGTAGGAGTGGCGGAGAGGATGGCGGAGAGGATGGCGGCATAAGGGGGCTTTTTGGGGGTTGTGGAGCGGGGGGTTGTGGGGGGTGTTTCTAGGAGAACATGACAGAGTCGCCACTAAAAGCCATCAAATCCTATTAGTAGGCACAGCCGAGATGCGGAGCGAGGGGGAGAGAAACCCATATAATAGCCTCTGCCCTGGTTTCAATTAGACAGAGGGCTTAAGGGGGGGGGGGGGGACAGCTTTAAGGTCTTTTCCAACAAGGTAATGAGCACAGAGCTTAAACGCTACTTTCGTTTTTCTGTGGTTTTTGTTGTTGTTGTTGCTTTTACTGCCCTGACCCCCACTTGGACTTTACAAGCTGGCTTCAATACCGGTGGATAAGAGTCCAGCCTCCACAAACGCGTGGGCGCCACGGTGGCGAGATGTTAACTACCTCGCCTAGTACACAGGAGGTCGTGCGCTCGATCCTGACTCTGACGCCTGGTGTATATTCGGAGTTTGTATGTTATCCCCGTGGTCGCGTGGATTTTTCTCCGGGTCTTATGGTTTTTCCCTCCACACATTTATAATCATCCGTTTAGAGTATTTGGCTGCTATAAATTTCCATATGACAAGCCACTTCATTTGTGGCTAGGTCCGTTCTGAAAAAGAGCTATATAGCTCAGTGGGCCTTACCTGGTAAAATAAAATTTTAAAAAGTTTAAATAATGTGTACACCTCAGTTTAGTTGATGGGTAGGTAGGTCACGTTGTGGTAGGGTAAAGTGTGGGTAAACTTCCAAGAAAACTGGCCGGCCCTCTACAGAGTGGCTCTCTGGAGCTCTGGCTGACGGAGGCCCTTTCACCAACAGGGACGTGAACAAGACATTACAGGGCTGCACCTTTCACTTTGTTGTTTTGTTGTAAACCTTTTCTCGGGCCACTCCTGAAGCCGTCCACCCGTCTGAATCTCGCCAACCGCGGCGATAATCGTACAAGCGTTGCCGGGCAGCTGGCCCACGAGGAAGAAGAAGCAGTCGGGTTTCTCACAATATTTTTCTTAGTAGTTGGTGGAAAGTATCGTGGTTGTTGGGGTTGGTGGGGGGGAATAGTTGGGGGCTGATGGGGTGGGCGGGCGGACGGGCGGGTGGGGGGAGGGTGGTTCGCTGTGCTGGGAGGAAGAAAAAAAAGTCAAGAGGCAGCCGTGGCATTTGTAGCCTGCGCAAGGCTCTCGATCGCTGGAGGTTTAGCATCAAAGGGGGGGGGGGTTAAACGTCTGGCTTTGCTCCGTCGGGGCGCGGTGAGGTTCGACAAGCCTCGCCGTTGTGTTATGACAACGCGCGCCGGCCCTAATGTGGTCAGTACGCCCGCGAGCGACGCAGACCCCAAGCCCGCCGTTTCCTTTTTAATATTTATTATTAATATTGTTGGTTATCGTCATTGCGCCGCAGTCTACGGCCGTCCGGCTGGCCCGGCGAACATGCCGAACTATGCCGGCCACGACCGCAGCCGTTCGTCACCGGTTGGAACGGTGGGCATCGGGTGAAGTTGCGGCAAGGAATGCGACCGTTCACCGATTCATTTTTTTTAATTTTACAGTAGAGGCTTGGCGAGCGATTCTTTAACGCTTTCCAACCAAGGTTGGAAGCGTTCATGCCATGGTTCTGTCTGTCCGCTTGTAACGTAACTCTCATCACCATGATCCAATATGAACAGAAATTTTAATATAAAGTTGTGTTCGTAAAATTGGCAAAAAAATTGATCGGACGGGTCGCCAGAAAACGTGAAAGAGACAAACGAATAGGACGTTATGCAACCATGCCAATGCTATTTGCCTGGACTGCTACCCCATCAGACCCCCGTGTATCGCTCACTAAATAATGTCGAGGACAGACGCACATTGGATTGGAAAGCGCGACGGGATCCATGCGTGCACGTGGATTTTAGTCCTTTTTTTTTGTTTTGCCTGCACGCCATCGCCAGTGCAGTCCCAAAAGTTTTTATTTGTAATTTATTTTACTTAAAATCCCATTCATAATGAATCGTAAATTATAGCCATTTGTCTGTCGATCGTCGTCAGCGGGTTGTTTGACCATATTTCACCGCAGGACCTGTTCAGGCATCGCTCGTCACCGATGCACCACCACTCCGCCCCCTGTTGTGTAATGTAATGCGTTGCCTCTCTTTACAGAGAAGTCACATAACTTGTATGTGCGCGTGTTTTTAAGTACTTACGCGGTGTTTGTGGTTGTTTCATAAGCGGGCAAAAAACTTTCACGCAAGCGTTTACCCGCTTATCAAGCCCCCCTGTAACCAATTAATGGGGTTAATTTCTGGAACTTAGCACAGCAAGTTTGATATTCTTGTGAAGATGCACTGCGAATTTGCGTTGTTTATAACCGTATCGTTTTCCAGCTATTTCATTCGAATGCAGTCAATCTTGTTGGGGGGGAGGGGGTTTCCATTATTAAAACATAGTAATGATAAAGTTTTGCTGCTCTTGTGAAATAAACATTTCATTTTCATCTTATACCTAAACGCCATAATTTATGTGGCATGAAAGTATTTCACAGAAATGCTTGTTTAGAAAAATCTGGCGGTGGACACCGGCCGAGCTTTTACGCAAATGGAATAATTATTTTAGATTTTAGAGAAACACGGAACCAGGATACGAGGGATCGCCATGTCTGGTGTGAGAAAATGAATCTAAAGAAGGCAGGAAAGAGAAGCTGAGGAGAGAGAGAGAGAGAAAGAGGCTGGAGAATTAATGACGAGAGAGAGAAACGTAAAAACAAAACGAGATTATTTTAACTGGATGCATTTTCACATTTTGATACGGGGATTTCGTTGGTCACCTTCGCCACGTAACGAAGAGAAGTGCACGGCGCTTGGAATTTTCCCGTGGGGGGGAAAAGGAAAAAAAAAGTGACGTTAAAATAAAGTTTAAAAAAAAAAGCCTCGATTATTTACCCACGGTTTGCCGATGGGCGGCTTCGCGCTCGGTGGGTGCAACGTTGTGGGTTACTCCCACTCCTTCCAAGACGTCTGGCCGCCGTGAAAGAGAAGGCCAAAAGTCCCCAATGCAAGGGGCTCTCCAGAGCTCCCTCGAAGTGGCGGCCCCTTCCGCCAGCGGTGGAAGGGGCCGCGCCTTTACGCGTTATCGCCGAACACCCTGCTCCGACGGGTTTCCACGTCTCTCTCTGCAAGCGGAGGAAAGCCCTCACAAGCCGGCAGCGGTTCTAGCACATCAAACGGTGCTCGCCAATACGTGGGGGGGGGGGGGCGGGGGAACGCGCGCACAGGGCTGTGAAAACACAAGGCTGGAGAGTTTAACAAAACACACAATTTTTGAAGGTGGGCACTTGGTGGCGGTGGCGGGAGGGGGGAGAGCAGACGTGGCTAAGTCGGGAAATAAATCCACGGCGGGTCTCTGCTAAGCAAGCCTCCTTACATAAGTCTGGCGCACATTAAACTCATGCCCTTCGTCGCTGTTGCTGGTGAACAGGATTGCGAATGTCTCTCACTCCAACAGCCGCTATTTAAAAACCAGGTAAGAGCCCGTTGAGAGCGCACAGATTCTCTCTTTCAGGGGAGACCTGGGTGGGTTACGAGAGCAGATACAGACGTGAAACAGAAACCTCGCAAACTTATTGCAAACTAATTTTTAAAAGCTGAAATTGTGACTAATGTTTCCAGTGGAGATTTTTGTCTCATTTTTTTATCATTTCCGTCCATCGGCATCGTGCCACGGGACGAAGAATTCGTTCGGATCTCTAACAGAGCATTGCAACCCTTCGCCTGAAGCACGGCTCACAGAAGCGGACACCCCAGAGCTACCGCTGAGATCCAATCAAACGGCTTCTGCTTCCAGTGGAGATTTTATTACGGATTTGTAAGACATACAAGGAGTGACCAAGGGTGCAATGATGCATCGAGTCGTTGGCATTGTAGATTGCAGGACACTCGTGAAATCACGCGACAAGGAATCGATGTTTTCATAAGCGCAGGGCAGACACCACCGCACATCACTCGAGGCGTAATAATACGCGCAGTGACGTCTGCGGCTAATGTCACAAAGTTCAGCGGCGACTGGTGCCCCAAAATGCGTTTGCACTTCATGCAAATGTCATGCAAAAAAATATGCTAATGTCGCACGTATATTGCTGACCGAGAGAAACGAGACCAGAAATAACGACGGTGAGAGACGGCACGAGCGAGACGGCAAACGCGAGACAAAATAATGCATCCATCCTCGAATCGGACCGCAGCTTTGGGTCGCGACTGCCCCGTCGAAGGATCGCTACCGAGGCTACGTGCCATCCGTGTGCGTTCGCCGCGCATCAGACCGGCCTCCCAAGCGTCACACCGAGCGCCCTCGCGAGTGTCGCCCGCCCGCCCGCCCACGCTCGCGCGCCCGCGCGTGTTTTAAAAACCTCCTCGTCCGCTCTGTCGGTTCAGAAAAGGCGTCTCGCGCTTTAAAGCAAACACCACCTTGAACGGATCGCACTGCGGTGCCTGGGGATGTTGCCCTTGGCATTCGGGAGCCTGCTGGCGTTGCGTCAACACAAACAACAAATTTAAACAGCGGCTCCCCTCTGTGTGTTTCTTAATGCGTTCCTGTGTTCAAATGTGGGGCGTGTATGGGTTCGTGCTGCTGTGCGCTGTTGATGTGACTCGCGGACGTGACTCCGTGCGTGCGTGCGAGCGTGCGTGCGTGCGTGAGCACCGAGGTGGGAGGAGCGGTGGTGCAGCGGTTAGCACGATGCGCTACGAGCCGGGCGATCCCAGTTCGATTCCCGCTCATGGCCAAACGACAAATAACAATTATCAGCACCGGTCCGGGGCCTCCAATAGGTCGACTCGGCCTTAAATGACCACCTATGTTTCAGTGTGTACAACATCAGCACCGGGGAGATGTGGTTCTGGCCACACCGCCCCCCCCCCCTCGTGCCCCCCTCATGCGCCGTGCCTACCCTTAATAGGTCATCGCTAACAACACTCGCTTCGACAGTCTGTATAGTGGCATAGTGGTTAGCGAACTGTGCCACAAACCCGGCTCACAGCCAACACCAGTGACGATTATCTAAACCGGTCCTGGGCCTCCCCTAGGTCGACTCAAGCTGAAATGAGTACGTGGTGCGGTCTGTAAACATCGCCACCGGGGAGACAAAGACGGCCCCGCGTGATGCTGGCAACCCACCCCCTCGTGCGCCGTGCCGGCCTTCATAGGTGCTCGCTAACAGCACTTGCCCCAAACAGTCTGTTACAGGCTGTACGTGGGGATCTTTGTCTCTGTTTGCTGATGAACGTTGTTATCGTCTGCCTGTCGATAGCGGTAAGCAGTGCGCAGGTGCGCATTGTAAACGTTGCACGCTTGCGTTTGGGGAAAAAAATATATCGCCACCGTCTTCCGCCGGCTGGCCGGATGGCTGCTGCTGCTGCTGCTGCTCTTACAAGCCATGTGACTTATAGCCACGAAAATAACCGGAGACGATGTAAATGTGTTATTGACTTGAGCTGTGAGCGTGCGCCCTGTGTAGACGTTGCAGGTAATTTATATTCGGCACGCGCTGTGCATTAGTTGGAATCTTTGGGGGGGGGGGAATTTTTTTTTTCTTTAAGCCGCCCCAATATGTACACTTAGCCAGCTCTTTAAAATTAACAATGCTTTAATGGTATGCGTTGAACTTCGGCCTATTATGTTTCTCCCCTCTGAGAAACAACCTTTAAGGTCCCTCTGGTGATTTCAATATATAGTTTATATAGAAGAAATAAATAAATAAATATGCTCCGCCCATCTCGTTCCACCAATGGATGAAGGCTTCCCAACTCCATGGCGGTAATGGGGAGGGGGGGGTGACCATACTTCACCACGCGGGTCATATACAAAGCTTCATTTCAGCCAGGTGTCCTGACTCGGCAAAAAATTTCCACGCGCGGCACACCACGTCCGCCACGCTTGTCACCTATAGCTGTGACCACTAGCCACGTTCCTACTCCAGTCTACCAGAGACCCGGAGAATATTCAGTGAGATATTAAGCCCTTTGTATGCATATAAATGTATCGGAATAACGCTGTGCTTTGTCGCAAAGCCCTGAGCGAACTAACTTGTGCGGATATACACGGCTACTAGAATCCACCCCTGGAATCTGCTCCCACGCCAACTTGTTCGTTTGGCTGCGTCTAACAGAAAAAAATATAAATATTAAAACTAAACAACCCTTCCCTGTTTCCGCAACGACGATGGCCGTCGCAGGTCCACCGGTATTTCTGCTGCCTGCCGGAGGATCGCGTGCCGTACGTGAACAGCCTTGGAGAGAAGTACCGCATCAAGCAACTGCTGTACCAGCTGCCGCCCCACGACAACGAGGTGAGGACCCCCCCGGGAGTCGGGAGTCGGGGGGGGGGGGAGCGCGATGCCGCCCGCGGCACCGCACACACGCTCGCGTGTTCGTGCCATGCCGGAGACGTGGCCCGGCGGCGTTGCAGAGGTCTGCGGCTCGGTTCGAATTCGAGCGGCCGCCCTGATCAATGCTGCGGCGTGCGTATCGACCGTAGTCATAATCGTACGCGGCCCGCCCGCTTCGCGAGCGGAGGTTTCAAAAGGTCCCGCGATGCCGTTGGCTAGGGGGCTGGCGGCCGCGTGCCTGCGACGGGGGTTCCACATGTTTGGCAAATTTTAAACGTGACGCCGCACGTCACACAAATGTGATTGTACGTAGTGATTATTATCGCCCCCCTTACTGCGAAATCTTGGCAGGAGCCTCCTGAAAAAGAGGCATGGGGCTCCGTGAGGCTTTCCCGGTGTAGCACGGTTGGCATGGGACCCTGGTGCAGGTTACGATTGCCACCTGTGAACAGCGGATTTAAAACTTACTGGGTCGCTGTTCCTTCACTGGTCGCGGCCGAGTGTGGATGTTCGTGCACATTTGTAATGGGTCATTGTTTTATCCACGTTTCCCTTAGAATAAGAAAGACTTCTGATCTCACCGGGCACTTACCGGGTTATAAATAAGGGATGTCAAATATGCGTGCATTGATTCTGAGTTGTACCGATTACATTGCAACTTGCCTTCAAGACCAGAACATCCACTACATTTCTAAATGCCTTCGATAAAGGTCCCCGATTCACAAGATGGGCTGATGCGCCAGTGGCCCAGTGCAGTTCACGATCAGCCCGACCCAACAGAATCGACCACACCAACCACCACTATCCACAACCACCACACCACACCACAACCACCATCACCGCTCCTATCCCCCACTGCCACCACCAACCACCCTAAGCATCCTCAGCGATGGAACGAACTAACACAGTCAGTCTGGAACCCCCAATTTGAACGTGGAATGCCATTCCTGCAGTCTTAGCCAAATGATTTTTCTTCAGCGAAAGTACATTTCTGAGCTGCTGATGATGATGATGATGACTAAGCCAGATGCCTCGCACGAAGGGTGTGTCACTTCATGCGGGTGGGAGATCTGCAATCCGGCCGATTGCCAGGCCGCATGACACCACGTGCCTGCGTTGGTGGTGTGTGTGCATGCGTATGTTTGCGTGTGTGTGGGTGGTGTGTATATGGGGAGCTGTAGTGTAGCGGTTAGCGCGCTGCGCTATGAACCCGGCGACTTGGGTTCGATTCCAGCTCATGGCCAACACCAGTGACGATTATCTGAACTGGTCCTGGGCCTCCCCTACGTCAACTCGGCCTCAAATGAGTACCTGGTGTGGTGTGTAAACATCGCCACTGAGGAGACAAAGGCGGTCGGGCGTGGTGCTGGCCACCCACCCCCTCGTGTACCGTTCCGGCCTTCATAGGTGCTACTCGCTAACAGCACTTGCCCCTACAGTCTGTTAAGGTTATACAGGGGTTCTTTGTCTTTGGTGTGTATATGTGTGTGCGTCCGTGCGTATGTATGTGTGGTGTGTGCGCGTGCACACATGTGGTAGATGCGGGGGATCCAGTGGTTACTGCGCTTTGACCAACAGCGGTGGCGATCATCTGAACCGGTCGACTTGGTCTCGAATACGCACCTTATTGGCATGTATGTTGAACTTCGTTCGCACTGAGTGTGACTAACCGTGTCAATCGTACGTAATCGTAGCCGACCTTCCGATGTGTAAACATCTCCGCTGGGGAGACAAAGGTGACCCGGGCGTGATGCTTTGCCACACCACCTCCACATAATAGGTGCAGGTGAATGGCACTTTGCCCCAGCAGCCTGTGTAGGCCTCACGGGGACAGCTTGTGGGTGGATGCCTCTTGCAGCCTGTGTAGGCCTCACGGGGACAGCTTGTGGTGGATGCCTCTTGCAGCCTGTGTAGGCCTCACGGGGACAGCTTGTGGTGGATGCCTCTTGCAGCCTGTGTAGGCCTCACAGGGGCAGCTTGTGGTGGATGCCTCTTGCAGCCTGTGTAGGCCTCACAGGGGCAGCTTGTGGTGGATGCCTCTTGCAGCCTGTGTAGGCCTCACAGGGGCAGCTTGTGGTGGATGCCTCTTGCAGCCTGTGTAGGCCTCACGGGGACAGCTTGTGGGTGGATGCCTCTTGCAGCCTGTATAGGCCTCACGGGGACAGCTTGTGGTGGATGCCTCTTGCAGCCTGTGTAGGCCACACGGGGACAGCTTGTGGTGGATGCCTCTTGCAGCCTGTGTAGGCCACACGGGGACAGCTTGTGGTGGATGCCTCTTGCAGCCTGTGTAGGCCTCACAGGGGCAGCTTGTGGTGGATGCCTCTTGCAGCCTGTGTAGGCCTCACAGGGACAGCTTGTGGTGGATGCCTCTTGCAGCCTGTGTAGGCCTCACAGGGGCAGCTTGTGGTGGATGCCTCTTGCAGCCTGTGTAGGCCTCACAGGGGCAGCTTGTGGTGGATGCCTCTTGCAGCCTGTGTAGGCCACACGGGGACAGCTTGTGGTGGATGCCTCTTGCAGCCTGTGTAGGCCACACGGGGACAGCTTGCCCTTGCGTGTGGGTGGTGGATGCCTCTTGCTCATATCCGCTGGGCTGGGCGTGGTTTTAAGCGGCCCCTGTGGCCCCCTTATACAAATCGCCCGCGGTGTAATTGAGTTTTCTAAGTGCCACCTGAGGATTTTCCCCCATAATGGGGGACGTGCGTTATTTAATTGGTTTGTAATGCGGTGAAATTAGGGCAGGCGTGTATTTAAGTGACATCAACGTCAGGGTTGTGGAGTGACAGCAAATGGCGGTTCATAGCTGGATCCTTGAATCCGTCTGTGCAGAGGGTCTGACTGAGATGCCACGTCTGCCCGTATTTGGTGCGTGAATTTTGGTGGTTTGTGCTTTGGATGTTGATGTTGAACTTCTGTCGCATCGTACATAGCTAGTCGTCGTGAGGTTGTAATTGGTAGTTTATTGTCGGTGGTGTCGTAGTTATCGATTTTGGTGTTGTTGATGGTGTCACTGATGGACGTAATGGTGGTGGCGGTGGCATTGTTGATGGTGCCCATCGATGGTCTTGTTGACGGCTGCGACGGCTGCGACGGCAGTGCTGCCGATCGTGGTGGAGCATTCCTTTTCGGTGTTGTCGACGTTAAACGGCGGTGGCGACGGCGGCGCAGGTGCGGTACTGCAGCTCTCTGGGCGAGGAGGAGAAGAAGGAGCTGAAGCAGTTCAGCGCTCAGCGCAAGCGCGAGGCGCTCGGCCGGGGAACCGTCAAGACCTTCCCCATCACAGCCCTGGGCGCCACGTGTGAGCAGGTAACGTGTCCAGGCCGCGCGATTTTCATTGCTACAATCGCACTGCCGTGGCCTGTATTTAATTTTGCATTTTCATGTGCGCATTGGCCTGCTGATGTTCTGATTTGGTTAATGATTACACCAATGTATTTGAGGAGGAGGAATATCAAAGTCAGGTGGTTGTGATGTTTGGGTCTCGAATGAGGTGTTCATTATGTTAGTCCAGCGGCATTCCTTTCGAATCCAGTCGTACAAAAGTTGGCGGTGCATCTTTCAATCCGGTAGGTGTCTGCGTGTGACCAAATCTGTACAACTTTATTGACTCCGGGCACAAGATTGGGGGCACATATTACATTCCAGGGTGTCTTATACTTCCAATATTATGATGATATTCCTTCGCTCGCTGGCACTGGGGTTTTTTTGCCGGGTCCTTCAGGACGTGCCGAAGGGTTGAGCTCGCGTCGTTGACGAGCGATCTCTCTCGGGGTTTTTTTGGTCGTTCACTCAGGGCAGCAGACGGTGCCCTTGGGTAATTCCACGAAGGAATCTAAACTATTAAACTACTTTTCATTTGAGCAGGTAAGGCCGCGCCGAGCTACGTAGCTCTTTTTCAGAAGCGACCTGGACCATCGCAAACGAAAATTCAACGAAGTGACTTATCGCGTGCAATAGATTTTTTTTTATCGCAGCCAAACACTCTGAACGCAAGTTTATTTGAACGTCTCTCTTTTAAAGCATTGAGCGGCATACACAAACCGTGTGCCCCGTTTTTACAACGGCACCGGTGGCGACGACATCCATCGGCCCGATCGGCCAGCCAAGGGTGTCGTGGCAGCAGCGGCGGGCGGAGGAACTTGGGAAGTGACGGCGCTGCCCTGTTTGTCGGCGTCACATTCTGATCCGTCGTCCCGCGTTCGCTCTCCGAAACGTATCGTCGCACGTGACGAATCCCAAGGCTCACCAAAAAAAAAATTGTCTATCACGGGACACTTTTGTTGTTGTTGTTGCCAGCATCAAAGAGTGCTCGCCCCCCCGAGCTTTAAATGCGCTGACACGTGCGACATTGCCTATGTCCCGTTCGCCTTTTGGCGTTCTCTGGTCTGACACCGGTGGTGAGACGAGGCCATGAAGAACGCTGCCGTCTCTGGTGTAGGCCAATCTGTTTCCAAGACGATGCAAGTCTATTATTATTATCAGAGCCATGTTTGTTTGCATGTCCACCACAAGCGCTGTGTGTGGTTAATGCAGTACTTGATTCCTTGCAAGAGTTTCTATTTGGCGTTTGAACATCGTAACACCTCCTGCTTTATTGCCAGAAAGGGTAAAACCTATTCTTATTTTTTTTTAAATGAACCAATGCTGTGAATGGGGTAAAGTACAGCCCAGCCCCCAGTGTTAAAGTGAAGCTTATTTTGCCTCCCCCGAAGTTGCGGCGTCACCTTTCCCCCCATTGCCTTTGTGACGTTTCCCATCCCACTCCCCCCCACCACCACCACTCCCCCGCCCCCATGTCACCCCCCCCCACACCCAGATCCCCCGCTGAGTTGGCCCAGAGTTGGCCCAGGGATTAGCCGGGTCCTACATAACCAGCCAAGCGTTAAGAACTTAAGAGGGCCCGTACCTTTTAGACAGGATTAAAATTACCAAAAGGAGGATAACGGCAAATTACGTGAACAAAATTGACTTGGAATGGGCACCCGTCATGAATAACAAAAAAATATATACAAAATGATTTAAACCAGATTACCGAAGCACTCCATTGCATGTTATTTCTGCTGACATTAATCGTCCTTGGGTGACACCAGACCCCCACATGGTAAACGCGGAACCTCCACCACGAGCTCCGAGCAGCCCCGGGGAGAGAGTTACCCGGCAAACATTGAACGCGCACCGGTGCGGCACACCACACCCGCCGTACCCCCTCGCTACGGCGGCTAACCGGCCAGCGTGCCGGCCACCAGGACATCTATTCGGGACGAGCGATTTAAGCCATCGCTTAACGGGCCAATTCTGCTGTGGGCGACGGCGGCGGCCGGATGACATCACCGCCCCGGCGCGTGCTCCCAGAGCCACCATCCGTTTCAAGGAGAGCCAACAATGCGTGACATATAAAGTGATAACGGCCCCATGACCCCCCCACCCCCCCTTGGAGGAGTAGAAGCTCACACGTCACGTCCATCCCCAAGCCTTCGTTGCCTCCTCACCCCACCCCTGCCCTCGCCCCCCCCATTCTCTCCCCACCCCCCCTCTGAGGGCCCCATGTCCCGACTTGCGGCCGCGTGGACTTTACTACGCGACTGCGATGCCATGCGCCGCAATTTGCCCCCAATCGCCACGGCGGAGTTAATGAAAGACTCCGGGGCAAACAAATAGCCGCCAGCGTCCGAGTCGTCGTTACCGGCCGGGCATGTCGTGTGCTTATGAGGCGGCCGCTAGATATTAAAATGTTTTGCCCTGAGCCTTGGAATGACGGCGATGTCATGTTTCTGGCACGCACCTGCCTTGCCTGGCGGTGGCGGCTTAAAAAAAAACATAATCTGAGGGAAATAATGAAACAAGAAAGGAGGCAAATGTAAGCACGGGAGATGCTATGCACGCGCCCTGCCTGCATGCGCAAGCTATGATACTCTGAGCCTGTGCACTTGGGGCTGCTGTTCATATCCGAGCTCGATTGGACCAGCGGTGATTACCGCGGCTGCTGCTGCTGCGTGTGGCTGCCTGTAATCGAGCGCTGTGAAGAGTCGTGAAGAAGGGTTGGTGGATCAGGTTAAAAACTAACTTTTACCATGATGGCTTTTTTATTGTGTGCACGAGCAGCTATTGTTAAAAAAAACCAGGGCGAGGCCATCACCCCCGCAGAACCCCAACCCCATCAGTACATCAGTATCTTAGCCCATACCCAGGCCGCTGGGACCGGCCCATGTCCGACCCACCTTTATATATATATTTACTTTTCATTATTTCGTTAACGGTTTTCAGCGCACAGCTGGCCCCCCGATGGAAGAGAGAAAATTAGCCTGGGCGGCGAGGGACGCTCCACGTGTAACCAGATATTTAATGAAAACACGAGGGCATCCTTCGTATGCCCCCCCCCCGCAAGCCCTGAGCAAACAAAATCCCGTCTCTCGCCACTTCCGCCGGTGTTTTGGCTTGCGGCGCAAAACGCGCCCTGCCGGGGCCCCGCGTTGTTTTCCTCTGCCCCCCCCACTCACCACCACCGGTCTCCCCCTCCGCCACCTGGGTCCCTCCCAACGCCGTTTGACTCGGCAGCAACGTACGCGCTGCCACGTTCTACTCCGCTGCGCCGTGACGGGGGGGCGGCGGCGGCGGCGGAGAAGAGAGATCTACGTCCTCCGTGGACTCGCCCCCCACCCCTCCTCTCACGCTACTCCCCTGCACCCTTTGCCTCTCCCCCTCTGAGCTCACTCTACTGCCCTCCGTGCGCGCTCTCCGCTCCAGCAACCAAGGCCCTCTGTCGATCCCCGCCACGTCAACCTCCGCTCGGTGGGAGGTCGCGCATTCTCCTCCGTTGGACCTCGCGGCCTCCATGGAGCTGCCCCCCCCACAGCCCGTGCTGCCGACCGCCCTGCCTGTTGCAAGTCCAGGCTCGACGTCATTCTCGTCTACCTCTGCCTACGACTGACCACCTGTCCCCCCGCCCACCCCCCAGCCCCGGGTACAACCCGGAAAACGCGGCGGAGAACCGCGCCAAGCGCAACCGCGAGAACACCACGGCGGCGGGCGACAGGAGCGCGACGACGCTGGTGCCTGACCGGTCACCGCGGGGGGAGGAGCGAGCGAGCGAGCGAGAGCAGTTCTCTGTACTAACAAACAAATCCTCCGTGTGCCCCTCCACTCCCCGCGCCCGTTCTCCATCCCCCCCCCGCCCCACCCCGCCACCCTCTCTTCCGCAGTGCGGCGGTGGCATCGGCGGAGGCGAGATGGCGGTGTTCGCGTCGCGCGCGGGGCACACCCCGTGCTGGCACCCCGCCTGCTTCGTGTGCGCCGCGTGCCGGGAGCTCCTCGTCGACCTCATCTACTTCTTCGTGGACGGGAAGCTCTACTGCGGGCGGCACCACGCCGAGCGGCTCAAGCCGCGCTGCGCCGCGTGTGACGAGGTGAGGCGGAGCAGCGGCGATGATCGCGGTCTCGTTGACGGCGATCGTGATCGCGATGATGGCAACGGCGATCGTGATCGCGATGATGGCGACGACGATCGTGATCGCGATGATGGCGACGGCGATCGTGATCGCGATGATGGCGATCGTGATCGCGATGATGGCGACGACGATCGTGATCGCGATGATGGCGACGGCGATCGTGATCGCGATGATGGCGACAATGATCGTGATGATGACGTTCGTGACGACAACAAAGCGAACAGTCGGGAAAAACGGAATTTCTTCACCGTTGCGATTTTACAGCGATCGCCCGATCCTTACGTTTTGTTCCGCTCTTGTGCCCGATCCTCTCCTGATGGTCTGGCCCATGTGGAAGAGCAGTAGGCCCAAAACACTCGCTCAAGGGGCCACTCCAGAGCTCCTCCTGACAACACTGGCATGAGGAAGCAATATTTGCAGGGCTGCACCCTTATACCCTCTTTGTGTATGAACACCAACTCTCGGCCAAGATCGTCACGGAATGTCCGTTTGTTCCAACATTCGAACCCAACCATCGAGAGCCATCTGCTCCGTCGCCTCCCGTCCCAAGAATACAGTCGTCGGAGTAGCTAACGAGTGTGCAGGCGGTGCAACTGCACCGGGGCCCCCTAACAGGGGTGCGGGGGAAATTGGGATGGGGGGGGGGGCTCCATTAATTAATTCCTTGCACCAGGACCAATGCCAGCACCCCCCTCTCCCCGCGTTATATTCGTCCTCACGCCTTCGGTTTCGTCGTTCGTCTTGCTCGTTTTAATCCGCTGGAGGCTGAGTACGGTGACGTGGCACGCGGTGGCAAAGAGTGACGTCTCGGTGGGAATGATCGTCGTGCCAGAATGAATGGCGTCGCCGGCTCCGCGTGGTGGCATGCCGGCTCGGTCACCGGTCACACCGCGGCGCCGCTCTCAACCGCGGCGCTCCACCGTTGGCAGCATTAGGTGATTATAAGGGGGACGCGGCGAGCGGAGAGAGGGAGATTACTTTATATATATATTTTGAAAAAATCCAATTTGCCATCCGAAGACTCTTGCGTGGCTTTGAGGGATAATAAAAAAAAACACACACACACAAACGCACGCAACGGGGAGTTTTAATAACGCTGGCACTCTATTCAATCCCGCCGCACAGTTCCGCGTCTGTTTCTTGTTCGTCGTCGTCGTCGTTGTTGTAATATGTCCGGCATTTTATTGTTTTCTTTCGTCTCCTTTTCGGAGAGGGCCTGCGCACGTGAATGAGCACGTCTTGTCGCCCCGGGATGAGCGGCGTGCGCCCCGAATGCACGTCGGGGTCTCTCTCCCGCTTCATTTCTCTCCCACAGCCAGTGTGGAGTTTATTGGCCGTTTTCTTCCCGACGCTGACATTTGAACCCTTTATGGCCTTTCCTCCTCGCCGAGGGGTTGTTTGGTTTCCTCCCGCGCCATCACCTCCCCCCCCCCCCACACACGTTATTTATTTATTAACCTGCTTCAGGCAGAGGGGGGCCGCCTATTTCTGTACAAATCCTTGACGGCCTCAGCTGCGGAGTTAATCCTCTGCCGCTGCGGAGGAGATGGGCGAGGGGCGTCGGGGGGGGGGGGGGGGGGGGCAGGTCTCGTGAGTGGGGGGAGGGGGGGGGTCTGATTTTGCACCGGGACGGTCTCATCGTGCTGGAGAGGGCTCGAGTCTCGCGGGGAGCAGCGCTGTCGCTCGCTCGGCTCTGCCCCCTCGCTCGTTCGCTTGCTCGTGTAGTCGCCCCTCTCTCGCTTGGCGAGCTAGCCCCGCTCGCTCACCCTCGGGACGTCGCCCGTGAGCTGCGGACAGCCGAGGGCCCCGGCCCCAACATGCGCATTGCTTCCGGGGCCCAACTTCAGCCGGGTCCTTCCCGCCTTGTCGGCAACCCTGAAAAGTGTTTTTTTTTTTCTCGCACCCCGACACGCCACGTCCCGTACACCTCTAGGCGGTTAGGTCAGAGCCTTTCCCACAAATAGGTACCACATTTTTACGGAACCGTGCAGTAGGGATGCCGGGCTGAGGTCGACCCTCCGCCGATGGGGAATGGATCTCGCGAACGAACGTGGGTCTAGCACGGGTTGCCTAAGTTGGTGGCCTAACCGGGTGGCCTAACCGGGTGGCCTAACCGGGTTGCCTAACCGGGTGGCCTAACCGCAGTGTTGTCCGGCTGGCTTACCGCCGTGGAGCTCAAAACGTGAGCAGCTTGGGAACGGTTAGGGGGGAATCTGCTGCGTACTCGCCAGCGTCGCCAAGCTCCCACCCGCGATGCTCGATCACCGGTCCCATCCAATTTTTATTGAATAATTCCAAACTCGAGCTGTCATCGAGGCCAGCCTCAGGTGTTAAAAGGCTTTATAAACTGCGCGTCCATCAGCATTTGCGTTTGTTTAAACGTTGCGCTCTCGCTGACTCGCATCACGTTGGCCGTGCCACTGCGAAGTTGACGGCTGTGTTATGTATTTAGTTTTTTCCATTATTATTATTATATTCCGAATGGTACCGATGGATTTCTTGGTCGCCACTGAAGCTGTGAAACCAGGAGTGGGTTGTCTGCCTTCTCACGGAGACATCTGCCAGCCATGTTCGTGCGTGCCCCACCCCCCCCCTACCCAACCCCCCAACACCGCCCCTCACCCTTCCCCCCTCTCACCCCCCTACCCGCACCCATCACCTCCAATCTTCACGCGCATTTCCCGCCGCCTGAACCAACACCGTCGCTTGCAGCCGCTCTCCCCCGCGAGAGCGCGTTCGTTTGTATGCGTCTAACGTAAGCTCACGTGGCCAGCCGTAGGGAGCCCTTCGTGCCTAACCGGAGGTTCGTTTCCAAAGGCCAACAATGCAAACCCACATTTTACATTGGACGACGACGTGATTGCTGCTGACGGGACGAGGGCAGAAGCGCACACAGAAGGGACGCTCTGATTTTGCTAGGGCGTGCGTGCCGGGCAGGGTTGCACACGTTCGTTGGGATGCGTGTTGCGTCCGATCTTGCCCTCGGTATTGCGCCGAGTGAGCCAGGCTAAATAGTAAACCTTCTGCCCCGTCATTAATGCTCTCTGTTGCTGGCCTCCTCCTTCCGTCGTCTCTCTTAACCCAAGTAACGATTGGGATTAAATAATAATAATAATAGGCAGCCCTTTTGTCAATCCACCGTTGGTTGAAGGTAACCCCACCCATGCCGTGTCAGCTGTGATGGTTGTTTGACCATGCTTCACCACGCTGGTCAGTGCGGGGTCGCGACACGGCGGCGGCGGTGGCAGTGGCGGTGACGCTCGGGGCCAGTTTCGGACATCGCTCGCCCGCTGATGTTGTCCGTGGCCAGGAATAGAACTCGGATCGCCGGGTTCACAGCGCGGTGCTCGCGAAGCGCCGCGCCACACACGCGCGCCGCTTCGCCCGACTCTGTGCGCGAGCCCTCTTGTCGTGGCACGGTCTCATGACGGCTCATCGGGGCGTTGCCGGATTTAAAAACCCACAAAAAGGCGACGGGCTACAGGGAGTCGGAGCGACGCTGATTTACGGACACGCACGCATCCACCGCCGCCGCCTCCTCCGTTGTCAACAAATCGGCACCGCGTGCTCCCGTTGGCTCGGCCCCGTAGGGGGGATTCCGCGTTAATGGGAACGAGAACAACAAAACAAATCTGCAGCAATTTCCATCTCTGCTTCACCTCGACGTCCCCACGAGCACGCGGCCACTCCCCCGGCGCGCGCCCCCCCCCCATCCCGTCGCTCCTCGGCGAGATGAGCGGCAGCGGCCCTCTCCGCGATCGCTGGGCCGGCTGAGAAGCGCGCGAGCCGACCGCCGATCGCGCGCTTCGCTCGGCCCGCCGCGCGTGTGTGTTTGAACTTATTTCGCACCGTACGTAGCCCGCCCTCCGATTGGCGCGCCTGGCGACGTGCGGTGCCAAAGAGGTTCAATGTGCGTGCCTGCGTGCGACCGCGCTAATCGGAGGTGCCGGGGGAAGGACAAGCAAAGCCCGTGGCAATTTTTGCACCCCGGTTTCCCTGCTTTCGTGCTCGATTTCGATAAGCAGCTAAGCCGGATTTTGAGCCTGGTTAATTGGCGCTTGGATGGGAGACCAACCCTGGGCTTGAGCACGCGAGGTGACCGCTAGATGGTGGCACAGTAGTGGATTCTTGAATCTAATTTGTGCGGAGCTTAGGTGTTTACGCTTCTCGAGGTGGGAGGTGACGGTGTCGCAACGGAGTATTCATTCTGTCTAATGCAGAGCTCTAAGTGTTGTGAGCCGCTGCGAGGTGGGCTTGGAGATGGCAGAATAGCACTGGGCACTCGGCAGGTACTGTCCCGGATGAATGAAGGCCATGATTGTGATTACGTGTGTCCTCTGATGGAAGGCAGAGGTCACTGGCGTGTCCCACAGTAATGCCGGACAGGGCCAATGGGTTAACCAGAGAAGTAAGTGAGAGGAGGGGTGGGGGCGCGATTGGCTGTACTTTCTTTTTTACCTTTTTCCCTCCTGTGTTTCCAATCTCCTTCCATCCATCACTCGAGCTGCTGCTGCTGCCGCCACCACCACCGTGAATTTTTAAAGGCCTCTGTCTCGCCTCATTTGCATCCCTCACCCTCCCCCCCCCCACCACCATCATCATCATAATTCCCTCCCTCCCCACCGGCCCCCACCGGCCCCCACCGACCCCAAACCGCCCACACCGCCCCCACGGCTACCTGTCAGCACCACTTAGGTCCCTGAGCAGACAAGCGAGCCCTTTCAGGCGGCACGAGCCAAGCCTCGAATGTAATCCTCACTCCCAGTGGCGTCCCTGGGCGTAAAGCAAGCCGGGCAAAAGCTCAGAGCGCCAAGCAGCTCAAGCGGGGGCCCGGATTCGTGGACAAATTGGCGGCGCATCAAATATGTATAATTCACTGGACACCCTTGCATAAGAAATGTTCTGTCTCAATAAATTATCCGGGTAAAATATATATTTAATTATCAGCTCAATATTCAAATCCTGATATCTGCAACACAAGACGTTTAATACAACAATGAATCTATCTGATGTCCACCCCATCAGCATTTCTCATCCCACTGAATCCTATCAAGTTTGTCTCCCGTTTTTTTCCCTTTCTTTCTGCCCTTGTGCCTATTATACCCCTCCTGTCCATCTCATTAGGATTTTATTATTTGAAGGGTGATGGGAGGTGGGGGGGGGCCCATTGGGCCAGTACCACCACTGACCGTGATTTCCACTCCTACCCCCGATGGCTGCCTCACCTGATTGAGTTACCGTCTAGATTTACAGCTGTGGCGGTGGCGGCGGTGGTGGTGGTAGCCGCTGCCCCCACCCACCTCCCGCCACGGCCTCCCACCGCCCACCCGCTTGAGACCTGCGAGAACTTAATCGAATGAAAGCCGCACGTCCGTAAGATTCTCACCTTTAGCGCCGCTCCCCCCAAAGTAAATTTGTTGACCACACGAAAGCCAGGGCTGTTATGGAGTGAGTATTACTTTTCCCTTTTATATTTCTTCCGTAATTTTTTGTTCCCCGCCCCCTTGTCCCCTTGTTCGTAAACGAAAATATATCATTTTTCGTCACCCCCACCAACCAACCCTCCCGTAAGTGGGGGGGGGGGGGGGGGTTGGGTTGGCGAGTTTTCAGGGCCCAGTGACACATTGCATCTGTTGCCACGTTCGCTAAAAGCTGACAAGTCAATTTCACTAAAATTCTTTGCCGAGCGGGGAGGGGGGGAGGGGGAAAGAGCGCGCTGGGCACGGTTGACTTTTTTGTGCTTTAATTCATTTGCTTCAAGACGTCTGCGATGTTGAAGTGCTGTACCGCAACATCGCGTTTTTGTTCCTTTAATTTCCTTTTTTTTTTACACTTGCAAATCACAAACGCAAACCGTGCCGGTGTTCTGTGCCAAGAGTCACACGAACCCATCCACCTGGACCGTTTTTAGGAAAACTCACACAAGTTATTGTCGTGAAAATGTACTTTCTATTTTTATTTTTTTTTACATACACACGGTAGCGGCATTAATCGGGCAAAACACTTTTTTCGACACGTTCCTTCCGAGTCGCGCGTTTCCAAGCGTGCTCTCGTCGAGTTCGCAGATGTGTGAACAAAACTGGCGCACTCTGTTTGTAAAAGGCAGCGCCTATTTGTCGTTTCGCGCGAGACGCCTGCGACGTGCAACGCGCGCTGCTGACATTGATTCATTTGCGTTTAGGCCTTTTAGCGGTTGTGCGCTGCGAAAGGCGCGGAAGTTGGTCGGCTCGAGGAACGTTTTTTACTTTCTTCCTATGGCTGCGGTAGCGGGGCAGCTCCACGGCCACCAAAGCGTCTGTCACTGTGTGGAGGCTTTCGCCGAAGCGCCGCGCAGCTCTCCGCCGCGTCATTGGCCGGGGCGACGTGCCCGGCAGCGGCGGCGTGTGTGCCCGGCAGCGAAACGTCGGACATCGCGCGTGGATTTTTCTCTGGGCCCCTCCGGTTTTCCCCTCCGCGTTTAGAATCAACGCGCGTTTAGGGTGTTTGGCTGCTGTGAATTTCCACACGATGGTAAGCCGCTTCGTTGAGCTATCATTTGTGGCCAGGTCGCGTCTGAAAAGGAGCTACGTAGCTCAGTGGGCCTTACCTGGGTGGAATAAAAAAAAAAGGTAGTCGTAGTCCTTTGTCTTGCGATGCTGAAATCCGTCTCGCACCCCGTGAATGTGAACTACGCGGAATATATTGTGCGCTGAATGATTACATTAATTTTTTAAATACAAAACCGTATTCTCTGTTTCTTTTATATGCACTCCACTCGTGAAGCGGGTGCTGCCTTGAGGAACTATTATTAATCATAACCTCCTTTTCAAAAGCCTCCCTCACATTGAAGTATCTCAAAGTGCTGTACGTAAAAATACAACTCTGCACTTAAGGGTGTCGCCGCAATCGAAGCGAAATAGAACGCTGATAATAACAACATCACCAAGGACTACTTCCGAAATTGCCAATAAAATGTCGAAGTGAATGTTCGTTGTCGAATGCCACGGACGAAGGAGGCTCACGCACTGGAAGACATTCTTCTGGGAGGTTCTCGCTGGCGATGGTTGCCAACGATGTTGGCCGTTTTCCCTTTCGTTCGCCAGCCAGAATACCTCCCGCTCCCCCCCCCCCCCCCCCCCGTCACGCTCTCTCGCTCTCTCTCCCATGGGGCACTCTGTCCCATTGCGTCAATGCTAAAGATGCCTTTAAGTCTGGCCCCCTGAGCCGCGAGCAATAACAACGGTAACTACTCGGTCAGGATTTGACACCCTCTGCAAGTAACACTGAGCCGTACAGACTTTCGGGGGGGGGGGGGGCGCCTTAGTCTTGCTCCGGTAGCGTCTCGACCGTTAACCCCGAACCCCTGTCTGCCCCCCACCCCTCCGAACCCCAGATCATTTTTGCGGACGAGTGCACGGAGGCGGAGGGCCGCCACTGGCACATCTCGCACTTCAGCTGCGTCGAGTGCCACGTGGTGCTGGGCGGGCAGCGCTACATCATGAAGGACGGGCGCCCCTTCTGCTGCTCGTGCTTCCAGGCGCGGCACACGGTGGCGTGCGAGAGCTGCCACCGGCACATCGGTGAGGAGGCCGCAGCCGCAGCCGCCGGCGGCGGCGGCGGTGGCGGTGGCGGCGGAGGAGCCGCGCTTACCCGGGCGGGCGGCATCGCCGTGGGCGTGTTCGCCCACACGGGCGTCGGCTCGCCAGCCGTGCCGCTAGGCCCCGCCGCCGCGTGTTGCCGCACCCCCCCCCTTGCTTGACTGCGCTCGCTTCGGTTTTTTGTGGACGTTGACGGTGCCGTGCTCGCCCTCGATGGTGGCGATCTGTTCGGGAGGTCGATGCCAATGTCGAGGTCCTGATGGTGCCGCTGGCCACGACGAGAGGGCTCCAGCAGAGAGAGGGAGTTTGCGTCCTTTTGGTGTTCCTCCCCCTTGCTCCTCCGTTTAAGGAGCGCAGACCCACAGTGAGGCTTGCTCATACGGTCCATAGTTTGTGTTGCATGGCCGCGGTCGATTGTGGCCATGGACATCAGCTGACTAAATACATAAAATCACTGTTTAATGTAAAGATATTTGTAGCGACGGGGCTGCCGCGATCCCCACTGCAGTAACTCAGAGTCACGGGAGAGGTTATTCCACTGTCCTATCCACTCGCTACTCGAGTGCTTTTGAAGTTTGAAATGTCTCCTGGGGGGGGGGGGGTGAGGGGTAGAAGGTGCATTACGGACGTGTTGACTTTCACGTTGGAAATGCAGTGTCAATGCATTGGCTCGGTCCTGTCTGGCTATCTATAATTGGGGGGGGGCAGGTGGCGGCGAGCACGATAACCCTTGCCAAGACGATGCGATACGATTGAAACTTTACACCTGCGACTCATCATTAAAGCATTGCCGGCACCCTACCCAGCAGAGACGCTACCCGGGCCCCTTGCTCTCTCCGCGCGCTGCCTCCGGACTGCGCCGTTTCCCGCGCTCGCTCGGCACGAGCACGGCCCCCCCCCCCCCACCTGCAAACGCGACGACTTTTCCCCCTCTTCGCCCCTCCTCGCCATTCAACCGCCGTCCTTCCCCGCCTGTGACGCGCGCCAGGCCTGGAGGAGGAGCGTGTGACGTACGGCGGGCAGTTCTGGCACGCGAGCGACCGCTGCTTCAGCTGCGCACGCTGCAAGAGCTCCCTGCTGGGCTTCCCCTTCCTGCCGCAGCGCGGCCAGGTCTTCTGCTCCAAGGCCTGCAGCCTGGGCGACGACGGCAACGCGTCCGACTCGGCCGACTCGGCCTTCCAGAGCGCGCGCTCGCGGGACTCTCGCCGCAGCTTCCGCACGACCACCGCGGCCGCCGCCGCCGCCGCCGCCGCCGCCGGCGGCGCTCAAAAGCCGCTCGCCATCGAAACGTCGGGGGCGACGACGCCGCCGGCGATGACGATGGCGGCGCCGGCCCTCGCCGTTCAGCCGCCGCTCGCGCCCACGTCGTCCGGCTACAGCCTGGAGGCGGCACCGGCGCAGAGCGCGCTCGACAAGCTGGGGAGCGCGCCGGGATTCCGCGGCTTTGCCGAGTCGTCGCAGGGCACCGCTAGCGCGGCTGCCGCGGCTGCCGCGGCGGCGGCGGCGGCGGCGGCGGCGGCGTACGGCCTGGACCAGACTCAGAAGAAGCCTCAGGCTTTCCTGACGCAGCGCTCGGTGGCGTCGAGCGGCGGGAGAAGCTCCCCCGAGGCGGCGATGGGAGGCGACGGAGCCGGATACCACCGGCGCGCCGGCAGCCCCGTTGAATCGCTCGGCAGCCAGGCGAGCGGCACCAAAGAGCGGTTACTCCAGGACCCGAAAGCCGTGGGCGACTACGGCAACCCGCTGCTTGACTACAACCCTTTGTACGGCCTGTCGAAGAGCTGGCAGCGGACGGACGATGGCCCCCAGGGCGGCGGCGGTGGCGTCCGGCAGGCCACCTACAAGGCGGCGGGCGAGATGAGTTTCCTGCCGCCTCCGGCGCCGGGGCCGTGGATCCAGGAGGGACATCGCGAGGGGGCGGCGGCGGCGGCGGCCTTCAGCGCCAGGGAGCTGCAGCAGCATTCGCGGCTCGGTGCGGCCGTGTGGGGGCTGATGGACATGGAATCGGGGCGGGCGTCGCCGCATGACTCCGTCGAGTCGCTGCCTCTCTCCAACATCACCGGTGAGCGGCGTTCACGAGGGGTTTATTTTTATTTTTGTTTCTTTCTCTTCCCCCTTCCTCCGCTGGACAACCTCTTCCTATCGGCTATAAGTAACGCCCGTCATGTGAGAGAGGGCCACATGTCACACGGGCATCGTCACACTCGGGTAGAGATGGGTTAAGTACAAAGTCAGCACGGATGTCAGATGAGCACTGGGCAACGCGCGACGGTCAACAGAGCCGCCGAGAGAAAACGCGTGACGCGTTTGACGAGCGAACGCGTGCCTTAGTCGTCACTGGCAATAACCCGACGCGGTTGGGCTAGGGGCGGAGAGGAATATCTGGGGCGTGTTCGTTTGCTCCCCTTTTTAAATTGGCGACGGCTGCTCTCGTGGTTCGGGAGGGGTGCGCAGGAAGGTGGGTCTGGGTGGGCGGGTCGATTTTTGGTGGGCGTGCGTTTGTGCGTTTGCACGATGCATCGCCGCGTGCCAAGGATCGGGAGTGGTTTTGATACAGAAGATCGCTTCACAAGAGCGGCTCGGGACAGCGAAAAGATGAATATCCATGTCACACGCTGCATCGCAATTCAGATTTACGTCGCCCCCATGACCAGCACGGCGAGGCGGGGTGGGGCAGGGAGAGGGGGGGGAAGGGACCTTCATCCAGCAGTGGATTTACTGGAGGTTGTTTGGTCATACTTCACCGCGTTGGTCAGCGCGGCTTGGTTGAAGGTAGGGGGAGGTGCCCCGAGACCGGTTCAGACGTCTCTCACCGCCGACGTTATCCGCGGCCGAGAACCGCGACTACGCGGCGCACCGACCGCTCCCACGCCGTGTAGCCTCTAAAATACGCCCCGGAATAATCGATCGATCGATCGACTGATCCGTCGGCTGATCGGTCGATTGCAAACGGGTTGTCGGCAGCAGCAGATCTTTCCTTGTTGACCACGGCAGAACGCTGTCGTTTAGTTTAGTTTTTTTGGCTCTCGCCGATTTTTCTCGCGCTTCAAGAGACGCCGCCGCCGCCGCCGCGTCCCCGCGATCAGGCGAGTGACGAGCACGCGGACCGCGTCGCACCGTGCCGATTCGTCTCATTCGGCGGGAGCGACGCGTCTCGAACGGGAGACGCTGACGGATCGTTTTTTTTGTTTGTGCAACCTTAAAGTTGAACGGCGTGGGGGTGGGGGGGGGGAGCGGCTAGACGGGCGCTGCCGCGTGTACGGTCATTCCGGCTTGAAACGGTCAACGTAAGCTTTTAGGCTCCTTAAAAAAGATTTTAAAAGCTTAACTTTGAAATATATTTTGACAGTGGGTACATTAAAATTGAAGCCAGGCTGCCAATGTAAACATTTCGCCCGTCTCGTCGCTGGATCCCGAATCGTCCAACTAATGAGCAATGGAACAAAAATGTTCGTTTTGTTTGTCGTGGCTGCTCATGACATGGAGTTGGCCAAACATCCCGATATAGGACCACAGAGCTTGGGAAAATTACTTCACTCAGGTTCTGGCTGCCTTTCCCACTTTGTCTGCGATTTGCACGGATGACACTATATAAAGACACACACGCTCGTAAGCAGAATCTCTCAGTCAGGACAGCTGATGTGTTTGGTGATTGAAGTACGTAGCAACATCGTACACGGTGTGTCACAACGTGGCTCAATCTCCCCAACTTGTGTTATGGTTTATGCTTTACCGCATGTGTAGTCCTGCCTGGCATCTTTGAGATGCCTTTAGTATTTACGTGTTGTTTAAATCACTTTGTTGTTGTCGTCCGCTGGTGAAGTTAATGACGCGTGCTGCTTGTACTACTTGGCGACCTGAAGTTGATTCCCGGCCACGGTTAACACCGGCGGCGAGGTGATACCTGAACCGGTCCTGGGGCTCCCTTTCACCAACCCGCACAGACAGGCAGCGGTGACGTGTGCCCAAACATACGCCCCTGTCTGAAGAGAAGGGGCTGACGCTTTCCAATTAATATTTTCCAGAAAAATCACAGCAGTGTACGCAGCCGATGCAAGAAAACTGTCACCTTTCCAGTTCTCCTTTTATTCACACGTGTCAATAATTTCACGAAAAAATTAAACCCTTTCCCTTTTTATTTTTCCAAACATCACCAGGCCTCTCGGTGGACATTGACGGCAAGTCGCCCGACCAGCTGTCCAAGTTCTCGCTGCCGTTCGTCGGCAGCGAGCGCGGCCTCGGCTCGGCGGAGAAGCTCAGCACCGCGGGCACCCTCGACTCCAGCTCTCGCTGCCGCAGCGCCGAGTCGCTCGCCGGCCTCTGCTCGAGCCAGCGCCCCGAGCGCGAGCGGGGCCGCCCCTCCGAGCTGGCTCCCCTCCATGGCGATGCCGGCGGCCGCGCCGGCGGCGCCGTGCCCCGACCGCCCGACCGCGCGCGCCGCTCCCAGTCGCAGCCGCGCTTCCTCGCCCAGTTCGAACCGGAGCGGGGGGCGTCGTCGTCGTCGTCGTCGGCGCCGTCGGCGACGGCAGCGCCGACGGCGGCGCCGACGGCGATGCCGTTCCCGCGAGCGCCCCTGAGCGAGCGCCCCCGCCGGAAACCGATGGACTTTGACGACGGACGCTCGCGCGGCTCCGGCGGCGGCGGGCAGCACCACCACGGCCGGCAGCGGCACCACAGCGGGCAGCACCACCACGGGCACCACCACCACGGGCACCACCGCTCGCGCAAGTCGCGGCGCTCGCGCTCGGAGAACGCGCTGCACAAGCTGGCGGCGGTGGAACGGCGCCGGTGCCGCTTCAAGGACGAGCCGGAGGTGCACACGCACGAGGACTACGAGCAGCTGATGCAGCGCAAGTCCGGGCGGGACGGCGGGGCGCGGGGCGGCTACCCGCAGGCGCCGCGCTCCATCTACGCGCCGCAGAACCACATCACGGTGGAGCGCTTCCCCAACCGCTACCCGGCCGACTTGACGCTCGACCTGGACGACGAGGGGGACGACAGCTCGGACGACTGGTGCTCCACCTGCTCGTCCTCCTCGTCGGACTCGGACGACGACGGGTTCTTCCTGGGGCAGCCGATCCCGCGCACCGTGCTGCCGGTGCGGTGTCAGTACCGCGAGGGCGGCGGCGGTGCGGCAGCGATGGCGGGGACGCTGGCGGGGACGCTGGCGGGGACGATGGCGGGGACGATGGCGGGGACGATGGCGGGGACGATGGGGTACGGCGGGCAGCCGCCACACTCCATCACGATGCCAGCGCTGTCGAGGAAGCAGCAGCGCCGGCGCAGGAATAAGAACTGCATCATCTCGTAGCCGCCGGATTGGTGACCACCTCCGGAACGCGACGGAGCGAGCCGACGGACAACGGCGATGATCGTTTCGCGAAATCGGACAGCGGCGCTCGTGCGTGCGAAAGATGGGGAGACACGGAGAGGGCGGGATTGGAAATGATGAGAAGAAACGCCACTTCGTTTGCCGTGGGAACGGCACCGAACCGTCTGTTACGTTTGTAAAGTCCACACATTTTCAGATGTCATGGTGCTAAGGGGGATCGTGCTTCCGAGGATTTGAGCTTCGATCGCGCCCGCCTCGTCCGGACGACGCTTCTTTTCGCGCATATCAAGGGGCGAGAACGGTTATTTAAGTGGGAGGAGGAGGAGGAACAAGGCTGCGATCCTGGTGGAGCATGCTTTGACGGCGAAGTTCATGCAACGGATGGGACGATGGCGTTTCGCCGGGCCACCTTTCAAGTTGCACCTATAGTCGGCGTGCGTAGATTTTTTTTAATTATCCTATCTGTCTATCATCGCGTCGTCATTTTGAGACCGATCCTCCTGTGATTTGGCCGACTTTGCACGCGAAAGCGCGGCAAGGGCACAAGGCTCTCGGTTTGCTCCGTGCGGAAGAGTTGATCCTCAGAGGTTACCCTGGCCCTCGAACCAAAACACGATTCCACGTTCTACATCTAAACAACAAGGGCAAATGTAAAAAGAAAAACGTGTAAGTAACGCTAAAGCTGATTATTAAAAAAAAGTACAAACGGTAAATGTAACAGAGCTTTAATGTTTTAAGTGCACCTATATATGTATTTTTATTTTTTATTTCTTCCTTCGCATTTCTTAACTCGCGTATTACGACATGTTAAACTTTTTTTTGTTTGTCACGCGGTGCCGCTATTTCGTCGTGTAACGTATTTATAATAATACCAGCAGCGCGTGCGTGTGTGCGTGCGTGCGTGTGTGCGTGCGTGCGTGTGTGCGTGCGTGTGTGCGTGCGTGCGGTGCCGAGGTGCCTCCGCGCGTACACTCGCGGCTCTTCGCGTCGCGCGCAAAGTTGTCAAATCCAAAGGGCTTCAAAGAGGGGGGGGGGGGGGGGCTTCGAGGGAGCGGCCGCCGCAGTTTGTGAAACGACCGTACGGCGACAGCACGTCGCCCGCTCCCGTCGCGTGCGCGTGACCCCCGCCGCATTGCAGCGCGAGTGTACGGTACTCTCGGGCAGCCTTGTCCAGACCACCAGCTCGAGAGGAGCCGTAGGGGTGCGGCGCCGTCCCCTCCGAGAGTTAACGCCTTCTTTCCCGTCGCGAGCGGCAGCACCTCTGCGACTTGACGTCCCCCCCCTCCCCCCCCAGGTTTGACCGGCCTTCAACGCGCTTCTTGTCGTAACGGAGGGGGGGGGGGGGGGGGGGAGTTCGTTTCGACAAGAAAGTACGTCGGGACGGTGGCCGGAGAGGGAGGAGCGCGTGCCATCAGTTTCACCAAAAAAGGAGGAATTATTATATAAGAGCATTTCATCAGTATTGTTTGTTTTTATATATATATCACATACCTGCACTCACTCTGTAAGCCATTGTTGTTCGAAATAATATTAATTGTTATTATTAATAGGTAAGCAACACCAAGAATAATAAATAATGTACATGTCTTTGTAAACTGGTGAGCATATGCAATTTTTTTGAATAAACATTAAATGATTTTTTTTTCTTTCTCTCGAACGCCCCGCCGGTTTTTTTTCCTCGCGCGCGGGATTCGGCGAGTTGCCTGCCTCGCTGGCGTCCGCGTCCCGCGGTTTCTCAAATGTCCGCTCGTCATTCACTGCACCCCCACCACATCTCCTAAATCTTTGTCCCACCGACTCGTGCTCCGGTCCCACTACTTTCCTCTCTCTCCGTCGGCCTCCGCCTCCCTCCTCCGTTCAGTTGTTTCGGCTGTTCCTATGTCTGAGCTCGGTGTTCCTGGCCCAACTCCATTTCATTTAATTTGTTTTCACTGCTATATATACAAAGATAAAGATCCCCCGTATAGCCTGAACAGACTTTTGGGGCAAGTGCTGTTAGCGAGCACCTATGAAGGCCGGCATGGCACACGATGGGGTGGGTGGCCAGTACCATGCCCAGCCACCTTTGTCTCCCCAGTGGCGATGTTTACACAACACACCAGGTACAGCACTCATTTGAGGCCGAGTCGACCTAGGGGAGGCCCAGGACCGGTTCAGGTAATCGTCACTGGTGTTGGTCGTGAGCGGGAATCGAACCCGAGTCGCCGAGTTCATAGCGCAGCGCGCAAACCGCTACACTACCGCGCGCACACACACACACGTGTGGTGACTTTCTGCTGCTGCTGCTGCATCGTAAACGTGTAATGGCAGGAATAGTCAACTTGGCAATCCAGAGCTCGTGTGCGGCGGGGAGGTTTCTATTAAACTCTTAAGAGTATGGCAGCAATGTGTGTTGTTCAGGAGCTTCGATGCCAATGTCAGCTGGCCACGACGAGAGGGCTTCAGACCGAGAGAGAGAGAGAGTTCGTGTCGTTTCGCTATCGCTCGTCCGTTGGAGGAGCGCAGACGACAGCGGGTTTATCCTCTCCGTTCCGTAGTTTGGGTTTTCAGGCCCACAATCGCACTACTACTGTGGCTTGCCTTTCAATTTCCATGTTGTGGTGGGGGGTAACTCTGCGTGAATGCTCCAACCTCTCCCAGGACAACTGACCTGCGTGGAAGAGTAGGCCAAACACCTTCTCAGGGTGGCTCTCTCAGGAGGCCCTTTCCGCCAGCAGTGCCCGCGTGAAGTCCAAGTGCTGCATCCGTTTTTTGATTTTGCAGTCGCCGAGAGAGACTCAAGCTAACGGGAATGCAACCTTCACCAATTCATCTTACCTCGACTCCAACGAGCCTCTCGTTTCAGCTGTTATAGCAAGACTCGGGGTGGGGTGGGGGGAAGGGTCTGGGGAGATGGATAAGTACGGGAGGGTGAGGAGGAAGGGCGGTCGGTCGGTCGGGGTGTGTAAAAAAAGAACTTGTTAAGTCACACAAAGTCAACATTCCTTGGTGGGTGGCCCGCTCGCAGTTTGCCGACGTCGACGCTCCGACATGCGCCAGCCCAGCCCAGGCAGGCAGGCAAAAAAATAATAAACGGGAGTGGTGGTATTGGAAATAGTTAACCCGCAAAAAACAACGCCGCCAGCTCTTGATTTTGAGAAGTTGACGAGCTCCGAGCCGACGTCCGTAGCTCAGAACGCCCTGGAGAGAGATCTCTCGGTCTGGGTGGTTAGCCTCGTCTCTCGTCTCCACTCGCTCTCTCGTTCAGACCAAGCAGCCGCTCTGCTGTTGCTGCTCAACGAGATAACGGCAACAACAGCGGGTGAAGGCTCAGGCCCCTGCAATGTCCTGCTCACGCCACGACTACACGGCACCTGCAGGGGCTCCCCGTACTCTCCAAGTCGAAGAGAACGCCCGACTCCTCGAAAGAGGGCATTTTGGCCTCCTGTGCAGGAGGTGGAAATACTCCACGATTCACTTTTAAACTCGCACCAAACTGCCCACGATCAAACCCCGGCGAACCCATTTACACCGCGACAGCGCGGTTGGCTACATACGGTGTGAAAGAAGTTCAGCATACCGTGCATACGTGCACAACTTTTGCTCCCTTGTTTCAACTGCCGTGGAATGGGCAGAGGTGAGGTGCCGGTGCTCGAGATTTCCACCGTTAAGTACTGGACATCGTCTGTGAATAACTGGACATTCTGTTAAAACATAAAGAGCTTCATGGCTCATCGGATTCCTTCCAGCAATAAAAAAAATATTTTTTTAATTCATATTCTGAGAAGAGGTGACCCCCCCAATACCACGTTTGAGCTGATGTTCTATTTCGCAACGGACGACGGTCCCGTGTCGCCAGTTTGCCCGGCTATTTGACACGGGAGATCCGCGGTGCTATGTGGGCATAGGCTTAGTCAAGTGGGTAACAACTTGCGGAGTTTGTATTTAGTAATTCTCTTGGTCGAGGGCCACGGGTCTGCAACCAAACTGACAATGAGAGCCATTCCCACCCCCCCCCCCCCCCCATTTCGGGAGGAAAAAAAAACTCCCCCTCGATATTTCAAGAGCCGCAATGCCACGCGCATAACGCCACGAAGCCGCAGTCCTTAAAAAGGTCGCAAGCGGCTCCGTAGTTGGCGGGCAGCCGATCCCTGGTCCAGGCAGAGACTTAACGCAGGCGAATGGAGCCGACTCTTCGTTTGTCGAGGGTCGCTGTGAGAAACGCGCAAAGACAAAGATCCCCCGTATAGCCTCGACAGACTGTTGGGGGCAAGTGCTGTTCGCGACGAGCACCTAATGAAGGCCGGAACGACACACGGAGAGAGGGCCCGGCCGCTTTTGTCTCCCTCCGCGGCGATGTTTGCACACCGCACCAGGTACCCATTTTTGGGCTGAGTCTACCTGGGGGCAAGCCCAGAACCGTTTCATATAATAGCCGTGAGCGGGAATCGAACTCGCCGGGTTCGCATCGCAGCGCGTTCACCACTAACACCGCCTCTCACGGGCAAGTAGCAAAAGCAGCTGCGTGGAGTCGAACCCAGGCCCCGTGCCAGCTCCGACCTCGGAGGGAACAAGGCGACTGCCTCCTGATTCTGAGATAATTCACACGGATGAGCGCGTTCAGAATTGCTTGGCTAGCCTGGTTGGCGTTTTGGCTTCAAGAGGGATCGACGATTCCCATCGATGAATCATCGTCTCGTCGTCGGCCCGGCTTCTCGGTCTCCGTCTTCCCCGGCAGTCTAAATTAAACTAAAATGATAGCTCAACGGAGTGGCTTTTTCATCAGGTGTAAATGTACAGCAGCCGAAATAACTCCAAACGCGTGATGTCGATTCTAAATGTCAAGGGGACATACCGGAGGACCCGAAGGAAAATCCACGTGGCCACTGAGAGAGAGAGACACACAGACTCCAAATATAGAGCAGGCGTCAGGGTCGGGATCGAACCCACGGCCTCCTGTGTACCAGGCGAGGTAGTTAACATCTAGCCACCGCGAAACGATGGCGTCATCTCGCCACGCGGCGCCGCGAGACAAAGGCTCTGCTGGAGGCCCCCTTCTTTGTCTTTCGTTCGCACGGTCGCTGGCGATGGCCCTGGCCCCACAATGAGATGGGGGCGTCAGAGGCCCGGGTGGGTGGAGAGGGGGCAGGGGTTGCGAAACCACTTAGCCACCATTGTTTCTTCATCCCCGACACACAGGGTGCAGATGAAAGCCCCACCACCCACCACCCCCCCCACGCTCCTCCTGGAGCAGCCAATTACTTAGGATGCATTTTATTTTTTTAAACAAGAGGGCACACACGCAGCGCCGCGGCAACCAGGGGGGATGTGGACCGCCGCCTCGGTCGGACCGTTCGGGTGGGAGCGATGCGGGCGGGGGGGCACGGACTCCTGGCGCAAGAGCTAGATGCGTCGATGGGTCGCGCGGAACCATCGATGGGCAACGGGGCTTGACAGGGACTTCATCCAACAGTGGATAGATCGTGCCTAGTAATGATGATGTGAGACCAAGAGGCTTTTGGTTGGTTATACAGCGTTTTGTATTTTGCAGAAGCATTGCCTCTTGGTAGTGTGTGGAATGTGACCAGGCTTTCTCACATCTCATATTTTCTAATTATTAGTATTTATCATTGTAATATTTAGTTTCCTAGTAAATATTCACCGAGTCTCTTAAGAATATTTTTTTCCAGATGGCCCTGATAAAAAAAAAATTGCAATAGCGCGCAATGAGTGTGTGCTCTGTGTTTTCCCAATTGAGTAAATCTGCCGGTACACTTTCTTTGAACATTTTGGACTGTGACACCAGAAACACGGGGGCCCGTCTCTTTTTTCGAAGTCACGTCGCAGGGTCTTTAACGTCCACCGGCGGAGCAGACAACGCACAACCAAGAAAATGTGTTACGTTTAATACTCTCGCAAGGCAACGTCGCTGATGTCAGGCCCTGACCTCTTAAGCCGGTGGGTTCTTAACCTTTCCTGCAGCCTTGCACCCCTTTGGTTGTCAATCGTTAAAATAATTATGTTAATAAATGCATAGGGGTTTGATGAAACAAAGTAAGTTGTACTTACGTGGCCGTGCTTCATTTGTGTTTTCGATCATTTACCTTCTAAAAAAAAACCTGGCCATGTCTCACACCCCCAGAGGATGCGTGCACCCCAGGTTAAGAACCACTGGCTTAAGCAAATAAACATTTTTTTCATTGGCATCTCTGCAAAGATTTGGTGCTGGCTACGAAGTTGTTGAAAAATGTTGCTTGCCAGAGCTAAAAAAAATATCCACGAATTGTGTTCACGTCCCCCAGCTCTGGCTGTCCCCCACACTGGCTCCCACTTTGTTTTCGAAAGCAGACTCCCAAAATTCTACTTTTATCTACGTGATTATCATCATCATCACCACCACCAACAGCGGAGGCGCAGTGATCTGCGCGCTGTGCTTTTGACCCACCGACCCCCCCAGCTCGATTCCCCTCCGCAGCGAACATAAGTGGCGAGCGAAAGCTCAACCGGTCATGGCCACCCCAAACCGTTTTCACCCAGCCCACACGGACCAGCGTGAAGTTTGGTCAAACAACCTCCATGGCCAACGGCGTGGAGAGAGGTCTTCAATCAGCAGTGGATTTCACGAATCGTACAAGTCTTGTGCGTGTGTGTGCTTTTTTTTTACTTTTGAAGGCCGGAACGGCACACGAGAGCGGGGGACGGATGGCCAGAACCACACCCCGGCCGCTTTTGTCTCCCTTAGTGGCGATGTTCACACACCGCACCAGGTACACATTTAAAGGGCCGAGTCCACCTGGGGGAAGCCCAGAACCGGTTCACGATATCCAACGTTTTATTCTCCACGTCGCTGGGGAGCTTCAGGGGATGCGTGCACCCCAGGTTAAGAACCACTGGCTTAAGCAAATCATCATTTTAACATATTCTCCACGTGCTGGGGAGCTTCATCGGGAACTGCACGTCCCTGAATTCAGCCCCTGGAGGAAGTCCCAGCCTCAGCACGACCCAGAAACGGCATCGGAGAGTCGTGACAACAGCAGCCGTGACCGCGAAGGCCTTCGCCGTGGCCTCGTGGTGGTCTGGTGACGCCTTCAATGTTGCGAGCTTCTGCCGGTTTCAGAGTCTCGAGCCGCGAGTTTCGAATCGAGGCATGTAAGACGTTTGGCCAAGTTGTCTCTCGGACGCCAAGGTTACTTAATCCATTCAAAGGACCTCGCACTCAAGCTTTGAAAATGGCATAGCTCTTTATTCAGGGCGCTTCAGCAATTGTTTTTAACACTTCTGAGAAATTTGCAACAAAAACCACGAGAAATGTGCCGCCTCCTCTTTGGCCCTGGAGACCACTTGGAGAAGATTCCAGGCCACGCGTTGACAACGATGGCGAACAAGTGGGAGGCTCTTTCACTTTTTTGAAGCGATGAACATTACATTTGAACTTTATGGCGGTACCCCGGGGTACCATAGTGCCCCCAGCTCTCGCATAATGTCCGTGATGCAGTCATTCTGAGTCTGTTGATGGTCGGCGATGCGGCAATCGACTCATCTCGACGAGCTGTACTCACGAAGCACCACCACGGTGCGTTCGAGCGTTCAGGGTTTCAGCGCAATCATCGTCCTCGCTGCGTTTCGACATCGCGGAGTAGCACCACCGATTTCGGAGTGATTGGTTACCCTAGTTGCGGAGTTAAGTAACATCCCTGCAAAAAAAGTGTCCCAGATATAAAATATTTAATTGCCTCGGCCCATTTTTTTATTATTTGATACCCCGGGGTACCGTCATAAGGATAATTTGTTATCATGTTACGGCGTATTATCCGTTCTTTTTCCAATAAAAAAATCGATCGTCCCATATACAGTACGTGTTAAAACAAATTTAAGCACCCTGTATGTTTGGTATCTTACGGTGCAAGAGCATTAGCTAGATACCCAGCGTGCAATCTGGGCCCAGTGAATCAGAGGAGACCCAAGGCTCTGGGGCTATGAATAAGGTGAAATTGTTCCTGGGAGACCACCCCCCCCCGTACACACTCATTTCTTGCACCATCAGGGCCCATGGCAAAGCGCGCTGCAGTAGACGCCACTGACTTCACGTGTTGACGTTAGTCATTTGAGAGGCAATGAATAATGGTGAAATAGTTTCGTCGGGAGGGGAGTGCAAAGTGAATGGCAATCAACGAACTCCGCATTGCCATAGAAAGGGCGCATGTTCCCAATGTTGTTTGTGTAAGCGTTATAGAGCTTGGCATTAGCGTGCTTATGCAGGAAAGTTATCAAAGGTTAGTGTTACCGTATTTGTGTAGCGGGCGGGTGGGTGTGAGATGCCTTGTTTTTGTTGTGCGATTGATTGGGGGGGAAGGTTCTCCGCTTTAAGGGATTATCGCTTTTCCAGAACCCGGCTATTTTTTCATCATCATCGCCGGAGCGGCCAGCTTCAGCACAAAGTCTCGGCGGACGCGGTTTCGCGAGCGATCGAGAAGATGGGCCCGTTGATTTTGTTTTTTTCTCGCAGCCATTCCGGGAAGGACGATTGGCACTGAACGTTAAGTCGCCGACGACGAACGAAAAACTCGGATTGGGCTGCCACAAATGACGATAGCTCAACCAAAGTGGCTTGCCATCGTCACGTGGACAGGTATAGCAGCCAAAATACTCGAAACGCGTGATGTCGATTCTAAATGTGGAGGGGGGAAAAACCGGAGGACCCGGAGGAAAATCCACACGACCACGAGCAGAGAGACAGGCAAACTCCAAATATACAGCAGCAGGCGTCAGGGTCGAGATCGAACCCACGACCTCCTGCATACCAGGCGAGGTTGTTAACATCTCCTAGCCACCATAATGATGATGAGAGAGAGACACGCAAACTCCAAATATACAGCAGGCGTCGAACCCACGACCTCCTGCATACCGGACGAGGTTGTTAACATCTCCTAGCCACCGTAATGATGATGAGAGAGACACGCAAACTCCAAATATACAGCAGGCGTCAGGGTCGAGATCGAACCCACGACCTCCTGCATACCACGCGAGGTTGTTAACATCTCCTAGCCACCGTAATGATGATGAGAGAGACACGCAAACTCCAAATATACAGCAGGCGTCAGGGTCGAGATCGAACCCACGACCTCCTGCAAACCAGGCGAGGTAATCAACATCTCCTAGACACTTTGGTGCCCAGCCATATCGGGGGGGAGTGGGGGGGGGTTCGAAGTGGATGTCAATAAACCAACTCCACATTGCCATAGAAAGGCCGAATGTTCCGAGCGCTGTTGTTCAGCACTGAATGTGCGACTGCTGGACATCTGTGATAGAGGGCTTCATAGCTCATCGGATTTATCCAGGATAAGTAAACATTCGGGAACTATTTCGATTTAAAGCTTTCGTGACTGCAAGGATTCATCTTCTTTGGTTCTTTCGGTAAAGTCACGTAGAATGAGAATAAAATAATAAAATAATACAATAAAATTACACAATAAAATTCTCACGACGTTTCGGCCGCAACACAAGCGGCCTTCATCAGGTGAAGGGACGAGACTGTCCTCCAGACAGTCTCGTCCCTTCACTGTCCTCCTCCACTTTTCAGAACATAGATGGACTAGCCCTTCTAAATAAACTGCCAAATCGCTGCGCGTGGCGCTAACGTTTTTTATTTTTTATTATTATTTTTATAAATAAATAAATACACCGTTTTAAAATAAATTATTTATGCAAACCGACACACCTGAAGACGACCGTTGGTGTTACGGTCGAAACGTCGTGAGAATTTTTTTATTGTTTTATATATTTTATTATTTTATTGTTTCCCTTCAACGTGACTTTACCGAAATAACTAAGAATATGAATTACTGCAGTCACGAAAGCTTTAAATCAAAATTTAGGGGGGAGGGTGTCTATTTGGAGGACGTCACCTGCTCATGATTATTAATGAGGGGGGCTGTTCGATGTGCAGCGACGTCACCTGCTCATGATTATTAATGAGGGGGGAGGGTGCTCCATGTGGAGTGACGTCACCTGCTCATGATTATTAATGAGGGGGGCTGTTCGATGTTGAGTGACGTCAGCCGCTCATGATTATTAATGAGGGGTAGGGGGGTGTCCATTTGGAGGACGTCACCTGCCAATGAATATTAATGAGGGGGGCTGGTCCACGTGCAGTGACGTCACGAGCGTTGCACACAGATATTCTTGGCTCATAGTCGGTAACAATAATGGTGGGGGTGTCCATTTGGAGGATGTCTCCTTGCTCCTGAATATCAACGAGGGGGGGCTGGTCGACGTGGAGTGACGTCACGAGCGTTAAGCACTTTCCTGGGTGATTACATGTTACAATATCCTCGCAGAGCGCCGCACGCCGCCTCTGCGTTGGACAAAGGCCCACGCCAAGCCGAAATCACTTGAAGGCATCCGAGACGCCGTGAAGTGACCCGCGTAGTTCTGGCACTCAGATTAATGTTCATCGCATGACAATTAAACGATAAAAATTTTTATTTTATTATGTTTTATTGTTCTTTTTTTATTTTATCTCCATTCTACGTGACTTTACCGAAAGAACCAACAAGATGAATCCCTGCAGTTACGAAAGCTTTAAATCGAAAATTCAACGATACTTTTTAATTCTCAGAGTTGGAATGTAGCCAAATTACTCGCGTTTTGAACCGAGACCAATATATGTTTTGACTGGTGTGTTTTATGATTGTAATTAATCATGAGCAAAGCTGTAACAATCTTTCTGCAACGTCAGACCTTTTTATGGATATGTACACAAGTAACACGTGGGAGCAAGTTGCACAGAGATCCCTGCACTATGAACTCGCAGACCTGAGATTAATTCATAATAAACGTTTTTAAGTTAGCTCGCGTTATTTGTAAATGTGTCGTAACCCTCCACCGCACGACACGGCCAATCAGCAAAAAAGTGTCACGTTGACAAAAGACAAATCACTGCACCTGAATGAGTGAAATGATTCTAGATTTGAAGCTTTCGTGACTGCAAGGATCCATACTCTTTGGTTCTATTCGAATTTTGGAAATCTTTTTAGTAACGCCTGCTATAGATGGTAGTGTGATGGTTTTGACCGGAGTATCAAGTGGTTGTTTCTGTATGGAGGGAGAAACAGCTTGGCAGATGGTACGGTCAGAGTATCCATTCCTTTTGAGGGCCAGGTGTACATGTTTTAATTCACTGGTCAGGTGATGTTGGTCCGAAATGCAATGAGCCCTATGGTATAAAGTTTTAATGAGATAATCTCATACAGAAACAACCACTTGATACTCCGGTCAAAACCATCACACTACCATATATAGCAGGCGTTACTAAAAAGATTTACAAAATTCTAAACAAACACAAGATCCAGGTCCGGTTCAATACAGTACACAAAATTCGTGATCTGATCCCATCCGTGAAGGATGTCATTCTTGACTTACAGTACCCCGGGGTTTACAAATTGAGTTGTACCTGCGGTGATTGCTATATCGGGGAGACGAAGCGAGATGTCTCTGACCGAATTCGCGAGCACAAATCAGATTTGAAACACGGCAGAACGAATTCTTCTGCCGTAGCTGATCACTGTTACAACGCTGTGGGTGATCACGATATAATTTTCTCCAATACCAAGGTTCTTTGCAAACCCACGGGTTTTTATCAGAGATTTGTTCACGAGGCAATTCAGATCTACAAACACAGACACAATTTCAACCGAGAAGATGGTTTCAAATTAAGCAACCATTGGAAAGATGTTCCAAATCGAACCAAACATTAAACTAATTTTCAATGGTACAGTATATTTTTCAAGTAGTGGTACCCCAAACTTTCGCAGCTTCTTTAAATCCCCTTTTCACACCACCAGCATGTGGACGCTACCTTGCCCCCTCGCCAGCCTGCACAGGTCGACCCCCTCCCTACCTTTCATCATGCTAAGTCCGCCTATTAAAATGCAAATTTTTATGCTAATTCCTTTGTCAAGGCACCTTAATTACTCTCACACAGCTTAAAGGTCGCGGTCTAAGCTTGGCTGTGTTTCACTCCAGCGCTGTCCTCGAGACAGTCTGGTCCCTTCACCTGATGAAGGCCACTTGTGTTGTGGCGAAAACGTCGTGATTTTTGTTGTTTTATTTTTTACCTACGTGACTTTACCGAATAGAACCAAAGAGTATTAGTTAAATGATGACATCGCCCTGCTGCTCTATTTAAGACCGGGAGAAAGTGAGGGCTTCACCATTCTGGCAAATTGCCCGATGATGCTGGATGTAATTACCAGCGAAACGTCGTACTCAAAAATTGTAAATGTTGTGGATTCACTCTTCAACACACCGGTGGGCTAAAGTAGTGAGCTATTTGTCTTTTGTCAACGTGACACTTTTTTTGCTGATTGGCCGTGTCGGGTGGTGGAGGGTTACGACACATTTATAAATAACGCGATCAAACCCAAAAACGTTTATTATTAATTAATATTGGTCGCGAAAGCCTGCTACATGTTCAACTGAGATTGTTTCCCAGCAGCCAGGGCTAACATTAGCGCGACTGATATCTGAACCGCTGCTAGCCCCCATTCACCCACCCGCACTGACCAGTGGGGTGAAGTATGGCCAAACAACCCACGTGGCTGACATCGCGTGGGGATGGCCTGTATCTAGCAGCGGCTAGACAAACTGTCAATTAAAATGCATCGATGTGGGAGCCTAGACGTTCAATACAACATTAGATGTTGCTGCGTTGTGCTCCGTTGTCCACGGAGCCCCACAGCCGACGAAACCACAGTGGCGAAATGTTAACTGCCTCGCCTTGAACACGGGAGGTCGCGGGTTCGATCCCAACCATGACGCCTGCTGTATATTTGGAGTTTGCGTGTCTCGCTCTCCCTGTGGTCGCGTGGATTTTTTTTTACCCTCCACATTTAGAATGGGACAGTAGGCATTTAAAGTATTTGACAGCTGCTAATTTTCCACGTGATAAGCCACTTTGTTGAGCTAGCATTTGTGGCCAGGTCGCTTCTGAAAAAGAGCCAAACATCTCAGAGGGCCCTTCCTGGTTTTTTTTTTATCGTCCACACCTGTGATGCATGGTGGTCAAAGAGCCCAGCACTATCCAGGTTCGGGACGTGCTTAGCTTCTGGGATCTAACAAGAGGTCGGTCGCATGCGAAAATGCCTGCTCACAAATTAAGAAGGCCTGCTTCTGTGGAATAGAAAGCACGCTAACAAATGATACACGGCTGCAGACATTAAACATCATCGCCACCACGCAACGCGTTAACGTTCGTGTGAACTAAACGCTTAAAAGCCAGCTAAACATTTTTTTGACTTTACATTTTTTTTTAATAGGCACAAACCACTAGATCCGGACGAGTTGACCACAATAAGGATACAGCACGCCAACTGAAGCACTGTAAATTCCGCACAATAAATGTAAAACAGGCAGAAAAATGCATTCAACAACCAAATTGATTGACAAGGAAACATCTCGCAAGATTGCGGAGTCACCGCGGAGACGCTCCTGATTGCCAAGGAGGTCAGAGAACGCGGCCGAGATGTTAACTACGTCGCCTGGTATGCAGGAGGTCGTGGACTCGACCCCGACCCTGACGCCTGCTGCTGTATATTTGGAGTTTGCGTGTCTCTCTCTCATCATTATCACGGCGGCTAGGAGATGTTAACAACCTCGCCCGCAGGGGCAGAGCCAGGATTTTGACTTTGGGGGGGCTGACTTCAATATTCTGAGATATCCAGTGTATGTTTTCCAATGGGCGCCACAAATGTATAAAACAAATTTTATTGGATTTGAACGCGGAGTTTATTAATAGGTCGGAGCCGCTGATGTGGCTAATAAGTTCGATAAGTTCTAAAGGCTGCCGCTCAAGCAGCCTGCAGGGCAGCACAAGGTGGCAGCCTGCAGCATTTTGCAGCAGCCGGATATCCGGTTATCCCGATTACCGACTTTCCCAAAATTTCAGGGGGGGCTGAGCCCCTCCCTCCCAACCCCCCTGTGGCTCCACCCCTGCTCGCCTGGTGTACAGGAGGTCGTGGATTCGACCCCGACCTTGACGCCTGTATATTTTGGAGTTTGCATGTTCTCCCCGTGGATTTTTCTCCTGGATTTTTCCCTCCACATTTAGAAACATCACACGTTTAGAGTACCTGGCTGCTGTGCATTTCCACGTGATAAGCCCCTTTGTTCAGCTGCCATTTATGATTGGCCAGGTCGCTTCTGGCAAAACAAAACATTTTTTTGGTTTTGGTTAGTTTGGTTGGCCTGCCGTGTCCAGAACGAGGGACTCGTCCGGGCCTCGACGCAGGAATGACCTCGCCTGGCATCAGCCTGCGTAGGAGGCAACGGGACGCGTTGACCCCACATTTGAACGACACAGGGCACGTGCAGCTCTTTCCTTCACACGCGGTTTGAAATGAAAGAGCTGGGTTGGCCGCCTGGTTGTGAATGTGATTAAGTGCGAACTCAGCCTGACACAACCGGCCACTGGAAACCACACAGCAGGTCACACAGCAGGACACACAGCAGGTCACACAGCAGGACACACAGCAGGACACACAGCAGGTCACACAGCAGGTCACACAGCAGGCTAACAGTAGGTCACAGAAGGCCACACAGTAGATCACACAGTAGGACAAACACAGCAGGTCACACAGTAGGTCGCAGCAGGTCACACAGCAGGCTAACAGCAGGTCACACATTAGGTCACAGGTCACACAGCAGGACACACAGCAGGCTAACAGCAGGTCACACAGTAGGTCATACAGGTTACACAGCAGGTCACAGCAGGTCACACAGTAGATCACACAGCAGGTTACAAAGCAGGTCACACAGCAGGCTACAGAGCAGGTCACACAGCAGACTAACAGCAGGTCACACAGCAGGTCACACAGCAGGATAACAGCAGGTCACACATGAGGTCACAGGTCACACAGCAGGACACACAGCAGGCTAACAGTAGGTCACACAGTAGGTCACACAGGTTACACAGCAGGTCACAGCAGGTCACACAGTAGATCACACAGCAGGTTACAAAGCAGGTCACACAACAGGCTACAGAGCAGGTCACACAGCAGGCTAACAGCAGGTCACACAGCAGGTCACACAGCAGGATAACAGCAGGTCACATCAGGTCACACAGCAGGTCACACAGCAAGCTACAGAGCAGGTCACACAGCATGCTACGGAGCAGGTCACACAGCAGGCAACGGAGCAAACAACAATCCCAATTCAGTTTTTTTTTGTCCAGGTACAAACATCCTGGAGTGGAGCGGTGATACCCCGCAGACACTTCAGAATAAAATAACATTTGCAAAATAACCACTTTAGAAATGAATTGTCGGGCAATGCCCGATGCTTATGTCAAAAGCACATCATTCAAAAAGTTTGCAAAACAAACTTTGCCAACATTACAACATTCCTGCGAAGCAGCTTAAACACACGCTCCCCTACAAGAGCCATCCATTGCACAACCCACGGACGCCAACACCACACGAATCAAGGAGTAAGCAACATTAAAACGTGAACCTCGTATAAGTTGCGTTTGTTGCAGGAATCCCAATGGTACGAGGGATGATGACATACGATTTGCTCTTCCACGATCGTCTGGAACGCTCTTCCTTCCGTTATTAGGACGCCACTGGAGCTATGCACTCTGAAATCATCTAGTTTGAAAGCTAATTTCTTCAGAACTGCTTTTTGTGTTTAGTTTGTTGTCCTTCCCCCCCTCTCCCCCGCACCTCCGAAAAGCACGATTGGCTGTGTACGGTGCGAAAGAACGTCAGGACATGCATACACATAACGTACAGCTGAGCACGACGGTAGTATTATTAGTAAAACAAATATTTGTTTTCATATTATATTTACGAGTGGGCTTGGACAGGGCGCATCACGAGAATGTATGACGGTCGGTGGCTGACACAAACGGTGGAGTGGCAGCCAAAGCAGAAAAGATTTGCGAGAGGAGCACGACCACCATGGAGATGGAGCGATGGAAATCATCTCGCGTGCCGGTGCGCGGTGGATTACTACATCGCAGGACTGCGAGAGATGGTGGCGGATTGAGGCGCCCCCTTCACCCAGCAATGGTTTGACCACGGCTATATGAATGTTGAACTTCTTTTGCATCGTACGTAGCCAACCGTGCTAATCAGAGGTGCGGGGGAAGGACAACATATTAAACACAAAAAAGCAGCTCTAAAGAAGTGAGTTTTCAATCTCAATTATTTAAAAGTGCACAGCTCCATTGTCTTGCTAATATGGGAAGAGCGTTCCTGACGGCCGCATAAGGGCATCTGAAAGCACGCGACGCATTGACCGTGTTCGATGAATAGCCAAAAGCCGCTGTGAGGATGACCGGAGTTTGGTACTTGACGAGAGCAGCAAGGCACCGTGGTTCATTTGTGGCGAGCATTTTGTGTGTAGTGAGTGGCTGATGATGATGATGATAACCAATGCATTATTTTTCAAAGTAGCCTCCTGTTTTAGAGACGTTTGTGATTTGGATGGAATTCACCGTGTGTGGCTCACAGCCACTCTCTTTCATGTACGTTCTATCATATATGTGCCATGGAATCTATATGAACACACACAACATCCACGTATACGTTTTTGCTTGTGCAATATTTTTCTGGAAGGATGCATAATATTAATTTCCCATGCTATTGAGTGTCCCAACTTTTAAATTGAATAAACAGAAATTATTCCAACAATATGCAGATGCAATCCATGCAGGGATTTTTTTTCCTTCTTAATGTAAAAACAATTTTTTTTTTCACAAAAAACGCAGCGACTACAAAAAACACAGCTCCCAGCATCTGCCCAGAAAAACCCAAAAAGGTAGCCAACATTGAAAATGTACCCCAAACAACCATTTAAAACAAACAACGCAAGCTCCAAAATTAAAGTTTGTTGCTTTTTGCATCAACACAACTCACAATTGCCAAGTCTCAAAAATCACCAAAACCATTCCAGAACCCCGGTCAACGTTATTAAATATTCCTCTCCGTCCGCTGCTCGATGAAGGCCGACCGCCAAAGCCATTCACCACCATCTCTCATGCCGTGCTGTGTTAATCCACCGAGCACCTACCCGCAATCCAATTCCATCGCCCGATCTCGCTCCTGGGCGAACCATTCTCTCGGATGCGTTCCACTCCTTGGCTATAACTCCATCATTATTCTTGACCACGAGCCAACCATCCCCCTTCCCCCTCCTTGCAACATGCCCCTTTTGTTCAAGCTAACCTTCATTCCTCGAGTCAAAATGATTTCCTTCAACCCGTGTACATTTTCAAATCCGCGTGTGTCGTTATCTCTCAATGCAACTCCAACGCACTTTTCAGTTTGTTCCAAATGGTGTCCTACACAGAAAAAAATTAGCAGCCCAGTCTGTTCTATCACGCAGTAGTAGTTGCGTCCCTGAAGTACACCGCGTTACAGAAAAATCGCGTTCTAATAAATTAAGTATAGGGTAAATCAGTCCGCGATAACACGTGGCCAAAGACCGAGGCGCGTGGGGAGTAGCATCTCGGAGCATCCAGCAGCATCCCAATGCATTGCGTGACGCTACACCGGAGGCAGCCGTGCAACAGCTTATTCCGAATTGCGCGACGTAGTTCCGTTCACTCGATCGCGTCATACCAAATTTGCATCCAATACATGCATCATCGCGTTATATCCAACTCACGTTGTGAAAACACGAAGCGCTAATAGAACAGACTGCACTTTCAAAAATCTCTGCACAGTTTGAGACGCTATAACCAGCATGCACTTACGGCCATCTTTCCCAACTGCAGCCAATCTCTGAAACAACATGAACGCTGAACTCTAAACATCTGCGCGTACAAACGCCAAGCCTCAAAATGGAGGCAAGAAAACATTGAGGCACTTACCTTGTAGTTGCGCTCAATGCTTCCTCCTTCAAACAGGGGGTCACAAGGCCCAAGCTAAAGACCACACCCATTTCCACCACAACCTCTCTGCCTATGCAAAGCACAACACACAAAAGATTGCACCCACGGTAATTGCAAACACGTTGCCCCGACCCAAGCGCCCGACCCAAATATTGATGCGCCGAAATGTCGTTTTCCCGTCAGGAGTTGTTTCCCTCTCGACCCGAGCGGCCAAGCCACTCCAACCTTCTCACTCACCCAGCCGGGTGGGCGGCCCAAGCAGGGGGAACCACGGCCGAGCGGGACGACCAACCGCGCGCGGGAGGGTGGAGCGATGCCACGAAGGTCGTGTCTGTGCCTAGCGGCGAGATGGGACCGTGGCGCCACGGGACCGGCTGGGTTTGGCGGTGGCCGAGAGAAGGCCTTCAATCCGGCATTCGATAAACAAAAAACTAAAACACGACGAGGTACGCGGCGCTTTAATGGGACGGGAAGATTTTACGCAGTTTCAATCGCTTACAATGTACTCGAGGCCTCACTGCGAAGGTATATACGCTGCAAGTACATGACACCGGCGCAATAATTTCCACTTAAAGCAAAGTGAACCAACCAAAGACACTGTGCATTTGCTTTTATTACAGAATATCCACGACACAAAAAATGTACAAATCTCGTTTAAACGGACAGATGCTTTCGCTATTCCGATGTGTGACGTCACGCACGTTTACTTTGTAAATAATTACATTTCTGCCCAACATAGTACAAAGGGAACGCTCTGTAACATAACATGCAGAAAATAAAAAATAAAAAAGGCAGATGCACAACGGCACATTGAAAACACACCATTTTATTACAAGAAGAAAATAAAATAAAAACATCTCGCAGCCGTCCCGAGAATTAGGTTAAAATAAAGCCCAGATGGTTCCGATTTCACCAGCCCCGGCCCAGGCCCACCCCCCCGCCCGCCACCGCCGGTAGTGTTTTCACGTATGTGCAGTGTGCTGGTGTCACATTTCAATGCGGTACACTTGCCTACTGAACCAGGAGGGGGTAATGGGACTCGCAACAAAGCCACCGTATAATAAGAGTAAGACAACAAAACTCAACGCCGCACTGAATGAGTGTTAGGAAAAATAGAACGATGTCACGCTCATAAAAAACCACGTCGCTCTTACTTCCACCCCCCCCCCCCCCCCCGTTGAACCTCTGCAGTCTCCTTTTCAAGCGATGTAACGATTCATCTCTCCCACATCGAGTCGTTGAATTTGTGTCACGAAATCACGGTCGCCTTCCAATTAAGTAATGATGTTTTGTTTTGCGTCCCATTTTATTTTTTCTCATCTCTTTACTCTCATTGGTATTGTTTTATTTGCGTTTCGGTAGCCTCAATGTAAGAAATATGTAGATCATCTGAATATGGTTTGCAAAGGCAAAAGGTGAAGGTGCAGTAGCCCCCCGGCATTGGAGGGAGCTTCAGAAAAACCCAACTAACGCCTCGACTCTGGATAGAACCCTTAGAAGCATTCGGGGAATACCCACAGTTTACCCCACCGCACAGATCCTGACGATTGCCTTGTGGTGTTTCCATTAAAATGGTGGGGGGGGGGGGGGGGGGAAATTAAGAAAATAGTTCCATTGGTCCAACTTCCACTCCGGAAGAAACAACTGTTACACCACACCAGTCGTATCCGGATGGTTTATATCATTTCACAGTTACAGAAAACGTAACTTCACACGCACTTATTGACATCTGTACACGATTTGTAAAAAAAAAACAATAACAATACTGACAATGGTTAACGAATATTGCTAACCAACACAAAGCGCTTTCCAAAACCCAAGTTTAGACACGCTCATTTCACACACACACGCACACATTATAAACGTTCAACACTATCACGACGCGCCCTGTGCCCAAGTCCACTTCCTTTACTCAACCGACACACCTCGGACCACCGAACGTTGCAAAAGCAGGACCTTTAGCGTGCGGCCGCTGTTGCAGACGCGCTACGGAGCAGGCCAGACCTGCGGCAGCGCCGGCGAGTGCTCCTTGCTCCGCAAGCGCTTGCGGCTCGCCACAAAATTCCGGAGCTGCTCCAGGGACTGCTGCCCCATCTCCACGATGTTGGCCCTCAGCGAGGCCTGCACGGAATTCTCCAGCGACGGGTCTTTGTCCACCAGCATCCTCACCACCGTGCAGAACGTCTCGCAGTCCTCCCGGTACGCCTACGAAAAGCAGACACAGAACAAAGATGCGGATGCATGTTCGTCGTCATCATCATCATCGTCATCAGCCATGACTAAACTGAACTATCCGAGAGCCAGGTGAGTACCTCCTGATTATAATCCAATTCACACGGATTAGCGTGATCCTAATTGCTTGGCTCGCCTGCTTGGGGTTTAGCGACGATTCTCATCGATGGTTCTCATCGATGAGAATCGTCGCCGGCGCGGCTTCTCGATCTCCGTCTTCCCCGGCAGTATAAACTAAACATTTATTTTTCTTTTTCCAGCTAGGGCCCACTGTAACCTGGCCACAAATGGTGGCTCAACGAAGTGGCTTATCACGTGGAAATTTACAGCAGCCAAAGAGAAGGGTTCCCTAAGCCGTCACTCTCTCATGATCCTGCAATACGCCCGATTCAGATGTTTCTGATGCAACGTGCTCACCACGTAGCACCTAAAGAAGCCTCGGCCTACTGTTGGAAATGAGCACGCTTAAAACTTTGCCTCCTGCACGCATAAACCTATGGGGCCAGTGATAAATATTTTTTTATGCGCCTCGATTTTATAGGTAGGACTACCTTTGTTTAATTTATATTGGAAAGTATTGCGATGCCCGCTTTAGCAGGGGCGAGTTTTTACAAAAAAATTAATTGAATGAATGAAATGAATGATAGAAAACAAAGTGCCCCCCCATTTAACTCCCTGCACTAGGAGCCACGCCAACAACACTGACCCTCACGGCATATTTCTACTGACAGGAAAAAATTGCCGTTTAACACGTGGCGTTCACACTACGCGTTTTCGCTTTAACGTGCGTTGTCTTTGATGGAACGTTTCCGCTTAACGTGCACTGCGCTCGGGATATCATGAGTATAACGCGCGACAGACTACTCACTATGAGGCAGTCTCGCATGCGATGGACTACTCACTATAACCCGATTCTAGCATGTGACGGACTAATCACTGTAACGCGAATCTATCATATAACGGACTACTCACTGTAACGCGAATCTAGCATGTGACGGACTACTCACTATGACGTGAGTCTAGCAAGTGACGGACTACTCACTGTAACTAGAATCTAGCATATATCTCTCTCGCTCACACTTCGTTATATTTAAATAAATGACTGTCACACATGGCATTTTTATAGAAATACTATATAAACACAACACGTTTAAAAAGAAACATGTTAAACAGTGCCCTGTCGAATAACAACAATGACAAAATTACCGGCTGGAACGGCACCCCCACCTTCAACGTTATTCCCTATGGGGAAATTACTCCCCGCTGAACGCAAATTAACTTTACGCAGACATTGTCAGGAACACAGCCCCTGCGTCAAGCGATGACTTGCCGTACACTTGTGCATCGCGGTTATCGGGACCAAATCTCCGCTGTGAGTCACGGCGTACAAAACACAATCTCTCTGACAAATAAAAGCAAGGTTTTACAAGCTCTGATCGCCAACAAGTACAACACATCTAGAGAAGAAGACGAAAGCTCGTGCTAAGTTGCCATAATAATCACATTCTTGGCTTGCCAACACTGGCGTCACACTTCTGAAAAAAGTGGCCACATTTCTGTCCACGCCAATGCCTGATGACAAATGATCTGTCATGCCGCCTGCTGCTCCGATGTCAAGTCCATATCTCCAAACAGTTACACGTTTGAAGCATTACGCGCCTATGATCCGCTGCAAATGATGAACATCTCTAAGAAAGCTTCTGAGTGTAAAATAACACCACCACCATTTTCTCCCATTGCATTCAGGGGAGTACATTTTAACTTCTTCAGACTTTGCGTTTTATCACCGTTCTGAACTGCATAGAACTGCACAAGTCAGACGATCATTAATCTCACCTATGGCAGTCACCAGACATCTGCCGACCTTTAGATACAGACGGCAAACACTTGCAAGGGTGTCCATGAAGCTATCATCAATCATTTATGCAATTCTAATTTGAACTACGCGGTTGAAATACTTCCAATGTATTCCTCAAATAGTTAACTTTTTCGGTTCGGCTGAGAATCTTCAGAGTGAACCCTCAAACAGCGCGCGACAGAAATGCCATGAAACGTAACTGAGACGTTGGCGACCACAAGACTCTTCAGATGTCGATGCAACATGTGTGTCGCCGATGACAAGGACGGAATACGGAAGTTTAGAGGAATGAGATAAAAATGTTCGTACCACTAAGTGTGTATGTAGTTGTGATGGCCTCCAGCTCAAATTGTTGTTTAATTTTATACAATATACAGCAATTTGTGAATCCAATGCTGGATGATGGCCTCCCAAAGCGTGTCGGTCATGAGGTTGTTATTTATTCTGTACTTGACCACACCGGGCAGTGCGGGTTTGAGACGGGGGTGTGGGAGCCAGGACTGGTTCAGATCTCACTCGCCACTGACATTAGCCACAGTCGAGAATATAACTCCAGTTGCAAGATTTGCAGCGCAGTGTGCGAACATTTGTGAGACTGCTCCCCCTGGCTGTCTAATTAGAATTCTTTAATAATTGACTATGTATTTATTGACAATCTGTCGAGTTTGTTCTGGAGTCAAAGGCGTTCACACCCCCAAGCATCAACTTCATGATATTTACAAAGCAGAGATACCTTGCTGTAGAGCAACATTAAAAAAAACATGTTTACCAGGTAAGGCCCACTGCACTATATAGCTTTTTTTCAGACGCGACCTTGCCACAAATGATAGCTAAATAAAGTGGCTTACGTGAATTTTCTTTTACATATATAGCAGCCAAATACTCAAAACGTATGCTGATTCTAAATGTGGAGGGAAAAACCGGAGGACCCGGAGAAAAATCCACGCGACCACAGGGAGAGAGACACGCACACTCCAAATACACAAGTGTCAGGGTTGGGATCGAACCCACAACCACCTGTATAAAAGGCAAGGGAGTTAACATCTCACCACGGCGCAGCACAAGCGGCTCCATATTTTCCCCTGCGTAGATGTTTAACACAGCCTCGCCCATCTCACATCTAATTACGAGAACCAACGCATAACGCTCCCTTGCCGAAGATCGCGCTGAGATGTTTTTTTTAGTATCCAAATAGAACACAATCTCGAATCACTCCAGAGACGTCGGCCGCACTAGTCGGCCACAACCGAGAGGAGCCTTGTTGTTTAGGAAAGAGACAGAGTTCTCATATTTAAATGTGACCGTTCAGCATTGGCAGTTGGTGTTTTAACGACTGTGCATTCACACCTCCAATTAGCATGGTTGGCTACGTAAGGTGTGAAAGGAGTTCAACATACATAAAATTCAGCGGCAATACCTACAAAACACATCTTTGTGAGAATGTCATTAATATCTACTCAAAACACGCTAGGGAACAAATGCACAACCAAGGATATTCATTGATACAAAATAATCGATTAAAATGTGTGATTGAGAGCATGTACATGTGCGCACCCCCTTGTAATTTAACTGCTGGATTAGGGCCTCTCCACACCGTGCAGCTTGCATGTTGGACTTTGTTTCGCACCGTACGTAGTGAACAATGCTAATCGGAGGTGTGGGGTGCAAAACGGGAGGTTGTGGGGGTAATTTGACCAAAACCTCACCATGGTGGTCGGTGCAGGTTGATGAAAGTTGGGCAGCGTAGGCGTGAGAGCAAAGAACAATACGTCAACAGTTTGCGGCACTGCCCTCTGCTGTCCGCAACTCAGCCCCCCACAGCCTATAATAACTGTTATGCACGGTGGTTGCCCATCCAAGCACTCTGCAGGCACACATCTGCTTAGCGTCGGAGATTCAATGTGATCGGGCGCATTCCAGGTGATTTGGTCACAAGCCTCAAGTGCATACCTTCATTAAAATTCTTTTAATGAAATGGTTCATTAAAAGCGGCTCTTGTTTGCGCAAGAATGCACTTCCTTTTCAAAAAGAGCAATTATTATTCGTGCATTAAAGACTGTGCATTTTCATTAATTCGGAAACCGCGGCGGAGCTGTTTATCTTCCCAAGAACCAACACCGTTAGCAAAACAGAACCAGACACCGCTCCTCTCTCTCTCTCTCGCTCTCCTAATGTACCCAAAAAATATACAAACCAAGTCCGTACAAATAATCGGTACACAAAAATGACTCGTGTGCATTGTTCCCGTGCCCAAAACCAACCCCCCGCGCGTTACACCGTACACAGGGGGCTTGGATTCTGAGCAGATCGAATCGCTGCCGTGCATTCCAACCAACGGCAGCCGCACACCCTCTCTTGAACCCTGGCGATGGGCAAGCTGTAATTAGGGTGGTTACACACACCGGCAACCATCCGCACCCACTCCCACCCCCGTCCCCCCCAACTGTCCCTTGGCCCCACTTTCTAAACGGCAGCGGTCGGTCGTGCCAAGCGGATTTAGCCTCATTAAAAAAAGCTCCTCTCTGTCATCACCCACCGGCCGTGGAAGTCCAACTAATTAGACGACAGGGTGTTAATTTAGCGCTTAAACGGACCAGAAAAAATCTACCAACACGCACAAAACACCAGAAGGTGACCAAGGCAAGGACGCACAGATGCACACACGCACGCAAGCACACATACGCACACACGCACGCCCAGAAAGTAAAACCGCCATCATTACGATCGCCATTAGCCATGTTTAGGATTTCCAGAGCCCTATTAAAAAAAACGGGTCTTGTCAAGATCGAGAAAACCAAAATATCTCGAGAACCTATCATTAACGGTGAAGTGCCCGAGACGGCCAACAATTTTATAGCGTTTCAGGTTTTTAACATGTCCCAGCGACAATTTACTGTACCTCAACGTTTTCTTTGGTACTTTTTTTCAGAGGCAAAAATCCGGTCAAAGGCAAGTCGTAACGGAGCCGTCGTTAAGTGCCTGATGTCAAACCGCAAAAAAAAATTGGGGAATTTTTTTTTTTCGGTCAAAAAAGCAGAGCTCTACCGAAGGTGCCTTCCTTTCGCTTCCCCATGCTCGCCAGCGGCGTCTCGCAGGCTGAAAACGTCATTAGGAGAACGCCGCCGCAGAGGAACAGAGGTGCCGAGAGCAAGCCCTAGCGCTCCTATTCTGTTGTCGGGGTTGAAAGATGAGGCCCACAGGGCCCGACGGCGCAGATCTGCACATCGTCTGCACCGACGCCAAACTTGACTCTTCCACCATTGTAACGACTTAAACACAACTGCGTGGCCAAAGTGGGTATGACCGCGGCAAGTTTTCCCCTTTTAACCGTGGCTTTTCTCTTTACACATGTATACACACAGCCCTTTGACCAAAGCACCCCAGGAATGCACCCGATCCTCAACCTGAATACAAAGCAATGCCAACCGAAACACAACTCAATTTCGTCCAATGATCGTAAGACACGCAACACATTAAAAACAAAGCGATTACAATAACAGTTGTCCGTACAGTAGTGTGTGACCTAATATTTAGCAAGGAGGGTTGAACTTGGATAGTGCTGATATGGATGACTACTGAGAGCAAGTCGTTATAGGCTGCGGGGCTATATGGTCGGCAGTGCTATCAATCACTGTACTATACTTCTATGCTCCCCTGTGTTCCCTGCCTTCACCAACCCGCAATGACCCGCCTGGTGTAGTACAGTCAAAGTGACTCGCAACGACGCGCAGCGCATGGCGAAGCCCTTATCCAGCCCTGGAATTGAACAAACACTGGCTACACATGTCCGTGTGCATGCTATGTACATGACAAGACGGATTCAAACCTCCACCCCTAAACAGCTGCAATCATTTTTGAAGCGGCATTCCTCCTTTAAGTGCACATTACACAACCGCGGAGGAAATAGCGTGCGTTTTTGCGTAATGCAGGTACACAAGAGGGGGCATTATTATTTCGCGGGCGGCTTCACCGACAGCGCGACAGTCAAACCCGTTTGCAGACCGCAGAGGCGCCCACCTGCTCGATTTCACGCCTCTTCTTGAGCACCTCTTCGTCCACCGTGTCCAGGTGCTTCTCGCCCTCCGGCTTTTTCACACCTTTAAACGCACAGGCACACGCACACACACATGCAGCCCGAACAGGCTGTTGGGGCAAGTCTGTTTGTTGTTTGCGTGCACCTATGGAGGCTGGGCACGGAGCATGAGGTGGTGGTGCGGTGAGCACTACGCTCGGCCACCTTTTTCTCCAAAGTGATGACGTTTACACATGGCTCCAGGTACTCATTTAAGGCCGAGTCGACCTGGGGGAGACCCGAGACCAGTTAAAATAGTCACACATGTTACCAGACATCGAAACTCGCGTGGCTGAATGCGTAGCGCAGTTCGCCAAGCCACTATGCTACCACTCTTTGTCAAGCGTGCGCACGCACACACACACAGCCAAGCGGACTTAATGTGTTACCCAAGTGAGAGCCCCCATTGAGACAAGTATCTATTGCAATGTGTGTGAACCTTAGGGTGTGGCCATTGAATGACAAAGCAGCAACTATCGCGGTGCAGAAAAATTAACTGCATGGAGGTAAAAAAATTATAATTAAAGGATGTGACGAAAAATGTTATCCTTTGGTTGTCACCCATCAGAGCATTATCCAGGCTCTATCCTTGTTAGCTTCCGATATCTGAAGAAATGGGGCACGTATACATGTGCTAAATAAAATACAAATTTCATTTTAATTTGTAAATATATATTTTTATACGATTATAGGCATGTCATCAACATTAGCAGCCACAATGTATCTACTGCTTGAGGAGGATTTTCCCAAACTACCGCTCTCCCTCAAGGTCTCGTGATACAACAATCCATCTTGCAGCTGTACGCGGTGGCTAGATATTAACTACCTCGCCTGGTATGTAGGATGCATGGGTTCGATCCCGACCCTGACACCTGCTGTATATTTGGAGTTTTCGTGTCTCTGCCCGTGGTCGTGTGGATTTTTCCCCTCCACATTTAGAATCAACGTGCGTTTGGAGTATTTGGCTTCTATAAATTTCCAAGTGATAAGCTACTTCATTGGGCTACCAATTGTGGCGAGGTTACTTCTGAAAAAGGGCTATAAATAGCTCAGTGGGGGCCTTACGTGGTAGAAGAAAACTAAGTGTAGTTTAGTAATGCATGTCAACTAATTTCATCATGCCATCTCCACAAAGACCACTCAGGTGTGTTCTCTCCTTTGGCTGCCACTGTCATGAGTCTTGACCACCAGGACATTATCTCTCCTCGCGACGTGTCTCCTGCCGAAACCCTCGTACGTTCCTTGACAATGCGATGTCTCTAACGTGCTTATGGTCTCTCGTGCAAGTGTTCCTGTCTCTCAGATCATTGCAAGCGTGCAACCTCTCTATGCTCCTTTGCACGCCATTCAGCTTTTGTTCAATCTTCTTTTGTCAACACATCTATATTTCCGATCGTTGTCATAGCAGGTAATAAACAATTATTCAAAAGAATTGTGCCAACAGAAGAAAGTTTTTTGTTTATTGTATACCGTCAGTTTTTTTTTATCCATTTCATAGCAGATAATAGCCATTATTTAAAACAATTATTTTACAGGCACAATGCATGTATCACAAGCAAAATATATCAAATTTAGCCCGTGAACCAACACATCTTCAGAGGCCACGTTGACGTCACCGGCCACCGAATCTGTATTTTTAAGGTGAAACCAAAACTGCGCACTCACTCATCGCTGCAGCCTCCGCGTCTCCGATGCCGACGGGCGGAGTGGCCACGCTCGAGCCAACCGCGCCATCCGAAGGCCCCGCCGGTCCCACGGAGGCCTTCTTCTCCAAACGCGCCGCCGCCGGCTCGTCAGATGAAGGCGAAATCTCCGCAAAGCCGCCCCGACAAAGCGGCTTCCCTACACCGCGCACAGCGGGAGAACTCAGGGAATCCTGCTGCTGCTGCTGCTGCTGCTCCTGGAGCACCGACGACAGGAAGGGAATCCCTCCGCTCGCCCCCGCCGCCGCCAAACGCTTGCCGCAGTTCCATATCACCGGCTCCGGAGGAGCACCGCCCGCAGCGTCCGTGGCCGGCCTGCCTTCGCGCGGCTTTCCAGCGACGCTGCTTTCGGCAAATTTGACTCGTCCCTTGTCTTCGTCGCCCTTCGGGCCAAACTTCTGGGGGAAGGTAGGGCCGAACGCCTCCTTCGGGTGGTCCTTGGGCACACCGTTGGTGGAAAACGACAGGCCCACGCAGGCGTCCGCGCCGACCACCATGCCGGCGAGGTTCGTCCTTTCCGTACAATCTGACGGCTTAGGGGAAGCGTTCTTAACCGCTGCCACCACCGCCTGTGTCACCGCTGAAGAGACGACCTCCTCGGCGGCCAGGCTCGAGTTGCTCTGTCCGCTTTGCGTTGGTGGCTGTGCGGCATCGAGCACCTGACACACACAGATGGCAAAGGGGGGGGGGGAGAATGAGCGGCCAAGAGTTTACAAAAAACCATGAGGTCTTTTGCAAATAAAACCATCCAAAACCATAAAAATAACGTTCCAATGGCAATGATTAATAGTATATAAAGCATCTATATGCAAGCAAATCTCAAAATACACTTTATAAAAGTAAACAATAACACATTGAGGTAAAAGGGGGATCGTGGGGTGGAGGTAAAACTATTTTACATGTTACCAGGTAAGGCCCACTGAGCTATATAGTTATTTTTAGAAGCGTCCTGGCCACAAATGATATCTCAACGAAATGGCTTATCGTGTGGAAATATATAGCAGCCAAATACTCGAAACGCATGTTTCAAAACGTGGAGGGAAAACGGGAGGACCCGGAGAAAAATCCACGCGCACACGGGGAGAACATGCAAACTCCAAATATACAAGCGTCAGGGTCGGGATCAAACCCACAACCTCCTGCATACCAGGCGAGGAAGTTAATATCTCGCCACTGGTGGGTAAAGGCAGAGAAATATGAAAGATAGGAGTGCCGAACTGCAATGTTGACTGGCACCAACACCAAGTTTCAGGGACAGCCAAGGCAGCGATGGAACCTTCTCATACAGGAATACAACCTTCTAATCTTTGCTAATTTGTTCAGCGGGCAAGTGTGCCGAGCACAGATCTCAACCGGGTCAAGTGCTGAAGTCGCCCTGTAAAAAATGTGAAAACCAGGGCTTGCACAAAAATATATTTTTTAAATAGATACATCATGTGAATAAAAACACTCAGGGTAACAGCAAACCTTTACTGACATAGGTGTACAAATTATTTAAGAGTAATTCAGCAAATATGCTTTCGAATAACTTTTGAAAACTAACTTTTCTCTCAATGCCCTGTTATTCTTAGTCATTAATCTATGAATATACCAAGCAGTGTCCTCTCTCAGTGGACGCAAGACGTATCAGACGTCGGCTCACCTTGGGGGAGGCCGACGGGCTGCGGAAACCAAGTTTAGTTTTCGGCGGTTCCGCAGATTTTCCTGAAAAAGAAAAAAAAATCCACATTAATCACTCATTTCAAATTGGGAAAATGTGTGACATTCAAAACACACAGTTAAACTGTAACTCAAGCGTAGCCGCTTGACATCGTGTGCCGATCGGGTGTGCTCCACAAATTCACTGCACGTTCTGGCAGACGAGGGGGGGGGACGGGGGGGGACAAGCTGAATAACTTCCCAGATGTTTTTTTTCTCTTCCCTTCTATACATTCAAGCACATTTATAATTCTCCAAATAATTAGATATATGGTCCAGGTTTCTCTGCAGATTACACCCTGATAGAGTTTCCAGACCTCCCCGTGCTTTCACCTTCATTATTTCCGAGCCACGGAGTGAAACTGTCTGGAGGTAAATAAAACGAATGGCGAGGAACTCCAGCTGAGCGTCGGACCTTTCTCGAACAAAAGCTCCAAGCGACCGGTCGGGCATCCGGCTCTCACTATAAAACCAGCTGGTAACTACATTCTTCATTCCCGAGCCCGCCTCATCCCTCCCGCAGGTGATGGCAATAAATCAGGGACATCGGCAAATTCTGCAGAAGAAAAGGGGGAGCTTTGACGTCCTGTGTGGCTTTTGTTCCAGACATTTACTGTCAGCCGTGTTTTGTAATTGGAGAGGACAGCCACAATAAAGTTGAGAGGATGGCAAAAAAAAGGCTAAAGGAAATCAAAAAAAAATTTCGAGCAAAGCAATGTTGATAAACGCCTACAAAAGTCGGGGCAAAGGTTAAACTTTAGGGTCAACGACGATGCATTATCATTAAAGTGGTGTCACCTATCAGCCATCAGCAGCACTTTGTTCCCATCGACCTCCAGAGTCTCATGGAACTTGGCTGCCAACGGAACATGACTCCAATCTTTCACTTAAAACGTAAGTTAAATTATCTTTGCGGTTTTTAACTATTACTGATATTTTTCAATTTACATTTTCCAAAGTATGCCCACTATCCCTGGGCCATGCATCTAAGTGCAAATAAAAAAAGGCCAACATGTCAGTGATACATTTTTACGTTGATTAATGCTCACGCATACGTTGCATGAAAAATGTGAACTCACTTCGAGCAGCAACACGGATCACAGATGTGAATTCCATCTTAACCCTCCGCCTGCCGCTTTATTATCCGTCCATCGACACACCGAAAGACGATCTCCCTTCAAACCTCGGAGTTTTTTTTTAAGTTAGCAGCTAAGCCTAAACATTTGTCAATGATGCATGTGAAAATAAAAAAAGGACAAAAACTACTGACGAAAACCTGGAATTCGACGTACAGCACGTCGCCGTAAATCAAGAACTGTTTTATAAATAACCCTCCGGGTTCAACACTCCTGTGAGCAGCTTCTAAGACGGGGGTCTGCTCACGTAACCCTTCGAGGGCACATGCACCTCACCGCCAAAGCTGCCACCTGGACTCTGGCTCGCCTGGTCGCAGTCGCACCAAGTAAACCAAACGGCTTCGTGCCAGTCACGTGACAATCAGTCGATTCATCATTCAAGATCAAGGTCATCAATTACGGTAACAGCAAAGCAAAAAATTAAACTATTAAAAACATTTAAGCCGGGTTTTCCACACAGATCTAAGGATCTAAAAATGAAAAACCCAGGCCGTGTCTCGTGTCTAGCCGAGCATGCCATGCAGGGACTGAATGGTGGTGCACACAATGGCTGCTGCTAACTAATCACGCTGGAACACGCCGTGCAGTTTGAACATTCACACATGCCAATCACACCGAAGGTGACTAACATCTTCCCCGTTTCAACTATCGATTCGGAATTGATCATCAATTAAAAAAAAAATTACAAAAAATCTATATTTTGTATTATTCAAAATAATAATTTCAATATCATGTATCAATATAACATTTAATATGTTAAACAACTCTACTCAAAATCAATTCTTATGGTCACGATACTTGTATCGGGCCCATGTGTCCAAATTATTTTCATTGTATACACTGCACGTAATTGATTCAGGAAATCACCACAGCCCCCAAAGGTTTTAAATTCACAATGGAAAATAATTAATTCTGAAATAATGGTGCTTTCAAATTGTAACAATTAATTGAATCACTGGCAGGTTGAGTTGGAGGGGGGATGAATTATTACACATTATTACACACCTGCTGAAAATTATGATGCCAAATATTTACCCAGGAAAACCTCCTTTGAGTCTCAAGATCTTTCGGGATAATCCTGCATTGGGATATTTGGTCAATGCAATTTCCGATGGGGGGACAAATCAATACATTCTCACTTTGATTTAAAGCTTTCGTGACTGCAGGGATTAATATTCTTGGTTCTTTCCCTTCTACGTGACTTTACCGAAAGAACCAAGAATATATACATTCTCACTTTGCCTAAAAATGCAAGTAACCCTCTCATCACTGAGAAGGCAAGTACTAAATAGACACACACCACCACCACCACCCCACCACACCTTTGCTCTGCCTGGTGACAGTGTGCGGCTTCGGTGAGACACCCACAGCATGGCCCGCGGCTGGCAACGTCGACCCGTACGCCTTGGGATGCGCCAGCAGAGGACTCCTCCTCTTGGGTTCCGGCTTGGCAGGCTTCAACCTCCCGGGAGCATCGTTCCATTCCGTGAAACTCGGGCGGCCCTGGAAGTGCGGCGGCGGCGGCGGCGACACAGACCGCCTGTCACCAGCGACGCTGCGGCCCCCGGGCAGCAGCGGGGGCAACCGCTCCCGCTCGTAACTGCGACCGCTCATCCACCTCCCGGGCTCCGGCTCGTACGAGTCGTTGTTCGGCGAGTAGCTGCGGCGCCGGTTATCGCCACGCTCGTGGGGGGAGAAGCTGCGGTCTCGCACACCGCCGCCGTCGTCGCCACTGCCGCCGCGAGCCGCGTTGCGCACAGTGCGAGCGTCGAAGGGCATCGCGCTGGATGGCGTGTTGTTGGCCCACGGCCTGCCACGAGGCATTTGGTGGCGGTAGTGGTCTCGCTCACTGCGGTAAACGAGGTTACAATGGAAAGACGGGATTTTCTTGTGTTAAGTAAATCGTCATCAGATACGATTAATAACACTGCCGGGTGAAGACCTTCTCAAGACGTCGCTGTATTTCATGGTCCACCCAATGTGCATGGAAGGTCGAATTCAAACGTTAATTGCATTCAAATGTTTATGGTCACATTCAAATTTTATTACATCGCTCAGTCTCTACGGTTGATGTCCTTTCAAGGGTTTTTCCTCCTTTGGTCTGCCGCTGTCATCTCAACCACTGGGAATTATCGCTGGCCAAGACGCGTCTTTCTTCAAGGCCAGTTACTTTTCGTTGAATAGTAAATACATCTCTAACTTGCATACATTCTCGAATCCATGTGTTGCTGGTTTTGTCTCTCAGTGCAATTCACAAAAAGCTACTCTATTTAATGTTGTTCATTTTCATTCAATACAGCAGCTCACAAACATAAATATGATGTCCTGTATATGCAGTAATCAAAATAACAATTTTTACATAAAGTTTCTACTGATAACCAATTATAACTGTAAAATACCATAAATATTAACTTTAACCACATTAGCACACATTTGATAAGGTTTATGTTAGAAAATAAACATCGAACCTCAGTGAGGGTTCACCTTGCGAATGAAATATCGGTTTTAAATACCATATATAATTAACAACTTAAGGTTGCGACGAAACCCACCAGCTTTTTGGGGCCATCAATTCCAAAACACGGCACACAGTAGTTTAAAAACCACAGCCCGGCTTAGCGCTCCAAATGCAAATAACTGCATCTTGACCACAACGTACTGTAAATATTGGTACAGATTTAGCAGTGATCCCTTTAAAATGTCGCCAAACCAGCCACGGCAGGCTTCAGACGCGAAAAACCCAAGGCAAACATTGTCTTTCAGCGGGGTGCACCAGGTCACTGCCACATCTCCCCCTTTTTGCAGAGCATTCCTCAAATTCTTTGGACATCTTGGAGACCCCCGCCACCGTTGACAGCAGGGCAGGAGGGTGGAAAAAGAGAAGAAAAAAAACGAGAGGAAAAAGTGGCAGACGGGCTAAAGCTGCTGACAGTGGTGCATAAGAAACACCGCGGAGATGTGGGTGGCAGATTTCGGGACGACAAAAAAAAAGGCTGCGTTTTAACCGCCACTGAAAAATAAATCCCTGGACGTGGTGCCTAAGCCGCTGCAGTTTGTTAAGCATGGCGAGACAGACTCTGAGCTAAAACACAAACGACAAGGGAAAGTCTTGGTCAATGAAAGGACTTCATATACCAGTTGAGCGCAATGTGAGAAAAAAAAGGGAACTTAAGCAGTCTGTCCCTATGACCAAATCACCAGGAATGCACGTGATCTCATCAGCTCTCAAAAGCTAAGCAGATTTTGAGCCTGGAAAGCACTCGGATACGTGACCATCGTGCGTAACATGTTATTGTAGCCTGCAGGGCTGCAGGGTGGGCAGCAAAATCCATCGCTGTGCCGTATTTTTATAAATCTGCGACATCAGTGCTCTCCGCCTTCATCAACCAGCACTGACCAGCGTGACGTTCGGTCAAACAACACCCATAACCCGCATGGCATGGGGGAGGGCCCTCATCCAGCAGTGACTTGACAACAGGGCTGTACATGTACAGCGTGTCATTGTCCAACAAAGTTGAACAGCCGTGGCTCTTTCTGCAACATTCTTTGTTCGAGCGCGAAATTCTCAACCGTACCCTTTGGCACAGCCGTTTGGGATCGAGGGACGCCCAGGAATAGCTACACAGTACCCAGGAAATGCTTTACACCGTAATCCCATGAAAGAAACATTTCCCTGACTTACAACCAAAGGAAAATTTACAGTTTTTTTTATTCCAACAACTCATTTCACTGTCCAGCCGTGCAACCCGCGACAGTGAAACGCTGACTGCAACGTACATGTTGCATACGTCCCTGTATTACCAAAAAAAAAATCACACAAGGCCACTCTTTACGATAAAACTATTTTAAGTAAAAACAGAAAAGGGGTTCTATACCTAGTGTAAGGTTAATCAACAACTACGCAACCCAAATTACATTTGCAGGGCTAAGGCCAGAACGGGAGGCCAGAAAGCTCGAGCCAAGGCAATTAAGCTAATTTCAGCGTGTTTACGTCTGCTTAAATCCAACAGTCCCGGCTTGTATCGCAGGTCCAATCTTTGCGCGCCATACTACCGTAATGCCCTTCAACGGGGAGGGGGGGGGCAAAAGGTCAGTTGTAATCTGCTGAACAAAGTGAGGAATTCACACAACCCCCAAAAATCGCCTGGATGGAAAAAAATGTCTTCAAAAGGCAATAACAAAAATGGGGGATAAAAAGGAGCGTATTCATACTAGGCCCCAGAAAATTTTAGGCGGCGGTGAAGGTGTGGGTAAGATGTTGGATTCACATCCCAAGCTCAGTGAATGCGGTCTGTGGTCTGTACTACCGAGCAGACAGACCTTAGAGGTCACAAGCAGTGACATTACGTCGAGTGTGACTAGGCCAGGACTTCACACGAAGCATTGCGCCTTTACTGACATTTTGGAATGGGGACAATTTAGTCCTAGTAAAATGAAAATTAATGCAGTTTTGATATTTTGACAGCGAGCAATCCTGTGAATTGTAGGACTTAAAATTGGCATCCAATAATTATATTGTTAAATAAATTGCAACGTTTGCTCGTAAAAAAAAAGTGTACTTCAACAATCCAGCATGTTCATGACCCTTAAAATTCAACTTATAGAGTTAGTCCCTCGGTTAACGTTTTTAATCCGTTCCACGAAAACTAATGTTCACCGAAATAACTGTTAATCAAATATAGGAATTACTTGTTAAAAGCTTTAACCCGTTCCAAAACAATCGGAAATTGACCTTTTTAACCCTAAAAAACATAGTTTATAACATTTAAACACTCAACATTCATACACATTATAAGAACATATCGAAAAGGGTTCGTGTTAATGGCAACATAGTTAAACAATGAATAAAGAGCATGAACAAATTCTTACCTAACCACACTTTTGATCTCAGTTCTCTTCTTACACCTTCTGAACCACCCCTTGCTTGCCTTAAATTCTTTAAACAATGAACCAGAGGATTGCGGTGCTTTGCGTTTTAGGTTTTCAAAGATCAATCTCGCCCCCCACAAATGGTTAAGCTATCTACAGACTCACCTCGCATTTCCGTTTCCCGAATCCACATCATTAGCATTTCTAACATGATTTCCCTACCTTTGAACATCCTGGTCGAGGAATCCATCACATTGGTAGCTTTAATTGTCCGTATTTTGCAAAATTGTAAAAATGGTCGATTGGGTCAAGCCTAACTCACTCATGAGTACACTGATTTTTACCCCTTTTTCATGCTTATCAATAATTCCCTGCTTTGTTTTAAGGCGAATTACTTTCCTCCTCCTCTTCTTCCTTTTGCAAATTCACTTTAGGGGCCATTGCAAACAATATAAATTAACTTAAAAGTTGAAAAATAGGTAAAAATCACCGCGTCTGCAAGAGCCGTTTCCACTGCCCAAACAGAAAACAATGTAAACAAAGCCAGTCGAGAACTAAACGCTCATCAGTGGGTGTCCCTGATTGGCTGAGGCATGCTCAGCCCACGTACGAGCGCTGGGATTGGCCGAAATTGGCGCCAGCGTGCATAACGTAAACAGACCGTTCATCAAAATATTAACGTCAGTCGAAACCATGGGGGGGTCCTATTGGAGACGAAACGTTCACCGAAAAACCATTAACCGATGTCACTGTTGACTGAGGGCCTACTGTACACACAAAGATGCACTTGTACTGCTATTAAGTTTATCAGCGGCAGCCTTGATTTATCCACTGCTGGATGAAGGTCTCCCCAAGCGGCAGCAATCACTGCGATGTAACGATCCGTCAAGCACCTGCACACAAGCTGATATAATTGCTCCATCTCCATGTAAAATGCCCTCACAGGTTTCTTTCCATCACTCAGTTGCTGGGTCTTGATGTATTTAAAAAAAAATATATAGATGAAACACATTTGGTAAAAACGTATACGACATTTATTGCAGACCTACTCATAAATAACATCTCGATCCAGTGTATCTGAGTACTCTACGTATAAAAACACAAATTACAACGATACCGTTATTCGCAAAGTCGGTCTTCATGGTTCAGAAGATAAAATGGAATGATACACAAAAAAATGTATTCAATTGTGTTTTTAAAAAAGCACATTTGAGAAGATTAACAACAAAACGTTCAAATGTGTGTTTCAAAACGTGGCAATTAATCAAAACAGTTTAAGCGGAATGACAAAAAAAATAAATCCCAGCATGCCCACCCAACGCTTGTCATCATTACTCAGGGTTTGTTGCAGGGAGGTTCCTCTAATTAACTTAAACAAATGTACCGTTCATGTTTGTTTTAAAATAATAAATACATTAAGTAAAAATATTAAACATCTGCCTTGGAATGTAAGTGGATTGAGTCGGTGTTTACAATGAAGTTTTTGTAGCTCACACGCTTGTTTTTGTTACATTTTATTGGTATCATTTAGTTTCAACGAATTTGTGTTGACCTCAAGAGCATTTGTGCAAAATATTATGTCGCAAAATTACTTACGACATACAGAGGAACGTTTTGAAATTGCTATTTAATGCATCTGGCAATTGTGACTTCCAGGAGAATCAAAGTCTGTACCATGCCCCGTCTGTTATCTGCGTCTGCCACCTAGTGGCGAATCTTGTTAGAACAAAACATTGCCAATGGGAAGCTATAAAACATTAAACGTCATTCACAATAAAATCATCATCATTAAGCATTACGATTCATATAATTTTCAACATTCACGTCTGGCCAGAACAAACCGATCAGGTGGCAAAGCGGTACAGCAAGCAGATCGCCATCGAAGGGTTGGGAGTTCACACCCTGGTTGGGGGACTGACTCAGGCAATCAGCCTTGAATGGGGTCGATATACTGGGCATGACTTTCTGTGGTTGCTCTATAGATAAGGTGGGCCCCCCCCCACCCACCCATGGCAATGTGGAATTTCCACGACTGGCTCAGAGCTTAAATTTTGATATAAAGCTTTCGTGACTGCAGGAATTCATATTCTTGGTTCTTTCGGTAAAGTCACGTAGAAGGGAAACAATAAAATAATACAAATATATCTGTATAATTTTATTGTTTCCCTTCTACGTGACTTTACCGAAAGAACCAAGAATATGGCTCAGAGCTGTAAACAAGAGATGGACACCACCTTATTCCGGGGTTAAATTACTTTTACTTCGTTATTTTACGAAAATAAGAGTGACAATGCAAATTGCGATGATATGCATGAGACAGCACAGGTGGGTGAAACAGCAAAGATAAAACAGTACAGACGAGACAGTCGGTACAGAGAGAGGTAACAGAGGCAAAGACAGTGTAAAGAAGGGTTTCCCAAACTCCAGTACCACGTGACATGCGCCAAGCGGTTAACGCTTCCGCTTCAAATTAAGCTTGAGATCTGTGTGTGCGCGTGTGTTCTGCGTCTGCGTGTACACGCGTGTTCCACGAGACGCGGGTAGCGCGTCGTTGTGTGGGACGTGTTTAATAATTATCGAGCGTGTGTGCAGTGGAACTAGTTCATTTCTATTTGAATAGGAGTAAATTGGTAAATGCAGAAAGATGTCGCGTGGCAGGTTGCGAGGACTGGCATTTGGGAAACCATGGTATAACGAAAACAATCCAGGTGAGGCAGTACAAACAAAATAGGATTTCGATTTAAAGCTTTCGTGACTGCAGGGATTCATCTTCTTGGTTCTTTCGGTAAAGTCACGAAGAAGGGAAATAATAAAATAAAACTTAATAATGTGTTGTGGCCGAAACGTTGTGAGAATTTTACTTTATTATGTTTTATTTTATTATTTCCCTTCTACATGACTTTACCGAAAGAACCAAGAAGAAAAATAGGATTTGTTTATTGAATCCAATCGTGACTCTAAACTGTGGAAATTCAGACTCCCGGTGAAGGGAAGGGTGAATTGTTACATACATGTCAATTTAAAGCGACCAATTTTTTTGGGGAGGCTCAACCGGGGACACACAGCGAGCTGGCAGCCCCATCCCTGAGTCAACCGGGCCCCCTTTTATTTCAGGAGGAATTCGAAGAGCTACAAATCTATTTTCAAAGATCGTTAGAGGTCTGCCAACACAATGAGTGGCCTGCACACATTTTCAGATGTTTACCCTGCCTGCCCTACCGCTCTGGCCCCACCAACTCTTCTGACAACCCTGCCCCGCTATCCAGATAGCCCTGCCACCCTTTGCCCGTATTATGAATCGTTCTAGAGGAGAGCATTTTTAATTGGGTGGGAAAAGAAAAAAAAGTTGCAAAAACTTCGGAACAACGGGGAACAGCCTTTCAGAACCCAAGACTCGCCCAGCCAAGCCGGCATGTTTGGTAGCTTCATGGATACATTTTCACTGACCTGTATTCTGGTGCACGACTTCCTGAACGTCTCTCCCACTGTCGGTGGCCGTCCCAATCTTCTTCGCACTAAAGATTAAAACAAAGCAAACGGCAACTATTAATTTAAAAAAAGTGTGTCGTACAAAAATGTTCAAAACACGTGCAGTCGTGACTAAACAGACATGACATGCATGAGAGTAATATTTATGAACATTTTAAAAAAATATTACCCTGTAGCAGATTGAGGAACCAATGCACGTGCTTGTACGCAAACAAAGGTTACAAGAGTGTGCCTTGCAAAGAAGATAATACATCTCAATAGGTTCACACCTGGATAAAGAGCAATGAACTAAAATGATTTATGCGAAACATTAGCAAAGCTGAAATGTGGTGCCAGACACTTGCATGCTGCCTAGTAACACCATTATAAGTTGTCACTTTCCAGAATAAATACATTAAAGAACAAGGGAGGCATGCAAGACAGCTTGGGTCACATCTCCCCGCTGCTCTTATGACCTCTGATAAGTCGCTTAACATGCTCGGGTGCTGAGTCCATGATTTTTCCATGAGTATGCCCCTGACCTGACTTGACAAATCTGTCGCCATCATCAGTCTGAGCCACAGTGGTCTTGCCACACCAGTTTCATATAAACCTTATATTTGTAGATGTGTGAATAAAGCAGATCGGGGTAGAGACACATATAGAAAACTCCAAGACAAATATATAAGCATCTCCCTGCAAAATAAACCACTAATTATCTTCAGCCCATCCCCAAAAGATGTTCCAGGCTGTCGCACTTGGTAGGGCAACAATGCAGGTAGAGAGGGGTCCTGCTTAGGGGGAGCGGGAGCGTAACGGTTAGTGCACTGCACTACTAACCCGACAACCCGAGTTCGATTTCCACTCACGACAAACATCAGTGACGATTATGTATGTATGTTGAACTTCTTTCAGAATCAGAAAGGGTTTTATTCGCCATGAAAGTTCGCACAGACAAGGAATTTACTTTGGCAGGAAGGTGCATACATTCAACATATAGGCATCTTAAATCTAAAATAAGTAGTATACAAGTCTAACTATACTAAAGGTACAAAGTCTAACTAACACTAAGGGGCAAAAGTATGTAAAATTTTGAATAAATATTGAATATAAAGTAGCTATAAGATACAATCTAAAAATACAAATAGGGTAACATAGTGTAAATATGGCAAGGTGTCATTTTGTAGATAAAATGTTAAAGTCAGTGTAAGCCCTTGGCCTTGTTGAAGAGGCCAGCAGCAGATGGGAAGAAACTGTTTTTGTGGCATGAGGTTTTGGTCCTGATGGACCGCAGCCTTCTGCCTGAAGGGAGTAGCTGGAACAGAGAAGTATCCAGGGTGGGAGGAATCGGCCACAATCTTCCTCACTCGCCTCATGGTCCTCGAGGTGTGCAGGTCCTCGAGGGTTGGTAGATTGCAGGCAATCATCTTCTCAGCAGTGTGGATGATACGCTGCAGTCTGCTCTTGTCCTTGGCAGAGGCAGCAGCGTACCAGACGGTTATGGAGGTGAGGATGGATTCAATGATTGCTGTATAGAAGTGCACCATCATTATCTTTGGCAGGTTGAATTTATTCAGCTGCCGTAGAAAGTACATCCTCTGTTGAGCTCTCTTGGTGAGGGAGCTGATGTTCAGTTCCCACTTGAGGTCCCGGGAGAGAATAGTGCCCAGGAAGCGGAAGGACTCTACAGTTTTGACTGGGGAGTCGCACAGGGTGATGGGGGTGAGTGGGGCTGTATTCTTCCTGAAGTCCACAACCATCTCAACTGTCTTTAGAGCATTTAGCTCTAAGTTGTTCTGGCTACACCAGGTCACCAGGTTGTCAGCTTCCCACCTATAGTCAGACTCATCCCCACCAGAGATCAGCCCAATGAGGGTGGTGTCGTCCGCAAACTTCAAGAGTTTGACGGACAGAGCTGTTGGTGTACAGGGAGAAGAGCAGTGGGGAAAGGACGCAGCCCTGAGGAGTTCCGGTGCTGATGGACCTGGAGTCAGAGACTTGTGTTCCCAGCTTAACGCACTGCTTCCTGTCAGACAGGAAGTCTGTGATCCACCTGCAGGTGGAGTCGGGCACGTTCAGCTGGAAGAGCTTGTCCTGAAGCAGGGCAGGGATGATAGTGTTGAAGGCAGAGCTGAAGTCCACAAACAGGATCCTGGCATAGGATGCTGGGGAGTCCAGATGCTGTAGGGTGAAGTGGAGGGCCATGTTAACTGTGTCATCCACAGACCTGTTAGCTCTGTAGGCAAACTGAAGGGGGTCCCCAGGAGAGGGTCTGTGATGGCTTTGAGGTTTGTCAAGACCAGGCGCGGTCCTGATGGACCGCAGCCTTCTGCCTGAAGGGAGTAGCTGGAACAGAGAAGTATCCAGGGTGGGAGGAATCGGCCACAATCTTCCTCACTCGCCTCATGGTCCTCGAGGTGTGCAGGTCCTCGAGGGTTGGTAGATTGCAGGCAATCATCTTCTCAGCAGTGTGGATGATACGCTGCAGTCTGCTCTTGTCCTTGGCAGAGGCAGCAGCGTACCAGACGGTTATGGAGGTGAGGATGGATTCAATGATTGCTGTATAGAAGTGCACCATCATTATCTTTGGCAGGTTGAATTTATTCAGCTGCCGTAGAAAGTACATCCTCTGTTGAGCTCTCTTGGTGAGGGAGCTGATGTTCAGTTCCCACTTGAGGTCCCGGGAGAGAATAGTGCCCAGGAAGTGGAAGGACTCTACAGTTTTGACTGGGGAGTCGCACAGGGTGATGGGGGTGAGTGGGGCTGTATTCTTCCTGAAGTCCACAACCATCTCAACTGTCTTTAGAGCATTTAGCTCTAAGTTGTTCTGGCTACACCAGGTCACCAGGTTGTCAGCTTCCCACCTATAGTCAGACTCATCCCCACCAGAGATCAGCCCAATGAGGGTGGTGTCGTCCGCAAACTTCAAGAGTTTGACGGACAGAGCTGTTGGTGTACAGGGAGAAGAGCAGTGGGGAAAGGACGCAGCCCTGAGGAGTTCTGGTGCTGATGGACCTGGAGTCAGAGACTTGTGTTCCCAGCTTAACGCACTGCTTCCTGTCAGACAGGAAGTCTGTGATCCACCTGCAGGTGGAGTCGGGCACGTTCAGCTGGAAGAGCTTGTCCTGAAGCAGGGCAGGGATGATAGTGTTGAAGGCAGAGCTGAAGTCCACAAACAGGATCCTGGCGTAGGATGCTGGGGAGTCCAGATGCTGTAGGGTGAAGTGGAGGGCCATGTTAACTGTGTCATCCACAGACCTGTTAGCTCTGTAGGCAAACTGAAGGGGGTCCCCAGGAGAGGGTCTGTGATGGCTTTGAGGTTTGTCAAGACCAGGCGCTCAAAAGACTTCATTACCACAGAGGTAAGGGCGACCGGTCTATAATCATTTAGTCCTGTTGGCCTTAGCTTTTTGGGCACAGGGATGATGGTGGAGGACTTGAGACAGGTACATGGCATGTCTCCAGGGAGGTGTTAAAGATGTTGGTGAACACCAGAGACAGCTGGTCAGCGCAGTGCCTGAGGGTGGCTGGAGAGACAGAGTCCAGCCCAGTTGCTTATGCGTGGGTTCTGCCTCTTGAAAAGTCTATTAACTTCTCCCTCCTGAAAGGAGAGTCGTCTCTGTAATAGGGGTGGGGGATGGGGCCTCTTGGGTGGGAAGGGGTAGTTCAGGACGTCCAATTGTCTTTCAAATCTGCAGTAGAACTCGTTCAGGTCGTTGGCCAGGCGGGAGTCGTTAGTGGTGTGGGGGGCTCTGGGCTTGTAGTTGGTGATCGGCCTGAGCTCTCTCCAGACAGAAGCAGAGTCGTTAGCAGAGAACTGGTGTTTTAGTCTCTCTGAGTACAGTCGTTTAGCCTCTCTCACCGCCTTGCTAAACCTGTCGAAGGGACTCCTTGAATCTGTCTCTATCCCCACTCCTAAACGCTTCCTCCTTCTCCAACCTCAACCTTCTGAGCTTTGCTGAGAACCAGAGCTTGTTGTTGTTGAAGTTCACCCTGGTACGTGTTGGAATACAGCAGTCCTCACAGAAGCTGATGTACGACGTCACAGCCTCTGTGAGTTCATCCAGACTATTGGTAGCAGTTGTGAACATATCCCAGTCAGTACAGTCCAAGCACGCCCACAAATGCTCCACAGCCTCACTGGTCCACTGTTTAGATGTCCTCACAGCAGGTTTACAGAGCTTTAGTTTCTGCCTGTATGCAGGAATCAGGTGGACCATGGCATGGCCAGAGTGTCCCAGTGCTGCTCGGGGGACGATGTGGTAGGCTCTACTGACTGTAGTGTAGCAGTGATCCAGAGTGTTCCGTTCTCTGGTAGGGCATTTAATGAATTGTATGTATTTGGGGAGTTCGTGGCTGAGATTACCTTTGTTAAAGTGGCCAAGTACGATAACGAGCGAATCTGGATTTGCTCGCTCCATACTCAGAATCTGGTCGGCGAGCATGCGTTGGGCCTCTTTAACCTGAGGACCCGGCGGCAAGTAAACTCCGACCAAAATGAGCGACGCGAACTCGCGAGGCGAGTAGAAAGGTTTACAGTTTATAAAAAAATTATCCAAGGAGCGGAGAACAATGTTGCAGAATCACTGTGACATCTACACACCAGCCACTGTTAATGTAAAAACAAATACCACCGCCTTTCATCTTGCCGGAGAGTGCTATGTCACGATCCGATCTTACAAGATGGAATCCTGCCAGTTGTAGCGCAGTGTCCGGGATCAAATCACACAGCCATGTCTCCGTGAAGCACAAAACAGAAGATGAAAGAAAGTCTCTGTTTTTCACCATCAGTAGCTGAAGTTCGTCCATTTTGTTGCACAGTGAACATACGTTGGAGAGGAAAAAGCTCGGAAGCACTGTTCGGATCCCGCGTCTGCGTAGCCGTACAAGAGCCCCCGACCGTTTACCCCTTGGGCGGCGTTTCGCTGCTTGAGCAAAGCCTAGCGCGGCTTTGACTAGAATGCCCACTAATTCTGCAGCTGGAAGCAGAAAAGTGGGAAATAAATCCACAGGAGTTGTTTCCCTGATGTTTAAAAGTTCGTCTCTTGTTAGGGAACTCCGAAAATCTTGGCAAAACACTGAATTAACAGACAAAACAAGACAAAACAGGGCGCACCGACCGGCTGAGGCTACCATCATCGGCGCCATCTTCTCACCAGCACGGGTGTGCTGTATGTAGCCAACCGTGCTAATCGGAGGTGTGGGACCAGTCCTGGACATCTCCAGGTCGACTCAGCCTTAAAATTAGAACCCAGTATGTTGTGTAAACATCACCACTAGGGAAACAAAGGCAGCCGGGCGTGGTGTTGGCCACCCATCCCCTCGCATGCCGTGCCAGCCTAACAGCACTTGCCCCAACAGTCTGTTAAGGTTATAGAGGGGGGATCTTTGTCTTTGCTTAGGGTTAGGTTAGGTATCATGGTACACACAGACACATACCCATTCTTTGGGTGACCTACGCCGCTCCATGCCTCGATCATGATAGATTGGTATGTCATCAGAGTTGTCCAGCCAACGAGGCTCCTGGTCCATCTAGAGGCGTGAAAAATGGAACATGCACACATTTTTGAGACAGCGCTGCTTTAGAGGCCCATATATAACAACCAAAGCACAACAGAACATGGCAGTGGTCATGTGTTTTTCTTCTTTCCTTTCAAATTTAAATTAACACAATAAAATAAGTATATCTACTTATCCCATTTTCCAATATGTTTTTTGTATATATAATTACTTCCAACAAACATGTTTTAACCATGTTTAATTACATATATGCTTTATGCTAGTCTCTTGTAGCACTCAAAACATAAAACCGTGAGTAAATCCCCACTGTAACATTTCTATATAATTAACTAAAATTAAATAACACTGACATACTGTCAAAAAATGCACAGGTGTATAAATAAAAAAACAGTTTAGTAACCCTTGACTATAATCTGTAGCAACTCTTGTCAACGGCCACATCTGAATCATCTTACCGCATACCTGTCAACCCCTTGTCAGTGCCCCACCTTATTACACATTCAGACCTTATTGGTCACCCCGTGCCCTTATAAATGTCAATGCTCATCCTACAAAGTCCCATCACAATGGAGAAACAAACAAATAGACAATTATTGTTTTGCCCAAATTGAAACGGCTGTACGCCTCCGCATGGACCTGAAAACTCAATGTCCCTGTACAAGAATACGGGGTATATCGTATGAGTTGACAGGTATTCTACCGGCATTCGTAAAATATACCAAGCACTTTTTGTTTGGGGGGGGGGGGGCTTATAACAGAGTATCAAATGAGATCTGTAAACGCTCCAGGATTGTACTTACAAATGTTGTCTTCTCTCTGTAACCGTGGTGACCCATTGGCATCATCCTCTTGTTGCCATGTGGATGCCACGCCACTGTGGGTTACAAACACATGTGCACACACAATTTATAATTGAACGTTTAACCAATGTGTTTTATAAACAGCGACGGCAGCTTGGGGCATAGCGCGCTGCGCTATGAACTCAAATCCTGAAATGAACTTCCCAGGCACGGCTAACATCAGTAGAGAACGGCTAACATCAGTAGAGAACAATACCGGATCTGGTGAGCAGCACCCACACCTCGTCAACCCACGCTGACTCGCGTCGTGAAGTATGGTCAAACAACTTCCATTACAGCCACGGAGAGGCCTTCATCCAGCGCTGGATTGACAAAGGCCTGTACATTATGCATTCCTTGTGTTTATGAATTTTAGGAAATGTCAAAAGGCAACAAGTGTTTGAGTGCAACAAAAAATAAAAAGGTTCATTAGACCACAAGAGTGGCCAATAACGTTTGTTTTAATCACAGTTGCTGAACACAAGCACAAATTGGCCAGCAATAAACAGGACTGTTTAAAGGTGTAATATATATGTTTCTTGAATATAGGGAGGTTGTGAGAACTAGGCAAAATATGTTAACCATTGTGTTCACTGTATCCTAAAATAAATAGAATGTAAAAAAATGACAGTCAACACAATTTTCTGACGACCAATTTGTAAAAGGACACTTTACAAACACGTGTAAAACCCAGTGGGATTGCTTGTTTTTTGAGGATTTAGCAATGTCAAAACACCAGTCAAACAATGAGGACATCTGATAAAGAATAGATGCATTTCACAGACAGGTGTGCTAGATTTTTTTCCTTTCCATTATTTAGAAGTATGAACAGTAACTCACCGCCTAATTAAACCAATTCAAAATGGCACACAAAATATTTGCAAACATTATAAGGACTTTAGTTCAAACCGACATTTACATTGCTTTGTTGTAGAGTCAATTCAAACTACAAAGCATATATCGAGCAAACATGAAAAAAATCTATAGAATTGGTTGCAGCTTTGTTATAATTTGCTCGAAGTTTTAGTCACTAGATATTCCAGCTCCTACAGTGGGCTTCTCGGCACTTTATCCCCCGCCCCCCCGCAAATGTGTGCAGATACTATTGACTCTATTACATGTAGGGTTTGTAGGCATATATGCCTACAAAATACATTTCTTTTTTTTGGGGGGGGGGAATATTTGGGGGGAGTTTACCATTTTTTAAAATATATTGGATAAACTTTTTACCCCCGCATCTGAGGGGAGGTGGGGGGTTCACTTACTATAACGTTTTGATTCAGGCATTCTGAAAGGCTCTCATCATTTTGTTGACAAACAGAACGCTGGGCTTTTATAATGCAAGTCAAGACGCTGTACAGAAATCGTGAAATTTACACAACGGTAACCCAAAAAAAAAGCCGCCCAACATACATGGGAAAATTGTTGGCCAAAATACCCTCTTACAAAACAGGGCCCTCTCAAACTTTTTCACTCCACGGCAGCCACTTTCGAGCTTGCTCGATCATCGAGACATAGGGCTCTCTACAGCTCCCTCTTCCAAGGGGCCTCTCTGCCAGCAGTAGGAGGAAGTGCACGGGTACACAGGTGGCGTGTAGACTGATTTTTTTTAGTTTCGCTCTTTTTTTATTCCCATTGTGCTCCCAATGTTATGCGATGAGACCAATAAAAAAAACCCATTCAGAACTCTGCCAGAGAAGTGGTTGAAGACCCTTCGGGTCTGAGAATTACCCCTCCAGAGCAGATATCATAGAGGTATCTCTGAGAGGCTTTTTAAGTGACCTGATCAACACGTTATGTATGGGGGGGGGGGGGCAGAGCAGTGCTTCCTCACAAGAAAGAGTCGGAGAATATTGTTTGAATTATCAAGAGCTCACAGGAGAGGAGCGGTGGCGTAGTGGTTAGTGAACTGTGCGCTTTGAACCTCGCTACTTGAGTTTGGGCGTCGAACTCGCCTGGTATGAACGAGGTCGTGGGTTCGATCTCGACCCTGACCCCTGTATATTTGGAGTTTGCGTGTCTCTCTCTCTCTCACACACACACACCGCAGTCTACAATACACACACACTAAACAGTACACTACACACACTAAACAGTACACTACACACACACAAACATTACACTACAGACAACAGTCTACAATACACACACTAAACAGTACACTACACACACTAAACAGGACACTACACACTGCAGTCTACAATACACACACAAACAGTACACTACAAATAAGTCTATATTGCACACACTAAACAGTACACTACACACTGCAGTCTACAATACACACACACAAACAGTACACTACACACACCAGTCTACAATACACACACTAAACAGTACACTACACACACTAAACAGGACACTACACACTTCAGTCTACAATACACACACACACAAACAGTACACTACACATACCAGTCTACAATACACACACTAAACAGTACACTACACACACTAAACAGGACATTACACACTGCAGTCTACAATACACACACACACAAACAGTACACTACACACAAGTCTATAATACACACACTAAACAGTACAATACACACACCAGTCTACAATACACACACTAAACAGTACACTACACACCGCAGTCTACACAAACAGTACACTACACACACTAAACAGTACACTACACACTGCAGTCTACAATACACACATTAAACAGTACACTACACACCGCATTCTACAATAAAGTACACACTAAACACTACACTAAATACCGCAGTCTACACAAACAGTACACTATTCGGGTGGTGGAGGGTTACGACACATTTATAAATAACGCGATCTAACCAAAAAACCTTTATTATGAATATTGGTCGCGAAAGCCTACGTGTTAAACTGACAGTACACTACACACACTAAACAGTACACTACACACTGTATTCTACACAAACAGTACACTACACACCGCATTCTACAATAAAGTACACACTCGGCTCAAGTCTGCAATAAAGTACCATACACTCGTCTACAAATAAATTACACACTACAGTCTACCTTTTACACTACAGTGCACACACACTAAACTTTAAAGTGAAACAAAACAGTACACTACACTGCAGTCCACAATAAAGTACACACACTCAGTTAACGTCTACGATAAAGTACATACACTCACCTACAGATACATTACACACTACACTCTCTACCTTAGTCTACAATACACACAAACACTAAACTTTATAGTTTTGCCCTTTCTTTGTCAAAAAAGGGTAAAAACCTATTCTTATTTTTTATACTTTGAAACTGCTGGAAAAAAAGGTAACACTACTGTAATCTCCTATCGTGCAAACAGCAATATTAAAATACAACGAATGCAATCACAAAAATATCGACGTGACTTTTTTTCATGATTTAAAAATTTTGCACTTGTTTAAAAACGTAAATAAGAGAACCCCCCACCCCCCCTTAATTGTGTATAAATATCGAGGGCCTAGGTTAGGCGAGGCGCTGGCAGCTAGGCCTCACTTTGCCTCAGCCCAGCAGCACCGGCGACATCAGACGCGGAAAGAGCGCGAAAGTTCGCGATGTTTTGCGTGCAACGAGTGCGCCAGTGCGAGCGTGTGAACCCGTAAACAACCGGCGCGCGATCGCCTCCTACGACCTCTGCATCATACACAATCGCCCACTTACACGGATACATTTTTTTAGGTTTCACACATGGGGTTCGTGCACTTCGCGGCGTGAGGCTTTGGGGCGACGGGGGTGGGGTTGGGGGGCACACAGATTCGACACTCGGGGCAATGAACACGACGCTCACTTACTTGCTTGTCGTGTTAAACTCTTTCGCCTCCGTTATTACCCCCCCCGCCCCCCACCTCTCTCTTGGACAGCGAAATTCGCTCCGTCAAAGCGGTGCCCCCCGCAACTCCACTTGGCTCGGGCCGTGCGTCATGACGTCGCCGCGCACTCACGAACGTCAACACGCCCTCGCGTACGTCACCACGCTTTCGAGTACGTCACCACGCACTCGCGCACGTCACCACGCCCTCGCGAACGTCACCACGCCCTCGCGAACGTCACCACGCACTTGCTTACGTCATTACGCACTCGTCACGTCAGCACGCCCTCACGTACGTCACCACGCCCTCACGTACGTCAGCACGCCTTCGAGTACGTCACCACGCACTCGCGAACGTCACCACGCACTCGCCTACGTCATTACGCACTCGGCACGTCAGCACGCCCTCACGTACGTCAGCACGCCTTCGCGTACGTCAACACGCTTTCGCGTACGTCACCACGCACTCGCGTACGTCACCACGCCCTCGCTGCACGTCACCACGCGCACGTCACCACGCTCACGTCACTACGCGCTGATTAGGTCATCGCGTTTTTGAAGCCCAATTTGAATGTCAATTGGCGTGTGGTGGTGGTGACGACGCTGATGATGATGACATCATTTGATGATGATAAGTATAATTATTTATAACTGCAGGAGAAATCCGATGAGCCATTAAGCTCTTTTTTCCCACAGATGTCCACTAGGGGCGGGTAAGAGCACTACAAATAACAGGTCCCTGCAGGGTGGGCTGGTAGGACAAGTCTCTGCGCTGTCTATTGCTGATTTTACACCCAACAGCACGAGATTTCACTTCGTTAAAGTATTGAAATGGGACGGACGGACACATTAATCTATTGCAGGCTGGTACACTCAGTTTACAACTTCGTTCCTACCAGTAAAACCAAACCATGTCGATCCTATGCCAGGCAAAGCCCACTTTAGTATTAACTTATTTTTCAGAAGCGGCCTGGCCACAAATGATAGCTCAACAAAGTGGATTTTTTTTTTCACATGGACATTAATAGCAGCAAAATAATCGAAACAATCTCAACGCGTGTGTTGTTTTATGCGAAGGGAAAACCCGGAGAAAAAAATCCACGCGACCACGGGGAGAGACACGCAAACTCCAAATACACAGCAGCAGGCGTCAAGGTTTGTGATCGAAGCCCCGACCTCCTGCGCACCAGGCGAGGTAGTTAACATCCCCTAGCCACGGTGATAATGATGATGATGAGACGAAAACTCCAAATATACAGCAGCAGGCGTCAAGGTTTGTGATCGAAGCCCCGACCTCCTGTGTACCAGGCGAGGTAGTTAACATCCCCTAGCCACCGTGATGATGATGAGAGAGAGACACGCAAACTCCAAATATACAGCAGCAGGCATCAAGGTTTGTAATCGAAGCCCCGACCTCCTGTGAACCTGGCGAGGTAGTTAACATCTCCTAGCCACCGTGGCGCGCCTCTCTTCAACCGTGATTCGCGGCACAGCTGACGGTGCGTCTCAGTCAGCCAACCCATGGCACCAGCTGGTTCTGCCCCGTGACCTTCCTGCCAGCAGCGAGGCCCTTCGACACTTCACGTGATAGCCTCAAAGTGCACCTGGACTGGCACGAACGCCGTGGTGACGTCACCGTTACTGAGTGGCGAACGGCGGGTCTTGTGTGATGACATCAAAAGTGCGCCTGGCATGGCAAATGCGCCGTGGTGACGTCACCGCTACTGAGAGGCGACCGACAGGTTTTGTGTGATGACATCAAAAGTGCGCCTGGCATAAGCGCTGTAGTGACGTCACCGTTACTGAGTAGCGAACGGCGGGTCTTGTGTGATGACATCAAAAGTGCGCCTGGCATAGCAAAGGCGCAGTAGTGACGTCACCACTGCTGAGTGGCGAACGACAGGTTTTGTGTGATGACATCAAAAGTGCGCCTGGCACAAGCGCCGTGGTGACGTCACCGCCACTTCGTGACGAACGGCGGTTTTGTTGATGACATCACAAAACCACGCACAGGCGCCGTCACCTCGCGAACATTACGCGAGGCCCGTGTGATGTCATCACGTTGGACGTAAAAACCTTCGCTTGCTTGCGCCGCGATGACGTCAACGCGTACTCACCGCCCTGCGGTTGTGGTTGGCGCGAGGTGGGGGGAGGTGTTTAAGGCTGACGCTCCATCAACCACTCGGTTACGTAAAGCGTGCGACGTCATTACGCACAGCGCGCATTCCCACAGCGTCGGACGCGATGGCGTCATCACGCACTGCTTCGGCGTGGCTTGAGTTCGTTTTATTGGGATCGATGCGAGACCCCAGAGATTGACACCGAGTTCGACGTGAGCCCCGTTGCACTGCGTACACACACGTGGGCATCCCTTTAAACATTGCACTGCTGGCTTATCCCTCTTCCCCGCTGTAAGGATCTTGCTGGATAATTTGACCGCTGCTCAGACACGCGTGACCCCGCAGACGACAATCTTAACGTACATTTAGTTAAAAAGAACGCCTTGAGTCGCTTAATGTAGTCTATAAAAACCGGCAATAGAATGAATTTGGTGGGCAGGGGCGTGCAAGCGTTGAGTGATGACTGCGATAGAGGGGTACTTGGCGGGTCACGAAAGAGCAGGGGAGGGACGGCAAAGAGTGGAGGGGGCCAGTGGAGTGAAGAGGTGAAGGGGCAATAGAGAAGAGGCGAGGCTTTAAGAGAGGAACGGAAGGGGGACTGCTTAATGTGCATGGGAAACCGTACATACAAGCACTACCCAGGCTCCAACCTGCTTAACTTCCGATATCTGTCGCATTCCAGGTCTTTTGATCACAGACAGAATTGTACCCTTAATTATTGAGATTTTGGCAATTGTCACGATTCAATGAAGGCCGTAATGTTGTTTTATTTAAGCTGAACTTAAATTCCGGCCCGCCGAACTTGTCCAAATATAATTTAATTAAATTTTACCTTTCTCCTGTAATGCCCCCATTTCCCCATTAGATGGCGCACTTTGACCGGGAGTTACGACATGTTTTTGTATTGTTCATGTTCGTGCAATTTGTTAAATTGTCTTGCAAATAAATGTTTTGTTACCTGTTAAAGGCCAAATCCTTTCATGTTATGATTTTTACATGTCATTTATATTAGTTCACACAAACACTCCATCCATCTGTTCCTGGCCCAGCCCCTCTGTTAAATTTTAGAACCCATTGTGGCCCACGAGTCAAAAAATTTGCCCACCCCTGATTTAGACTGTTGTCAACCCACTCACTACTTCTGGGTGAAGCCCTCCCAGGACCAGTGTAGGTCATGGGAGTTGGCCATACTTCACCACGCTGGTCATTGTTGGTTGGAGAAGGGTGGTAGGTTGAGATGTCAGTCGCCTCTGGCGTTAGTCGTGGCAATTATAAAACTGTCCGTTGCAGATCCCGTAAGGTCATTCGCAAGAGACTAATACTTATTATACAGCATGTGACAGCGTTATACAGCATGTGACAGCGTCATGGTTCCAAATTCGAAAATCTACACCGCAAATTACTCGCTTGGACTATAAATAGCGATCACTGCTCTCCAGTGTGTGGGGGGGGGGGAACTTTGGCCCGACCTTCCTGCAAAACGTCACCATATAGAAGCTATATTTACAGAAGCTATTTATCGTTTTAACACATTGGTAACGAGCAGTTCGCCGAGATCATGGGTCGGTAACTTTTCAAAGCAATTTTTTTTCGTCTTTAACTAATATATTTCCAGAGAGCTACTTGTACACGTGCACAAACATAGCGTGTATACGGCAGACGACGAACACATTCTGACTTTAACACAAAATAGGTGATGGAATAAACTGCGTATATTTAGTTTGTTTCCACTCCGCCTCCCTTCCCCCCCCCCCCTAGTTATTCTACAGTTTGACTGTGCATCGTCACCAAGACATTGCGTCGATGGTGAAAGGATTCGGTTTACGACGATCCGATTTACAGCGGGGTTTTCCAGGAACGCATTGTAACGTCTTAAAAGCGAGGGGGGGTGGAGGCGCCTCGACTAACACTCAAAGAGTGTGAAGGACCGAACAAAGTAAATTCAATCTTGACTCAAAGCTTTCGTGGCTGCAGGAATTCATATTCTTTGGGTCTTTCCGTAAAGTCACGTAGAACACATTTACCAAAAAAACAACGATTTCGATTTAAAGCTTTCGTGACTGCAATGATTCATCTTCTTTGGTTCTTTCGGTAAAGTCACGTAGAATGAGAATAAAATAATAAATTGATAAAATAAAATAACACAATAATATTTCACGACGTTTCGGCCACAACACAGGCCGCTTGTGTTGTGGCCGAAACGTCGTGAGAATATTGTTATTTTATTTTATCAATTTATTATTTTATTCTCATTCTACGTGACTTTACCGAAAGAACCAAAGAAGAAAAAAACTACGATGTTTCGATCGCATAGTTTTTTTGTAAAAAAAATATTTTTGCTCTTCGTGACTTTACCGGAAGACCCAAAGAAAAAGTTTAATTCAGTTTAAAAAAAAAATCGGCTGCCCGCAAGGGGGCACTCAAAGGGCCGCAAACAGCCGGGTGCGGCTACAGAGCCGCCGGTTGCTGACCCCTGCGAGATGTTATCTACCTCGCCTAGTATGCAGGAGGTCCGTTTTTATCTCCCGAGTCCTCCAGTTCCTCCCCCTTCCACATTTAGAATCAACACGCGTTTATTACAGTATTTGGTTACCATACATTTCCACATAAGCCACTTAGTTGAGCTATCATGTGTCCAGGTTGCTTCTGAAAAAGAGCTATATAGATCAGTGGTAAAATACAAATTTAGTTGATAGTTTAAATGTAAAGACCAACAATCGCCCAAGCTTTGTGGCCCTAACGAGGGACGGTCTGGCCAACTCCACATTGTGTAGTTAAAACACGAAGTGACACTCTCACTTTGTAAATCGGGAACCTCCCGTCTTCATCATGGCTCGAGCTCCCAATGTCTTCTTACGTATACCACTGCTTCAGATTTAAAGTCGCATGTGACAAAACATCTCATCAGATACAACTGTAGTTCAGTTCTTATTTTTTTTAATCACCAACCACATGCAAGCAAAAACTTAAAAAAACCTCGAATAAAATAAACTCCAGTGCATGCTCACTTTATTTTTACGTAATGCGCGTATTAAAATCGCTTTCATGGACTTTGTAAATTCATTTACTGTGGAGACTACGTTTAGAAATATGAAATTTGGCACAAATACGGCATGGTATGCATTACCCTATACGTATAGAAAAAAACATTGTATAACGTGATATCAACTTTACATTATGCTCTTGAAGTGTTAGAAATACGTTTTTATACAAATTGTTAAACATATTTAGGAACAGAGGCGATTAAGACTCAAAATATATATGCTAATCCCATTACATATGGGCTAAAAAGCTGAAATTTATATTACAGTCCAGCCTATATGCTTATAGCTAGCAAAATCGAAAGATCGAAATGTTATCATTGGTCCCCCAATAACGAGTGGTCTGGATGGTGATTGGATTGGCTAAGAGCCGCGTTAGCCTAAAATTCCCAATTGCTTTAAGTCAGCACTAAAACAGATACAACTCGCAACATCGTGAAGTAATTCGCCTCCCCTAGACGAGCAATTACATCCGACTGTTGTTCACCTGAACCTGGAAACACGACGTCGCGATGAAACTGATGATCTGGAATCCAGGCACTTTGCACCTGTCTCCTCTTATGAATCCTGTGGATTGTCAGGTATTGTGCTTCTATCACCTTAATGGACAATTATATGTGGCATATACCATTCAGGACAAATATGTTCATCAACACGTGCGCTTTAACAAAAAGTTGTGTGCAGTACTACAGTATAGTATATATTTTTTTTAAACAACCAACTTAGAAACCCGGGAAAATTTTAAATTATTATGGTGAGGTTAAAAACAATGTATTTACACGTGCCTTTTTAAAAGGCTGTAAACATCTCTCTGGATATGTGTTGTATCTTCTGGCAATCCTGTACTACAGTGAGATGTGCATAGGCCTCGGCAAGGTAAGGTACTTTACCGAAAGAACCAAGAATATGAGCCTACCTTTACCCTACCACAATACAATCACTCTACCCTTACCTTTAACCCTTTAGCAAGGTAAGGTAAAAGGTCAAAAGCAACGAACCTACCTTTTACCCTTACCCCATACAAATTACCCGAATACAGGGTAATTACTGGGGCACACTGCACATGAAAAAGGTTTATAACAGGTAAATGCTAGGTAGAGCGCTTTATATTCATATAGAATACTCTCGATCATTCCAATTTTAAATGAAGGCCACGGACTGCGCCACGGAGCTTTTAGCGAGCGGTAAACAAGGTATTTACCGGGTAATACTTCGCGCTACCTTTACCCTACCTTTCACCTTACCCCTTGACATGTCGACACCTTTACCTTTACCCTTATACCCGGTAAAAATGGTAAATTACCTTGCCTTGCCGTGGCCTGGATGTGCACTCGCACTTTTCGTCTGCAGCAAAACTCCCCGTTGCAAAAATTCATCCCATTATCCGCACCCTGCTGCGTAATCGTAAAGAATGCGGTTCAACGCGGCCAAAGCAATGCGTTGCCTGGCGTCCTCCCGAGTCAAATCGGGTAAATATTTCCACTTACAAAATTCACGACATTGGTTTAAAAAAAATGACACTCAAAATATTCATCGTCTGTAACCAAACCACGGTGTAATACAGTACGTTATTATTGCTGTACAGCGTATTCATGTATTTATACCCCGCTAAATAGTACATCATAAATAATTTAATTCTAATACCTCTAAATTTTCTGCCAACCGTGTCAATACACTTTTTTTCAAACAAATCAGTTTACGCTCTCCTCTAAAGCTACGGAGCTATTGAGTTTGACAACCATCCGCGTGAGGGGGTTAAGAGCCATTATAAATCAGCGGGTTCATCGATAAACGGGACAACCTTTCGAACGCCCTGCCAGTAATACTGTGGACTTGCAACGCGCGTTGCCTCTACAAAACTCGTCTTTTAAAAAGCGATCAACGATAAGAAGACGCGCAGCGTTGAGGAGAGTGCGAAGCCCTGGGAAAGGCAGTTGGCTGCATAGCTTATCTCCGATAAGGGAAGATGAATGTCTGCCCCTTAAACTATACAACCTACTACCTCAACCCAGGAGCCCACAGGAAAACACCGCCGGGCATCATTCACACCTCGCGTTGCCGCCGTGGCTTCACCGTTGCGTGCGCGCGTATATCTTGCCGTGACTCCCAAAACGTTTACAGTAGACGCATCCTTAATTGTCGTGTGGATTTAACCCCCCCGCCCCCCACTAACTGCCGATGCATCATTTGCTAAACCCTGCTCACGAGATCCAGGTCGTAGTTGTTGGGAGAGTTTGCTCGGTCGAATAAATGCCGCTGGTCAGTAGTGCACGAACGCTGCCCTGGAAAGCCAATGGGCCAACACATTTTATTTGTAATGTGGTGACAAGGCGGGATTGGTCTGCTGATGTGTCGTTTACCTTTAGACGGGAAACGTCGCCAAACTGACCTCAAAAAGTCACTGGATGTCGCTGGATATAACCGGGGGGGGTCAGCACACCACAACAACAGGAGCAAATTTTTGTTCGACTTTGCTAACAACAAAAACCTTAATATTTAAAGAGCCACAATGCAATGCGCATAACGTCACGAAGCAGTCACTAGAAGAGCCACGTGCGGCTCGGGAGCCGCGGGTTGACGACGTCTGATAATTAAAAAAAAACCTTTTAAAGTCGTCGTCGACATTGCCGCAAGAAAAGTTACCCCGAGTCTTACACGTGGTAAACTCGAACGACGACCCTTTTGATACCTGGAATCGTGCCACCCGGACAATTCATCAGGTCGCGTGCAGGCGAGAGATTGTGGTGATTTGTGGAGGCTTTCATCCAGCAGAGGATTGCTGTCGATAATGATAAGGCGAACGAATACATGGGCACTGTATTGTTTACGTTTTTATCAGTCACGCGAAATGATTATGAAACCTGGTTTCAAATAAAAAACTCTAAAACATTACGATTTGAGCAATACACAGGGCAGAATGCCTTGCATTATTTTGGTCAAGAGATGACTCCCGAACTCGCAGCACAATTGAGCCGAATAAATGCACAACGGACGAATGGAACGCGTCCCAAGGATCCCCACCGGGGAGACGGAGCGATAAAATCCGCTTGTGCAGGTGCGTTGTTGGATTGATCACGGCGGATGACACGCAGTAAACACACGTGTATATATTTTCTGCTTCATAATACGATTTTCTGTGTGCATTCGGTGGCTTAAAGCGATAGTTTTCAATGCGATTGTGAGCATGTGATGCAGGAAATATGTACGTTAGTGTACACGTCCTGATCACACACACACGCGTACTTGCAAAGCAATTTATTAATAAAACCGAGCGTATCTGAATCCAATTAGGTCGGATATCTTTCAAAAAGTAATCCTCAACAGATTGCCTGTGGTTTTTTTAATGTATGCCATTCCTTTGATGCATCATTCCCGATATATTGAGTACTGTACATTGCAGCGGCATCACCCGCACATTGTACGCCAATTGTTTTTGGAGGCGCGTATTGACAGACTTGCAGAGAGAGTGTGTTGGGTCGCAGTTGGTTATGGCCAAAGCGCTCTTATTGCCGACGTGCGATGCCGGGTCACAGTTAACAACCAGCGGTGAGCGATATCTGAACGGGTCCTGGGTTAACGCCCCCCCCCCCCTCACAAACCCACGGCCGGCGTGAAGTACGGTCAAAGAACCCCCACGACACTCACAGTAGCGGGACGGGACCTTCATCCACCAGTGGACCCCGAACGACAGAAGGCGAACAAACGAATCGTTGCGAACGGTGCACCGACGATGCTTGATAGCAGAAACATGGAAATTATTACAGTTTCATAAAAATGACACCTTGACCGACGGTCGGCGTTCGATATTGAGTCGCGGCAATGCCGAGGACCGTAACGCGTCCGGGAACAGACGCCGACGCAGTCACCAAATCAGCCGTCGTGACCACGTGCATGATGGTGGGCGATAGCAACAGACAAGCTTGTGGGGGGCCTTCACCCAGCAGTGGACTGAGCATGGCTGACGAGGATTCTCCACTCGAGCAGGGGCGCGCAGGGTTGGAGGATGAGGAGCAGTTTTGTGAAGCCGTGGGAAAGACAGTAGATTGTACAGTTACCCGTTTGGGATTGCACCCAAAAAACTATACAACCTACTACCTCATCGCACAGCCCACGCCACACCGTCCATCCGTGCCAGGGCCTTGCAGGAAGGGGGGGGGGGGTGCTGGTGAAAGGGCCGCTTCTGGCCTGAAAACAAAAAAAAACAGTGCTCGCTCATTTTACCATCCGCACCCCCGACTCGCACGGTTGGCTACGTATGGTGCGAAAAAAGTCCAACACGCGTACGTGCGTACATTTGCCGTGGCAGTTACGAAACGGTTTACACATCAAGACGAATGCTCGCGCAGCACAATTTGTAGCGAGTACCGGAACAACGTGCCCCGAACCAAATCAGCCCGAATTAAATTGGGTCACGTCAGACGTCACGGAAGCTAAGCAGGTTTGAGTCTGGATAGTTCGAGGATGGGTTATCGCTGTGCTTAAGACTGCTTGTGGGGGGCTACGTTGTGAGCAAGCAGATAGCAATGTAGTATAATACATTGTTGTAGAGAGCGGTCCAGATGTATCGTGATCCCAAATTGACACCAACCTTTTTTTTGCTTTGCATATTCATTTCTGTTTTAAATAAACCACAAGACATCTGGACCACCCCGTACTTGAAGTATGCTCTCACGTCTTCACCAACCAAACAATCCCCACAACCGACACTACGTGGGGAGACCTTCATCCAACAGTGGATTGACAAAGGGAGCTGTACAACATGACGCACAAAAAGATTCAGGCGACCCTTTGGCAATTAAAAAAAAATGTCATCCATTGAGCCACTTCACTGCCTTGCGTACTCGGTGAAAATGAGCCTTGGAATTCAACTGACCGCTGTAAAGTTGATAATTCGCCACTAGAGGGCAGCCCAGACCTGAAATGGCTTTGCTAACATCCAGAATCCATCCATTTCCACTTCGGGCGCTCAACTTAAATTTTGCCAGTCATCTCTGCCAAACCAAGCAACGGCAAAAAAAATAAAACGAGAACGGAAAAAGAGGCCACGTTGTTCTCTCTTTTTTTGTAGCCTCAAAAAAACTGGGCACAACCAAAAACTCTGATTGCGGCCAAGATCACCATGGCGCGATGAGATTTTTTTTAAGCGCCGATGAACCGGAGAGGGAGGGATGGCGATGTGGTGGGGAAAAGGGGCCTTCATCCAGCAGTCGATCGACGATGGCCACCGCCTAAGATTGCCTGAATTCTAAGCATGATTTGGTCCTGCAAACTGCTGAGTCATGAACATCGCAGTGGACAAAGACCTGTCGTGTAACAATTTGTGGAGGCCTTGATCCTGCAGTGAATAAACAATGGATGATGATGATGATGAGAAACTGATGTCCAACTTAACACTTTACTTACACTTCCATATTTAAAAAAAACCGCAAAACAAAAACCACAAATGCCCTGTACAGTAAAACAATGTCGAGGCCACAATAGCGTTACCAACTACATACAAGCGGGAAGTTGCCAAACAAAACCTCAAACATTGATTAGATGTCTCTTAAGAAATCCCTCACTACACATATGAACAAGTATCGTACACAGCTACCTGATGTTTTTCAACGATCCTTAATCGCTTCAAAACATGAATAATGTCCTCGTCCCAGAAAGTCGCTTTGATTAAAAAAAGTTCACTCGGGGAACCCAAAGTCACCAAATCTCGCAACAACAAGATGACAACTCTGCTGACAAAAGCCACGAATGCTGTAAAACAATCTCTGCGGTAGGGAGGTCTTCCCTGGTACTCGTCGTGTCAAACGTGGCCCACCGCAATTGGGCTTTTTTTGTAAGGCCGTGGTGATCCAGCTGTAACACCGACCGGCCCACATTGCCGAAGTATCCAGGGGGACCCCCGCAAGTCAGCAAGCAACACACAACGCTTCGCACATTTTATTTTTGTGAGATTGGCGGCGGCTGCCGCTGGAGATCCACGCGTCTGCATGTGCGGAGAGAGGAGATAGAGAGAGCATCCACGTACGGATGGAGGTGGGATCTTAAAAAAATATATCGGTGCAAATGAAAACGGACCCCTCGCGGTCCCCCCTTCAAGGGGACAGGAGGTTCTAGGTGCTCTCCCCCCTTTGCCAAGAAATTCCTGCCAAAAAGAATCAGGGTCTCTCGCGTTAGTCAGTCGCCAGCCAAGGGCTCTGTAGCAGCTGCAAAGTTTCGTGCCACCGTCCGAAACAATGGCAGGCGACATCTGAACTTTGGATTTTCATGGAACGACCCACGGGAGGCTGCATTGCAAAGGTGTTGTGTTCTGTGGCTCTGCTTCTAACAATAGCTTTAAACAAATAAAACCCTCACCCCGATGGGATGGGGTTGAGTTCGGAAGTGGTGTTATGCCCTTTACGAGGGCCCTTGGAAGCTGAGCTTGCGTTTTTTTTTTGCAAAGGGCAACGGCAAAATGTGAAGATGCAGCTGCCTCCTCTGCAATTACTTGCACAACTAGCAAGAGGGCAGTACAGCAAAAGCAATCGTCCTCCTGTACGTCGTATGTTGAATTTCTGTCGCACCGTACGTCGCCAACCGCGTGGGCAACCCCCGCATTCACAACCCACACACCCTGAACCATAGTGATGAAGTATGGTACAACAACCCCCTCCCCGCCCCGACTGACCCTCATTCATTAGTGGATTAACTAAAGTGCTGTAATGTTACATGGTGGTGGTCCAGATGTCATGTGACCCCCATTTCATTCTCTAAAATTAATTATTTTTTGAAACGTTTATTTAGAATCAGAAATGAATATGCAAAAGGAAAAATTACTGGAGGGTCAAATCATTGAGGGAGGTCATAAGACATCTGGACCACCCTGCATGTGCAGTAATTCACAACATCTTTCTGGCATATCTCTCTCTGCTAGGAAGGGCTTTTGTGTTTTAGTTTGCTGGCCTTCCCCCCCCCCACCTCCCAAATAGCTACGTAGGGTGCAAAAGAAGTTCAACATACTGTAACATAGTAGCACTGTGTAAGACGCCCCCCCCCCCCCCCCCCCATTATGTTAAAGTTGTGCGGGGTGCGTCTTATAATCCGGTAGGCGTTTGTGTCCCAGAGTTGTACAATTTTTTTTTACTGGACATCAATCACAAGCGTTGGTGTTCCGTCTCTTACTTTCTGGAGCGTCTTATAATCCGGTGTACACAATTTACTCTTATCGGGCAGCGCTATTGGCAAATGTGTTGAGTGATTTTGTTTTGTAATCTGGTTGTTGGGAGTGGCGATGGTGGTGGGGGTGTTTCTTTATAAGCCGCCGCCGCCGCCACCACTACCAACAACTTGTAACGGCTAAACCCAATAACTTTTTTTTAAGTTCTAGTTTTGCCGTCACTCAAAGTTTTCAAGTATTAGGTGTAGCCCTGTGAGCCATGCGGCTCTCGAGCCGGGTGCAACAGCAACAAACAAAATATGAACAGGGAAACATCTTAAAGCGACGACGCGCTACAGAAACATCCTGGGATAAACCAGCAAATCTTCCACACGAAAAAAATACCCCACCGTATGACAACTAATGTTTGTGCAACGTGGATTTTTTTGTGTGTGTGTTACAATAAAATAAATAACTGTACACGTGCGTGCCGAGCACGTGCAGAAAGAGCACAAACCGCACTTACATAAGCACGCTACTGTACTCGGCATTCCTGGGGACATAATCGCATCCATGTGACCGCATGCCCCGATGACTTACTGTGTACGGAGACCATCGTGTGTAGTTTATACACACACACCCTTATGATGACACATACACTCACAGTCGCGTGGGACATACCATATACATACATCTAGATGCCATGTGGTGTGGGTGTAGATACACACACAAAGACAAAGATCACCCGTACGGAATTAACATGCTGTTGGGGCAAGTGCTTAGCTAGCCCCCTATGAAGGCCGGCACGGGCAAACCACGCTCGGCCGCCTTTGTCTCCCGATGAGTTACAACGCAACTCATTTTAGGCTGAGTCAACCTAGGGGAGGCACAGGACCCGCCTGCAAGTTGCGGGGGAGGGTTGTTGGACCGTGAGCGGGATTCGAACTCGTGTAGCGGGGGTCCGGAGCGCCACCGCTCCCCACGGCACCAGGACACACAAATACAAAGATCCCCCGTATAGCCTGCACAGACTGTTGGGGCATGTGCTGTTAGCTCGCCCCCTATGAAGGCCGGCACTGTGGCACACGAGGGGGTGGGTGGCCAACACCACGCCCGGCCGCCTTTGTCTCCCCAGTGGCGATGTTTTTTACACACCGCACCAGGTACTCATTTGAGGCTGAGTCGACCAAGGGGAGGCCCAGGACCGGTTCAGATAATCGTCACTGGGTGTTGGCCGTGAGCAGGAATCGAACTGCGTGCTAACCGCTACACCACTACACACACGCATAGTGGACAATCATATAGCACTCGTATGAGATGTACCGTCTCCGTACATATACTTCATTCTGCATGTGAAACCACGAATACAGTTCTACAGTTTTCAATTCATTCATATGGGATGCGCATTAAATTATATTGTGTAACATACATACACGTGGACACCCTGTACGTGCATGGGTGTACACACAAATCCGTCCATACTCAAACGGGTTGTACATGTCCATATACATGTACTGTATATCCTGTATGTGTACAAAGACAAAGATCCCCCGTGTAGCCTTAACAGAATGTTGGGGCAAGTGCTGTTAGCGAGTAGCAACTTATGCAGGCCGCCACGGCACACGAGGGGGTGGGTGGCCAGGACCACGCCCGGCCGCCTTTGTCTCCCTAGTAGCGAAGTTTACTACACACCGCATTTGAGGCCGAGTCGACTTAGGCGTGTATATATATACACACACCCCTTCATGTACATACTGTATTCATATAGGCTATACTGCATATACATATTCAAAATGTGTAGTGGGTATATAATGCACACGAACGCATAAACATACTGTAGTGTCTAGTACATGAACAATGATGTACAGATACCCGTATATGTACAGCCCATTTGACAATGTACGTATATGTACACGTGGTTAACATACACAATGTGTGCACTAAATATGCACATGATCGTATACACACATCCATCGTACGATTTGGCGTGGATAGCAACCTTCATCCAGCAGTGGATTTGCCAAGGCTGCCGTGTGTATGGATTTACACATTCATATTTCACGGCCATTATGTAAAACACAGGTACGCACACACGTACTCGTAAACTCTACACACTTATGGGGGGGGGGGGGGGTAGGCTGTAGTAACATGCGCATTCATGTTGTGTGTTAAGTACGGAAGCAGTGGCTCACAGCGTGTTAATCCCCACAATCCGAGTTCGATTCCTGCTCGCGGCGAACTCCAACACCAAACAAAACCGGCGGCGTGGCGAGGTTTTTGATCAACCCTCATCACCTTGGCATGGCTGTGTGTGTGTGGGGGTGTGAAGGTCTTCGTCCATCCAGCAGTGGATCGACGTATGGCCGAAATGTGCGCACAGCACGCGGGAGGTTTTTACACGCGAGCCCTGTTTTTAATCCGACGGTTTTTGTTTTAATGAACAGGCACGGGGTCATTTTGCTAATGCACTGCTGGATGAGATCGTCTCCGCTGCGCTTTGCGGGTCGTGGTGGGGGGGGACACACACCATTTGGCCATACTTAACCACGCCGGTTAATGTGTGGCCTCGTAAAGACGGGCGAATACAGTGAGGGGAAAAAAAGGATTTGATCCCTTGCTGCTTTTGTACGTTTGCCCACTGACAAAGAAATGATCGGTCTATAATTTTAATGGTAGGTTTATTTGAACAGTGGGAGACAGAATAACAACAAGAAAATCCAGAAAAACGCATGTCAAAAATGTTATAAATTGATTTGCATTTTAATGAGCGAAATAAGTTTTTGACCCGTTCTCAATCAGACAGATTTCTGGCTCCCAGGTGTCTTTTATACAGGTAACGAGCTGAGATAAGGAGCACACTCTTAAAGGGAGTGCTCCTAATCTCAGCTTGTTACCTGTATAAAAAAGACACCTGTCCACAGAAGCAATCAATCAGATTCCAAACTCTCCACCATGGCCAAGACCAAAGAGCTCTCCAAGGATGTCAGGGACAAGATTGCAGACCTACACAAGGCTGGAATGGGCTATAAGACCATTGCCAAGCAGCTTGGTGAGAAGGTGACAACAGTTGGTGCGATTATTCACAAATGGAAGAAACACAAAAGAACTGTCAATCTCACTCGGCCTGGGGCTCCATGCAAGATCACACCTCGTGGAGTTGCAATGATCATGAGAACAGTGAGGAATCAGCCCAGAACTACATGGGAGGATCTTATCAATGATCTCAAGGCAGCTGTGACCATAGTCACCAAGAAAACAATTGGTAACACTACGCCGTGAAGGACTGAAATCCTGCAGCGCCCGCAAGGTCCCCCTGCTCAAGAAAGCACATATACATGCCCGTCTGAAGTTTGCCAATGAACATCTGAATGATTCAGAGGACAGCTGGGTGAAAGTGTTGTGGTCAGATGAGACCAAAATGGAGCTCTTTGGCATCAACTCAACTCGCCGTGTTTGGAGGAGGAATGCTGCCTATGACCCCAAGAACACCATCCCCACTGTCAAACATGGAGGTGGAAACATTATGCTTTGCGGGTGTTTTTCTGCTAAGGGGACAGGACAACTTCACCGCATCAAAGGGACGATGGACGGGGCCATGTACCGTCAAATCTTGGGTGAGAACCTCCTTCCCTCAGCCGGGGCATTGAAAATGGGTCGTGGATGGATATTCCAGCATGACAATGACCCAAAAAAGATGGCCAAGGCAACAAAGGAGTGGCTCAAGAAGAAGCACATTACGGTCCTGGAGTGGACTAGCCAGTCTCCAGACCTTAATCCCATAGAAAATCTGTGGAGGGAGCTGAAGGTTCGAGTTGCCAAACGTCAGCCTCGAAAGCTTAATGACTTGGAGAAGATCTGCAAAGAGGAGTGGGACAAAATCCCTCCTGAGATGTGTGCAAACCTGGTGGCCAACTACAAGAAACGTCTGACCTCTGTGATTGCCAACAAGAGTTTTGCCACCAAGTACTAAGTCATGTTTTGCAGAGGGGTCAAATACTTATTTCCCTCATTAAAATGCAAATCAATTTATAACATTTTTGACATGCGTTTTTCTGGATTTTTTTGTTGTTATTCTGTCGCTCACTCTTCAAATAAACCTACCATTAAAATTATAGACTGATCATTTCTTTGTCAGTGGGCAAACGTACAAAATCAGCAGGGGATCAAATACTTTTTTCCCTCACTGTATACGAGTTTGACATTCTCAGAATTGTAACTCGTGTTCACCAACGGTATTGTTTGTGTACGCCTGAAATGTTTGGTGCGTTGTGGTCTATATTATACTCTCCAGTTGTACAAACATTCTATGTAGTGTCTTACAAACGTGTAGCCTTGACAACAGGCTGTTGGGAAAAGTGCTTTTAGCGAGCACATATGAAGGCCGACAAGGCACACGGAGAGGTCGGTGTGAAACAGAACCAGGCCGCCTTTGTCTATCCAGGGTGGATGTATATACACACTTCACCAGGTACTCGTTAACGGCCGAGTCGACCTAGAGGGGGACCCATAACAGGTTTGGATATCACTCGCCGCTTGCGATCGCCGTGGCCCCGAATTAAATTCGGATTGTGTGCTAATCACTGCAACAAATGTCCCTATATATATACAGGCACACCTACTGGGCATCTGTGAAAACGAGCTCGTCAGATTCCTCCAATGTAAATATTCAGATTCTATACAGTAAACATACACAGTACAATGTATGAATATCCCAGGCTCAAGTTTGCTTAGCTTTTAATTTGGCAGATTCTGGGTAATTTTGTCATGCACACACTGCAAATGTGAGTATCATTCTGCAAAGATCCTGGAGCGTTTTTTTTCACATTCCTTTTATTTTCTAACGAAAATTAACCACGTCAACGTAACGTGTCGTATATATTTGTACATTGAGCGCATATCGTGGAACATATTGGGTATAACAATTAAGTGTAATGGTTTTTACCCAGCCAAAAAAAACCTTTAACAAATATTCTTCAATTTTTTAACTTGTATATTTATTACACTGTACTGGTAATTTTTAAGATGCGGTCTATTGCATCGGCACACGGTGTGTGGATATTTCCTGGGAATACCTTGCGTTGTAAACCTTGGAAGGTGAGGTGGCCAGGTGATGGCAGTACATCAATGGATTCTTAAATACATCTGTGTGGAGCTTTGCGTATTACCCCGTCGCGTACGGGAGATTTATCCGGGCAGCCCGGTTCTCCCCCATACACCGTTCATCAATGGAACTCGCGAAACAACGCAGGAGCCACCATGAAAAAAGAGATTCTTCTTGAATAAAGGGTATTATTTGCTTATTGTCGTGACCTCCTGCACGTGCGTAGCAATATCATGGCACGATCCGCAACATTCACTCAACGGTGGGCACCACGTTTTGACCAACTCCCTGTGAACAAAAAAAATACGAACCTAAGAGCGCAGCTGGAGGGAGTTGGAAATTCAAACCAACAGCTCAAGGCAAAAACGGGCTCAGTCAGGGGCAGAGGGGGTGCCAAACTTCAGCCTACCCGGGACCGTCTAAACGCGCGCACAAAAGTACGCACTGTGCCCTGCCAACACGCTCGACGCTGTTCTGCACCAACGCACGGCCAAGCTCTCCGCGCGCCCTTGGCCTCTGTTCCTGCTGCCCCACGTGCACTGGTGGGACCCAAAGATCCCCCATGTAGCCTGGAGAGACTGTTGGGGCAAGTGCTGTTAGCGAGTAGCACCTGTGAAGGCCGGCATGGCACGGCACACGAGGGGGTGGGTGGGCAGCACCACGCCCGACCGCCTTTGTCTCCTCATTGGTAATGTTTACACAGCCACGCCAGGTACTAATTTGAGGCTGAGTCGACCTAGGTGAGGCCCAGGCCCAGTTCGGATAATCGCCACGTGAGTTGGAATCAAGCTCCAGTTACCGGGTTCATAGGGCAGTGCGGTAACCGCTACACTACCGCGGTGTGGGCAAAAACGCACCTCTCTCATGCGATGTTTTCAGGGTCTCACTGCGCGTGTCATTCGGCACGTCGTCCGATGCTTCATACCCACGTGGTGGGGGAGCTTCTTCAGTAGCCGAATTCAATCTTCCCCCGTGCGTTTGAAGATACTTCGGAGAACTGAAGGCATACAGTCTCAGCGCAAGAGTTGAATTCAGTCGCTCAAGAAGCTTCCGCGCACGCCTAGCGAAACACGTGGGACGTCGTGCCGAATGACACGCTGTAAAATAAAGAACGTATTTGTAAAGATAATTATCCAAAGAGCATTGCCTTCCATTGACCCTTTCCCATTCCGATGACGTACTTGTATGTAAATGTACATCATCAGTTTTTCTTCCGATTCCGTTCCAATGACGTATACTTAGAATAAAAAATGTATTTTAGCGATACGTCTTCCGACCTGAACACTCCCAACAAGGCCATGCCGGAGGACGTGTGGCACATTTTGGCGTCGGCTATCGCAGAGTGCGGTCGTGTCGCTCCGGTTCTCTGCCATGAGTACAATGTCTTTAAAAACAGCGCTACGGCTCTCTACATAAAATTTACTCCGAACCACTCGTTCGTTTCGAGATTCAGCGGTGAACGGGACACCCACCGTGCCACTTGCAGACGTCTTGGAACAGGAAAAGGGTTTTAAGTGGATGTTACAGAACCCCGTGACGTGTTCAAACGTGTAGGATGTTATGTTAGAGTGATGCCCTTGATTTTTACCTTGTGTTGTTGTTCCGCACAATGTCCGACATTTGAGCCCCAGGTGCTGCTGGAAGCCTCTCCAGGAACTGAATTACAACTCCTCCGTGTTGAGAGAACGTATGGCTGGAGCTCCTACAGCACGTGGAGCAAAACGTCGGACAATATCCCGAACGCGTGGTAAAACCAAAAAAACAATCATCCTCATAACTGAGAGGGTTCAATTACGTGGAGATTAAGAAAGATGATCTATATCTAGTGCTTAAGATTTACACAATTGTCATATACAGCTCTCGTGTATTTGGATTGTAGCAAGTGATGTTCGGCACGATGTCCGACGTTTCACTCCACGTGCTGGGATCTTATTCAGGAACGGAATTCAGTTCACGTATACGTCGTTCCAAAAACAAACAAACAAAATAATGCATTTCCGAAGAAGCTCAAGAAAACCGAATTCAGCTCCTGAAGAAACTCCCAGAACGGGCAGCGGCAACGTCAAGTCACCACGCGGACGATCGATGCTCGGTATAACCCGAAAAATCGTTGCGTCGGGGGAGCTAAGCAGCAAAGCCGTGAAAATCTACACATTCCCGTCGGCCCCCCCTCCACCCGGGGAGCCCTCGCAACGCTTCCCCCCCCCCGCCCCCCTTGGAGCAAACAAAAGTGTCGAGGGCTCTCTCTTTCTCCCTCGCACACGCGCGCTCACTCGCTCGCACACACACGCGCTCACGCACGCGGCCGCCCTCCCTTTCAAACCGGCACGCTTAAAACCCCGCCCCCTCCTCGCACACCCGGGGAGGCAGGGGTCAGTCACGGGCGATTAACCCTGGGGGGGCGACGAGGTCAAATCCCCCCCCCACCCCTCATCGCGTTGACACCATATGGCTTTGGAGCGGCCGCCACCTTGTGAGGTCCCCCGGTCCCCACCCCCCCCGGAGCAACCTTATGTCATGTCATCGCCGGGCGCACAAACACTCCGTCAAAACACACAATTCAGGGGTCAAAAGGGCAGTTCTCCAATAGACCTTTAGCACAATAGCCGCGAGCGACGACACGGCTCACCCACCCCACCCACCCCTACGCTGTTCCGACATAATTGGGAGCTTTTTAAGGCCGGCGTATAAATGTCACGCGTTTTGTCGGCATGGGCCGATGGCCAGCCCTTTAAAAAAAAAAGAGAGAGAGAAATTGCAACTCAAAGAACGAGTAACTCCTTCCTCCCACGTGCCAGATCCAACGTCGCGACAGCAGTGACGTCTCAGAGATAGACCGCCGTTTGAAATTCGAATGCGTTTCGTTTCACGTTCGCCGCTTGCCAAGCGTCTGCTTCAGCGCGTGCGTTCGGAAATTGACGCCGAACACACTTGTCTGCAACGGGAATTCCCTCATCTCGTTTGCGTGGTTGCCCTGTGGACTATTGACATGCTATATGCATTGCTAACATTATTATTAGTTATAAAGCCATTAAAATACCCTCTCTTTGCTATTAATACTTCAGAATCAATCTTAAAAGCTGGACAGCGTGCAAGAAGAATTTAAGATTCTCATGCAGCCATAATTACAATGAACCTGAGACTGGATATTGTCTTTAAAGGTAACGGCGCAGCCTGACAATTGCTCGCTCAAACCATTGTTTACAAAACGACTTCCATTGGAAGGAGCACTCGAGAGCCCCTATAGTTGGCATTACACCTTTTACACGCTGGCCATAAGTCTCAGGAAGAGGTGACAGTACCCACACTTACCCCACCACACGCGGCTTGCAAACTACTCTTCTGTGCCAGATCTCCCCCAAGGATATCTAGCCCGGGGGGGGAGGGGGGGGCGGCGGTGAATAATGCACAAAGCACTATCTGCCGAAACGTAACTCACCCCTCGGCCAACACTCACGAAGCAGTGACAGCCGATCATCACGTCACAGCACGCAGAGACTTGTCCCACTCTCTCTCCCGACGGCTGCCGATGGGAACTGACTATTGCCATCGTCGGGACCACAGTCAATCCACCGCTGGATTAAGGCGCGCCAAAAACGCAGCCACCCTCTTCGCAATCCTGCGATGTAACGGTGCGTCTTACGGCACCTGCAGACGAACCGATTTCATCGCTCCGTCTCTTTTGCAGACGTCTCGCGGAATGCGTTCCAATCCTCGGTTGCCACTGCCATCGTTATTCTTGCCCCATCGGTCATCCCCGCCACCAGCCCCCACCCACCCCCCACCCTTCCCAGTGACGGCATCTTGCCCAAGCCCACTTTCTCACTCGTTGTTTAAACGATATCATGAACTGCACATGTTCTCTAATCCAAGTGTTCCTCTTTCTGTCTCTGAATGTAATGCCAAGGGGCCACCCCCGACAGCCCTCGTATTGTTTCCTACACGCTCGTGGCTTCCTCCCTTGCGCACGGTGCCTTGGCGGTTACTTTGCGAGTGAAACGGGCAGCAGCAGCAGCGGCAGCAGCGGCGGCGGCATGCTCAGCCCCGCTTCTCTCTGTTTTAAGCCGATAAACTTGCAGCGTGAACTTCACAGCTACCGCCCATTCCCCCCCCCCCCCGAGCACACTCAAATGTTCCTCTCACCGCGACTGCAGGCGGCCTGTGGTGATGCTGTTGAAGAGGTGGGTGGGGTGGGTAAGGGGTGGGGGGGGGCGTAGTGGCAGCAGCGGGGGGTTAAGGGTTGGGTGCTAGAGTTTGGAGGGCTTGGTGTGGTTCGTTAAAACACCCCATCAAGGTGCGATGACAGCGTTGTGGGTTGCGTGGCGTTGAGACTGAAGTTGTGGGGGGCGGGGCGGTAGGGAATGGCGGTGACGGTGCTGGAGAGGGATGACAGGCCAACTGCAGATTTCGTGAGCCGTCTGGCTTACTTCCTTCCTCCTTCCCATGGCCACTGAGCCCAGAGTTATTGAAGGACCTGCAAAATAAGAAAAAAAAATACACAGGAGCAAAGCAGAGAGGTTGGTTTTTTTTTTTGGAGTATTGAGAATTTCTACATTTCTCTTGAGGGGCTGTCTAGAGCCCCCTCAAGTCGAGGCAATTTCCGCCAGTAGTGGCACGGGCATGCAGCGCTGCACTTCACCTATTTTACGTGTTACGGATTAACGGTGCAGTGCAGTGGTTAGTTCACTGCAAACGTTAACCAGGCGATTCTGAGTTTGATTCCCGGATACAGCTCATGATGAGCAACAGCTGGCAAGTGACCAGCATTATGAAGTATGGTCAAAGAAACCACTCCCCCTGACAGACCAAACGGTGTGGAGAGGACTTTTATCCAGCAGTGGAATGACAAAACCACTTCAAATGATAACAATGACCGTATTCTCCGGATTGTAAGATGCATTCATTTCCCCTGTATTGGAAACCAAAGTTGGCATCTTGTAATCCGGCAGTTGTGTGCATGCATGCATGTGACCAGTTTATACAAGACTTGACTGACACCAGCCACAAGTTACAAGTGCGTATTACTTTCCGGAAACGCCTGCTAATCCAGAGAATAAGGTATTATTATTATTAGTATTCTTACATCCATACTTGCCAAACACACTCTCGCGTATCTTTTTTAATACCTAGAAAGCAAAATAAAATAACGGGCGCTGCCTGTGCGTTGCTTATCTGTCCCACTGTACAAAGGCCCCGCTGGGCGGCTGGCTGTTGTCAGGGAGAGTTTTGCGCGATGTTTATTGAAACCACGGGGTCCAGTCAATTGCGCGTAAAGTGCAATTCCCGCTCGCCCGCCGCTACGGGAGAGAGGACTGGACCCGGCGAGGAGGAGGAGCAGGAGCAGCAGCAGCAGCAGCGTAAACAACGCGCTCTGGCAACGTGCCGCACGGAGAGAGGGGCAGGAAGCACGGTGGCTCGCCGTGAGCGGCTCACAGCGGGCTCTCGTGCGCCGGTTCCCCCGGTTGCGTTCAGGGCTCGGTGGGGGAGGGGAGGGGGATGGAACCCATCAGCCGACCGTGTTCGACGAAGAGATTGGAAATCGTTATCGGCAAAATATTTGTTGTGGACGATTACTCGGGCTCCTTGATAAGAACGGATGCCGCCCCCCCCCCGCCCACATCTTGCTTTGTGAAGGCAGGAAACCCCACCCCACCACCCCCTACAGACAGGCCCAGCGTGCTTACTGGGGGTTGGTTGAAGGCGGGGAGGGGATAGATAAGTCGTGCGAGCTTGCGTGGTGGTCACCCAGCCGAGCACCGTCCAGGCTCACACATGCTAAGCTTCGGGAGATTTGATTTGGCGTTTTCCAGGTGATTTGGTCACAGGCAAGTTACATGAGTAATTATAACTAATTATAATATTTACAGATTATATAGCGTCTTTCATTTAAAAAAAAACATCTCGTCATTTTAAGACAATGACAATGGGATTCGGGTGGGCTTTACCTGGTGCTGTAAAAAAACAGTTTAGTTTTGTATATATTTTTTAAAGCGATTTGTTCACCTTTCCCATACTTTGCACTCCTGTCGTGTTTGTGCATTGTTTGTGGTTATTGCAACGTTCTGACCCGCCCCTACTGGGCATCTGTGAAAAAAAGAGCTTTATAGCTGATCGGATTCCTCCAGGATAAATATATATTCTGATTCTGGGTTTGAAGCGGCCGAGATAAAATAGAAATGTCTTCTGAAAACTATCAACCGTAATTAATGGAATTTGCCAAACATCATAAATGCACATATGACCCCTCCTGAAAGTATCTTGGGACTCAAATGAGACTTTCCTGGGTACTTCATTGGCATTAGTATGATTATTTTTAAGCATTCATGTAATTACATGAACCCCCTACCCTCACTTCCTCCTGCCAGCGATTCTACAAATTGTCACAATTTAAGGTTGACAATCCGATTGAAGCACAGATTAATTCGTACCATCAATTGTATTTTTTATTTTTAAATGTCCACTGCGGTGAATGTTGCGGCGGCCACGAGCGGCTTGCAGGGCATCACGCCAACCCATCACAGCACGCTGACAATTAATCAACGAATCATTGCACATCTAATGGCCATAGTGGCTCTTTCCTTTGATGGGCACAGAGGCACACACGCGCACACAAATACGCATTACATATTCAATTCACTGGGGCCTGGCATACACCAGCTGGGTCCTACTGTATAACGTTGGCAATTGAATTTGAAAAGTAACATTCGCAGGTGTTTGCAGCCCCATGGGGAGACGGAGGGAGGGAGGAACGGTGAGCGTTGGGGGCTAGGAGAGTGGGGGAAATCTCCCGGGCACAGCTGAAGCGACCTGACGATGGTGGGAAGTAGCGGGGAGGAGGGGGGGGGTAAAACCGATTTTGTAGTGGTGGCATCACATCTACTGGGGTTGGCAGCCAGCGATGGTGGTGGCAGGGCATCGTAGTGATGAGGTTGGGGGGTCGGGGGGGGGTGTCTGGAGAGAAGAGAGTTTAACTGGGTGGGTGGGGAGTGGAAGCTGCGGAGGGGGAGGTTGGGGCAGTTGAAGAGGGCGGCATTGGCTGGGGGGACAGGGGTGGTGGGGGGTGCGGCAGTTTCGTGTGGCGATGGAGAGAGAGACCCGGGGTTAGCAGTGGGCGCATGCACGCACGCACGCACGCCAGGCACGTCGCCTTGTCTGGGAATGCGGCAAAGGGGGCCCATGCCAGCCTAGCTCTCGTTGTGTGCCAGTTGCCAAGCAACCACCGCCTTTTTACATGGGGCGGCCGGGCGGGCCGGGGAGGGTTATGGCGGGGGTGGGGGGGTTGGCGTGGGATCGATGTAAAAATATAGCCGTCGCCGCAGCCGCCGCCGCCACCACCACCACCAACACCGCCGTAGCCACTGCCACACCGCCGTCTTCTCTTCTGGGCGGCAGCAGAGGTGTGGGCGAGGTTCAAACCCAGTGAGCCGCAGCAAGATTTTTTTGGCAATGCCAAGCCCGGCATTGACACCCCTGCCTACTCCGCCCCCAAGCCACCAAAACCCAACAATAACTGCCCTGTCCTTCAACTCTCTCTTTCTCCCTAAGGCGGGTTTCAAATTAACTTTTTTTTTATATTTGTATGTACTTGTCCCCATACGCAATCGTCTGTGAGCAAGCAGCTTTGTACTCGAATTGTAAATATTGTGGCTATGCTCTCCAACACACCGGGTGTGCTGTACTAGTAACGAATTGGCATGTTCTGTTTACGTGAAAAACCTTTCTAATTGGCTGTGTCGGGTGGTGGTGGGTTTAACGACACATTTATGGATATTGGTCGCGAAAGCCTTTGTGTTAAAATGTGCCAGCCTTTCTTGGCCCCTGTAAAGAATGGCACGAACAGAAATTATAACCAAATGATTATTTTAGTCGAGTAAGTGATGATTCCTTGAATGTACGGTGGGAAAGAAGTTCAACATACATACAATGAACATCCACGCTTTGCAAAAACAGAATGGACATACACACACAAACACTCCGCACATTACATTCACAACACAGGATTACATAAAATATTTAAACTACTATAGCCACGTACTGCACACACATGTATGTTGAACTTCTTTCACACCGTACATTCAAATAATCATCACTTACTCGACTAAAATAATGATTTGGTTACAATTGGTATTAATGAATGAGAAAACTTGTTACAGTATTTAAAAAAAACATCGGAGCTGCTCACTAATAGGATAAAAATATTTTCGGTCGTTATATTTTGTGGAAATTAATGGACTTAGGTCACCGCGAATACATTTTAAATAGGCTACATGTAACCGATTCCATATAATCACAGTTATAACCAGGACGCCACTGTGAAAACAACTGAAGCAACTTACACGAAGACATTAAATTAAAATAAGCCAACTTTTTCTACTCATTATTTTTTGGGGACCCAGTGTCTGTACAAAGTCGCCCATCTCATTTTATAATAACTACCAGGGAACACGTTTATGAGACTACAATTCAGATTTGCAGGTGGCCATTCATGGCCATCCGGATCACGTCCGCCTTCCCGAGCAGCAAAGTATACTGACGCACCAATTGATCGATTCCTATCGATCCTTTCAGCTTTGCACGATACACGCCTCCAATCGTGCAACTAAGAATGATCGTCAATTGAAAGCCACCGCATTTACTACGATTCTTGAATCACAACCAATGGATCGCGGCAATTAATTGAATCACAAGGGAGGCGAATCATGAACACAGCTCATTTCCTTTGTCATGTCGCCTGTAACGCAAAACATATTTCAGGCCAGTATGAACTAAGTCAAGCCAGGCGAGGTTTAGATATACACCAAGTCCTCGCTTAACGCGTGTTCACACTAGAACGTGTTTTTGCTATAACACGGTTCTTAAAATTCGGGAACACTTTTCGCACAATGGCGGAACGCCCCGGTTATAACGCGAGAGCGCCACTGTGCTATGGAGTTAGGGCCAAGACACAAAAACGTTTAAACATTTACCTTTTAAGAGGCACCGGTTATTGCCGAAAGTGGAGTTTTTTTTTATTTTACTTGTGCACCACCACCGTCGGACACAGCGTTACGAAAAAAATGTTTTCAACCCTTAAAAGATTGTCAAGGGTTAGCATATACCGTGGCAAATTCTCTTCCAAGGTTTTTAAAAGGCGGCGACGAATGCTCATTAGCCATGCAAGGTTGCTTAAAACTGTACCAAACGTATACGGCAGTTTAGCCACGCGAGCAATTCAGTTCCATTCACCATCTGCGTGCAGCTACGGCGGCCGAGATGGACTGCGCGTGCCTCGTCACACCACTGCTAAATCTGCCCAGCTCGTGATTTTTTCGCTTTGTGCTCGTTTTAGTTTCTTATTTTTGTCCCACGCGCGCACTATTATATTGCCATGGTTGCCACCTTACAGCATCTCCGAGATGCCTTCACTGCATTTAGACGCCGTATAAATTTCAAATCATTATTATTCTTAAAGCATAGACGTAGGTACTCTTTTGAGATTCCTTTCACGTCTGCTGCATGCATGTACGTTGAACTCCTTTCGCACCGTATGTAGCCAACCGTGCTAATCGTAGCATTATCAAACAGATTAACAAAATAGCTATAGTCCAATCAACCACGGGGGCACAGAGAATTTAGGAAAGGTTTCTCTACCATCGGCCACACCCACGCTCTTGGTCAGACTGGTGCCAAGCGCCTTTTATGGCTCAAAACTACGCTCCCTTTATCACGGCGTAGCTTTGGCGTTTTAGAAAGCATGCATCCCTCAAAGACCTTGCGAATTTAAAATCTGCTCTGTGACCCACCTACAGGAGCAATTGATACCATTACAATAACCGACAGTGCTTTGTCCATCCACCGGCGCGTCGGTCATGTAGGGGTGGTTTGACCATACTTTTCAAGGCTTGTTGGTGTTTGTTGAAGGCGCTGCGAGCCAAGGACCGGTTCGGATATCGCTCATCACTGATGTCAACCGTGACCTAAAGTCACACTCAAATTACCTTGCGACCACCCTTTGAGAAAAGGTCAATAATGATGAGGATGTTAACCCACCGTTCCGGATATGCACACGAGTGGTTATGAACGTCTGGAAAGTTTATAATTCGTATTATTCTACCCTCTTTGGGGTCAGGGAACAACGTAATGTAATTTAAACGGTTACACATTAGCTAGCGGCAGCTTAACGACCTGACATTGACACATGGCTTTCGAAAGTTTATACAGCCGTGTGTGTAAGTGGAACATTGCTAATGAGTTGTCTCTGCAATAGCTACATTTGCATTTAAAGTTGTCATTTGTAAATCTTATGTTACGTTCATTGAATCGCACACCAGGTGTGTGAACGTTCTTTATTATTTAACAAATCGTGTTACCGACAACAGCGTTGATTTCCTTTCCCCATTTTTATAAAGCCAGATTCTTCTCTTTAAAAAAATGAAAATATAATACATAATGTGTTAAGAATACAATACAATAATGTATTTGCTTTGTTTGTGCAATATATTGGGTTATGGGAGTCTCTACTACGTAAGACAAACACACGCAAGAGAAACGGGGGCTTGTGAATGTATTTGTAATTAACATATAAATACAATTAAACTGTAATTTATTATATCACAATTTTTACAATCCCTGAGCTATATAGATGAGGCCTTCAAAATAATCCTAACAACAATCCAATTGGTGCCACAAGTTAGCTTCTTGGAAAGACTTCTCATAATCTTGTTAGATTTTGTTTTATATTTTTACCTGGATAGCCACTCGAGATGGAACATCTCGCTTGCAAGGGTGTACCCCGGGGTGTCACTTTGGGGTGTCAAGTGATGCAAGCAAGCAAACGCATAATGACATATTTACACAAATATTGTTGAAAAGATATGACCGTTGCAAGTTAGGTACTATTCATTTTCACACATTGCATGATTTTTTTTCTTGCAGTCCCGAATATAGCTCTTTTTGCAAGGAACGTCGAGCAAATTTTTTCTACTAAAATTTTCAGAGTCAAACCCTGCTAAAAAAAAAAAGTTGTTCAGGCCACGTGGCCGCTGTTGGATGCGAGACATCGTTCAATCGAGGGACACTGTGACGAGTCAGCGCAGTCGCACGCGTGTTGAACGTCTTTCGCCACCGTGCGTAACCAACCGTGCTTGTCGGTTGTCCTCGACGAGGAAAAGATTCCTCCTGGTGCTCGCCTGCCTGGGTTTGACCTTCCGCAACCGTGACAAGAGCCCTGGCCCAACAGGATCTGAACCGACCACCAAGGCCTCCCCCCACCTCCTCCCCCCCCCCCCCCTCCGTGTGCAGCAAAGACTGCAACAGGTAGAGAAGGGGGCTCAGGCGACAAACCAGAACTGCAGCTGTGGTGGTTCGAGACAAGACGATGACGCGCAGCGTCGAGGGCTGCGTCCGCTAACCAAGCCCAGCGGCGGTCTTGAGGACGACGTCGCTTTCTGACCACGTTGGAAAGCCGCCTGGGCTCGGCGCATAAACCCAACAACACCTTGAAGTCAACAACGAGCAGCGCTCGCCACGGCTATCCAGAAAATAAAAGAGTGGGCTCTTGAGAGCATTTCTGACACATCGCAGCCGTGAAAACCGACGTCGCCCGATACATTTTGTCAATTGGGTTATTTGCTCTTCTTGTGAGACCTTACGTGATGCTACATAAAGGAAAACGCACCCAGGCTGCAATGTTATATAAGGAGGCTTTGCCGTACCGTATTGCTGAATACCATCGCTGGCCACGATCAATCCACTGGTGGATGAAGGCCTCCCCCCCAAGCCGTTGTTATCTAACACGGTCTTGCGATGGAACACGTATGTGCATATAGCAATGCAATGTTACTTTGTATCAGTGTGAAAATAACGTGAAAATAAACATTCTATTTGTTGTATTTATCATGTGTAATAGGAATTGGATGTATTACATTTACATGCACCAAAAATGCATTAGAGTATTTTTACTTCTCAATTTTTAAAGAGAGCTACATTGCCACGTATACATTGCAGATGCGTCTGTGGTAAAACACACACATATAACTCGGCTTGTACCTCACATACATGCATCACAACCAACATACACGCTTTACAAAAACAGAATGCCTCCTTTCACATATATATACACACACACAAACACTCGGCACATTAAATTCACAACGCAGGATTACATAACAGAATTAACTACGATAGCCATGTACTGCATACACATATGTATGTTGAACTTCTTTCGCACCGTGCTTAGCCAACCGTGCTCATTGGAGGTGCGGGGGAAGGACAACAAACTAAACACAAACAACAGTTTTAAATAAATGAGTTTACAATTTTGATTGTGGCTTCCCAATAGTTATTACTCCTAATGCACTTATCACATATATGTACACCCACATACAATGAATGTATAATACACATAAAGGTTGATTTATAGTTGGCAAAAACAAAGCATATTCGCGTTGTATTACTGAAAATGAACGTTAATTATAGTTGTCAATCTGCACGCATATTTCTGTCCCACCATGAGAATTTGAATCGTTTTCCTGAAGCGTTAGGAATCGGTCTACTCAGCATACGTGCGAGTAGTAGGTGGCTGCACTTGTGTACACGTACGGTTTAACACGTTGGCTTTCGCAACCAATATCATCCATAACAGGTTTTTTTGGGCTAGAACGCGTAAATGTGTGTCATTAAACCTGCCACCACTTGACACAGCCAATTAGTAAGGTTTGTCACATAAACAAAACATGCTAATTCGTTACTAGTACAGCACACCAAAAGAATAAAAAGCCCTGTCCCTCAACTCTCTCTTGCTCTCTAAGCGGGTTTCAAATTAACTTTTTTTTGTATTTGTATGTACTTGTCCCAATACTCAATCGTCTGTGAGCAAGCAGCTTTGCAGTCAGACTGTAAATATTGTGGATTCACTCTCCAACACACCAGTGTGCTGGACTAGTAACGAACTGGCATGTTTTATTTACGTGACAAACCTGGCTGTGTCGGGTTGTGGCTGGTTTAACGACACATCTATGTTTATGCAATCTAACCCAAAAAAAACCTCTAATAAAGAAGTACACGCACGTTGAACTTCTTTCGCACCGTGCGTAGCCAACCGTGCTCATCGGAGGTGCGCAGGAAGGACAACAAACTAACACACTAAAAGCAATTCCAAAGAAATTAGCTTTCAATCGAGATTATTTAAAAGCGCGTAGGTCCCAGTGACATCCTAACATCGGAAGGACGGACACACAAGGCATTCCGTTGCCTCCTTCACCCGCTCGGAAATTAGGTCAACGAGAGAGACAGAAAAAAAAACACAACCCCACGATGCATAAACAGCAACTGGAAATTTAAAAAACCCGGGGCTCACCAAAAAATAATTACATCGCAAATTGTTTACCCAAAGCGGCCGAGGGGACACGCAAGAGTTACTTCCACGGAATGGCCGCGACGACTGTTTAGATGTTTAGATACGCGGGGAGAAGCAGCGCAGCGCGATATGACGAGGCCAACGCGGAGCGCTCCACGAAAAGCGCAGCATCAGCAGCAGCCTTCATGGCACATTTAAGCGATACCATCAGGTGCCAGCGCTCGCTGCCACGAAGGTCAACGTGCGCACAGACGGGTCGCTTCCCTCCCCCGGCCGGCCGGCCGGCCGCCCCTCCCCATAACACACACACACACAAAGACAAAGATTCCCCCCATGTTGCCTTAACGGGACTGTTGGGGCAAGTGCCGTTAGCGAGTAGCAACCTATGAAGGGCGGTACGGCACACGAGGTGGGGGGGGGTGCCCGACACCACCCCCACGCACACACACGCACGCACGCACGCCCCGCCGTGCAGTGGCTGCTGGCTTGGCCCTCGATCGCGTGCCAAGGGATCTGCGGTGATGGTGGCGGTGCTTAAAAATGGTGCTGGTGGTAATGGTGGTGATGATGCTGGCAATCATGGTGGCGAGTGGTAATGGTGGCAGTAGCGGTGGTGGTAGTGATGATGGTGACAACAGTGGTGATAATGGTGGTGGTAGTGGTGGCAACAGTGGTGGTGGTGATGATGGTGGTGGCATTAGTGGCAATGGTGGTGGTAGTAGTGATAATGGTGGCAACAGTGGTGGTGGTGGTGATGATGGTGGTAGTGGTAATGGTGGCAACAATGTGGTGATAATGGTGGTGGTAGTGGTGGTGATGATGGTGGTGGTGGTGATGGTGGTAGTGATAATGGTGGCAACAGCAGTGGTGGTGGTGGAGGCAGTGGTGGCGTTGCTCGTGGTGGTGAAAGCGGCGGTGGTGGTTACAGTGACAGTGGTGGTAGTGGCGATGGCACCCATGGCGGTTACTGCTACCGCTTTTAGAGCTTGGCCTGATGTGTTATAAATTCCTGGCGTGTTAAAAGTGGAGCTGGATTAAACCGTGGAGCGGTAGACAGATTATGTATCAATCATCAGTGGCACCGAGGTTGTAAGGATGGCCTCAACTACATTTGATATGTGGCAACTTTCAACTGCCTTGTCCTTCTAGAACATCATTCAAATTTACATCAGTCATTCAGTCCCGATGGGCAATAGGTATTAGACGTATTTCTTTCCTCTCAGCAAACGTTAACACGCTGCGCTACAAACCTGCAAACACGAGTTTGATTCCCAGCCATGGCGAACATAAGCAAGTGATATCTGAGCACTGACCAGCGTGGTGAAGTATGGTCAAACAACACTCGTGACTGACACGGTGTGGGGAAGCTCTCATCCAGCGTCGTATCGACAAAATGTTTTAAGTTATTATCAGGGCAGATAATCACGGATACGACACAATATGACAGCAGTTTTATAGGGCTATATGGGTGCCCCACCCATCTAACAAGCCACGGACACAATTCAATCCAAGAATCAAATGAAACATTTTCTTGCATCGTTTCAAATTAATATTTTGGTTCCAAAATTTACCGCGAGTATATCATTACCCACACACGGAAGCTGATTGTGCATCACTAGCATTAAGAATCAATAACAACCGTTTCATTATGACACCCCCAACAATTTGGATTTAATACTTCGTATAACATCGAGGCTTATATATATACACATACGTACATTTACTCTGTGTGTGTGTACATAATGTTGTGGGGAGCAGAAGTGTAGCGGTTAGCGGGACACGCTACAAACCGAGCGACCCGAGTTAAATTCCTAATCACGGCCAACACCGGTGACGATTATCTTAACCATTCCTGGGCCTCCCCTAGGTAGACTCAGCCTCAAATGAGCACCTGGTGTAGTGTGTAAACATCACCACAAGGGAGTTCAAAGGCGGCCGGGCGTGGTGCTGGCCACCCAACCCCTCTCGTGTGCCGTGCCGGCCTTCGTGGGTGCTAATCGCCAACAGCACTTGCCCCAACAGTCTGTTAAGGTTATACGGGGAATCTTTGTCTCTGTCCATAATATATATGTTATGGGCCAGATGACTGTAGGCACTTAAACAGCGGCAGAGAATCAATAGCACAGATGGCTGGAAGTGAACTCATAAATATAATACGCGTAGGTGATGACTGAGTGGCTTGTGTACGTTCTAATAATGTCGTAGCAGGGATAGAGAGCTGAAAAGTGTGGCACAGTCTAAATTTAGAAACATAAAAATCCGTAGAATTTTTTTATTGGACATCCCCCCCCGCCCCCCTTTAGAGATTGAATTCGGTTCAATCAAAAGGCAGGGCCCATCCCGCCTAAAGTTCGACATTGCTCTTAATCCAACATCTAAACACTTGCAACTATACACTCCCCCATTCGTCATCAGTGAACCATGTAATTTGTCCCACCAAGAGTGTGACGCTAAAGCCGCTAGAAAGCGGGCAAAGCCCCCTAACCGGTTACTCGTATAATATAAAATCCTTATATATTGCACTGCATACATATATACGCATGGTGATGTTTGTTTTTAGTAAGATAACTTGTCTGAACCTCCGGTGAAGTCCCCTTCTACATTTGCCCATCCCTCGTGTACTCCCATACTCGGCCACCGCTCCCCCTCCACTCCACTCACTACATTTATCATCGCCATCATCGTCACATACTGCACCAAACATACGTACATATGTATGCTGCGATATGTATGTATGTATGTAGAACTTCTTTCGCACCGTACGTAGCCAACCGTGTTGCTAATCGGAGGTGCGGGATACATGATGGTGATGGCGATGATGATGACGGTGATCGCGACGATGAATCTAGTGAGTGGAGTGAAGGGGGAGCGTTGGTCGAGTATTGGATGGATGCACGAGGGATGGGCAGACGTAGCAGGGGATTGCACTGAAGGTTCAGACAAGTTATCTTACAACAAAAAAACATGACCATGCTTCAATTATCACAATCATAATAGCATGTATGTGTCCAGGAAAAGCCTCAACATTTTCAGGAAGGTCCTGCATTGGGCTGTTTGGCCAATTCACGTATTAATTAGTGTTTGAAACATATATAAAATATATACAATACATAAAATACATAAATGTCCTTTGACACCCCCATAATAGTACACTTTTCGTGGAAGTGTTGAACATGCATCTGAAATCAGACGCATTTTGGCAAGATCGTATCAACATGATATGCAAAATGTTATCACACTCATCCTAAATGCAAAGTAGGTTTGGTGACCTAATAAGAAACTGGATTGAATGGGCATGAATGGTATTAAAGAATTATATTTAAAAACTCATATAAACTATTTTAATTTTACCAGGTAAGGCCCGCTGATCTATATAGCCCTTTTGCAGAAGCGACCTGGCCACAAATTATAGCTCAACTAAGTGGCTCATCACGTGGAAATTTATAGCAGCGAAATACTATAAACGCACGTTTCTAAACGAGGGAAAAACCGGAGGACCCGGAGAAAAATCCTCGTGACCACGGGGAAAACATGCAAACTCCAAATATACAGGCGTCAGGGTCGGGATGAAACCCACGACCTCCTGTAAACCAGTTGAGGTAGTTAACACACCTCGTTTAAACGGCAGTTCCAACTCTTTAATTGAAATGCTGACAATGTACCTCGTACACCTCTTTCTGAGTGTTGTTTCAAACCGAAAATCACGAGTGATCTTCACCAGCAAAAGACAGAGGCGTTTGAAACACTCACAGGCGAGATTTTAGCAAACACCTGGAGAGTTCGCGAATATCCGTACCTGGGTGTCTTCGCCAACCCCACTAACGAACACGTGGAGGTGTAGAGGGCATGAGATTCGTCGGATAAAATCTGAAGACTTCCAAAAATGTGTCTTTTTATCCTTTCATAGGTACTTGCTAACAGCACTTGCCCCAATAATCTGGAAGGGCAATATGGGGGAGCTTTGTAAAATTTTTTTTTTTTATCAGACTAGCTGAAAGCAATTGTTTATAATTCTTAGATAATGAACGACGCCTTGTACAATAAATAATTGTATATTATGAAGAAGACCCGAGAAGGTGTATCTTATGGTTCAATCTGTTTCTGAAAAATTACATTGGAGCAGCAAATTCATGGAAGCTGCGAATCCACTCCCAGAATTGAGCGTTTAATACATTTCGGGAGCGTTCACGAAGCGATTTGCTCGCGGAAATATATTTTTTCATCAAAGGCCGACGATCGACTTCCTGTGAGTGGTATAGATGAGCTGGAGATGATCTACGGGCTGCCTCCGCCGCCTTTTCTATTGATGCCCCTCCGCCATTTTAAATCCCGCTCTGTAATCTTAGTAATGGCGGAATGGGCGGAAGAATCCTAAGGTAAAAAAAAGACACGTTCTTGGAAAGGATGTAGAAAGCGCGTTATTAACCCGTAACCGGTTCAACGGTCTACGCCAACAAGCAAGCGGGCGAGGATATGGCAATTTTTGAAAAGCGGTTTTTCTCGCGCAAAATGCGCATTCTCAAAAAAAAAAGGCGCGAGGGAAGATCAACGCGGCTCACACGCAAAAAAAAACCGTTGAGTGGTCGCACGTGGCTGGGGCGAGCAGAGAGAAACCCCCCGAAAACTTGTGAGAAAGAGCATGAGAGCGGTTGCGACAGACGCCCCGGCGTTCAACGAACGCCAGGGATGTTAGCGCCGGTGCTTTTTGGAAAAAAAATTACCAGCATAAATTACGGAAAACTCTCTCTCTTCTGGGTGGGTAAAATTCCCCTCTGCGTACCTTTCGGATTAAGTGCGATATCTCATTTCTCCCGAGGCGTTTGTAGAAATATGACTGCCAAGCGTTTTGTGGCATTATTGCGGGAGCAGTTGGGAAAGCTGGCAGCTGAAACGTGAACCGATCCGAGTTAAGTCAATCGACCCCCTACCTGAATTAACACAACAATTACAACCAGGAGTTCGTAGGCGCACATGTGTTATACGGCCCTTGATCAATCCACTGCTGGATGCAGGTCTCCCCACGCCATGTCAGTCACGAGGGTAGAATGGAAATGCTTCATCACGCTGGGGCGGTGCGGGTTTTGCGGCAACCCCGGATCGGTGAAGATAATAATCGCCACTGATGTTAGCAGTGGTCGGGGAATCAAGATCGGGATGTGTGTTTATTATCCACATGTATTTATTATTTATTACGTGATGAGTAGATGTTGTGATGCTACCGCTTATGATGATGAGATTACCCGACCTCTATTCCCGTCCATTTTATGGAAATCTCCAAATTGGCGCTTTCTTCAGTGTCACCAAATTACGTAACGACGTCATTAAATCTTCGTACAAGCCTCATCTTAATGCGATCGTAGCGTGAGCACGTACGCAACTGACTAATGTACAACAAATACCGTGAATGCATTTCTTTAATTCAGGCGCTTGTGCCGTTGACATTGGTGATAAAGAAAGAGAATTATACCGGAATCCAAAGGATTGCACGGCACAATAAATGCGGTATCGTGTGTGTGTGTGTGCGTCTACGCATGCGACCGTCACTTTCCATATTGTATCGCTCACCCACCCCCCCAGTATTCAAAGAGATTCACACACCCGTCAATCCCTTATGAGTGCCTACCTTATTTACAGACCAATTCAGACCTTATTGGTCTCTCCGTGCCCTTATCAATCTCAACGTCCATCCTACAAAGTCCAATCACAATTTTTTTTAAACAATCTGATGGATGCGGTGGCCTCTAGTGGCTGCTGGGAGTCACGTGACCCTATTACATCAGAACCAGACTATTCAATAAGACAGCAGGAGCAATCCGATGAGCTATGAAGCTCTTTTTCACAGATGTCCAGGGGCACGTCAGCAAGTTGCAACGGCAAGCAATACACAAAACACCGAGTGCACAACAGGCGATAAAGTTAAGCATAGTCACTCGATATAAATAAGTCATACATAATTAATTTATAGAAGTCCTATTTATCAAGCTTGGGCAAGGCAGCAAATGCAGTAACAACAAAAGAGTCCCAGACCACACCAAGATGTCACCACACAGCAGGAGTAAACCCTCAATACAATGGGCACATTCACATCGAACTATTGATAACTACACGGTTGAGGATCAAAGTCACAAATCACATACGCAAAGATTTGCAAATGTATCCAGCACTGCATACAACATATACACGCAAATACATTGAAAATAAGCCATTTATTTATGTTTGGGGTCAGGACAGCGAAGCCATCAATGATGTGTTTCAGAATGAAGTTCGCTGTAAAGAGAAGTGATAAGTGAACACACACCTCATAAGCTGCAGGATATGGGTTCGATTCCAGGCAGGTGATTTCACGAGGGTACGGGAGTCACAACTGGTGTTAGACTGCCACAGAAGTCTCTGAAGCCAAATTCACGCATAGGTCGGCGATGTATGTACATATATATGTGTGTGTGTATATACCTACACATAATCGATAGCATGGGCAGTGGTAGTGCAATGGTTAACACACACACGGAGAGATGAATGACATCGCATACTTCTGAAGCGTTTAGCACCCACCGACTTAAAAGCAACGTAGAACGTTCACCTGACCCTGCCCTGCGAGTGAAACAAATCAAACGTCTGGGCGATGACTATCGGTTGAAATAAAAAAAGAAGACATTTAAAAGTGAGCCGCAAGCATATACTACATATTCTCTATAGATAAACTATAATCTTTCAAATCCTTCTAGAACATCATCATCTATTACATCGTTAGAATTGACACGAGGCAATCATCCGGTCACAATATAATAATTAATTTGTTAACGTAAAACTGTATCAATAAAAATTTCAATGAACATTTCAATGAACATTCATAAATTTTAAAAATCTCCAAGCCCAGCTGCGATCCAGCGCTTTCGCGACAAGGTTTGGTGGATCACGGGCCTGGTGGATCACGCAGAGGTACACGGAACACCCAAAGCGGCCGGGGCCGCGAGGTATGTACGAAATTGTACGTTCAACTTCTTTCGCAACCGCACGTAGCCAACCGCGCTAAATCGCAGGTGGGGCGGAAAGGAAAACAGCCTATGAGAGGTGACCATGAGATGGCAGCACAGCAGCTGAGGAGCTCATTAATCTGTCTGTGCACCGCATACTGAGCTCTATCCCCACGTTAACGCAACGGGGCGGGGAGTTTCTCCAGGCACGCTTGCTCCCATTCACTCCAAGGGCCAAACAGTCTCGTACGTGTAACTTCTTTCGCACGGTACGTAGCCAAGCGTGCTAATCGGAGGTCTTGAGACCCAGTGAGGATTTTTTGGCATTGCGATGAAAAACTAAATCTATGTTAATAATTCTTAATATGACAAAGGCCCCGTCTATGAAACGTCACAACAGAGTCCCATGCCACCCTTACGTTTCTCCTCGTTAGCCACACCGTTACCCAAGGCTCCATCCATGGGTCTATATGTTACACATACGCATGCGGTGCAATCCAGTATACAGAACTCCCTCGCTCCACGCTGGGTTCGGTTTGTGCGGTTTCACAATGTATATGTGGCTAGGCTATTTTAACCCAAACTTCGCCACACTGCGCAGTTTCAATTCACTCAGATCCGGCTATGCAGTTGAACGTGGGACGACATTGTGTGTGTACTGTGTGTGTGTACTGTGTGTGTGTACTGTGTGTGTACTGCGTGTGGGTGTGTACTGTGTGTGTACGTACTGTGTACGTACTGTGTCCTGTGTGTGTGTACTGTGTGTGTACTGCGTGTGGGTGTGTACTGTGTGTGTACTGTGTGTGTACTGTGAGGGTGTGTACTGTGTGTGTACTGTGTGTACGTATTGTGTGTGTACTGTGTGGGTTGTATTGTGTGTGTAATGTGTGTACTGCGTGTGGATGTGTACTGTGTGTGTATTGTGTGTGTACTGTGTGTGTACTGTGTGTTTGTAGTGTGTGTGTACTATCTGTGTACGTATTGTGTGTGTTCTGCGTGTGTAATGTGTGTACTGCGAGTACTGTGTGCGCTACTCGGCAGGCAGCCTTATCATCATGCGGTTACACTTGTGCGCACCCATTTTTATGAAATGCATCTACCACCATGTAAAGCGAGGGAAACCTGTACATGTTATATTACAGTGCACGCACATCATGAAATTATCATATGCGCTGAATGACTATTTTATTGATAAATTATTACAGTCTATTGCATTTATTGTTTGCAACACAGAAAATGTTAATTATTGTTCTACGCGTACCTACGATGTACTTGCCGACAAAATGCCATTTCATAAGACAAATCAATCCCCGATAATTATCGTTGATGTCACACGAGACCCTTCAACTTTGCTCCGCTAACCATTTTGGGGATACGTTTTGAATTCCTAACAACATATCACTCAGCGTATTGTGATGTGGTAGTATTTAAACAATACGTAGAACGACGTTGTATTGCGTATTATTATTATGTGTATGTGTGTATACATAAGAAGCGGTAGTGCAGCGGTTTAGCGCGCTCGGTTCGATTCCCGCTCACGGCCAACACCGGTAGCGATTATCTGAACCGGTCCTGGGCCTCCCTTAGGCCGACTCAGCCTCAAATGAGTACCTGGTGCGGTGAGTAAACATCGCCACTGGGGAGACAAAGGCGGCCGGGCGTGGTGCTGGCCACCCACCCCCTCCATGTGCTGTGCCGGCCTTCATAGGTTGCTACTCGCGAACAGCACTTGCCCCGACAGTCTGTTGAGGCTATAACTGGGGATCTTTGTCTTGTTGCGTGCAATCGTCGGCACTGGAGACACAAAGGCGGCCGGGCCTTTGTGTCGCTGACAAACGCAACTCCATTGTGTGCCGTGCTGGCCTAAATAGACGCTCGCCGACAGCCCCGAAGCCCTGCACGGCCATACGGGGGCTCTCTTTGTCTTTTTATGTGTGAGGAGTGGTGGCACAGTGGTTCTCACATACACACACGCGCGCTGGGCTATGAGCCCGGGCAAGCCGCGTCCGTTTGCCGGCCACGATTAACGTCGGCGGCGAGCGGCATGAGAACCGAACCTGGCGGTTCCCTATTAGGTCGACTCGGCATTCAAAGGCAGCCCCCGGTGCAGAGTACACCGGGGGCTGAGTCACGTGACGAAGGCGGTCAGGGCAGTTGCTGACCACACCCTTGTTGTAGGCCAGGCCTGGACCACCTTAATAGGTGCTCACTAAAAAAAAGGCACTTCCCCCCCCCACCGCAACAGTCTGTGAAACGCCGTGCGGAGGATCGATGTTTTTTTTTGTGTGTGTTCGCCTTCCAGCGGGGGCGAGTGCGATGCCACGGGGCCACGCACGCACGCACGCACACCGAGCTACGATTCTAATGATCCAGATTCTACTCCTGTTGGCAATAGGCGTCTCAGCTTGGCATGGGCCTCCTCCCCACCCCTCCCATGTCACACCTCAGTCTAAAATGAACGCCAAGTGAGTCACGTTCACACCGGCAATGGGGGAGGGGGGGGGGACACAAAGGCGGGCGAGCGGGCGGACGAGGGAGTGCGCATGGCGTTGGCCAACTACGCGCTCGACTCCACCACCTGCCTTAACAGGCGCTCACTAACTATGCTTGCCCCCCACAGTGATACTATGAGCCCGCAAATATATATTTTTTTCCTATGCAAATACGACTGCCTTATCCACAAGAGATTTTTGGGTTAGACTGCGTATATATAAATGCGTCTTTAATCCCTCCACCATCCAACACAGCCAATTAGCAGGGTTTGTCACGTAAACAAAACATGACAATTCGTTACGAGAACAGCACACCGGTGTGTTGGAGAATAAACCCACAACATTTACAATTCGAGTACGACGTTTCGCCAGTAATTGCAAACAGCATCATCAGGCGAAAGCCAGAGTTTTGGAGAAATCCTCCTCTTTCGGTCTCAGCATTATCGCGAACTAAAAGAAATGCAGTTTCGCTGTAACTGTGGCACAGTAGAGAAGCATAGCTCTGTCAAACTGCCATGGACTAAGCCCGGTGACAAGAGCTGACACTGCATACAACTATACAAAGAGAAAGATCCCCCCGATAGCCTTAACAGACTGTCGGGGCAAGTTCTGTAAGCGAACGCCTACGAAGGCCAGCACGGCACAGCGGGGGGTGAGTGGCCAGCACCAAGCCCAAACGCCTTTGTCTCCCCAGTGGTGATGTTTACACAATGCACCAGATACTCATTTGAGGCTGAGTCGACCTAGGGCAGGCACAGGACTGGTTTAAATAACCGTCGCTGGCGTTTGTTCGTGAGTGCGAAGCGAATTCGGGTCGCCGGGTTCGCAGCGCACCACACGTCCACCCATGCTAAAATAAAATGGCAAATCATCATAATTACAGCAACTTCTGGAAAAAGACTTCGCCAAGGCGTGTCGGTCATGGTTGTTGTTCGACCATACTTCACCACGCCGGTCAGTACGAGTTGACGAGGGCGGAGGTGTGAGTCAAGGATCGGTTCAGATGTCACTCGCCACTTGCCAGAAATCAAACTTGTTCGGACTGGCTTAAAGAACAGTGCCCTAACCACCGTACGTAGCCAACCATGCTAAAACTGTATATATATTAAATGAATGTGTGCGGGCAGGCAGGCGGGCGGGCGCTTTGGTCAACGCGAATTTGTGGCCAAGCTCCTACGAAGCGGCCATTTTGTTTGGCTCTCACGGCTCGAAATGCAGATAGTTTTTCAAACGTCCGCGCAAGTTGGTTGTTTTTTTCTGGGAGCGATATTGAGAAACGGCGAGAACGGGGTAACAATAACATGAGAGAGATAACCGCCCGGCGGCCAACGGTGAAAAGATCTGGGCAGTTAAAAAAGGCCGCCCCCTGCCGCGACCTGGTGGCCCGAACGTTCACGAAAGGGGGGGTTAGAGTTTTACTCACATGGACTCGCGGCGTGGACACTTTTATCGTCTTCCTACATTTCCTGGACTCTGCACAACAAAAGTAAAAAACATAATAAAAAAAACATTAGCCGGCAAGAGCAGGAAAAATAGCGACATGATAAAATCAACATCCTTTGCATTTGCATCGAGACCATAAAACCTGATTTAAGAACAATCCTAATCTGAGAATTATACATGACCAGTACAATAAGCGATTGGTTTCATATTTATGAAAGACCAAAACTCGAGACAAATGTCAAAATCCTATCGGTCGACTTTGCGTGAACGCCGTCAAAAGCTCTCTGTACGGGCGATTCAACGTTTTCAATGCTTGCACAAAAAAAAGTATTACAAAAGCACAATAATTCCATTTTAAAAAAGAAAAGACTAAACATCTCGTAAAATCCCAAAACTTTAAAACACACACCAACAAAGACACGTACCAAACAAACACAAGCGCGCGCAAATCGCCGTGCGCGATTCCGGCGACGGCAGAACACGAGCGTGCGAGCGCGCGGAGCGAGCCCGGACTTGGATGCGAACCCAGAGGAGAGCGAGCTGCGGAAAGACGTGGTGGGCCGAAGTGGCCGCCACCGCCACTCCCCCCCCCCCCACACCCCACCCCCCACCTCCTGTGCTGTGGGCGGCGCTTTCGGCCGCTGGAACGGGGCGGCCAATTTCCGAGAGCCGCCCGCCAGCCAGGAGGGAAGCGGAGGAATTTTTGTCGGCGGTGGCCAAACGTTCGGCATTTACGCACGCGGGCTAGAGGCAGCGGCGAGGCGAGGCGAGCCCCCCCCCCCAACCCAACCCCCCCCCCCCAACCCCACCCCCGCCAAACCATCCGCGGACAAGACGGCACCGTAAAAAAAAAACGCACGCACGCGTTTCCTTCGGCTTCACCCGCGGCGCGATGCGACGCGACGTCCGCGTGACGCCAAAGCCGTCGCCACGCGCGCCGTCTCGGGAGGAGGAGACGGACAACGGGGGAGGCCGCCACTTTTCGAACGGGGGGGGGGGGGGGGGAAAAAAAAATTTCCGCCAACTAAAAAAAAACAAACAAAAGAGCTCGTCGGGCGACCCGGGTCTCGAACGAGGGCCGGCGATCACCTATGTACACGACGGCAGGGCGACGACGGGCGCTTGGCACCGCTCGGGTACATTTTTCTTTTGTACAATCCGAGCGGCGACAAAAGCGCGCCACGACGACAACGACGACGACGACGACGGCGGCAGAACGGCGGCAGAACCGCGCGTCCCCCCCTTGCCGCGCCGCGTTTCTGCGTCGCCAGGCGCAGCGGAGGGCAGTAGCGGGCAACCTGCTCCAGCTCACGGGAGGCGTCCAGCGCCTGCCTCGCTCCACATGGCTGGCACTGAGACGACAGAGCAACGGGAAAAAAATGGAGACCAACGACCACGTCGTGCCGCGGTGTTCTAAATGTTACCCATCCATTGTCGTGACCGCGGTGCAATGACGCCGCCGGCGTTGCTGGCAACATTGCATACGATGGGGGGGGTGGCATCTTTGTTCATATGGTTAGAATATATTCCCTTTTAATAGCGCCGTTGTGATTTCTGGTCAAGATTCGCTTACGCGCCTTGGCCGAAGCCAAGATCGTCAGTCGTGTGTCTGGCCACAAAATCCAATGGGTCCACTGTTTATTAAGACGAAGGCAGCGGGGGCTAAGGAATTATTATTATTATTATTCAAAATCCCAAAGCCAAATGTAACACGTGTGGATCTATCAATTCTTCGCACTGCATTCGGTATGCGTTAATAAACACACAAGACACATAGGTCAGCGTGGTTGGTAGACAGGCAAATAGGTCAACATACAGGTAGGTAGGTCAGTAGGCCAGATGCGTTGGTCGGCAGGTAAACAGGCAGGTTGACAAGCTGCTCAGACATGTGGCTGGTTGGTAGATAGGTCGGAAATCGAAGTAGACAGGCAGGGGGTAAATGTGTCAGCACTTGCCCCAACAGTCTAGCAGTCTGCTGTAACAACTATACCTAACACAGGAAAGCACATTTATACACCACTAACGCTCAACATTTTTTAAAAAATCCCTACTGTAAAATAAACACATCCCAACATTTGTTTCATGACCATCGGTCTTGCCATCTTCATCCAGCAGCGGATAGCTCACGGCTTGAATAAGACAATGGGTCTCTCGATACTACAACGGCGCACGCGGCGCTTGCTAATGCACCCGCAAGCACCGGGCAGTGCGGCGCACCGAGATGCTGATAAACGCTTCCGTTGACACTCTGCCGATCGCACCGTTGGGCCGATCGCACGTCGTTCGGCAACAGCCGATCGGCGCGTGTGCACGCTGTGTGCCCTCCGTCCAACCGTCCATGGTGGCGAGATGTCGGTCACTCATCCTCCTCTGCTTCCACCTCCCCCGCTCCCAGCCATCCGTGCTGTCGAATCCCTGCCCTTATTCATTTCCAGGTTCAACACACCTTCCCCTCTGCCTACGTACGACCGAGTCTCTCTTTCTCTCTCTCTGTGAAATGTAAACACGACCGACCGCTTCTGTGCGGCGTCATGAGATCCGATCGGATTTATACGCTGTACAATCCCACATCATAAAGTATGAACTCACAGACTTGAATAGAGGCTCATAGACTCACATAGAAACCCACAGACTCGCATACACATCCACGGACTCATATGGAGACTCATTGACTCAAGCACACGCATAAACCCACTGAATCACGCAGACCCACTTAGTCACACATAGACCCACTGAATCACGCAGACCCACTGACTCGCACAGAAACCCACCAACTCACACAGTGACCCAATGACTCTCAGTGACCCACTGACTCACGCAGAGACCCAGTGACTCACCCACAGACCCACTGACTCACAGAGAAACTCACCGACGCACACAGTGACCCAATGACTCTCAGTGACCCACTGACTCACGCAGAGACCCAGTGACTCACGCATAGACCCACTGACTCACGCATAGACCCACTGACTCACGCATAGACCCACTGACTCACACAGAAACCCACTGACTCACACAGTGACCCACTGACTCACGCAGAGACCCAGTGACTCACGCATAGACCTACTGACTCGCACCGAGATCCACCGACTCACACAGAGACCCACCGACTCACACAGAGACCCACCGACTCACACAGAGACCCACCGACTCACACGGAGACCCATGAGCGGCCGCCTCACCGTTTCTGTACAGCACGTCTGGAGGTGCTGCCAAATGTAGACACCGTATGAATCAACATTGTACTGCAATTTTATAGGCTCACAGAGACCCATAGACCTCTCACATGGAGATTACATGGGACTGACATAGAAACCAAAGCGACTCGATGACCTCATCCCGGCGCGTACACGAGAACACAAGAAACGCAAATCGCGTTCAAAGTCAACAACGACGACGACAACGTACGTTTTGTTTCGCTCGGTGCACGACGCTTTAACGTAAAATACTGACAATCTCTACGGGAAAGTAACGTGGAATGAATACATTAAGAGCGCGAAGATGGGGGGGGGGGGGTTTACTCATATTCTGGAAGGTCAAGGGGAGAGACGAGATTTGGATGGGTTTGAGGCTCCGCGTTGAGATGAGACAAAGTGGATGCGATCACAGGGGGCTGCGGGGGAGATGCCACCGGTGCGGCGCAGGAGGAGGGGGAAAGGAGACCGAGGCTGAAATGAGGTGGCGGTGGGAACGCGACGTGATAAGGAATACGGTTGTGTGACTAGAGAAGTGGTGCAGCATGGCATTGCATGGAAAAATAATGGGGACATTTGAGTTCGAAGAAGATGTAAGTCTATGGTTCTCTATGCGAGTCTATGGGTTTAATCTAAGGACGGTATAAGGATTATGTGTCTGCTACATGCAAGTATATGGTTTTCAATGTGAGTCTCTGGATAATGTAATTGTATCCGAGTCAACGGTTCTCGATATACGTCTGTGGATCAAGTAAGTGTGTGCGAGTCTGTGCGTCTCTATGCGAGTCTATGGGTCTCTATTTGAGTCTATGGGTGTCTATGTAACTCTCTCTGGTTCTCTAAGCAAGGAGAGTGGATGTGACCGGAGGAGCGAGACAGAGTATGAGCACGTGGAGAGACAATCCAAGCGGCCAAGTCCCACGCAACAATGGGAATTTTTGGCTGAGAAGAATGTCACGTTTGCGCTGTACCTTTTGTAAGTCACCTGCTCCGACGCACCTTCCAAGCATGCACATCCTCCAAAATACGGTAGCGTGGACGTCGCCCGCAATTGCGATACCGTCCAGACGAGTAAAGGTATACGCACCGCGGCAAGCTAGACTGAAAGATAATTTCTTTAGAACTGCTTTTTGAGTGTAGTTTGTTGTCCTTCCCCCCGCAACCTCCGATTAGCGCGGTTGGCTACGTACGGTGCGAGAGAAGTTCAACGTACGTACGGCGGAGCTACTGACGGGAGTGGCAGCCAAGGGAGGGAACGCACCCCGACAGAATATCCACCCGCCGTGACAATGGAGCTACCAAATCAGCTCGGGTAGCGGGAACTAGATGGATCGCGACTGGATGAATCGCGACTGGATGGATCGCGACTGAATGGATCGTGAGAAATGGTGACAGCTTGGCGATGCCTTCGTCCAGCAGTGGATAGGTCATGGCCGAGGATGACCACGACGACGATGATTCCGGCAAACGTCCGACAAGTTATAATTGTAATTACTAATATTTTAACAACGGTTGATTGTGGCAATGTAAAAAAAAAAGTACATGCACAAGTAACACTGACCAAGAGGATGCGATGAACAATACCGTAGACTCGGAACCTCCGTTAAAGCGCGTCCGCCCCGCTCGCCTCCTTCGCTTCTCTTCGGCTGCCTCCGCATTCCCTCTCAAAATAAAACTCACCACAAACAGCCCACGCCACTCCCAACAATCACCTAGTTGGCTTTCGCACGCACACACAAAGATAAAGATCCCCCCGGCATTGCCTGCACCAGACTGCTGGGGCAAGAGCTGCAAAGAGTACCTACGAAGGCTGCCACGCCGCACGAGGGAGGAGGGTGGTGTGGCCCATCACCGCGCTCCCTGCCGTCTTTGTCTCCCCGGTTGCGATGTTTACGCGTCGTACCGCGTGCTCTTTTGTAAAAGGCAGGCACAAAAACGCTCGTGTGCGCGCGCACGCAAACGCACGCACAGAGAGAGAGAGAAACCGACAGCGCTCGCTCGCTCGCTCGCACGCGCGCACACACGCCCACGGGCGCTGTCGCCCGTCGCCCCAGACACCGTGCACAACCCTGCGGGGACAAACCACAGCATCGGTTACAGGTAATTATTTACCCAAAACCGCAACGCACGCCACTAAACGACTGAAACCGCCCCGGCGCGCGGACGAGGAGGAGGAGGAGGGCGCCCCGCTCCAAGAGCTACACAGCGCGCAACGCGCGTTCGAAATTAAACCCCCGGTGATGAACACCTCCATAGCGCCCCCTCGCCACCCCGTCCACACCCGCCCCCCCCCCCCCCCCACCGCGCCATGCACTCTCTGACTTTTGTTAGAAACACCGGATGGACCGCAGCTCAATTCGCTTAAAGCAAACGGCTGTCCTCCCGACCCCCCCCCCGGATAACAACGTGCGAAGTCCTCAAGGTCAAGTTGGGGAAACGCGACGACCTTAAACGAAATATGCGAGGGAGTTTTTTTTTTTTTCTCAAAAGAGGAGCTCGTTAACGGAACGGGACAAAAACGTGCCGGCAACGGCGGCCGTGCGCGACCGTCACACCCCGGGGACGACGAGCCCCCCCCCCCACCAACCCCCCACCCCCCCCCAGACTCGGTTCGAGGCGTTTCCTCGTCGAACAAACGCAATTGATCGAAGACATGAATGAGAATCAGGTTTAGTTTTTTTTCCTTAACAGTTAAGAAGCACGTCGCTTTGAAACGTTTGGCTTACAACTGTGCCACGTTGGTGGAGCAATGGCGCCTTTGAGGTCGGGAGTGGATACGCCAACGCAAGGTCATGGGCCTACAGGAGAGGTGAACGGACCAGCCCCCTGTTGATTTATTTCGCACCGATGACGACTTTTACTGCTGCCGGCTGTTTGATTTGCAACCGCACCGAATTAAAGTCCAATTTCAGATATAAACACAAATTCACACCTGCCTGAGGTGAGCACTTGAAAAAAAATTATGTCCGGGTAAGACGGCATCGGACCTGATTTTGTTGTTTAACCACGTACACATTAGCAGTTATATCGCTCCAGCAATAATGAAAATGCTAATGGGGTAACGTATTCATATTCTGCCTGTGCCATCTGCACCGAGATGCTGGCACAAGCTGCATTATTAATTAGGTCCTGATGTGCACCAGGTCAGCCGAGGAGGTGACCTGCATCGAGACGGCTTTGTTCCAAAACTCCCCACATCTCATGCGTCCATTTTGCATTCACAACGCACAAAAACTAGTCCCGTCGCTCTGTCGGCACGCGCAAAGCTAAATAACGCACGGAGGCACGAACCACGCCAGAATAAAGAAAATATCCCGGCATGTCATCTATCTAGCTAGCTAAAATTCAAACTTGCAACGCGCAGAGGTATTAAAAAAAAAAAACGATGAAAATTTGTGCACGCCGGCCGGGGGCTCTTCCAACAACCGTGGTCGGACATCGTCCAAAAAAAATCCGGCTGAACAGACACAACTCTCGCGGAAGCCAAGTTTACAGTGCGACGCCGAGGGGCCGCGAGTGGCGGCAGAGGTGGGGGGAGAGAGGGAGGAGCCCCGTGGATGGAAGCCTCTGTCTGTGGTCACGTCGTGGCGTGCGTCCCACCCGCGCCAGCAACCACACAAACGGCCGGAGCTGGCAGCCACCGCCACGGAAACAAAAGCAAAGGAAGCGACTTCGCTTGCGCCGAGCTCCGAGGTCTCTCCCGCGAGCACCACCGCCACCGACCAAAGCCCGTGTCTCCCGATCCCGCCCGCCGCGAAACTGGGCGCACGGGCGCACGCGCTCTCACCTGCAGCCAGCCGCCGTTGGCGTCGGACGGCGGTGGTGCCGACGGCGACGGGAGACGAGCTCGGTCGCGAGATGAAGCCGCGCAATCGAAACTAACGGACAGGCGAAATGAGGGCCGAAAATTTAATATACGAGCTTCGGGGGCCGGGCGGTGTGCAAGTAAAAAAAAAAGTAATTCAAAATGGCAGCCACAAGCCAGGCCCCTCCTCCGCACGTTTTTGCAACCGAGAGCTGCGCGGCAGCCTCTCGACGGAATCGTGCAGACGGTTAGACAAAAATCTCCCGGGGACAAAGACACCGCGAATGCCGTCAAACGATTGGAAACGTACGTTTTTGCTGGCAACAGTCGCCTGCTAGTCCGTTACAGGGTAAACGTGAAATCGCAGCGACTCAAAGAGCAACGTTCAGCGCTCCGGCAGATAGAGGCGAGCAGCCCTGGGGCTGACGCCACCGTCATTGCCGCCGCCGCTGCTGCTGCTGCAGCAGCAGAAAATCTTGAACGCCTGCCATGGAAAAATAAAACTCGGATCCAACTTGGACTCCTTGCCCAAATGAACCCGTGGACTCGTGCGAGCCGTGTTTGCTCATGTTAACCCGTCGTTTTCAATCTCGCACCGCATAAAACGCAGGCGCGTTTAAAAAAAAAAAACGTTTTAAAAGACGATCGGATGGGCAAATAGTTATGCTTGCAAAGAATTGTTCCTTTTCTTAAACGACTCAATCTACTTTAATTGTTGAAACTTTTTTTATTGAGTTCCAGCAGAAAGCTTAGTTACTTCTTTTTGGTAATAATAAATGGTCATCAACTGCCATGGATGCAGCCAAACATTTGTCGATGAGTTGCGGCAAAAAATCGGAATTTTCAATCGACAAAAGAATTAAATGTAGGTCAGCGGAGTGACTCATTCAAATTTTGCGATGCAGCCCGCCCACAAAACGCAACGATCTCTTGAACCTGCACAGCGAGCCAGTTCTACCTTCGAGACTATCGATGCGCCCCAAGTCTCAACAACGGTTCCCCAATGCCGCACGCAGCACCCATCCGGAATAAAAGACGCACCATTGTTGTGTTTTTTGCTTGCGTGCGAATCGAGCCGCTAACGAACATCACCGCCGACACAACGCAACGCACTCCCGTTCTCCTGCGTAATAGCCGTGCGTGTTAATTGAAATGTTTTCAAACGATCGTTAAAAAAATAAATTTTTCAGCGAAACTTTTTTTTGGGCCGCTAAATTGACGTTGCAGCGCGAGCGTCGTTTCTGTTACCTGCCCGGCTACAAGCCTAAAACAAAAAACATGGATTTTCTTTTTGTCTCTGCGAGCAAAAAAAAAACCCAAAAGGCCCATTCAGGATTCAATCTGTGCAAAAATTCCTACGTGAAAAAAAAACACCGAAATTGAATTTCATTAAAATTGGTGATGCTTCTGGACCACTTCTGTTCATTGCCTTCTTTATCAAGTGGTGTATTTTACAACAAAAATGGAACTTGTGTTTATATCGCCAACAAACTTGCAACAAAAATGACCGGCAAAGACTAAATCGTCTTGAGTTAAATATTACCTACATGTTTCAAAAAGATTTTGAAACAAGTTCCGCTGACAAATTGTATGCACTGATTATAATGACACACTTAAATACATTTCTGACGATTGCTTAAGAGGTTTACCTCGATAACGCTTTGTTAAACGTATACTTTCTCAACAAGGGCAGCCATACGCAAGAAATACAGTAATTGTATACGAATCTACATATTAATGATCTACGCTTCCGCCACAGGACCTCACTGCGTTGGCATTACGGGTTTCCAGAACGGCCGATCGTGACAGATACCGTCATCGCACAGGGCAGCTTCCGTGATGGATGAAACTTCTTTTCATTTAATTTTCCCTATTCTGTTTACCGTTCGCATAAAACAACAGCGGCTCATGAACACCATCGGTTACTGAAAATTTTCTGCGGCACAGTTAAGAGTGCTATCTGATCAAACGCACTAAATGAGCAGCGTCGTGGCGTTCGGAGCCAGAAATGAAAACGTGAAAAGCCAGGCTTTGCCATTTTTTTAAAAAGTTATGAAAAAGCCAGTACACATTAGATAATGTGTTATTGGAAAAAATAATAGCCGTTTTGTTTAAAGTATACACAACTCGGAGGCATGCAGCTCCAGCGACAGATTCGCTCCACTGGTTCCTAAATTAAACAAGCTAATTTCTCCCCCAAAATACTAACCCTATGACCCCCTCCCCCCACCGCCAAAGCAAAACTATGGGGTGATGATCCCAAAAAACTGGGGCAACGAACCATGGAGTCAAACTTTGGATGCCGCCTTCCTATAGACGGACAGCGGAATCCCACCGTCGTCCGCGAAGCGCAAAAAATGGCGCCAATGTTACTGTGCCCCATCTGGCAACGAAACGCGTTTTTAGCGTACAGTAAAGCCAGAGACAAAAAGAACGTTAAATAAAAGTGACTGGTTGCGTGTAAAACTAGAATTGTTACAAATAAATAACAGAAACAATACGTAGTTCTGAAAAATATGAAAGGTGCGGAAAAGATGGTTAAAATGTATCATTTTAATTTGTTTTACCTTACGTGACTTTACCGAATAAAACCAAAGAGTATAAAATGTATCAAGTCAAATACTATTGTAAACATAAAAATGAAGCAAAAAAAATTGCCTCGCAAATTTGCGTAAGAGTTCATTTTAAAAAAACTAAAAGCAGCTCCAAATACAAAGAGCGCCGTGAAATAGTTCAATGCAGCGTACTGTCTTGGCGTTGTTTTGTTTATATTTAAAGCCCCTTGACAGCGTAAAAAAGAATCCACTTTATCTCTAAAAACAAAACAAAAAATTATTGGAAAAAAATTACGAAAATTGGCAGAGATTCTGATGCAAGTCCTTGAATCAAAGTAACAGCCACGCACCCCCTAAACAGCAGTCTGGGAAACCCCGTACACATACAGTGATGGGGCGTGACCCATATATAAATAAAATATTCTCCCGCAATTTCGGTACCTAATTTCGCTCTATTTTCAAAGCCCTGGATTTTAGACTTTATTTATACTTGTTCAAACTATAGTACGCACAAACATAAACAAGTTTCTCTAAACGAAACCGAACAAATTTGTCAAAAGCGTCGAGCGGTTCCACGTGTGTCACGATTCGCCAATGGCCGCCGCTTTGGCTTTCGCTTCGTCCAAAATCATCGACGGCGTCGAAAAGACGAACGGAAATTTCGATGGAAAAACGTCCAGCTATGGACGGCCTGCGAAATAAAAAGTATCGAAAATTTGCCCGCGGCGTCAAAAGAAAATTTAACAAAAACAACATGGCGTCCATCGCCGCCGTAGTTCGGTTAAAAGTACTCGAGAAGCGCGATTGTTCGGCCATTCTTCTAGCGCTAAAAAGAAGAAGCGCCACCGTGCCCGGTGCCAAACCAACAACCACACGGCGTCTGTGCCAGCGGGGTTTTTTTTTTTGCCGAAAGATTTAAAGAACGATAAATACGGGACACGCGCGTTTCCACCCAAAAAAAAGATTCTACAAAAAAACAAAATGGTAGCTTGGTAGTATATAAATGCGACAAGATGGCTGCCCCGCACTGCAGTAGGCAAAAGTCAGAGGCAGCGCACAATGAAATCGTAAATATGGATGGCATTGTCTTGTCCTGGGAGGGGGGGGGGAAAAAAAAAGCAAAAAATCGCGATGCCATCTCACCAAACGTCACCTGCAACGATCGCCATCCGAGAGCCCCACTTCCTTGGCGCGCACAACAGGAGATTCTTATTTTTTTTTACATCTTTTTACGAAACTATCCCAAAAATTAAGAAACAAAACAAAGCCCGTCGGGCCCTCTCGTTCGGCCACGAAGTTGCCGCGAAAAAAATACGCGCAAGCGGTTTATCGTTTTGTTTTTTTTTTGTTTTGCGATAATTCAAACGAACGGTGGCGGCGGCGGCATTCTTTTCGCGAAAGCGACCGCGGCGTCGCGCCTCCGCCGCAGCCCACGACGAGCCGTCTGCCTGTCTCCCACCTCGCGTGGATGTCGACTCGAGTCTCTGCGCCAAAAAGGGGAGTTGCCCACTCGCCCAGGCTGCTGCTGCATTGCAGCCCAGGGAATAGCTGGTGCAAAAACCGGGAGTGGCACTGGATGGGAAAGGGGGTGGGGGGGTGGGGGGGGAGATTCATGAAGAAGGGGGAGGATTTTCGAGTGCGTTGGCGGGGGTGTGTGCGTGGTTGGCGGAGGAATGGTTGTGGCGGAGGAGGGGGGGTAGGGGGGGCGGTGGGCAGGGGTGTGCCCGGCTTATATAGGCTGGAGGGCACAGCCCCTGTATGGGCGTTCACAAATTGCGAAAAACGAATAGTGGTTTTCAGCGGGGGGGAGGGCGGGGGGCAAGAGAGGGGTGGGCATTGGTAGGGGGATGGCATTGAGAGTTGGCAAGGGAGGGGGGTGCGGCGGGCGGCGGGGAGGTGTGGTGGTGGTGGCGGCACACGTAAGTAATGTCGGGGGGAAAAAAAAGAAACAGACAACGCACAGAGAAACGCGAAACAATGGTGGCTGGCATGGCATCACATCGGCGGGGTGGCACGGCGGAAAGAAAAAAAGGCCAAAAAAAAGATCCGCTGAACTCCGTTTAACGCGCAACAACAAACAAAAACACAATTCGGGCAAAAAAAACACAAAAGCTTCACGCCACCGATTTTCGCCGTGTTTCGTGAAAAATGTATATATTTTTTACGGCGAAGGACCGCATTTTTGCGCCTGTCGCCACCGTCGTCGCTCTATGCGGCAAATCGGGCCGTGGCGGACACAGAGCTCCCCCGCTAAGCCCCCGAGATGAAGCCTCAGTAGAGAGAGACACCACACACTCGCCAGCTTGCTCGCCCACCCGCCCGCCCGCCTACCTTTGCACAGCAGCCGAGCATCACGCAGCGGCGGCTGATCCAGACTCCACGGTCAAGGCCCCTCGACGCCCTGCAAAGAAAAAATACGTCGCCGTTTAAACGAGCTCGACGTCAGGAGATGAGGAGGGGGGGGGGGCAAGCGGGCAACGGAGGAGGGGGGGGGTGGACGATAAGAATGCACAAATTACGTTCAGGCACGGTCGTTTTTATTTCATTATTTGTTTCCATTTTGCTATAAATTTACGCGAGTATTATTTTCTGCTCGCGCAAATAAAACGTATCATTTTCCATTTGTTTATTTAGCTGTTTTTTTTCCTCCCCCCTCTCTCTCTCGTGCGAGCGTGTGCGCGAGCGCACGGAGAAAGAGAGCACGCGAGCGTCTCGTGTTGGCAGTGGGAAACGAGCCCAGGCGATCGGATCCTGTCGCGGCTAAACGCAGAATCCTCCCCGCTTTATTAATATTTATTTTTATTTCCTCTGCTGCCCGCGCGCCATACAGTGCCGAGCCTGCTATGGCGCCAACGCATGTGCAGAGGACCACTGCGCTAAAACGAGGAGGGGGGGGGGGGGAATTTAGAAGGAAAAAAGAATTTGCAGAGCCGGAGCGGGGCATCAATGGAAGCACTGTTCTGCACTCATCTGCTAATTAGGAAGTCGGCGCTTAAAACAAAAGACGTAAAAAAAAAAATTCAAACTAGGCAAGAACTGCAATGTCTGATGCATTCTAATGACCCCGCGGCCAGGGAGCAAATCGCAATGAGAGCCAGCGAGAGCCAGCCCAGCCAGCCAACTAACCCATTGCCAGGCCCTTTGCAAACACACACACACACACATGAATAATGCAGCTGAGACAAGGAGGTCGCCTTGGCTGGCCCGTGGCACCCATGCCAAGCCATCGTACGGGCACGCCGCACTTGCCAACCGGCCAGACACGAGTAAAATCGCAATAATGCATTCTGAGCAAATAAATATATAAATGCCGCTCACGAGCGTACGCAATTAAAAGTATTAACAACAAAAACCCCTCGAAATTCAGTCTGGAAAAAAAATCCCGCGCAACATGCAATCGAGATGTGCCCACAATTTTAATTCTGCTTTTGTTTCGTGACTTCTGCACAAAGGGAGCGCATTCATATGCAACAAGAACGGTGAGAGGAGGAGGAGGGGGGGTGGAGGAGGGGGGGGGGAAATGGATGTGCAGTGCCCAAAAACACACTTGCAGACAGCAGCAGTGGTAATTTAAGAATTTTTTTCGTAAACCTATTTTAGGCTTTTGTTGGGAGCTTGGCAGCAGTCCCAGCACTCTGCTCCAGCCGACTTTCGGGTTTTTTTTTTATATACGTCCACCGCCGTTTCTCCGAGTGCCTTCTAGCTCTGTAAAACTCAAGCCAAGCCCGAGCCAAAAGTTTTTTTTTTACTGGCACAGATGGGAGGGCTGGGGGGAGTTAATTGGGAGTGGTGGGGGTGCATCAACGAGCTCGTTGGGGAAAAAGAAGCGTAGGGGAGGGGTGGGGGAGGTGGGGGGGGTTGTGTCGAGGTTGGGACGATTCGGGTAAAGTTGGCGGGGGGGGGGGGCGTGTGGGTAGTGGCGAGCAGCGTGCGGGGCTAAAACAGCGGACAAGGAAGAGCAGTGGGGGGGGGGGGGCTTTGGAAAGAGGGCAGGGACTGGGGGGGGGGGGGGCGATGGGAAACATGTGCCAAAGCAGAAGGGGAGAGAGTAAGCTGGCACCAACACAACAATTCTTGAGAGAGAGCGAGGGAGAGAGCGCGCGGGAGAGCGAGTGTAAGAGAGTGGGGTGAGAACAAGTGAGAGGGGAAAAAGAGCGAGAGAAGCCGGCCGAGCCGTGAGGGCGAGAGCTCTCGCCTGGTACCGGGACCGACAATGCCGACACTGACACCTGCTCGCAGAGCGCAGTGGCAGGACAGGAGGAAGAACGCGAGGAACAGAAATGCCGACAGACGACGAGGAGTGGTGGTGGTGGTGGGGGGGGGGGGGTGGTTGGGGGAGAAGCACGGGGAGCAGCAGAGAACCGCCGGCCACCGGCAACAAACGAACGAGCAGGCGAGCGAGCGAGCGAGCGGGTGGACGGGCGGACGGGCGGGCGACCGGGATGCCCCGGGAAGCGGCGGAGGCGGCAAAGGCAAGCAGCGCGGAGCTCACTCGGAAATCAGGCAGTGGCGATGGGCGCGGAAGGCATCCCTGCGGCAGGCAGAAAGGACCCACCCTCCACATCAGCCGGCGCGCCGCCCCCCCCCCCCTCACCACCCCCCGCCACCCCCCCCCCCCCATTCCTCCATCCCTCCCTCCATCTCTCCTCTTCATCCTACAACTCTCCCACCCCAACCCGATTCTTGCCCCCCGCCCCCACCATCCCCCCACCACAAGCCCCCCCCCCCCGCCCCCCCCCCCCCCTTGTTTCTCCGTCGCGCAACAGCCGGCGCCCTGTGCCGGAGTGGGGAAGGTTTTAAAGCTCGCTCATTCGGCAGCCCCCGCTACCGTCACCTGACCCGGATGTAAATCGCCGGCCCGGATGACAAACAGCCGCGTCACGCCAGCAAGACGAGGTACCACCTTCGCTCGCGTGCCGTCACACCGCACCAGCGCTAGGGTTTCACCGGCACCGGCAGCGCCGGCTATAACGCCGGCGATGGGATGAATGCAGACGTCCGATTGTAACTGCCGCCGCAGCCCCCCCCCCTCCCACCCACCCCAAGAATCTCCCGAACCTCATTACCATCCCAACCGTATCAATACCTCCTCCGCACCCTCTTCCAACTTCATCAGTCTCATCGCTCTGGCTGGCTGTTAGCGCCAATGCCATCGTCATCGTCACCGCCCCCCCCCCACGCCACCACCACCACGACCCAACCGCCCCTCCACCTCTCCCCCGAATCTCCCACCCATCGCACCAACCTCCAACCCCAGCAAAGATTCCCTCCACTTCTGCACTGAGATCAAAACAACACGAACAGGCTTGCGAGTATTAATTCTTCCAAAAACGTGAGGTTCACGAGGGTTCGAGCTGCTCACATTACAAGCGACAGTGACTTTTTTTAATCGCAAAATAGCAAAATGCTATATATTGCCAGACTGTGGTGAGATGCAAGGTTAATTTTGTGCAAAAGTGATGGTTTACAAAAAAATAAGAATCCCAAATGTACCGACGACGTAACAATTACAACCCTGTCAATCTTACAGCACGCACTTAGTATATCCCCCCCCCCCCATCTGCTCTTTTTGCTATTGAAAATGTTTAATCCAAGACAATTTTCAAGCCTTTTGCAACCAGCGGCAGTCTGCGAAACCATCGGGACGGTACCAGCAGCAGCACCAATACAGCCGGGTATCTCTGGCTCCAAAGACAAAGAACACCCGCATAGCCTTTAAGAGACTGTTGGGGCAGGTGCTTTTAGCGAGCACCTATGAAGGCAGGAAAGGCACACGAGGGGGAGGGTGGAAAGCATCATGCCCGGCCGCCTTTGTCTCCCCAGTGGCGATGTTTATACATCGCACCAGCTACTCATTTGAGTCGACCGAGGAGACGCCCAGGATCAGTTCAGATTTTCGTCAATGTTGTTAGCCGTGAGCGGGAATCGAACTTGGATCGCTGGGCTCGTAGTGCAGCGCGCTAACCGCTACACTACCGCTCCCCATCTCTAGCTCCACACAAACACACACACAGCCGCTTAATGTATATCATGAATGGCTTGTATACAGGCGTCTTACTGTATCTAGGACAGCAAAGAAAGGGGAAAAAAACTCCAAAACCCTTTGTCGGTCGTTCAGGCGGCAAATTAATAGACAAAACAACATGCAAATCAAGTCGGGCTAACAAACGGCGCGCTTATTCGCTGGCGGAGGTAGCGTGCGGTTTGTGAGCGCGGCGAGCGCCGAGCGGGAGAGCGAGCGAGTGAGGGGGTCTCGTGAATTGATGGCATGGCTCGCTCCCGCACGCACGCACACACGGCGGGTCTCACCACGCTAGTGCGCCAATCAGGACGAGCCTGCGCGTAATTGCGCTAAGCCTCTTAACAGCTTTTTCTGATTAGGAGTCCGAAAAATGTATGCGGGTGCGCGCAAAAAAAAATGCGCGTCAACGCAACACGACAACCGGTGCCAGAAAATAACCCGAAAAACTTGAAGTGCGTTTTTTTTATATATCTCTTGAGCGCCCGGCTTTTAGAGTTGCTTGCAGGGTTGTCGTGCGTTGCGTTTTATTTAGTGTTGCTGACATTCGACGCATTGCTGTGCGATGCAAATTTGCAGACGGAATCATCAACATTGTTGAGCAGAGGGTTAACGCGTACTATTTATACCTTCAATCGTGCCGTTTGTTGCTGGCCGCTTGGCATTTTGGAGGCTTTTAGGCCTGCGCTCTGCAAACCGAGAGAAAACACACACACCATCGGACGAGTATGGTTTTTGGCAGGTGCCGTGTACAGTAATGCCTCCGTGCGCTACGTGGAGATGGGCTCGAAATTATACAAAAGCGCCATTTGAAAAGATGTTACTGCAATAAAGAACATTTGTTTTTTTACGTTAGCATACTTCAATAACAGCACGAATTAGCAATTCTAATTTTTTTTTGGTTAATGTGTATGGCAATTGGCACAGCACAATTGTTACGTTTTTTTAAATAAATATTAAAATAATACAATTACCCTCGACTTTCTCTTAGGATGCTTGTAGAACATGGTAATTGTATATTTTAAGGAAATGAAAGAAACGATTTAATTAAGTTCGCTGTTCAATGCAAGGACCCTTTGACGTCCGGGCTCCAATTAAACACGTGACAAGTAAGACAAATGTTTAATTTTAACTGGGTAATATGGCTCCACACTTGGGGCCTTTGTTCTTCAAATGTAAAGTCGATCATCACAAGCGACGTTAAGTTTTTAAAACAACAAATCGGTCTTGGCACGTCGGGAAGCAATTTCAAAGCCAGCTCATCATGCATATTACAAGTTTATAACTGGATTTACAAGATGCAAGGGATTATCCATACATTAGTAAATGATATGGCGAGAAGGCACATTGATATGATCAAGCAACCTTACATCGCTTTTAACTCATATATGTACCATCAGCAAATTCCCATCTCTAAAGCCCAGCAGTGGCACGTCATTACCGCCCGAATTCATTACGCCTTAGAGTGGCACGTTTCTGTGTAATTACACGTAACATTTTAGTTATTAATAACACTTTATAATTAAAGTATCTTTCCAATGGACCATGTGACCTTGTAACATCACCGGGAATGACCCGAAACAAAATGTCGTTGTCTGGCTCAAAAAAATATTAATATATTTAGAGAAAGCGCATAACCTTCTGTCATATACCTAAACGAATACAATCGGTCTTTTTGTGGCACAAAAATATCCAATCTTTTGGGCTTTCCTGAAATAAAACAGAAAAAGCGTTTTGCTGAAATGAAGAGTTCCCTCGCGAAACGAAAAGGTGCGTCGAACAACAATTGCAGAGTAGATCATTTTAAAGGAAAAATGTATAATACACAACGCAAATCACATTGACGGGTCACAAAATTACCGTGCGCGCTCACGTCAGATGAGCGCCGATAATCAAAGCCTCAGCCTCGCCCCGTTTTCGCTGCTGTTGTTATTGTCGCTGTTGCAGCCCAATCATTTCGCTCGTTGTAATTTCACCGGCATTAAAATAAAAGTAAAAGCTGTGTGGGGGGGGGGGGTGATAGGTGATGGGAGGAGGTGGGGGATGGGGAGCTGGCAGGGTAGAGAGATTGTTGGGGGGAATTTCAAGAACTCTCAGTGGAGGTGAAATATTTTGGCACTTTCCTAGCGCCCCCGGACCCCGTTCTCGGTCCACATCGCGTGTCAGCACGGCCGAGACCTGGCTCGATTATCGGCCGAGCTGGCAAGAGTCACTGGCGAGAAGTTCTGGCGTCGTGTGCGCGGTACGGTGCGAGTGTGGTGCGTGTGCGTGCGGTGTGTGAAAAACTCGCTGGACTGACCAATTCCCTTGGTCTCCTGCTCCTCACTGTAAAGAGCCGTGTGGTCGAGCAAGGTCAACGCTCGTCACAAAGCAATGTCCCCCCCATCCATCCGCATGCCCTCCGCCACAAATAAATAATTATACAACAAAAATTGAGCCATGCTTTCGTCGGACCATGGAATCCGTGCGTACGGCTGTTAAAAGAGTCTGGAGACATGACCAGGTGTCATGGCGCCTGTCGGCAATTTCTAATAAATAAATAAACAGGTCGCTTGCGGAATTGTTCGTGCGTTCAGCAATTTCGGCGGAACAAATAAGGAGAAAAAATTCAAAACCTCTGATCGCGCATTGGGAGCGGTGCATGAGCAACAACTAACAAAAACTGAATGCATTTGTCAGTAACACCGCCCTGAAGAGGAAATATCGGACAACAGCTTACGTTTTGGGCAATATCCCTTTGACAATTTTTTGTTTTTACCTGGTAAGGCCCACTGAGCTATTTAGATCTTCTTCAGAAGCGACCTGGCCCTCACAAACGATAGCTCAACGAAGTGGCTTATCACGTGGGAATTTATAGCAGCCAAAAACTCAAAACGCATTTTGATTCTAAATGTGGTGGGAAAAACCGAGGGACCTAGAGAAAAATCCACGCGACCACAGGGAGAACACACAAACTCCAAATATACATGCGCCATGGTCAGGATCGAACCCACGACCTCCTGTATACCGGGAGAGGTAGTTAACGACTCACCACCATGACGCCTTTGTCATAGTGGAGAGATGTGCAATGAATAATGGCCACTGCCCAAAATAATTAAGTTATTAAATGTCAGCTAAAAAGTCCACATCATCCTTTCCTGTCTCGGTGACAACAAACTATTTCTGTTTGTTTTCCTCGATGCTTCACGGGTAATTACGTTCATTCAAATGAGCAGTGTACAATTCAAATTAAACAGTCTTCGCAACATGTTTTATTTTAAAATTTTAACTTGGCCCGACCCTATCCGTGTATACAGTACAGTAACCCTAATACTACAACATGAGCTTGAATCCAAATACTGGTTGCAATCTGCATTCCTTCGCCGCGCCAATTTTTTCTTTGCTTGGCAAGTCCATTGATTTTTCCATTCCAGAGCGCCACACACACGCGCACGCACATCACAAAGATCTTCACAAACAGGTCGCTGGACTACATTTGGCTTTCCCTTCATGTGGGCTACGCTCCAAGTTCAAGGGCCTTTACGGAAGAAAAGGCAAAGGCAGCAAACAGCTCACTCTTGTCACCAAGCTAAAGGGTGATCTAAACTAAGCGATAAACTAAGCGATAAACTAAACTATTTTTTATATGACCAGGTTATAGCCCACTGAGCCGTGTAGCTCTTTTTGCAGAAACGACCCTGGCCACAAATGATAGCCGCCAAATACTTTCAACGCATTCTGATTATAAATGTAGAGGTAAAAACCGGAGGACCTGTATACCAGGCGAGGAAGTTAACATCTCGCCACCGTGGCGCCCTGACCGGCACATCAGTAGAACTTCCCGTACAATAAAGCCTTCACCGATGCTGGGCTAAGCTCTATGATATCACTTCCAGGTCATCTGCAACTTGACATGCAGCTGCACTTTCAACAAAGATTTTCATGAAAGCAAAACGCCCCACTCGAAGCTTAAAATGTGGTGGGGAGCGCGTTAATGTATAATTTGTGAAAAATAAACGTAATTGCGTTTTGCAAAAAGGCGCGACCCATGCTTCTGAATAAATGCTGACAAACCACGTATAAACGCAATTAGCGGCTTTAGCGTAATTATTACATTTTTTTTTTGGTTTACGTCACCTGCATCAGACAGTGCCACCATTGCACCGTTCCACCGCTCAAACGCGAGCCCCACCCCCCCGCCCCCTGCCCCCGCCCCTGCGCATCCCAGACATCGCACGTCGAAGCAGAGCGCTCTCATTGCAACGTTTAATAATTTAAAAAATGTGCGCAAGGAAGAGCCCCCGACGACGGTCGCAGTGGCGGTGTCAGCGGCGAGAAACGTGTTGTTAAAAGGAAAGAAGAAAAAAGAAACACGTTAAAAAAACAACGCAAACAACAATCGAAGGGGAAAGAAAAAAAAATCATCCCGAGCCAATAAAAAAAATCATCACGCGCGCACGATTCTCACCGTCGTCTCGCCGTGTTTAAAATTCCGGTACATCCCTTCCACACCCGCCCGCCGCCGCCGCCACCACCGCCCTCCTCCTCCTCCTCCCCTACTGGAGGTCTCGCCATCTTTTTTGCGTGAACGCCATTTCAATGCTTTTTGTGCTGCATCCCCCATTGTGTGGGGCCCGTTGGCACGGGCCCAAAGCCACCGGTTCCTGCCGCGCGCCCCGGCGGGGCTGTGGGAACCGCCGCTCGCCGCCCGCTCGCCGCCCGCTCGCCGCCGAGCCACCGCCAACCGCCGACGAGATTTGGGTGCACGGAGAAGCGCCGGGGCGGGGAGGGAGACGCAGGGGATGGGCCAAGAGGGCTCGGGGATGTCGGCGCGGGTGAAAGCGAAGGAGGAGGAGGGGGGGGGGGGGTTGGAAAGGCGGGGGTGGTTGTGGTGGTGGTGGTTAGGGTGGTTAGAATTGTTGGTGTAATAATTATTATGGTTTGGATAAGGAGGGTGGTGGTGGTGGTGGTTAGTGTTAGGGTTGTGTTCGTGGTTAGTGGTTATGATTATAATGGTGGTGGTTAGCGTTATGGTGGTAGTTTGGGTGGTGTTTGTGTTTCGGGTTATTTGCGGTTGATGAGGGTGGTGGTGGTAGTGGTTAGCTTTAGGGGGGTGGTGGTGGCCAGGATGATGGTAGTGGTGGTGGTGGTTAATGTGGTGGTGGTTAGTGTGGCGGTCATGGTTAGGGTGGTGGTGATTAGGGTAGTGGTTAGGATGAGCGTGATGGTGGTTACAGTTGTGGTTATGGTTAGGGTAGTGATGTATAAGATGGTGGTAGTGGTGGTTGTGAGGGTTAGGATGGTGGTAGTTGGGATGGTGGTGGTTCAGGTTAGGGTGGTGGCAGTTTGGGTGGTGGTTAGGGCTAGGTTAATGGTTAAAATGGTGAATGTTAGGGTGCTGTTATGGTTAGGGAGGTTAGGGAGGTGGTGGTTATGAGTAGATTTGTGGTAGTTAGGGTTAAGATGGTGGTGGTTATAGAGTTAAGGCGGTGATGCTTTGGGTAGGATAAGCAGAAGGAATACGTGGGAAGGGTGGTGGAATTCAAATTTTAATATTTGGCTATCCATGCACAAACACGCACGCACGCACATACAAATGCGCACAGAATGGCATAGAAACTGGTACAACACGATGAGATACCGTGCTCTTGGCAAGCTAAAACGGAAAACGAGCCGGTCTGAAAAGAATATGCACCACTGTCGCAGGGGCGCATTGCGAATATGCGTTTGTAAGCAAACTCCGTACGAACGTGCGTTTTGGTCTACCTCATCGGAGCCCGCTATCGTTGTTATGCCATAAAATTGTGATCAATAGCCATGCCCGTCCTCCTCAACACTGACCGTTGCCCGTGACCCTGCCCATATCCATCACTTTAACACAATTCCCGTACCCTCTTAGCCTACTCATCATATTTGTAACCCAACCACCTAGCAATGTCTCTGACGCTGCCTCGAACACTGGCACAGATGCCTCTGCCAAACCCACACTTGTCTTTTTTCACGACTCAAACCCCAAGTCTTTTCACCCTTTACCAAAAACCCTTAACCACTCTCTAACCCTACCTCTTAAACTAGTCTTGCCCTTAAATCTTGACTTGTAGCTTTCGTGACTGCAGGAATTCACATTCTTGGGTGTTTCGGTAAGGTCACGAAGATAGGTTCAAAGAAAATAACAAAAAATAACAAAAAAACTACGACGTTTCGATCGCAACACAAGCGGTCGTCTTCAGGAAAGTCTTCAGGAAAGAAGACGGCCGCTTGTGTTGCGATCGAAATGTCGTAGTTTTTTTGATATTTTTTGTTATTTTCTTTGAACCTATCTACGTGACTTTACCGAAAGACCCAAGAATATATATAATCTTGCCCTTATTCATAACGTTAACACTAGCCCTACACCTACCATACTCCTAAATCTATTCTTAGTCCTACACCCGACCCCTGTCTCTAATCCTACTACGAATAACCCTGTCAATATTTATAACAAAAACCCTAACCCTATCCCCGGACCACTCACCATACTCCTCACCATATTCCTAACTATACACCAGGCGTTTGGTGGATTGTTCCATCGCTGGAGCATGAAAGGGGGAGGCTTTCATCCAGCAGTGGATTTACCATGGCTGATTAAGATGATGACACTTATCTGTCTCTCTCTTATATAACCGTTAACACTATCCCAGCCCCCGTATCCCTAACTCTGGCACTAGTCCTTACACCTACCTCTTTACCAGAACTCCTCTCTATTCCTAACACTACACACTGCCGCTGTCACCAACCCTACTTCTATAACACCAACCCAGACGACTGTACCAGACCCACACTTGTCTTTTATTTTTTTCCGGGCACGTCGTTTTGTTCTCCCTCTACCCGGCAGGGCTCGAAGCCAAAAGCGAATATCGCACGTCCCTATTTACCAACACCAACTTTCAGACGCATTCACCAAGGTTATTCACGCCGCAACATTGCCAAGCCAGCACGGGCAGGCGTTATGAGCCAGACTGCGCGACGCACACGCACGCACGCACACAAAGAAATGTTGTTGCTCGTGTCCACACATTGCCCTTCTCGGCTACGCCAAAGAGAGACAAACAACGCGTTTGCCACCTTGCACCAGCCGTGACGCACTATTTAATCGCGGGGTGAATAAATCATGAAAATGCTCGTCTCTCTCTCTCTCCCTGTGCAGCTGGCTGGCTTCTATGACACACATTTTAATAACCACAAGCCAACATCCCCATGAACCGTGCTCATCGATGTAAAATAGGACACTGTGATAGCGAGGCGGAGGCTGGCGTCGGCGGCGAGAGCGTGTGCGCGCGTTTGGTCACTAGGTTATGATATCCAGGGCAATGTTATGCGCTCGGTGGATCAGCCTCAGCCGAGGTGGCTACGTCTCCTACTCTCTCCCCGTTTAATCTCATCTCGCCTGCAACAGGGAGAGAGAGAGAGAGACAAAATACCACGTGCCTCTCCGTACAGTGCTCTTAAGTGAGCCTTTAGCCCAAGTTTACGTAACGCGTTTTGCCCCACTTTCCAAAAAAGGGGGACGTCTTTGGATCGTGCGACCTGCATGTTGCAAGCCGCGATCTGGCCGCTTGGCGACTGGGGAGAAGGGGGTAAGGTGGATCACTCCAAGATGGGTACACCGGCAGTCCGCATCATTAAAAGCCAGTGTCTGTTAGCGTCGTGTTTTTCAAACAATAATTCCCCCCCCCATCACTCTCTCGCCTACCAGTTCTCCACAACCCCCACCCCCAATCCCCCCGCCGCCCCCTCCCACACCCTTTGGATGTATTATATAAACGCAGGTCCTGGCGAGAGTCAAAGCAGCAGAGTTTTTTTTTTCTTTTTCTGGAAACATCCAGCAGAATGAAACACAATACTGTATGTCCCAACAAAAATACAATGTATATGTTTAAACCTTTTCATTTCTCAACTTTGCAGCCGTGTAAACTTTTCTCTGGGAACGACAAAGCTCTCCAAAATTCAAAGGCTCCTATCCAGCCTTCCGTTTGGATCCACCCTTCCTGGTGATTTTTTTTCTGCCCCAATTTTATGAAAAAAATAACCCGTTGTGCGGTGATATTTGCGCTGAGACACGAGAGCGGAGAATTTGCAGGCGTTTGGTGGTGGTGGCGTCAGCGGTGGTACGATGTCAGTCCCACACCGGAAGCCGTGGTGGTGGTGCTGTCAGCAGTGGTGGTGAAAGAGGTGGCGGTAGCGATAATAGTGGTGGAGGCAGTGTCGCGGTTAGTGCACTGCACAACGAACCCGGCATGCCGAGTTCGATTTCCCGCTCATGGCCAACACCAGTGACAACTATCTGAACAGGTCCTGGGCCTGCCCTAGGTTAGCTCAGCCTCAAATGAGTAACTGGTGCGCTGTGTAAACATTGTCACAAGGGAGACAAAGGCAGCCGGACGCGGCGTTAGCCATCCACCCCCTCACTGCCATGCCGGCCTTCAAAGGTGCTGTTTGCTAACAGCACTTGCCCCAACAGTCTGTTGAGGCTATATGGAAGATATTTGTATTTGTCTTTGGAGGAGGCAGTGGTGGTGGTGGTGGCTGTGGTAGTAGTTGATGGCAGAGGTGGTGGCGATTGTGGCAGTGGTGGAGGGTGAGGCCGTGGTGGTGGTAGCCGTAGCCATGGCGGTGATGTCACAGTGGTAATAGTGGCGGTGAAAGTGCTTGTTCCGATGTTAACCCACACATAACAAGCCTTACATGGCAAAGGTCAAAGGTGAAAAGGCCGATGTCTCGAGTCGACGAGTGGCAAGAACTGCGTGCGTCTCGCACCGGTCGTACCTTTGGGGGGGGGATGAGCTGCCTCTCACGTCGCCATATCTACGGATTTGCATCTTGATGAAATGGCGGAAGCACAGCGCGGCGAGTCTCGGCGTGCTGGCCCTTTGCCCTGTTGTCGGCGACGGAATTATCGGTGCGCTTTCTCTAAAAATCAGACAGGGGACATTCACCAAGTCATAAACAGGGTGCCAAATGTGCAAGTTTAAAATAAATAATAAGCTGCAAGCCCTTTGTCAAACCACTCCTCGATGAAGGCCTTCCCCCTCCCACCCACCCTTGCTGTGTTGGTCGTGAAGGTTGTTTGACCATACTTCACCATGCTGGTCAGTGTAGAATAGTGAAGGAGGGGGGGGGGGTGCCAGGAACTGATTGACGTATCACTCGGCTCATAGCGCAGAGTGCTAAAAATCGTACTACCACTCCCCCGATTTATATTTACAAAACATTTTAATGCATCTACTGACACAGTGGCAAGGTGCCATGGTAACCTTTTACAGTAAACATGCGTTAGTGCGCGTGCATGCATGCGTGCGCGAGATCATCGCTGGGGCCACCCGAGTTCGATTCCTGGCCACGGCGAGTAACATATGAACTGGTCGTGGGCCACCTCTACATCAACTCGGCCTCAAAAGAGTACCTGCGGCATTGTGGCAACAACATCGGCACTGCTGACAAGACAAAGGCAGGCAGGCGGGCGGGCAGGCAGGCGGGCGGGCAGGCAGGCAGGCGGGCGGGCGGGCGGGCGGGCGGGCGGGCGGGCCAGTGAGCGGGCGGGCGGGCGAGCAGGCGCGGTGCTGGCCAAACCACCCGCTTGTGCACTGTGCCAGCGCTCATTCGGTGCTCTGTAACAGCACTTGCCCCAACATTCTACGTAAGCAGGGGGTGGATGTCTTAGTCTTTTACGTCGGATGCACATGGGCTATTTGTGTGTGCAATTACGTGTGTTGCGTGTGCATTCGCGTGTTGCGCATTTGTACATATGAATTTATACGGGGGGACCCTATGTCTTTGCTTGTGCATGTGCAATCCTATGTAACTGCTAAAGTAATCTATGGCTGGGGCAAAAAAAAACCCCGTCCGTTGAGTTGCTGGCTCACCGCGGGTTCTCACTGTACGTGTGGCGCCCTGAGCCAAGATGGCTCTGCCAGCACAACGCCAAATATAAACTACAACGATCGATTCCGTTCCATGTTTTACCTCGTTTTTTTCTCTCCACGTACTGTACTTCCATTCTTCGCCCTCTCCTCAAGTCACGTCCATCGTCTTCGCATATACGTACACGAACCACACAAACTTACATGGAGACCTATAGACTCAGATACACGAACCACACATGCTTACATGGGAGACCTAAAGACTCACGTACACACAGACTGAGATGGAAACCTATACTCACGTACACGAACCACACAAACTTACATGGAGACCTATACACTCACATGCACGAACCACAGACTTACATTGAGACATACAGACTCACGTACAGGAACCACAGAATTACATGGAGACCTATAGACTCAGATACACGAACCACACAAACTTACATGGAGACCTATAGACTCAGATACACGAACCACACATACTTACATGGGAGATCTAAAGACTCACGTACACACACAGACTGACATGGAGACCTATAGACCCACGTACATGAACCACACAGACTTACATGGAGACCTAAAGACTCACATAAAGGTACACGTACACACACAAGACTTACATGGAGACCTATAGACTCGCGTACACTTACACGAACAGACTCGCATAGCGACCAACAACATGTACACTACCCCAACTTACATTGAGAGCCACAACCTCGGATAGAAAGCCATCAGCTTATGTGAACCAGAGATGTACGCAGGGACACATTTGTGGACTTACAGAGACCCACAAACTTACATTCTCTCAGCCAAAAGTACCATTATTGCAATGGGGTCGGCTGCTCGGATGTTCTTCCTCCACGTGATTCTATCCCACACCTCTTTTCCAGTCACCATCCACAACCACGTCTCGTTCCACCACATCTACCCCCCTCTATGCTGCACTGGATAGCATTTCCACGGCCCTTGTAATTACATCTTCTCATGTCTTTTCTCAACGAGAGGCCAAACCCATCTCCATGACCTTCTCCAGACTATAATTAACCCCTAAGGCACGAACCTATCCAATTCTCTTCCTCCTTTCCCTGAAAGAGATTTCCAACACCCATCTCAGCATTCTCATCTCTGCCACATCAAGTCTATCTTCCGTCTTGCCCCGCACAGTACAACGGCGCTGGTCGCATGCCCGTAACCCACTCTCCTGATCATCGCCCGCGGTCAAATCCACTGCTGGATGAAGGCTTCCCCCCAAGCTTCCGCCACCTCCCTACGGTCTTGCGACGTAATGATCCACAAAGCACCTGCACGTGAGCGGTTTTCATCGCTCCATCATTTAATCGCTCCCATCTCCTCTGTGGACGTCCTCTTAGACACGTTCCATTCTTTGGCTGCCACTCCCATCATTGGTCTTGACCATCGGCCATCATCCCTCCCTTCTTTTTGACATTGAAATGGGATTGGGATTTCAATCTAAAATAACAAAATATCTAAAAAATACATCTGTGTAATCCTCATATAGACCATCACATTTCTAAGATGATGCTCTGCTTAAACATGCGACCCATGTAAACCCAATTGTTGAGTCACAAAAAATCAGATTCTACTGTATCCATTACTGTGGACACTGGCATTCTTCCACCAGCAACCATTTTTTTCATCTCAGCTGCTGAGCACAGGGCCCAAAGTCCGGAAACACCAAGTAGCCAGCAAACGAGCAGCACGACGATTGTTGCACTGCAATAGATTAGAGTTGACGCGCGTTGTTTCTTGAATTGGGCACCATTATAGTGGTTTGAAAACCAAGACAATGGGAGAGAATCCCAACGGCGAGCAGTGTGAGGGAAGAAGCAGTGCGAGAGGTGAAGCTGAGAAGTGTTGTGACCTGCAGTGAGGTGGTGGTGGTGGTGGTGCCAGTTGAACACAGTGTGGGCGAGACAAAATATTCAATCTGGTAGACCGAGCCCTCAACATGGGGGAGGATTCAATGAGTGATATTCACGGCATGCCAAGCTCTTATTGACCAAAACACTTCTGCAGACGTAGTCATAGTTACAACCGCTACGTTTCCGCACTGATTAGATGTATTTTGAACTTCTTTTGCACCGTACATAGCCAACCGCGTTAATCGGGAGATTGAAATGGGATTGGGATTTCAATCTAGATTTAAAAGTGCATAACTCCAGTGGCTTCCCAATATCAGAAGGAAAAGCGTTCCAGACGGCCGTGTCTATTACTGCTAAATTCGATCCCTTACCACCACAGAAGTGGCCTATGCAGCCCATCTCAAACAATGATGATGAAGCTTCAGCATTTCAGATTGGGGCTATGCATTGCTATTGAGCACCATGGTGTTTTCCCCAGTCGTAATCTAAATGAATTGTTGTTTATTTCATCAATTACTGCGCACAAGCCCAAACACCCACACTACCAAGTGGCCAGAGACAAACAGCACTATGTCATTATATTAAGACAGATCCAACTTCAAACGCTGCAGCTAGCAGTGTACCCCAGTGTGTCATAGAACATCCCCAGAAGATGCTGTGACAGAACCGATTGTGAAATCAATTTGATACACCTCTTTAAGCCGCACTGGTGGCAGAAGCACATAGAGACTAATAATGAAACGGGGTCTTAATGACCACTTTCCAGGAGATGACCTTCTTTGGAAAAGTAATCCCTCGCTTGACGCGGTAGATGCATTCCTGAAAAGTGCCGCGTTAAGCTAAAACTGCGATAAGTGAGGAACTACTTTAGACTCGCATAGATGTACACACACACAGACTTACATGGAGACTTATGGACTAGCGTACACTTACAAAAAGTGAAAACTGCGACAAGTGAGGAACTACTGTACTGAATCATATTTGCACGATAAAATCATCCAGCAGTCATCCCACGGCAGGACAAAAAGCTAAGAAGAGGGTAAGCCGCCGACGCATACTGTATCACACCGTTCAGCCGTGCAGCACAAGAAAGTAGTTCGTCATCGACAGCTGAGAAACCGCGTCATCGCGGTGCGCGAAAAGTGTTCCCCAACAGAAGAACCGCGTTATAGCGAAACAGCGTTATGTGATCAAGTATTAAGTGAAGACTTACCGTAATTCGGCTAGGCCAAAATACCTAGTAGAGGCGATGATTAAAGCTCACGGCCATTATCATGGTCACATAATGCAACATTCGGTATAGCTCTGGCATACAAGCCAATTTCAATGCATTGTACACATTGCATGTAATAGAGTGACCCCTCGGCTAGTGGAGGCCGCTACATTCACCAGGCTTACAAAACGGAATCCATGCTTGAATCGAATTGAAACCCTGAATCGTGATAATTCATTGAAGGGTTAGGTGAAGAATCATTGCACTCTTAACCGTACACGCTAATTCCACTGGCTCCACTCCGATGTGGGCGCCACGGTGGCGAGATGTTAACTACCTCGTCTGATATATACCAGATCGTGGGTTCGATCCCGATCCTGCTGCCTATATATTTGGAGTCTGCGTGTCTCTCTCCTCGTGATCGCGTGGATTTTTACCCCGGGTCCTCCGATTTTTCCCTCCAAATTTAGAATGAACATGCGTTTAAGAGTAGAACTCTGTGTAGTGAGTGCAGGGGCCCTTCCGCCAGACGTGTCGCGCGCAAGAAATTGCGGGGCTGTACCTTAACCTCGTAATCTTAACCCATGGAGCGATGAGGTCAGCTCCTGTGCCGGAGAAAGATGGGACTACAGCAGCAACGCAGGACTGAGCGGTGGAGACAGCACGAGGAGGCCTGCATCCAGTAATATATAGGTTAGATGGTTAATAATTATGTATTTTTAAACCCATGCGTCTGCTCTCACTTATGCTTATAAATAAAAGCTATAGATTAGGCATAGCGTAAACATTTGAAGTCCATGTCAATTTTAAAATTGTATTATTTCCAATCAAAAAGATATACGTTTATTGTTCTTCTTAACTCGCTGCGGGCTGATTGGTGTTTGAGGGTACAGCAGAAGTTCCACTGATTTCTACGCTTGTGATTTTGCATCGTCCTCATCGTGAATATTATTTCTCTTTGTATCGCATATAATTCATTATATTGAAAGGGCAGTGACTGAAAAGCGTGCAGTGTCACAAACCTTTGTGCCTCTTAACACACATTATTTGTGTTGAAGCTGCGCTGCCGGTGGTGCACAAGTACAATTGTTTTCTTAAATCACATTTATCAATGACATTAAACGGTAAAATAAATAAAAGGCAACGTTTCGGGAAATGGCCCTACTTCATTGCACAATAGCCCCTTCCGTGTTATAAATAGTCAATGGTCAAAATGTCACCTATTATATAATTTTCCTTTTTAAGGCAGTGGTACTGAATGTGTTGAGTTCTTTGTAGCTATAACACTGTTAACAATGTTATACAAAAGTATATAACTAGACCTGGGTTGAATATAGTTGAATATTAGAGGTTTGGCAGCGAGGAAAGTGCCGTCGTTAAAGGTAGCCTCTAACCAGAATACAATTCTGTTGATGTTCATCAGCACGAGTCATGGTCAATCCACTGCTTGATGTAGTCGCCATCCCTGACAGTTGAGGGACACCACGATCCATCTCGCTCCTGCACATGAGCCGAGCCCTCATCGCTCCACGCCCGTGCTTGTGGTTTTACAAATTAGTTGTGCTTATGTGCATCTTCTGTGTTTGCGTGTGTGTGTATTCTCTAGTGACAATGCAGATGCATACGTTAAAATATTAACATTTGAGCATTCTTCTGGACTTAAGGGACCTTTTTCGTGCGTGTGTTGTCTGGCCGGATGTTTATTTATGAATTCACTTAGGCACTTATAACATTTCTGGCCCAATTTGTGGGGTTTTTTTTCATATAAATTCCTCTCCGGAAAAAAAAATCAATGTACAGTTTTTCTATCCCGGTGTCAAAGCCGGTAAAAATGTTAAATATTGAACATAAACTTGGTAAGATATAGCACAGATTAGGGTCCACTGTTAAATACAAACGAAAAAAAATTGACAAATAGCAGCAACATGCATATAATGTAGTGAATGTACTGTAAGACTTCAACATGGAAGCCCTGCAATTGCTTGCTCACTCCACTGCTTATGGGTCTCCCAAAACAGGGAGCCCTTCTAGATAGGCCAACTCGAGGGTATTTTGGTCTACTCCTCCATCCTGACCAGTCAGACATCTTGGAAGAGGTGAGATTACCCACACTTTACCCCATCACACAAGACATGCTTTTAAACTAAACGTAGTGTACCCAGCATAGGTTTTTCCCCTTTTATCTGGCAACAAAATAGGTGTTAAGTTGTTAAAACACCAAACCGAAACGTTTCACAAGGAATCATGTCTGCATTAACCGCAATACTTGTGGTCAAATGCAAACAAAAACACTATCTTTGTAACTGATTGGTCCACACCAGAAACAGCTTTCTTTTGAGCCTCATCTCAAAAGGCGTCCTCTGGTCTAACAACATTTGAGACTAGGCTCAAAAGAAAGCTGTCTCTGGTGTGGACCAATCAGTTTCAAAGACAATGCATATATTATCAGAGTACGTTTTTTTTGCATTTTGACCACAAGTATTGCAGTTAATGCAGACATGATTCCGTGTAAAAGCTTTCAGTTTGGTGTTTTAACAACTTAACACCTGTTTTGTTGCCAGATAAAAGGGGAAAAACTTATTCTCATATTTTTGTACTGGCAAAGGAGGTCCCATGATGTAGTGTACCCATTTATTCTACTGGGTGGATTCGAGGCAGGGAGATTTAACAAACTTGCCTTGTTGTTTCAACTGCCACGCCAGGAGATGCTGCTGCTGTGGTTGCAATGGTTAGCGCACTGGATTTGCCATGCAGAGGTCACCGGTTCTTACATAACGGATTTCATCTACAATCACACTTCAAAAACATTTCCACCGACAAACATTTATACCGCGATAAATTGTCACCGGGTAAAAAATTATTCCGGCACAAACGACCGAATTGTATGGACAAGCCTTGCATGCCAAAAATGCCGCATACGTGCTTCCAAGTAATGATGTCAAAACACGCACATTGTGATTATTGTGCAGGCTTGAAAATCTGGGATTTCTGTCGTGACAAAACAAGCATCACCTAAATCTTGCAAACGCCGTTTCCTCCCAACCTCCCCATCGCATGCGCGTGTGCGCGCGTGTGTATACAAACACGATTGTGGGGAGCGGTGGTTCAGTGGTTAGCGCGCTGCGGTATGAACCCGGCGACTCGAGTTCAGTTCTCGTTCGTAGCCAACACCAGTGACGATTATCTGAATCTGTCCCCAGCCTCCCCTAGGTCGACTTAGCCTCAAATGAGAATCCTGGTGCGATGTATAAAAACATTTACACTTAGCGAGACAAAGGCAGCCAGGCGTGGTGCTGGCCACCCACCCTCTCATGTGCTGTTCCGGCCGTCATAGATACTCGCTAACAGCACGTGCCCCAACAGTCTATTAAGGCTATAGGGGGCATCAGTCTTTTGTATACATGACTGCTGCTGTGGTGACTCAATCCGACCACACATGGGCATTTTCTGCGGCCGTCTGGAATGCTCTTCCTTCAGATATTACGAAGCCACTGGAGCTATGCAGTTTTAAATCATCTAGACTGAACACTAATTTCTCTAAACCTGCTTATTGGGTTTACTTTGTTGTGCTTTCCCCCGCATCTCAGATTCGCGCGGTTGGCTGTGTACGGTGCGAAAAAAGTTCAATGTACAATGTTATACATTATCGTCACACCTTAGCGCATCGTGCTAACGAACAACGCGCTTGCATAAATCGAATCCATAATAAATAATAAGCCCGAACACGGATGCAACGCCAATGGCGGCCAGACACAGTTTCGCAAAAAGGCTCCAAACCACTAGAAAGACCTTCTTGGCAAATGCGCTCGTAGCTTATTACAGTAAACATGCTGCTGTTGCGGCGGCGTGTGTGCTACCATGAATGGCGATCGAATTGACCACTGGCCCCACACTCCTCACTCACCACCCCCTACCCCATCCACCAACCTCCCCCCCCCCGCCCCCGACATCACCCCCCTTTGCATCGTCGTCGCGTCAAGCGGGTTGGCTGGCCAAGTCGACCACTGGTGAATGGACAGACAGTAAGGGCAGGCAGGCAGACAGACAGATGAACAGACAGAGGGGTAGACGAGAGAGCGGGCAGGCAGAAGGGCGGGAGGGAGGGGAGAGCAGGAGGAGGGGAGAGAGAAACCGGGCTAGGGATGGAGGAGGAGGAGGGGGGCGGCGGTGGTGGCGGCGGCGGCGGCGGGGAGCGAGGATGGCCAAAACGCGGCGGGGTGTGCCAAGTGCAAGGAGGCTCGAGACAATGGTGCCATTCTCCATGGTGCCGGGCACACACCCAGACAATACCAGGCTCCCGCTCGGCGCTGCCGAGGTTGCCACTGCTTGCCAGCGCGTTCCCACTGTAAATAAGCAGCAGAGCCCGCTTAATCCAGCAACCCATGCGTCTCTTCCATCCCCCCCACCCAACCACCACCCCACCACTACAAACGGCTGCAATTTAAAGAAACCTTTCTGCTGCTGGGTTTTTGTTGTTGTTGGTGGTGGGTGGGTGGGTAGTTGGTGGTCAATGGTTGCAGATGAGAGTTGGGTAGAGATGTGTGCTGAAAATGTAAGTTGCACGTGTGGTGCATGGTAAATGGTGAATGTTGATGTAATTTTTTTATTTTATGGAATGCATAATTAATGGCGTGATGCACCGCCTTTGGGTTATTGGTGGTGCTAATTGGCAAAGGTCGCAAAATTAAAAGAAATCCTCTGCTGACTGGGCATTTGTCGTTATTGGGCAGTGGTCATAGTTGCAGATAAGAGCGAGATAGAGTGCCGAAATGCGTGAATGTGTCACGTGTGGGAAAGGGGGGTTTTTTCACCTACAGTTTTGCTGAACGGACAACGTAATTTTTTTTAGTAATTGAATGCATACTTTTAATACTTTTTTCTCTATTAAACGCACGATTCTCTGGCTTTGGATCGGTGTGCTCCCATTCGATTTTTATCAAAGCGCTGCATTGGCAAAGATGTACACGGAGCATTGGAATTCTGCTCCTTAAAGAGCCACCGTGTGAAATTGTTAGCTTCCACTTTGTGGTGTTTTGTTTTGCGGATGTAAGGCAGTGCTGTTAATCATGACATACAGTGCGGGGAAAAAAGTATTTGATCCCCTGCTGATTTTGTACGTTTGCCCACTGACAAATAAATGATCAGTCTATAATTTTAATGATAGGTTTATTTGAACAGTGAGAGACAGAATAACAACAAAAACATCCAGAAAAACGCATGTCAAAAAAGTTATAAATTGATTTGCATTTTAATGAGGGAAATAAATATTTAACCCTTCTGTAAAACATGACTTAGTACTTGGTGGCAAAACCCTTGTTGGCAATCACAGAGGTCAGATGTTTCTTGTAGTTAGCCATCAGATTTGCACACATCTCAGGAGGGATTTTGTCCCACTCCTCTTTGCAGATCTTCTCCAAGTCATTAAGGTTTCGAGGCTGACGTTTGCCAACTTGAACCTTCAGCTCCCTCCACAGATTTTCTATGGGATTAAGGTCTGTAGACTGGCTAGGCCACTCCAGGACCTTAATGTGCTTCTTCTTGAGCCACTCCTTTGTTGCCTTGGCCATCTTTTTTGGGTCATTGTCACGCTGGAATACCCATCCACGACCCATTTTCAATGCCCTGGCTGAGGGAAGGAGGTTCTCACTCAAGATTTGACGGTACATGGCTCCGTCCATCGTCCCTTCGATGCAGTGAAGTTGTCCTGTCCCCATAGCAGAAAAACACCCCCAAAACATGTTTCCACCTCCATGTTTGACGGTGGGGATGGTGTTCTTGGGGTCATAGGCAGCATTCCCCCTCCTCCAAACACGGCGAGTTGAGCTGATGCCAAAGAGCTCCATTCTGGTCTCATCTGACCACAACACTTTCACCCAGTTGTCCTCTGAATCATTCAGATGTTCATTGGCAAACTTCAGACGGGCATGTATATGTGCTTTCTTGAGCAGGGGGACCTTGCGGGTGCTGCAGGATTTCAGTCCTTCATGGCGTAGTGTGTTACCAATTGTTTTCTTGGTGACTATGGTCCCAGCTGCCTTGAGATCTTTGACAAAATCCTCCCGTGTAGTTCTGGGCTGATTCCTCACCGTTCTCATGATCATTGCAACTCCACGAAGTGAGATCTTGCATGGACCCCCAGGATGAGGGAGATTGACAGTTGTTTTGTGTTTCTTCCACTTGCGAATAATCGCACCAACTGTTGTCACCTTCTCACCAAGCTGCTTGGCAATGGTCTTATAGCCCATTCCAGCCTTGTGTAGGTCTACAATCTTGTCCCTGACATCCTTGGAGAGCTCTTTGGTCTTGGCCATGGTGGAGAGTTTGGAATGTCATTGATTGATTGCTTCTGTGGACAGGTGTCTTTTATACAGGTAACAAGCTGAGATTAGGAGCACTCCCTTTAAGAGTGTGCTCCTAATCTCAGCCCTTTAAGAGTGTGCTCCTAATCTCAGCTCGTTACCTGTATAAAAGACACCTGGGAGCCAGAAATCATTCTAATTGAGAGGGGGTCAAATACTTATTTCCCTCATTAAAATGCAAATCAATTTATAACATTTATGACATGGGTTTTTATGGATTTTTTGTTGTTGTTATTCTGTCTCTCACTGTTCAAATAAACCTACCATTAAAATTATAGACTGATAATTTCCTTGTCAGTGGGCAAACGTACAAAATCAGCAGGGGATCAAATACTTTTTTCCATCACTGTAGGTTACAATCGTTTCAGCCTCTACTCATTGTAATTGTTTTAAAATTTTAAAAAATCATTCATGGCAAAGATCGCCAATGAGGTATTATTTTTGTAAGGTTATATTGGAAATGTTGCCTCCTAACGTTAAAGACAAATCTCACGCTTATCATTTATCCCTGGATGAAGACTATAAAGTGTATTCGTGTACAAAACATATCACGGCCATCAGCAAAGTACTATCCTGGCTATACCAATTCTGCAAAATGGATTACTTTCACTGTTATTTTGTTCAATTTGCTTCACAGCTTATTTAACATTTCTCTCTTCACCGCGTAAGTGTATTTTGCTTTATTTTCATAATCATCTTCTTCTCGCCACACTTTGCACGGTTGGCTACATACGGTGCGAAGGAAGTTCAACATGCATGCTTATTCGGCACAGATAATTTTTTTAAGAGTTTCCATTTTCATAACCTGGCCAGATATTAACATTTAGCAACTGACATCTGGGTGAGTAGTGAGCAAAATAGCTCCCTCGATCCTACAGGAGACAAAGAATTAAAAAAAATATTTCCACCCAAAATGTCATCTCATGGAACGTTTTTGCCAATATCAACGTATGAAAATAATCATTCGTTTTACCCTTTCTGGCAATAAATCACGTGGTTAAGATGTTCAAACGCCAAATAAGATACCCTTTGCAAGGAATCAAGTCTGCATTAACCACACGTGATTGTGGTGAACATCCAAACATGATATAGCAGCTGCTCCCTTCGAGCTATACCTACTCCGATACGTGCATTGATTGTCATTGTACTGTTCGCCTTTTGACGTTCTTTGGTCTGACACTGGTGGCGAGACAAGGCCATGAAGAAGGCTGTCTCTGTTGTAGGCCAATCCGTTTCAAAGACAATGCAAGTGTATATTGTCAGCGTGTTTGTGCGTTTACCACAAGTACAAAGACAATGCACGTATCACAGCATGTATATTGCTCGGGGTGTGCAGCTACTATATCGTGTTTTGCATGTTCACCATAATAAGCACGTGTTGTTAATGCGGACTTAATTGCTAGCAAAAGGTATCTAAATTTGGCGTTTGAACATCTTAACGACGTGTTTTATTGCCAGAAAGGGGGGGGGGGGGTAAACCCCACTCTTATTTATTTCACACACCCAAAAATGTCACGTCGGTGACCTAATTTAGCGCGATTGCGTGACCCACCCGCGCATCCCATAAGGCACAAAGGAGACACCTTTAGCGAGCACCACACCGCGCCACGATGGTTATGGTTCTATGCCGAATGAGTAACAACGGGGGTGGTGGAGATAAAGGATGGTGCTGCAGATGGCTTCGTAACACCGTGGAATTAGCGACATGCCGACGCAGCAAAGATAAGCCTGAAGATATCCTTCGTTAATATCGCGTGCCATCTATACGACGATGATGATGATACGATGCAATGCGGTTGTGGCATGACCATTTAAGTCGACAGTGTTACGTTGTGAGCGACTTTGCAAGTGAACCATTTTGGCGGATGGGTGTTTGGCACGCACGGCCTGACGAAATAGAGACATTTGCCTGTAGTGATAGTTGACTACTTACAGTTATTATATTTTTTGCGCTTCGATGAGTACGGTTTCTTTTGTCATTATTACCGAGGCTAAAAAGTGTCCTTTTTGTGTTTGTGTGTTCAGCTTTGTGAATACGAGCCGTGCATGCACGTACAGCATGTGCAACACGCGTATAAATGCCACCAAGCGTACGTTTCTGTCACAAATAATAATGATATTCAAGACGATGTGCTCAGAAGTAATTACGCTTCAGTTCATATTTAAAAATCTCAAGGACACTTCGTTGAGTGGACAAGTTGCATGCACGTTTAACGTCCACTGCCTTCCACTTAATGGGGAAATATTTAACCATAATTAACCAGACTATGCTGTGCGTTTAATTAGCATGCACTAAGCGTACAGTTAGCTGTATTGAAAATAAAGTGCAGTGTACTGCTGAAGCTAATTAAGTTGTCTTTAAAAACGTGTATTTTATTTAAGTGCGTACTCATTGTACAAACTATCACTACTGTGTTGTGCATTGTGAAGGTATTTATTTCATTGTAACATCGGAAGCTTTTATACACTGTACAGGTATTCTAGAATTCCGATTGAACGTTTTAACGTGTTCATAATCCGCATACAGAAATGCACGAGGTGTTGCATCAACCGTTACATAACAAATGTGTGTTAATGTTTAACATTAAACAAGTAAAACCGGGTCAGATGTTTCGCAATACTCGAACATCTAACGAATGTAATTGAGTATCATATTCAGATGTCATGAACCGCAGTGATAACTCCACTGTATTTGCAAATGTTCAGCATGAGAATGCGCACATTAACACAGTAGTGATGTGATGTGAATGTCAAATACAATATAGCAAATTCGTATGTCCAATGCCACTTAATTCCAACACACTCGTCAATGAAACGCTCAATAATTAGCCATACATTATTAAAGGAATACATTTATAATGGTTATTTCAAATACAAGAAGGATTTCTTGATAAAGGCTTTGTTTATATTATCAAAGATTGCAAGCGTGTTCATCTTTTACAACTTTCTGTGTGACCACAAATGCATCCATGGCTACATGCATATTACAGTATAAACGAGTTTAATGTACAGTGCAATATTAATATTATCGTAACGTTCATTGTTATTACGTCAACACGTTAATTATGAATTGCTTTCGTGAATTTAATAATGCAGTTAAATTGTAGGTTACGTTATATGGCATTAGCAAAGGCGATGCAATTGTTAAAAGTGTGTTAACTGTAACGGTATCGTGGAAAATTGTGGTTGCAATTGTACTACTAATTCAAATAATAAATACGACGAGTGTAATAAATATGTAATAGTTACACGGATATTTAAATTGTACTACGTATTATTCTACAGCGTATATGTGTAGTTATATGCAAAAACACAGATAGTATATGCAAATATAAAATGCCATGTACACACACGATGATACAATCACATACACAACACTATTATAAGCATCTTAAATAAAAGTACAAATACGTTTATATACGTACAACATTGGAATTGCAAATACAAGTGCATACACTAAAGCAGCTCTACATTACAACACACACGACTGCAAATGGCTTAAAAAAACACATTACAAATACATGTACAGGTGATTAGGTGATGTATACAAAACCTGTACACTATTATTAGTTATATATGCGTACAAAACACCAATTACGGTACAAATAAGATGTCCACGATAGCAGCATATGTATGCAATATACCCTGTACACGACTTTAAATGCATATTAAATACAAATCACATGCATGTGTAGAGCCATAGAACGCTAATGTATTGCTATGGTCAGCAGAGTGACATTGCCGGGTTCGATCTCAGGGCGCGGCAGCTGCCACCATCGTGCAGGTTTCTCTAAGGAATCACTCCTCCCGGCGTTTATTAATAAATAAAAACACAGCGATGGTAGTGGTGGTGGTAGCGGTGGTAGTGGTGGTAGCGGTGGTGGTAGCGGTAGTGGTAGCGATGGTAGTGGTGGTATCGATGGTAGTGGTGGTAGCGGTAGTGGTAGCGGTGGTAGTGGTAGCGGTAGCGATGGTAGTGGTGGTGGTATCGATGGTAGTGGTGGTGGTAGCGATGGTAGTGGTAGCGATGGTAGTGGTGGTAGCGGTAGTAGTGGTGGTGGTAGTGGTAGCGATAGTAGTGGTGGTATCGATGGTAGTGGTGGTAGCGGTAGTAGTGGTGGTTGGTGGTAGCGGTAGTAGTGGTAGTTGGTGGTAGCGGTAGTGGTAGCGATGGTAGCGGTAGTGGTAGCGATGGTAATGGTGGTGGTAGCGGTAGTGGTGGTAGTGGTGGTAGTGATAGTAGTGGTGGTGGTAGTGGTGGTATCGATGGTAGTGGTGGTAGCGGTAGTAGTGGCGGTGGTAGTGGTGGTTGGTGGTAGCGGTGGTGGTGGTATCGATGGTAGTGGTGGTAGCGGTAGTAGTGGCGGTGGTAGTGGTGGTTCGTGGTAGCGGTGGTGGGGTCAAGTGTGGGGGCAGCTGCCACCTCCGCCTGTCGAGACATCCGAGTCAAGTGCCCCCCCTCTTAAAGAAATGTGGACTGGGATGATGGGAGGGGGGGCTCACTACGGCGCCCCCTAGCGGAGTCTCCTTACGACTGGCGTGAAGCCAGAAGTCAATCGCCAGGGCACACACTCAGGCGCGGTTGTACCGTGACATTCACACACACACCTCTTACCCCCTGCAGTGCGAGCATGCACAACAAAATACAAAGATCACCACCACCACTACACCCCACGTATAGGGTGAACGGACTGTTGGGGCAAGTGCTGTGAGCTAGAAGGCCGGCACGACACGCCACCGCTACGCTCGTGTACAGGGAATATTATTGCAGTGTTATGTAACGCGCGTGGGGGAGCGGTGGCGCAGCGGTTAGCAGCGCTGCGCTACGAACCCGGCGCACAGAGTTCGATTCCCGCTCGCGGCCAACACCGGTGGCGATTTATCTGAGCCGGTGTACCTGGGCCACCTCCCCTAGGTCGACTCGGCCTCAAGTGAGTAGCTGGTAGTGTGGGTGTGTAAACGTCGCCACTGGGTGAGACAAAGACGGCCGGGCGTGGTGCTGGCCACCCACCCATGCCCTCGTGTGCCACAGTGCCGGCCTTCATAGGGTTGCTACTCGCTAACAGCACTTTCCCCGCCAGTCTGTTAAGGCTACACGGGGGATCTTTGTCTCTGTTACGTAATATACAGTACAAAACACATGCACAGTACACTGCGGTGTAAGTATGCAATATACATACACGACGGTAACATTTGTGTTATGTAATACACAACATTTAAACCGTGCTATTGTGTAAGTATGCAATACGTATGCAATACCTACACAATAGCGTACGTTATGGAATATACTAACGCATACGTATGCTACAGTGCATGTTACGTAACGCACAAACATACGTCCACTAAAGTGCACATATACTAGTGTATATAATGTAAAATACAAACTTTTAGTACAATACGCAATGCACACGTACACTACAGTGTATGTTATGTAATACACAAACACGCGCACACTACAGCTCATACTAAATAATGTAAGAGTACTGTAGGTAATACTTTAGCCTGCGTTACAAAGCACACACATCAGTGCTATGCCGCCAATTACATTATCGATATATGGCAACTTAACAATTCATTTGTAGATCGACAATATCCATCTGTGAATTCAATAAAATATAATATATAGTACACAAGTAAAATAAACCGGGGTTCTTTTTGCATCGCGAGATCGTGTCGACATGGAGGCTTCATCCAGCAGTGGATTGACCATGGCTGGTAATGACGACGATAATAATACAATTAAGAATAAATATGTAAAGTAAATACATACAATAGCAACATTCCCGTCTCATCATAAATTGGCGCAGATCTGCGGCTGTCAACCTCAAGGAAGATTCGGGGGGGGTGGGGGAGATTGGAATGACGTCCAACGCAAATTGTTTACAATTGGTGACAAACACACGTCTTTATTATATAACATGTGTTAGTCGGCAAAAAACAATGTTTACCCGTCTGTATTCTAATTTCGTTAAAAAACCTATTTCATTACTCGCCATCAATGTACAGTACCTGTATAACAATTTGCTCACAAACTCAAAAGTGCAATCGAAATCCAAAGATGCTCTCAATATTATTATTACGTGTTTTTGTCGTAGTGCACTGCGACACGTCTTCACCAAACCGCACCGAAGACTGGCGTGGTGAAGTATGGTCAAGTAACCCCCCCCCCAAACGAAGCCAACACAGCGTGGGGGAGGATGCACTCATCCAGCAGTGGATTATCCAGAGTCAATACGGATTGCGAAACGTTATATCTTTTTTTAATCCGAAAGCATATACAGTATTATTCATCTATTTCAATACGAGTGTATAGAGAAGACACTTTTAAAAAATAATGTAATAGGAAAAAAACACATTCTTGGTTCATCTTCTTTGGTTCTTTCGGTAAAGTCACGTAGAATGAGAATAAAATAATAAATTGATAAAATAAAATAACACAATATTCTCACGACGTTTCGGACAGCGCTGTCCTACCAGACAGTCTCGTCCCTTCACCTGATGAAGGCCGCTTGTGTTGTGGCCGAAACGTCGTGAGAATATTATTGTGTTATTTTATTTGATCAATTTATTATTTTATTCTCATTCTACGTGACTTTACCGAAAGAACCAAAGAAGATGAATCATTGCAGTCACGAAAACTTTAAATCGAAAACATTCTTGGTTCTTTCATTAAAGTCACGTAGAAGGGAAACAATAAAATAATAAAAATGTGAGGATTTTATTTTTTATACAAGGCACCCACAAGTTCGATAATAAAATAATAAAATCCTCACATTTTTATTATTTTATTGTTTCCCTTCTACGTGACTTTACCGAAAGAACCAAGAATATGAATCCCTGCAGTCACGAAAGCTTTAAATCAGAAAAAAAACAGTTTACAAATCTCCGTTTATCCACTGCTGGATGAAGGCCCTTGCGTGCCGTGTCGGTTCTTTTGACCATACTTCACCACGCTCGTCAGCAGTTGATTCATCTCTCGACGTGATTAGCCGCAAACCGGGAATCGAACTCGGCTCTCCGGGTTCACAGCCAAGTGCGCTAACCACTGCGCCACCGCTCCACCGCCGTCACCAACACCCCCCCATGAGCAGTCAATGGTTCCAAGCACTGCGCTACAAGGGACCCACAAGTTCGATTCCTGACCACGATCACGCGGTCTTACCACCCATCCGCCCGCCACATCTTTTTTTTAAATTCCCCAACTCCCTCATCGCTGACCAGAGTGGTGAAGTATGGTCAAAACAACCCACGTGGTCTAGGGGGGGGTGAGGGCGGAGGCCTCTTTCCATCCAGTGGGTTGATTGATTTCCAACGGGGCTGGGCATTTTTTTATTAAACAATATAATATCACATTGTCAGGATTATATTTTACTAAACGGTGTCTTTTGTAGTGTCCGGTAAACATGTTTAATCATCAGCCATGGTCAATCTACCGCTGGATTAAGGCCTCTCCGATTTGCCGCTATCTCGTCGCATACTTATAAATATATTATCATTTATATACTTTGGCAGTCTCGATTACAAATGCTATACACATGGATACGAATGCGTGATGTAGCAATGTTACGTAACTTTATAAAAAAAATAAAGGGTTTTTTTGACACGTGTATACTGTATACAGTAAACCTATAAGTTAATCGCTTTGACTATTTTAGCAAACTATAAAAACTATACATCATAGAACAAAATGAACGTACATTATTGTATATCGTTCTTAGATTACCACACTAGGTAAGAGACCGCCAACAATAATTTCATAATTACTGCACAAACCCATTGGTGATGAGAATGTGACAATGTTGGAATGCAAACGCTTGTAATTAGGCAACGAGATTTCCACTACAATTAACACAGATATTAGCCCCCCACCCTACCCCAAATTATTACTTTTGTATTTAAAGGCGTGTGTCACTGACTGCTACAATACAAGATATATGATAAAGAGTCCAAGTGTGTGTTGTGGTTAACGCACCCAAGCTACAAACCAGTCGGACCAGAGTTCGATTCCAGCTCACGACAAACATCAAGTGGCCATTATCTTGAACGCAGTTCTGGGCCACCCCTAGGTCGACTCCGCCTTAAATGAGTTACCTTCTGGCGGTGTGTACAACACGAGCACTGGGGGAGACAAAGGTGGCCGGGCGTGGTTGCTGGCCACCAAACCCTCCTTTCGTGTGCCGAAGGTGCTGGCTAACAACACTTGCCCAAGCAGTCTGGGGGTCCTTTGTCTGTATATCTACAGTATATACGGTGTATAACATACACATGTACGGACGTTACTTCGCTACCCACTATAATCACCAAGAAATGTCTGTCCGTCCCGCACGTGACGTCACTCCACGAGGCCCGCCCCCCCCGCGGGACGTCACTCATTAATATTCATGAGTTGGTGGATTTTTACACTAACGCAGAGAGGAAGGTCGAGCTGAATTAAATAATTAATTACGCAAAGTCGCTTCAAATGACGTTTCTTTGCAGAAAGTGACGGTAAAAAATAAATCTACGCAGCACAGTGCTGCATCCGTGCGTGACGTCAGTGCAAAAGAGACCCCCCCCCTCATTAATATTCATGCCCGCGTGGAAATTTCCACGAACGCACAAGGTCGCGCACTCCACATGCCACACCCCTCCCCTCATTAATAATCATGAGCGGGTGACATCACTCCACGTGCCGCACCCCTCCACAATAACCATGAGGGGGTGACGTCACTCCACATGCCGCACCCCTCCCCAATAACCATTAGCGGGTGACATCACTCCACGTGCCGCACCCCTCCACAATAACCATGAGGGGGTGACGTCACTCCACATGCCGCACCCCTCCCCAATAACCATGAGGGGATGACGTCACAACCCATGGAGAAACCCCCCCCCCCTCATTAAAAATCATGAGCCGAAAAATGTTTCTATTGAATGTCAGATTTACTGCAATATACATACACCCGTCCTCGGACGGGCAAAAAAAGCAAGTTATATATAAGCAATCATTGCGCTGCATCGTATTAACCCGACAGTATGACGGAGACGATCATCCAACAGTGGCTGTGTAAAGAGATAGGCTGTTATTAATACATACTCTTTGGTTCTATTGGGTAAAGTCACGTATGTGAAAATAAAATAACAAAAAAATCACGACGTTTCGGCTACAACACAAGCGGCATTCACCATTGCGTTGTGGCCGAAACGTCGTGATTTTTTGTTATTTTATTTTCACCTACGTGACTTTACCCAATAGCACCAAAGAGTATGGATCCTAGCAGTCACGAAAGCTTTAAATCTAGAATTGTTATTAATACGTAATTCAGATTCACTACTTTGTATGTAGGCTTCAGTGCTTTAATGAATACACGTCGTTTCCCCAGGCTATTACTACGACCGTAACGTGAAGAGTACCAAACTGCATACCGATATTGGGCACCTTTTCGCCCAAGTTATCCACGGCGAAAATATACTGTCCGATAAATTAAGATAACAAACCCCGTTATCTAAAAGCCTTAAAAGAACACGACTTTTGGGGCAAGTGCCGTTATAGCGACCAACCAAACCTTCGGGAATGGCCCGGCAACGATCGATAATAATCGTCGCCGAATTGTTGGCCGTGAGCGGGAATTAGTTATCCCGGTGGGCTAACCACTGCGCCACCGCTCCCCCCGAAACACAAAGATCCCCCGTGTAGCCTTAGCAGACTGTCGAGGCAAGTGCCGTTAAGCGAGTAAGCACAGCGCCTACTTAAGGCTGGCACGGAACACGAAGAAGGGTGGTGGGTGGCTGGGTGGCCACCACGAGGGTGGTGGGTGGCTGGGTGAGCAACACCACGCCCGTCCGCCGTTGTCTCCCTCGTGGCGAGTCGACCGAGGGAAGACCCAGAGAAGCCGGGTTGCCGATAATGGGTTGCCGATAATGGGTCACCACCACCCCCCCATGTTGGCTGTGGTGTGCGAGCGGGCATCGCGAGCCCCACGTGTTGTGTGTCGAGCCTGGTGCGCTAACCACTGCGCCACCGCTCGCGTGTCCGGCGCGTGGACGCGAGATTGGTTCCACATTTTGATTCGTTTAACGCGCCACATCGTGATCCGAGATAGAGCGGCACTTTGTTATTCGCCAAGCACGTGGAGATAAACGAGATAAGACTGCTCGCAGCTTTGACGAATTGTCCGTGAAATGTTAATGTTCACGTGCGAGTTATGATAATTATAATAAGCATGTTGTACGGTGGCATTTACACACGCGCGTGGTGTGTCCATTCACATGAGACAAACACGTGTACACGTTAACTGGTTAATTGTTGTAGGGGTTAAAATGTTTAATAAATTCATACTTACGCCTTTAATTTTTGTTTGGGAAAATATCTTCATATCAACTGAATAACTTGAGTCGAAGCGTGTCAACTTGCCAGACTACCCTTTTAATTGTGTTCGATGATACTGCTTATTACTGTTAATGTGCGGCTGTATACTTGTATAAATGTATCTGAAATATGTATTACTTGGTATGCATTTATATGCGCTATTGTATGACGTTTTAGGTGTACAATTAATGTAAACATGCGGGTTTAATGTGTAATATAACATCGCCCCTACAACTATGTAAGTTAAATAAACCACTTTTTTACTTTTAAATAAAGTAACGTACTTAATTGATGGGTAATTCGACGCGCGTGCGTGCACGTGCGTCGCATTAACATCATTCATTTGTTACATAATATAACAGCAGCAATTTAATACCAATTGTCACTGAACAATTCATACAAACGAATGTAATAACTAATTTACTAACGACTAAAAACGTACTACGGATACAGTGACACTTGTAATAGATATTGTTTTGGAGGGGCTCTCGAAGTTCTAACGTCTTATAAAGCTGCTTTCTATCGGCTTCAGAGTCGCACTCCACAGTCGGCGAATTACTTGGTGCACCGATTATAGGGGATTTGTGATACACATCGAGGGGTCGTCCCTTACGAGTGAAGAAACCCTAAGCTAACCAGCCCGTCGTACATTTATAATTTCTGCTTTTTGTATGTTTATTTTGGGTTGTTACCGCAAATGTCACTCCCAACATCGCCGCTCAAAACGCACGTGGCAAATTGAACGTGCAAACAAAGCCTTACAGGCAACCCCCCCCCCCCAAAAAAACTATCGCCTTAATAATAATGTATGAAATAAATTGTTTATTCGTAGTCTTTGGTTCTATTGGGTAAAGTCTCGTCCTTTCACCTGATGAAGGCCGCTTGTGTTGTGGCCGAAACGTCGTGATTTTTTGTTATTTTATTTTCACCTACGTGACTTTACCCAATAGAGCCAAAGAGTATGGATCCTAGCAGTCACGAAAGCTTTAAATCTAGAATTGTTTATTCGTAACCAACATTATACACTTTGTGTATGTTCGCTAAAATTGTTCTGAAATCTAAACCCTTGTTAGAACATGGATGAGAATTTTATATCGGTCGCTCGGGTTAACGGTCTATTCTATAAATACTGCAATTGATTAAACAAAAACATTTGTTACATTAGAACGTTGTATATTTAATGTGTCATTTCAGCGCTCTAGACCTGCAACGTCACAAAAATATACTTACACTTAGGTACCAAGTCTGCCAAAAATAGTCACTATTAATAATCGAGTAACATGTACATTAGATTATTTATTATTGTAAATGTATGTGCGAAATGTATATATTATATGCGCAGTGTTGTACATAAATTATCATTTACAGTATCATACAATTTTAATGTACAGTACTCTATAATACAATTGACAATGTAAATACATAAAACCCACAATGTAGTTATTTACATTTGTGGTGTACTTTAATTAACCAGGTGATAACGAATTAACAATTATCTTTTTATCATGGGAACTTAAATATTTTACGAATATTGCGTGGATGTTTTGTTTTACAATTTAGTAGGTAAAATATACAGTCCAATCTAACATAAGTGCAACGCAATAACATTGCAATTGTATTCCGCTACATGCAATTATTACAACATGCCGCATTACATCGTATATTATTCAATTATTGATGTATTTTAATTGTCTTATCCGTACATAATATATCTACAGGACACATGTACTTACACACCTACAGGAGAATGACGACACATACCCCCCCTCTGGCTGATGATACAAACGCACGCATTGTACTCGACAGCTGTTGCTGGCACCACGCCCGGCCGCCTTTGTCTCCCCAGCTCTGATAAGACGCAGCACCCACCCATTGTCATGGATGTAGAACTTCTTTCGCACCGTACGTAACCAACCGCTCATTGCGAGCACGTACAGAAGGGGGGCACCGGTTTAGTCATCGCCGCAGCCGTGGCCGGGAATCGAACTCGGACTTTGCCAACTTCGTAGCGCGGCGGCTTCTCAACAACTGCGGAACACCACCGCCACACCACCACAACACCACCACATCGCCGTCACCACCACCACACCACCGCAACCACCACACCACCGTTCCACCACCACACCACCGTTCCACCACCACGCCACCACCACGCCGCCGCCACCACCACACCACCGTCACCACCACCACACCACCGTCACACCACCACACCACCAACACCGATACAAAGGTGGCCCGTGTAACCTTCGCAGACTTTGGAGGCAAGGTGCTGTTAGCGGCACACGAGGTGGTGGGGTGGGGGTGGCCAACACCGGCGCCCGGCCGCCTTTGTCTCTCCAGTGGCGATGTTTACACGCATCCACACCGGGTACTCGCTTGAGGCTGAACATACCTAGTGGAAGCCCATGCCAAGTTCGGATAATCGTCGCTGCTGTTGGACTCAGACGGCTCCCCACGCAGCGCAGACACCGCGTGAATCGGGTGCCAGACAATGTATGAGCCGTGGTCGATCCACTGCTGGATGAAGGGCTTCCACACAAAGCACGGGCTCGCTACGTTAACAAATCCACCCAGTAGCAACTCGGCACACGATCTCACTTCGCCGCTCCATCTCCACTCGTCTCGCACGTGGAACGTCGTCCCTCAAGTCGCCAAGGCTGGGCGATCCATTTATAGACACCCCGCAAAGATGATAAAAAGAGACGAATCGCGACGTTCGCATTGCACTTTCAAAGCCTCTTTCACGCGTCTGCCCACCGAGCTTGATACATCTCACTGAATACTTTAAACGCTCTGTTAATACATGGGGTGGTTGGGGGGGCATCGTCGCTATTAACTCACCTGTTGAAACGAGGCTTAATATAAATCATTGGGATATCTATATATGGATCACCGCGCTTACGACTAAAAAACATCACACGCGTTCTTATATAACGCGCAACTTTAAAACAAACCGGGCACGAGTGTGGGAGATTTCCACAACACGGTCCTTATTTTGTATTTTGGCCTCGCACTGCCGACCAGCGAGGTGAAGTATGCTCCGTTTACCTTGGCAAGCCCCCTAAAAGGCGCGGGGGGTGGGTGGGTGTTATAGGGGCCTCCACGCGTACAAGCAGAGGTTTGTTGGCCCTTAGTAAAATACTCGATAACATTAACTTACCTCCCCAACCCACCCAAAACAGCCCTTGTGTGTGTGTGTAAAATAAAGTTCAAAACGTACCTGGGGGGTACGGTGTCTGCAAACATCGGCACCGACGGCGGCCAGGGCATGTTTTTGTTTGTTGCTCCCCCCCCCAACCCAACCACCTCGTCCTCCTCCTCCCCACCTCGTCCTCGTCGTCCCCACCCCCCACCTCGTCCTCCTCCTCCCCACGTGCAGCAGCAGCGCGAGAGGCGCCCACCACTTGCCCCAGCACGCCTGCCACGGCTACCACCACGGCCATGGGGGGGGGGGGCTTTTATATGTGCCCGCAAGACTGAGTGTGCGGTGCAGTTGTGTAGACCTGTGTGTGTAGTTGTGTAGACATGTGTGTGTGTGTGCAGTTGTGTGGACATGTGTGTGTGTGTGCAGTTGTGTGGACATGTGTGTGTGTAGTTGTGTAGACCTGTGTGTGTGTAGTTGTGTGGACATGTGTGTGTGTAGTTGTGTGGACATGTGTGTGTGTAGTTGTGTGGACCTGTGTGTGTAGTTGTGTAGACGTGTGTGTGTGTGTGCAGTTGTGTGGACATTGTGTGTAGTTGTGTAGACGTGTGTGTGTGTGCAGTTGTGTAGACCTGTGTGTGTGTAGTTGTGTGGACATGTGTGTGTGTAGTTGTGTGGACCTGTGTGTGTAATTGTGTAGACCTGTGTGTGCAGTTGTGTAGACCTGTGTGTGTGCAGTTGTGTAGACCTGTGTGTGCAGTTGTGTAGACGTGTGTGTGTGCAGCCGTGTAGACCTGTGTGTGTGTAGTTGTGTAGACCTGTGTGTGTGCAGTTGTGTGGACCTGTGTGTGTGTGCAGTTGTGTAGACCTGTGTGTGTGCAGTTGCGTAAGTGGATGTGCAGCCGTGTAGACGTGTTTGTGAAGCAGTGTAGGCCTGTGCGTGTGTGTGCAGTTGTGTGAACATGTGTGTGTGCAGCTGTGTACAGCAGTGTAGACCTGTGTGTGTGCAGTTGTGTGAATGTTCGTGCAGCTGTGTGGACCTGTGTGTTTGTGCAGTTGTGTGGACGTGCGTGCAGTTGTGTGTGAGGGGGGGGTGCAGTTGTGTATACCTGTGTGTGTGGACATGTGTGTGTGTGCAGTTGTGTGGACATGTGTATGTGCAGTTGTGTGGACATGTGTGTGTGTAGTTGTGTGGACACGTGTGTGTAGTTGTGTGGACGTGTGTATGTGTAGTTGTGTGGACATGTGTGTGTGTGTAGTTGTGTGGACATGTGTGTGTGTAGTTGTGTGGACGTGTGTGTAGTTGTGTGGACACGTGTGTGTAGTTGTGTGGACGTGTGTATGTGCAGTTGTGTGGACATGTGTGTGAGTGCAGTTGTGTGGACATGTGTGTGTGTAGTTGTGTGGACGTGCGTGTAGTTGTGTGGACGTGTGTATGTGCAGTTGTGTGGACATGTGTGTGTGTAGTTGTGTGGACACGTGTGTGTGTGCAGTTGTGTGGACGTGTGTATGTGCAGTTGTGTTTGTGTGTACACGTGGTTCTGGCCACCCACCCCCTCGTGTACCGTACCGGCCTTCATAGGTGCTCGCAAACAACACTTGCCCTAACAGTTATGTTAAAGGCTATACGGGGGAGCTTTGTCTTTGCGTGTACACGTGTGGCGACAGAAGGTGAAGGCACTGCGCTTCGAACCCGGCCACCCGAGTTCGACTCCCAACTACCGGTGACGATAATCCGAACCGGTTCTGGGCCTCCCCTAGGTCCGCTCAGCCCTAAACGAATGGTCTCGTGCCACACCGCACTGTTTGGCCTTCAACAAGCCTGTGTGGGAGCTGCTTTGTCCACGTGTGTGCCAGCGAACATTGGGTGCACCTAGCCTGGCACAAGCGCCGTGGTGACTTCAGAGATGCTTGTGATTGTGTATACGTTGTGTCTACGAGTGTGTGTGGATGTTTGTGTCTTTGTGAACGGTCTGTGAATGTATTTTTTTGTATTCGCGTACGTTTGTGTATAATGTATGCGTGTATTTGTATAAGATGTGTGGGTGTGTATATGTGTGGGTGTGTACGTTTGTGTGTAAATGTATAATATATCGGTGTATGTCTTTGTGTGTGTGTGCTTATGGATGTGCCTGTGTACAACGCGTCTTATTATAAGTGTTTTGTATGTGTATAGACAGTATGTATAGATTTTAATGTGCTGTGTATATATGTGTGTATGGCTTGTGTTCACGTACATGTATTTGTATTATAATAACATTCGCGTTTTTTTGTTAGGTACCCACATTTTACACACACGCACAATATCATTCGTGCTCGTACCTGCGTTTATAATAACATATAATACGCAAAAATATTTTTTAAAAAACTTTATTTAACGTCTTTAAAACCGCGTGGTAGTTAAATCGACCTTGAGCCGGTGCTGTTGTGTAACGCGCACTGTTACTGTACGTGTGGAAATAATAATAAAGACATTTATCTTCTTTATTTTTGCATCGTTTAAATAAAAATGGGGAATCTCAGAGAGTTTGGCTTTCTTCTCAATATATATTTTAAAAAAGTCAAACAGTTGTACCTGTTAAGTTTTTTTTAAACACTATATTTGACGTTACACGTGTGTGTGTGCGCGCACGTGTGCAATTGTGTACATTTACACAAACGTACGCACAAAGTCACGGACACATATACTTTGTGTGTAGCTGTGGTTAGTACGTGTGTTCATATACACATACGCACATTCAAACGCATATACAGTGTGTGGTTGTGTCAGTATATGTTCGTACACACAAACATGCACACACATACATGTATACGTGTGTGTAGTGTATGTACGTGTGCTTGTGTGATCGTATACACACAAACATAAAACAAATATCCCCCGTATAGCCTTCAGAGACTGTTGGGGGCAAGTGCTGTTAGCAGGTAGGACCCATGAAGGTCGGCACGGTGGCACACGTGGGTGGCCAGCCCCACGCCCGGCCGCCTTTGTCTCCCCCAGTGGCGATGTTTACTACGCCCCGCACCAGGTACTCATTTTGAGGCTGAGTCGACCTAGGAGTGGCCCAGGACCGGTTCAGATAATTGTCACTGGTGTTGGCCGTGAGCGTGAATCGAACTCGTAGTTGTGTATACTTGTCTTTGTGTTGTCCTATACATGTGGTTATGTGTGCACGTGTGTGTATTGTATACGTGTGTGTGTGATTGTGTATGTACTTGTGATTGTGTGCTAGTTTGTGTTTATTGTCGTGTGTATGTATTGTATGCGTGTAAGTGTGTTTATGTGTGTGTGTGATTGTGTGCTAGTTTGTGTGTATAGTCGTGTGTATGTATTGTGTAGGTGTGTGTGTGTTTATGTACGTGTGTGATTGTGTATGTGATTGTGTATGTACTTGTGATTGTGTGCTAGTTTGTGTGTATAGTCGTGTGTGTATGTATTGTATACGTGTGTAGGTGTGTGTTTATGTGTGTGATTGTGTATGTACTTGTGATTGTGTGCTAGTTTGTGTGTATAGTCGTTGTGTGTATGTATTGTATACGTGTGTAGGTGTGTTTATGTGTGTGATTGTGTATGTACTTGTGATTGTGTGCTAGTTTGTGTATAGTCGTTATGTGTGTATGTATTGTATACGTGTGTAAGGTGTGTGTTTACGTGTGATTGTGTATGTACTTGTGATTGTGTGCTAGTTTGTGTGTATAGTTGTGTGTATGTATTGTATACGTGTGTAGGTGTGTTTATGTGTGTGATTGTGTATGTACTTGTGATTGTGTGCTAGTTTGTGTGTATAGTCGTTATGTGTGTGTATGTATTGTATACGTGTGTGTTTACGTGTGTGATTGTGTATGTACTTGTGATTGTGTGCTAGTTTGTGTGTATAGTCGTTGTGTGTTTATGTATTGTATACGTGTGCAGGTGTGTTTACGTGTGTGATTGTGTATGTACTTGTGATTGTGTGCTAGTTTGTGTGTATAGTTGTGTGTGTGTGTGTATATTGCATACGTGTGTAGGTGTGTGTTTATGTGTGTGATTGTGTATGTACTTGTGTATAGTTGTGTGTGTATTTTATACGTGTGTAGGTGTGTGATTGTGTGTGTGATTGTGTATGTACTTGTGATTGTGTGCTAGTTTGTGTGTATGTATTGTATACGTGTGTAGGTGTGTGTTTATGTGTGTGATTGTGTATGTACTTGTGATTGTGTGCTAGTTTGTGTGTATAGTCGTTGTGTGTGTATGTATTGTATACGTGTGTAGGTGTGTGTTTATGTATGTGATTGTGTATGTACTTGTGATTGTGTGCTAGTTTGTGTGTATAGTTGTGTGTGTATTGTATACATGTGTAGGTGTGTGTTTATGTGTGTGATTGTGTATGTACTTGTGATTGTGTGCTAGTCTGTGTGTATAGTCGTTGTGTGTGTATGTATTGTATACGTGTGTAGGTGTGTGTTTATGTATGTGATTGTGTATGTACTTGTGATTGTGTGCTAGTTTGTGTGTATAGTTGTGTGTGTGTATTGTATACATGTGTAGGTGTGTGTTTATGTGTGTGATTGTGTATGTACTTGTGATTGTGTGCTAGTCTGTGTGTATAGTCGTTGTGTGTGTGTATGTATTGTATACGTGTGTAGGTGTGTGTTTATGTGTGTGATTGTGTATGTACTTGTGATTGTGTGCTAGTCTGTGTGTATAGTCGTTGTGTGTGTATGTATTGTATACGTGTGTAGGTGTGTGTTTATTGTGATTGTGTATGCACTTGTGATTGTGTGCTAGTTTGTGTATAGTCGTTATGTGTGTATGTATTGTATACGTGTGTAAGGTGTGTGTTTATGTGTGTGATTGTGTATGTACTTGTGATTGTGTGCTAGTTTGTGTGTATAGTTGTGTGTATTGTATACGTGTGTAGGTGTGTGTTTATTGTGATTGTGTGCTAGTCTGTGTGTATAGTTGTGTGTGTGTGTATTGTATACGTGTGTAGGTGTGTGATTGTGTGTGTGATTGTGATTGTGTGCTAGTTTGTGTGTATAGTTGTGTGTATGTATTGTATACATGTATACGTGTGTAGGTGTGTGATTGTGTGTGATTGTGTGTGTGATTGTGTGTGTGTAGGTGTGTGTGATTGTGTGTGTGATTGTGTGTGTGATTGTGTAGTGGTTTACACCTCGCTCCGAACGCTCGGTTCCGTTCTCCGCCACGGCTAACATCAGTGGCGAATATCCGAACCAGATGCAGGGGGTCTCCGTGCCAGCCTTATCACTCGAGAACGCGTGTTTAGCGTGTGAAAACATCGGGGTTGCGTTTATTCCTGCGGCTGTGAAGAAGCGACACGCCGTGGGGAAGGACCTTCATCCAGCAGTGGATTGGCATGAACGATATACAACAGTGTACGTGGGTGTGTGTGTGTATGTGTGTATGTATGTATCGTAGCTGGCCACCCATGCCCTCGTGTGCCACAGTGCCGGCCTTCATAGGGTTGCATCACGCTAACAGCACTTGCCCCAACAGTCTGTTAGGGCTACACGGGGGAGCTTTGTCTTTGTGTAGGGGGAGCGGTGGCGCAGCGGTTAGCACTAAGAACCCGGCGCCCAGAGTTCGATTATCTGAACCGGTCCTGGGTCACCTCCCCTAGGTCCTAGGTCGACTCGGCCTCAAGTGAGTAGCTGGTAGTGTGGGTGTGTAAACGTCGCCACTGGGTGAGACAAAGACGGCCGGGCGTGGTGCTGGCAACCCACCCATGCCCTCGTGTGCTACTAACAGCACTTGCCCCAACAGTCTGTTAAGGCTACACGGGGGATCTTTGTGTGTGTGTGTGTGGCGAAGGAGCGGTGGCGCAACGGTTGGCACACTGCGTTACGAACCCGATGATTCTCGGCCACGGATAGCTGACACTGTCATTGACAAGTGATATCTTAATCGATATCTCCCGTGCAACACCTCTCCACCTTTGTCCACACCAAATCGACACCGACCGGAGTGGTGAAGTATGGTCAAACAATCCCCACGTGATCGGGAGCAAAGATGGATGAATCACGAGTGCGTACCTTTCTGTTAGAAGATTCACTGAAACCAGGTGTGGTGGACCCACTGAGATAATAATATAATGCTTCTCTTGCGAGGGTGACAGCTGTCTTACGCACTTTGACACGCGCATACACAAAGGTGTTTTGTGTAAAATGGGTCCCGAGATTAATTGTTAGCCATCATAAATCTGCTGCTGGATTAAAAGCTTCTATCAGCTATATAAACTGGACTATGTTTTGTGTTAAAGTCCAGGTCTCTATCATTGTTCGAATTTATATTATGGCAAATCGCCCGATGATCAAGGATGTGAATATCAGCAAAACGTCGTACTACTCAAATTGTAAATGTTGTCGATTTACTCTCCAATACACCGGTGGGCTGAAGTAATAATTATTTGGCGTTTTGTTTACGTGACAAATCCCTTACTAATTGGCTGTGTCGGGTGGTGGAGGGTTACGACACATTTACGCGATCTAACCCAAAAAAACCTGTATTACGAATAATTTATATTACTCAGCTTTCTAGCGCTGCTGGAACATCACTAGAATTTAGATCCGTCACTCGGCTCTCTTAGCCCTTCTCAGACATCATTGGACTTATTACAGATCAGTCGCTCAGTCAGGGTCGTCAAGATTATTCACCAATCGCTACATACATTCAACAACAAGGACTAGATCAATGGGCCCGCATGATGCGCATGCACGATGTACGTTGACCCAAGAGCGCAGAAGCGTGGTCACCACATCTACGCCTCTATATAAGGAACGAAACAGTTAGACTTCTCCACAATTCTGGCTGTCACCTGATGAAGCTAGTTGTAATTACTGGCGAAACGTCGTACTCAGACTGTAAATGTTGTGGCTTGGCTCTCCAAATCACCGGTGTGCTGTACTAGTGACGAATTGGCCACGTTCTGTTCCTTGACAACCCTTACTAGTTGGCTGTGTCGGGTGGTGGCGGGTTTAACGACACATTTATATATTTACGTGATCTTACAAAAAAAAACCTCTATAATGGACAATAACAATGACTTAGCCACCGTACAATTATTTAAATAATCCTCAACTAAATTGCGTGACATTAGTAATATGATTATACATAGGTCGCCCTTACAGAAGGCAGTACGGTGACTCTTAATTTGGGCTCTGGCAGTTAAATATAAATCCCCTCTCCGTGGTTGTTTGGTCTACTCTTTCACGTTGGCCGAACGTTTTGGAAGAGGTGGGAAATATCCACACGCGACCTGCGGATGGAGTGTGATGTAACCCATTCCGTGTATACTGCTGGGTGGCAAAGTCGTTGGGCACAATGGGCCGCTGATTTGAAATAGATACCAACGGTAAAATTGTTTGAAAAAAGAAAATCTGCAGTTCCACGTTTATTTTATTTAACCGGCTGAGAAGCTAAGAGACCATGATACATTTCAAATGCAAAAGTCACCTGGATGGGTAATCATTAACAGACGGATAGATATAGCCTTTATTCTTCAAGTGAGAACTGAGACTTGAAGGCCTCTTCCACGTCATATCGGCTATGGGCTGGCTTTAATTGACCATACCTCACCACACTGGTCATTGAAGGTTGGGGGCGGGGGCGAGCAGGATGGGTTGAGATCACTCGCCACTGATGTTAGCCGTAGCCGAGAATCGAACTATCATGTCATGTCCCAGCTACATTGCGCAGGGCATTACCCACTACGCCACCGCTCCACCCCGACCTTGGATTACAAAGGCTTGCCGATAATTCTGCAGGGAAGAAAAAAATCCGCATATGTACAGATCTAATTAAAGTAACTCTTAGCAAGACTCGCAGGCAAATTCAACCGTTAACAAGGAAACAATGTCAATATGAGCGGGTGAGTTCACAGCGTGGGGTGGAGCGGTGGCGCAGTGGTTACCGCACTGCGCTACTAACCCCAGCCACCACCCAGCTCCTAGCATCAGTAGGCAACCGATGTCTGAACCGGCCCTGGATGTTAGTCACCATGCCCCCCACCATCCAACTCCTTTCACCAACCTGCACTGACCAGGGTGGTGAAGTATGGTCAGACATCCCTCCGAGGCTCGGGGAGGCCCTCATCCAGCAGTCTATTGAATTATAATTGTAATTATTAATACATCAATGCAGTAGTTTTTGCCAGCACGCACTGTGAATTGTACATTAATGAACCCACATTGCATACGAATGCGTCAGTTCAGATTGCTCTATTATAGAGTACATACTTTACCAACCTTGCAGTTTAAACATTAATCTAGGGCGTGGCTTATTTACTATGCAGTAATAAACGCATTAAGAGTAACAACTCTTGGGTAGCCACTGGAGTTATGCACTTTTAAATCTCAATTACTAATTTCTTGAGAACTGCGTTGTCTTTTGGTTTGTTGGCCCTCCCACGCACCTCCGATCATCGCGGTTCGCTACGTATGTAGGGTGCGAAAGAAGTTCAACACGCGGTAAACATGCACGGAGCACCGTAAGGTATTCTCCGGATTGTGAGACGTTCCGGAATGCGAGACGTTCCTCTGAAACGTGCGTCCACTGTTGAGTCGATGTGGGTCATACAAATACAGGCATACACCTCGGATTATACGACACAACTTTTCAAATAGAGAGGGGAGAGGAGGAGGCGGGGGAGGAGGAAAATTGCGTCTTATATAATGATGATAAAATACTAAGCCACAATATAGATGATATAAAAAAAAACTCACGGTGGGAGGGGTGGCGCAGTGGTTAGCGCACTGCGCTGTGAACCCTGGTGATCTCAGTTCCATCACCGGTCACGGCTAGCATCAGTGGCGAGTTATATCCGAACCGGTCCAGCGTTTCCCCCCCCCCCCCCCCCACTTCTTTCAACCAGCCAACCTGCACTGACTAACGTGGGGAAGTGGGGTCAAATAACCTACGTTACGGACGCGACATGGGATATGCGCAGCATAGTCGTGTTCTAATTTGGTATGATTTGGGCGAGAGCTGTTGGCCAGCAACTCTCTGAATTCGGGCCGGCACCGCACACGTCCAGAGTTGCGAGTCCCAACCACGCCCGGCCGCCTTTGTCTCCCGAGTGCTGACGTTTCCACGCCACAATCGGGCACTCGTTTGAGGCCGAGTCGACCCACCGAGCTCTGTCCAGGTTCAAATATTATTTCGTCACCGATGTTGTAGCGGGTGTAGTGGTGGTGGTGGGCTGGGGGAATCGGATCTCGGCTGGACGGGGATTGTAGGTCAGTGCCCTAATCACTGCGCCACCGCTCCCCACCCAATGCGCACACGTGGTTCAGCGGAATGGATGAGTGAGCATTGCGCCCTCTGGCGCTGGTGAATGCTAACTGCTCAAAATTGCTCCTCGTTGCTTTGAAGGGCATCCACAACTCCCCATTAATTTTTACACGCTGCACGCGCCTGATGATGATTCAACACACGCGCACGCAGCCACGCGAGCACCCATGACCGGCACGGTGCACGATGGGGTGATGTGGCCAACACGACACCCGGATGTATTTGTCTCCCCAGTGCGCCAGGTGCAGTACTCATTTACGGCTCAGTTGACCTAGGGGATGCCCAAGGACGGGCTCACACATTCGTCGCCAATGTCGTCCGTGAACGGGAATGGAATTCGGGTCGCCGAGTTCGTAGCGCAGGGCACTCACTGAACGCTCCACGACCGCTCCCCCATAGCCATAGATGCACAACCAACAAAGGGAAACACGCACATAGATCGAGATCTCCCGTGGAGTCTCAACAGACTGTAGGGGAAAGTGCTGTTAGCGAGCACCCATGAAGGCCGGAACCGTACACGAGGGGGTGAGTGGCCAACACCAAGCCAGACCGCCTTTGTATCCCCAGTAGCGATGTTTTTTTTACTTTTACACACCGCACCAGGTACTCATTTGAGGCTGAGTGAACCTAGAGGAGGCCCAGGACCGGTTCAGATAATTGTCACTGGTGTCAGCCGTGTTCGCTACACTACCGCTCCCCACTGCACACACACACACGGCCACACAACTGCACACAGACGGCCACACAACAGCACACACACACGGCCACACAACTGCACACATACACAGCCACACAACTGCGCACACATGCACACACACACACTGTTGCACTGCCGCTTCCCACATACACGCACACACAGATGCACACGTGCAGCAAGCAGACGCACGCGCACATCACACACACACACAACCGCACGGACGCACACGCAGATGATGCACCCATACAAAGGCCACACCCGAACAACAGTCGCCACTAAGTGGCGGTGCCAGGCTAGGTGCACCTTGAGGCCACGTGAAGCGTCATAAGGCAGGAGGTCAAGGGATAGACCCAGGTGCCATGTGGTTGACTGAGTGAGACGACTGCAGATGCACCACCTGTGCTACGCGCTGTGCCAACTCGCGATGATTTATCCGCCCGGCGCTCCGTTCGTTGTTGTGAGCTTCGCTCCTCCGCTATTTAAGAGTGACACACACGTACTGTGCACACATAAACGCCCAACATCTCTACCTTAAATTTAATCGGCGCCCCTTCACGTTTTACGGGAGGTGTTTAGCACTTATCGGGCTGGTGCAGCGCGTCGTTGGTAAAAACGCGGGTGTGTCGTGCCACGCATGAAATTTGGGAACATTTGTGACCCTGACTGCACTCGTTAATATATGTGAGCTTCATTTATAGCTGCGGCAACTTGGGGAGACGTTCATTCGGGAGTGGGTTGACCACGGCTTATGATGATGATGATGATGATCAATTACTATCATCATTTGGAACCAGGTGAGAGCGTTGTTGGCTGTGAAGCTGCACCGCGGTGATAAGCGCTGAGCAAATTCCACCCGGAATTCTGAGTTCGATTCCGGCGACGGTTAACATCAGTGGGAGAATATCTGAACCGGTCCTGGGCATGTCCCTATAGATCGACTCAACCTTACACGAATCCTGTAAAAAAAATGTTTGTTGTGTTGAGTTTTATTGCCCTTCCTCCCGCATCTCCGATTAGCACGGTCGGCTACGTACGGTGCGAAAGAAGCTCAACATATTATTGGTTCTTTCGGTAAAGTCACGTAGAAGGGAAACAATAAAATAAAAAATATATAAAACAAATTTTTTTTATTGTTTTATTGTTTCCCTTCTACGTGACTTTACCGAAAGAACGAAGAATATGAATCCCTGCAGTCACGAAAGCTTTAAATCAAAATTTAAGTTCAACATAATACCACGTGCATATATATGCATCAGCACTTGGTGAGACAAAGGTGGCTGGGCGCGGTTCTGGCAACACCAAAACCTCGTGCGTTCGTTCCAGTCTCTAACGGTGCTCGCTTGCAGTACGGTGTACAGAAACAGTCCACGTAGGCTACACGGGGGATCTCTGTGTTCGTATTTTATGTTGCACGTACGTACGAGTGTCCGCTTTTAAATAGGTCGACTCAGCCTCAATTGAGTACCTGGTGCGGTGTGTAAAACATCGCCACTGGGGAGACAAAGGCGGTCGGGCGTGGTGCTGGCCGCCACCCACCCCCTCGTGTACCGTTCCGGCCTTCATGGGTGGCTGCTCGTTAACAGCACTTGCCCCAACAGTCTTCCCAGGCTATCCGGGGGATCTTTGTCTTTTGTTTTGTTTGTGTTTTTTAATGGAATTTCTATATGTGTACAGTACGTATGTGTATCGAACACGAGTTCGATTCCCGCCCACGACCAACACCAGTGGCGATTATCTGAACCGGTCCGTGGCCTCCCCTGGGTCGACACAGCCTCATATGAGTACCTGGAGCGGTGTGTAATAAACATCGCCACTGGGGAGACAAAGGCGGTCGGCCGTAGTCCTGGCCACTCAGTGTGCCGTCCTTCATAGTGTGCTCTCGCTAAGAGCACTTGCCCCAACAGCGTGGGAATGTAATACGGGGGGATTTTTGTCTGCGCATTTGCTTATGAATTAAGTGACGCTTTCGTGGATTTAACAAAAAACCCCCGACACTAATTATTGTATATCCATGTATTTATATGTGCTCGCGTGTGCTGCATTGTGTACCGTCACGACCTTGATATGCACTCGCTAACACATGATAATAATGATAATAATAAAATAATGAAAACTCTACAATATTGGTCAAAAAACAGTTCCAAAAAGGGAACACACATTTATAGACGTTTCGATCAATTACCCTTTATAGCACATCAAGTCGATGGAGGCTAATCGGGTGGATTCCTTATATTCACGTATGCATGCAGCATATACGTATGAATGTATAGCGCATGTGTTTTGTTAATCACTAAAATATACATCTTAAGTTAATGTCAATAGCTTCTAATTCCACACGATGTTAACAGTCATTTTCGTGCGTCATCCATCTCTCCGTAATTTTAAAACATAATTTACAGCAAATATGAAGCTTACAAGAGACGTTCTAAATGAAGGATTGGTTAATTCTGAAACGTGTATTTGAAATAACAAAGTGCAACCCGTTGTCAATCCACTGCTGGATGAACATCTTTACAAGCTGCGTGTCATTCATAGGGCTTGTTTGACCATACTTCACCACGCTGGTCAGTGCGAGTTGGTGCAGGGCTAGACGACACAGGACCGGTCCAGATAATCACTCACCACCGATTTTGAGCCGTGGGCGGGACTTGAACTTAAGAACGCAGGGTTCAACAACAGCGCGGTTGCGCTAACCACCACTCAACCGTTTCTCCGGCGTATATATAACTACAGTCCAGTATATACACACACACGCACGTCTCTACAAAGCCCAGACATACGTATAAGAGACAGTGGAACATACCGCGTGTAGTATACACAAACACATGCCAGAGGACGTACAAACGCGGAGATGGAGCTGTGCATACGGTTCGCTTGCAGGTGCTAGGGGGATTGATGTTCAGGGAGCTTCAAAAAAATGTTAACACTTCGGAGAAATTTGCAACAATGACCACGATAAATGTGTCTCCTCCGGGCTCTGGGGACCACTTGGAGAAGATTCCAGGCCGCGCGTTGACAACGATGGCGAACAAGTGGGAGGCTCTTTGACTTGTTGAAGCTATTAACGTTACACTTGTTATCACGTTGCAGTGCATTGTCCATTCTTTGTCCATCAAAAACGATAGTCCCATTTCAGTGTTAACATTTTTTGAAGCACTCTGTAGATGTATCACTTTCATAGGGTGCTCGCAATCAGCACTTGTCCAAACAGTCTGTTAAAGGCTATATGGGGGGAGATCTTCCTCTTTGTACAAAAACAAAACCAATTATCGATACTGCACTTCAAAGCCACGATACTCCGTCCGTCGTTCAATTCACACTGCGAATGAAAGAGGAGTGTGGAAATTGATTCGGATGCGGAATGAATTATTTTTTTCATTCGTTCATCCGTCTAAGTGATTTTCTTTTCCGTGCCAAATATTCCCGCCAGGATGTTCACAAACACCCATTCATTATTGACAAAATAAACTAAAAGACACAGTGACCTATTTTTCCCACCGATTCCCACATTCACATCATATCCACGTTACGCGTTTGCATCTACGTTAATGCAGTAAGTTTGTACGTTTAAATGTTTAAATAAAGCCCGTACGTGTGAGCGTGTCTTTCTATCGGTGCTACAAAACCGAGGGACAACACCGGTGACGATTATCTGAACCGGTCCCGGGACTCCCCTTAGGTTGACTCAGCCTCAAATTGAGTACAGTACCTGACGCGATGTGTAAACGTCGCCACTGGGGAGACAAAGGCGGTCGGGCGTGGTGCTGGCCACCCACCCCCTCGTGTGCCGTGCCGGCCTTCATAGGTTGCTGCTCGCTAACAGCACTTGCCCCAACAGTTTGTTAAGGCTCCACGGGGGATCTTTGTGTAGGGGGAGCGGTGATGCAGCGGTTAGCAGCGCTGCGCTACGAACCCGGCGCCCAGAGTTCGATTCCCGCTCATGGCCAACACCGGTGACGATTTATCTGAACCGGTCCTGGGCCTCCTCCCCTAGGTCGACTCAGCCTCAAATGAGTACCTGGTAGTGGGTGTGTAAACATCGTCACTGGGTGAGACGAATGCGGCCGGGCGTGGTGGCTAACAGCACTTGGCTAACAGCACTAGCCCCAATAGTCTGTTAAGGCTACACGGGGGATCTTTGTCTTCGTATCAACGAGCGCCGATTGACGCCGAACCGGCCGGCGCACGAGGCGGTGTGGAATGGGTCAGCTTCCCCACAACAGCGTTTTTGCCCAACAATCCCGAGTTAGGCTATCCGGGGGGGACCTTTTTCTCAGCGTGCCAGTTGCATGTTGCGTCCGCGGCGTCGAGTAATTCCAGACGACAGCGAATTGTATCGAGACCGGTGCTGTCATTTCTCTTCCCTTCGCCAAGTCGCACTGACCAGCGCGGTGAAGTATGGTTAAACAATCAACGTTGCTGACACGGCGTGGGGAGGCCCTTCATCCAGCAGTGGCTTGGCATGGGGCTGTACAATTAGTACTGTTGTAAACATTGCTTGGTCCTGCTGATGAATGCCAGAAGTGGCGAAACTGGTCAAGCGTTGAGTTTGTGTTTTTTTTAAGAACGTGAGCGTGGCATGACGAAAGGCCGATGGACTGATAATTATATAATATATGCATCCTTATGTGGAGATAACGTAACGGAAGCTGAATAATTTAATCAATCCTCTCACGGCCCTTACGATGAGCAGAAACCCATCTACCGTATCTGGTGTGTGTTTTTTATCTCTCCAGAAGTGGATGGATCATGGCTTAATTGCTCACACGATATATTTTTCTGAACGTTGCTCGGCTGTCCGCAACAGTAATCCTATATTATTGTACCCTATATTCAAATATTCATATTAGTTTACCATATATTCAACATTCTCTTGACATTAATTTTTTAAGGGTGGTTCGAAACACAGTGCGCTAACCAATGCGCCACCGCTCGCCATATGCATACACAAAAGACAAAGATCCCCCGTATAGCCTTAACAGAATTGTAGGGCAAGTGCTGTTAGCGAGTCTCGCACCTATGAAGGCCGACACGGCACATGCAAGGGGTTGAGTGCCCAACACACACAGACACAAGTATGCATGTAAATAATGTACACGCATGTACATACTGTATATTCACGACTAATTGTGAATACAAATGCATGATTCATACTTAGCATGAAAAAATAAGAAGAGGTTTCACACTTTCTGGCAACAAAACAGGTGTTATTTTTTTTATTTAAAGCTTTCGTGACTGCAGTAATTCATATGTGTTATGGTCGAAACGTCGTGAGAATTTTTATTATTTATATATGTTATTATTTTATTGTTTCCCTTCAACGTGACTTTACCGAAAGGGCTTAGAATAGGTGTTAAGATGTTCAAACGCCAAATAGAAACCTTTCGCAAGGAATTGTTTACTTACCTATTTAATTATCACAATTATTTTTTTTACTGATAAATACTTTAGACGAAGCTTGAGAATTACCGGTAATTGACGAATAATAAAAACATGTTTTAGCTCTCCTGCGTGTGCCAGGGTTGTACTGTAGGTAATACTGCGCGTTGTTCGGCATGTCCGACGTTTCGTTACAAGTGCCGGAGGCTTCTTCTACAATTCAATTGTAAAATAGTTACAACACGCGGTAATAATGACTATGACACCGCTTTCGTTCAGATGTATCGCTTTGCTTTATTTGAAACACTGCCCATAAAGATAACATATATACTGTATATATTACATTGTATAGTGACCGTCAATGAACTATACGATTCCAAATACACTATTTTTTTAAAATTCAAATGTGTGGGTTAGAACATTAATTATAACCGTATATACGTTTTAAAATCGGCGTTTATGTTTATGCGATATGGCTGGAATGGATATCGCAGGACCGTGAGTGAAAGCGTATCGGGGGGGGGGGGTAAAGCTGGACTTCATCCAGCAGTGGATTGACCATGACTGCTGCTGATGACGATTATGATAGCTGGAAAGTATCCAGTGGATTGTCGGCACAAATTATTTCGTAAACACTGCCGTTAAATATGTATCGGGTGGGCCAAAAATCAGGGCACAATGTGATTTACTAAAATATTAATTGTTCGGCATGTCCAATGTGATTTACTAAAATATTAATTTTACTAAAATATTAATTTTAGTAAATCACAATGGGTTATTTCATCTATTGTAACACATTTTTACATTAATATATGCGTGAATTCTCTTTTGAAATTACTTTAGGACTTAAACATTTAAATATTACAGTAGCTGCCTTCTTTAGCATACATACATACATAACGAATTGAACTCGTTCGTCTTTAGTAAATTTTCTTTAAAAATGTTTAATATAATTTGAAAAGGAAGAAGACAGGTTGACATCAATAATGATAACAGATAAAATATTAACTTAATGAATAAACAATCAATTAATGGTAGTGCTAATTTATTGTTTTATAACCCTGTGTCCTGAATTTTTGGCCACCATATATATACAGTAATAGTCGACGTTTCTTGATAGCGCATGGGTGAAGCAGAGACATCATAAACGTCGACTATTACGATGATTATTACGTGCAGCATTGCTTCTTTTAAGACCGCACAGTGCGTGTTACTGACCAATGTTCAGAGTTTAACTGCAGGGGGGTTACATTCAAAGAAGCTGTGCACAATGGACCTAACTCATTCATCAGAAAGCGTCGCTAGCGCCGTCAAAATCTGTTCACCGGGTGATGTCCGCGTGTGTGTCTGCATGCGCTACGAACCCGGCGACCCGAGTTCGATTCCCGCTCACGGCCAACACCGGTGACGATTATCTGAACCGGTCATGGGCCTCCCCGAGGTCGACTCAGCCTCAAATGAGTGCCTGGTGCGGTGAGTAAACATCGCCAGCACTGGGGAGACAAAGGCGGCCGGGCGTGGTGCTGTGCCGTTACGGCCTTCGTAGGTGCTCGCTAACAGCATTTGCCCCAACAGTCTGTTAAAGGCTATTTGCGGGGGATCTTTGTGTGTGTGTCTGTTGCAGGCTATTTGCGGGGGATCTTTGTGTGTGTGTGTCTGTTGCAGGCTATTTGCGGGGGATCTTTGTGTGTGTGTCTGCGGGGAACGGTGGCGTAGTTGCGAAGTGCGATGCGCAGTGCCCTAACCACTACACTACCGCTCCCCACACAAATACACACGACAAAGACAAAGACCCCCCCCCCCACCCCCGGTATAGCCCGAACAGAATGTTGGGGCAAGTGCTGTTAGTGAGCAGCACCTATGAAGGCCGGAACGTGGAAACACAAGCCGTTGGGTGGCCAACACCCCGCACGGCCGCCTTTGTTTCCCCAGTGGCGATGTTTACACACCGCACCAGGCACTCATTTGAGGCTGAGTCGACCTAGGGGAGGATGCCCATGGTCGTCACCGCTGTTGGCCGTGAGCGGGAATCGAACTCGGGCCGCCAGGTTCGTAGCGCAGTGCGCTAACCGCTACACGACCCACACATAGACACAGCACGTACATGCACACATATACACAGCACGCACAGACACACACATAGACACAGCACGTACATACACACATAGACACAGCACGTACATACACACATAGACAGAGCACGTACAAACACACACATAGACACAGCACGTACATACACACACATAGACACAGCACGTACATACACACATAGACACTGCACGTACATACACAAATAGACACAGCACGTACATAACACGGAACGTACATACACACAGCACGTACACATAGACACAGCACGTACATACACACATAGACACATCACGTACAGACACACATAGACACACATAGACAGAGCATGTACAGACACACACATAGACACAGCACGTACAGACACACACATAGACACAGCACGTACATACACACATAGACACAGCACGTACAGACACACATATACACAGCACGTACAGACACAGCACGTACATACATACACACATAGACACAGCACGTACAGACACACACATAGACACAACACGTACAGACACACACATACACAGCACGTACATACACACACGTAGACACAGCACGTACAAACACACATAGACACAGCACGTACAAACACACATAGACACAGCACGTACATACACACACATAGACACAGCACGTACATACACACATAGACACAGCACGTACAGACACACATAGACACAGCACGTACAGACACACATAGACACAGCACGTACATACACACATAGACACAGCACGTACATACACACAGCACGTACATAGACACAGCACGTACATACACACATAGACACAGCACGTACAAACACACATAGACACAGCACGTACATACATACACATAGACACAGCACGTACATACACACATACACACAACACGTACATACACACACATAGACACAGCACGTAATACACACACAGACACAGCACGTACGTAGACACAGCACGTACACATAGACACAGCACATACATACACACATAGACACAGCACGTACATACACACATAGACACAGCACGTACATACACACATAGACACAGCACGTACAGACACACATAGACACAGCACGTACATTCACACATAGACATAGCACGTACATACACACACATAGACACAGCACGTACATACACACATAGACACAGCACGTGCACACATAGACAGCACGTACATAGACACAGCACGTACACATAGACACAGCACGTACATACATACACATAGACACAACACGTACATACACACACAGACACAGCATGTACATAGACACAGCACGTACACATAGAAACAGCACGTACATACACACAGACACAGCACGTACATACACACATAGACACAGCACGTACATACACACACAGACACAGCACGTACATAGACACAGCACGTACACATAGACACAGCACGTACATACACACACATAGACACAGCACGTACATACACACACAGACACAGCACGTACATAGACACAGCACGTACACATAGACACAGCACGTACATACATACACACATAGACACAACACGTACATACACACAGACACAGCACGTACATACACACACAGACACAGCACGTACATACACACACATAGACACAGCACGTACATACACACACAGACACAACACGTACATACACACATAGACACAGCACGTCCATACACACACATAGACACACACGTACATACACACACAGACACAGCACGTACATAGACACAGCACGTACACATAGACACAGCACGTACATACACACACATAGACACAGCACGTACATACACACACAGACACAGCACGTACATAGACACAGCACGTACACATAGACACAGCACGTACATACATACACACATAGACACAACACGTACATACACACAGACACAGCACGTACATACACACACAGACACAGCACGTACATACACACAGACACAGCACGTACACACATAGACACAGCACGTACATACACACACAGACACAGCACGTACATACACACATAGACACAGCACGTACATACACACACATAGACACAGCACGTACATACACACACATAGACACAGCACGTACATACCTATAGACACACACACACAACACGTGGTGCATATTAAACGTGGCCAGAGGATCGGCTCGCGGTGAGACGAGATGCATGGTTTGGCGTGGGATGGCCACGGCGTGGATAGAACATTCAGCAGTGGATAAGAACATGCATGACGATGACGATGATGAAGAAGATAATTGATGGATTAAAAGTGCACACACGAGCAGTCTGCTTTGTAATCGGTCTCGGTCGTCACCGACAACAGAGGAAGACCGTCCAGACGATGCCAATATGATGCCTAGACCCTATCGCCTAACCCCTAATAGCTGCGGTACAGGTATTAGGGTAGGAAATCATGTAATGTTGAATAAATAGGCTTGCATACACAATGCAATGATCTTCATAAGCACACCGCTGTTTGTGTAGATGTACCACCAGGGTTTAATTTCTCACTTGAACGCTGCTAGGCTTGGCCTGGAAGTAGGTTATCGGCGTAAGGCACTACCACTAGACTACAATTATCATTGCCTGTTATTGTTATACGAAGACAGAACAAGCGTCACGAGGACAAAGGAAGGTCGCACTGCACTTGGCGTGCCAAAATCATTCCCTACAACAGGCGTTCCGCATATTACTCTTTGGTTATTTCGGTAAAGTGACGTCGATAGAAAATAAAATAAAACAAAAATTATGAAATACAATTTTCCGCACTCTTCTTCTGGCTGACATTATTAAGCGTTGCGCACACACGTACATGTACACAAGTACACACGTACACACACGTACATGTACACACGTACACACGTACATGTACACACGTACACACACGTACATGTACACACACGCACACACGTACGTGTACACACGTACATGTACACATGTACACGCACACACGTACATGCACACACGTACACACATGTACACACGTACATGTACACACGTACATGTACATACGTACACGTATATGTACACACGTACACATTTACATGTACACACGTACATGTACACACATACATATACACACACGTACATGTACATACGTACACGTATATGTACACACGTACACATACACATGTACACACGTACATGTACACACATATGTACACACGTACACGTACCCATGTACACATGTACACACGTGCATGTACACACGCACATGTACCTATGTACACACGTACACGTACACATGTACACACGTACACACGTACACACGTACATGTACACACGTACATGTACACACGTACACATGTACATGTACACACGTACATGTACACACGTACACATGTACACACGTACATGTACACACGTACACACGTACATGTACACACGTACACGTACAACGCCACCGTGGAGCGGTAGGGGCCACGGTGGCTATGAGATGTTAACTCCCTCGCCTGGTCTGCAAGGAGGCCGTGGGCATCGATCCCAACCCTGACGGTGCCTGCTGCTGTTTATTTGGAGTTTGCGTATCTCTCTCGCATGTTGTCGCTGGCATGGCAAAGTGATGAACATGGAGCTATGATGATGATGATGACGGCGGTGATATTACAATATACAGGGTGGCCCAAAAGTCAGGACACATTGGGTTATGTAATGTATTTGCATTGCTTCATACAATACAATACCGTATATTTCTAACATATTAAGTAATCATTTAAATCCCCTAAAATGGACATTTGACAGCCTCATTGTGTCAATCCACTGCTGAATTTGATGTACGTACGTACGCATTGCATGCTGAACTTCTTTCGCACCGTACGTGGCCAACGGTGCTAATCGGAGGTGCGGGGGAAGGACAACGAACTGAACAGAAGGCCTCCCCACGTCGTGGGGGTTATTTGACCATACTTCACCACGCTGGTCTGAGTGCGGGTTGGTGAAGTTAGGATCGGTTCCGCTATCACTCGCCACTGATGTTAGCCGTGGCTGGGGGTATTAATCAGTCGCGTCGCATGGTTCGTAACGCAGTGCGCTAACCACTGCGCCACAGCTCTCGCCCGCATACCTTACACGTGCACTGCACCCACGTGTTATTTATATACATACAGTACACATATGTATGCAATACATCACACGTATACTCCACAGTACTTTCAAAAAAATATATAAAAAAAGACTATGCTATAATGCAGAGACGATCAATGACTAAGCGAGCGATGTTAATTCCAATGATGATCCAGAAGGGTCAACAGAGGTGACAGTTTAAACAAAAGTTTTATTATAATGCGAAATAAAATAAAAACATTCTGGAATGTCGCATCCCATCACCCTAAGTGAGGACGCGGAAGATGATTGGTTTCACTCATGATGATCATCATCAGTGAACAAAATAAATCACCTGCCGTGGAGTGTGACTCAAAATACCATCAAAAGCGCGTGAATCTCACTGGCCATAGTTGCATGTGCAACGCTGTTGAACTTCTTTCGCACCGTACGTCGCCCAACCGGGGGCCAGCGAGGTTTCCCCTCCGCATTTAAAATCAAAGTATTTGGCTGATAGAAATTTCCACATTGATGATAATTAATAAGTCGCTTCGTCGGGCCCGTCCACTTGTGGCCGGGACTCTCCCGAGTAACGTTCGAGATCCCTGTAAGCTCAGTGGGCCTTAGCTGGTGAAGATAAACAAAAAACCTTAAATAGTTTAGTTTTTTCAACACCGTACATATCCTACTCACGTATGTTACATACATGCATGCATATACATGTTACGTATTACAACATACACACATAATACATACCGCATACATATATCAAAGTGTATGCCAACATCACACATGGGATACTCGGTGGCGTCACGAGGGTTGGTGTCACCCCTCATGGACCTCTGCCCGTACCAGACCGTACAGAATCCTTAGTAATGTTTTTTTTTTGCACGAATGTTACTCGTAAATCGTAATTCCCGTAAATCACTGAATGTAATGGCAATAGTAGTAACATAAACAACTAGCTACATTTAAATTACACCTTTAAATTACAATATATATTTTTTTTAATTTAAAATAATAATAATACATTTCTGCATCAAACACTGCGCACAAATTGTATAGACAGTCATTTCGGTGTCTTCCTCCCCTCTGATTGTGTCACCCGGTGCGGTCCGCACCCCCCGCAGCCCCTAGTGACGCCACTGGGCATACGTACAATCATCATCATCATAATACACATACAGAGCGACACGCAAACACACACACACATCCATAGACATACATACACATACGTACATAATACAAACTGTACATGTAAATATCGATGCATGCCGTATAAATAAAAAAACGTAATACATCACACGTATATTGGACTAAATACATCAATCATAAACACACGTGTATATTATTTACAAATATTATTTACAAATATACACAGTGTACGTAATACTGATTATGCTTGATAGGTACACGAATACACGTGTATCGTACGTGAGATTGTGTATATACATTTACATGCAGTACGTGTGTAATACTGAAACTCAGCAAGACCGGATCAGCTGTCACAGATATTAGCCAAGACCTGGGAATCGAACTCAGCTCACAAGTTTAACGAATTGGGCATTGTCCAAGCCACTGATGCAACCGCTCATCCCCACACACACTCCTGTAATACATATAAAAGACGTAAATACATCACACGTACATACACACGTATGTCATACATACATGCTACACACGATTATTATATACGCATGAGATTAAAATCTTATACATACTACAGTATATAAATACTGTATATCATACATACATACATATGGCGGCTTCATGTGATGCTGCATTTTGACTGCATATATAAAACATCTGAAGGTTGTATGGCGTTGCAATTAGATTTTACATAGAAGCAACGTGGGCTTAATTTTAAAATGTTCCGACTTCTTGGTAGATTACAGTAGAATAGACACGCAGCCTATACAATCGATAGCGAGAAGCGTCATCCGATGTGGTGTGCCGGGTAATATAATTATTTTGTATGGTCGCCCACCCAGGCAAACGCGGCTTAAGTTTAGTCCCGATCTTATATATTTATTGTGTATACAGTATACCACATTACATACATCATACATCCAGACATCATAAGGAAGACAAAGATGCCCCGTATAGCCTTGCACAGACTGTCAGGGCAAGTGCTGTTAGCGAGCACCCTCTGAAGGGCAGCACGGCTCACGCGAGGCGGGGGGGGGGGGTGACCAGCACCACGCCCGGCCGCCTTTGTATTCCCCCGGTACTGATGTTTAGTTTAAGGCTGAGTCGACCTAGGGGATAGGTCCAGGGCCGGCTGCAGATATTCGTCAACGGTGTTGGCCGTGAGCGGGAATTCGACTCGGCTCAACCAGGTTCGTAGCGCAATGCCCGAATCACTACACTGCCGCTCCCCATTCAGACATCATTACACACATGCCAGACATCGTATGTACGTATATGCACTCTACAAACATAAGTGCGTGTTGCGTAAGACCCTTGAAATGTTTTTTATTAACGTCCTAAATTAAGTAAATGCTCATAATTTAGATCCTTTTGTTGATACATTGATGGACGAAGTCTCCCAAATTTCGCGGGGGGAGGTAGTGGGGTTGTTTGACCATACTTCATCACGCTAGTCAGTGCGGGTTGGTGAAGGTGGTGGTGGTGGGATGTTTCAGGGATACTGTATTCGCCGTGGCTGGGAATCGAACTCTAGTTCATGGTCGCTGGGTTCATAGTGATAAAAATATACACGTTTTAAAAAATATATATCTATAACAAATATATATTTTTAAAAAACTTTAACGAAAACATTCAATGGGGAAAAAACATAATTCAAGGGCAGTTCAGGACGCATGCAATACGAATGATAAATGAGCTAAAGGTGGGACGAAGCTGATCACACTTAATTTCTCGTTCGGGTTACACTGCGACCAAGGCCGTAATTATATATATTCAAATATGCTCAAAATGCCCCCCCCCCCCTAATATATTGCTATAAAATAGATTTATGTTTATATGTTTGTGGTTATGGTTGTACTTATTAATCCCTAATCTCTGCCATTACATACAATGAAACAAGAAATAGTAAAAAAGAAAAAAAACAGAGCAATGTAATACAATACACTATTAGACATTATTGTACAAAATAAATAAAAAGTCCATCCAATGTGTTAGTGAATTTTAAAATATTTTAGGCAGGAAATTATTTTTCAAATTTAGACTTTTTTTCTGGGGGGAGACCCCCAGACCCCCTGTAAGATCTGGTCCCCCCCAATGTTGACTCCATGGCTACAGCCTTGACTGCGACAATAACATTCTTAGAAATATATCACGGCACACCGACACAAATGGGCCTATCATCATCCAGCCATGGGCTATCCACTGCTGGAACTAGGATTACCACCGCCACCACTACGTGTGAGCTATTCATAGGAAAAGACTTCGTTTTGGAGGAGGAGGAGGAGGAGGAGAACCACAAAATAAATCCCGGGGGATGCTGCAGCTAAAAGTTAATGAACATTGTAGGGAAGACAAGATTACTTAATTCGCCGTGTTTCCCTAGCAGTTGCGGTTCGACACCGGCTAGCGGCGCGCCGATTAACGCACTGCCCCCGAGTCCATGCGTTGCGCGTGTGGGGAATTATCCAGCAGAGATTTTGGGCGAGATATCGCGATATCATCGCTCAGACTCGACGGGTTAAACGGCATCGCGTGCGCGGTTGTCAAAGTGCCCGTGGCGCTTGCAATTTTGTGCGAGGAAGAGACATCAATCGTGCGCATGGGCAGTATTCAAAGTAGTAATCATAATCGGAAAGTGCATTGATGCTGGAGGAATCCGATGAGCTGTAAAGCTCTTTTTCACAGATGTCCAGACGGGGCGGGTAACAATAAACAGTACAAAAACACGAGTACATAGAAGGTAAACACATCACCCAAGCACAGACAAATACAACACCAAACCATATACCCATCCTCCCAGACAAAGCCCACTGAGGAATTAACGTATTTTCAAAAGTGACCTGGCCACAAATGATAGCTCAACAAAGTGGCTTATCATTTGGACAATCACAGCAGCGAAATGATCTAAATACTCTAAACGCATGTTTATAAATGTGGAAGGAAAAACCGGAGGACCCGGAGAAAAAAATCTACGCAACCATGGGGAGAGAGAGACACGCAATCTTCAAATATACAGCAGCAGGCATCAGGGTCTGGATCGAACCCCCGACCTCCTGTATACCAGGCGAGGTAGTTAACATCTCCTAGCCACCGTGATAATGATAATGAGAGAGAGACACGCAAACTCAAAATAGACAGCAGGCATCAGGGTATGGATCGAACCCCCGACCTCCTGTATACCAGGCGAGGTAGTTAACATCTCCTAGCCACCGTGGATGGGTGTGTTGCAGTAAATCTGTAACTTGCAAGCGAAAAGCAGACCGCGACGTGATATTCATTGCATCAAATGCTTGTGCAATTTGTAAAGGCGCGGTGACACAGACCTATTTCATGTTAAGATTATAATCCCTTGCTCATCATTACGTCATTTTTACTTTGATGTCTCAATTGCGTTACAGAGTCACTCCATGCGGAGTGACGTAATGGAGGGGGGGGTGTCCATTTGGAGGACATCACCTGTTCATGATTATTAATGAGGGGCGGGTCCATGTGGAGGACGTAACCTGTTCATGATTATTAATGAGGGGGGACTGGTGTATGTGGAGTGACGTCACGGGGGTTACACACTGACATTATTGGGTAAATATCGCAGTCAATACGTAATATACTGTAGTGTACTATCGTTACGTTTCAAGCCGCGCAACAACGAGGGTTTGGTTGATGCCTTTTGTTCCCTGTGACGGGAGGTTTTATTTGTGCATCACTGCTTCATCATTACGTCATTTTTACTTTGATGTCTCAATTGCTATCTAGCAGTGATGCACAAACAACAAGCAACTCGTATTCACGCTATCTCTCTGGTTTCTGTGTGTGTTCAAACTCGATTCGAAGCTTTCGCGACTGCAGGAATTATTCTTTGGTTATTTGGGTAGAGTCACGTGGAAAGAAATGTAATAAAAAATAGAATACGACGTTTCGATTGCAACACAAGAAACCATCATCAGGTACAAATGAGTGAGAAAACAAACACAGTAAACGTGGAAATATAATGCAATACAACACAGAGAGTCGGCCAACACAACAGTCAACACCCCACCTGGTTGATTAACGTTCTTCCAGAGATTGCTAAATTTGAGAGAGAGAGACAAAACACAGACACATAGGCACACAGACAGACACACAAGCAGAGAGAGACTCACACAGAGACAGAGAGAGACACACACATAGGCACACAGACAGACACACAAGCAGAGAGAGACTCACACAGAGACAAACAGAGAGAGACACACACATAGACACACAGAAAGACACACAAGCAGAGAGAGACTCACACAGAGACAAACAGAGAGAAACACACACATAGACACACAGACAGACACACAAGCAGAGAGAGACTCACACAGAGACAAACAGAGAAAAACACACACATAGGCACACAGAAAGACACACAAGCAGAGAGAGACTCAGACAGAGACAAACAGAAAGAAACACACACATAGACACACAGACAGACACACAAGCAGAGAGAGAGACTCACACAGAGACAACAGAGAGAGACACACACATAGACACACAGACAGACACACAAGCAGAGAGAGACTCACACAGAGACAAACAGAGAGAAACACACACATAGGCACACAGAAAGACACACAAGCAGAGAGAGACTCAGACAGAGACAAACAGAGAGAAACACACACATAGACACACAGACAGACACACAAGCAGAGAGAGACTCAGACAGAGACAAACAGAGAGAGACACACAAATAGGCACACAGAAAGACACACAAGCAGAGAGAGACTCAGACAGAGACAAACAGAGAGAGACACACATAGACACACAGACAGACACACAAGCAGAGAGAGACTCACACAGAGACAAACAGAGAGAGACACACACAGACACACAGATAGACACACAAGCAGAGAGAGACTCAGACAGAGACAAACAGAGAGACACACACATAGACACACAGACAGACACACAAGCAGAGAGAGACTCAGACAGAGACAAACAGAGAGAGACACACACATAGGCACACAGGCAGACACACAAGCAGAGAGAGACTCACACAGAGACAAACAGAGAGAAACACACACATAGACACACAGACAGACACACAAGCAGAGAGAGACTCAGACAGAGACAAACAGAGAGAGACACACACATAGGCACACAGGCAGACACACAAGCAGAGAGAGACTCACACAGAGACAAACAGAGAGAAACACACACATAGACACACAGACAGACACACAAGCAGAGAGAGACTCAGACAGAGACAAACAGAGAGAAACACACACATAGGCACACAGAAAGACACACAAGCAGAGAGAGACTCAGACAGAGACAAACAGAGAGAGACACACACATAGACACACAGAAAGACACACAAGCAGAGAGAGACTCACACAGAGACAAACAGAGAGAGACACACACATAGACACACAGACAGACACACAAGCAGAGAGAGACTCACACAGAGACAAACAGAGAGAGACACACACATAGACACACAGAAAGACACACAAGCAGAGAGAGACTCAGACAGAGACAAACAGAGAGACACACACATAGACACACAGACAGACACACAAGCAGAGAGAGAGACTCACACAGAGACAACAGAGAGAGACACACACATAGACACACAGACAGACACACAAGCAGAGAGAGACTCACACAGAGACAAACAGAGAGAAACACACACATAGGCACACAGAAAGACACACAAGCAGAGAGAGACTCAGACAGAGACAAACAGAGAGAAACACACACATAGACACACAGACAGACACACAAGCAGAGAGAGACTCAGACAGAGACAAACAGAGAGAGACACACACATAGGCACACAGACAGACACACAAGCAGAGAGAGACTCAGACAGAGACAAACAGAGAGAGACACACACATAGACACACAGAAAGACACACAAGCAGAGAGAGACTCAGACAGAGACAAAGAGAGAGAGACACACATAGACACACAGACAGACACACAAGCAGAGAGAGACTCACACAGAGACAAACAGAGAGAGACACACACAGACACACAGATAGACACACAAGCAGAGAGAGACTCAGACAGAGACAAACAGAGAGACACACACATAGACACACAGACAGACACACAAGCAGAGAGAGACTCAGACAGAGACAAACAGAGAGAGACACACACATAGGCACACAGGCAGACACACAAGCAGAGAGAGACTCACACAGAGACAAACAGAGAGAAACACACACATAGACACACAGACAGACACACAAGCAGAGAGAGACTCAGACAGAGACAAACAGAGAGAGACACACACATAGGCACACAGGCAGACACACAAGCAGAGAGAGACTCACACAGAGACAAACAGAGAGAAACACACACATAGACACACAGACAGACACACAAGCAGAGAGAGACTCAGACAGAGACAAACAGAGAGAAACACACATAGGCACACAGAAAGACAACGTCTCTGTGGTGAGACCTTAAATAGAGATAGAGGGGGTGGGGCAGAGGGGGAGTTGTGTGGAATTCCTGCCCATAGCGGCCGGAGGAGAGAATGAGCCCATACACAAGCACGGAACAAGCACGGTAGAAATACAATTTAGTAAAATTAGCCACTGCGTGTTGAAACCGTTACAGAGTGTGCTTGTACTGCACCAGTGCGGCCGAAATTATACACGTGGAGAGTCAGATGTGTGCTAAATGTGCTTAATTATTGTTACATTATACATTATTGTGTTTTTCAGTGTAGGCTTGCAAAGAAAATACAAAGATGCCTCTAATAGCCTTTAACAGACTGTTGGGGAAAGGGAAAATAGCGAGCAGCACGGATGAAGGCCGGATCGACACACGTGCGGGGGTGGATGGCCAGCACCACGCCCGGACGCCTTTGTCTCCCCCAGTGCTCGATGTTTAAAAAAAAAAGTTTTACGCCCCGCACTTGGTACTCATTTAAGGCTAAGTCCACCTAGACGTCACCGGAGTTGGCCGTGAGCGGGAACCGAACTGGGGTGGGCCGGGTTCGTTGCGCGCTAACCACTGCGCCACCGCTCTCCAATCAATATATACACGTACATATATGCGCGCACACAAACACATTATATATTACATATAGACATGGGTATTCTATGTACACATACAACTACACACACAGCTTCATTATTCTATATGCATACATATATACAACTGATCTATGTATACACATATATGTACAATTATTTATATACTTACATACAAACTAATATACACAAAACAAAGACAAAGATCGCCCGTATAGCCTTGCCAGACTGTTTGCGAGCGCCTATGAAGGCCGAAACGGCACACGATTCGGTGGGTGGCTAAAACTACGCTCGGCCGCCTTTGTCTCCCTAGTGGCAATTCTTTCCGCACCAGGTACTCATTTGAGGCCGAGTCGACCTAGGGGGGAGGCCCAGGACCGGTTCAGAGATAATCGTCGCTGGTGTCGGTGGCCGGTGAGCAGGAATCGAACTCGGGCCGCCGAGCTCGGCGCGCAGCGCGCTGACCGCTACACTACCGCTCCCCACTAAGATACACAACAAAGACAAAGATCCTCCCCATAGCCTTCAACAGACTGTTGGGGCAAGTGCTGTTATGTAGGCCGGGACGACACAAGCACATTCACAAACAACGAATATATAAACACAAATAAATATATACAGCCATTCTACATACACGGATATGCTGTGCACGTATAACCAACTATATGCACACACACACACCGATAATGTATATACACCTAATCTCTACCGCTATGCTGTACACAAATATACAATATATACACAACTAGGCTCATACACACACCTATTATACACACACATATATGCACTAAATCATTATATTGACACGTACATTTTAATTGTGCAGATATGTATATAGTACAGTATTCTATATATGTACATACACAACTCGTCATACATATATACAATTTATATACACAAGGATACACGCAGCATCATTATGTTTACAAAGACATACACACATCATATATGCACAGAAATATTCAACGTGTACATGTAACGACAAAGATCTCCTATAACAGCACTGATCCTAACAGACTTTTGGGACAAGTGCTGTGAGCGAGTACACTTAGATGTATACACACACACACACCTGCGTATAAACAGAAATGTATTTTGTACACCCCCCAAATTAATAATAATTATATACTGCATGTGTTTGGGTGCGTGGAGTGGTGGCGCAGTGGTGAGCGCGCTGAACTCTCAACCTGGCTCACGTGAATTCGATTCCCGTTCACGGCTAACATCAGTGGCGAGTGATATCTGAACCGGTCCCGGGTTCCTGCCCAACCCCAGTCATCCTCGCGGCAGCGACTTTTGGTCTCCTTCCACTCCCTTCCCCGACACCTCCGATTAACCACGGTTGGCTACGTACGGTGCGAAAGAAGTTCAACATAAACCCATCATCACGCGACCTTCGGTCGTCATCCTCGGCGCAGCAGCGGCGGCTTCAGGCTGCTGACCACCGAACAACGACGGCGGTGGTGACCGCACCGTGCAGCGATTTCAGATGCGCCTCTGCGGCCGTCTGGAACGCTCTTCCTGCCGATGTTAAGAAGCCACTGGGAGCTGTGGACTTTCAAATCGCCCAGGTTGGAAACTCATTTTTTTCAGAACTGCTCTTTGTGTTTTAGTTTGTTGTCCTTTCCCCCCCCCCCGCACCTCCGATTAAGCACGGTTGGCTATGTACGGTGCGAAAGAAGTTCAACATACATACATACACCCCTAACCCATTTTGTCAAAAACCGGAAGTGATCAGAGTGGTCAAGTATGGTTAGAGAACCAACATGACGGCATGGAGCAGGGTTTGCAATTGGCCGATAGCTGTAAATTATCATGTATATACAGACAGAATGAATCAGTATGTCACGTGTGTATAAAACAACATTTATCCTTCATTCAATATTGCTCTGCAAGTGCGCATTTGACAATAGTTCCAAGGAAGCATTCACTAATCTCTCTACACACACTGAATAAACAATTCAATGAACATATTCTTTGCTCTTTCGGTAAAGTCACGTTGAAGGGAAACAATAAAATAATAAAATATATATAAAACATAAAAAATTCTCACGACGTTCCGACCATAACACAAACGGTCGTGTTATGGTCGAAACGTCGTGAGAATTTTTATTGTTTTATATATTTTATTATTTTATTGTTTCCCTTCAACGTGACTTTACCGAAAGAGCTAAGAATATGAATTACTGCAGTCACGAAAGATTTAAATCAAAATTCAATGAACACTCAAACAGTTGAGTTTCACTTTCGCATACTGTACACACATAAACAGTACAGTGCTGTACAAGCAAGGGTTGTGGAGCGGTGGTGCAGTGGTTGGCGCACTGTACTGTGAACCCGGCTAACCCTACTTCGATTAACCGACCCCGGCTCACATCAGTGGCGAGTGACATCAGTACCGGCCTTGCTTGCACTTCGCCTTCAACCAAACAGCACTTGCCAACGTGGTGAAGTATGGTCAAGCAATTCCCTCCCACCACATCGGGAGGTCCTCAACTGTTGCTGGATTGAGCAAAAAAATATCTATAATCAATAATATTCTTTTGGGCTTTCGGTAAAGTCACGTAGATAGGTTCAAAGAAAATAACAAAAATAACAAAAAAACGACGACGTTTTAAAAAAGTTTTTTTCTTTGAACCTATCTTCGTGACTTTACCGAAAGACCCAAAGAATATGAATTCCTGCAGTCACGAAAGCTTTAAGTCAACATATAATCAATAATTTTGATACGGTGATATGACGGTTGGCATTGCCCAAGGGTGGCGCGTTAACCGAGTTTTATTATTATTGTTGTGAATGGGGTTCGAATGCGGCAGGCCGCCCTGGTAAACACTGCGGGTGAATCGACCGTAAGACAACGCTTCACGTCGGACCTTCAAGATCCCGCGAATCTATTCCGAGGAGAAGTATAGGCCATTGTGTGTCGGCGTCGCGGTGAAAATGTTGTCAAATTTGAAGAAAAAATACATTTCTTAATTGGGAAACGCATAGACAGTTGCGAAAACCCGGCAGGAACTCTCCTGGAAATGTCTTCGGTCTCAGCGAGACTTTCTCCTGTGTGAGCAAGCGTCGTGAAAATAATTATAATCAGGTGCACTAATTGAATTACAATTACGCACCACGTCATTAATTCCGCCTGTTTCTGTATAGAATTGAAGGCGGCATTGCGTTAAGCACCGCGATGTTGCAACGTAATTAATCCTACTGAAAAGAGCTTCGTAGCTCATCGGATTCCTCCAGCATAAATAAAGATTCTGATTCTGAATTATGGAATGGCTCTTCTCGCGACGTGACGGTGAATATACAAAGACAAAGGTCCCCCGTATAGCTTGTACCAGACGGCTGGGGCAAGTGCTGTTTGCGAGCACCTATGTAGGCCGGAACGCGACAGACGAAGGGGGTGTGTGGCGAGCACCACGCTCGGCCGCCTTCGTCTCCTTCGGGGCGGTGTTCACACATTGCGCCAGGTATGGTACTTATTTGAGGCTGAGCCGTCCTAGGGGAGGACCAGGACCGGTTGGTGACCGTGAGGGGGAATTGAACTCTGGTCGCCGGGTTCGTAGCGCCGCGTGCTAGCCGCTACACTACCGCTCCCCAATGAATCTACACACACTTTTGTTGTATCGAGTACAATTGTGACTAATATAAACCATACCCGTCGACTCCTCATCAGCGCCAAGATTATAACAGACCCATTCAGATCCTTATTGGTCACCCCGTGCCCCTTATAAATCTCAACGTCCATCCTACAAAGACCTATCACAAGGGAGAAACACAAACACATAGACAACACAAAATTGGTGTTGCCTGCATTGAAACGACTGTTGGCCGTATGGACCTGAAAACTCAATTTCTTTGTACAGGAATACGGGTTAAACCGTATGGGTTGACAGGTTTTCTATATCTATGTATCTCTATGGGTCTCTATGTATCTATATGGGTCTCCATGTATCTCTATGGGTCTCTATGTATCTCTATGGGTCTCTATCTCTATCGGTCTCTGTCTATATCATACCTGTGAACCTCTTATCAATGCCTACCCTATTACAGACCAATGGAGACCTTATCGGTCGCCCCGTGTCACGTCCTAAATACATGTCAACGTTCATCCTACAAAGTCCCATCACAAGGAAGACGCACACACAAACACACAGACACAAACAATCGTTTTTGTTGTTGCCCGAATGGACCTCGAAACTCAATTTCCCTGGACAAGGGGAGCGACGTATGGGTTGACAGCGATGGCGATGTTGTCATGTAAACATGGAACGTTGGGCTAACGTTGGGCCAACAGTTCCAACCGCATGCGAACGTCGACCCAACGTTGAGACGTTTAATGGGCCCGCGTCTCTCTCTGTTTCTGCCCGCGACGCTTTTCGTGTCTCCATCTGCAAATTATTGGCGCCCCCTACAGATTTGTGACGTTAACGACCGCTGTCGTGAATGATAATATACACCGCTTCATAAGGATAGGGTTTTTTGTACTCTTTATGGCAATAAAACACGTTGTTAAGCTATTCAAACACCAAATAGATACCTTTCGCAAGGAATCGAGTCTGCATTAGCCGCACGAACTTGTGGTGGACATGCAGATAACAACATGGCACTGATAATAATTATTAGAGACTTACATTTTGATTTAAAGCTTTCGTGACTGCAGGGATTCATATTCTTAGTTCTTTCGGTAAAGTCACGTAGAAGGGAAACAATAAAATAATACAAATATAAAACAATAAAATTCTCACGACGTTTCGACTGCAACACAAGCAATCATCATCAGGTGTGAAAACCACAACAAGAAAATTTGAAAAAAGTGTCGGTTATTTTTTAGTTTATTGTTTCCCGTCTACGTGGTGACTTTACCGAAAGAACCAAGAATATGAATCCCTGCAGTCACGAAAGCTTTACATCAAAATTTAACGCCACACGTGTCGGAGCATTGATAGCTCCCGGTTGAGCGGCTACAACATGGGACCTTTTTGCCTGTAGCATACCGGTTTTTTAGATATATATTATGTAATATATAAAAGGCAAAGTTGTGATTATGTGTGTGTCTGTTCAAAATGTTTAGCGTACTTCCCGACATGCAACAAATTTGAAATTTGCCATGTGGGTACTTTCCAGACTGTACACCATGCAAACATAAAAATACACTTTTTGGGGGGGGGGGGTAGGAGCTCAATAAAGCATTTATATTTTGCACGGCAAGTGAGCTGTAACGTCAAATCTGTCACGTGACCCGCGCATGTGGAAGCGTAACGCAGTGTAGTGTAGCGGTTAGCGCGCCGCGCTACGAACCCGGCGACCCGGTCACCCGAGTTCGATTCCCGCTCACGGCCTCCACCGGTGACGATTATTTCAACCGCTCCTGGGCCTCGCCTAGGTCGACTCAGCCTCAAACCAGTAACTGCTGTGGTGTGTGAACATCGCCACTGGGGAGACAAAGGCGGCCGCGCGTGGTGGATTTAAGTCCCGGGCTAAGCCGGGTAGTACAGCTAAGTATATTATGTATTATTCATAAAGTTGTATATATAATCAGTAAGTAATAACAGTGATTGAGAATGTGATATTTCACGGTTTGAGTACAAACCCAAACATTTGCGACTGGGCCACATTTTGACACGAAGACGCGCGTCTAACGTTGCCTATGCACGGGCGGCACGAAATAAGGCGAGGAACACGCCCGTCTTTGATGTTTACTGAACAAAGAGAAAGATCCCCCGTGTAGGCAGAGTGTTCATGGTGCAGCGTGCATGGTGTTAATTATGCAGCGTGTAGGGTGTTCATTGTGCAGCGTGTAGGGTGTTCATGGTGCAGCGTGCATGGTGTTCATTGTGCAGCGTGTAGGGTGTTCATGGTGCAGTGTGTAGGGTGTTCATGGTGCAGTGTGTAGGGTGTTCATGGTGCAGCATGTAGGGTGTTCATTGTGCAGCGTGTAGGGTGTTCATTGTGCAGCGTGCATGGTGTTCATTGTGCAGCGTGTAGGGTGTTCATGGTGCAGTGTGTAGGGTGTTCATTGTGCAGCATGTAGGGTGTTCATTGTGCAGCGTGTAGGGTGTTCATGGTGCAGCATGTAGGGTGTTCATGGTGCAGCGTGTAGTGTGTTCATTGTGCAGTGTGTAGGGTGTTCATTGTGCAGCGTGCAAGGTGTTCATGGTGCAGCATGAAGGGTGTTCATTGGTGCAGCATGTAGGGTGTTCATTGTGCAGCATGTAGGGTGTTCATGGTGCAGTGTGTAGGGTGTTCATTGTGCAGCATGTAGGGTGTTCATTGTGCAGCGTGTAGGGTGTTCATGGTGCAGCATGTAGGGTGTTCATGGTGCAGCGTGTAGTGTGTTCATTGTGCAGTGTGTAGGGTGTTCATTGTGCAGCGTGCAAGGTGTTCATGGTGCAGCATGAAGGGTGTTCATTGGTGCAGCATGTAGGGTGTTCATTGTGCAGCATGTAGGGTGTTCATGGTGCAGCATGTAGGGTGTTCATGGTGCAGTGTGTAGTGTGTTCATTGTGCAGCGTGCAGGGTGTTCATTGTGCAGCATGTAGGGTGTTCATTGTGCAGCGTGTAGTGTGTTCATTGTGCAGTGTGTAGGGTGTTCATGGTGCAGCATGTAGGGTGTTCATGGTGCAGCATGTAGGGTGTTCATGGTGCAGCATGTAGGGTGTTCATGGTGCAGCGTGTAGTGTGTTCATTGTGCAGTGTGTAGGGTGTTCATTGTGCAGCGTGCAGGGTGTTCATTTGTGCAGCGTGTAGGGTGTTCATTGTGCAGTGTGTAGGGTGTTCATTGTGCAGCGTGTAGGGTGTTCATTTTGCAGCGTGCAGGGTGTTCATTGTGCAGTGTGTAGGGTGTTCATGGTGCAGTGTGTAGGGTGTTCATAGTGCAGTGTGTGGGGTGTTCATGGTGCAGCGTGTAGGGTGTTCATGGTGCAGTGTGTAGGGTGTTCATGGTGCAGTGTGTAGGGTGTTCATGGTGCAGTGTGTAGGGTGTTCATTTGTGCAGCGTGTAGGGTGTTCATGGTGCAGTGTGTAGGGTGTTCATGGTGCAGTGTGTAGGGTGTTCATGGTGCAGTGTGTGGGGTGTTCATGGTGCAGCGTGCAGGGTGTCCATTCTGCAGCGGTCTATGACGATGTTATTGTGAAGGGCGCGATATTAATTAATACCGTTTGATTGATTGGTTTAATTATTATCAGAGCTCATAACGTGGCCAACAGTTATGTGCGGACACCAAATTCGCCGCCATGGCTTTGCTTTGTGGCGCAGTCATTGGTGACCGGACTGAGACCCATCAACTCTCAACCTACCCTTGAGGACCCCACGGTTTGCTTTGTAAGAATCTGAAACCTGGAGTCGAACTCAGGTCCTGAGCGGTGCCAAGATTAGCAGTCTGATGTCGGAGTCACCCAATCACCTCCCGAAAATGTATTTACAACAACAACAACAAAACCCCTCCATAAGCACATTGGTTTGGCCATGTATGTTTGTTGCAGTACGGACTTAGACTGATGACCTTAATCTTAGTTGTCTTGTGGTTGTTGTTGTTTGACTTGCATCCCACTGGGATTTTTGCACACAGCGTTGGTGTACGGTGCTTTTTTCTGGAATATTTTGCTGTTTTTTCCTGGATTTTCTGTTTGCACATGCACAAAGTCACTTTAAGATGTTTTCTTGTTCATGTTTTATTTTTTTTGTTTGTTGCGGTTGCACCGGATTCAAGAGCCGAATGGCTCACAGGGCTATGCCAAATAAATGAAACTGAAAAACTAAAACATTCGTCAACAACTCAAGCCTTTTAATGCACCACAGCCTTCAATGGGCTGTAGGGATAAACGCTGTGATTTGCGAGAATCACAAATGTCCGGGTGCTAAAAATAAAAAAAACGTAGCACGTAAAAAAAAGTGTTGTTTTGGGTTTTTGTGTGCTTTTTGCACCACCGCAAGGTGTCACCAAATAATTCATTTACGCTAATTGCAGGTCACGAGGGCCTTCTCCGCGAGAGGGCGTACGAGGCCACGCGCGAACAAAACCTCCTCCTCCTTCGGTACGAAGAGGGTGAGAGTCGAGAGACTCCCAGGAAGGAGAGGAGGCGCACACGCAGACGTGAGTCATCAGAACGTCACTCGCGCACGTGGCCTTCGTGAGTAAGGGGAAAATTAAGCCACATGAGTGGGATTGTGGCCTTGCAGACCAAGCTAAGGATCATATAGTAAACCCATAGAGATACCATAGATAACCACAGAGATACATTGAGACATATAGACCCATAGAGACCTATAGAGATACATTGAGACCTATAGACCCATAGAGACCCATAGGGATACATTCAATAAAAGCCATATGATTGCGGTCTTGCAACTCAATCTAAGAATCATATAATAAAGCCATATAGATAGAGATACCCATAAAGATACATAGAGATACATTGAGACCTAGAGACTCATAGAGACCCATAGAGATACATTGAGACCTAGAGACTCATAGAGACCCATAGAGATACATTGAGACCTATAGACTCATAGAGACCCATAGAGATACATTGAGACCTATAGACTCATAGAGACCCATAGATATACATTGAGACCTAGAGACTCATAGAGACCCAAAGAGATACATTGAGACCTAGAGACTCATAGAGACCCATAGAGATACATTGAGACCTATAGACTTATAGAGACCCATAGAGATACATTGAGACCTAGAGACTCATAGAGACCCATAGAGAGACATTGAGACCTATAGACTCATAGAGACCCATAGAGATACATTGAGACCTATAGACTCATAGAGAACCATAGATATACATTGAGACCTAGAGACTCATAGAGACCCAAAGAGATACATTGAGACCTAGAGACTCATAGAGACCCATAGAGATACATTGAGACCTATAGACTTATAGAGACCCATAGAGATACATTGAGACCTAGAGACTCATAGAGACCCATAGAGAGACATTGAGACCTATAGACTCATAGAGACCCATAGAGATACATTGAGACCTATAGACTCATAGAGAACCATAGATATACATTGAGACCTAGAGACTTATAGAGACCCATAGAGATAAATTGAGACATATAGACTCATAGAGACCCATAGAGATATATTGAGACCTATAGACTCATAGAGACCCATAGAGATACATTGAGACCTATAGACTCATAGAGACCCATAGATATACATTGAGACATATAGACTCATAGAGACCCATAGAGATATATTGAGACCTATAGACTCATAGAGACCCATAGAGATACATTAAAGACAAGCCAGAGTAGTGCGGTCTTGCAACCCAAGCTAAGAATCACAAAGTAAACCCATATAGATACGTAGAGACCTATAGAGATCCATAGAGGTACATAGAGACCCATAGAGACACATAGACACCCATAGAGACACATAGAGACCCATCGTGGTTGTCTTTTGGGAGGAAAAAAAAACGACCACCAAGCACATAGGAACATGGAATTTCCACCGCTCAGCGTGCAGCGATCAGAATCAATAATTGATTATTTTTGTCTTGTTTTTTTTTACCATCTCGTTCGTATTGTTTCTCTGTCTCGTCTGTACTTGTATTCAGTTCTTTACCTCGAGCGTCTCATGAGCAATGAATGTTCACATGATTCGCCAGACATCGAGAATAAAAACAACATTCTTGTTCGCGGGATTCTACGCGTGCTTTGTGAGCCGTAACAATCGGAGCTGGTAAAGCTGCTACAGAGGCAGCGGTTAGCGGATCATGCAGAGATGGCGACACGGTGTCCATAGGAGTCAGTAGAGCAAGTAAGTGGCTACCCTTTATTCGTGAAAATAATTATTTGATGGTGCTAAATCGCGCAAAAAACTCAACGCATTCTTCAATAACACTGTGGCCTTGAAAGGAAAAAAAGTACTCAGTAGGCGACGTTTCGGGTAATGGCCCTTCTTAACAGCACAGATCAGAGATGGAGACACGGTTTCCGTGATACCCTTCTACCACATGTGCTATGTTCGACCAAATCCCATTGGTATTAGGGATTGCTCATTGCCCAATACAATTAGGGTTTGCTCATATCCCAATACAATTAGGGTTTGCTCATATCCCAATACTCTTAGGGATTGCTCATCCCAATACTATCAGGGGTTGCTCGTAGCCCAATACTATTAGGGATTGCTAATATCCCAATACTATTAGGGGTTGCTCGTAGCCCAATACTATTAGGGCTTGCTCATACCCCAATACTATTAGGGGTTGCTCATAGCCCAATACTCTTAGGGGTTGCTCATATCCCAATACTATTAGGGGTTGCTCATATCCCAATACTATTAGGGGTTGCTCATATCCCAATACTATTAGGGGTTGCTCATATCCCAATACTATTAGGGATTGCTCATATCCCAATACTATTAGGGGTTGCTCATATCCCAATACTATTAGGGGTTGCTCATATCCCAATACTATTAGGGGTTGCTCATATCCCAATACTATTAGGGGTTGCTCATATCCCAATACTATTAGGGGTTGCTCATATCCCAATACTATTAGGGGTTGCTCATATCCCAATACTATTAGGGGTTGCTCATATCCCAATACTATTAGGGGTTGGCAGTGCTATTTGGTATTCGCAGTAGAGGGCGCCGTAGAGTCAAAGTACCAATAAAATATTGTGTTGTATTGTGTTTATTGTGTTGTATTGTATTGTGTTGTATTGTGTTGTATTGTATTGTGTTGTATTGTGTTGTATTGTGTTGTATCATATTGTGTTGTATTGTGTTGTGTTGTATTGTGTTGTATTGTGTTGTATTGTGTTGTATTGTATTGTGTTGTATTGTGTTGTATTATATTGTGTTGTATTGTGTTGTATTGTGCTGTATTATATTGTGTTGTATTGTGTTGTATTGTATTGTATTGTGTTGTATTGTATTGTGTTGTATTGTATTGTGTTGTATTGTGTTGTATTGTATTGTGTTGTATTGTGTTGTATTGTATTGTGTTGTATTGTGTTGTATTGTGCTGTATTGTGTTGTATTGTGTTGTATTGTGTTGTATTGTGTTGTATTATATTGTGTTGTATTGTGTTGTATTGTGTTGCATTGTGTTGTATTGTGCTGTATTGTGTTGTATTGTATTGTGTTGTATTGTGTTGTATTGTATTGTGTTGTATTGTGTTGTATTGTGTTGTATTGTGTTGTATTGTATTGTGTTGTATTGTGTTTTATTGTATTGTGCTGTGTTGTATTGTGTTGTGTTGTATTATATTGTGTTGTATTGTGTTGTATTGTGTTGTATTGTATTGTGTTGTATTGTGTTGTATTGTGTTGTGTTAGCACCCCGATTTACATCGTGACCCAAACTCGCTTCCCCCTACCGCCTCCAAGAAAGCACATATACATGCCCGTCTGAAGTTTGCCAATGAACATCTGAAAGATTCAGAGGACAACTGGGTGAAAGTGATGTGGTCAGATGAGACCAAAATGGAGCTCTTTGGCATCAACTCAACTCGCTGTGTTTGGAGGAGGAGGAATGCTGCCTATGACCCCAAGAACACCATCCCCACCGTCAAACATGGAGGTGGAAACATTATGCTTTGGGGGTGTTTTTCTGCTAAGGGGACAGGACAACTTCACCGCATCAAAGGGACGATGGACGGGGCCATGTACCGTCAAATCTTGGGTGAGAACCTCCTTCCCTCAGCCAGGGCATTGAAAATGGGTCGTGGATGGGTATTCCAGCATGACAATGACCCAAAACACACGGCCAAGGCAACAAAGGAGTGGCTCAAGAAGAAGCACATTAAGGTCCTGAAGTAGCCTAGCCAGTCTCCAGACCTTAATCCCATAGAAAATATGTGGAGGGAGCTGAAGGTTCGAGTTGCCAAACGTCAGCCTCGAAACCTTAATGACTTGGAGATGATCTGTAAAGAGGAGTGGGACAAAATCCCTCCTGAGATGTGTGAAAACCTGGTGGCCAACTACAAGAAACGTCTGATCTCTGTGATTGCCAACAAGGGTTTTGCCACCAAGTACTAAGTCATGTTTTGCAGAGGGGTCAAATACTTATTTCCCTCATTAAAATGCAAATCAATTTATAACATTTTTGACATGCGTTTTTCTGGATTTTGTTGTTGTTATTCTGTCTCTCACTGTTCAAATAAACCTACCATTAAAATTATAGACTGATCATTTCGTCGTCAGTGAGCAAACGTACAAAATCAGCAGGGGATCAAATACTTTTCTCTCTCACTGTATTGACATATCACGGCAAGCATGGTTCGTGGCGCAAGGCGATAACCGCTGTGTCGCCGCTCCCCACACCACCAACACCATCACCAGCACTTCCTCCTGCACCACCTCCACCACCATCACCACTTCCTCCTGCAACACCACCACCACCACCACCACCTCCACCACCAACACCATCATCACCACTTCCTCCTGTACCACCTCCATCACCAACACCACCATCACCACTTCCTCCTGCATCACCACCACCAACACCACCACCACTACCACCACCAACACCATCATCACCACTTCCTCCTGCAACACCACCACCATCTGCACAATAACCTCCAACACCATCATCACCACGATCAGTTCCTAAATCACCACCACACCATCATCATCAATATCACCTCCACCACCATCACCACCATCACCACCACAATCACCTCCTCTTCCACCATCAAAATCACAGCCGCCACAATCATCATCATCATCGTCTTCTCCTCCACCACAATTAGCACCTCCTCCATCACGAACATACCATCATCACCACCACTACCACCACCACCACATCACGAACCACTACCTCGTCCTCCACCAGCACCACAAGCACCATCAAGACCACCCACCAGCACCATCACCAGCACCACCACCAACCACCACCAGCACAACCACCAACCACCACCACCAAGTCTCCACCTCCAAACCTTCCGTACACCCCCCCTCGCCCCCCGCTCCCAGTCGCCGCGGGGCGTGAACCCGTCCGGCCACGAGGTTTCGCGAGTCACAGTCGCAGAGTTTTGTAGTGGCGATAGCGGCCGCCTTCACCACAGGGCGCGTTCGTGGTGGTTGGTTTAGGTTGGTGGTGGTTGTAGAGCGGAAGCTGAGCTAGATAGGTGATCTCAATCCATCAATTAACCCTCCCCACCGCCCCCCCCCCCCTATATTGCTGGCGTTTGTGGAATCGATTCAAACCCCCCCTAGTAGGGTTTTTTGTTTTGTTTTTAAGTGCAACAAAACAAACAGCAGTCGCGACTTGTTAGGTCGGTAAGGTATGCGACACGGCGCACGTGCGTAATGCGACATGCGCACGGCTGTCTGCGGCGATGTATACTGTCGGCTGGCGGAGAGAACGCGGGGAGTTTTGCGGGAGATGAGGAGCGCGCATTGAGTCGGCCGACGAGGCGCGCGGATGGGACGCATCGCGCGCAACGAACGGTTGCGTCAGGCGAATAGGGGAGAGGGCGCGGAGATTTGTGTCAGAGATAATGGGGAGATGTAAACAATGCAGAGCGGTAGGGAGATAAATAGAGGCGGAGGGAGATAAGGCCGAGGTAGGCAAACAGAGAGATACACAGAGAAAAAAATATATATAGAGAGAGAGACACACACACGCGCGCATAGGCAGACACGCGATGAGATGCACCGCGTGTCACACAGAGAGACATTGAGACAGTCAGAGACACAGGCACAGGGGGGCGGCTCCAGTAGGACACAGTAAGACGGAGAGAGTCACAAAGGGGCAGAGACAGAGACAGACAGAGAGACACGCAAACACAGGGGCGGTCGCAGAGGCACATTGAGACAGACGGACGTCGGGGCGAGACAGCGGCACGAAGAGCAAGGGACGGGACAGACAACGGAGAGACGCGCGCACGTCCAAGCGCACAGAGTGAGAAGGCGGAGAGGGGCGACTGCGTTCGAGTCGCCTTCAACTCGCCACAGTCCACCTGGGAACGCCTTTCCACGCACGCGGCCACCACCACCACGCGACTCCCACTCCTTTGAGGGCACGATCCTCGGGTGGGCATTGCCACCACTACTACCACCAACCACCACCACCACCAACCACCACCGCCTCTAACCACCATCACCAAAGGTCGAAGCGCAGAGGAGAAAGAGCTTCCTAGCCCCGCGTCTGGCCGGCGGAATCGAGGATCGGCCTCGCCATGAGAAGGCGGCACAGGAGACCCGGCCTGCTGCACATATCGCTCTGCACTGGGATCATACTTGCTCGGCTGGGGTAAGAGACGCGTCCGATGCGCGTCGGAAGACGCTCGCTTGGTTGGATTCTCGTGCGTCGCCTCGCCTGGCTCCGCGAGTCCTGGCGATGTCGCTGACGTCGCTTATTTGGCGAATGCCTTCGTCGTGGTTGTTGTTTGTGTGTAGGTCGACTCAGCTACAAATTTAGCACCCGGTGCGCTGTGTAATCATGGGAACTGGGGAGACAAAGGCGGTCGGGAGTGGTGCTGGCCACCCACACCCCCTCGCGTGCCGTTCCGGCCTGCATCGGTTGTGCTGCACGCAAACGGCGCTTGCCCTGAAGGTCTGTTCAAGGCTACATGGGGGCTACATGGGGGATCTTTGTCTTTCGTCTTTGGGGAACGTCGGTGTAGTCGTAGTGCAGCGGACTGGCGCCACAGAACCCGGCCACCCGAGTTCGATTCCCGCTGTCGTTTCCCAGTTCTCCTCTAGGTCTACTCAGCCTCAAACGAGAAGCAGGCGACCGAGCGTGTTGCACCACCGACCCCTCCCCCCCCCCCCCTTGTGCGCCATTCTATCCTTAATAGGTGCTCGCTAACAGAGTGCTCACGCAGAGCCTGCAGTTATCAACGGAACGTATTCATTTGCGAGGCGTGCGCGTTGTACATGCGCATCTTATACTGCAGTATTTATTATATGTGTACTCCATACATTCTATGTGAATCGACTGTTGGGGCAAACATGGGTGGTGCGGTAACGGGCACACGCGCCAGAGCGTCTTTGTATCCCCGGTTATGATACTTCACACACACACACACACCGCATCAGACACTAGTTTTCAGGCTGAGTCGACCTAGGAGGCGTGGGGAGAGGTGGGGGGCAGTCCCAACACGGGCGGACACGCGCACAAAGGCAAAGATTTGTCCCCGTGTAGCCTGCGGCGCGCTTGGGACAAGTGCTGTTCGCGAGCAACCAATGTTGCCCGGTCGCCTTTCACATACACACAACGGATACAGTCCAAAGCACACACACACATGCACACGTGTACGTATGCATACATGCACGTACACAGATATGACATTATATATACACCACACACCATATATACACACGCACACATATACTCACGCAGTGTGTGTATGTTGTGTATGTACGCACACATACACACACGCATATGCACGCACTCACATACACGTACAGCGAGGGAAAAAACGTATTTGATCCCCTGCTCATTTTGTACGTTTGCCCACTGACAAAGAAATGATCTGTCTATAATTTTAATGGTAGGTTTATTTTAACAGTGAGAGACAGAATAACAACAAAAAAATCCAGAAAAAACGCATGTCAAAAATGTTATACATTGATTTGCATTTCAATGAGGGAAATAAGTATTTGACCCCTCTGCAAAACATGACTTAGTAGTTGGTGGCAAAACCCTTGTTGGCAATCGCAGAGGTCAGACGTTTCTTGTAGTTGGCCACCAGGTTTGCACACATCTCAGGAGGGATTTTGTCCCACTCCTCTTTGCAGATTTTCTCCAAGTCATTAAGGTTTCGAGGCTGACGTTTGGCAACTCGAACCTTCAGCTCCCTCCACAGATTTTCTATGGGATTAAGGTCTGGAGACTGACTAGGCCACTCCAGGACCGTAATGTGCTTCTTCTTGAGCCACTCCTTTGTTGCCTTGGCCGTGTGTTTTGGGTCATTGTCATGCTGGAATACTCATCCACGACCCATTTTCAATGCCCTGGCTGAGGGAAGGAGGTTCTCACCCAATATTTGACGGTACATGGACCCGTCCATCGTCCCTTTGATGCGGTGAAGTTGTCCTGTCTCCTTAGCAGAAAAACACCCCCAAAGCATAATGTTTCCACCTCCATGTTTGACGGTGGGGATGGTGTTCTTGGGGTCATAGGCAGCATGCCTCCTCCAAACACGGCGAGTTGAGTTGATGCCAAAGAGTTCCCTTTTGGTCTCATCTGACCACAACACTTTCACCCAGTTGTCCTCTGAATCATTCAGATTTTCATTGGCAAACTTCTGACGGGCATGTATATGTGCTTTCTTGAGCGGGGGGACCTTGCGGGCGCTGCAAGATTTCAGTCCTTCACGGCGTAGTAGTGTTACCAATTGTTTTCTTTGTGACTATGGTCCCAGCTGCCTTGAGATCATTGAAAAGATCCTCCCGTGTAGTTCTGGGCTGATTCCTCACCGTTCTCATGATCATTGCAACTCCACGAGGTGAGATCTTGCATGGACCCCCAGGCTGAGGGAGATTGACAGTTGTTTTGTGTTTCTTCAATTTGCGAATAATCGCACCAACTGTTGTCACCTTCTCACCAAGCTGCTTGGCAATGGTCTTGTAGCCCATTCCAGCCTTGTGTAGGTCTGCAATCTTGTCCCTGACATCCTTGGAGAGCTCTTTGGTCTTGGCCATGGTGGAGAGTTTAGAATCTGATTGATTGATTGCTTCTGTGGACAGGTGTCTTTTATACAGATAACACGCTGAGATTAGGAGCACTCTCTTTAAGAGTTTGCTCCTAATCTCAGCTCGTTACCTGTATAAAAGACACCTGGGAGCCAGAAATCTTTCTGATTGAGAGGTTGTCAAATATTTATTTCCCTCATTAAAATGCAAATCAATTTATAACATTTTTGCCATGCGTTTTTCTGGATTTTGTTGTTGTTATTCTGTCTCTCACTGTTCAAATAAACCTACCATTAAAATTATAGACTGATCATTTCTTTGTCAGTGGGCAAACGTACAAAATCAGCAGGGGACAAGTACTTTTTTCCCTCACTGTACATATACACATACATGCAATTGCGTATAATGTACACATATACATATTGTATATGCACGCAAACAGATAAACTCAAATATATTGAGTTGGGGCGAGTGCTATAAGCGAGCACCTACGAAGGCCGGAACGGCACACGAGGGGGTGGGTGGCCAGCACCACGCACGGCCGCCTTTGTCTCCCTATCCGCGATTATTTCTGCACCGGGTACTCATTCGATGCTGAGTGGACCTAAAGGAAGTCCAGGTCCGGTTCAGAGAATCGTCACCGATGGTGGCCGTGAGAGGGAATCGAACTCGGGTCGCCAGGTTCGTAGCATGGCGCAGCGCGCTAGCCGCTACGCTACCACTCCCCGCGCATACACACACACACACGTACACACGTACACACACACGCATACACACACACGTACACACACACACGTACACACACGCGCACACGCGTACACACACACGCGTACGCACGCGTACACACACACACGCGTACACACACACGCGTGCACACACACGCGTACACACACACGCGCGTACACACACACGCGTACACACACACACACGTACACACACACACGTGCACACACACGTATACACACACGTACACAGACACACACACACGCGTATACACACACACACACGCGTACACACGCGTACACACACACGCGTACACACGCGTACACACACAGACATGTACACACACGCGCGCGACTTGGTATGTCACGACGGCACGTGTGATCCTGACAGCTCGTAGTCACTACGCGGTGTTCATGTCAAACGCACAGCGTCTGTGTGCTGTGATACACCCACTTCAATGATCGATTCATAGCGTTGCTTGAACGTTCGCAACATTATCACGGTTTTTATTTCAACTACCGAAACAACGCGACAACGCATATGCAGGACATTGTACGCGTAGGTATACAACCACACAGTCACGTGCGACGTCCATCCTGTGTCTGTGTGGTCGTATGTGAAGTCCATCCATTCATTTCTCAATCGCTCGACTGTTCACCCACTTGAAGCCACTGCGTAAAGTGTCCGCGGCTGTGCTGACGAACGGCTTCCTCGGGATCGTATCGCGTGTTGGTTCGGCACGATGTCCGACGTTTCGCTCCACGTGCTAGAATGGGATGGGAGCTTACTTTGTTTTTTTAAGGAATTTAATTTTTATTCAGCGCAGCGTAAACGTTTTTTTGGCGATAAATCTGGGTTGTTTCCAACACCATCATCAACATTATCATCAACACTATCAACACAACCAACATTATCGTCATCATCAACATCATCAACATCATCAAAACCATCAACACCATCACCAACATCATCATCATCAACACCACCAACATCATCATCAACGTCATCAACATCAACACCATTAACACCACCAACAGAACCAACACCATCATCATCATCAACACCACCAACACCACCATCAACATCATCAACACAACCAACATCATCATCATCATCAACACCACCAACACAACCAACGCCACCAAAGCTACCAACACAGATCCCCCGTGAAGCCTTAACAGACTGCTGGGGCAAGTGCTGTTAGCGAGCACCAATTCATCCCTAAGGCACACGAGGGGGTGGGTGGCCAGCACCACGCCCGGCCAATACGCAATTGCAGGGCTGTTCCAACACCACCAACACCAATCGTGGGACTTGCTCAGGGCTCCGTCATGAAATGCACACGCCAATTTATCCCTGAAATTGTTTTCAATATACAGTATTTGATGACCTTTACTCAAATGTCAATGGTTGTCGAATTGGCCTTCTCAATTCAAGAGCGCATTTCGTCATATCGACGATTTTTAATTGTCGTTAGATTCGATTACTAATCGATTACTAATCGTTACTAATTATAGCGCTCGATTAATCATTTACACCGCCTTGGTCAATCCAGTGCTGGATGAAGGCCAACCCTCCCTAAGCATCCGACGCCACCACCATCTCTCCCCGATCGTGAAGAATAACAATCCACCGCTTGCACTCTCAACACCACATTCTGTCATCGCTCCGTCTCAGCGGCGGTCGCCCTACTGTCGGACGCGTTCCGTATTCAGGATATTAACACGGAATCATTTTTTTTAAATGATCCTCATGGCGGTACCCCGGGGTTACCAAATAATACAAAATGGGCCGAGGCAATTAAATATTTTATTTCTGGGACACTATTTTCTCCAGGGGTGTTACTTCACTCCGTGACTGGGGTAACCAATCAATCTGAAATCAGTGCTACTCCGCGATGTCGAAACGCAGCGAGGACGACGATTGCGCCGAAACTCTGAACGCTCGCGGTACGCACCGTGGTGGTGGTGCATCGTGAGTACAGCTCGTCGAGATGAAGTTCAAATGTCGTGAAGTTCAAATGTCGTGACACTGAACTCTAAAATCAACGCCCCTCTCGTTCGCATCAAGTCTGCACTTCTATAACATAAAGTCTGCACTTCTATAACATAAAGTCTGCACTTCTAGAACATAAAGTCTGCACTTCTAGAACATAAAGTCTGCACTTCTATAACATTGGCTTCTTGAGACAATCGCGTTGGCGTTGGAGCGATCACGTTGTGATCACGTTGTGATCACGTCGTGATCACAACTTCTCCATTCTCAACTCCAAAACTCCGCGTGTCCTTTTCTGTGCGATTTGTTCATCCCTTATACAAATATGAACAACTTTTAGGGTTGTACGGTATACATGATAAAAAACGATATCTTGACAGCTTTATAAAATAATACATATTCCCATATCGTTACTTTCGTTATCATTCCATTAATTTTGATTCTACATTCGTTAAATATGCCCAATGTTAATTCGCTACGAATATACGTGTTTGTAAAGACGCTATATTTGTACACTCAAATAACAATAATACGAACTTACAGCCCGTCGTCAAATCGCTCCTGCACGAAGATCTCCTCCTCGCGGTGTGCCACGCACGTGCAAGTTGGCTTGGCCATACTTCACCACGCTGGTCAGCGCACGCGGTCGATGAAGGTTGATCGGAGCGGTTGCCAGGGCAGGGTTCGGACATCGCTCGCCACTGACGTTAGCCGTGCCCGGGAACCGAACTCAGGATGGCCGTGTTCAGAGCTCGGTACGCTAACAAACACGCCACCTCTTCCTCCCTCTGTGTACTCCTTGTACTGCATTCGGCCTGTAGCCCTATACCGTGCATATACTGCAGTATACAAATACTATAGTGTATGCGCGCATAGACTGGAATGCGAACCTTAACGTACGGGCCGTGGTGACCGATGTGGAATCTATTGGGGGTCTAGAAGCTCCGATAAGAAAGCTCGGGATTTGGTACAAAGTATTTGGGTACGTGTGCTCTGTACGGATGTTGAACTTCTTTTGCGCCGTACGTAGCCAACCGTGCTAATCGGAGGTGCGGGATGATGCTGCTGCTGCTGCTGCGTTGGCTGTGGTGCAACAAGGACAATTAACAAACGAGCGAAGATTTAATTAAACTCGCATTGATCAAAACATGACAGGAAGATGAAAAAAACACACCGTTGGCGACGTTTCGGGCAATGACCCTTCTTCGTAGCACACATACATAGATTTGGTACAATTTTCACTCGAGTCTACCCTTGTGACTAGAACCACCCACATAAATAAATAAACACAGAGCGCGGGTTCAATTTGTTTCGCTGATACGGGGAGGGGGGCTCAGTCTGAGCAACGTCTCATACACACACGTCTCACAACGTCTCACACACACACATGTCTCACACACACGCCTCACAACGTCTCACACACACGCATCACACACACACGTCTCACAACGTTTCACACACACGTCACACACACACGTCTCACACACACGTCACACACACACGTCTCACACACACGTCACACACACACACGTCTCACACACACGTCTCACACACACGTCTCACATACATGTCTCACACACACGTCTCACACACACGCCTCACAACGTCTCACACACACGTCTCACACACACACGCCTCACACACGCCTCACACACACACACGACACACGTCACACACACACGTCTCACACACACACGCCTCACACACACGTCTCACACACATGCCTCACACACACGTCACACACACACACACACGTCTCACACACACGTCACACACACGTCTCACACACACGTCTCACAGACACGTTTCACACACACACACGTCTCACACACACACACACGTCTCACACACACACGTCTCACACACACACGCCTCACACACACGTCTCACACACATGTCACACACACGCCTCACACACACGTCTCACACACACACGCCTCACACACACGTCTCACACACACGTCTCACACACACGCCTCACACACACGTCTCACACACACGTCTCACATACATGTCTCACAAAGTCTCACACACACACGCCTCACACACACGTCTCACACACACGTCACACACACGTCACACACACACACGTCTCACACACATGCCTTACACACAAGACTCACACACACACGTCTCACAGACACGTCTCACACACACACACGTCTCACACACACACACGCCTCACACACACGTCTCACACACATGTCTCACACACACGCCTCACACACACGTCTCACACACACACGTCTCACACACACGTCTCACACACACGCCTCACACACACGTCTCACACACACGTCTCACATACACGTCTCACAACGTCTCACACACACACGCCTCACACACAACGTATCACAACGTCACACACACACGTCACACACACACACGTCTCACGCACACGTCTCACACACACACACACACGTCTCACAACCTATCACAACGTCTCACACACACGTCTCACACACACGTCACACACACACGTCACACACACACACGTCACACACACGTCTCACACACACGTCACACACACACACGTCACACACACGTTTCACACACACGTCTCACACACACGCACGCCATAGACGAGCCCATACCATTAGTGGACCGAGTAATTTACCTGTAGTGTAGCGTGACACCAAAAGCAGAAAAGACACACCACGGTGTTTACATTGACGCAGCACTGTTTAGAGAGCAGTCTATAGGCAGCCTATAGAGCACAGCATATTAACTATTACACTATCAACTATTTTGTGTTTTACCAGGCAAGGCCCACTGAGCTATACAGCTAATTTTCAGAAGCGAACTGGCCACAGATGATAGCTTAACAAAGCGGCTTATCACGTGGAAATGTATAGCAGCCAAATACTCGAAACGCGTGATGTTGATGTTAAATGTGGAGTGAAAAACCGGAGGATCCGGAGAAAAATCCACGCGACCAAGGGGAGAGAGAGAGACACCGCAAACTCCAAATATACAGCAGCAGCAGCAGGCGTCAGGGTCGGGATCGAACCCACGACCTCCTGCATACCAGGCGAGGTGGTTAACATATCCTAGCCACCGTGGCGTTCCATATGTTGAGTGCAGCGTTAGTGTGTTGAGTGGTGACCTCACTGCGTTGCGAGCCAGGGCACGGCTGACATCATTGGCGAGTGGTTCCTGCTCCCATCCCTTCACCAACCCCGCACTGGGCAGCGTGGTGAAGTATGGTCAAATCATCCCCCCCCCGCCCCACCACGCTATACTCCAGGACTCACACGACATAGGGAGGACTTCATCCAGCAATGGATTGACAAAGCGCCGTATATTAAGTCCCTTTTAGCTAAGAAGGCATCACAAAGCCCGATGATTCCCTCTTCAGGAGGCTGCTGCTGCATTGTCGATGCTTTGGTCAATGATAGTTTGGTTCTTGACCCATGGCGCACGCACGCGCGTGTCACGTGGACGTAACTCTCAAAGCTCCGCACGGATAGATCCACGGATCCGTTGCTGCGCCGCCATCTCCCGGCCAATCGTTGTTGGAATATGAGAGGCGAGGTTGAGGAGGTGGTGGTGGTGTGTGTGTTTGTGTGTCTGTGTGTGTGCTACACTATCGCTTGTGGGGAGCGATAGTGTAGCGGTTAGCGCGCTGCGCTATGAACCTGGCGACCTGGGTTCGATTCCCGCTCACGGCCAACACCAGTGACGGTTATCTGAACCGGTCCCGGGCCTCCCCTAGGTCGACTCAGCCTCAAATGAGTACCTGGTGCGGTGTGTAAACATCGCCACTAGGGAGACAAAGGCGGTCAAGCGTGGTGCTGGCCACCCACCCCCTCGTGTACCGTTCCGGCCTTCATAGGTGCTCGCTAACAGCACTTGCCCCTACAGTCTGTTACAGGCTATATGGGGGATCTTTGTTGTGTGGGGATCCGTAGTGTAGCAGTAAGCGCACCGCGCTACGAACCTGGAGACCGGGGTTCGATTCCCGCTCACGGCCAACACCGGCGACGATTATTTGAACCGGTCCTGGGCCTCCCCCTAGGTTGACTCAGCCTTAAAATAAGTACCTGGTGCGGTGCGTAAAAACATCGCCACTTGGGGAGACAAAGGCGGTCGGGCGTGGTGTTGGCCACCCACCCCCTCGTGTGCCGTGCCGACCCTTCGTAGGTGCTCGCTAGCAGCACTTGCCCCAACACTCCACACACTCACGCCACCCACCCACGTTTGTCTTTGTGTGTGTGTGTGAGAGTGTGTGGCGTGTTGGATGGTTTTAGTGGAGTGAAACGGGGTCACAGCGGCACTTTGTACAAGTGTAATTCACATTTCCGACTCGAACTCCTAATATATCACACTTGAGAGGCCTATTGGGACAATGTGATCGTCACTGTGAACATGTATTTCGCGTTATATGAACATGTATTTCGCGTTATAAAAAACCACAACAATATTGTAACAGTTCAACCAAGTGGTTGATGGTCAAGGTGATGGTATCGTTGTCTTCTCGAAACGTTCGTGCAACCATCACGCGAATTCCGGTCAGCCTCGCTGGAGCGAGATGTTGTCTCCTTCGCCTGGTATGCAGGAGGTTCGATTGTGCCTCTGACGCCTGCTGCTGTATATGTGGAGTTTGCCTCTCCTCCGTGATCGCGTGGAATTTTCTCCAGGTCCTCCGGTTTTCCCCCTCCACATTTTGGAAGCACGCGTTTCGAGTATTTGGTTGCTATACATTTCCACACGATAAGCCACTTCGTTGAGTTATCATTTGTGGTCAGGTCGCTTGTTAAAATAGCTACATTGCCCAGTGGGCCTTATCTGGTAAAGTAAAACATCGTGAGATAGTTGGGCTCTTGGCTGCTGGCCATCGAACAAAGACGGCGGTGGTCACCGCATCGAGCGCTTTCAGATGCGCCTCTGCGGCCGTCTGGAACGTTCTTCCTTCCCGTATTAAGGGAAGGCACTGGGAGCTCTGCACTTTTTAAATCACCCAGAATGAACACTCATTTGTTTAGAACTGCCTTTCGCGTTTAGTTTGCTGTCCTTCCCCCGCACCTCCGATGAGCGCGGCTGGTGGCTACGTAGGGTGCGAAAGAAGTTCAACATTCATCCAGGTGCACACATCAGCAGGGACTCAACCGAGGCGAGGAGGAACTTGGCCGCGTTTCCCGCGCACCCTCCCGGCAGAGGCCCTATCCGAGCGCCGTTGTCTCATCGCGGCCTAGCGTGAGATCGACCGTAATTGTCACTAATGATGATATTATCACCAACAAAATGCCTCCTTAATTAATTGAACGGTGCTGTCCGAGTACAAACGCAATATTGAACACCGTTATGGAATCCAAGCGGATGCAAGAATTTGTTTAAAAAACAAATCCTTACCGTATTCATTTGTACGTGAATTTATGTTGTACCGTATATACACGAAAGCAGTCGCCTTTTTTTTACATAATACACAAACTGGCGCACAAATAAGACAAAGATCCCCCGTATAGTCTTCAACAGACTGCTGAGGGCAAGTGCTTTGAACGAGCACCTATGAAGGTCGGCTCGGCACATGAGGGGGTGGGTGGCCAACACCACGCCCGGCCGCCTTTGTCTCCCCCCCCAAGCTGACGTTCTTACACATTGCACCAGGTGCTCAGTTGAGGCTGAGTCGACCTAGGGGAGGCCCATGACCGGTCCTATTACATATCACTCGCCACTGATGTTAGCCGTCAAACATGTTGGCCAGTGCCCTAAGAGTAACAACATTGGCGATACGCTGTCCACAATTACACATCAAAGACAAAGACCCCCCCGTGTAGCCTTAGCAGACTGTTGGGGCAAGTGCTGTTAGCGAGTAGCAACACCTATGAATTCTAATTAAACATCACATCACACACACACGCTGCGAGTCTACATGTCTGACCTCGACGCAGCCGAGGTCAGACATGGCGACACAACCCAAGCACACAAAACGCACGATGCGAAAATTCCAACGAGGATACATTTTCGTGAATCAGATCAGATCAGAAAGGGTTTTATTCGCCATGTAAGTTCACACCGACACGGAATTTACTTTGGCAGGATGGTGCATACATTCAACATATAGGAATCTAAAATCTTAAATAAGTTTTAAACAAGTCTTACTATAATAAGGGTTAAAAGTCTAACATTAAGGGGCTGAAGTATATAAAATTAAATAAATATCGAATATAAAATAGCTTTAAGATATAATTTAAAAATACAAATACGGAAACATAGTTAATATCAGCAACGTGTCGTTATGTAGATCAAATGTTAAAAACAGTGTTAGCCCTTGGCCTTGTTTAACAGGCCAGCAGCAGATGGGAAGAAACTGTTTTTATGGCGTGAGGTTTTGGTCCTGATGGACCGAAGCCTTCTGCCGGAGGGGAGTAGCTGAAACAGAGAGTGTCCAGGGTGGGAGAAATCGGCCATAATCTTCCTCGCTCGCCTCATAGACCTTGTCGTGTGCAGGTCCTCGAGGGTCGGTAGATTGCAGGCAATTACCTTCTCAGCAGTGTAAAAAATCCACTGCTGGATGAAGATCTCGCCACATCGTGTCCGTCACGGGGGGTTCGTCTACCCACACGTGTCCACGCTGGTCAGTGCGGGTTGGTGCTGGATTGCAAATTGGGATTGTGCGATTGTCTCCGTGGTCAGCCGTGGCCGGGAATTGAATTCAGGTCAAGGTGTTCAGGTCCATGTGTTCAGGTAAAGATGTTCATGTCAAGGTGTTTAGGTCAAGATGTTCAGGTCATGATGTTCATGTCAAGGTGTTCAGGTCCATGTGTTCAGGTCAAGATGTTCATGTCAAGGTGTTCAGGTGAATATGTTCATGTCAAGGCGTTCAGGTAAAGATGTTCAGGTCAGGATGTTTGTTTAGGTCAAGGTGTTCAGATCAAGGTGTTCAGGTTAAGGTGTTCAGGTCAAGATGTTCAGGTCAAGGTGTTTAGGTCAAGATGTTTAGGTAAAGGTGTTCAGGTAAAGATGTTCAGGTCAAGATGTTCAGGTCACGATGTTTGTTTATGTCAAATGTTCAAGTTAAGGTGTTCAGGTAAATATGTTTGTTTAGGTCAAGATGTTCAGGTCAAGATGTTCAGGTCAGGATGTTTGTTTAGGTCAAGGTGTTCAGGTCGAGGTGTTCAGGTCAAGGTGTTCAGGTCAAAGGTGTTCAGGTTAGGGTGTTCAATCAAGGTGTCCATAACGCAGTCCGCTAATCACAACGCAACTCTCTTTGTTACGATTTTCAGCCGAGGTCGAAAGCGTTAATGACCCTCCCCGCCCACACTCCTCCCCCGTCCGTTTAGCCCCCTCGATGCGGCCAAACCACCACCACAACCACCACTACAACCACCACCACAACCACCACCACAACCACCACCACAACCACAACCACCACCACCACAACCACCACCACCACCACTACCACAACCACCACCACCACAACCACCACCACCACAACCACCACTACCACTACCACCACCACAACCACCACCACAACCACCACCACACGAAGAGCGCTGTCGTCCGTGGTGGAAACCGACATAATTTGCAACACAAGATGAGAATGATTCATAATAATATTAATAATAATTATTATTAACATCCTCCAAACCCTAACTCCTCAATCTTCCCTCTCTCCACCTCCAATCCACCGCCATCACCACCACAACCACGACACGCAGGGCGCTCTCGTCCGTGGTGGCGCTGGGTGCCAACACCATCTGCAACAAGATCCCGGGGCTGGTGCCGCGGCAACGCGCAGTGTGCAGGAACCGCCCGGACGCGATCATCGCGCTGGGTGAGGGGGCGCAGCGCGCCCTTGACGAGTGTCGCTACCAGTTCCGGCAGGGCCGCTGGAACTGCTCGGGGCTGGGCGAACACACCGTGTTCGGCCAGGACATACGCGTAGGTACGATTCGTTATTGATCGATTATTATTGATTGGTGATCGATTAGACGGTTGCCGTGATTATGCGGTCGTGGTGCTGTCGGGAGGGGTGTGGCGCGTACAGAGCGTTCGGCCAGGACATACGCGTAGGTACGATTCGTTATTGATCGATTATTATTGATTGGTGATCGATTAGACGGTTGCCGTGATTATGCGGTCGTGGTGCTGTCGGGAGGGGTGTGGCGCGTACAGAGCGTTCGTCCAGGACATACGCGTAGGAACGAATCGTTATTGATCGATTATTATTGATTGGTGATCGATTAGACGGTTGCCGTGATTATGCGGTCGTGGTGCTGTCGGGAGGGGTGTGGCGCGTACAGAGCGTTCGGCCAGGACATACGCGTAGGTACGATTCGTTATTGATCGATTATTATTGATTGGTGATCGATTAGACGGTTGCCGTGATTATGCGGTCGTGGTGCTGTCGGGAGGGGTGTGGCGCGTACAGAGCGTTCGGCCAGGACATACGCGTAGGTACGATTCGTTATTGATCGATTATTATTGATTGGTGATCGATTAGACGGTTGCCGTGATTATGCGGTCGTGGTGCTGTCGGGAGGGGTGTGGCGCGTACAGAGCGTTCGTCCAGGACATACGCGTAGGAACGAATCGTTATTGATCGATTATTATTGATTGGTGATCGATTAGACGGTTGCCGTGATTATGCGGTCGTGGTGCTGTCGGGAGGGGTGTGGCGCGTACAGAGCGTTCGTCCAGGACATGCGCGTAGGAACGAATCGTTATTGATCGATTATTATTGATTGGTGATCGATTTGATGGTGAATGATGAATGGTACTGAGGAATGCTCAGATAGAACGCCGTGTTCAGACAGGCATATTCATCGGTTGTGACTGATATAATGTGTTAGCGACGATTGATTGGATAATTAATGATTAGTGGTTGATGGATTTATGAGTCGTGATTGATGCTGATTGGCCGGTAATTGTACGACTGTCCTTGTATTATTGGATGTTTTATCGAGTCATTAGAGAATGCAAATTGATATTGGACAGTGAGTTATCGGATGATGACACTGATGATTGATAGTGATGACGAATGATTGGGTGATTATGATCGATTGGAAAATCGACGATTTGATAATTGGTTGGATGTTTTACGACCATGATGAGTGATCGTTATGATGATTATTTGTTAGACGATTGGTGATTCATCACTATGATGATGATCATAATTAATTGATCACCACACCAAAGCAATACGTTCCTTAAAATCTGAGATCCATAAAAAGCTCCCCCATACCCCCCATCCCCACCCAACATTTTCCAAACTGCCGCAAGTCAACAACTGCCATTGAGGATAACTAATCTATCTTCTCAACGAATGACCGTATGAATGGACAAATTCATGCGATGGAGTTTTCATCTCACTCCAGGAATGAGATCACTTCCCTGAGCTCAACATCAGCAGCAGCGGCAGCAGTGGCGGCTACACGAGGATTAGCCCCTGGGTGCCGGATTTCACACCCCAGTGATCTCCCTGAGTCTCACATCCCCTTGACACTCTCCGCCTTAAATCCCCCCCGCCCTTAACCCCCCCCCCCCGCCACCGCCATTCCCTAACATCCCAACTCTCGTCAGACGCCAAAGATATCTAAAAAAACCCTTTCATTTATCTTACCAGGTAAGGCCCACTGAGCTATTTTTCAGAAGTAACCTGGCGATCACAAATGATAGCCCAACGAAGTGACTTATCATCACGTGGAAATGTCTAGCAGCCAAATACTCCAAATGCGTGATGTAGGTTCTAAATGTAAAGCGAAAAACCGGAGGACCCGGAGAAAAATCCACGCGACCATGGCGGGGGATGGGGGGGAGAGAGCAGGCGTCAGGGTCGGTATAGAACTCACAATCCTCCTGCTTACATACACGAGGTAGTTAACATCTCTTAGCCACCGTGATGATGAGAGAGAGAGAGAGACACGCAAACTCCAAATATACAGCAGGTGTCAGGGTCGGGATCGAACCCAAGACCTCCTGCATACCAGGCGAGGCAGTTCACATCTCCTAGCCACCGTGATGATGATGAGAGAGAGAGAGACGCGGACTCCAAATATACAGCAGCAGGCACCGTCAGGGTCGGGATCGAACCCACGGACCCTCCTGCATACCAGGCGAGGGAGTTCACATCTCCTAGCCACCTTGGCGGCGTGCTGCGTTTGAACCTCCGCATATCGTAACACCACCACAATCACCACAACCACCACAATCACCACCACCACCACAACCACCACAACCACCACCACCCCCGACGTGCCCGCAGGCAGCAGGGAGGCGGCGTTCACCCACGCCATCCTGGCGGCAGGCGTGGCGCACGCGCTCACGGCCTCGTGCAGCCGAGGCGCCCTCAGCGACTGCGGCTGCGACCGCGCCAAGCAGGGGGCGTACAGCGCGCGCGAGGGCTGGCGCTGGGGCGGCTGCTCCGCCGACCTGCAGTACGGCCTCCACTTCTCGCGACTCTTCGTGGACGCGCGCGAGGTGCGCCAGAGCGCGCGCACGCTCATGAACCTGCACAACAACGAGGTGGGGCGCAAGGTGAGCGACGTGGAGCGACCCGCGCCCGTGTGCTTCTCCGTGATCCGCCCGTGCGCTTCTCCGTGATCCGCGCGCCCCCCGTCGCTAAAGTCGAAGCGGCCGCGCGGGGGCCGGGAGTCGTCGCCCGGTAAAACCGTAGCCACGTCGTTGTTGTTGTTGTCGTTGTTGTTGTTGTCGTTGTTGTTGTTGTTGTTTGTTGTTGTTTGTTTGTGACGTTGGACCAACGCTTCTTGCTTACTGGTTGTCAATTTTTTGCTGAATGAAGGAATGAATGTGTTCTTGGTTCCTTCGGTAAAGTCGCGTAGATAGAAACACAAACATCTAAACTAAAGTCACGTGACTTTGCCGAAAGAACCAAGAATGTGAATCACGAAAGCATTAAATTAAAATCTAAACTAAAGGCAAAAAAACCCACGACGTTTCGATCGCAATACAAGCGGTCTTCTTCAGGTAGAGAGAAAAAAATAAATGAATGTTTACTCAAACGAGGCGGGGGGAGGGGGGCGTGGTTTTGGTGCGGGCCCTACACCACACGGTGCCCATTTGGCCTCCCACCCAACTTCACCCCGCTTAGCGGTGGGCATGACTTGCCATCAGAGCCATCCATAGGGCTACGGCAAATCAGGGTGACCGCCCCGGGACCCGCGGTTTGGGGGATGGATGGGGGGGGGGAGGGTGCCCGTGCTTCGGCGTCACGGTGTCAGATGCAATACTTCCAGTGTAGTTTGAAGGCGCGTGCGAGTACGCAGACTCGGCACTAGCCAGGGATAGAAGCAGCAGGAGGAGGAGGAGGAAGGGGAGAGTGGAGCTTGACAGCGAATAGAAGCAGAGAGATGACGAGGGGCAGGGAGAGGAGAGTGTGAGCGAGTGAGCAGAGAGAGTTGACGCGTGTGAGCGAGCATAGGAGGGGATGACTCACACGCGCGTCACAGAGAGAAGCACACACGTCACAGAGAGAAGCACACACGTCACAGAGAGAAGCACACACGTCACAGAGAGAAGCACACATGTCACAGAGAGAAGCACACACGTCACAGAGAGAAGCACACACCTCACAGAGAGGCGCACACGCGCGTCACAGAGAGGCGCACACGCGTCACAGAGAGGCGCACACGCGTCACAGAGAGGAGCGCACGCGCGTCACAGAGAGGAGCGCACGCGCGTCACAGAGAGGAGCACACGCGTCACAGAGAGGAGCGCACGCGTCACAGAGAGGAGCGCACGCGTCACAGAGAGGAGTGCACGCGTCACAGAGAGGAGCGCACGCGTCACAGAGAGGAGCGCACGCGTCACAGAGAGGAGCACACGCGTCACAGAGAGGAGCGCACGCGTCACAGAGAGGAGCGCACGCGTCACAGAGAGGAGCACACGCGTCACAGAGAGGAGCGCACGCGTCACAGAGAGGAGCGCACGCGTCACAGAGAGGAGCGCACGCGTCACAGAGAGGAGCGCACGCGTCACAGAGGGGAGCACGCGCGTCACAGAGGGGAGCACGCGCGTCACAGGGAGGGCAGCAGAGATCCGACACGATGATGAATCTGGAGAGGGGAATCCGCGAGAGTGTGGACTCGACGAGTACCACGCAGCGGAGCTTGGGGGGACTCCACGAGTTGTGGGGGGCCCACACAGTGGAGTTTTCCCTGGGTCCCGCACCCCACACGACGGCTCTGTTGACCCCCCCCCCCCCTATCTGAGAGGAGCTGGAGCCAGACCTAGCACAGTAGTTTTGTTTATAAGCGAATTCCATCGTTGTTAAAATGAATGTCTATTTAGTCGGTAATTGCGTGAATGTCTGAAAGCCACTTGGGGATAATTACCATTGGCATGATCAACGCCTATTACTCATCATCATTGCTGCTCTGCCCTCCATCGTCCCCATTCTCTCCATCATCACCATCATCTCCATCATCACCATCATCACCATCATCACCATCATCTCCATCATCTCCATTCTCTCCATCATCACCATCATCCCCATTCTCTCCATCATCACCATCATCCCCATTCTCTCCATCATCACCATCATCACCATCATCTCCATCATCTCCATCATCCCCATCGTCACCATTCTCTCCATCATCACCATCATCTCCATCATCCCCATTCTCTCCATCATCCCCATCATCACCATCCTCTCCATCATCACCATCATCTCCATCATCCCCATTCTCTCCATCATCACCATCATCCCCATTCTCTCCATCATCTCGATCATCTCCATCATCACCATCATCTCCATCATCCCCATTCTCTCCATCATGACCATAATCCCGATTCTCTCCATCATCACCATCATCCCCATTCTCTCCATCATCTCCATCATCCCCATCATCACCATTCTCTCCATCCTCTCCATTCCCATTCCATCCCCGTCCTCCTCACACCGCCGCACCGCAGGTGCTGCACGAGCGCATGAAGCTAGAGTGTAAGTGCCACGGCGTGTCTGGCTCGTGCACGACGCGCACCTGCTGGACCACGCTGCCAAACTTCCGCGAGATGGGCCACGCGCTGCGCGAGCGCTACCACGCCGCGGCGCACGTGGAGGCCGTCGTGGCGGGCCGCTACCATCGCCCGGCCTTCCTCAAGCTCAAGAAGACGCGCGGCTCCGGCGGCGGCAGCGGCAGCAGCAGCAGCAGCAGCTTCCGCAAGCCGGCCGACGGCGACCTCGTCTACCTCGAGCGCTCGCCCAACTACTGCGAGGAGGACGCGGCCGCCGGCTCGCCGGGCACGCGCGGCCGCCTCTGCGACCGCGCGTCGCCGCTGACCGACGGCTGCGAGCTGCTGTGCTGCGGACGCGGCTACAACACGCACCAGCACACGCGCTCGTGGCAATGCAACTGCAAGTTCCACTGGTGCTGCTTCGTCAGGTGCAACACGTGCAGCGAGAGGGCCGAAGTGTACACGTGCAAGTGACGCGAGGGGTCGCACCGAGGGGAGTGGGGGGGTGGGGGGGTTAAAGTGGCAGCAGGAGCAGGAGTGGAGCTTGACAGCGGGCAGAAGAAGAGAGGAGGAGGATGAGGGTGTGAGTGAGTGAGCACGGGGGGGGGGGGGGAGGGGGAACTCAACACGCGTGTCACAGAGAGGAGCACACGCGTGTCACAGAGAGGAGCACACGTGTGTCACGGAGAGGAGCACACGCGTGTCACAGGGAGGAGCACACGCGTGTCACAGAGAGGAGCACACACGTGTCACAGGGAGAAGCACACGCGTGTCACAGGGAGGAACACACGCGCGTCACAGCAGCACACGCGTGTCACAGGAGCACACGCGTGTCACAGGGAGGAGCACACGCGTGTCACAGGGAGAAGCACACGCGTGTCACAGGGAGGAACACACGCGAGGGAGGGATGGAGAGATGACTCTGCGTGTGAGGAGTTCGTGGACTCGGCACGTGCGAGAACGAAGTGGGGGTGGTGGTGGTGGCGCGCGTGAGAGGGAGAGCAGAAATCCGACACGATGATGAATCTGTGAATCTGGGGAGGGGAGTCGGCGAGGGTGTGGGCTCGAGGCGCACCACTCAGCGGAGTGAGGACAGAGGAGCCGAGGAGATTTCAGATCGCGGTCGCTCCAGAGCGATGCTCACGTACGCTGGGACTTACTTGCTGGGCATCACTGAAACTGAACTTTTTATTTTATTTTACCAGGCTTTATGACGTGGAAATGTATGACAGACAAAGACTCTGAACGCGTGGATGTTGATTCTAAATGTGAAAGGGAAAGGAAAATCGAAGAACCCAGAGAAAAATGTCGCGCTACCACGGGGAGAGAGAGAGATTCAAACTCCAAATATACAGCAGCAGCAGCAGGCGTCAAGGTCGGGATCGCACCCACGACCTCCTGTGTACCAGGCGAGGCAGTTAACATCTAGCCACCGTGGATGGCTACTCTCACGTACGCATGGGGAGAAGATGCTGATTATGTTAATAATGAAGGGGGCGGCAGCGAGGAGAGAGGGTCGCGTGGAGGAGGAGGGTGATGATGATGAGGTTTTTATTCGATGCCTTCGATCGCCAGGCAATTTGTGACATCGTCTCGAACAATCCAAAGTGCCCAACTGCTTTTAAAATACCTCTTATACTAACCGATTAAAATATTGAAGTAGAATAAAAAAACGAAAAACTTGAATTTCAAGCGAATCATGGGTCTGCAACAAAGTCCATGCAGTTGTTGAATGTCAGAGACGCTGCGCAAGGCAAAGGAAACGTCGTCGGCATTGAATTGTTCGCCCGCGTTTGTGTGCGGGCGACACGACAACTTAAAACAACTTCAGTGTAGGAAACAAAAACTAAAAAATTAAAAATAATAATCACGGTAATAAAAACAAACATTGGATGTCGTTTTAAAAAAAAATGGTATTTGTAGTTTTAGAAAAAAAAATGCGGCTTACACTATTTATTTGATAAGTCAGCGGTTGAATCCACACGGGAATCTGAATGCACCGTCACCATCACAGCGCGGGTAACGAAAATAGCCCCGTCAGTGAGAGGAGCGTACAGAGGAGTCCTGATGTCTTGTGACCACCCCCCCCCTCCCCGTTTAATACTCTATAAAACGTCATATTTTATTGAAAGTAAGGGTTATTTAACACAGACATGAATATGCAAATTTAATTAACAAAAATTGGGGGTCAATTAATAGGGGGTCACAAGACACCTGGACCACCCTGCGATTTACAGGCATTTATCGCTTTTTATCAAGTACACATTACCTCGCTATCTCAATCACAGTCCGTGTTGGTTGTTGCACAGTGTCCCAAGAACAAATTGCGCCGCTATTCGCGATCACATTGGGGGCTTATTCACTTCTCGCTGAATATTTTCCCGTGCAGTCGATCGCAGACCGGGGGCCGGTGTGGCACAGGACTCGTAGCCAAGCCATGGCCGGAGCGCAGTGCGGTGCCATGTATACTCGATGTGGTGTGACGGGGCGTGGAAACATAGTTCCCTGACATTAAGCCGCAGTGATGAGAAGGAAAACTGGAACTGTTTGGACACACGTGTGTAGTAGGATGGACAACAACTGGAACATTAAAAGTGTTGTTGTTGTTTCGATTTAAAGCTTTCGTGACTGCAAGGATTCATCTTCTTTGGTTCTTTCGGTAAAGTCACGTAGAATGAGAATAAAATAATAAAATAAAACAATAAAATTCTCACGACGTTTCGGCCACAACGGCTACTTGTGTTGTGGCCGAAACATCGTGAAACATTTTTGTTTTATTTTATTATTTTATTTTCATTCTACGTGACTTTACCGAAAGAACCAAAGAACATGTTGTTGTTGTTATTATTGTTCTGTAAAAATGAAAGGCACCGGAACGAGAGAAAGACCGAACAAGCGAGCACGGCTTGACGGCGATTCAAGAGATTGGTGTCAGAGAGTTGTGGGCACGCTGTTTGAGGAGCGTATTGGCACAATGTAGAGAGGAAAGTGGAAACAAGTGACGAAATTGCGCAGTGGACACCTACGGGGCTATCTGCCCGTGGATCCTGATAATGATGATGATGATTATGAAATGAAGCCCTCATTATCGTCACCCTGTTATCTGTATCTCTCCAGCGCCGGAAGCAGGGACCTAATTTCTCACCAGATAATTTCTGGAACGTTGCTGAGGCTGGCTCAGAGTAGAGATGGCACTGTGTAACAAAAACAATGTTCCCGGGTAGTAAGTGTTATTTCCTAATTGCTTATGCCTCAAGAGTACAGAAAATGGCCATTATTCCCCAAAAACGTTGCTTTTGTGACCAGGACAGTAATTTTTTTGCAATGTACCTATTTTCAATGTGTGCATTTGTGTCTTTCGTTCACATAAAGTCCTGGTCACAAAAGCAAAGTTTGTGGGGAATAATAACAACCATTTTCTATACCTTTTCAGGCATGAGCAATTGAAAAAAATTAACACTTAGTACCCAGGAGCAGAAATTGTGTTGCATCATGTGACATCGGCGTAAGGCACCACCCACTGGAGTACAAACGCACACCTGTCCCATGATGGCAATCCTCTGATTATTATAGGCGAGAGGGGATTGCGGCGGGCCAATACTATTCGTGGACGAGGGTTCTGGACCGTTCCGGCTGAGGGTTTATGCACCAGGTCTGACCCTCGAGATCAGGGAAATTTCGCTGCCATAAAAAAAATAAACCGTGAATGTAGCCACTTGGCCGGAGCGGACACGGACTACGCAGGCCCCCCACCGCCCCCCCGCCCCCCCCCGCCCCCCCCAAACACCTAAACAAGTGCTCACTTTGGCTGCCTCTCTAGGGAATTGCGAAACCCGAGACGGCCTTTATTTAATTGGCTCTCAGTCATCATGCTCCACCTCGCACACAAAGATCACCCGTGTAGCCCTAAGCGGAGTGTTGGGGCAAGTGCTGTTAGCGAGCACCTATGAAGGCCGGCACGGCACACGGGGGTGGGGGGGGGAGGGGTTGGGTGGCCAGCACCGTGCCCGACCGCCTTTGTCTCCCCAGTTGGCGATGCTTACACACCGCACCAGTTACTCATTTGAGGCCGAGTCGACTTAGGGGAGCCCCAGGACCGGTTCAGATAATCGTCACTGGCCGTAAAAGGGAATCGAATTTGCGTCACCGGGTTCGTAGCGCAGCGCTTTAACCATCACACTACCGCTCCCCACAGACACTATACTATATGTACACACACGCACAACACAGTTGTAGAAACTGCAGAAACTAAACTGTGCTTGGGACTGTTCTATTTTGGGGGGGGGGGGGGGCAGCACCACGCCCGGCCGCCTTTGTCTTCCAAGTTTGAGGATACTCAGGGGAGGCCCAGGACCGGTTCAGATAATCGCCACTTGCCCCAACATCCAATTGAGGCTATACGGGTGATCTTTGCATTTGTCTTTGCCCTCACGAAGGTACCTGGAAAGTTGTATTCGTCCTTCAGCGAGGGAGAGGCTCCCCCCCACCCCCCACCCAGACTGCCTCGCCACGGCCGCTCTCTGCGATCCGTCCTGTGGCGCACAGCGCGAGTTGCCAACCACAACCACCACCACAACCACCACCACCACAACCACCACAACCACCACAACCACCACCACAACCACCACAACCACCACAACCACCACCACAACCACCACAACCACCACAACCACCACCACCACAACGACCACCACAACCACCACCACAACCACCACCACCACAACCACCACCACCACAACCACCACAACCACCACTACCACCACAACCACCACAACCACCACCACCACCACAACCACCACCACAACCACAACCACCACCACAACCACCACAACCACCACCACAACCACCACCACAACCACCACCACCACACCCACCACAACCACCACCACCACAACGACCACCACAACCACCACCACCACAACCACCACCACCACACAACCACCACTACCACCACAACCACCACTACCACCACAACCACCACCACAACCACCACCACCACAACCACCACCACAACCACCACAACCACCACCACAACCACCACCACAACCACCACCACAACCACCACTACCACCACAACCACCACCACCACAACCACCACCACCACAACCACCACCACAACCACCACCACAACCACCACAACCACCACCACAACCACCACCACCACAACCACCACCACAACGACCACCACAACCACCACAACCACCACAACCACTACCACCACCACAACCACCACCACAACCACCACCACAACCACCACCGCCACAACCACCACAACCACCACCACAACCACCGCCACAACCACCACCACGACCACAACCACCACGACCACAACCACCACCACTACCACCACCTCAACCACAACCACCACAACCACCACCACTACCACCACCACCACCACAACCACCACCACCACAACCACCACAACCACAACCACCACAACCACCACAACCATAATCACCACAACCACCACCACAACCACCACCACAACCACCACCACAACCACCACCACCACAGCCACCATGGTTGGTAGAGGCCATCCCTAGGGGGTAGACGGCGGCTCGGGGCGATCGGCCCGGGCCCCGTGCTTTGGCCGTGTGGGGGGGGGGGGCGCACGCGCGTTTCGACGCCACGGTGTGAGAAGTAACAATACTTCTGGTGTAGTTTGACGGCATCGGTTGTGATTCGTCCCCGGGCTCCCCCGCACCCTCAACCCCCCCCCCCCCCCTCGGCACGGCCCTGCCCCACGGTTAGAGTCGTCCCTCCTATTGTTTAAGGAAGGAGGCTGCCGCTCTCCTGTAAACATCTACAAGTCATTAAAACAAAGTCCCAATCCTGTTGTTGTCGTAATACGCGTGATAGTTTTTTTTACCACTCAGGACAAGACTGCATTTCGCATTGTGGCTTTCCGCCCGTGCGATATTTGCCGGGAGATCATCTTCTTCCCCGCAATGTCCCGGGTGTTTTTAATACAAACAAAAAGTTTCGTGTGTGCCTCGGAGGTGGCGGCCCCAGGTAGAGCGGCCGCACGGCAAACTCTTTGTCTAAAGATTCCTGTGTCACACTGCACACGTTTTACTCTTCTTCATCCTCTTCTTCCTCGTTTTCTTCTTCTCCCTATTCTTCTGCATAATCTTCTTCCTATTCTTCTTCATCTGCATCTGCATCTTCATCATCATCATCATCATTTTCCTCTTCTTTTTGACTTAAAACTTCCTTGACTGCAGGAATTCATGTTCTTGGTTCTCTCGGTAAAGTCACCACGTAGATAAATAATAAAAATACAAATACATTGAAAATAATAAAAGCAAAAAAACCCCACGACGTTTCGATCGCTACACAAACGGTCTTAAATTTTAATTTTATTATTTTTTATTTTCTATCTACGTGACTTTACCGAAAGAACCAGGAATATGACCTCTTGAGCGCGGCAGAGTCTCGCTACCCCAGCGTTCTTTATTGCAAAGCCCGCGGGCCACTGCATCTAGGACCGGTTCAGGAATCACCCGCCACTCACGTCAGCCATGGCCGGGTAATTGAACTCAGGTCGCCGTGTTCGGAGCGCAGTGCGCTAACCACTACGCACTCCACTCCTCTCCAGCACCCACCCACCCACCCACAGCAGTCTTTTCCCCCTTTAAATCGTGGCATTCGCTAAACGCAGTCGAGCCCTCTACCTATCTCTCTCTTCAATCGTGCGAGAAAGCCGCACGTGACGGAACGTCGGGGCCAACAGCAACGTTGCTTGACGACGTTGCGCGTTTACTGAGAGCTTTGGGGGGTCCCCACTACCACCCCCATTCCCCCCCCTCCAATCTCGCGTTTCTGCCCCCCACCCCCGATTTGCATTGTCGCGAACGGGTCTAGGGGCGGCCGCTCGACGTGGCTCGGGGCTTGTGGAATTAAAAGCCGGGCGGATTACGGATTGCGTGAGCCGAGCCATGCGCGGAGTCACCGCCGAAGTGGGTTTGGTGCTTGAGCATCTTGACGCCTCCTGTTGCATTGCCAGAAAAGGGTCAACAAATTAAAACCATATTCTTATTGTTCATACTTTAGTACTGGCAACAGCAGCAACAACAACAAACGACAACAACGAAAACGTGGTGGTGTTGTTGATTCGTAGAGCGGGTGCGCGCACGCGTGGGGAACATTGTTTTTTAGTTCAGTTTTTTTGTCCTTCGATTGGCACGGTTGGCTACGTACGGTGCGAAGGAAGTTCAACGCGCATGGTTTGGTGGTGGAATATTTTGATTTCATGATGGGCGAGAAAAAAATCACCAATTCAATTTCCTGTTATGCAAATAACTTCGGTGCCAGATGTATTCACTGTATCTGGATTGGGTGTCCCCTCGCTCGACACGGCTTTAAAACTTGTACCTGGAACGATGTGTAATGATCAGATCTGAGGAGGTCAAGGCACTTGCCCCAACAGTCTGTTCGGGTTATATGGGGGATCTTTGTCTTGTGGGGAGCGGGTTTGATTCGACACCATCGCCACTGGGGAAACAAAGGCGGCCACCCACCCCCTCTCGTGCCGTGCCGGCCTTGATAGGTGCTAACGGCACTTGTCCCAACAGTCTTTTAAGAGCATGCGGGGATCTTTGTCTTTGTGTGTGTCTTGCCTGTGTGAGTGTGTTTCTCACCGCATGTGTGCTGTGTGTGTTACTCAGTGTCTTTGTGGCTGAGCTTATTTGTGTCCAAGAGAAAGTATACATTCTAAGCGAGCACACACACACAGACAACGAAGACAAAAATCCCCCGTATAGTCTCAACAGACATTTGGGGCAAGTGCTGTTAGCGAGAATCTATGAAGGCCGGCACGGCACACGAGAGGGTTCGTGGCCAGCACCACGCACGATCGCCTTTGTCTCCCTAGCTGTGATATTTACACACCACACCAGGTACTCATTTGAGACTGAGTCGACCTCGGGGAAGGCCCAGAGCCAGATCAAATATTCGCCACGTATTGGTCTTGAGCGGGAATCGAACTCGGGTCGCCGGGATCGTAGCGCAGCACGATAACCGCTATATTACCGCTCCCGACACACACACACAAAGCACACATACACACGTACACACAAGCACACACAAGCACACATACACACGTACACACACGCACATACACACGTACACACAAGCACACATACACACACACACAAGCACACATACACACGTACACACAAGCACACATACACACGTACACACACGCACACATACACACGTACACACACGCACACACATACACACGTACACACACACACGTACACACATACACACGTACACACATACACACACAAGCACATACACACAAGCACACATACACACGTACACACACGCACATACACACGTACACACACGCACACGTACACACGTACACACACGCACACACATACACACGCACACACACATACACACGTACACACACGCACACACACGTACACACGTACACACACGCACACATACACACGTACACACACGCACACACATACACACACGCACACACATACACACGTACACACGCACACACATACACACGTACACACACGCGCGACATGGTATGTCAGCGCGGTATGTGTGATCCTGACAGCTCGTAACGACGCGGTGTTGATGTCAAACAAACGGCGTCCGTGCTGTGATACACCCAGTTAAACTATCAATGAACACCGGCTGCTTGAACTGTTAAAGAGGCACCCACACAGGCTGGTGTCCACGAGCGCCTAACAACCCCCTTGGCTCGTCAGCCCTCGCTTCCTTCCCACACCACGCTCCTAATCCCATCCCAGCCAATCTCCCTTCCAGCCCGCCCGCCCGCTCCTCTCCCTCGCCGCCTCGGGCGCATCCTCCGGGCCACCCCGCGCGTCCTCGTGTTTACCTTTCTCACCGCTCTGCCTCTCTCTCCATCTCTCTCTCTCGCTTCGCCCTCTCTCTCGCCTCGCTCTCTCTCTGGCCCTCTCTCTCGCCTGGCTCTCTCTCCATCTCTCTCGCCTCGCTCTCTCTCTCGCCCTCTCTCTCGCCTCGCTCTCCAGGCTCACATCCTCGGCGACATCGCGATGCCGGTCGAGCTAGGAACCAACCCAGGAAAAAGCGCCGTTCACAGTCTGCGCCACGCGGCTCCATCCCCACGGTTTACGCCTCCCTGCTGCTGCTGATGCTGCTGCTGCTGCCGTTGTTCAGCCCGGAGGCCGACACTTTCGCCGGCGGTTCAGGCCACACGACAACAAAGACAAAGATCCCCCGTATAGCCTGAACAGACTGTTGGGGCAAGTGTTGTTAGCGAGCACCTATTCCTAAGGCCGGGAAGGTACACGAGGGGGTGGGTGGCCAGCACCACGCACGAACGCCTTTGTCTTCCGAGTGGCGATGTTTACACATTCCCACCAAGTACTCATTTGAGGCTGAGTCGACCTAGGGGAGGCCCAGGATCGGTTCAAATATTCTTTACTGGTGTTGGACGTGAGCTGGAAACGAATTCGGTTCGTAGCGCAGCGCGCTAACCACTACACTACGGCTCCCCACACAACAACCACAACCAATATTCGCCACTAAGTGGTGGTGACGTCACCACGGCACTTGTGCCAGGCTAAGTGCACTTTAAGGCCACGTGAAGTGTCGAACGCCCGCTGGCAGGAGGTCACGGGACAGACCCAGCAGGTGCCATGGGTCGACTGACTGAGATGAGTAGCCGATGCACCACCTGTGCCCCCTGCTGTGCCAACTCGCTGTGTTTTAGACGCCCGGCACCTTCGCTCGTTGTTGTGAGCGTCGCTCCTCCGCCCTCCGTTGTTGCTGGAAGGCCGCACACACTCACAGAGACAGCACGGGTCCGACAATTGTGGAATTAAAAAAAAATCGCCTGATGAAGCTGGTTGTTAATTACCGTCGAAACGTCACTCAACTCGAGTTGTAAATGTAGCGGGTTTACTCTCCAGCACACAACCGGTGTGATTAAGCTGTTAACTAATTGGCACGTTTTGTTTACGTGACAACCCTTACTAATTGGCTGCGTCGGTGTCGTGGTGGGTTAACGACACATTTATATTTACGCGCTCTAACCCTCCCCAAAAAACCTTTACTGTATTATGAATAACAGTTGTCGCGAAAGCCTACTACGTGTTGAATTGATTTTTGTTGTTCTTGCTGCGATGATTATCGTCGGCCGGGTGTCACCATCGGATCATTTGAGTGGCTTGACACGACTTAAACTTTCTGAGTGCCATATTTCACGGGTGGCCGGTAAAACGGGGGAGCGTAAAGATGGGCACGTGACTGTGGGCATCCACGGCGATAGCCACAGGTAGCATGAAATACGGGCACGTGACTGTGGGCATCCACGGCGATAGCCACAGGTAGCATGATGGATGTGGAGTGCCGGGTGCTGAAATACTTTGCGGTTCTTTGGTAAACTCGAGCAGATGGCACCTGACGATTGGCCTCGGTCAGAGTGAGAAGTATACTGGATGTGGTGGTGCCGGGTGCGAGCATTTTCTTTTGTTATATGGGTCGCAGGTAGATTGGAGTGGGTGTCAAGTGACGAATAGCCACAGCCGTAGCGAGAATAAGTATTGTGAATGTGGTGGTGCCTGGCACGGTCACTGAGACACAGACAATTACACGAATTCATGCGCTGGTTACAAAAGGTGCTGCAACGTTTTTCGCGTGAAAATGACGGAGCGATCTCACGGAAACTGGACAAGTCCGATTGTCTCCGAACGGGAGACTGGAATGGAAGCTGACAATTCAGATCGCAGACGAGAGGCCACGTGGATATCCCCCCGAAGTTGTGTGCCAAGTGGACCAAGCGCATTTGCGCATTCAAAACACGCACATTTGAGTATTCTTCTCCGAATTCTACATTCAACGGCGAAGGCGGAACCAACGTCATTCGACAGCGGCAACTGGCCGTGCGAAGTTGCCATCGTTGCCCGGAATGAATGAATGAATGCGATGTTGTTCCCGGCAACGACGTCGAGAGTAACGATTTGCCCCGTGAGTGTTGATAGTTTACTCGTTTCTTTAATCGTTCAAACAAAAAAAATCGTCTAATTTCTAACGGATAAAATATGTATCATCGTTTGTACTGCGCTGCGCCGTAGTTTTCACAGAAATGTATTTCAATAAACTTCAATCGACACACAGACTTGCTCCTGACGATGCATTCCCATCACTTTCTTATCAAGACATTGGCGGTTCCAATCAAAAACAATTACCAAAGTTGTTTTAATCATTACGAATGACAACGACCGACTCTCAAGGATGACCGGGCGCTGTGCGTACTGTGTCTCACCTGGTACCGCCACAAGAAAGGAAAGACGCAAACAAAACCCCCGCAAATCTAAAATCTCACTCGCCCCAGAAACGTCGCCTCCGATTAGTCAAAGTGTGGCTTGGACTTCACTCCAAGCCACCTTTCCATTGCAATCCGCAGCACGTTACGAGAGGGCTTTTTAATAAATCTCTCTTTACTTCTTTCCTCCTAACACGCAACGTGCAAGCTTACAAATATGCGACACTGAACAAAACGTTTAGAAGAAAGGGGACGAGAGAGGGCGAGAGAGAGGGGGAGGGAGCGACGGAGCGAAAGAAAGAAGTCGGCTTTTGAATTCGCGAGTCCTTTCTTGAGCCGGAGAAAGTTGCTGGAGGCAGGCGATCTTAATCCGCACTCCTGTGGCCAGCAAATCTTTTCTGGGACGGCATTCGGTTTCCGAATTTGGTGAACACGAGCGCGATGAATTAGAAAAGACACCACCCTCGACCCCCTCCCCCACCTCTCTCCCTCCCCTCCCTCCCTCCCTCCCTCCCTCCCTCCCCCTCCCTCCCTCCCTCCCCCTCCCTTCCTCCCTCCCTCCCCCCCACCTCCCTCCCTCACCACACGGCGCCTCTCACCATCACCCCACCAGTCTCATTCGTGTGCGCGTATTTTAGCCTTTGCACGTTCTTATCGCCGGGTTAGAGGTCAGGGAATCTTTATCCTGGAGGAATCTGATGAGCTGTGAAGCTCTTTTTGTTTTGTTCCACAATTGTCCAGTAGGGGCATGGGTCAGCGAGTTACAAGAACATATCAAAGGACGCGTGAGTAAGATAAATGTATGAACAAATACATGTAAATAACGCATGGCTGAAAAACAATGTAAAGAAGGAAATATAAATTTTTGAATGAATTTTATTTTTAACTGAAATGAGAAGAAATTACGTTGTTTATTTACTTGGAAATGTTTTACAAAAAATAAAATGTTATGAATGGCAGATGTCACACGAACAACGCGAGCTTGGCTGTTGTTCTGGAGACCGATCATTGGTTCATCATTGTAGATCACTTTAGACCGATCATTGTAGATCAATCATTGGTTCATCAAACGCACGTTGCAACGAACTCACTTTTCACTGCCAAGACAAAACAAAAATGCCCCATCACGCCATCATCGGGGTAGTCGTCTCCTTACCAAAGCCGCTCTGGAGACAATGCGTGGCGAGTAAGGATATTCACTGACAACTAAACTTCGTTTTCCCTCGGGGCCCAAGGATGGTCACCGCATCGCGCGCTTTCGGATGCGCGGCTGCGGCCGTCTGGAACGCTCTTCCTTCCCATATTAGGAAGCCACCGGGAACTACGGCACTTTTAAAGTCGCCTCGATCGAGAACACATTTCTTTAGAGCTGCTCGCTCTTGTGTTTACTTTGTGTTGCCCTCGCCCCGCACCTCTCGATTAGCACGGTCGGTGGCTACGCACGGTGCGACAGAAGTTCAACTCACACGCACGAACACAACGCGTGAGAGTTGCAGCAGCACCCTGGGGCTGGGCTGAGCTGATGCCCCCATTGACTCCATTCACCCCGCGCGATCTCCGTTTAATTGCCGAGTGGCCCGCGGAGGCCGTGGGATGAATCCGGGGGGGGGGGGGGAAATCGATACAATTGAGCATAGTGAGAACACGAGAGGGGGAGGGTGAGTGGGTCGGTGGGTAGGTGGGTCGATGAATGGGTGAGTGGTTAGGTGGATAGGTGGGTAGGTGGGTGGGCGAGTGGTTGAGTGGGTGGGTGGCAGTGCAGCGGTTAGCGCGCTGCGCTACGAACCCGGCGACCCCGAGTTCGATTCCCGCTCACGGCCAACATTCAGTGACGAGTGTCTGAACCGGTCCTGGCCCTCCTCCCCTAGCTCGACTCTGCCTCGCATGAGTACCTGGTGCGATGTGTAAACCACCCCCCACCCCTCCCTCGTGTGCCGTACCTGCCTTCATAAGTGCTGCTCGCTAACAGCACTTGTCCAAACAGTCTGTTAAAGGCTACACGCGGAATCTTTGTCTGTGTGTTTGTGTGTGGTGGTGGCGGGGGGTGTTAGAGAGAGAGAGAGCGGGAGAACGAGAAGGGATGCTCGGCTATGATGCGGCCAGCGTGCTGCACGAAGCGCAGAGGCTGCGTTCGCGACCACCCCAGCGGCCCCTTGGGGCTCCCCCTGGGGCATCAGCGGCCCAGCCACGCGAGGATGAGAATGTTGATTTATAGTTGGAGGAGGAATCCGATGAGCTTTGAAGCTAGTTTTTTTTTTACAGACGTCCAGTCAGGGCACGGGGTGAGACTCTTGGCGACAACAAACGGCACACACACAGGGTCGGGGTGCAAAGTATGGGAAAGGCAAACAAATTACTTTAAAAAATATATACAAATGAAGCTAAAAACAAAAATCTTAACCAGGTAAGGCCCACTGAGCTATGTAGCTTCTTTTTCAGAAGCGACCTGCCCACAAATTGACAGCTCAACAAAGTGGCTCATCACCGCCTCTGCTTGGCACGGGGGCACAAGGAATAGATAAAGACCCATCATCGTTCAGCCTTAAGGTGCAGCACTTGTCATTAGGCTGTCGGGACGGGAACAAGGGCTGCCAGCGAGCACCTATTAAGGCTGACAATATATCTAGAGCGTTATTAATGTTATTATTATTGTCAGTTTTAAATGAATACCTGGTGCGGTTTTTAAGGTTTATGCGCTTATGTTGAGCGGTGGGTGGCCGCGCGTGTCAGAGTCACGGTGCAAATTTGATGGTTTGTGAAGTTTACAAGCAGAGTAAATACTTCATTAGGGATAAAACCTCACCGCAACATCGCCTCGCTTACGAGCAGACGACGCCCGTTGGTTGAAGCGAAGTAGCTGCACGATTGCCTTGCGCTGGATGTACGTAGAACTTTTTTTCGCACCGTACATAGGCAAGCGCGCTAATCGGAGGCGCGGGGGGTGGCACGGCAAAAACTAAACACAAAAAGGAGCAGAAACGAGTTTTCAATCTGGGTGACTTGAAAGTCCACAGCTCCCAGTGGCTTCCTAGCATCGAAAGGAAGAGCGTTCCAGACGGCCGCAGAAGCGCATCTGAAAGCGCCGCGCGGAGTGGTGACAAGCGCCGTCTTTGTTCGATGGGGAGCAGAGTGACCGCGTGACGATGGGGTTATGCTCCTTGGCGAGAAGAGCAAGGTAATACCAGGTGCTTCAAAAACATGTTAACATTCAGGTGGGTACTATCGTTTTTCAATGAAAAAAGAACGGATGATGTGTCGTGTCGTGAGATAACTCTCGTGTCGTCTCGTGAAATAACTCTCGTGTCGTGTCACGTGATAACTCTCGTGTCGTGTCACGTGATAACTCTCGTGTCGTGTCACGTGATAACTCTCTTGTTGTGTCACGAGATAACTCTCGCGTCGTGAAATAACTCTCGTGTCGTGTCGTGAGATAACTCTCGTGTCGTGTCACGTGATAACTCTCGTGTCGTGTCACGTGATAACTCTCGTGTCGTGTCACGTGATAACTCTCGTGTCGTGTCACGTGATAACTCTCATGTCGTGTCACGAGATAACTCTCGTGTCGTGTCACGTGATAACTCTCATGTCGTGTCACGTGATAACTCTCGTGTCGTGTCACGTGATAACTCTTGTTGTGTCACGAGATAACTCTCGTGTCGTGTCGTGAAATAACTCTCGTGTCATGTCGTGAGATAACTCTCGTGTCGTGTCACGTGATAACTCTCGTGTCGTGTCACGTGATAACTCTCGTGTCGTGTCACGTGATAACTCTCGTGTCGTGTCACGTGATAACTCTCGTGTCGTGTCACGTGATAACTCTCGTGTCGTGTCGTGAAATAACTCTCGTGTCGTGTCGTGAGATAACTCTCGTGTCGTGTAACGTGATAACTCTCGTGTCGTGTCACAACTCTCGTGTCGTGTCACGTGATAACTCTCGTGTCGTGTCACGTGATAACTCTCGTGTCGTGTCACGTGATAACTCTCGTGTCGTGTCACGTGACAACTCTCGTGTCGTGTCACGTGATAACTCTCGTGTCGTGTCACGAGATAACTCTCGTGTCGTGTCACGTGATAACGCTCGTGTCGTGTCACGAGATAACTCTCGTGTCGTGTCACGTGATAACGCTCGTGTCGTGTCACGAGATAACTCTCGTGTCGTGTCACCAGATAACTCTCGTGTCGTGTCACGTGATAACTCTCGTGTCGTGTCACGAGTTAACTCTCGTGTCGTGTCACGAGATAACTCTCGTGTCGTGTCACGTGATAACTCTCGTGTCGTGTCACATGATAACTCTTTTGTTGTGTCGTGGCGGGGCGGGCGGGGGGGAACCGCGAGACAGCGAGGGCACGGGGTTTGGGGAGAAGAGGGCAACCCCCGCGTTATTATTGATGGGATTTGGGAGAATTGTACAACTTTCTCCGCCTTTCCACCCACATCCTAATCACACCCCCCCCCCCTTTTCCTCTGATTGCGACGTTTAAACTATGTATTACCGTATTCCCCAGATAGTAAGACGCATGTATCCCCACCCGCGGTGTTTTAAATCAAACGTTGCGGGGATGCTTCTTATAATCCGGTATCTGCGTGTGTGCGCGCGTGTGTGTGTGCGTGCGGGTGTGTGTGGATGTGTGCGTGTGTGTGGGTGTGTGCGTGTGTGTGTGGATGTGTGCGCGCGTGTGGGTGGCTTTGCTCTCCAACATACCGGCGTGCTCTACTAGTGACGAATTGGCCACGTTCTGTTTACGTGACAAACCTTACGAGTTGGCTGTGTCGGGTGGTGGCGGGTTTAACGACACATTTATATTCATGCGATCTAACCCCCCCCAAAAAAACCTGTATTGTAGATGGACTGTTCATGTTTATTTAGTCGTAGCACCCCGAAAGATTTTGATTTAAAGCTTTCGTGACTGCAGGGATTCATTGTCTTGGTTCTTTCGGTAAAGTCACGTAGAAGGGAAGCAATAAAATAATACAAATATAAAACAATAAAATTCTCACGACGTTTCGACTGCAACACAAGCAATGATGATGATTGCTTGTGTTGCAGTCGAAACGTCGTGAGAATTGTATTGTTTTATATATTTTTATTATTTTATTTTTTCCCTTCTATGTGACTTTACCGAAAGAACCAAGAATATGAACCCCGAAAGATGTTAATGTTTGTGACATTTGGCCGGTAAGATGTCGAAGGCTTGTGTTTTTATCCGCTCTACCTGTACTCTATAGACCCGGCATGACAGCGTGGGCTGGGTTGCGTAACGTCACTCGGGTTATTGCACGCCACACGAGCCGTTTAAGTTGCTCTGGTTATTGTTGACGGTGAGATTCACTTTCGTCTCGGAGGCAACGAGTCTCTCGTGACCAATGCAGAAAACCCACGAGCCAACGAGGTCTCCATGAGTCACAGAAGACGCTACACCAGCAATGAGATCTCCATTCACCATGAGATCTACATTCACCATGAGATATCCACTCACCGTGAGATCTACATTCACCATGAGATCTCCATCCACCATGAGATCTCCACTCACCATGAGGTCTCCATTCACCATGAGATGTCCATTCACCATGAGATCTCCATTCACCATGAGATCTCCACTCACCATGAGATCTCCATTCACCATGAGGTCTCCATTCACCATGAGATCTCCATTCACCGTGAGATCTCCATTCACCGTGAGATCTCCATTCACCATGAGATCTCCATTCACCGTGAGATCTCCATTCACCATGAGATCTCCATTCACCATGAGGTCTCCACTCACCATGATATCTACATTCACCATATGATCTCCATTCACCGTGAGATCTCCATTCACCATGAGATCTCCATTCACCATGAGGTCTACATTCACCATGAGATCTCCACTCACCATGAGATCTATATTCACGATGAGATCTCCACTCACCATGAGATCTCCACTCACCATGAGATCTCCATTCACCATGAGATCTCCACTCACCATGAGATCTCCATTCACAATGAGGTCTCCACTCACCATGAGATCTCCACTCACCATGAGATCTCCATTCACCAGGAGGTCTCCACTCACCATGAGATCTACATTCACCATGAGATCTCCATTCACTATGAGGTCTCCACTCACCATGATATCTACATTCACCATATGATCTCCATTCACCGTGAGATCTCCATTCACCATGAGATCTCCATTCACCATGAGGTCTCCATTCACCATGAGGTCTCCACTCACCATGAGATCTCCACTCACCATGAGGGCTCCATCCACCATGAGATCGCCATTCCACTATGAGATCTCCATTCACCATGAGATCTCCACTCACCATGAGGTCTCCACTCACCATGAGATCTCCACTCACCATGAGAGCTCCATCCACCATGAGATCGCCATTTCACTATGAGATCTCCATTCACCATGAGATCTCCATTCACCATGAGATCTCCACTCACCATGAGATCTCCATGAGCAATGAGACAACTCATGACCCGCTGCAGAGAACCTATGGCCACTGAATAGATCACATGAGCCATGATGTTTGCTTGAACTATGAGCCAATTGAGATAAATCCCGTGCCACTTGAGAGAATGCACATTGCCATGAGCTCCTGGTGATTCAATGAAGGAGGCCCCATGGGCAATGATATTTTCACGTGCCACTGGCGAGACAACCTATGGAGCCAAGTGGGTCCCAAATGAGCCATGGAAAAATCACGAGCTACCAGAGGCCCCGTTAAAATTAATAAAGAAACTTTCCAGATAAGGCCCACTGAGCTATGTGGCTCTTTTTAAGAAGTCATCTGGCCACAAATGATAGCTCAACGAAGTGGCTTAATCACGTGGAAATGTTTAGCAGCCAAATACTCTAAACGCCTGTTTCGAAAAGATAGGAGGGAAAACCCAGGGGACCCGGGAGAAAAATCCACGCGATCACGTGGGGAGGGGGGGGGGAGAAGGAGAGAAACACGCAAACTCCAAATATACAAAGGGTGCCAGTGGCCAGGATCGAACCCACGACCTCCTGTATACCAGGCGAGGTAGTTAACATCTTGCCACCGTGGCGCCATGATCCCATGAGGTCTCCACCAGCCCATCGGAGAGGGCCTCACCTCTCGCCGTTCCCATGAAGCCAGGCGACCGTGCAGCTGCTGTCACCGCTGCCCCCGGGAGGTTGTGGGGGGGGGGGGCAGCCACTCTTGTGTCCCCGCCCCCCCCCCCTAAACCCACCCCCCCACTCTCGCACTATTGTCGGCAAACTTATGGGCGGACAAGTTGTAGATATGTTAATCCCCCAGTAATCTCGAAGCGGCGCAACCCTTCCATTAATCTGAATAACACTGCGAGCCGACCCTCCCAGCGACAGAATGAGCTCCCCCCCCCCCTTAGGAATACACGCCCCAAACTCCGGACCCAGTTCATCGCCACCGCCTCCCATCTCTCCAACAACCACCACCACCACCATCTAAGCGCCCGCCGCCGCCACTACCCCCACGAAGACCGAACAGCACCCACACCTCCATCCGACACCCTCTGCATCACAAACCGGGCTGCCTCTCTCCCTCATCATCATCATCTTTCACGCTCACGAACCAGCTACAAACTACCACTACCCACCACCAGCCAAGACAAAGGTCCCCCGTATAGCCTTCACAGACTAATAGGTAACAGCATTTGCCCCATAAAAGGCCGGCACGGCACACGAGGGGGTGGGTGGCCAATACCACGCCCGGCCGCCTTTGCCTCTCCAGTGGCGATGTTTACGCACCACACCAGGTACTCAGTTGAGGCCGAGTCGACCTAGGGGAGGCCCATGACTGGTTCAGATAATCGTCACTGCTGTTGGCTGTGAGCGGGAATCGAACTCGCACCCCACACCACCAGCAATTGTAACTACCACCAACAGTACGGGAGCCACTACCACCACCACACCTCCACCATCACCATCAGCCGCGTCCGTAGAGAGAGACGGAGAGAGAGAGACAGAGAGAGAGACAGAGAGAGAGACGGAGAGAGAGACAGATACAGAGACAGAGAGACAGAGAGAGAGACAGAGAGAGACAGAGAAAGACAGAGAGAGAGACGGAGAGAGAGAGACAGAGAGAGACGGAGAGAGAGAGACAGAGAGAGAGAGAGAGACAGAGAGAGAGACAGAGAGAGAGACAGAGACAGAGAGAGAGACGGAGAGAGAGACAGATAGAGAGACAGAGAGAGAGAGACAGAGAGAGAGACAGAGACAGAGAGAGAGAGACAGAGAGAGAGACAGAGAGACAGAGAGAGACTCACGGAGCAATGAGATGGAGCCCGCGAGAGACTGATCTGCGAGCGCACGTTCTATCTCAGAAACTGTACCAAATAAAAGTTTATTTAATATTTTACACATCTTGGCCACGTGCCTCTGCATGCCACAGTCAATGGCTGTTTTGTTCTTTTCATCTGCTTTTGTTATTTACTAACAATACAACAAAGTACAAACACGTGGGGGTGGAAAGTGCAGCTTCCAACGGACAAAAAATGATTAGAACAAAAAAACCCAGCATTGCAGCAGTTTGAGAGAACAAAAAAAATGAAAAAGTTGGAGTCGTCGCGCGCTCTGAATCACGCTACATCCTCGCGTTGTAAACAAAATAAAGTCACCGTTCTTTTTGGAGGCGCTCGGAGGTGCCGAGAGGTCACGGCGCTGAGCCGCCACCGCCCAGGCGCTGGGTTCGAATCCCGATTGCAATCGTGATGAGTTCATGGGTCTCAACCCAGTCGCCCAATGACGGCACAAACCACGCCACTCCACATGGTTACATTCGTTGATGTACCGATGATTATTTTATCGCTTTGACTGTCATGAAACTGTGACGTAACGGACACTATTCTCATGTGCAGAGCGGGCGGGAACACGCTTCCTTCTTCGTGTGTGACTAACCAGACTCATCGTGCAAGGATCTCAGGGACAGCTATGTGATATACTCTTCTCGAACACGTACGCATGCTGAACTTCTTTCGCACCGTACGCAGCCAACCATGCCAATCGCAAGTGCGTCGGGCGAGGACAACAAACTAAACACACACACACACACAAACGAACAACACAAACAAACACACGCAAACACACACACACAAACACACGCGCACAAACACAAAAGCAGTTCTAAAAGAAACGAGGGTTTATATATTAATTACCGGTTCACCTGTCCGACCCATCTCTTTGATACGGCGCCCCGCGTTGTCGGCTCGCACCGTCGCCCAGCTCTGCGGTGACTGTCCCCTCGTGTCTGCCGCTCAGCGAGTGTCACTCGGACGCACGACTCCAGCAATGCGGACCGCGTTCACGAAACCGGCGCGGATCACGAGGCCGCGGGGGTGTCACACGCGGAGCGCGCCTTCAGCCACTCTGACGTTACCAACAGCAGCTTCATCAGCACCAGCAGCAGCAGCAGTTGCAGCAGCCGCCGTGATCTATCCACTGCTAGATTAAGGACCCCTCTCGTCTCTCGCGGGCCCCTGTGAAGGATGCGAGAACACCTGGAGCATCCTGCTGGTGCTGCATACGCCAGCCGAGTTCACCGCTCCATCTCTAAAATATTAAAACTTTTTATTTTACGAGGGAAGGCCCACTGAGCTGTGTGTAGCTCTTTCTCAGAAGCTCAAGGAAGTGGCTCACCATCGCGCGTCAGTTTGCAGCAGCCAAACACTCGAAACGCGTGATGTTGATTATAAACCGGAGGACCTGGAGAAAAATCCATGCGACCACGGGGAGAGAGAGAGACACGCAAACTCCAAATATACAGCAGCAGCAGGCTTCAGGGTCGGGATCGAACCCACGACCTCCTGCATACCAGGCGAGGTAGTTAACATCTCCTAGCCACCGTGACGCCTCGCTGTACGCCCTCTCGGGTGTGAGCCTTCACCTCCTTTGGCTGCCACTCCGTTGTTAGTCTCGAGTACCGGCCACCATCATCATCACCATTATCATCACCATCATCATCACCATCATCATCACCATCACAGCTGTGACATGTCCAGCCCAAGCCCGCCCTACTCGTATTCAACCCGTGTATTGCTTTCTGATCCATGTGTTCATCTGCCTTGGGATGTGATTTCCAAGCACTGCATCTCTGCATGCATCTTTGTGCATTGAGATCTACGGATGAAATGCGCCTTGCAGATGCAAATAATTATTTTTACTATTACTATTACACGTGTAACAATAGCTGTTCGCGTGCGGACACAAATCCACGCATCCGTCGATAGGAACCCTTCAAACTCTCTCCACCCGAGTAGGTGGTCGAGCGACCCTACTTGCTGTACTGCCTCTTGCAAGACACCTCGCTGTCCACGTAGGCAGAGGCGTCTTTGCGTTGATCCCCCCCCCCACCAAACCCAATCCCGCTCTCCCCATCCCGGTGTGTCCTACCAACCCCAATCCGCTAAAGCCGGTGGATTACAGGTAACACAGCGGGCACCACACCTGGTCAGCAAAGAACAATGCGACTAAGGGCTTCCTCCAAACACACAAACAGGCCCGCTGCGTGTAAACAAGCATCGTACGGATTCAAGGAGCCGAGTTGTGTGTGTTTATAGAGGGGGCAGAGGCGCAGCCCTGCATTGACTTTCTCACGCCAATGCTGCCAGCTAGGGTCTCCGCGAGAAAATGCTTTTAGAGGGCTTCCTCTATCGGTGTCTTTGGTCGACTTTTCCACGCCAAGTAGGGGCGCTACGGTGGCTAGGAGATGTTAACTACCTCGCCTGGTATGCAGGAGGTCATGGGTTCGATCCCGACCCTGACACCTGCTGTATATTTGGAGTTTGAACGTCTCACTCTCTCTCATCATCATCACCACCACGGTGGCTAGGAGATGTTAACTACCTCGCCTGGTATGCAGGAGGTCGTGAGTTCGATTCCGATCCTGACGCCTGCTGCTCTATATTTGGAGTTTGCGGTGTCTTTCTATCCACCGTGGTCGCTTGGATTTTTTTCCGGATCCTCCGGCTTTTACCTCCACATTTAGAATCAACGTCACACGTTCAGAGAATTTGACAGCTGTACATTTACACACAATGATAAGCCACTTCGTTGAGCTATCATATGTGGCCAGGCCGCTTCTGAAAAAGAGCTACATAGCTCAGTGGGCTTTTACCTGGTAAAATAAGAAATAGACATATATATAAAAAAATACTCCGGCTGACATGAAGTGTATCTCTCGACGCAAGAACCAACGTTGACCAAAAATTGGACCAATGTTGGCATTTAGATGGAACTGTCGGGTCAATATTGGCACCAACTTTCCACGTTTACCGGGGGAGTGCAGAAGGCGGTGGGGCAGGGGGGCGTGTGGGGGAGAGAGGTGGAGGGGGGGCAGTTCCGTGGCAGTGCGGACGCGACGCCGACGTTGTCACGGATGATCGCCCCTCGTGCTCTTCCATCATAATCTCGGCCCGCCGGTGGTCGACGGGCCGAGAAAAGGGAGCGGGGGAGGAGAAGAAGAAAATACGCGGGGGGTGGGGGGGGGTGGTGTGGATGCGACAGGAAGCGAGCGAGCAACAACAAAATTGTGGCGGCCGAGCTGGGAAGGAAACCCAAGCAAGACGGATGCTGCTGCTGCTGCCCGCGAGTGAACGCGGCATTCCAGGCCGCCGCTTAAAGCCGTGTCGCGACCAAGTGGGCGCGTTGTTTTATTTATTTATTTATATGCCTCCCACCCCCCTCCGACTCGCCAACAACGCCTCTCGTCCTCGTCTGCCTGCCTGCCTGCCTCGTCTTCTGTGAAATATAAATATATACACACAGTCTTTTATATACGCAACGTTCTCCGGATTTTATGCGACGCACCTGACAACTTCCCCCCCACCCCCCCCCCATCGATCGGTAAAATTTTTACGAAATCTGGTCACAGACGATCACCCCTTTCCCCGCCGTGGCCTTTTCATTTAAAATACAATAGTCCCAAGAATATGGTATAAAAGACAAAGGTCGCCCGCATAGCCTTAACAGATTGTTGGTGGCAAGTGCCCCAACAATCCTGGCCTTCGTTAGCACCGCATGAAGGCCGGGACGGCACACGGGGTGGCCAGCACCACGGCCGGCCGCCTTTGTCTCCTCGGTGGCGATGTTTACACACCGCACGAGGTTCTTTTATTTGAGGCCGAGTCGACTTAGAGGAGGCTCAGAGCCGGTTCAGATAATCGTTCGCTGCCGCTGGCCGTGAGCGCAAATCGAACTCGGCTCGCCGGGTTCGTAGCGCTCCGAGCCAACCAACATCACTCTTGCTCCCCACGCATTGGTTAGGACACTGAACCCAACATCTAGAGGTCACCTGTTCGATTCGATCTCCTGGCGCGGCAGTTAAAACATTTGTACACGTTCCTTGAAATGCCCCTCCGCTTTGGGTGCAGCACAGTGAGTTGATGATCGGCAGACCACGTGCCCCGTGGAGCTAAAGTCTGGGTATCCCCCCTCCCCATCTCTTCCATTTTAATAATTGTTGAATAAATTATTCAACATTTTTTTTTATTTTACCAGCTAGGGCCCAACGAGCTACATAGCTCTTTTTTCAGATGTGACCTTGCCGCAAATGATAGCTCAACGAAGTGACTTATCACGTGGAAATGTATAGCGGCCAAATCCTCTAAACGCGTGATGTCGATCCTAAACGTGGAGTGAAAACCCCGAGGAGCCGGAGAAAAATGCACGCGACCACAGAGAGACAGAGAGAGCACTCGCGCCACGCTTCAAATATACAGCAGGCGTCAGAGGGGTCGGGTTCGAACCCACACGACCTCCTTGCACAGCCGGCGAGGGAGTTAACATCTCGGCGCCGCGTCAACCTGCACCAACGTTGGGGCGCGCGTTGTACGGATGATCGCCCTTCGAGCTCGTTCATCATCATCATCTCACCCGCCCGCGCTCGACGGCCCGAGAAGGTCGGACACAAAAGGGAGGGGAGGAGGGGGGTGGGGGGGGGGGGAAGCGGGAATTGAGGCCCCGGACTCAAACCCAGACTTTCTCAGCGTCCCTGAACCTTCGAGGCCCACTTACCCCTCTCACATCTTCTCAGCCCACAGTTCTCACAGCTCGGTGGGGGCCGCTGCCGGCGATGGTGTTGCTGCGAGGTGGGGGGGAAGAGCAGGCTTGGGGGGGGGGGAGAAGAGAGAACGCAAAAGCCTCCTCCGTGTCAGCGATCCATTTGTGTTTGAGGGTAAACAGCCAGGAGGGACACACAACCCCTGGGGATCAAGTGTAGGGGAGCGCGCGGGTGTCTTGTGGCCCTGGGCGAGTCGTGCCGTGTCCCGGTGCTTGCGTGTCGCCGCCGCCCTTCTTAGAAGTTGTAAATAAACACCGGGAGCACCACGTGGGGACCCCGGCTATAGGGGAGGCGGTGGGGGGTGGGGTGGGAGGTCCCTGTCACTCTCGCCGCTCCGTCGTCTGTCTGGCTCGTACATGGAGATAGTCGCAGCGCCAACGCTCGACCGATGCCACAGAGTGGAGAAATTATTGCAAGGAATGAGAAGCGGCAATTTGGCCGCGTCGGTCGCGGCAGATAAATATCGTCGATCATTCCACAATTACGGGGGGGGGGGGGGGTGGGAGAGGTCATCTTCGTCATAAAGATTTCTCCGTAGGGCCCAGTTCGCTCCATCCCAGCACGTGCCGTGTGCCGAGCAGCACACGGCACGGTAAGATCAGAGCAATCATCGCAGAACAATTATTATGACCGTTCACATTCACACAGCATCTGAATACGCGCTGCAATTCAGGTTGGTGCACTAGGCGACCGTATCGAATGACACGTCCTGTGTTTATTCAAGGGCAGACACGCCTTGCGTACGTGGCCCGGTCCACGAAGTGACGGAGAGATTTCGTGCTGAGAATGATCACACCGAGAGACAGAAGTGGATCGTCAAATCGTCCTCGAGCTAGAGGCCAACACAAGTTCGCGTGCTAGGACTGCACCACGATCCCGGTGAACTGAATTCGATTCCTATAGCCACGGCTCAAAATCAATTCCTGCACCCCACCCACCGCTGGCCATAAAAAAAACAGAGCTTTCTCGTTTATAGACCCACACTTCCAGAAACAATCTGAATACTCGCCTCCATCACCACCACCACCACTATATCCAGTGGCGGAGCCAAAATTTTCAGATAGGGGGGGCAACCCCTCCAGTAATGAAAAATGATAGTTGTTAGTAAGGAGATGATCGAGGGTCGAATTCGAACCGCGTTGTGTGATCGGCATCGCACTCGCTGAAGGTGTTGATGCCTTCAGGCAAGTCGTGTAATGTATACGCAACTGTGCACAATTCTGTGAGTCACTTAAAACTGCTTTGCCGTTACTTATTGCCAATTACGGACTCGGACTATTTTCCTATCATCTCATAGAGTCCCTGGCACGTAATAATATGCTACACAGTGGCAGTGGGGGTCGCACAATGCCGATTTATTACTAATAAAACCCTAATGATCCGATCGAAATTAGGGATTTTGATCGGATCATTTGGGGGGCACGTGCCACCCCCCCCCCCCCCCCACTGACTCAGCCAGTGACTACACCGACCGTCACAACTCAACAGCACAGCTCTTCATTCTGACATCAGGAAGCCAGTGGAGCTGTGCACCTTTTTTGTGCAAATCTAGACTGAAATCTCATTTCTGCAGAACTGCTCTCTGTGTGTGTGTGTTTTTAGGTTATCCCTTGTCCCCTCCCGCCTCGCCCGCACCTCCGACGAGCACGGCTGGTGGCTCCGCCGTACGGCGGCGCGAAATGAGTTCAGCGTGCGCACAGCTCACACGCGCGGCCTCGTCCACGCAGCAGTGAGCGCGCCATGCGAACAGCGCCGCCTTTTCGTGTGGCCACCAAATCGTCTCCGCCGCGAGCGCAGGCGCGCGCGTAGATGGGGGGGATTCGGGGGGGTTGGGAGGTGGGGGGGGGCCCGGGGGGGGCCTGGGGGGCGGGGGGCGGGGGGCCTCCCCTCCCTCTGGTTTGTCTCAATCGCCGCGAAAGCCTCGGGGCTCACCTCCCCCTTGGCCCGGACTCTCCGCCGCTCGCCTGCCTCGGCCTGACGCCCCGCGGCAAGTGGCTTCAGCCGTTCTCGTCCGCACGCCCCCCCCACCCACCCATCCATCCACCTCCGCCTCCCGTCGCTACTCTTTTAGGTCAGTGGCGTTCTCAAGCCGGGGGCTGTTACGCGGAATCCCTGGAGGTGGGGGGGGGGGCGGGGTAACGTGGCAATATCCCGGGGGGGGGGTAACGTGGCAATGTCCTAGGGGGGGGGGGTAACGTGGCAATGTCCCGGGGGGGGGAGTACGTGGAGTTGATTTAGAAATGTGTGAAATTATATCATACACGAGACGTCATTTGGTGAATAATATAATCACGTATTGAATCTAGCAACGTAAAATAACTATGACACTATTGTAATCCGTGTGGTGACAGAGAAGGGTATAAAATACCTTTATCAACTCGATGATCGTAATCAATGCGGGTTTCCAAGAGTACCCAGCGAGCGAGAACAATCGACGTCACGCGTGCGGAGCGTGACGTCGATTTTGTTTTTCAATTCGCTCGCAGGTACCAGAGAGTTTGGATAACCTCACAAAGTGGACAATTTGGGTTAAAATGTCGACGTTCATTATTCAGAAATTTTATGTCTCAGAGCCGTGTTGGGCCAGTCAAGGGGTGGGTGTAGGGGAGGCGGGGGGTTAACTCGGTTTCAACAAAACTCAATAAGTGGGGGTAAGGGGGGGGTACAGCAGTAGCCAACACCAGGTTGAGATAACAAAACAAAAAATTACGACGTTTCGATCGCAACACAAGCGGTCGTCTTCAGGAAAGTCTTCAGGAAAGAAGACGACCGCTTGTGTTGCGATCGAAACGTCGTAGTTTTTAAAGTAATGTTTTGTTATTTTCTTTGAACCTATCTACGAGACTTTACCGAAAGACCCAAAGAATTCCCGCAGTCACGAAAGCTTTAAATCAAGATTTACCAGGCTGAGAGCCACCGGTTCAGGATTCCAGGCGTGGGGCGTATGGAGTCGGAGTCACCTCTGTGCCACTGGGCAGTTGGAGGCAGTCGCCCTCCAGCAACAACGGAGGGCAGAGGAGCGACCGCTCACAACAACGAGCGGAGTGCCGGGCGGATAAAACGCAGCAAAAGTTGGCACAGTAGGGGGTACAGCTGGTGGTGCATCTACCGGTCATCTCAGTCAGCCGACCCATGGCACCTCCTGGGTCTGTCCCGTGACCTCCCGTCAGCAGCGAGCCCTTCGACACTTCACGTGGTGGCCTCAAAATACACCTAGCCTGGCACAGGCCCCGTAGCGACGTCGCCGTCACTCGGTGGCGAATGGCGACTGTTGTTGTTGTTGTTGTGTTATGGACCGTGTTGTGGGGAGCGGTGGCGCAATGGTTAGCGCGCTGCGCTATGAACCCAGTGACCCGAGTTCGATTCTAGCTCACGGCCCATACCCAGTGACGATTATCTGAACCGGTCCTGGGCCTCCCCTAGGTCGACTCAGACTCATGATATGTGTAAACATCGACACTAGGGAGACAAAGGCGGCCGGGCGTGGTTGTTGGCCACCCACGCCCTCGTGTGTCATTCCGGCCTTCATAGATGCGCGCGTTAACAGCACTTGCCCCTACACCCCCCCCCCCCGTAACCGCCCCCCCCCCTTACTCGAGTGAATTCCCTCTCCCCCCTCTCTATCCCACACCGCACACACCCATTACCAACTCGCTATAATTAAAGGATTACAAGGTCCTGATTATTGGATTATGGGATTCGCCTGGTCTCGGGCTTCAGTGACGACAAGTAAGGCACGCACATACACACACACACGCGCACACACACGGGTATGTGTGTACGTGACATGGTAGTTAGTGCCAAGCTAGGTGCACTTTGAGGCCACGTGAAGTGCCGATGGTTCACCGGAAGAAGGTGGCGGGACAGGCCGAGGTGTTATGGGGGGTTGAGTAGCCGAGATGACTGCGAGGTGCATCGCCCTGTGCGCTCCGCACTTTGCCACCTTTGCTGCGCTACATCAGCCGCACGTTGGTTCGCCCTGCGTCGCTTCCTCCCCGGGCAAAAAAACCACCGCGCTAACCGCTGCGCCACAGCTCCCCGCCGCCGCCACCACAAAACAGCTGGACCAAACATTTCCCGGACTTGTTTTGTTTGAATCGGCCATAATCAAAATCCCATTACAGTTACTGGCACTGCGTGGCAGAGAAAGCAGGGGACAGCGGAATGCAAACACTAGGGGCGCCACGGTGTCGAGATGTTAAGTACCTCGCCGGGTATGCAGGAAGGAACATGGGTTCGATCCTGAACCCTGACGCCTGTAGACTTGGGCCAAACATTTAAATGCCGTGCATAGACTGGCCACCGCATCTCAAAGTAACTTTTAAGTCTCCCGAGCCGGAATAAGCCGACGTAAGTGAAAGAAAAAAATATAAATCTATTTATATTATATTCTTGGGTCTTTCGGTAATGTCACGTAGATAGGTTCAAAGAAAATAACAAAAAAACGACGACGTTTCGATCGCAACACAAGCGGTCGTCTTCAGGAAAAGGGGGGTTAGCATCCGAGGCTAACTGTTTTGATTCTACCTTTTATTATTTCTACCTACGTGGCTTTACCGACAGAACCCAAGAGTATGGATTCCTGCAGTCACGAAAGCTTCAAATCAAGATTGTTTATAAGGGTTTGAAATGGGCGTAGCCCAAATGTCAGCAGCCAATGATAATGTAAGTGGTGGGTAGCCAACCCGACCAACAGTGGTTGGTTTTCCACCAATCAAAGGGCTGCCAGGTGAAAATTTGCATGTTAAAGAGAGATTAGCATAAAAAAAACTTGATTTGGTGCTTTCGTGACTGCAGGAATGACTCTTTGGTTCTTTCGGTAAGGTCACGTAGAAAGAGAAAATAATAAATTAAATTTGTAATACATTTTAAGGCAGATCTGAAACACTGTAGGACCAAATACCGCAGCCGTGGCTGATCACTGTTTTAATGCGGTGGGCTCACACGAAATGTATTTCTCTAAGACGAAGGTACTTTGCAAACCCACTGGCTATCAACAAAGATTCGTTCATGAAGCCATCCACATATATATATAGACGCAGACACAATTTAAATTTATAATAAATTTAATTTATGATTTTCTCTTTCTACGTGACTTTACCGAATGAACCAAAGAGAGATCAGCATGTTCATGGGAGATCAGCATGTTCATGGGAGATCAGCATGTTCATGGGAGATCAGCATGTTCATGGGAGATAAGCATGTTCATGGGGGTTTGCAGAGCCGCAACCAACGAGTCGGCGCGCGGAGTTGACTGTGCTCGTGTGAACCCTGTGAAAGCGCAAGTTTGAAATGGGCGTAAAGCACAACTTGCATCGGAAGGTGGTAGGATGGGAATATCACAGCCAGCTATGGCTGATAACGTCCTTCCAATTATTGCTCAGTTTGTACCCGTATTCTCGGTTGAAATTGTGTCTGTGTCTATATATTTGCGGATGGCTTCATGAACGAATCTTTGTTGATAGCCAGTGGGTTTGCAAAGTACCTTCGTCTTAGAGAAATACATTTCGTGTGAGCCCACCGCATTAAAACAGTGATCAGCCACGGCTGAGGTATTTGGTCCTACAGTGTTTCAGATCTGCCTTATGTTCACGAACACGGTCCGAGACATGTCGCTTAGCTTCCCCAATGTAACTACTGCCGCAGACACAGCTTAGTTTGTAGACACCGGGGTATTGCATGTCAGGGATCACATCCTTCACAGATGTGATAAGATCACGAATTTTATGTAGTGTGTTAAATCGAACCTGGATCTTGTGTTTGCTCAAAATTTTGGATTTTTTTTTAGTGACCCCTGCTATGTATTGCAAGGTGATGGTTGTGATTGGGTCCTTAGATCAATCTTTCCCAACGGTTGGGGTGATAGCTTTACGGATTGTGTAGTCTGAATATCCATTCATCTTGAGGGCTTGGTGTACGTGCTCCAGTTCACTGGCTATTTTTATTATGCTTTTCTTTGTTTGTGTGGTGCCATTGGTGACCAAGCCGACAATAAGAACAAATCGAGAACACCTTGAGAACGCAGTTCGATCTCCGATAACCGTGTTCTACGAAGCATTACGGAGTGGACGAAGAGATGGCCCAGGGCAGGAATGAGTGCAGGAAGAAGACAGAAATGCAGACACACACCCCGCCACCGCCGCCGCCGCCGCCTCCATCCTCAAACGAGTGGGGAACAACGCCGAGAGAGAAGACGACGATTCACTGGGCATGGAGTGGGGGGGGGGGGGGCAGCGTCTGTGCTGAAAGAGGACGGAGGGTAGTGTGTACCTGCTCCCCCATCTCCTGTTGGCCTCCTTTACTGCTTATTGACCTTGCAAAGTAAAAAAACCCCAACCCTCCGCAAACCACATCGCAGACCCACCCTTAAGGTCGGCACATCCCAGAGGTTAATGAGGTCCCTAACAGCGGCCACAATAACGGCCCCGGCGGACGATGACCCAAATGACAAATCGTTAAGAACGGCTCACTGGCGAGTGGGAAATAAACACCTCCGATAAAAAACCTCACGCAAAAAAAAAACTAAACTGAAATCTTTTAGTTTTCTTCTTTGGTTCTTTCGGTAAAGTCACGTAGAATGAGAATAAAATAATATAATAAAATAAAATAAGACAACAAAATTCTCACGACGTTTCGGCCACAACACAAGTAGCCTTCTTCAGGTGAAAGAACAGAACTGTCTGGACGAAAGGCAAAATCAACGATGAAACAAACGGAAATTCGTCATGTCGGCACGAAATTCGATCCAATCAGTACCAACTTCCGCGGGAAAGTAACCAGTGGTGCCGTCCCATGGATAAACCTACCCGTGGCATAACAACGTGGACTTTCCGACAATTGACTGCGGGGCTGTAAAAAGAGATGAGTGCGGGGTCCTTGTTTGAGCATGACCTTTTGACCTTACCGGTAGTGATACGCGCAGCGATTACGCGGCTTGAATCACCCACTTACCTGTAGAGCGCAGTGGTTCTTAACCTGGGGTGCACGCACCCCTTCCGGGGGGGGGGGGTGGCGAGACGTGGTCAGATTTTCTTTGAAGGTAAACAATCGAAACACACATTTAGCACGGGCACGTAAGTACAACTAATTCGTTGAATCAAACCCTGCGTATTTATTAACATTGCATATTTTTTGACGATTGGGGTGCAAGGCAGCAGTGGAGGTTGAGAACCGCTCCTGTCGAGGATTGATCACAGAGCTTCAGCACTGGCTTTTCTCTGCGCGATAGTTTGTTGTCCCCCACTCCCCCCTCCCGCACCTCCAATTAGCGCGTTTGCTTACGTCCGGTGCGAAAGAAGTCCAACGCACGCGTACATACATGCAGCACTGCATTCCAAGAAGCGTCGTGAAGACACTCTCCATAAAATGTTTTGGAGGTCCTCCAAAATCCACGAGGGCCTGGGCTGCAGTAGCAGAAGCAGCCGCCACGACGCGCTTTGAATCCGGCTCTAGGCGGTCTCGAGCGTCGTTAACGATCGAACGAGGGAGGCTCACAGCAAGCGAATCTCCCCGGCGCAAGTGGAAGGGGGACGGTCGACGTCTGGGACCTCCGTGGGAGACGGAGCAGACAAAACAACGGCATCGGGGAGGCCACAGCCGCCACCCCACCCCCCACCCCCGGGTTAATATTCCACGAGAGTCAACACCTGCCGGCGTTGTTGTGGATGCGGCCCGCGCGGTATTGCACTTGGCTCATGAATCTGGTGAATGGGGTTGGCGCAGCGGGGTCCAAGGTAGGAAGGAGAGGAAGAGATGGCTATGGTCGAGTGGGGGGGGGGGGGTGGTTGGTGATTCTGGGGCGGAAAGGTGGAGGGGGTGGGGGGCTTCTTAATGGCTGTGTTTGTTGTCACCCTAAGGCAGTTGCCAGAGAATCATCATTCTCTTTGTCGCCGTCATCATCATTTATTACGTAGCGCCACGGTGGCTAGGAGATGTTAACTACCTCGCCTGGCATGCAGGAGGTCGTCGGTTCGATCCCGACCCTGACACCTACTGTATATTTGGAGTTTGAATGTCTCTCTCATCATCATCACGGTGGCTAGGAGATGTTAACTACCTCGCCTGTTATGCAAGAGGTCGTAGGTTCGATCCCGATCCTGACCGACCCTGACGCCTGCTGTATATTTGGAGTTTGCGTGTCTCTCTCTCATCATCCTCACGGTGGCTAGGAGATGTTAACTACCTCGCCTGGTATACAGGAGGTCGTGGGCTTGATCACAGCCCTGACACCTGCATATTTGGAGTTTGCGTGTCTCTCTCTCATCATCATCACGGTGTCTAGGAGATGTTAACTACCTCGCCTGGTATACCGGAGGTCGTCGGTTCGATCCCGACCCTGACGCCTGCTGCTGCTGTATATTTTTGGTGTTTGCGTCTCTCTCGCTGTGGTCGCGTGCATTTTTCTCCGGGTCCTCCGCTTTTGCCCAACATATTTACAATCAACATCGCGCGTTGATTGCATTTGGCTGACATAAATGTCCACGTGATGAGCCGCTTCGTTGAGCTGTTACCTGTGGCCAGGTCGCTTCTGAAAAAGAGCTGTACAGCTCGGTGGGTCCTTACCTGGTGAAATAAAATTAGATATCGAAAAACAATACTCCGACTGCCACGAGGTGCATCTTGCGACGCCAGAACAAAGAGGCATTTCCGACAATGCCTCGTCATGCAAGAGATCAAATACAATGTAAAAAAAAACACAATGCGGTACAGACACTATAAAAGACAAAGATTCCCCATATATCCTTAACAGATTGTTGGGGCAAGTGCTATTAGTGAGCATCTATGAATGCCGGAAGGGCACACGAGGGGGGTGGGTGACCAGCACCCACGCCCGGTCGCCTTTGTCTCACCGGTGACGATGTTTACACTTTCTAATGCAAATTATTTAATCGATACATTGTCCTAACCATATTATTAATCTTTCCTGGCTAGCAAGTAAACCCAAACTCCACGCCCTAATGCGAAAATGTGCACCTGGTGGGAAACAAATATTCATTTCACTTCACCGTACAAATCCTCTAAATATTTTTCATCATAATCAATCAATATTTTCACCAGCACCACTGTCGTATTGAAGTGGAATATGGGTTTTCAGATTCCGCGAGTGGACCGGACCCGCGATTGAACCGGGCCCGCGATTGAACCGGGTCCTTAAGTGCAACCAGGTAATGGTCTCAGCCCGGTCACCAATGGCTGCAAACAAAAACTTGGGTTTAAAACAATATATAATGTAGCTACACTTGGAGAAATTACATCCCTAGAGAATTTGATCAGTATCGCTGCCACGCATTGAACGTTTTTCTCCATGGCCAACTGAGTATGGGGGGGGGGGGAGTGCCCCCTAATGCACGGTGAAAGGAGGTCACTTGAAGGGAGCTCAGAAGAAGCCCTTTGAAATTAAATCGTCCGCTAATATTCCTGGCAATGAACGAAATAATCAATCAAGAGACAAGGCAAAAATACAACAACAATTATTTTTAGTGCGGGCTGCACTTGATTGAGATTATTCATTGTTCTTGATCAAAAGCATTCTGCTCATTGTTTGTTACCCAAGAATCACCATACAGTTACAACTTCACGCATTTCGGGTTTTTGATGTTCACAGCGCGTGACCTCCATCGCGTTCCGCTAGAATTGAACGACAATAAAATTCTAGTGACTTTAAAAAAAACGCAGTTTAGCAACGCAAACTTTACGCATCAACGCCAGTACTGGAACTGTCCCCGGCTCACCCCGAGATTTCCGAAGGGATTCTTCGTTGCGATCAGCACGCTTGGCTACGTACGGTGCGAAAGAAGTTCAACAACGGCTGTGCTGATGGCACCAGTTGATGCCAAAAATCGCGGTTTTGTAAAATAAAATAACAAAAAGAAAACGAAACAATTTAAACATTTAGATTTAAAATAAATTAACGATTACGTTTTTCGTGCCGAGCGAGCGAGCAATTAGCATCACACAGGGGCCACCTGCGGCAAACAGCTTCGGCTGAATCCCAGACGACATTAGCCCCCATCATTGTGGTGGTCCCGAGGCCGTAATCTCGTTACGCTGATGATCCCCCCCGCCCCCCCCCCCGCCTCCCCCCCCGCCCCCCACCTTCCCCATCTCCCCCACGGGGGCGAGGGGGGCATCGCCGTTTAAGCGATCGGCAAACACGGGGGGGGGGAGGATGAGGGGGCAGGCGACAAATAACAAAAAGTCTCCACCCCTCCTCCCGTTAAATTAAATCGGCGCATTTAGAAGACTCCGGCCCGTTTCCACAGCGTTACCGTGCCGGGGTGATGCGAACCTCCTGGCTCGTTGAGTGGGAGAGCGAGACGGGGGGGGGGGAGAGAGAGAGGGAGAAAGACCGAGCGGCTGCTTTGTGTTCGGTCCCTGCTGCTCGTCGTCTTCACTGGTGGCCAGTCAGCGTCACGCGCACTGGGGGCATGGGGTGCCTCCCCCCCCTCCACCTCCTCCCCCCACTCCCCCCGCCCCTCCTCCTCCCCCCCCCCCACTCCCCCCCGCCCCTCCTCCCTGGTGGCCAAAGCTACGAGTCGGGGCGCCCCTAGACAACCACCATTATGTTTTCAAAAACAGTGCAAAGCAACAACAAACTTATTTAAAGCGCGGTTTGATTGTTTTTAATGAGAATGCTTTCATTCACGTTTGCACGCTTCAATTGACTTTCATTAAAGCAGTAACGTAATGTTGCGAAGGTGTACTAAGGAGCTGTAGTGGGGCTGCATTTCGCGACGACGACGGGAGCGTGCCCCTGCAGCGTTAAATGTCCGAGACCGTGAGCATAACGACGATGCGATGAGGGCAAGAGGAGGCGCGATATAAATAAATAAACAGCCTCGAGTTGCGACCGTGCGAGACAAACCAAACATTGGGGGCCCCCACCTGACCGATTATCCGCTCAGGAGGATGCGGCAATGTAGTACACACACACACAACGTTGTCCCACGTCCGAGCCGCATATCCGCATACGAGTAAAATTCGAACCGCATGTGGCGGATTTTTGTGGGAGAAATATGTTAGCGTGATATGCAGCGCGAAATCGCACACACCGAACCTGCACGAAGCGAGGGAACACCTGTATCACCGTCGCCTTTAGTTGCGAAGCGCAGTGGCTTGGTGGTTAACTTGGCAGTACCCTCCTGAAACAAGAGAATTGAGGACTCGGTGAGTGGAGTTTTCTGCGTAAACCAACATAATACAACAACAACAATAGGAGTATTATTTCTTATTGTTTCACGCAACGCCTCTTGTGCCGTGGCCAGTTCCACCTTCCCTTCATGTCCCCTGTGTCTTGGCCCCGACCTTTGCGAAACGGCTCTTGTGCGTTAACCCCAGGCATCAAAATGTTTCTCGCCTGCAAAAGGGCCGATTGCGAATCCGATTGCGCTTGAACGCAGGCGTGGAAACAACGGCGGTCATTGTTCAATTGATTGTTTAACCGATTGTTCAACCGATTGGTCGATCGGTCAATGGACTGGTGGCTCACGCCTGTGATGCAAGTGCTCTGGAGGGAAAGTTCGCTTGGACCATGCTGGAATTTTTTTTAAAGTGCCAAACAGGCTGCGCTGTGGCGGTGGCGTTGGATATCGGCAAGTGCGGCACGTTGGTTCATGAAGCTATCTGTGTGCTCCCTTTTTAGTGTAATCCCCGGTGTCGTGAATGGCAGCGCATTTTTGTGCGTACTCGACTCCGATTTTCCTCCCGCATTCTAAAAACATCTCAACGCAGGACTTCTCCTGGAGAAAATCCCCAAAACCCCCCAACACGTATTGAGGGCTCCATGAGGCTTTTCTCATGACAATTTAAAGCCATCGCTATTTTTTCTGCTCTTGAAAGCTATTCAGATGCAACACCGGGCACACATTTTCACACTCAACCACCACCATCACCGCAACCACCTCCAAAAGACAAAGACCCCCCCCCCCGTATAGCCTGTAACAGGCTGTTGGGGCAAGTGCTGTTAGCGAGCACTTATGAAGGCCGGCACGGCGCACGAGGGGGTGGGTGGCCAGCACCGCGCCCGACCGCCTTCGTCTCCCTAGTGGCGATGTGTACACACCGCACCAGGTACTCATTTGAGGCTGAGCTGACCCAGTGGAGTCCCAGGACCGGTTCAGAGAACCGCACACGGGTCGCCGGGCCCGTAGCGCGGTGCGCTTACCGCTGCACCACGTATGCACGTTGAACTTATTTTGCACCGTGCGTAGCCGACCGCGCTAACCGTAGGTGCGGGGGAAGAACAACAAACTAGACACAGAAAGCAGCTCGGAAATAAATGAGTTTACAATCTCGATTTGAAGACGTGCACAGCTCCAGTAGCTTCCTACCTGCACCACACACAAAAGGCAAAGATCCCCCGTATAGCCTGACCGGACTGTGGCTCTTAGCGAGCACCTATAAAGGCCGGCTCGGCACACGACGGGGTGGGTGACTAACACCACGCTCGGCCGCCTTTGTCTCCCCAGTGGTGATGTTTACACACAACACCGGATGCTCATTTCAGGCAGAGTCGACCTAGGGGAGGCCCATGACTGGTGAAGATAATCGTCACCAGTGTTGGCCGTGAGCGGGAATCGAACTCGGGTCGCCGGGTTCGTAGCGTCGCGCCCTAACCACACCACCACCGTCACCCACACACATCACCACCATCCATACACACCATTGTCACCCCCCACACACCGCCCACACACACAAACCACCACCATCACCCACACCCCCCACCATCCACACACACCACCACAACCGTCATTCATACACCCCCCCCCCCACACACCCCCCACCACACCCCCCCACCACACACCCCCCCCACCACACACCCCCCCCCACCACACACCCCCCCCCCACCACACACCCCCCCCCCACCACACACCCCCCCCCACACACACACCACCTCTCCCTCCAGTGTCTCCGCCCCGTGCAGGATTACGGTTTTAGCGATCGTCTCATTATTTGTCCGCGGCTCGGGCGGTTCTTTAAAAATGCGCCGCCTCTCTCTCTCTCTCGCTCCCCCGTTGCGATTGCGCCCGTGGGACTTAAGAGTCTCCTCTGGGACATGCGATCTTGGGAGAACTCCCTTTCTCTTCCCACCAACCCCGCCCCCCCCCCCCCCCACATGCTCCCCCCCACACCCCCTCCCACCTACCCCGACTCGATCCTTATCACTCCCGGCAGTGTCACCAGTGATCGAGCACTGCAACCGAAGGCACCCACCTCCTTGTTGCGCGTTCAACATTAGGGACGCGCAGGCTTTATAATACCATCGTCATTGCCAGCCACGGTCAATCCACTGCTGGACGAAGTGTCCTCCACCGCCCCCCCCCCAAGCCGTCCATAAGATGTGAAAAGTTGAACGAGCGTGCTCACAGCGTAAGGCTGTCGTGCAGGGCGCTATGCTTCACAAGTGGGTATCGTCTGCTTGTGGTGGGGGGGGGGGGAGCGGGGGGGGTAATACTGCGGTGAAGGTTTATCCCCAAATTTCGGGATATGCTCGAAAATGTCAAAATTCATCAAAATTTGGACAGCGACTCCGGCACACCGTGGCCGCCGCGCCCACTCGTTTCGGAACGTCCCGGGTTCTGTGACGTCCGCTGGTTCCAACCGTAGGTCGGACGTGTGTCTCTGTGTCTCTGTGTTTCTGTGTGTGTGTCTCTGTGTCTGCGTATGTCTGTATGTCTCTGTGTCTATGTGTCTCTGTGTCTCTGTGTGTGTGTGTATCTCTGTGTCTGTGTGTGTCTGTGTGTCTCTGTGTCTGTGTCTCTGTGTCTGTGTGTCTCTGTGTGTGTGTGTGTCTCTGTGTCTGTGTGTGTCTCTGTGTCTGTGTCTCTGTGTCTGTGTGTCTCTGTGTGTGTGTCTCTGTGTGTGTGTGTCTGTGTGTGTCTGTGTGTCTCTGTGTGTGTGTCTCTGTATCTCTGTGTCTCTGTGTCTGTGTGTCTCTGTGTGTGTGTCTCTGTGTCTGTGTGTGTCTGTGTGTCTCTGTGTATGTGTGTCTGTGTGTGGGGAGCGGTGGTGGAGCGGTGGTGTAGCGGTTAGTGCGCTGCGCTACAGACCTGGCGACCCGAGTTCCATTCCCGCTCACGGCCAACACCGGTGACGATTATCTGAACTGGTCCTGGGCCTCCCCTAGGTCGACTCAGCCTCAAATGAGTACCTGGTGCGGTGTGTAAACATGGCCATTGGGGAGACAAAGGCGGTCGGCCGTGGTGCTGACCACCCACCCCCTCGTGTACCGTTCCGGCCTTCATAGGTGCTTGTTAACAACACTTGCCCCAACAGTCTGTTAAGCATATACGGGGGATCTTTGCATTTGCCTTTGTGTGAAAAAATAGCTTTCTAGCTCATCGGATTCCTTACGGTATGAATGAATAAATATTCCGATGGCAATTCTGAAGGCGGGCCGGCGTGGATCGTCTCTGGTTTATTAAAAACCCCGCAGCATTGGCCGGCCACGTGACTCAGCAGGCAAGGCGAGCCGCTCACAATCGGAAAGTTGACTCGACCCATCATCCTTCCGGGGGGTCGATAAAACGAGTACTTCCGTGGAGAAGTCAACAGTTGGTTCGGTCTGTTGTCACCATCTCCTCGACGCTCATCCGAGCAGTAAATCACGTTGACATTTTCTTGACTATTAACCAGGGCGGGCCGCTGGACTCGCACTGCGAACCTCTGCAACGAGGGGTTAACGCTCGGCTCTGTCACCGTGTGGAGGTGGGGGGGTGTGGGGGACAGAGTGCACCGGGGTTCAAGCGGCGCTCAGTATCGGCACGAGAGCCCTCGCACCCGCCCAGGTTAATTGAGGCGGAGGCCGCCTCTCCCTTCCCGGGGTGGGGGAGCCTCCATCTTCTTTATCGCACAAAACGGGGCCTTCTCATCCCCCCCCAGCCCTCCCGCACTCTGTCGGTCCGTGCGTCCGCGGCGAGCATCCTTCCGCCACCGCGCAGACCCTCGCCACTCCATCTTCTCGTGCGTGCTCGCGGGGGCAGAGCGCGCGAGTGGCTCCCTCCCTCCCTCCGTCTCTCTCTCTCTCTGGGTGGTGGTGACGGGTGGCCTCCTTCCCACAGGAACAGTACAATAGCCGTTCCTCCGTCTTATCACGCGCCGTGCGACAGACACCAAGACAAGACAAATATTCACCCCGCCCCCCCCCGTATCGCCTGAACATACACTATGGGGTAAGTACTGAATGCCGGCGGGTGGCCAGCACCCCACGCCCAGCCGCCTTTGTCTCCCTCAGCGTCGATGTTTACGCACCGCGCCGGCTACTCTTTTGAGGCCGAGTAGACCTAGTGGAGGCCCACGATCGGTTCAGATAATCGTCGCTGGTGTTGGTGGTCGTGAGCGGCAATCAAACCCCTGGTCGTCACTACACTACCACTCCTCATATTTGCACATCCACACACATTACACCCACAAAGCTCTCCCGTACAGCTCAAACACACACACACACTACGGTTACTGTCGGCTATTCTACGCAAAGTCGTGGATTTACTTTCACTTATCTCAAGCAAAGGCTCGACCATTTCCCCTGTCTCCAGCCATATCTAAACACACTTCCTGCAATTTGTTCACACGCACGGACGCGCAAACAAGCCCAAATACAAAGGTACCCCGCGTATAGCCTTCACGTACTTTTGGGGCAAGTGCTGCTGTGAAGCATACATACACATTAACTCATTCTTAACTATTTTTTATTTCATCGGGTAAGGCTCACTGAGCTACGTAACCCTTTTTCAGAAGCGACCTGGACACAAATGATGCCTCAAAAAAGTGGATTATCACGTGGAAATGTATTGCAGCCAAATACTCTAAACGCGTGATGTTGTTTCTACATGTGGAGGAAAATACCGGAGGACCCGGAGAAAAATTAGCGCGCCACGGGGAGAGCGAGAGAGAGACACGCGAACTCCAAATATGCAGCAGGCGTCAGGGTCGGGATCAAACCCACGACCTCCTGCATACCAGGCGAGGTAGTTAACATCTCCGAGCAACAGTGGTGATTATGATGAGAGAGAGAGAGACCCAACTCTAAATATACAGCAGCAGGCGTCAGGGCCGGGATCGAACCCACGACCTCCTGCATACCAGGCGAGGGAGTTAACATCTCCTAGGCACCGCGGCACCCCCACGCACAACGAGAGCGTGAACGCCCACCACGTACAAGGCCTCTGTCCCAACAGGGGTGCATCGGGGAAGGTGGAGGAGTCATACCAAACGGCCCTGTCAGAGACACCGAGCTGGCGATGCTGAGAGTCCGAGTTCGAATCTGAGGTCTCAACCGCCTGTGCCTCTACTGGGGTTTGCCAGTGTAGAGTTCAAGGTCACCAGTGACGGCACACACACACAAAAGGACATAAATTCCTCCTCTGATTTTTTACGAAAATATATGAAACGTCAGTGTGACACAATAAAACACTCTCTGAAGAAGAGTCTATCAAAAGGCCAGCCCTCGTGTCGATAGGCAAGTGAAGTGACTCCAAGACTAGTTCTGTGATATCAACATTCAGGGCCAATCGATAACACACGAGTGGTTTCGCTACTAAAATATTTCCGAATTAGAAACGTACTTGTGTCACGATATTACATAAAAAAGATAAAAATGAAACAGCATAATATAATATAATTATATCATTAATAATAAATGTTAACTTGTAACACTCAACAGTTTTCACTCGGAGGTAGAAGGAAGCTCCGAGCCATAGGGCCCAAAGGCTCATGAAGTGCCTGGAGCACCCAAAAAATACCCCGCCACGCGTGCGAAGGAGCAACACTCTATCCCCAGATGGAACAGGTGGTGGGGAGTGGCGGGGGGGAGGTCCACATTTGCTGTACCGCCTTCTCCTGGTGAGCCAGGGTATGGCACCACCTCGACAATTCACAACATTTGTGCGGTGATCCACCCAACCATAACCCTCCATGGGAGTGTAGTGACATAGAATTGGTCACGTAGCAGCATAGCGCCGGCTGCTGGCAGGGAAGGGGATCTGCAGCTACAGCAGCCCTGACAACAGGCCACATGATAGACCAGGGAGGAATCTAGGGAAAGGGTTACGGAAGGGGCACATCGAGAACCCGCGAGTAGGTTCCAGAAGGGGGGCGTGGCCAGGGCGGAGCAAGGCCACGCCCCCCAGTATAAGAGGGGCCCCGGGAGGGGACCTGGGGGCTATCGTTTGGAGTGGGGTCCCCGTCGTGCTGCTGCTGGAGTCTTCGTCACCGTCTCTGTCTTCACCATCTCGGTGTCGTCAGTCAGGCAGTCTGCCAGCTGTCCTGACTGGGACCCGTAGTTGCTAAAGTGTGAACTGTTAAGGCTGTTAATAAACAGAGTGCCTCCTACTCTTAGTGCCTCTGAGTCAGTCACTGCAGGAGTACAGCAGACGGCATGGATTCGTCACACTCTCACGGAGCGACTCCACGCGTTGAGTCTGCAGCTGACTCTGCCGCTGCTGTGTCTGCTACTGCTGAGCCTGCTACTGCTGAGTCTGCTACTGCTGAGTCTGCTACTGCCGAGTCTGCTGCTGCTGAGTCTGCTACTGCTGAGTCTGCTACTGCTGAGTCTGCTACTGCTGAGTCTGCTACTACTGCTGAGTCTGCTACTGCTGAGTCTGCTACTGCTGAGTCTGCTACTGCTGAGTCTGCTGTTGCTGAGTCTGCTACTGCTGAGTCTGCTGTTGCTGAGTCTGCTACTGCTGAGTCTGCTACTGCTGAGTCTGCTACTGCCGAGTCTGCTACTGCCGAGTCTGCTACTACTGCTGAGTCTGCTGTTGCCGAGTCTGCTGCCGCTGAGTCTGCTGTTGCTGAGTCTGCTACTGCCGAGTCTGCTACTGCCGAGTCTGCTACTGCCGAGTCTGCTACTACTGCTGAGTCTGCTACTACCGAGTCTGCTGCCGCTGAGTCTGCTACTACTGCTGAGTCTGCTACTGCTGAGTCTGCTACTGCTGAGTCTGCTACTACTGCTGAGTCTGCTACTGCCGAGTCTGCTGCCGCCGAGTCTGCTACTGCTGAGTCTGCTGCTGCTGAGTCTGCTACTGCCGAGTCTGCTACTGCCGAGTCTGCTGTTGCTGAGTCTGCTACTGCTGAGTCTGCTACTGCTGAGTCTGCTACTACTGCTGAGTCTGCTGCTGCTGAGTCTGCTACTGCTGAGTCTGCTACTGCTGAGTCTGCTACTACTGCTGAGTCTGCTACTGCTGAGTCTGCTACTGCTGAGTCTGCTGTTGCTGAGTCTGCTACTGCTGAGTCTGCTACTGCTGAGTCTGCTACTACTGCTGAGTCTGCTGCTGCTGCTGAGTCTGCTACTGCTGAGTCTGCTACTGCTGAGTCTGCTACTACTGCTGAGTCTGCTACTGCTGAGTCTGCTACTACTGCAGAGTCTGCTACTGCCGAGTCTGCTACTGCCGAGTCTGCTGCTGCTGAGTCTGCTACTGCTGAGTCTGCTACTACTGCTGAGTCTGCTACTGCTGAGTCTGCTACTGCCGAGTCTGCTACTGCCGAGTCTGCTGTTGCTGAGTCTGCTACTGCTGAGTCTGCTGCTGCTGAGTCTGCTACTGCTGAGTCTGCTGTTGCTGAGTCTACTACTGCTGAGTCTGCTACTGCTGAGTCTGCTACTGCTGAGTCTGCTACTACTGAGTCTGCCGCTGCTGAGTCTGCTACTACTGCTGAGTCTGCTGCTGCTGAGTCTGCTACTGCCGAGTCTGCTACTGCTGAGTCTGCTACTACTGCTGAGTCTGCTACTGCTGAGTCTGCTGCTGCCGAGTCTGCTACTGCTGAGTCTGCTACTACTGCTGAGTCTGCTACTACTGCTGAGTCTGCTACTGCTGAGTCTGCTACTGCTGAGTCTGCTACTGCTGAGTCTGCTGTTGCTGAGTCTGCTACTGCTGAGTCTGCTACTGCTGAGTCTGCTACTGCTGAGTCTGCTACTGCTGAGTCTGCTGTTGCCGAGTCTGCTGCCGCTGAGTCTGCTGTTGCTGAGTCTGCTACTGCCGAGTCTGCTACTGCCGAGTCTGCTACTGCCGAGTCTGCTACTACTGCTGAGTCTGCTACTGCCGAGTCTGCTGCCGCTGAGTCTGCTACTACTGCTGAGTCTGCTACTGCTGAGTCTGCTACTGCTGAGTCTGCTACTACTGCTGAGTCTGCTACTGCTGAGTCTGCTACTGCTGAGTCTGCTACTACTGCTGAGTCTGCTACTGCTGAGTCTGCTACTGCTGAGTCTGCTACTACTGCTGAGTCTGCTACTGCTGAGTCTGCTACTACTGCTGAGTCTGCTACTGCTGAGTCTGCTACTGCTGAGTCTGCTACTACTGCTGAGTCTGCTACTGCTGAGTCTGCTACTGCTGAGTCTGCTACTACTGCTGAGTCTGCTACTGCTGAGTCTGCTACTACTGCTGAGTCTGCTACTGCTGAGTCTGCTACTGCTGAGTCTGCTACTACTGCTGAGTCTGCTACTGCTGAGTCTGCTACTACTGCTGAGTCTGCTACTACTGCTGAGTCTGCTACTGCTGAGTCTGCTACTACTGCTGAGTCTGCTACTACTGCTGAGTCTGCTACTGCTGAGTCTGTTACTGCTGGGTCTGCTACTACTGCTGAGTCTGCTACTGCCGAGTCTGCTACTGCCGAGTCTGCTGTTGCTGAGTCTGCTACTGCTGAGTCTGCTACTGCTGAGTGTGCTACTACTGCTGAGTCTGCTACTGCTGAGTCTGCTACTGCTGAGTCTGCTACTACTGCTGAGTCTGCTGCTGCTGAGTCTGCTACTGCTGAGTCTGCTACTACTGCTGAGTCTGCTACTGCTGAGTCTGCTACTGCTGAGTCTGCTACTGCTGAGTCTGCTACTACTGCTGAGTCTGCTGCTGCTGCTGAGTCTGCTACTACTGCTGAGTCTGCTACTGCTGAGTCTGCTACTACTGCTGAGTCTGCTACTGCTGAGTCTGCTACTGCCGAGTCTGCTACTGCCGAGTCTGCTACTGCCGAGTCTGCTGCTGCTGAGTCTGCTACTGCTGAGTCTGCTACTACTGCTGAGTCTGCTACTGCTGAGTCTGCTACTGCCGAGTCTGCTACTGCCGAGTCTGCTGTTGCTGAGTCTGCTACTGCTGTGTCTGCTACTGCCGAGTCTGCTACTGCCGAGTCTGCTACTGCCGAGTCTGCTGTTGCTGAGTCTGCTACTGCTGAGTCTGCTACTGCTGAGTCTGCTGTTACTGAGTCTGCTACTGCTGAGTCTGCTACTGCTGAGTCTGCTGCTGCTGAGTCTGCTACTGCCGAGTCTGCTACTGCCGAGTCTGCTACTGCTGAGTCTGCTACTGCTGAGTCTGCTGCTGCCGAGTCTGCTACTGCTGAGTCTGCTGCTGCTGAGTCTGCTACTGCTGAGTCTGCTACTACTGCTGAGTCTGCTACTGCTGAGTCTGCTACTACTGCTGAGTCTGCTACTACTGCTGAGTCTGCTACTGCTGAGTCTGCTACTGCTGATTCTGCTACTGCCGAGTCTGCTACTGCCGAGTCTGCTGTTGCTGAGTCTGCTACTGCTGAGTCTGCTGCTGCTGAGTCTGCTACTGCTGAGTCTGCTGTTGCTGAGTCTACTACTGCTGAGTCTGCTACTACTGCTGAGTCTGCTACTGCTGAGTCTGCTACTGCTGAGTCTGCCGCTGCTGAGTCTGCTACTACTGCTGAGTCTGCTGCTGCTGAGTCTGCTACTGCCGAGTCTGCTACTGCCGAGTCTGCTACTGCTGAGTCTGCTGCTGCCGAGTCTGCTACTGCTGAGTCTGCTACTGCTGAGTCTGCTACTACTGCTGAGTCTGCTACTGCTGAGTCTGCTACTGCTGAGTCTGCTACTGCTGAGTCTGCTGTTGCTGAGTCTGCTACTGCTGAGTCTGCTGTTGCTGAGTCTGCTACTGCTGAGTCTGCTACTGCTGAGTCTGCTACTGCCGAGTCTGCTACTGCCGAGTCTGCTACTACTGCTGAGTCTGCTGTTGCCGAGTCTGCTGCCGCTGAGTCTGCTGTTGCTGAGTCTGCTACTGCCGAGTCTGCTACTGCCGAGTCTGCTACTGCCGAGTCTGCTACTACTGCTGAGTCTGCTACTACCGAGTCTGCTGCCGCTGAGTCTGCTACTACTGCTGAGTCTGCTACTGCTGAGTCTGCTACTGCTGAGTCTGCTACTACTGCTGAGTCTGCTACTGCCGAGTCTGCTGCCGCCGAGTCTGCTACTGCTGAGTCTGCTGCTGCTGAGTCTGCTACTGCCGAGTCTGCTACTGCCGAGTCTGCTGTTGCTGAGTCTGCTACTGCTGAGTCTGCTACTGCTGAGTCTGCTACTACTGCTGAGTCTGCTACTGCTGAGTCTGCTACTACTGCTGAGTCTGCTGCTGCTGAGTCTGCTACTGCTGAGTCTGCTACTGCTGAGTCTGCTACTACTGCTGAGTCTGCTACTGCTGAGTCTGCTACTGCTGAGTCTGCTGTTGCTGAGTCTGCTACTGCTGAGTCTGCTACTGCTGAGTCTGCTACTACTGCTGAGTCTGCTGCTGCTGCTGAGTCTGCTACTGCTGAGTCTGCTACTGCTGAGTCTGCTACTACTGCTGAGTCTGCTACTGCTGAGTCTGCTACTACTGCAGAGTCTGCTACTGCCGAGTCTGCTACTGCCGAGTCTGCTGCTGCTGAGTCTGCTACTGCTGAGTCTGCTACTACTGCTGAGTCTGCTACTGCTGAGTCTGCTACTGCCGAGTCTGCTACTGCCGAGTCTGCTGTTGCTGAGTCTGCTACTGCTGAGTCTGCTGCTGCTGAGTCTGCTACTGCTGAGTCTGCTGTTGCTGAGTCTACTACTGCTGAGTCTGCTACTGCTGAGTCTGCTACTACTGAGTCTGCCGCTGCTGAGTCTGCTACTACTGCTGAGTCTGCTGCTGCTGAGTCTGCTACTGCCGAGTCTGCTACTGCTGAGTCTGCTACTGCTGAGTCTGCTACTGCTGAGTCTGCTACTACTGCTGAGTCTGCTACTGCTGAGTCTGCTGCTGCCGAGTCTGCTACTGCTGAGTCTGCTACTACTGCTGAGTCTGCTACTACTGCTGAGTCTGCTACTGCTGAGTCTGCTACTGCTGAGTCTGCTACTGCTGAGTCTGCTGTTGCTGAGTCTGCTACTGCTGAGTCTGCTACTGCTGAGTCTGCTACTGCTGAGTCTGCTACTGCTGAGTCTGCTACTGCTGAGTCTGCTGTTGCCGAGTCTGCTGCCGCTGAGTCTGCTGTTGCTGAGTCTGCTACTGCCGAGTCTGCTACTGCCGAGTCTGCTACTGCCGAGTCTGCTACTACTGCTGAGTCTGCTACTGCCGAGTCTGCTGCCGCTGAGTCTGCTACTACTGCTGAGTCTGCTACTGCTGAGTCTGCTACTGCTGAGTCTGCTACTACTGCTGAGTCTGCTACTGCTGAGTCTGCTACTACTGCTGAGTCTGCTACTGCTGAGTCTGCTACTGCTGAGTCTGCTACTACTGCTGAGTCTGCTACTGCTGAGTCTGCTACTACTGCTGAGTCTGCTACTGCTGAGTCTGCTACTGCTGAGTCTGCTACTACTGCTGAGTCTGCTACTGCTGAGTCTGCTACTGCTGAGTCTGCTACTACTGCTGAGTCTGCTACTGCTGAGTCTGCTACTACTGCTGAGTCTGCTACTGCTGAGTCTGCTACTGCTGAGTCTGCTACTACTGCTGAGTCTGCTACTGCTGAGTCTGCTACTGCTGAGTCTGCTACTACTGCTGAGTCTGCTACTGCTGAGTCTGCTACTACTGCTGAGTCTGCTACTGCTGAGTCTGCTACTGCTGAGTCTGCTACTACTGCTGAGTCTGCTACTACTGCTGAGTCTGCTACTACTGCTGAGTCTGTTACTGCTGGGTCTGCTACTACTGCTGAGTCTGCTACTGCTGAGTCTGCTACTGCTGAGTCTGCTACTGCTGAGTCTGCTGTTGCCGAGTCTGCTACTGCTGAGTCTGCTGCCGCTGAGTCTGCTACTGCTGAGTCTGCTACTGCTGAGTCTGCTACTACTGCTGAGTCTGCTACTACTGCTGAGTCTGCTACTGCTGAGTCTGCTGCCGCTGAGTCTGCTACTGCTGAGTCTGCTACTGCCGAGTCTGCTACTACTGCCGAGTCTGCTACTACTGCTGAGTCTGCTACTGCCGAGTCTGCTACTACTGCCGAGTCTGCTACTACTGCTGAGTCTGCTACTACTGCTGAGTCTGCTACTACTGCTGAGTCTGCTACTACTGCTGAGTCTGCTACTGCTGAGTCTGCTGCCGCTGAGTCTGCTACTGCTGAGTCTGCTACTGCCGAGTCTGCTACTACTGCCGAGTCTGCTACTACTGCTGAGTCTGCTACTACTGCTGAGTCTGCTACTACTGCTGAGTCTGCTGCTACTGCCGAGTCTGCTACTACTGCCGAGTCTGCTACTACTGCTGAGTCTGCTACTACTGCTGAGTCTGCTGCTACTGCTGAGTCTGCTACTGCTGAGTCTGCTACTACTGCTGAGTCTGCTACTACTGCTGAGTCTGCTACTGCTGAGTCTGCTGTTGCCGAGTCTGCTACTACTGCTGAGTCTGCTACTACTGCTGAGTCTGCTACTACTGCTGAGTCTGCTACTGCTGAGTCTGCTACTACTGCTGAGTCTGCTACTACTGCTGAGTCTGCTACTACTGCTGAGTCTGCTACTACTGCTGAGTCTGCTACTACTGCTGAGTCTGCTACTGCTGAGTCTGCTACTACTGCTGAGTCTGCTACTGCTGAGTCTGCTACTACTGCTGAGTCTGCTACTGCTGAGTCTGCTGTTGCCGAGTCTGCTACTACTGCTGAGTCTGCTACTACTGCTGAGTCTGCTACTGCTGAGTCTGCTACTACTGCTGAGTCTGCTACTGCTGAGTCTGCTACTACTGCTGAGTCTGCTACTGCTGAGTCTGCTACTACTGCTGAGTCTGCTACTACTGCTGAGTCTGCTACTACTGCTGAGTCTGCTACTGCTGAGTCTGCTACTACTGCTGAGTCTGCTACTGCTGAGTCTGCTACTGCTGCTGAGTCTGCTACTACTGCTGAGTCTGCTACTACTGCTGAGTCTGCTACTGCTGAGTCTGCTACTACTGCTGAGTCTGCTACTGCTGAGTCTGCTACTGCTGAGTCTGCTACTGCCGAGTCTGCTGTTGCCGAGTCTGCTGCCGCTGAGTCTGCTGTTGCTGAGTCTGCTACTGCCGAGTCTGCTACTGCCGAGTCTGCTACTGCCGAGTCTGCTACTACTGCTGAGTCTGCTACTGCCGAGTCTGCTGCCGCTGAGTCTGCTACTACTGCTGAGTCTGCTACTGCTGAGTCTGCTACTGCTGAGTCTGCTACTACTGCTGAGTCTGCTACTGCTGAGTCTGCTACTACTGCTGAGTCTGCTACTGCTGAGTCTGCTACTGCTGAGTCTGCTACTACTGCTGAGTCTGCTACTGCTGAGTCTGCTACTACTGCTGAGTCTGCTACTGCTGAGTCTGCTACTGCTGAGTCTGCTACTACTGCTGAGTCTGCTACTGCTGAGTCTGCTACTGCTGAGTCTGCTACTACTGCTGAGTCTGCTACTGCTGAGTCTGCTACTACTGCTGAGTCTGCTACTGCTGAGTCTGCTACTGCTGAGTCTGCTACTACTGCTGAGTCTGCTACTGCTGAGTCTGCTACTGCTGAGTCTGCTACTACTGCTGAGTCTGCTACTGCTGAGTCTGCTACTACTGCTGAGTCTGCTACTGCTGAGTCTGCTACTGCTGAGTCTGCTACTACTGCTGAGTCTGCTACTGCTGAGTCTGCTACTACTGCTGAGTCTGCTACTACTGCTGAGTCTGTTACTGCTGGGTCTGCTACTACTGCTGAGTCTGCTACTGCTGAGTCTGCTACTGCTGAGTCTGCTACTGCTGAGTCTGCTGTTGCCGAGTCTGCTACTGCTGAGTCTGCTGCCGCTGAGTCTGCTACTGCTGAGTCTGCTACTGCTGAGTCTGCTACTACTGCTGAGTCTGCTACTACTGCTGAGTCTGCTACTGCTGAGTCTGCTGCCGCTGAGTCTGCTACTGCTGAGTCTGCTACTGCCGAGTCTGCTACTACTGCCGAGTCTGCTACTACTGCTGAGTCTGCTACTGCCGAGTCTGCTACTACTGCCGAGTCTGCTACTACTGCTGAGTCTGCTACTACTGCTGAGTCTGCTACTACTGCTGAGTCTGCTACTGCTGAGTCTGCTGCCGCTGAGTCTGCTACTGCTGAGTCTGCTACTGCCGAGTCTGCTACTACTGCCGAGTCTGCTACTACTGCTGAGTCTGCTACTACTGCTGAGTCTGCTACTACTGCTGAGTCTGCTGCTACTGCCGAGTCTGCTACTACTGCCGAGTCTGCTACTACTGCTGAGTCTGCTACTACTGCTGAGTCTGCTGCTACTGCTGAGTCTGCTACTGCTGAGTCTGCTACTACTGCTGAGTCTGCTACTACTGCTGAGTCTGCTACTACTGCTGAGTCTGCTACTGCTGAGTCTGCTGTTGCCGAGTCTGCTACTACTGCTGAGTCTGCTACTACTGCTGAGTCTGCTACTACTGCTGAGTCTGCTACTGCTGAGTCTGCTACTACTGCTGAGTCTGCTACTACTGCTGAGTCTGCTACTACTGCTGAGTCTGCTACTGCTGAGTCTGCTACTACTGCTGAGTCTGCTACTGCTGAGTCTGCTACTACTGCTGAGTCTGCTACTGCTGAGTCTGCTACTACTGCTGAGTCTGCTACTGCTGAGTCTGCTGTTGCCGAGTCTGCTACTACTGCTGAGTCTGCTACTACTGCTGAGTCTGCTACTACTGCTGAGTCTGCTACTGCTGAGTCTGCTACTACTGCTGAGTCTGCTACTGCTGAGTCTGCTACTACTGCTGAGTCTGCTACTGCTGAGTCTGCTACTACTGCTGAGTCTGCTACTACTGCTGAGTCTGCTACTACTGCTGAGTCTGCTACTGCTGAGTCTGCTACTACTGCTGAGTCTGCTACTGCTGAGTCTGCTACTACTGCTGAGTCTGCTACTGCTGAGTCTGCTACTGCTGCTGAGTCTGCTACTACTGCTGAGTCTGCTACTACTGCTGAGTCTGCTACTGCTGAGTCTGCTACTACTGCTGAGTCTGCTACTACTGCTGAGTCTGCTGCTACTGCTGAGTCTGCTACTACTGCTGAGTCTGCTACTGCTGAGTCTGCTACTGCTGAGTCTGCTACTGCTGAGTCTGCTGTTGCCGAGTCTGCTGCCGCTGAGTCTGCTGTTGCTGAGTCTGCTACTGCCGAGTCTGCTACTGCCGAGTCTGCTACTGCCGAGTCTGCTACTACTGCTGAGTCTGCTACTGCCGAGTCTGCTGCCGCTGAGTCTGCTACTACTGCTGAGTCTGCTACTGCTGAGTCTGCTACTGCTGAGTCTGCTACTACTGCTGAGTCTGCTACTGCTGAGTCTGCTACTACTGCTGAGTCTGCTACTGCTGAGTCTGCTACTGCTGAGTCTGCTACTACTGCTGAGTCTGCTACTGCTGAGTCTGCTACTACTGCTGAGTCTGCTACTGCTGAGTCTGCTACTGCTGAGTCTGCTACTACTGCTGAGTCTGCTACTGCTGAGTCTGCTACTGCTGAGTCTGCTACTACTGCTGAGTCTGCTACTGCTGAGTCTGCTACTACTGCTGAGTCTGCTACTGCTGAGTCTGCTACTGCTGAGTCTGCTACTACTGCTGAGTCTGCTACTGCTGAGTCTGCTACTGCTGAGTCTGCTACTACTGCTGAGTCTGCTACTGCTGAGTCTGCTACTACTGCTGAGTCTGCTACTGCTGAGTCTGCTACTGCTGAGTCTGCTACTACTGCTGAGTCTGCTACTGCTGAGTCTGCTACTACTGCTGAGTCTGCTACTACTGCTGAGTCTGCTACTACTGCTGAGTCTGTTACTGCTGGGTCTGCTACTACTGCTGAGTCTGCTACTGCTGAGTCTGCTACTGCTGAGTCTGCTACTGCTGAGTCTGCTGTTGCCGAGTCTGCTACTGCTGAGTCTGCTGCCGCTGAGTCTGCTACTGCTGAGTCTGCTACTGCTGAGTCTGCTACTACTGCTGAGTCTGCTACTACTGCTGAGTCTGCTACTGCTGAGTCTGCTGCCGCTGAGTCTGCTACTGCTGAGTCTGCTACTGCCGAGTCTGCTACTACTGCCGAGTCTGCTACTACTGCTGAGTCTGCTACTGCCGAGTCTGCTACTACTGCCGAGTCTGCTACTACTGCTGAGTCTGCTACTACTGCTGAGTCTGCTACTACTGCTGAGTCTGCTACTGCTGAGTCTGCTGCCGCTGAGTCTGCTACTGCTGAGTCTGCTACTGCCGAGTCTGCTACTACTGCCGAGTCTGCTACTACTGCTGAGTCTGCTACTACTGCTGAGTCTGCTACTACTGCTGAGTCTGCTGCTACTGCCGAGTCTGCTACTACTGCCGAGTCTGCTACTACTGCTGAGTCTGCTACTACTGCTGAGTCTGCTGCTACTGCTGAGTCTGCTACTGCTGAGTCTGCTACTACTGCTGAGTCTGCTACTACTGCTGAGTCTGCTACTACTGCTGAGTCTGCTACTGCTGAGTCTGCTGTTGCCGAGTCTGCTACTACTGCTGAGTCTGCTACTACTGCTGAGTCTGCTACTACTGCTGAGTCTGCTACTGCTGAGTCTGCTACTACTGCTGAGTCTGCTACTACTGCTGAGTCTGCTACTACTGCTGAGTCTGCTACTACTGCTGAGTCTGCTACTGCTGAGTCTGCTACTACTGCTGAGTCTGCTACTGCTGAGTCTGCTACTACTGCTGAGTCTGCTACTGCTGAGTCTGCTACTACTGCTGAGTCTGCTACTGCTGAGTCTGCTGTTGCCGAGTCTGCTACTACTGCTGAGTCTGCTACTACTGCTGAGTCTGCTACTACTGCTGAGTCTGCTACTGCTGAGTCTGCTACTACTGCTGAGTCTGCTACTGCTGAGTCTGCTACTACTGCTGAGTCTGCTACTGCTGAGTCTGCTACTACTGCTGAGTCTGCTACTACTGCTGAGTCTGCTACTACTGCTGAGTCTGCTACTGCTGAGTCTGCTACTACTGCTGAGTCTGCTACTGCTGAGTCTGCTACTACTGCTGAGTCTGCTACTGCTGAGTCTGCTACTGCTGCTGAGTCTGCTACTACTGCTGAGTCTGCTACTACTGCTGAGTCTGCTACTGCTGAGTCTGCTACTACTGCTGAGTCTGCTACTGCTGAGTCTGCTACTGCTGAGTCTGCTACTGCCGAGTCTGCTGTTGCCGAGTCTGCTGCCGCTGAGTCTGCTGTTGCTGAGTCTGCTACTGCCGAGTCTGCTACTGCCGAGTCTGCTACTGCCGAGTCTGCTACTACTGCTGAGTCTGCTACTGCCGAGTCTGCTGCCGCTGAGTCTGCTACTACTGCTGAGTCTGCTACTGCTGAGTCTGCTACTGCTGAGTCTGCTACTACTGCTGAGTCTGCTACTGCTGAGTCTGCTACTACTGCTGAGTCTGCTACTGCTGAGTCTGCTACTACTGCTGAGTCTGCTACTGCTGAGTCTGCTACTACTGCTGAGTCTGCTACTGCTGAGTCTGCTACTGCTGAGTCTGCTACTACTGCTGAGTCTGCTACTGCTGAGTCTGCTACTGCTGAGTCTGCTACTACTGCTGAGTCTGCTACTGCTGAGTCTGCTACTACTGCTGAGTCTGCTACTGCTGAGTCTGCTACTGCTGAGTCTGCTACTACTGCTGAGTCTGCTACTGCTGAGTCTGCTACTGCTGAGTCTGCTACTACTGCTGAGTCTGCTACTGCTGAGTCTGCTACTACTGCTGAGTCTGCTACTGCTGAGTCTGCTACTGCTGAGTCTGCTACTACTGCTGAGTCTGCTACTGCTGAGTCTGCTACTACTGCTGAGTCTGCTACTACTGCTGAGTCTGCTACTACTGCTGAGTCTGTTACTGCTGGGTCTGCTACTACTGCTGAGTCTGCTACTGCTGAGTCTGCTACTGCTGAGTCTGCTACTGCTGAGTCTGCTGTTGCCGAGTCTGCTACTGCTGAGTCTGCTGCCGCTGAGTCTGCTACTGCTGAGTCTGCTACTGCTGAGTCTGCTACTACTGCTGAGTCTGCTACTACTGCTGAGTCTGCTACTGCTGAGTCTGCTGCCGCTGAGTCTGCTACTGCTGAGTCTGCTACTGCCGAGTCTGCTACTACTGCCGAGTCTGCTACTACTGCTGAGTCTGCTACTGCCGAGTCTGCTACTACTGCCGAGTCTGCTACTACTGCTGAGTCTGCTACTACTGCTGAGTCTGCTACTACTGCTGAGTCTGCTACTGCTGAGTCTGCTGCCGCTGAGTCTGCTACTGCTGAGTCTGCTACTGCCGAGTCTGCTACTACTGCCGAGTCTGCTACTACTGCTGAGTCTGCTACTACTGCTGAGTCTGCTACTACTGCTGAGTCTGCTGCTACTGCCGAGTCTGCTACTACTGCCGAGTCTGCTACTACTGCTGAGTCTGCTACTACTGCTGAGTCTGCTGCTACTGCTGAGTCTGCTACTGCTGAGTCTGCTACTACTGCTGAGTCTGCTACTACTGCTGAGTCTGCTACTACTGCTGAATCTGCTACTGCTGAGTCTGCTGTTGCCGAGTCTGCTACTACTGCTGAGTCTGCTACTACTGCTGAGTCTGCTACTACTGCTGAGTCTGCTACTGCTGAGTCTGCTACTACTGCTGAGTCTGCTACTACTGCTGAGTCTGCTACTACTGCTGAGTCTGCTACTACTGCTGAGTCTGCTACTGCTGAGTCTGCTACTACTGCTGAGTCTGCTACTGCTGAGTCTGCTACTACTGCTGAGTCTGCTACTGCTGAGTCTGCTACTACTGCTGAGTCTGCTACTGCTGAGTCTGCTGTTGCCGAGTCTGCTACTACTGCTGAGTCTGCTACTACTGCTGAGTCTGCTACTACTGCTGAGTCTGCTACTGCTGAGTCTGCTACTACTGCTGAGTCTGCTACTGCTGAGTCTGCTACTACTGCTGAGTCTGCTACTGCTGAGTCTGCTACTACTGCTGAGTCTGCTACTACTGCTGAGTCTGCTACTACTGCTGAGTCTGCTACTGCTGAGTCTGCTACTACTGCTGAGTCTGCTACTGCTGAGTCTGCTACTACTGCTGAGTCTGCTACTGCTGAGTCTGCTACTGCTGCTGAGTCTGCTACTACTGCTGAGTCTGCTACTACTGCTGAGTCTGCTACTGCTGAGTCTGCTACTACTGCTGAGTCTGCTACTACTGCTGAGTCTGCTGCTACTGCTGAGTCTGCTACTACTGCTGAGTCTGCTGCTACTGCTGAGTCTGCTACTGCTGAGTCTGCTACTACTGCTGAGTCTGCTACTGCTGAGTCTGCTACTGCTGAGTCTGCTACTGCTGAGTCTGCTACTACTGCTGAGTCTGCTACTACTGCTGAGTCTGCTACTGCTGAGTCTGCTACTACTGCTGAGTCTGCTACTACTGCTGAGTCTGCTGCTACTGCTGAGTCTGCTACTGCTGAGTCTGCTACTACTGCTGAGTCTGCTGCTACTGCTGAGTCTGCTACTGCTGAGTCTGCTACTACTGCTGAGTCTGCTGCTACTGCTGAGTCTGCTACTACTGCTGAGTCTGCTACTACTGCTGAGTCTGCTACTACTGCTGAGTCTGCTACTGCTGAGTCTGCTACTACTGCTGAGTCTGCTGCTACTGCTGAGTCTGCTACTACTGCTGAGTCTGCTGCTACTGCTGAGTCTGCTACTGCTGAGTCTGCTACTACTGCTGAGTCTGCTGCTACTGCTGAGTCTGCTACTACTGCTGAGTCTGCTACTACTGCTGAGTCTGCTACTACTGCTGAGTCTGCTACTACTGCTGAGTCTGCTACTACTGCTGAGTCTGCTACTGCTGAGTCTGCTACTACTGCTGAGTCTGCTGCTACTGCTGAGTCTGCTACTACTGCTGAGTCTGCTGCTACTGCTGAGTCTGCTACTGCTGAGTCTGCTACTACTGCTGAGTCTGCTGCTACTGCTGAGTCTGCTACTACTGCTGAGTCTGCTACTACTGCTGAGTCTGCTACTACTGCTGAGTCTGCTACTACTGCTGAGTCTGCTGCTACTGCTGAGTCTGCTACTACTGCTGAGTCTGCTGCTACTGCTGAGTCTGCTACTGCTGAGTCTGCTACTACTGCCGAGTCTGCTACTACTGCTGAGTCTGCTACTGCTGAGTCTGCTACTACTGCTGAGTCTGCTACTACTGCTGAGTCTGCTGCTACTGCTGAGTCTGCTACTACTGCTGAGTCTGCTGCTACTGCTGAGTCTGCTACTGCTGAGTCTGCTACTACTGCTGAGTCTGCTGCTACTGCTGAGTCTGCTACTACTGCTGAGTCTGCTACTACTGCTGAGTCTGCTACTACTGCTGAGTCTGCTACTACTGCTGAGTCTGCTGCTACTGCTGAGTCTGCTACTACTGCTGAGTCTGCTGCTACTGCTGAGTCTGCTACTGCTGAGTCTGCTACTACTGCCGAGTCTGCTGCTACTGCTGAGTCTGCTACTACTGCTGAGTCTGCTACTACTGCTGAGTCTGCTACTGCTGAGTCTGCTACTACTGCTGAGTCTGCTACTGCTGAGTCTGCTACTACTGCTGAGTCTGCTACTACTGCTGAGTCTGCTACTACTGCTGAGTCTGCTACTACTGCTGAGTCTGCTACTACTGCTGAGTCTACTACTGCTGAGTCTGCTACTACTGCTGAGTCTGCTACTGCTGAGTCTGCTGCCGCTGGCTCTGCCGCTGCTCGCGTTCGGTCACAGCGGGGCGCCACTCTGTGGGCCCAGGGCCTCGGCTCCACTGCTCCACCCCGCCGCGTCTCACGCTCCCTCACCCTAGTCCCCGGCTCTAAGTTTGTTCCTCTTCCTGGCTCGAGATTTCGCGGCAAATCGCGAGCAGGTCCTTCAAGTGTGCTGGCATCACTTTAAACGCTTCTTGACTCGCTACAAAATAAATAATTAAACGCATACGACAGGTCTCCCACGTCCCCAAGCAACAAATCAATTTGCAACTATATCTTTTTAAAAACTGAACTGTTTTGTTTTTAAGAAATTGGGTCTGTAATTATTTTTTTTTTAAATTCAGGACTGGCTCGCCGATGTGTTTCTTATTGGGTTGTCACCCGCGCGTTGTTCCGGCACGATTTTTCGGACGGTTCGAGCCACGTGCTGGTCTAGCGTCTTCCACGAGAGGCTGCCGGCACGTGGAGCGAAACGTCGGACAACACACACCGAACAAACAAACGCGCGGTAACAACCCAACAACAAAAACAGCCACGCCGCGCAACCGCAAAAAAAAAACCCAACTCAGAATTACTCATTGGGGGCTTTATTTTTTTTGTAACCTCTAAGGTTTGGGGCGGTGGTGGTGCAAAAACAAATACACGCGCGCTGGGGCGTTATGGAGCGTTATCAGCGCGAGTTTGTTTGGGAGATAAAAAAAAGAATTTGGTTTTAAACGTTCGGTCGGGGAAGGGTTTGGCGAGGGGGGGGATTACAGCAGCAGCGACAAGAAACGCCACTATCTCGCTCGCCCATTTGATGGCGGGCACTTGAATAGCGGGCGGGCAACAGAAATTGTTAGGCGACTTGTTGAGAAATATCTCGCCCTCACTCAAAGCCTCGCTGGGCACACACGGCCCAGAGCCCCCCCCCCCTGACCCCATCCCTGACCCCTCCCTCCCTTACCCCCCTCGCCCCCACCGCCCGCCCTGTCCCCCACCCACCATTGCAAGCCCTTATCTGCACCTGGTTGCTGAAATCGCTTTGAATTCTTTAAAGCAGCCACGGTTAATAAGGCAACAGTTTCCTTTTATAAATACAGCCGAGATCTATGTATGTATGTTGAACTTCTTTCGCACCGTACGTAGCCACCAACCGTCTTTATTGGAGGTGCGGGAGAAGGAAAACACATTAAACACAAACATGCGTTCTAAATGCGTCTTCAATCCAGATGATTTAAAAGCGCCATAGCGCCCAGTGGCTTCCTAATATCGGAAAGAAGAGCGTTCCAGACGGCCGCAGAAGCGCATCCGAAAGCGCGCGATGCGGTGACCACCGTTCTTGTTCGATGGCTTAGCCAACAAAAGCCGCTGCGATACACGGGTTCATGTGTGTGGCATAACAACAACGGTGCCCGAGTGTGTCACGTTATACGATGGAATCGCAGGATACTGAGAGAGCTGGCCGGTGACTTCGGGGCGACCTTCATCCAGCAGTGGATCGTAACTGGCTGACCTGCCCGCCCCCCTCCTGAACATCTGTAAAAAGTAGAGAGAAGCAGAATCTCTATTTAGACTGGAGGAATCCCGTGAGCTATGAAGCTCTTTTTTTCCCACGGATGTCCAGTAGAGAGCTTTATAGCTCATGCGATTCCTCCAGTCTAAAATAAACATTTCGATTCTGGATTGACGCGTGGGGCTGATGGTGTTGAGTGTCACACGTGACTCCAGTGACGTGTGACATCGTGCAGTATTGAAGGCATGGGAGCCATGCAGCACGTTTACATCCAGATCGAAAACCCATTGCTTTCGAGCTGCGTTTTGTGTTTAATTTGTTATCCTTCCCCCACACCTCAGATTAGCACGGTCGACTACGTACGGTGCTAAAGAAGTTCGCCATACATACGTAATAACATACAAACGCTATAAAGATGCCAATTTCTACGTGAAGGAATCGCACATCTGTGCAAGTCCTGGGTGTTGTTTGAACATACTTCACCACACTGGCCAGTGCGGGGCAGGAGGCACAGGGCAGGACCGCTTCAGATGTCACTCGCCACTGATGTTCGACGTTGCGGGACTCGAACCCGAGTCGCCGGGTTCATCGTGCAGTGCGCTAACCGCCGAGTCGCCACCACCACCATTGCGTGCAGACGCCGTCATCCAGCAGTGGACGTCACAAAGCACTGTACATTCTGCTTCTAAATATTATAAGCATGAGTACATTTGAATACATAACTCAATTAATCATAACGTGCCTCGTGTATGGTGCCACGCGTGGTGTATGGTGGCACGCGTGGTGTATGGTGGCACGCGTGGTGTATGGTGGCACGCGTGGTGTATGGTGCCACGCGTGGTGTATGGTGCCACGCGTGGTGTATGGTGCCACGCGTGGTGTATGGTGGCACGCCTGGTGTATGGTGCCACGCGTGGTGTATGGTGCCACGCGTGGTGTATGGTGGCACGTCTGGTGTATGATGCCACGCGTGGTGTATGGTGGCACGCGTGGTGTATGGTCCCACACCTGGTGTATGGTGCCACACGTGGTGTATGGTGCCACGCGTGGTGTATGGTGCCACGCGTGGTGTATGGTGCCACGCGTGGTGTATGGTGCCATGCCTGGTGTATGATGCCACGCCTGGTGTATTGGAGTGAATCGTGCCATTAGTTTGTCGCGGCAAAGCCCCGTGTTGAGCATTCCTCGCGCGCCTGCGTCTCGGTGGAAGTGCCCCAGGGCAACAGCAGACCGCACCGCGAAATCGCTTGACAACATCCCGCATTGGTCCGATATTATTTCATTGATTATTAGTGTTTGTAATTTTATATATGTATATTTTTCATTTATATAATTTCTCGCCCACGTCTTCCCCCGCTCCCCTAGATTAGAGAACATACGCCGGCTAACAACGACGTCATTCACAGTGTTAACATCCTTCCGTTCCTCTCTCAAAGGGCATCAATCTCTTCCTCATTGCCCCAATCCCTGACTCTTCCTCCCCCTCGCCTCTCCACTTCTTCCCGTCCCTCCCCTGTAGCCCTTTCGTAACCCCCCCCCCCCCCACCACCACCAAGTACCCCTCTATTGCGACCACTCATCCCTACGCCCCTGCCATTAAAAAAAAAACACTAATTTTGTTAACACTTTTTTTTTACTGTTACAGGTGCACGCCTTGAGCTACGGCGCTCCATAAATATAAACTAAGTTACGATTATGAAACTAAGTTACCATTATTATTATTACTACACCACCGTAATCGTGAGAGGTGGCAGCAGTGGCGGCGGCGTGGGGAGGGGGCACTTCATCCAGCAGTGAATTGACCATGGCCGATGCCGATCACGATTTTCGTGAACGAAAAGGGTCGCGCCACCTCCCGTGGACCGTGCAGTCCACCTCTGGTGCGGCCGACCCTCGGTCAGCCGCATCAGTTTCGTTTCGCACTCCGCCCACTCATGCCGAGATCGCATGTGGCGAGAATCTGTTACATTTCCGCGAGTTTAAACACCTAGTAGTAGTAGCTAGTAGTAGGCTTTCGCGACCAATGTTATCAATAATAAAAAAAGGTTATTTTGGGGGGGATAGATCGGGTAAAATATTAATGTGTCGTTAAACCCGCCACCACCCGACACAGCCAGCGAAACATCACGGTGCTCGAATTGTAACGAGTGTGTGTTCACTCTCCAACACACAACCGGTGTGCTGAACTAGTAACGAATTGTAACGCGTGTGTGTTCACTCTCCAACACACAACCGGTGTGTTGAACTAGTAACGAATTGTAACGAGTGTGTGTTCACTCTCCAACACACAACCGGTGTGCTGAACAAGTAACGAATTGTAACGCGTGTGTGTTCACTCTCCAACACACAACCGGTGTGTTGAACTAGTAACGAATTGTAACGAGTGTGTGTTCACTCTCCAACACACAACCGGTGTGCTGAACTAGTAACGAATTGTAACGCGTGTGTGTTCACTCTCCAACACACAACCGGTGTGTTGAACTAGTAACGAATTGTAACGAGTGTGTGTTCACTCTCCAACACACAACCGGTGTGCTGAACAAGTAACGAATTGTAACGCGTGTGTGTTCACTCTCCAACACACAACCGGTGTGCTGAACAAGTAACGAATTGTAACGCGTGTGTGTTCACTTTCCAACACACAACCGGTGTGCTGAACTAGTAACGAATTGTAACGCGTGTGTGTTCACTCTCCAACACACAACCGGTGTGCTGAACAAGTAACGAATTGTAACGCGTGTGTGTTCACTCTCCAACACACAACCGGTGTGCTGAACTAGTAACGAATTGTAACGCGTGTGTGTTCACTCTGCAACACACAACTGGTGTGCTGAACTAGTAACGAATTGGCACGTTTTGTTTACGCGACAAACCTTTACTAATTGGCCGTGTCGGGTGGTGGTAGCGGCGGGTTTAACGACATACATTTATATTTAGGCGATCTAACCCAACAAGAACAAAACCTTTGTTCATAATACAGTTTTTTTTTGGGTTAGATCGCATAAATATATCAATGTGTCGTCAAACCCACCACCACCCGACACAGCCAACTAGTAAGGGTTGGTCACGTAAACAGAACGTGGCCAATTCGTCACTAGTACAGCGCACCGATGTGTTGGAGAGCCAAGCCACAACATTTACAATCCGAGTACGACGTTTCGCCAGCAATAACAACCGGCTTCATCAGGCGACAGCCAGATATTGTGGAGTTGTCCACCTTTGCCATGGGTACAATTCCGCGAATCGTCGTGGGGGCCCTCTCGCTCCAACATTTCCCGGGGCCGTTGCCTGCGCTACCGACGAGCAGAGCAGAAGAGGCGTCACGGAGCGCAGCCGCCGCCGCACAACTTAGCCCCAAAGCCTCGCAAAGCTGATAAACGGCGACCGCCCTTCTTTTAATGAATCGGCGCAAGCTCCCGAAGGTCCTTTCATCGCTAATCTCTCTCGCGCCCTTCCACCACCCTCCTCCCCCTTCAGCCATGCAAACACACGCACGTACACAAAAGCACGTACAAACTTACACACGCACGCACACACACGCGCAAAGTAATCTCGCGCACACAAACTTTGCACAGTTACACACGCGCGCAGATGCATGCACGTGGATACCAGCACTTACACACACACACAAGACAAAGATCTCCCATATAGCCTTTAACGGTCTATTGGGGGGGGGGAGGGCGGGCGGGCAAGTGCCGTTCGCGAGCACCTTCGATGGTCCAAACCACTGCGCATTAGGGGGGGGGGGTGGGAATTTAGCGGGACACACGTCCGCCTTTGTCTCCCCGAGAGGAACCGGTCCGCATCACCAACGTGGCCAGGCATCGGCAGGGTGGCCAACTCGACGAAACGAAACCAACTATTAACTATTTTGCGTTGTGCCAGGTAAGGCCCACACACACCGAGCTCGGTACAGCTCTTTCTCAGAAGCGAGCTGGCCACAAGTGATAGCTCACACGAAGCGGCTTAATCGCGTCGATTTCTAGAATGTGGAGGCAAACGTCGGAAGATCCGGAGAGAGAAAAAATCCACACGACCACGAGAGGAGAGGGACACGCAAACTCAAAAATACACAGCCGTCAGGGTCTGTATCGAACCCACGACCTCCTGCATACCAGGCGAGGTAGTTAACATCTCCTAGCCACCGTGATGATGATGATGAGAGAGACACGTGCAAACTCCAAATATGCAACAGGCGTCTGGGTCTATAATCGAACCCACGACCTCCTGCATACCAAGCGAGGTAGTTAACATCTCTTAAATGTACCAACTGGCGAGGTATATATATTCGATTGACCTTATAGCGTTATCGAATCTCTATATATTACACACACATATATACAACAAGGCTCTTAACGCCGAGCGAGCGGGCGAGGCCGGGCACCACAACTCGGAGCTCGCGACAGGCGCCGCCTCTCCCTCCCTGCCTGCTTTGGCCTCTGTTGAACTTCGTTTCAACCGGAGTGCAACGACATGTGGACACCCACCCTGTACAGGGCTTGTGCATTTGTTTGTTTTTTTATTATTTCGGTAAAGTCACCGAAAGAACCAAAGAATATGGATCCCAGCAGTCACAACAACTTCAAATTTAGATTGTGTGTGTTTTTATTGCGATGGCTTATTTTTGGTTGCCGTGTATCAGGCTTAAGTATTTGAATATTGCGGTGTTTGGGCTTTCGCGGAAACTTTCCAGGAAACGTAACCGCCCCCCCCCCCCCCCGTAATGAAAGCAGCGTTATATAATGAGTGGTTCTCACCCTTTCGTTGGCTACCCTGCCTCCTTGTTGAATTGTTTCAATTGATCACCCCCCCCCCCCCCGCAACATGGTTTTGATATATGCACGAATAATGAACGTCAATATTATAACTAATTATCCATGTATAGTCTTGGTTCTTTCGGTAAAGTCACGTTGAAGGGAAACATATATATTATTATTTTATTGTTTCCCTTCAACGTGACTTTACCGAAAGAACCAAGAATATGAATCACTGCAGTCACGAAAGCTTTAAATCAACATTTAATTATCCATTGTGTGAGGTATCCTAACTTACTTTAAACACGTAGGCTCATCCTAACTTCGCTGGTAACTTGCAAAGCAAATAAAAACAAAATCGACGTCACGCTCTGCACGCGTGACGTCGTTTGTTCGCGCTCATTGGGGGCCGTCCATAAATTACGTCACGCACCTGGGGGGGTGGGGGGTCAGATATTTGTGACGATGTGTGACGAGGGGGGGGGGGGTGAGAAATGTGACGTCACGTAAAAATGCGCAACTTTAAATAAATATAGAATTCATCTTCTTGGTTCTTTCGGTAAAGTCACGTAGAATGGAAACAAAGTAATAAAAATAAAACATAATAAAATTAAATAAAATAAAAAATAATAATCCATTCTACGTGGTGACTTTACCGAAAGAACCAGGAAGATGAATCCCAGCAGTCACGAAAGCTTTAAATCGAAAAATATAGAATTGTTATAACAGCACTACAACACTCCAACAACATCAGAGTGCAGCGCCACATTAAATACGCACTACAATGACAATAGTTTAAAGCGATTTGAAGCATGTTTTATTTTCAAAATAGAAATATGGTTTAGGGGGGGGGGGTCTGACTTTTTGTGACGCCGTGTGACGTGGGGGGGGGGTCAAAATCGTCCAAAATCGCGTGACGTCATTTATGGACGGCCCCTTGGTTACTCATGGCAACCAACATTGTGAACGATCAGTGAGTTTATAAAAGGTATTTTATATCGGTCTAATGTACCATGTGGATTACAATGTTATCGTCGTTATTTCATATTGCCAGATTCATACGTGATTACTCACCAAATGACTCTCGTGTATGATATTATTTCACACACACGCACACGTTATAAAGCACCTCACGTACCGCCCAGGGGGTCCGAGTACCCCCCCGATTGAGAACCACGAAAGCTTAAAACGGCCCGCGTAGGAATGTTCCCTTGGAGGCTTTGATCGTCAGCCACGTCTCTCTCGATGGCTAGGAGATGTTAACTACCTCGCCTGGTATGCAGGAGGTCGTGTGGTTCGATCCCGACCCTGATGCCTGCTGCTGTATACTTGGAGTTCGCGTGTCTCTCTCTCTCTCATCATCATCATCACGGTGGCTAGGAGATGTTAACTACCTCGCATGGTGTACAGGAGTTTGTGGGCTCGATCCCGACCCTGACGCCTGCTGCTGTATATTTGGAGTATGCGTGTCTCTATCATCATGATCACGGTGGCTAGGAGATGTTAACTACCTCGCTTGGTATGTAGGAGATCGTGGGCTCAATCTCGGCCCTGACGCCTGCTGTATGGATGTTTCTCCAGGCCCTCCTCGTTTTACCCCTCCACATTTAGAAACGCGCGTTTCGAGTATTTTGCCCGCGAGACATTTCCAACACGACAATGAGCCCACTTCGTTGAGCTATCACGTGTGGCCTGGTCGCTTCTGTGGGCCTTACCTGGCTCAATAAAAACAAGTTAAAGTTTCGTTTTATGTGACCTGTCGGGGCTTTTGTTTCATCTTCGTCTTTGCCGCCGGGAGCCTCTCTGTGTAGCCGCGCCGACTCGCATGCCTCCGCCGTCAATCTGCCAGCACCCTGCCGAGGTATAGAAAACCCGGGGGATACCTCGTGGGAAGAATAAGAATAAAACACAGGATCACCCCCCCCCCCTTCGCTTTATGCGGGTTCGGTTCGTGCGATTTCGCGCTGTATATGCGGCTAACATTATTCGCTATATGTGGTTTTAATTCACTCGTATGCGGCTATGCGGTTGGACGTGGAACAACATTGTGGGTACCGTGTGGGTGTACTGTGTGTGTACTGTGTGTGTGCCGTGTGGGTGTACCGTGTGTACTCTGTGTGTGTACTGTGTGTACCGTGTGGGTATACTGTGTGTGTACCGTGTGTACTGTGTGTGTGCTGTGTGTGTGTACGGTGTGTGTGTACTCTGTGTGTGTGCTGTGTGTGTACTCTGTGTGTGTGCGTGTACTCTGCGTGTGTGCCGTGTGGGTGTACCGTGTGTCCTGTGTGTGTACTGTGTGTGTACTCTGTGTGTGCTCTGTGTGTGCTGTGTGTGTACTATGTGAACTGTGTGCGCTACTCGGCAGGCAGCTGTCTCTTGCAGTTTCGCTTTATGCGCCATTTTTTGTAACGAGTCTACTACTACCGCATAAAGCGAGGGAAACCTGTATACGTTTCCCAATGAACATCTGTTCCACCGGGAATTAATTTTGTCAAATGGCTACAAATGATCCCACTTATCATGAATATTATTAGTCGAGGTTTTCATCGCTTGGAAGGAGAGGCAGAGGGGAGTGTGTGTGAGCGAGCGGTGGCTATTTAATAATTGTCGGTAAAAGAGTTTTAAAACATCAAAGTGATTTCCCTTTTCAAATGAGAAATGAGGCAGCGATTATCTCGAGTCTCTCCATTGGGTGGCGACTTCTTCAGAAAGTGGTGCTGATTTTATCGACACCGGAGGGATGATGGGCCGAGTCAACTCCCCGCCCCCACCCCCCGCCACCCGCTACCCGCCACAAACAGGAAGTTAATTCGCAACATTCTCACTGCGAGCCACTCAACCGCTGAACCACCGGGCCGCAAGAGCTGCAGCATGAACAAAGCGGTCGCGGTGGCGTGGGAGACACTAAAGAGCTTCATAGCTCTTCGGATTCCTCCAGTCTTACATAATGACTCGCCCCGTCAGGAGTCACGTGGAGACACGCGCCCAGGTCTGGTGCCCTGCCTTATCACCATCCCCTACAGATCTCACCATCCCCTACAGATCTAACCACTCCCCCTACAGATCTCACCACTCCCCCTACAGATCTCACCACTCCCCCTACAGATCTCACCACTCCCCCTACAGATCTCACCACTCCTCCTACAGATCTCACCACACCTCCTACAGATCTCACCACTCCCCCTACAGATCTCACCACTCCTCCTACAGATCTCACCACTCCTCCTACAGATCTCACCATCCCCTACAGATCTCACCACTGCTCCTACAGATCTCACCATCCCCTACAGATCTCACCACTCCTCCTACAGATCTCACCACTCCCCCTACAGATCTCACCACTCCTCCTACAGATCTCACCATTCTTCCACGTACAAAATCTCCCATCCCCTACAGATCTCACCATTTCCTACAGATTTCACCATCTATAGATCTCACATCCCCTACAGATTTCACCATCCCCTAAAGATCTCACCACTCCCCCTACAGATCTCACCATCCCCTACAGATCTCACCACTCCTACAGATCTCACCACTCCTCCTACAGATCTCACCACTCCTACAACAGATCTCACCATCCCCCTACAGATCTCACCATCCCCCTACAGATCTCACCATTCTCCTACAGATCTCACCATCCCCTACAGATCTCACCATCTCCTACAGACGTCACCATCCCCTACAGATCTCACCATCCCCTACAGATCTCACCATCCCCCTACAGATCTCACCACTCCTCCTACAGACCTCACCATCCCCTACAGATCTCACTATCCCCCTACAGATCTCACCATTCCTCGTACAGATCTCACAATTCTTCCCCGTACAGATCTCACCATCCCCCTACAGATCTCACCATCCCCCTACAGATCTCACCATCCCGCTACAGATCTCACCATTCTCCTACAGATCTCACCATCTCCTACAGATCTCACAATTCTTCCCCGTACAGATCTCACCATCCCCCTACAGATCTCACCATCCCCCTACAGATCTCACCATTCTCCTACAGATCTCACAATTCTTCCCCGTACAGATCTCACCATCCCCCTACAGATCTCACCATCCCCCTACAGATCTCACCACTCCTCCTACAGATCTCACCATCCCCAACAGATCTCACCATCCCCCTACAGATCTCACCATCCCCCTACAGATCTCACCATCCCCCTACAGATCTCACCATTCTCCTACAGATCTCACAACTCCTCCTACAGATCTCACCATTCCCCTACAGATCTCACCATCCCCTACAGATCTCACCATCCCCTACAGATCTCACAACTCCTCCTACAGATCTCACCATTCCCCTACAGAGCTCACCATCCCCTACAGATCTCACCATCCCCTACAGATCTCACAACTCCTCCTACAGATCTCACCATTCCACTACAGATCTCACCATCCCCTACAGATCTCACCATCCCCTACAGATCTCACCATCCCCCTTCAGATCTCACCATCCCCCTACAGATCTCACCATCCCCTACAGATCTCACCATCCCCTACAGATCTCACCATTCCCCTACAGATCTCTCCATCCCCATACAGATCTCACCATCCCCAACAGATCTCACCATCCCCCTACAGATCTCACCATCCACCCTACAGATCTCACCATCCCCCTACAGATCTCACCATTCTCCTACAGATCTCACAACTCCTCCTACAGATCTCACCATTCCCCTACAGATCTCACGATCCCCTACAGATCTCACCATCCCCTACAGATCTCACAACTCCTCCTACAGATCTCACCATTCCCCTACAGATCTCACCATCCCCTACAGATCTCACAATCCCCTACAGATCTCACAACTCCTCCTACAGATCTCACCATTCCACTACAGATCTCACCATCCCCTACAGATCTCACCATCCCCTACAGATCTCACCATCCCCCTACAGATCTCACCATCCCCCTACAGATCTCACCATCCCCTACAGATCTCACCATCCCCTACAGATCTCACCATTCCCCTACAGATCTCTCCATCCCCATACAGATCTCACCATTCCTCTACAGATCTCACCATTCTCCTACAGATCTCACCATCCCCCTACAGATCTCACCATCCCCCTACAGATCTCACCATTCTCCTACAGATCTCACAACTACTCCTACAGATCTCACCATTCCCCTACAGATCTCACCATCCCCTACAGATCTCACCATCCCCTACAGATCTCACAACTCCTCCTACAGATCTCACCATTCCCCTACAGATCTCACCATCCCCTACAGATCTCACCATCCCCTACAGATCTCACAACTCCTCCTACAGATCTCACCATTCCCCTACAGATCTCACCATCCCCTACCGGTCTCACCATCTCCTACAGATCTCACCATCCCCCTACAGATCTCACCATCCCCCTACAGATCTCACCATCCCCTACAGATCTCACCATCCCCTACAGATCTCACCATTCCCCTACAGATCTCTCCATCCCCTACAGATCTCACCATTCCCCTACAGATCTCACCATCCCCTACAGATCTCACAACTCCTCCTACAGATCTCACCATTCCCCTACAGATCTCACCATCCCCTACAGATCTCACCATCCCCTACAGATCTCACAACTCCTCCTACAGATCTCACCATTCCCCTACAGATCTCACCATCCCCTACAGATCTCACCATCCCCTACAGATCTCACAACTCCTCCTACAGATCTCACCATTCTCCTACAGATCTCACCATCCCCCTACAGATCTCACCATCCCCCTACAGATCTCACCATCCCCCTACAGATCTCACCATCCCCCTAAAGATCTCACCATCCCCTACAGATCTCACCATCCCCTACAGATCTCACCATCCCCTACAGTACTCACCACTCCACCTACAGATCTCACCATTCTCCTACAGATCTCACAACTCCTCCTACAGATCTCACCATTCCCCTACAGATCTCACCATCCCCTACAGACGTCACCATTCCCCTACAGATCTCACCATCCCCTACAGATCTCACCATCACCTACAGACGTCACCATCCCCTACAGATCTCACCATTCCCCTACAGATCTCACCATCCCCCTACAGATCTCACCATCACCTACAGACGTCACCATCCCCCTACAGATCTCACCATCCCCTACAGATCTCACCATTCCCCTACAGATCTCACCATCCCCTACAGATCTCACCATCCCCTACAGATCTCACCACCACCTACAGACGTCACCATTCCCCTACAGATCTCACCATCCCCCTACAGATCTCACCATCACCTACAGACGTCACCATTCCCCTACAGATCTCACCTTCCCCTACAGATCTCACCATCCCCTACAGATCTGACCATCCCCTACAGATCTCACAACTCCTCCTACAGATCTCACCATTCTCCTACAAATCTCACCATCCCCCTACAGATCTCACCATCCCCCTACAGATCTCACAATCCCCTACAGATCTCACCATCCCCTACAGATCTCACCATCCCCTACACTACTCACCACTCCACCTACAGATCTCACCATTCTCCTACAGATCTCACAACTCCTCCTACAGATCTCACCATTCCCCTACAGATCTCACCATCCCCTACAGATGTCACCATTCCCCTACAGATCTCACCATCCCCTACAGATCTCACCATCACCTACAGACGTCACCATCCCCTACAGATCTCACCATTCCCCTACAGATCTCACCATCCCCCTACAGATCTCACCATCACCTACAGACGTCACCATCCCCCTACAGATCTCACCATCCCCTACAGATCTCACCATTCCCCTACAGATCTCACCATCCCCTACAGATCTCATCATCCCCTACAGATCTCACCATCACCTACAGACGTCACCATTCCCCTACAGATCTCACCATCCCCCTACAGATCTCACCATCACCTACAGACGTCACCATTCCCCTACAGATCTCACCATCCCCTACAGATCTCACCATCCCCTACAGATCTCACCATCACCTACAGGTCTCACAACTCCTCCTACAGATCTCACCATTCCCCTAAAGATCTCACCATCCCCTACAGATCTCACCATCCCCTACAGATCTCACCATCCCCCTACAGATCTCACCATCCCGCTACAGATCTCACCATCCCCTACAGATCTCACCATCCCCTACATATCTCACCATTCCCCTACAGATCTCTCCATCCCCATACAGATCTCACCATTCCTCTACAGATCTGACCATTCTCCTACAGATCTCACCATCCCCCTACAGATCTCACCATCCCCCTACAGATCTCACCATTCTCCTACAGATCTCACAACTCCTCCTACAGATCTCACCATTCCCCTACAGATCTCACCATCCCCCTACAGATCTCACCATCCCCTACAGATCTCACCATCCCCTACAGATCTCACCATTCCCCTACAGATCTCTCCATCCCCATACAGATCTCACCATTCCCTACAGATCTCACAACTCCTCCTACAGATCTCACCATTCCCCTACAGATCTCACCATCCCCTACAGATCTCACCATCCCCTACAGATCTCACAACTCCTCCTACAGATCTCACCATTCTCCTACTGATCTCACCATCCCCCTACAGATCTCACCATCGCCTACAGATCTCACCATCCCCTACAGATCTCACCATCCCCTACAGTACTCACCACTCCACCTACAGATCTCACCATTCTCCTACAGATCTCACAACTCCTCCTAAAGATCTCACGATTCCCCTACAGATCTCACCATCCCCTACAGACGTCACCATTCCCCTACAGATCTCACCATCCCCTACAGATCTCACCATCACCTACAGACGTCACCATCCCCTACAGATCTCACCATTCCCCTACAGATCTCACCATCCCCCTACAGATCTCACCATCACCTACAGACGTCACCATCCCCCTACAGATCTCACCATCCCCTACAGATCTCACCATTCCCCTACAGATCTCACCATCCCCTACAGATCTCACCATCCCCTACAGATCTCACCATCACCTACAGATGTCACCATTCCCCTACAGATCTCACCATCCCCTACAGATCTCACCATCACCTACAGACGTCACCATTCCCCTACAGATCTCACCATCCCCTACAGATCTCACCATCCCCTACAGATCTCACAATCCCCTACAGACGTCACCATTCCCCTACATATCTCACCATCCCCTACAGATCTCACCATCCCCTACAGATCTCACCATCACCTACAGATGTCACCATCCCCTACAGATCTCACCATTCCCCTACAGATCTCACCATCCCCCTACAGATCTCACCATCACCTACATACGTCACCATCCCCCTACAGATCTCACCATCCCCTACAGATCTCACCATTCCCCTACAGATCTCACCATCCCCTACAGATCTCACCATCCCCTACAGATCTCACCATCACCTACAGACGTCACCATTCCCCTACAGATCTCACCATCCCCTACAGATCTCACCATCACCTACAGACGTCACCATTCCCCTACAGATCTCACCATCCCCTACAGATCTCACCATCACCTACAGACGTCACCATCCCCTACAGAGCTCACCATTCCCCTACAGATCTCACCATCCCCCTACAGATCTCACCATCACCTACATACGTCACCATCCCCCTACAGATCTCACCATCCCCTACAGATCTCACCATTCCCCTACAGATCTCACCATCCCCTACAGATCTCACCATCCCTTACAGATCTCACCATCACCTACAGACGTCACCATTCCCCTACAGATCTCACCATCCCCTACAGATCTCACCATCACCTACAGACGTCACCATTCCCCTACAGATCTCACCATCCCCTACAGATCTCACCATCCCCTACAGATCTCACCATCACCTACAGACGTCACCATTCCCCTACATATCTCACCATCCCCTACAGATCTCACCATCCCCTACAGATCTCACCATCCCCTACAGACGCCACCATTCCCCTACAGATCTCACCATCCCCTACAGATCTCACCATCACCTACAGACGTCACCATCCCCTACAGATCTCACCATTCCCCTACAGATCTCACCATCCCCCTACAGATCTCACCATCACCTACAGACGTCACCATCCCCCTACAGATGTCACCATCCCCTACAGATCTCACCATTCCCCTACAGATCTCACCATCCCCTACAGATCTCACCATCCCCTACAGATCTCACCATCACCTACAGACGTCACCATTCCCCTACAGATCTCACCATCCCCTACAGATCTCACCATCACCTACAGACGTCACCATTCCCCTACAGATCTCACCATCCCCTACAGATCTCACCATCACCTACAGACGTCACCATCCCCTACAGATCTCACCATTCCCCTACATATCTCACCATCCCCCTACAGATCTCACCATCACCTACAGACGTCACCATCCCCCTACAGATCTCACCATCCCCTACAGATCTCACCATTCCCCTACATATCTCACCATCCCCTACAGATCTCACCATCCCCTACAGATCTCACCATCACCTACAGACGTCACCATTCCCCTACAGATCTCACCATCCCCTACAGATCTCACCATCACCTACAGACGTCACCATTCCCCTACAGATCTCACCATCCCCTACAGATCTCACCATCCCCTACAGATCTCACCATCCCCTACAGATCTCACCATCCCCTACAGATCTCACCATCTCCTACAGACGTCACCATTCCCCTACAGATCTCACCATCCCCTACAGATCTCACCATCCCCTACAGATCTCACCATCCCCTACAGATCTCACCATTCCCCTACAGATCTCACCATCCCCTACAGATCTCACCATCCCCCTACAGATCTCACCATTCCTCTACAGTTCTCACCATCCCCTACAGATCTCACCATTCTCCTACAGATCTCACCATCCCCCTACAGATCTCACCATCACCTACAGATGTCACCATTCCCCTACAGATCTCACCATCCCCTACAGATCTCACCATCCCCCTACAGATCTCACCATCTCCTACAGATCTCACCATCCCCTACAGATCTCACCATCCCCTACAGACGTCACCATTCCCCTACAGATCTCACCATCCCCTACAGACGTCACCATTCCCCTACAGATGTCACCATCCCCTACAGACGTCACCATTCCCCTACAGATCTCACCATCCCCTACAGATCTCTCCATCACCTACAGACGTCACCATTCCCCTACAGATCTCACCATCCCCTACAGATCTCACCATCACCTACAGACGTCACCATTCCCCTACAGATCTCACCATCCCCTACAGACGTCACCATTCCCCTACAGATCTCACCATCCCCTACAGACGTCACCATTTCCCTACAGATCTCACCATTCCCCTACAGATCTCACCATCCCCTACAGATCTCACCATCACCTACAGACGTCACCATTCCCCTACAGATCTCACCATCCCCTACAGACGTCACCATTCCCCTACAGATCTCACCATCCCCTACAGACGTCACCATTCCCCTACAGATCTCACCATCCCCTACAGACGTCACCATTCCCCTACAGATCTCACCATCCCCTACAGACGTCACCATTCCCCTACAGATCTCACCATCCCCTACAGATCTCACCATCACCTACAGACGTCACTATTCCCCTACAGATCTCACCATCCCCTACAGACGTCACCATTCCCCTACAGATCTCACCATCCCCTACAGACGTCACCATTCCCCTACAGATCTCACCATCCCCTACAGACGTCACGATTCCCCTACAGATCTCACCATCCCCTACAGACGTCACCATTCCCCTACAGATCTCACCATCCCCTACAGATCTCACCATCACCTACAGACGTCACCATTCCCCTACAGATCTCACCATCCCCTACAGACGTCACCATTCCCCTACAGATCTCACCATCCCCCTACAGATCTCACCATCCCCTACAGATCTCACCATCCCCTACAGATCTCACCATCACCTACAGACGTCACCATTCCCCTACAGATCTCACCATCCCCTACAGATCTCACCATCACCTACAGACGTCACCATTCCCCACCAGATCTCACCATCGCCTACAGATCTCACCATCCCCTACAGATCTCACCATCCCCTACAGACGCCACCATTCCCCTACAGATCTCACCATCCCCTACAGATCTCACATCACCTACAGACGTCACCATCCCCTACAGATCTCACCATTCCCCTACAGATCTCACCATCCCCCTACAGATCTCACCATCACCTACAGACGTCACCATCCCCCTACAGATGTCACCATCCCCTACAGATCTCACCATTCCCCTACAGATCTCACCATCCCCTACAGATCTCACCATCCCCTACAGATCTCACCATCACCTACAGACGTCACCATTCCCCTACAGATCTCACCATCCCCTACAGATCTCACCATCACCTACAGACGTCACCATTCCCCTACCGATCTCACCATCCCCTACAGATCTCACCATCACCTACAGACGTCACCATCCCCTACAGATCTCACCATCCCCTACAGATCTCACCATCCCCTACAGATCTCACCATCCCCTACAGATCTCACCATTCCCCTACAGATCTCACCATCCCCTACAGATCTCACCATCCCCCTACAGATCTCACCATTCCTCTACAGTTCTCACCATCCCCTACAGATCTCACCATTCTCCTACAGATCTCAGCATCCCCCTACAGATCTCACCATCACCTACAGACGTCACCATTCCCCTACAGATCTCACCATCCCCTACAGATCTCACCATCCCCTACAGATCTCACCATCACCTACAGACGTCACCATTCCCCTACATATCTCACCATCCCCTACAGATCTCACCATCCCCTACAGATCTCACCATCCCCTACAGACGCCACCATTCCCCTACAGATCTCACCATCCCCTACAGATCTCACCATCACCTACAGACGTCACCATCCCCTACAGATCTCACCATTCCCCTACAGATCTCACCATCCCCCTACAGATCTCACCATCACCTACAGACGTCACCATCCCCCTACAGATGTCACCATCCCCTACAGATCTCACCATTCCCCTACAGATCTCACCATCCCCTACAGATCTCACCATCCCCTACAGATCTCACCATCACCTACAGACGTCACCATTCCCCTACAGATCTCACCATCCCCTACAGATCTCACCATCACCTACAGACGTCACCATTCCCCTACAGATCTCACCATCCCCTACAGATCTCACCATCACCTACAGACGTCACCATCCCCTACAGATCTCACCATTCCCCTACATATCTCACCATCCCCCTACAGATCTCACCATCACCTACAGACGTCACCATCCCCCTACAGATCTCACCATCCCCTACAGATCTCACCATTCCCCTACATATCTCACCATCCCCTACAGATCTCACCATCCCCTACAGATCTCACCATCACCTACAGACGTCACCATTCCCCTACAGATCTCACCATCCCCTACAGATCTCACCATCACCTACAGACGTCACCATTCCCCTACAGATCTCACCATCCCCTACAGATCTCACCATCCCCTACAGATCTCACCATCCCCTACAGATCTCACCATCCCCTACAGATCTCACCATCTCCTACAGACGTCACCATTCCCCTACAGATCTCACCATCCCCTACAGATCTCACCATCCCCTACAGATCTCACCATCCCCTACAGATCTCACCATTCCCCTACAGATCTCACCATCCCCTACAGATCTCACCATCCCCCTACAGATCTCACCATTCCTCTACAGTTCTCACCATCCCCTACAGATCTCACCATTCTCCTACAGATCTCACCATCCCCCTACAGATCTCACCATCACCTACAGATGTCACCATTCCCCTACAGATCTCACCATCCCCTACAGATCTCACCATCCCCCTACAGATCTCACCATCTCCTACAGATCTCACCATCCCCTACAGATCTCACCATCCCCTACAGACGTCACCATTCCCCTACAGATCTCACCATCCCCTACAGACGTCACCATTCCCCTACAGATGTCACCATCCCCTACAGACGTCACCATTCCCCTACAGATCTCACCATCCCCTACAGATCTCTCCATCACCTACAGACGTCACCATTCCCCTACAGATCTCACCATCCCCTACAGATCTCACCATCACCTACAGACGTCACCATTCCCCTACAGATCTCACCATCCCCTACAGACGTCACCATTCCCCTACAGATCTCACCATCCCCTACAGACGTCACCATTTCCCTACAGATCTCACCATTCCCCTACAGATCTCACCATCCCCTACAGATCTCACCATCACCTACAGACGTCACCATTCCCCTACAGATCTCACCATCCCCTACAGACGTCACCATTCCCCTACAGATCTCACCATCCCCTACAGACGTCACCATTCCCCTACAGATCTCACCATCCCCTACAGACGTCACCATTCCCCTACAGATCTCACCATCCCCTACAGACGTCACCATTCCCCTACAGATCTCACCATCCCCTACAGATCTCACCATCACCTACAGACGTCACCATTCCCCTACAGATCTCACCATCCCCTACAGACGTCACCATTCCCCTACAGATCTCACCATCCCCTACAGACGTCACCATTCCCCTACAGATCTCACCATCCCCTACAGACGTCACGATTCCCCTACAGATCTCACCATCCCCTACAGACGTCACCATTCCCCTACAGATCTCACCATCCCCTACAGATCTCACCATCACCTACAGACGTCACCATTCCCCTACAGATCTCACCATCCCCTACAGACGTCACCATTCCCCTACAGATCTCACCATCCCCCTACAGATCTCACCATCCCCTACAGATCTCACCATCCCCTACAGATCTCACCATCACCTACAGACGTCACCATTCCCCTACAGATCTCACCATCCCCTACAGATCTCACCATCACCTACAGACGTCACCATTCCCCTACAGATCTCACCATCGCCTACAGATCTCACCATCCCCTACAGATCTCACCATCCCCTACAGACGCCACCATTCCCATACAGATCTCACCATCCCCTACAGATCTCACCATCACCTACAGACGTCACCATCCCCTACAGATCTCACCATTCCCCTACAGATCTCACCATCCCCCTACAGATCTCACCATCACCTACAGACGTCACCATCCCCCTACAGATGTCACCATCCCCTACAGATCTCACCATTCCCCTACAGATCTCACCATCCCCTACAGATCTCACCATCCCCTACAGATCTCACCATCACCTACAGACGTCACCATTCCCCTACAGATCTCACCATCCCCTACAGATCTCACCATCACCTACAGACGTCACCATTCCCCTACCGATCTCACCATCCCCTACAGATCTCACCATCACCTACAGACGTCACCATCCCCTACAGATCTCACCATCCCCTACAGATCTCACCATCCCCTACAGATCTCACCATCCCCTACAGATCTCACCATTCCCCTACAGATCTCACCATCCCCTACAGATCTCACCATCCCCCTACAGATCTCACCATTCCTCTACAGTTCTCACCATCCCCTACAGATCTCACCATTCTCCTACAGATCTCAGCATCCCCCTACAGATCTCACCATCACCTACAGACGTCACCATTCCCCTACAGATCTCACCATCCCCTACAGATCTCACCATCCCCCTACATATCTCACCATCCCCTACAGATCTCACCATCCCCTACAGATCTCACCATCCCCTACAGACGTCACCATTCTCCTACAGATCTCACCATCCCCTACAGACGTCACCATTCCCCTACAGATCTCACCATCCCCTACAGACGTCACCATTCCCCTACAGATCTCACCATCCCCTACAGATCTCACCATCACCTACAGACGTCACCATTCCCCTACAGATCTCACCATCCCCTACAGATCTCACCATCACCTACAGACGTCACCATTCCCCTACAGATCTCACCATCCCCTACAGACGTCACCATTCCCCTACAGATCTCACCATCCCCTACAGACGTCACCATTCCCCTACAGATCTCACCACCCCCTACAGACGTCACCATTCCCCTACAGATCTCACCATCCCCTACAGATCTCACCATCACCTACAGACGTCACCATTCCCCTAAAGATCTCACCATCCCCTACAGACGTCACCATTCCCCTACAGATCTCACCATCCCCTACAGACGTCACCATTCCCCTACAGATCTCACCATCCCCTACAAACGTCACCATTCCCCTACAGATCTCACCATCCCCTACAGACGTCACCATTCCCCTACAGATCTCACCATCCCCTACAGATCTCACCATCACCTACAGACGTCACCATTCCCCTACAGATCTCACCACCCCCTACAGACGTCACCATTCCCCTACAGATCTCACCATCCCCTACAGACGTCACCATTCCCCTACAGATCTCACCATCCCCTACAGACGTCACCATTCCCCTACAGATCTCACCATCCCCTACAGACGTCACCATTCCCCTACAGATCTCACCATCCCCTACAGATCTCACCATCACCTACAGACGTCACCATTCCCCTACAGATCTCACCATCCCCTACAGACGTCACCATTCCCCTACGGATCTCACCATCCCCCTACAGATCTCACCATCCCCTACAGATCTCACCATCCCCTACAGACGTCACCATTCCCCCCGCTCCGCTTTGCCATCGGGCGCTTACCTCGGACTGGCACTGTCACCACATTCGCAAGGGGGAAGCTGTCCCACGTTTCGACGCCGAGCGGCTATCGAGGGATCCCATTACCCATGTGCACGCGCGCGTACACACAGAAGCGCGAACACGCACAGATGCACTCACGTGCGCAAAGCGCGGTACACGCGTGTGCACACACGAGAAAGAACGCGTGAACACGCGTACACTCACTCCTCCACCCGAACAAAAAGGTCCCCTCCTCAAAAATAGCCTCTAGCACACGGTGGGGGCAAGTGCTGCTAGCGAGCACCTCAGAATCAAAATTACGTATTCATATTGTAAGAATCCGATGAGCTATAAAGCTATTTTTTCAAAGATGCCTATTAAGCCCGATACGGCACATGAGGGGGTAAGGGTGGACAGCACCACGCCCGGTCGCCTTTGTCTCCCCAATGCTGGACCGAGTTAGATATTCGTGACTGGGAGCGGTAAATCAAAACTCGGGTCACGGGGTCCGTTGCGCTGTGCGCTAACCACTCCGCCACAGCTCGCCTCGTGTTAGCGATACGCACACAGGCGCGCGCACGCTGGCACGCGCAGCTATGCGGCCCTTGTAGCCTGCCTGCGATTTATGTGCCGCGACTGTCAGACGACGCGCAGACTGCGCCCCGGGGCTAGGGGACAGGGCGAGTGGGTGGGTGGGTGCGTGAGTGAGTGAGTGAATTGGTGAGCGAGTGGGTAAGCGACCGAGCGGGTGAATGAATTAGTGAACGAGTGGGTGAGTGCGTGGGCGGGTGCGTGAGCGATTGAGTGGGTAAGTGGGCGAGTGAACGAGTGGGTAAGTGGGTGAGTGAACGAGTGGGTAAGTGGGCGAGTGAACGAGTGGGTAAGTGGGCGAGTGAACGAGTGGGTAAGTAGGCGAGTAAGAGAGGGAGTGGTTAAGTGACCGAGCGAGTGGGTGACTGAATTGGAGAACGCGTGGGTTGAGTGATCGAGTGGGTGAGTGATCGAGTGGGTGAGTGAATGAGTGGGTGAGTGAATGAGTGCGTGCATGAATGAGTGGGTGAGTGAATGAGTGGGTGAGTGAATGAGTGGGTGCATGAATGAGTGGGTGAGTAAACGAGACGTCCCCTCGGCACTTGCGTTGGTCGTAAGGGTGGCACAATACAGGAACATAAACACGGACACAGATTCTCCCTTGTAGCCCCTTAGATTTTTTTGGTGCGAGTGCCGTGTGTGTGTGTGTACATGCACACAGTTTCAAATTGTGTTTTAAACCAGGTGAGAGCTCAAGAGATCAGGATGGGAGTCGTCTCGCCGATACTTATATATACACAGTGCATTGAAGGCTGAGACGACCCGGGGAGGAGGGAGGGGAGGGGAAGCCCAAGGACGGTTCACGCATTCAACGCGCACGCGGACTGGCCAAGCCAAAACCGCACGTGTGGAGCAGGAACCCCTCCCGGACAAAGAAGGAGGTCTTCTGCGTTGGTTTTTTGGTCCTTCCTTAAGTCAACAGACGACACGACACGACTGTAGCGGGTAAGGCATTATTGTTATTATTACTCCGCTGTCAAAAAATCCCCACACCGGAGGAGAGGGCCAAGGTGGATGAGAGCGAAGGTCCCACCTGGGACACCTCCGGCAAGCCGAGGGGGGGGGGAGGGGAGTGGTTGGGGGCTCGATAGGCCCCGACTGGCGGAGTGAGTTTTACTTCGACGCCGGCACCCCCTCTACCTCCATCCAACTCGCCCGAAGCGGCGAGGCGGGAGGGCGGGTGTGGGTTTTTTTGTTGTTTGTAGAAAAAGCCACGAGGAGTTATGAGATTTTTGTTTTTGGAAAGTAAAAAAATTGCCCGCAGCTTTTACCGCAACGAACATATCGGTCATCGCGAAAGAATTGTCACAAAAGTGGCGCTACACATATATATAAAACATATAGACGTGGAACTTCTGACCGTGTAACCCTGTAGCTCCATCTCTTCCCTTCCGTTTCATGTGCTTCACTCGTCTTGAGCCGAACCGGGAACTGTCATTGTATTTCAGTGACAGCTTTGGCGGTGCAGTTTGTTGCTGGCCGCATGGCCAGGTGACTCTTTGCCAGTGGGCTCAGCAAACTGTAGGCATATACTGTACAGGGTGGCCCCAAAAGTCAGAACGCATCGGGTTATGTTATTATTTGAATTGATCACATTAGGGTTGTTTAATTGAATGTAATGAATGTTTCAAACCGACTCCCATTAACATTCATGCACCAATTCTCTTTTGAAATTAATTTCGGACATTTAGTTAAGATTGCAGTTGTAATCTTTGAACATCGTCAATTACGTTTGTCTCCATTCATTCTATTGAATTTGTAATTTGAAAAAAAAAAGCAACATAATATATTAATATAAATGGTAAGGAGGTGAAATATGAACTTTAAAAGAAAAAAAAATAACTCTTTTAAAAACGTTTTAATTCCAGCGTTAAAATATTTCCCGTGTTGATGAAGGTCTCTGGGGACTCCCTTGAGGATGCCCTGGGGGACGTTGGAGCGGCCTGGACAGCCCCAGCATTGCCCCCGGGGCTCGCGTGCCGCTGCTGCTGCTGCTGCCGTGGTATTGCTCTCTCCTCCGCTACCTTTCGCTGCCCTGTATGTACTGCGTGTATGTTGAACCTCTTTCGCACCGCACGTAGCAAAACATGCGGTGGTCTGCTGCCCGAATATAGCGGGCGCCGCGGTGGCTAGGAGATGTCAACTACCTCGCCTGGTATGCAGGAGGTCGTGGGTTCGACCCCGACCCTGACACCTGCTGTATATTTGGAGTTTGCAGGTGTCTCTCCCCGTGGTCGCGTGGATTTTTCTCCGGGTCCTCCGGTTTTTCCCCTACACATTTAGAATCAACAATCACGCGTTTAGAGTGTAATTTGACCGATACACATTACCACGTGATAAGCCACTTCGTTTGAGCCATCTTTTGTGGCCAGGTCGCTTCTGAAAAAGGAGCTTTATAACTCAGTGGGCCTTACCTGGTAAAAATAAAAAAAAAATAGTTTATAGCTTATAGAATAGCCGGGCGGCGGCGGTTGTGCACGCTACACACGCCTGCAATCCAGCGAGGGTTGTTGGTGGATCGCGCGAATGTTGCGGGGTGTGCGCGCGCGTGGGGTCCGCGCGCCGGCGCGCTCCGGGCGCGTCACTTAACCTGGAAGTGGGGAACGCAAATGAGGTCACGGGAGGTCAACGGAAGATCACCGTTGTCACTCTATGAGTGCCAAGACGTGGAAGGTGAAATTAGCCCAAAAAGGTTGTTTAATTATAATGTGCTCCCCTCCCCCGCCTCCCATCAGCAGGTTTAATTGGCCCTCGCGATGAAAATTAGTATCGGCAGATTGCCGGTACAACAACACAAATAACAACATTTTCCGTCACTCTTTGTCCCGTTGTTTGCCATCAGGGATGTGGGAACGTGTTCGCCAGAAGAAAATCAGAAACGACAGACTTAGCGAAGAGTGAATCTTCAGGCCCACAATGCTTGGCCGTTCGATTGACCGATTTGTCTCTACCCCCCCCCCCAATGTTATCCCGAATGTGCCATCGGTGTCACGTCGCGAGCCGGAAAGTCCATTTGGATCCACCGCAGAGTAGAAGGCCCCACGGAAGCGGATGCCTGGGAACGACTTCTGGGAGATATGCTCAAGTTACCACAGTGCTGTACCACCCGCAACTCCACGGTTGGCTACGTATGGTGCGAAAGAAGTTCAACATACCTACACCCACTGTGCCACCGAAAGTAACGTCCATCGTACGACACTTAAACGGATTTTTTTTTAAATTCTCAAAGCTGGGATTCAGCAAAGTAAAAGGCAAAAGCTAATCTAACAAAGTTTGTGTGCGCTGATTGCTAACTGGGATAAGAGCATCAACTTAATTCACTCGAGAGCCCCGGTTTAAAATTACGGGTGACTATCGAGATTCAGAATCGTATCGATGCAGGGTTAGCGTTGTGACCTTTTGATCCACGTGGGGTTCACGTTGACGTCCGTGATAGAATGCGTCCACTCCATCTACCAGGTCAACGAACGGGAGCACACGTTTTGCGCAGTCCGTGGGCGTGTGTGTGCGTGCCTGTGTCTGTGTGTGTGTGCGTGACTGTCTCTCTGTGTGTGCGTTTAGGGAGCGGCAGTGTAGCGGTTAGCGCGCTGCGCTACGAACCCGGCGACCGGAGTTAAATTCCCGCTCACGGCCAACACCGGTGACGATTACTTGAACAGGTCCTGGGCCTCCCCTATGTCGACTCAGCCTCAAATGAGTACCTGGTGCGCTGTGTAAACATCGCCACTGGGGAGACAAAGGCGGCCGGGCGTGGTACTAGCCACCCACTCCCATCGTGCGCCGTGCCGGCCTTTATGAGGTGCTCGCTAAGAGCACTTGCTCCTACAGTCTGTTAAGGCTACACGGGGGATCTTTGTGAGTGTGTGTGTGTTGAGGCTACACGGGGGATGTGTCCGTGGTGTGTGTGTGTCTGTGTGCTAACGCGTGATTCATTCATCTGCGATGAATGCCATTGCCCACCCACCTCTCTAAATGGTTTTTACAAAATCCGTGGGCAAGCGATCCCTTTCGTTCACCACCAACTCCCCCCCCCCCCCCCCCCCGAGCAGGGCTTTAGAGGCAGTTTCCTTTGCTCAATCCCACTTTTCGGACGCGTCAACAGTCCACTTTTGTCTGTCCCCTCCCCGTTCGGTCTGCGCTCGGAGGGAGCGGGGCTGAGTGGGTGTCGTGGGTGTCGTGGGTGGGGGGTTGGCGGGGGGGGGGGGGCGTGGGATGGGGGGCGAAAGAGTAAAAAAAACCCATTTGCGTGCATCAGGAATACCGGCGGGATTACCAATGAAAATAAATACGGCAGGAATGCGTACCGCTCCGTGAGAGTCCACGAAACACACTCGTTGCACGGATAACCACGTGGTGATCTCATATGCGAGCACGTGTCAACGCGGTACGGGCCTTGGTAGATCCGCTGCTGGATGAAGGTGGTGGCTGGTTGTTTGAACATACTTGACCGAACCCGCTGAAGGTGCAGTCAAGTTGGCCATGGCTGGGAATCAAACCCTGGTGGGTGAGTGGGTGGTGGAGAGGAGGAGGAGGGGGGGCGAGCTCTGGGTTCAACGTGCGCAAACCACTCGCGCCACCGCTCCATCTCGGTTCAATGCATACAGGGGAACGCCCGAGCGAGTCCCGAGCTATCTTCTCAGGAGGGTACTGCATCGAGGAGGCGTTACGTCGAAAAATCGAATCGCTCAGTGGGCTTTACCTGGTGAAAATAAACATTCTCTTCGGTTTTATTCAGTAAAGTCACGTAGGTAAAAAAACAAATTTAAATAAAAGAAACAATTTTAATTTGTTTTTTACCTACCTGACTTTACCGAATAAAACCAAAGAGTATGAATTCTTGAAGTCACGAAAGCTTCAAATCTAAAATAAACATTGCTGTTGTTGTTGTTGTGTGATTTCCTTAACTTTCCTATTACTTTTCGCCCCTATCGTGTTTTGTTTGTTGTTGTAACTTTCTGACCCGCCCCTACTGGACATCTGTAAAAAAAAGGACGTTATAGCTCATCGGATTCCTCCAATCTAACAATAAATATTCCGAGGATTCAGATTAGTTTGAGCAAAACTCTCTCAAGGTCGGTAGTGGCGCTGCGGTGGCGAGATGTTAACTACCTCGCCAGGTGTACACGAAGTCGGGGGGGGGGTCGATCCCAGACCCTGACACCTGTTGTATATTTTGAGTTTGCATGGTCCTCTCTATCCACGTCGTCGCGCGGATTTTTTTTCTCAGGGTCCATCGGTTTTCCCCCTCCACAGTTCGAATCAACATCCACGCGTTCAGAGTATTGGCTACTATGAATGTCCACGTGATGATGATAAGCCACTTCGTTGGGCTATCATTTGTGATGGCCAGCTCGCTTCGTGAAAAATAGCTACATAGCTCAGTGGGTCTTACTTGGTAAAATAAAATGCAATAGTTTTATTTTAGTTTAACAGGTAGGGGAGGTCCTGCCCTGACACACCGACTCCTGCCAGAGACTCTGATCTCAACACAAAATCGTTCCGCACAACTAAAACAAAAAAAAAACATGAAAAATAATAGGATTTACCCTCTCTGGCAATAAAACAGACGGTGCTAAGATGTTCAAACACCAAATTAGATACCTTTTTTAAGCAATCAATCAGTTTCAAAGACAACGCATATATTATATGATCAGGGCGTGTGTTTGTTTGCATGGTTTTGCCACACAAAGTAAGTGTGGGTATTTCGGAAGGGATCCCTTGCAAAAAAAGGTTTCTATTTGGTGTCTGAACATCTCAACACCTCCTGGTTTATTGCCAGAAAGGGTAAAGAAACCCCATTCTGACTGTTTTCTATGCTTAGACGCTCACTAAAAAATGTCCCATTAGATACCAGAAAAAAACTCCCCACAAATCACGCGGAGCACCTTTGGACACCCCCCCAACGCCCCCCCCCCCCCCACCGTGTCTCGCGGGGGCAGAGAACGTCGAGGCTGAGCGACGCGGACACTCGCGGAACCTTTTGGCGCAATCGGCGCGTCGGACCTCCCCCCCCCATACCTCCCCACACCCCCCCTCCCACACCCCCCCTCCCACACCCCCCACACCCCCCACACCTCACCCCACCCCTTCCCCGCGCGGCCACGCTCGATAAGGCGCAGTGAGATATCGCACTGCGCCTTTGTGCTGCTGGAGAAGCGATCAAACGGGAGAAGGGGAGCCGTGGAACGCGTGGGGTGGTGGCGGCGGCGGCGGCGGTGGTGACAAAGGGCACGGCCCGCGCGCACCTGGGGACACAAACCGCCGCCCCCCCTCTCTCTCCCCCCTTCACCCCCTCTCTCTCTCCCCCCTTCACCCCCCCCCTCTGTCCCCCCTTCACCCCCCCCCCCCCGTGAGGTCATTCTGTAAAAAAAAAAAGTTGCCCAAATTTCGTGGCGTGCACTTTTATTTTAATTGATTCGAACCGGACCGATTTTAATGCCCCCCAATCCTACCCAATACACCCACCTTGTGATGTTTTATCTTTAAGGAATCGTGGGGGGCTCTGTGGGGTTTGCGGAGGCGCTGTTTTCAAAAGAAGCGAAGGGGAAGGCGTTGACTGATCTTCGTTTCGTCTCTGTGCGTGTGCGCTGCGCTACGAACCTGGCCGTTCCCCAGTTCGGTTCCCGCTCACGGCCAACACCAGTGACGATTATTCTGAACGGGTACTGGACCTCCCCTAGGAAGACTCAGCCTCAACGGAGTACCCAGTGAGTGTGTGTAGTAAACATCGCCACGAGGGAGACAAAGGCGGCCGGGGCGTGGTTGCTGGCTAAACACCTGCTCGTGTGCCGGTCCGGCCTTCATTAAGGTGCTCGCCAACAGCACTTGACCCAATCAGCCCGTTAAAGGCTATACGGGGCATCTTTGTATTTGCGTGCAATTCACCCGTCACTTAATGTAGTGTTAAGCACATTGGTTTGGTGATGCTGTTGCGTTGAAATTGGTGCACAAGGACAACAACAACAACAAAACACATCGGTCAACAGGACCGTGGCCCTTAAAAGTAAAAAATAAAATGCATAACAGCCAACGTTTTGGGCACTGACCCTTGGCTCATGACGAAGCTACACAGTACACCCGTAACGATCACTTCTTCTAATATTTGCTTAGATTGATAAATGATTATGATAATGCATGCGCAGAGGTTGTTATTATCCAAGAGGGTAATTAGCAATCAGCGGGGTATCTATACATGGATCACCCTCCGATTAGCACGGTTGGCTACGTAACGGTGCGAAAGAAGTTCAACATACATTCTATAAAAAAAAACCGCATAAGACCGTGAGGTCGTTCCTCTCCGAAGTCCTGTTAAGCTGATCACTTAGTCACGGGTCATTTTCAAACATTTGTAACGAGCTTGAGGTGCTTTCTGTTGACATTATCGTCGCACTCATGTGGCAGGCAAATGAGCAGATTCGCCAAAGTCAAATGTTTGTAAAGAGAGGTCACCACGAGAGTGGACGCAATGCGTGCGTTTCGGCACAATTGTGCCCAATCAGGATACGTGGATCTGCCTCCACCGGTAAAATATTTGGCACACCCAAATTAGAACAAAAATAAATATTTATTTAAATTGTCCCAAATTAGAGGAATGTACCCGATTCCATCTGTTCATTGAACTTCTCTCTCGCGCTGCACGTAGCCAATCGCGCTAATCGGGATGTGCGGGGCATGGACAAACAAACAAACGGAACACAAAAAAACATTTTTAACGAAATGAGTTTTCAATTTAGGTTTCAAGAGTGCGTAGCTCCTAGTTGCTTCCTAATATCGGAAAGAAGAACGTTCCAGACGGCCACAGAAGCGCATGTGCAAGCGCTCGATGCGGTCACTGCCGTCTTTGTTCGATGGCCAGCGGCCAAAAGCCGCTGCTGCCGCTGCTGCTGCGAGGATGATCGGAGCTAGCGTGATGGTTAAAGTTCTTAGCCTCCATCCGTACCAATATCCAGGTCTCCGACCCTTCTAGAACACCATTAGTCTCATGGACACGAGTTACCCATACCGGCACTATCATTTATGTGGCTTAGATAAGCCACAGTCAATGACCTAGACGTGAGTGTGAGAGCGTGTTTACCTTTTATCTCTCTCTCTCCTAGACTTCCCAGTCTGAGTCACAACATTGCAAAATGTGTCTCACGCACACAAGTCACACTCGTAACTTCCTCTCCCTCCCCCCTCCTCTTGTGCAGGGTCATCGATTTAAAAATAACACACGTTACCTCATTCTATATTGTACACTATAATTGTGAAATACGTAGAGTGTTTGTTAAATAAATGTTGATTTGGAATGAGTTTCGCACCGAAGATTTTTTTCCGGGTCGCTCCTAGGCACGAAATACGCCATGGTGGCGAGGAGATGTTAACTACCTCGCCTGGTATGCAGGAGGTCGTGGGTTCGACCCCGACCCTGACGCCTGCTGCTCTATATTTGAAGTTTCCATCTCTCTCTCCCCATGGTGGTGTCGATTTTTCTCCGGGTCCTCCGGTTTTTCCCTCAACATTTAGAATCAACACGCGTTTAGAGAATTTGGCTGCTTTACATTTCCACGTGATAAGCCACTTCGTTGAGCCATCATTTGTGGCCAGGTGGCTTCTGAAAATAGAGCTACATAGCTGAGTGGGCCTTACCTGGTAAATTACAAAGTTTAGCTTCAGTTTAAGTAGGTGGCACGTGACTAGTGCTAGCCACAGTCATCGCCAGATGTATACAGGATATGGGGTGCCGGGTACGTAAACATATTATAGGGTGGATAGGAAGCTGCCTGGGATTTCCAAGCAATGTAGGCTTAGCCTGCGAGACGGATGGCAAGACAGCCAATGGGATTCTTGAATCCATGCGTGTGGAGCTTTAAGTATTGTTTCCTCCCTCCCCTTCTTCTGAAGCTTCCTTTTAGTTACTGAATAAACTCTGAAGCACGTGGAGCGAAACGTCGGACTTGATGTCCAACAACGAGCACCAAAAAAAAAACATCGGACGACCACGTGAGGTTTGACAAAGAACAAAAAAATTCCCACAAGCCAATGAATCCACTATCTCAGAGTCAATTCTCCCAAATCCTTGTATAAACGGAAGAGCTTGCTCCCACCCATACCCACACCCATACTCTCTCACACACACACACACAAGGCTCTCACACCCAGCGAGTCACGGTCAGGCGGGACTGGCGACAAGGGCGGATGCTTTGGGGTGTGTGTCGGGGGGGGGGCAGCTTGAGATGATGGGGGGGGGGGGGTAAAATCCCACCTCCATCCATAACCCCCAACCACGGCCTAATTGCCAGGGTCAGGATTACAGCACAAAAGCTCATAAGCCGCGGTTAAACAACGCGGAGCCCCCAGCCCTAAGCCTCCTCCTCCTAAAGGCACTGTGGGTGGGGGGGTAGGGACAATGAGACGCAGTTTGCACGCACAGCCCCGCTGCGCTGCTGCTCGGCGTGGTGCTAAAGGTGCCGTAGCAGGAGGCTTGCTCGTCCCTCCCCTGGCTTGGTGCTGCTGCTGCTGCTGGGCCCCCTCGCACTCAGCCCGTCCGTCCGTCCGTCCACCCGCACGCACGTGCGCGTTCTCACGCGCCACGTTTGTTATTCGAAACGGTTCTAAATCAACTTTTTTTTCTCCCCATCTCGCCCCGCTCTCCTAATCGTTTATGTGAGCGAGTGTGTGTGTGAGAGTGTCTGTGCGCGCGAGTGTGTGTGTGTGTTGTGTGCGCGCGAGTGTGTGTGTTGATGTGTTGTGTGCGCGCGAGTGTGTGTGTGTTGATGCGTGTGTGGGGAGCGGTAGTGTAGCGGTTAGTGCGCTGCGCTATAAACCCGGTAACCCGGGTTCGATTCCCACTCACGGCCAACACCAGTGATTATTATTTGAACCGGTCCTGGGCCTCCCATAGGTCGACTCAGCCTAAAATGAGTACCTGATGCGGTGTGTAAACAACGCCACTGGGGAGACAAATGCGGTCGGGCGTGGTGCTGGCCACCAATCCCCTCGTGTACCGTTCTGGCCTTAATAGGTGCTCGCTAACAGCACTTGCCCCAACAGTCTGTTAAGGCTATACGGGGGATGCAACGGATTGCTGTGCGTGTGGATTGATTTTGCAGTACGAGTAATTACGTAAATGGAGCAATTCAGGTAGCTCACGCGTGTATCAGGTGTGTTTATTGTGTGTGTGAAGTACATTGGGGGTGTGCGTGTATTCAGTGTGTGTATGAAGTACATTGTAGTGTGTGTGTCGTGTGTATTCAGTGTGTATTCAGTGTGTATGAAGTACATTGGAGTGCGTGTGTCGTGTGTATGTGTATTCAGTGTGTGCATGAAGTACATTGGGGGTGTGTGCGTATCGTGTGTTTATGTGATGGCCAGGACTGAGAAGAGGGAGGAAGGAGGAGCGGGAGATGGATGCTGGTATTTTGACAACTCGCAGCGCAGAGACCCCAGACTCTCAGTGACACACAGACTCTGAGTGACACACACACAGGCTCTCAGTGACACACACACACAGACTCTCAGTGACACACACACAGGCTCTCAGTGACACACAGACTCTCAGTTACACACACACAGACTCGCAGTGACACACAGACACTCAGTGATACACACACACAGGCTCTCAGTGACACACAGGCTCTGAGTGACACACACACAGGCTCTGAGCGACGCACACACAGACTATCAGTGATACACACACAGAGACTCTCAGTGACACAGTCTGTCAGTGACACAGACTCTCAGTGGCACACAGACTCTCAGTGACACACACACACAGACTCTCAGTGGCACACAGACTCTCAGTGACACACACACACAGACTCTCAGTGACACACCGACTCTCAGTGACACGTTACCTCCCCACAACAATCCACCCCCCCCCCCCCACAAACCGCCACAACCAACCACAGCCGCCACCACCATCCGCAACCACGCAACTCAACGAAGGGGGTTTCGCTCAAGAGTTTGTGGTCAATGGGGAGGATTGATGGGGGTGGGTGCTTTGTCAATCCCACTGCTCGATGAAGGCCACCCCTACGCCGTGACGGTCGTGGTTGGTTATATGACCATACTTCACCACGCTGGTCGATGCGGGTCTGTGAAAGGGCGACTCATTCAGATATCATTGCCTACTAATGTTAGCCGTCACCGGATATCGAACTCAGATTTGGCAAAACGTGTTGCAATGCACGCTTTCAGACTATCAACAGCAAAGCCAAAGGGCCTTAACAGACTGTTGGGGCAAGTGTTGATCGCGAGTACTTATTAAAGCCGGTACGGTGCCAGAAGGGGTGGGAGGAGTGTTCATACCTGTCAACACCTTACCAGTGCCCTAACTGATTACACACCAATTCAGACCATATTGGTCACCCGTGCCCTTATAAATCTCAAAGTTCATCCTACAAAGTCCCATCACAAGGGAGAAACACAAACAAATAGACAAACTCAATGTTTTGCCCGTATTGAAACGGCTGTTGGCCGTATGGACCTGAAAATGACATTTCCCCGTACAAGAATACGGGGCGAGGCGCATGGGGGTTGACAGCGGTGAGTGTGCGCACAGTGAACACGCGCGAACGCTTTCTCACCACGTGCCAACGTTGGCTGAACGTGGGAATATTCAGCTGGTGGTCAGCATCACACCCGGCGACACCGCCGACGACTGCACTAGTGTACGGCTTTGTCGACGTAGCAGACGCCCCCGGGACCTGTTCAGATACCACTCGCCACCGATGTTAGCCGCCGTTAGCCGGGACGTCGAACTCAGAAGGGTGGGCGGGGGGGGTGTAGCCGAGATGGTAACGAAGTGTGGCAACGCCCGCGCCACCGCCATATGTATTAACAGCGGTCACACCCACAGTGCCTTATGATACAAAGACAACGATACCCCCCCCCCCCCTTGCAATGACTTTTAACAAACGATGTAGGTCAAGTGTTGTTAGCGAGCACCTATTACGGCGAGAGAGGGGGGGGGGTGGGTTTGGCCAGCAAAACACCCGGCCACCTTTGTCTCTCTCCCCCCCAATGCCTATGTATACACGCCGCACCAGGCACACCACTCACTTGGGGCGTTGGCTACATCGCAGATGCTCCCAGGACCCTGTTCAGATACCGCTCGCCACTGACGTTAGCCGTCGTTGGCCCGGGACATCGAACTCAGGGGTGTAGCTCATGGGAACGCGGCGCGCTAACCACTGCGCCACCGCTCCACTCGTAAACAGTGGCACACGCACATTCCCATACGCCAGGCACACGCGCGCGCGCGGGTTGCTGATGAGTCGGCACCAAGGCGTGATCTCCTCCATGGAGGACAGTCAACGCGTCCTGCACTTGTCCTTCACGCGTGCAGTGGCTGAATAAACTTTTTTTATTTTTTTATTTGACGAGGTATAGACCCACCAAGCTATAGAGGGCTTTTTCAAAAGCGATTTGTCTGTCACAAATGACAGCTCAACGGAGTGGCTCATCGCGTGGAAATGCATAGCAGCCAAAATACAGCACTGTAAACGCGTGATGTTGATTCTAAATGTGGAGGGGGGGGGGGGGGAAACGGAGGACGCGGAGACAAATCCACGCGACCACGGAGGGGGGGGGGGAGGAGACACGCAAATATACAGGCGTCGGAGTCCGGATCAAACCCAGGACCTCGTGCATACGAGGCGAGGTTAGTCAGCATCTCGCCACCGTGGTGCCACAACTTTCCGCACATGTTGCACGACTGCCACCTAACATCGCCACGGATTCATGTCAGCCCGGCTTGTCCGTTGTCGCCCAACCCGGACAACATTTTCTCACCGGTATAAAACATACCTCTCTCTCTCTATGCCGCAGGCTACGAAGCGACCCTTGTAAATATGCGGTGGTTAATGAAGCCAGGGGTTACACGCTGACGTTGGTGCTCCTGTTAGCGGACTGGACTTGCACTCTCAGTTCGATCTTCTGGCGCGGCAGTTGAAACAACGGGGCGACGCGTCTCAAAATAAGCCCGCCACCCTATCTCCACCCAGCAGCATATGCGGGGTTACAACCGCAGTCCGTTCGCGGTCGATCGGCAGGGCGCCCGTGGTGGGGGACAGTGTGGGTAATCAGACCTCTTTTTGAAACGACGTACCTTAACATCCGGTGTTTGACATGTAGTCTAAATAACACTCCGTAGGGGGGGGGGGGCTCTTGAACTCCTCCCTCGAGGAAGAGGCCCTTCGTGGAGCAAGGCTGCTCCTTTACATTTTTACAAGACAAGACCCCCCCCCTTCCCCCCCTCCTTCTCCCCTCCCATAGCCTTAACAGACTTTTGGGGCAAGTGCTGTTAGCGAACACCTGTGAAGACCGGCACGGTACACGATGGGGCGCGGTAGGTGGCTACCATCTCACCCGACCGCCTTTGTCTCCCCAATGGCGAAGGTTAACACTCTACACCCAGGTACTCATTTGTGGCCGATTCGACGTAAGGGAGGCCCGCGACCGGTTCAGATAATCCGTCACTGATGATGGCCGTGAGCGAGAATGGAACTCGGGGCGCGAAGTTCGTAGCACAGTTAGTGCGCTAATAACCACTACATTACCGCTCCCCTGACATGTTCACAGACACACCTTGACGCTTACCCCGCGTGTGAACACGAAGCAAGGCCTTCGTTTCATCGCCTTGTAACTGTCCGCGTTTACAATATTAATTCACGATTCAAATACCAATGAACTCGTTCCACGCCGCACGCGCCCGATGATTGCTAAACACGTTCCACGTGCTGCGCCAAGAAATTCACGCTGTCTGCGTCACATGGAACAAGTGCGCGCACACATGCACACTGAGATCTCAATCTTAACTTGAATCGGTTATTTAAGCAGGCAGGGTTAATTGCTTAGCTCATCACGTGGGGACGTGTTTAGCAATTATCGGGCGCGTGCAGCGTGGAACGAGTTAATTTGTATTCGAATGGGGAGTACATTGTAAAACGCGGAAAGACGCAGCGTGGAGCTTGGGAGCCTGCGTCAATGGCTTTGACCATAACCACATCTGTATCTTGATGCTTATGTATGAACCTACACACGTAGCCAACCGTGCTAATCAAAGGTGCGGGGGAAGGACATCAAACTAAAGACACAAATACGTTCTAAAGAAATTAGTTTTCAATCCAGCTTTAGTTTGCAATCCAGCTTTAGTTTGCAATCTAGATACAACAATAACGCGAATTACGTCTCTCCCTCGTTTTGCAAACCCCGGTTTACAGCCGGGATGCAGTGTCTCATCAGCGGTCAGGCTTTGCTTGAATCAATGCTAGTGGACTGCCCGATTCGTAAGACTAGTATTTTACCAGGTAAGGCCCACTATGCTGTATAGCTATCTTTCAGAAGCGACCTGGCCCCATGTGATAGCTCAACGAAGTGGCTTGTCATGTGGAAATGTATAGCAGCCAAAACCTCGACCTGTATGTTGACTCTAAATGTGGAGGGAAAAAGCAGACGGAGAAAAATCCACGCGACCACGGAGAGAGAAAGAGAGAGACACGCAAACTCCAAATATACAGCAGCAGGAGCCAGTGTCGGGATCGAAAACACGACCTCCTGCATACCAGGCGAGGTAGTTAACATCACACCACTGTGGCGCCCTGATCATTATTTTGAGTTGTGTATTATTATACAGACAAGGACTCTCTATTTTCTTTATAGGACCCAGTTCGATGCTATTTTTTTTTTATAATACACAACTCAAAATAACCATCAACGTCACTGTGAAAAATATTCTCCACAATGACGCAAACGACTTTACTGTCGTTCCGAGGCAATCTCCCAACCATGTACTTACCAGGCTCAAACCTGCTTAGCCACATTCCGAATAAGTGGCTTGCCGTATAAAACTTCTCAAGTGTAAATTTGTCGTCAGCTAAGGCAACATGATGTTCCCCAGGTATCTTTTGCAAAGTCTCATTGCTTGGCTAAATTTATACGGTCGCTGGCTGCCCTCTACTGGATTAAAAGGCAAGCAGCATTCTTAATAATACTGACCAGTTCATAAAAAATATATATAGCGGCATTAATGTAAACTACACCTCACAACGTTGCATAATTAGCAACAGTATATATAATGTTCAGATGTTTTCAGTCAATTAATGAGTCTTTTTTTTTTTACATGTGGTAGGAAAACCGCAGCGCCCGGCAAAAAAAACCCCACGCGCGTGAGGGAGCAACGCTCTATCCCAGTGGTTCTCAACCTCCTTGCCTGGCACAACCATGATTCTGAGAAATAAATGTACGAATAATGAACGTCAATATTTTAACCAACTGTCCATTTCGTGAGGTACATCCCAACTTAGCCGGTACCCGCAATAAGATTAAAACAACTTCTACGTCACGCTCTGCACGCGTGACGTCATTTGTTCGCGCTCGTTGGTTACTCTTGGCAACCAACATTGTTAACGATCAGTGAGTTTCTAAAGGTTTCTTATATCGTTCTAATGTACCAGGTGGATTACAATGTTATCGTAGTTATTTTATATTGGCAGATTCAAACATGCTTATTCACCAATGACTCTCGTGTATGCTATCATTTCACACACACACACATTTATAAATCACCTCAACTTACCCCCCCAGGGGGTCAGAGTAACCCCCCCCCCCCCCCATTGAGAACCATTGCCCTGTCCCATACAGATGTTGGAACAGATGGAGTCCACATTTGCTGTACCGAATTCTCCTGGCACGTCAGGGTATGATTGTACCTCTTCGAAGCCTACTACGGGAAGTTTCACATTTGTGTGATTCACCAAGTGCTGAATTGCAGGCGACGTGACGACGCGGTGGCTAGGAGATGTTAACTACCTCGCCTGGTGTACAGGAGGTCGTAGGTTCGATGCCGACCCTGACGCCTGCTTCTGCTGCTGTATATTTGGAGTTTGCGTGTCCCTCTCCCCGTGGTCGCGTGGATTTTTCTCCGTGTCTGCTTTTTTCCTTCCACATCTAGATTCGTCGGGCATTCAGAGGTTCCGCCTGCTATACATTCCAAACGATAAGCCGCTTCACTGGATTATCATTTGTGGCCAGGTCACTTCTGAAACAGAGGGTGTTTCAAAAGGATGGACCCAATTTCAAAGCAGTATATTTCACGATGGCAACTTGTTACAATTACACGAAAAGTTACAAACGTTTTAATGAGTGATCAAGTTTTACTAACCATTTTATAAATGCTCTACGTGCCCTCCATCTGCTGTAAGGACAACATCGAGAGGAGAGCTGAATTCGTCCCAAACGCCTCTCTTCTCACGTTTTCCTCTGAGATGCGTGGTCGCCCTGTGCTCTTCCCCTTACATCAACAACTTGTTTCCACAAATCGCCGGCACCAACGACGAACTCTCTTTGACATTGGCGGATCAATGCCAAAACGCCGTTGAAACGCACGCTGCACCGCAATTACGGATTCAGCCTTGCTGAACTGCAGAACGCAAAACGTCCCTTGTGTTGCGGTGGGGTCACCGTCTTGCCAATGACTGAGGCTAGGGGCTGTTTGTGCGCTGGGAGAGGCATCTAGCGGTCAACATTCGAAACTCTATGCCCCGCCCTCTCTATGCCCCACCCTCTCAAGTGGTAAGAGTTTCATTCATGGGCGGTTCGTGGTTGCAGAGATATAGCGATTTCACATCGGGTCTATCTTTTTCAAACACCCTGTATAGCTCAGTGGGCCTTCCCTGGTAAAATAAAATGTTAGTTATTGGCAAATGTGTTGAGGTTTTGGTTATTTGTCATCGGACACTACTTGCTAACGCGGTATCGCCAAATAATGTTGTACTGCCACTACTAATATATCACCTGTTTTAGCGAGGAAAGTATCACCGAGTCGTAAGAATCTTATTTTAGGAGAGTCCTGCAACGTCTTCGCTGTTGAAAGAGGTGGGGGTGTGACGATTCTGCGTGCGTATTTCGCCCACCGAGAGAAGTTTGCCAAAGCAAAAACATTTTCAAGCGTCAACATTTTTGAACCACGATGGTCGGCACGCAACGGCCTTCCGACTCCTTCGAACGACATCCACGTCGAAGCAGAGCTCGCGCGTGCTCTACACTGTGGATATATAAGGCGAAGGGCGTCTGCGACAACTCGTCTGGCTTCCAATGATACGTTGCTCCATCGAGACTCAGATCGATTGATTCACTTCGTGCGAGTGTCGGAAAAGTACCCGGGGGTTGACAGATTGTGTGTTTTGAGCCACATTTTTGACCAAAAATATAGAAGTAAAAATCATCAACAAATGCGTGCAGAGTTATGTTATAATTAACGAACTCCCACAGTATCGAACCTTTAAACCACGTCACATATTTCTCCGGATTATAAGCAAACGTTGAGCGGGTGGCGTATTATGCTGTACACCGGATACTCTGCCGCACTCGGAAAACAAAGACAACGTTCACCCATATAGCCTTTAACGGGCTGTTGGGGGGAATTTCTGTATGGTGTGTGTGTGTGCCCCTGTCAAAACCCTTTAGTCATCCTCGCAGCAGCTTTTGGCTAACCCATCGAACAAAGGCGGTCACCGCATCGCGCAATTTCAGATGCGCTTCTGTGGCCGTCTGGAACGCTCTTCCTTCCGATATTAGGAAGCCACTGGAGCTGTCATCTAGATTGAAAACTAATTTCTTTATAACCGCTTTTTGTTTAGTTTGTTGTCATTCTGCTTGCACCTCCGAATACTACTGTTGGCTACGTACGGTGTGAAAGAAATCCAAACATACATAGCTAAATGCTTGGTTGGGGACTCCCCACGCCGTTACGACCGTTCTTTGACCATACTTCACCACGCTTGTCAGTGCGGATTGGTCAAGGCGGGGAGCATAGCCAACGAAAGGACTGCACATTGCAGCAATGCATTTTGCTGCCCTGCCCCTCTGCTGGCCACAATATAGCCCCGCGCAGCCACCTGTAACACCTTCGATGCATGGTGATCGCCCATTCATGTGCTAACGCTCAACCCCCTGCTTAACCCGGGTGTACACGAACGTGTCTTAAGTTGGTCAATGCACGGTCCGATTTCCCACTTGGTAAAACGACGATTACTATACGTTTATTTGACGCCATTGTACAAATCACATTACATGGAATGGCTTCAATCGACTAAATACGGTAAATTGAAACAGGGTGTTGATTATGAATACACTTACTAAGTAGCATCACACGTGCACTTGTACATCACCAATATATGCCGACACCTCAGGCGCACCGACTTTAATAGGAAAGGGAGAACCATGTCATTACTGAGGGACCAATAGGACTAACTGGTGGGAGAGAGATGGGGCGTAGGCAAAGACAACGACCCCCCCCCCCCTCCTCCCCCGCACAGCATCAACAAACTGTTGGGGCAAGTGCTGTGAGCGATGCACCTATGCAGACCGGCACGGCGCACGAGGGGGTGGGTGGGTGGGTGGCCAGCACCACGCGTGGCCTCCTTTGCCTCACCAGTGACGACGTTTACACACCGCACCAGGTACCCATTGAAGACCGGTTCAGATAATCGTCACTGGTGTTGGCCGCCGTGAACCGGGGGAGGGGGGGTCGCCAGGTTCGTAGCGTAGCGCGCTAACCGCTACGCAACTACTCCAAAGATAAAGACCCCCCCCCCCCCCGTATAGCCTGGGAAACCGCTTACATTGCCGTTCACTAAGGTAAGGTAGGGGTCACATAACACCTAGATCACTGCTATCGCTGCCAACAGCGAGTGAAAGCAGCGACTCGGTGCGTTAAAATTATTTAAAAAAAGATGTGTTGTTTCCAGCACCAAAATATCCCCCCCCCCTCCTCTAGTACCAATTTGCTCGCAAGTCACGGACAAATGTCGTGGTGGGTGGATGAGTGGATGGGTGGGCGTCGCGTGACCGCGCATAAAATTAAGTCCCGGGTCCGATCCGGCCCGCGGGCTCAGCCAGGAAGTTGCCCACCGCCCCTGAGCCCACAGAATGTTGTGGCCGCTGTAAGGTCGAGTATTCGGCTACGCCTTAGGCGTTTAAATACATATTCCAATAAAATACCGTACGTATATACGGGTTGGCCCAAAGGTCAGAACATGTACGGGTTATTATTACAATACTTATTTTAATACATCACACAGGGTTATTTAATTTATTTAATTAAATGTCCAAGCTGTCTTCCCCTTGCCTTTAATGCACGCACGAATTCTCAGTTGAAATTAATGTGGGACTTTAAAAAGATAGCTGCTGCCTTTTTTTAGCGTAACAAAAAAACAACGAATTGAACTCGTTCGTCTTGAGTCAATTTTCCTTCCATTTTAAATGTCATCTGAAAAGGAATAATAATATATTAATAATATATTAATAATTGTAATATACGAAGACAATATTAACTTAATGAACAATGAAAATGTTTTAATGTCAGTGTTCAGATAAATTAAATAGCCCTATGTGTGTCCTGACTTTTGGGCCACCCTGCAAAACACAAGCGCACGAATCAAGTAAGCGGCGGGACAGCATAAATGTACACACAGACTACAAGAGACATCGGCTGAACCTATGTCGATTAGCTGCACAAAGACAGGCAGCTTTAAAACACTACATTTAGTTACTGATGAAAGAACTGAATTAACTTCCCGAAGAAACCTCCGGCACGTGGACCGGAACGTCGGACATCATGGCGGACAGACCCCCGAAGACCCCATCGGAGCGCCGTACAGCGCAACCGTGAACACACACTTACTACGAAGTGGCTTTAAAAGCCATGCTACTTCTGACCTGGCCACTAAATATTCAGTTAAGCAAGCTTACATTTATTTATACCACAGTAAGCAGGCTTACATTTATTTATACCACACACACATGCGCAACGAAAATAATATAACTTTGGCATAAAATAATAAGTCGTAATTAAAGTACCGTAGTGGTGGCGCACTGCTAATAATAGGCATGATACGAGTTTATTCTATTGTAAGATATAAACAAAGTGTTATACATCCTCTAACAGTCATAACGGAAAGTCCTGTAGTAATGCTAATTATTGTATTCGTATATTCTTATTGTAAATAGATAACTTTAACTCAACACCACTGTACTATTATAAAATAACCATACCTGCCATTCGTCTAATCCTCAATGTTCTACCCAGTTTGTGCTATCGGTGCGGTGCCATTTGACGAGGCGAACCGCCCGTGCGGAGCTCCCAAAGCAGTGCATCTCACCCCCCCCCCCCCCCGCCCGTGTGGAAAAGAACGGCCCGTGAAGGAGACATCACAGAACTGCTTCTGAATTGCCTTCATCCACACTTTGTTCAACACATGCCAGTCAAAGCAATACACAATATATATTTTAATCTCGGAGCTGCAACATTTCGACAAGTTGGTTTTGTTGTTGTTGTGTATGCAGTGATTCGGGGTGTCACGGGGGACCAGATGTTAACTACCTCGCCTGGTATCCAAGAGGTCGTGGGTTAATTATTCACTGAGCCAAGACCATCAATTCGCTTACACTTGGGAACCCAATTTAATAAAGAGTGGTCGAAGCCTGGATTTCAAACCGGGTTCTCAGGGGTACCGGGCTCAACGCTGTGCCCTATTCAGCCATATCCAACTCAAAAAGGGGCCATCCATTTAGTGGGTACGCAAAAATCTGTCAAAACTTGACCCCTATCCCCCTCCCTGTACGTACTTTTTAACCCCCCCCCCCCCCACCTGCGTACGTTCGCTTGACGCACCCAACCCCTCCCCATCCGAAAGAACGGCCGATATTTAATCCACGCAGAAACGATCAAGGATTAATAATATTAACGTGTTTAAGCAAACAGTCCACCGCCGGCTGCATTAAATAATTAAGTGGCGTAACTTGGCCACTCATTTTTCTGAGCTGCGTGATAGCTCGAAGTCAGGGGCACGGTGGCACACAAGTGACACCTCTCTCACAGTCACACTTCTTGTCTGACAGCTGAAGAAACTGAACTGTGGCTCTTTTGATGGCCAATGTAGACAAATTATTATCGAGGCTTCACCCCCCCCCCCGTTTCCTATGCGTACGTACATTGTCAGTAGACCTCCCCCCACCATACACAAGCGTACGTATTTGGGTTAACCCCCCCTCCCCCTCCATGCGTGCGTACGTACTCAATGGATGGCCCCAAATGCCAAATCCTAGGCCCCAGAACATTTTACATTTTGTGTAGGATGGAATAAAAAGAAAATCCCCCAAAACATCAAATGTTTATCAAGCCCCTTATGGAAAAAAGTAAACAGAGAGTCGGTTGTTTAAATACAACTTGTACCAGCGCAGACATGGACATTACTCGATATTTTTGCCAAAGAGTTTTAAGTTTTCCACTGCTCCCCGATCTGTCAGTCTTGTGTACTCGGGACTAGGAACAGAAGCCCCTTTTTTTGAAGGCGTGGAAAGTAAAAATCCAGCGCGACGCCGCCGGTGGCCAAAGCCAAAATAAATTCTGAGCCTTGGCTTGGTCCTCCTTTTCAATCTCACGCCCCAGGCTGGCATTTGAATGTGGTCATCGCGCAATTTCCGAAGGGCGTTGCATGAACCCTTACATGCCAGCCCTTGGCTAAGAGCAGAAACATCGCGGAGATAAAATACGCAGTCGAAGGGAGGGGGGGTACCTAATTAACAGCGTTTAAACAAAAATAAAGTCATTCAAAATGTGCTATTGGCATTATAATGTATATGTACAGCCACACTCTCAGTGACGTTATCCCCCCCCCCCGCCATAGCAAACCACCCATCCTAACCACCACAACTACCACCAACCACACCCCACAACTCAATGTAGGGGTTTCGCTCACCTGTTTGTGGTCAACTGGCAAGGGAGAGGGGGGATTTGTATATCCACTGCTGGATGAGGGCCTCCCCACAACAAGCAGGTAGTGCGAGTTATCTAACCGTACTGCATCACGCTGGTCAGTGAGGGTTAAGTGAAGCTGGGGAGGAGATATGTGGGAGGATAGAAGTACAATACAGCAATTGGATTTTGCATAGTCCTGCATCGTGTCACAAGACAAATACATTTTCAGTTTGTAATTTTCACATACAGTAGTGGTCTACCCTGTCAGAGAGTGGCCTCTGGCAAATGGCATCAGAGAACTACATCCGAGGTCCCTTCAATTGCCTCCTTTTCCACAATCGGTGGGCCTTCCCACAATGCCTTGCACAGTGATCGTCGCATGGCAGACACAACAGAAGAGCGCCAATGTGGATTTCATGGAGAGACCATGAAAAAAAACGTGTTATATTATCACAATCAAGGCGCATAATTATCAATCACGCAAACTCCGGTCATCCTCGCAGTGGCTTTTTACGGACCATCGAACAAAGATGACCGCTGCATCACGTGCTTTCAGATGCACTTCTGCGGCCATCTGGAACGCTCTTCCTTCCGATATTAGGAAGCCAAGCACATTGAAATCATCTAGACTGAAAATTAATTTCTTTAGAACTGCTTTTTGCGTTTAGTTTGTTGAACTTTCCCCGCACGTCCAATTAGCACGGTTGGCTACGTACGGTGCGAAAGTTCAACATACAATCAGCCATGATCTATCCACTGCTGGATGAAGGCCGCTCCGCTTCCACCCCCGCTACTATCTCTCACAATTTCGCGATGCAACGCTGGCGAGATGTTAACTTCCCCGCCTAATGTACAGGAGACCGTAGGTTCGATTCCGACCCCGACTGCCTGCTGTATATTTGGAGTTTGCATGTTCTCCCCGTGGTCGAATGGATTTTTCTCAGGATCTTCCGGTTTTTCCTCTCCACAGTTAGAAACACTAATTTACAGTATTTGGCTGCTATAAATCTCCACGTGATGAGCCGCTTGGCTGAGCTATCCTTTGTGAACAGGTCGCTTCTGTAAAAAAAGAGATATATAGCTCAGTGGGCCTTGTCTCGTAAAATAAGACATCGTTTGGTTTAACAGTTACGTCCATCTGGCCGCCTGCACATGACCCGATTTCATTGCCGCTGCCCTGCCCACGGCAGACGTCCTCTCGGGTCGCGTTCCCTCCCTTTGACTGCCGCCCCCCCCCCCCCCCCCCCGTTGATCTCGACCTCCGGCCACCAACCCTCCCCTCCAAACGACGGCGTCTTGCCCAGGAACCACTCGAATTACCTAAGCGGCCAAAAAGGAGATTTGGCCTCTTGCGAACTCGTTCCCCAAACGCGCGTTGTCCACTCTTCCCGTGTCTCAGCGGAACTCTTCCCGTGTCTCAGCGGAACTCTTCCCGTGTCTCAGCGGAACTCTTCCCGTGTCTCAGCGGAACTCTTCCCGTGTCTCAGCGGAACTCTTCCCGTGTCTCAGCGGAACTCTTCCCGTGTCTCAGCGGAACTCTTCCCGTGTCTCAGCGGAACTCTTCCCGTGTCTCAGCGGAACTCGATCTATGCACCGCTGCACGCTTAGTTGCGCACTTTTCAGCCTTTGTTCCAGCTTCTACGAGAAAACTTTTTTGTGCTTTTTTCGTTTTGGTGCCATTTCTTAATTTGTTAATTTATGGAAAAAAAAATGCTTCGTAGGACGAGTTTTATTTTCTTGGCATGTATGTGTTAGGCTTCTTTCGCGCTGTACTTAGGCAGCCGCTTATATTGGATTTGGTCCTTATATATAATTAATGTACAGCGTTGTGGGCTGCTGTTAGCATGAATGCTGCTATATCAAATCAATGTATTATTATCAATGTCTGTTTGTCTGATTCATGTTCTAGCAGATGATGTATGCTGATTAAATACGTTTTCCTTCAGGACTCCAAACTCAAACCACCTGTTATGATATACAAATATAAAATATATACGATACCTTAATACACACACAATGTATGATATGCCGTAGTGGTGTTTTAAAAAGTTCAGCGATCGTGCTACTATTTGCTAAATGTTTACCATTTCACAGAATTATTCCTTATCACGTTTGTTCTGAAACGCATCACCAACCCCCCCCCCCCAAACTAATTCAGCACTTATTTGTTGGAAGTTTGAAAAGCTTCGAAATCAGGGATTAATTTTAGCCGGGTCTGTCTGACGCAGAATATATTCTCTCGCGATCGGTACCACCACCTCTCGCTTCGGCTGTGGCCATTCGCCACGTACCACCAACTCCAGTTCTACGGGGCGACCCTAAAAATACGTGCGAAATTAATCCTCGTTTCGAACTGACATGGAAACTATATACTGTGTGTATATATGTAAAAAAGAAATATTCCGCGAATTACGCAGCGAGTGGCAACCGGGGGTGATTTGTGACTCCTGTTGGAGGCAGCGGTGAACGTTTCCTAGCTGCCTCGAAAATACAAACCGCGATCCCAGCCGCAAAATTATTAATTGACCTTGCAAGGCCACACGCGGCGCAGACATGAAGCGTGAGCTTTGGAATCTCGCCATCACTCGCAGGACTTTTTAACATACACCTGGTGTAGGGCAGTGGGGTAACGAACGAAGGAGACTTCGATTCCTCGGCGCTCGCGTGTTTTTCCCCTCTTAGCAACCACGGACAAACGAGCGGCACGGTAACACAGAAACAAACTTAAGTGTGTGTGCTGCCTGCTTCTGCGTGCATCGCCGCCAACGGCACTAGTCCGCTTGGTGACGAGATGTTAACTCCCTCGCTTGGTATGCAGGAGGTCGCGGTCGCGGGTTCGATCCCGACCTTGCCGCCTGTTGTATATTTAGAGTTTGCATGTTCTATCTCCCAGTAGTCGCCTGATTTTTTTTCTCCGGGTCTTTCAGTTTTTCCCTCCACATGTAGAAACATGCATTTAGAGTATTTGACTGCTATAAATTTCCACGTGATAAGCCACTTCGTTGAGCTATAATTTGTGGCCATGTCACTTCTGAAAAATAGCTACATAGCTCAGTGGGCCTTACCTGGTAAATAACAAAATAGTTTATGGAGTGCCAGAGATAATTTGATGTCGTAGGCTTATGCCAGCAATGACGTATCTTAGGAGCTGCTCATCACTATCATCAGCCAGGATCTATCCACGAAGGCTTACACGAGCCGTCACAATCTCTCGCCGGGCTTGAGATGCAACAACTCACCCAGCTGCTACCACACGAGTCCATCTACAGGCTGTCCATAAAAATTGCAATGGTTATGCATTCTTACTTGAGGGAACCCGTTTCCTTTCAGACATCGTCACTGGGTATCGAACCAAAAGTTTCCAAAACACAATGGCATCTACGATGTACTTTGAGATTCCCACAATAGCAGAAAGTTGGTGAACAGCGGTCATTCCCATCGCACTCGTCACACTTTTAGTCCCGTTTATCCGGCCAAACGTATTGGATGAACACTCGGTAATGGAAAAAAGAAAAACGGCCTTAGATAATTCCTCCACGGTTTGCCGGGCAACAGACCAGACAAGCCAGAACCAAAACAGCACAATCTGAAACGCTTGCCGTGGTACCAACCATCCCTTTCCTCCCCCACCACCATCACCGCCACCCGCCCACACAAGTCCTAAGTCCTGCCCGCACGCACATGTGCTGCCCCCCCCCCCCCCGCCCCCCGCTCTCTCAGAAGTCCTCGGAAGTGATGAAGGCATAGATCTTGGCGAGGAACGTCGTGAACGTGCCCTGGCGGAAGAGCCGCATCTCCACGTTGAGCAGCAGGTCCCGGGGGCTGTCGGGCGCGCGCTGCATGTACACGACGCCCGTGTACGCGTTCATCTTGCGCGTGGCGAACAGCCCCTCGTGGTTGCCCGCCGTGAGGCCCAGCGTGATGGTGTCGCCCGCGTAGGCGGGCGACGGGCCGATGCGGAAGATGTTGGCGGGCAGCGGCACGGTGCGCGGGAAGCTCAACTGGTAGTAGGTGATGCGAACGGGCGAGCTGGCACAGTCCTGCGGGTCGGCGCACGACATTCGTTCACAGCGACTGGCAGAGGGACGTGGGAGGGACACGGGAGAGATGACACGGGAGAGATGACACGGGAGAGACAGACGGTCATGGACGGGGGCAATGGAGTGACATCACCGAGAGCAGTGGATGGTGAAGTATGGCTGAATAACATCCCCCCTCCCTCCACCCATGACCAACGTAGTGTATGGAGGCCGTCATCCAGCAGTGGATTAACTCGGAGGAGAATTATGTCAGAGACAGCAGTGTTGGTGGCAGGAGGAGAGTGAAGTATGGTCATTTAACCAACATGAGGCCTTCATGCAGCAGTGGATTTACAAACAGCTGTAAATGATTACTTGTTCCATCATCTTTCTTATGATTATGAACAATTAAGCCTATGACTAAATAAACCCGGAATGTACCCATTCTCTTTAAAATCTCGGACACTAAGGAGGGATGAACCTGGATAACGCTTGTATTGGGCAACCACCATGCATTACAGGCGCTATAGACTTTGCGGCTACAGTGGGCAGCAGAGGGCAGGACAACAAAATCCATTTGTATCCCGTGCTTCCATGCTCCCACATCTTTGCTATCACAACTTCACCAACCCCACGCTGACCGGCGTGGTGAAATATGGTTCAAATAACCCTCACTGCCTGCGCGGCACAGGTGGAGGGGGACAGTCCTCATCCGCCAGGGGCTTTACAAGATGCCGTATGCATGCGCACGCAGGTGCAAGCGAAAGGTCAACAAACAAATAAAAAAAAATACTTGACACACCCGCCTTAAAACGGACACAAGCGGAATACGAGGTCTGTGCCGACGGGCGGAGGCAAATGTCACGTGGGCAAAGTCGGACGGACGTCGGATCGCCTACTTCTCTGCGGAGCGGCGGTAGTTGGACGGACAATGGTAGGAGAGGCAGCGGAATCCGCCCTGCATGTTGAAGCAGTTTTCAGATGACGAGCAGTTGTGAGTGCCGGTGCCACACTCGTCCAGGTCTGCACACGCACGCGCACGAAGAAAAGAGTGGTGGCGAAACGGTCAGCGCGTTGTGCTACGAACCCGGCGACCCGAGTTCGATTCCCGCTTATGGCCGTCAACACCAGTGAAGATCATCTGAGCCGGTCCTGGGCCTCCTCCAAGTCGACTCAGCTTCAAATGAGTACCTGCTGCGGTGTGTAAACATCGTCACTGGTGAGACAAAGACGGCTGGGCGCGGTGCTGGCCACCCACTCCCCTCGTGGGCCACAGTTCATAGCTGCTACTCGCAAAAAGTGTTTTGTCCCAAAAGCCTGTTAAAGGCTATACGAGGGATATTTGTCTTGCGTGTGTGCGCGTGTGTGCGCGTGTGTGCGCGTGCATGCTCACCCAGGCAGGAGCGCCCGTTGGGCGACATGGTGTAGCCATACGCGGGGCAGTAGCACTCGAAGCTGCCCGGCACATTGGCACAGCGGTACGCGCAGAGCCCGCCATTACTCCCGGGCAGCGAGCACTCGTCAACGTCTGCGGGAAACAGGCACGTGCACGCACGCGTGCACAGGACGGTACACGCACGTGCAACGATTGTGTGAGTAATGACAGCGCGTACATACACGGTGCATATTTGTGAGAGCATTCACATGCCCGCACGTTGCTACTGCTACTCCCTGCTCCTGCCCCACAGCTATGACCAGACTGACGCCAAACCACTGTAACTACCACCTTTTCACTACCCCTACCACTACCCATAACCCTACCCCAACCCCTATCACTACCCTTATCGCGACCCCTCTTCAACTACTCCAACCCGTCCTCCTAACCATCACCATAACTAACACACAAACACTTTTAATAACCCTTCTCTTGATTGCAACCACTGTCATCTTAAATACAATTGTGTCGTAAAGCGCGTCGGATTATGGCGCTATATAAACTAAACTATTTTTTTATTTTACCAGGCAAGGCCCACTGAGCTATACAGCTCTTTTCAGAAGCGACCAGGCCACAAATGATAGCCCAATGAAGTGGCTTATCATGTGGAAATGTATGGCAACCAGATACTCTAAACACGTGTTCATTCTAAATGTTGATGGAAAAACTGGAGGACCCGGAGAAAAATCTACGCGATCACGGAAAGAACATGCAAATATACAGGCGTCTAAGTCAGGGTCAAACCCAGGACCTCGTACATACCAGGCGAGGTAGTTAACATCTCGCCACCGTGGCGCTACAACTTTACAAAAATGTTGCATAACTGCCACCTAACAAGAAAATTCCATGTGACCATGGGAATAGAGACACGCAAACTCGAAACATAAAGCAGACGTCAGGGTCTGGATCGAACCCACAACCTCCTGAATACCAGGCGAGGTAGTTAACATCTCTCCATCCTGGCATCAATCAGGGCAGGCGGCAGCGCCGCGATCTCCCGTGACGAGCGGCTCATCCACGTCGTCGCACCGTACACGACGGGACCGCGCGTCGCCTCTCCCATGGGGGGGCCAGGGGGCCGGCGGGCCGGGTGGGCCGGCGCTGACCTTCGCAGGTGACCCCATCGACCTCGCTGGGCTGGAAGCCGCGGCGGCAGTAGCACTGATAGGAGCCGATGACGTTGGCGCACTCCTGGCTGCAGGGGCTCGACTCGCACTCGTTTGTGTCTGCGAGCGAGAGTGGCAGAATCGCGATGACGGCAGCGACATCGAGGACAGAGTTAAAGCTTCAAGGTTTCTTTTGTTCGTGGCCAAGTGAGAGAGGTCGAGAGGAACGGGGTGAGACTCTCGTTCACAAGAGTGACCCCCCCCCCCAACCCCCCAGGGGGCTGTCGAAATGTTGACGAAAGGAAAACAAAGAAAAGGATATCAGGACATAAAACACAAACTGCATCACACGAGGAATAGAAGGTGCAGTGATGCCCCAATTTACGTTCTCCCCTTTTACGTCGTTCTGCAAATACGCGGTCACTTTATTATTAACACCGCAACCTGATTTGCAGCGCCTCAATCCACACTTACGTCGCTGACAGGGTCATCCGTCCTTTGTCGTATCGGTCGCCTCCACCTACCCTCTAAATCGCTTTGATTGACGTCGTTCCGAGATTCGTCGTTGCACCGATCAGGAATGCATCCCTGACGTGAACTAGGATGTTACCGTATATCGATATTACACAAACACAATTCCCCGCAGCGTAAATTGGCTCGGGGCAGATTGCCTCCGGATTGAACGCAGCACGAATTACAGAACTAGGCTGCACAAACGTTAAACATCAAACATATATGGGGTGACTATTGCACTAATATGTAAATAAACAAGGATATATGTCAAATGCAATTGCCAGCGAAGTTACTGTCATAGAGTTCTCCCCAGTAGCATGGACAACATTCCCCCCCCTGCTGCCACACAGGCTGCTGTGACAGGCGGGTGCAGTCAAGTCTAGTGTAAATAAGTATTCCACAAATATTCAGCTAGGGGTTGAATTAATACTTGTTCCTACCAGTGAACATTAGTTCGCCACCATTTATTGTTGTATCTGGGCAAAGGTTAGGGTTTAGAGATTAGGGGGCTAGGGTCAATGTTTAGGGTTAAGGGTTAGGGCTATGGTTTAGCATTCTGTGCGACATCAATTCGGAATATTGCTTCCTCGGGTGAAAAAATGTTAAGTGGGGAAACATATCGGCTCTGACACTGGTATGGCATGCCATGTGGTAATAAGCTGAGCACCACAACTGTCAGCCTTTGTCTCCCTAGTGCTGATGTTCACACACCATACACCAGGTACTTATTTAGAGCGGCGTCGAACTTGGGGAGGCCCGGATCCGGTAATGATATCACTCACCACTCACGTTAGCCGTGACCGTGAATCGAACATGGCTAGCTGGTTTCGCAGCAAATTGCGCTTACCTCAATACCATCGCCCCTCAAGATGAACACTCACACACACACAAATCCCTCGTATAGACTTAACAGATTGTTTGGGCAAGTGCTGTTAGCGAGCACCTATGAAGGCCGGCACGGCACACGAGGGGGTGGTTGGCCAGCATCACGCCCAGCCGCATTTGTCTCCCTAGTGGCGATGTTTACACATCACACCAGGTTCTCATTTGAGGCCGAGTCGACCTAGGGGAGGGAGGCCCAGGACCGGTTCAAATAACCGTTACCGGTGTTAGTCATGAGCAGGAATCGAACTCAGGCCGCCAGGTTCGTAACGCAGTGCACTAACCGCTACGCTACTGCTCCACTCACACAAACGCACAAAGATCCCCCAAATAGCCTTAACAGACTGTAGGGGCAAGTGCTGTTAGCGAGCACCTATGAAGGCCGGAACGGTACACGAAAGGGTGGGTGGCCAGCACCACGCCCGACCGCCTTTGTCTCCCTAGTGGCAATGTTTACACACCGCACCAGGTACTCATTTGAGGCTGAGTCGACCTAGGGGAGGCCCGGGACCGGTTCAGATAATCGTCACTGGTGTTGGCCGTGAGCGGGAATCGAACCCGGGTCGCCGGGTTCATAGCGCAGCGCGCTAACCGCTACACTACCGCTCCCCTCACACACAAACGCACGCACACACACAGACCCACACACGCATACACACGCGCACACACACACACGTGTACGTGTATAGGACGGCGTGCCACAGAATCATCGTCGCGTGCGGCCGTGCCTCCCGGCAGTGGGAATCTCTCTCTCTCTCTCACCTTCGCAGGTCTTGCCGTCGGTGCCCAGCTGGAACCCCCTGCTGCAGCTGCAGTGGTAGGAGCCCGGCACATTCTCGCACGTGTGGCTGCATAGCCGCCCTGGGTACTGCCTGCACTCGTTGATGTCTGCGCAGAGGCGAGAGGGGGCAGAGGAGAGGCCTCGTCGATCGCCACGACTGTACGGATGGACTGACCCTCACGTGCGAGAATAATCGTTGTCTCCCAGGAAAGGTCAAAATTAATGAGCTATTAAACGAATTTTTATTTTACCAGGTAAGGCCCACTGAGCTATGTTGCTATTTTTGAGAAGCTACCTGGCCACAAATGATAGCGCAACGAAGTGGCTTATCACGTGGAACTTTAAAGCAGCCAAATACTTCAAACGCACGTTTCTAAATGTGGAGGGAAAAAGCCGGAGGACTCTGGAGAAAAATCCACGCGCCACGGGGAGAGAGACATGTAAACTCCAAATATACAGCAGACGTCAAGGTTGAGATCGAACCCACGACCTCCTGCATACCATGCGAGGTAGTTAACATCTCGCCAAAGCCATATGTTAATAATGGGGGGCGCGGGGGAGGGGTGGAGACGGGGGGGGGTGGAGGGGGGCCTACCTCCCATATTAATAAGGGGGGCCCACCACGTGGGCGGCTGCTGCTGCTGCTGCGTGGACACGGGCGGCGCGATGTAAATAGCCGGGCCCCGTCGTCTCGACCTGCCCCGCACCGGGTAGAGGTGCCCCACCCCGATGTTGAATATCACAGCGATGGCGAGGAGCGCAACGTACCCACGCAGGTGCGTCCCAGAGTGTCGTAGTAGTAGCCGCTGGCGCAGTTGCAGCGGTAGCTGCCCGGAGTGTTTTGGCACTGCTGGCCATCGCCACACTGGTGCGCACCCGTTTGGCACTCGTCCACGTCTGTTACGCACGCGCACACAACGACAAAAATCCCCCTGTGACAAAGATCCCCCGTGTAGTCTTAACAGACTGTTGGGGGCAAGTGCTGTTAGCGAGCAGCAACCTATGCAGGCCGCCACGGCACATTCTTATTTGAGGCTAAGTCGACCTAGGGGAGCTCGAGTTTCAAGTGTATTTTTTTTTAACCAGGTGAGAACTCAAAGAGACCGGGAGAGAGTCTAATTTGCAAGAGTGAGTGCCCCGGGTCAATACAAATTTACAAAAGCAAGAACACAATCAAATAGAAATCAGGGCAAAAACAACTGCGCCATAGGAGAAATCGGAAATATTGCATGTAAAAACATAAAGCAATGTTAAATTATTAGTTCCGTGTAGCCGTCATGAGTCAACTCGGGGAAGATCACCATTCCACACAATGCGAGATCAATCCCGATGAAGTGTGCAGAGCTGAATGGAGTTCAAAAGAACTCGCAAACAAACACTTTGAGAAAGACTCCACGCAGACGATCCCCGGGTTTGATCTTAAACGAAGCTCATGGTCCACCCTTAACCGCATCCGCACAAACCATGGCAGATACTGATACCTGATGCACAAATGGAAACATACAAACTCTCCAGTGTGCGATTGGTCAACCAGAACAGACCGTGCAAAATATAAGGACGCAATACCCGATCCACAAATACGAAGGAGACATCACGGCGATGCACTCCGCTGCTCCTGACGCGGTTATTCTGGCTTGACCACCTGGATGTGAAATCGTAGTCGTTCCTCTGCATCTCCATCAGCAGCCGAACAAAAGAGGATCTTTCCGCACCGGATCACGCCGACCGGGGTACTCACCGACACAGCGGCCTCCGTCAGGGCTGGCGTGGTACCCTCGCCCGCAGTTGATGATGTTCCTTTGGCAGGTGAAGGACCCCACAGTGTTGATGCAATTATAGCCCAGCTGGCAGATGTCCAACTGCGTCGTGCACTCGTTGATGTCTGCCGGGAGTGAAAGGTCGTTAAAAAAAAGTGTTTTTACCTAACAAAAAATTCAAGACAAAGATCCCCCGTATAGCCTTTACTGGACTATTGAGCCAAGTGCTGTTAGCAACACGGTCTGGGATTGCTCTCCAATGGTCGTGGAGATGCAGAGCTTTCACTTGTTCGAGATGGCCGAGTTGCGCAGAGATCACCGCTGAAATCATGGGTTTGAATCCAGGCAGCTGTCGGCGATTGAATCGGGTTCACAGGTGCAGTGAGTTGATGGTCTCAGCTCAGTCACCAATGAGTGTACAAAAAAAATCCCTCACGTTAAATTTGGTTCCGCACAACAATTGCACCGATTCCAGCTTTGAAGAATGAAATATCGATTTGACTGTCAAACAAGGAACACATTACTCTCAGTGACACAGTGGGTGGGAAAGTTGTTCCCTCTACTTTGTCAACTAGTGGTCACTTAAATGGATCTCAGAGGTAGCTCTGCAGTATCCGCTTCCGTGGGCCGTTCCTCCAAGACACAAGACCTGCGCTGCTCTGCGCGCGATCCGAAACAGATCCCTCGTCGCGAGGCGCTTTACACCGTAACCGGGGATAAATTGTGGAACGTCATTTTTTGCAATTTACTCTATGAGAACGCCGAACTTCTTTTGCACCGTACGTAGCCAACCGTGCTCATCAGAGGTGCAGAGAGTGTGGCGGGGGGGGCGGGGGGGTGCTAGCGGGGCGTGGGCAGGAGGGGGGGGGGGGGGGGGGTTAGGCGCCGCGTCTCACCGATGCAGCTGCCCAGCGCATCCTGCAGGAAGCCGGCGCCGCACTCCTCGCGCGGGCGGCAACGGAACGAGCCCAGCGTGTTCTGGCACTTCAGCTCCTCGCCGCAGTTGTGTGTGCCCGTCTCGCACTCATCGATGTCTGCAGGCGCCCGCGCGTAACGACAACGAGGGCAATGACGGCGATCGTGACAACGCGCAGTCATTGGCACAGCACCGCGATTGCTTTGCTCGCGCCACTGCTGGCGGAAGGGGCCTCCACCAGAGGAGGCTGTAGAGAGCCCCCCTCTAGAGGGCAATTGGCTTGGATGAGCAGAATCAGAGTCTTTGCTTACACTGGAGTAATCCGATGAGCTTTGAAGCTCTTTTCAGAGATGTCCACGAGGGGCGGGTTTATATGTATGTATATTCAACTTTTGTAGCGTCCATACGTAGCCAACCGTGCTAATCAGAGGTGTGATTAGCGCGGTTGGCTACGTTTCAGCAAGATATCGGGGTGCCCACACTTGACCCAACTGCACGCGACCTGACCGTCGACTAAGTGTGGTGTATCCGTTTAAAATGCTGGGTGGGGAGAGATGGAGCTGCAATTTAAGAATCATGCACCATCATTTCAACTGGCATGCCAGGAGAGGAAACGAACCGACGACCTCTGGATTGCAAGTTCAGTGCGCTGCTCACCGTTACGCCACGAGGGCATCCAAAACTAATAATAATCATAATAACGATTTATAATTATAATATACCAGAATTGTGTAAAGAAGATGTTTTTGTTTTTAATCAGTGAATGTCCCCTGCTATGACATACGGATCAGAAACATGGACATTGACAAAGAAAACGGAATTCAAAGCTGATAGGTGTACAAAAAAGCACGGAAGGATGCACGTTTGGAACTACACCGAGGCCGGAAGAGGAACACATGGAGGATTTGCGAACATAAGCAAGTCAGAGACATCACGATGACTGTCAAGAAACATCAGCGGGCTTGGGCGTGACGTTTCGCTGGAGGGGACGACGGCGACGACCGGTGGTCGAGACTAACGACGGAGTGGGAACGCGGTTCGAGAACGCGGTTCGAGATCACGTCCCCCGCGGAGATGGAGCGAAGCTCGTGCTTGAGCTGCCCCACTGTCGTTCGAAGGCCGTTCACACCAATCTCCAGGTAGACCGATCTCTGACTCGGGGGGGGCGCCGATGTGCAATCTGACATCCTCAACCAGTTGCGTCGAACCAATGACAATGGTGACAACAACAACGACGACGACAATGGCAATGACGACAACGATGACGATGACGACGATGCCTGAAGAAAACCCCCACACGCACAAGGGGACATCAGCGGACGTCGTCGGTGGCGGCTGCCTGCGCGGAGGGTGGGGGCAGGGGTAACTTGCCCTGGCAGTGGTTGAGCTCGGTGAGCTCGTAGCCCGTGCCACAGCTGATCTCGCGCTGGCAGCGGAAAGACCCGGCCGTGTTGATGCAGCGCTGTCCCTCCTGGCAGTGGTGCTCGTCCGTCAGGCACTCGTTCACGTCTGTGCTCCGCCCGTCGGAGCGGGGGGGGGGGATGGAACGGAAATTATTTCAACCTCGCAGTAAAAATCCATTTGCATTCCACGCCTCTGATAAGCTATGAAGCTCTTTTTCACATAAGTCAAGGGTCAAACCCGTAGGAGGTGGCAAACCTAACAGGCACCCATCCACCAATAGACTGGCCATGGTGTTATACGTTTAATATATATGTTTTTATTTCGTTCCCTGATAAACCTGGCGAGTGCTTGCATGGGTGACCACCAGCAATAACAGCATGTGGGACTATGATGCAGACAGCACAGGGCAGTGCGAAACAAAACCCTGTGCTGTACGGGGTCTGTGCGAATTGTACGTATGTTGAACTTGTTTTGCACCGTACGTAGCCAACCGTGCTAATCGGAGATGTGGGGAATCTTGATTGCCATGAGTGCTGTAATCGCTGTGATGATGCCTCCCTTCTTATATATAGATATCTCGGTGAGAAGTTGCTGAAGGAGGGAAGCGTAGACGCGGGGGGCACAAAAGTACTGCAATGCTGTGATGCGCCCAAGCCGCCCACCTTCACAGCTCACTGCGTCACTCCGGAGCCGGTAGCCGATGTGACACGCGCACTGTGCCCCCGTGCTGGCTTCAACGCACTTGTGGGCACACGTTTTTCCCAACGCTGAAAGAAAGAGAGAGAGAGAGACATTCACCTGTATCATCATCATTGTCAGTAACGGTCTATGCACTGCTGGATGAAGGCAAGGGTTTCCCCAAATGACAATCTTCGCGACGGATTCAATCCTGATATTAAAATACAAGTTAACTCGTTCCATGCTGCATGCGCCTGATGATTGTTGAAGACGTCCTAACGTGACGCACTGAGCAATTGGCGCCGTCTGCGTTAATAGAGCCGATTCATGTGAAGATCTCAGTGTGCGTGTGTACGACAGTGTGCGCGGGGGTTAGCGCGCTGCGTTATCAACCCGGCGACACGAGTTCGATTCCCGCTCACGGCCACCAACACCAATGATGATTATCTGAACAGGTTCCTGGGTCTACCCGAGGTCGACTCGGCCTCAAATTAGCACCTCGTGCTTGTGTGTAAACATCGCCGCTAGGGAGACAAAGGCGGGCAGGCGTGGTGCTGGCCACCCACCCCCCTTGTGTGCCGTGCCGGGCTTCATAGGTGCTCACTAACAGCACTTGCCCCAACAGTCTGTTAAGGCTATACAGAGGATCGTTGATCTTTGTCCTTGTATGTGCACGTGTTCCATGTGATGCAGACAGCGTTAGCCGTTGTATTTTTGTGTCAACGTCTAAGTTTCGGATCCATATATCATCGCAGAGAGTGTGCACTCATTAAACCCTTTCATCGTCGAGGCACGCCGGTATACGTCGCTTTTTAATTTGAGCGATTTTTTTAAAGTCCATTTTACTCACAATATTGACTGATGTGTGCCCTGAGGACACACATCAGCCTGGGTACGCGGCGGCGAGATTGGTAGTTTAACTTTCGTGTTGTGGCTTCCCGTAATGATGATGGGAAAACATCTATGAAAGTCTGGGGTGGGGGTGCTCGCACGCACCGTGACACTTGTCCAATTGCTGTTGGCTGGCCGGCACGTCGGGGTCATCCCTCCATTCGTTCTGCTTCTGGAACTGATCTCCTCCTTAAAAAAAAAACAAAGGGTTTCATAATCATCGCACCTCCAATTAGGTACAGTTGGCGACGTACGGTGCGAAAGAAGTTCAACATACGTACGTAAACAGACACCAGGACAGGGTGACACCACAGCAGACAACAAAGGCAAAGATTAACCCCCCCCCCCACACCGTATAGCCAACGCAGGCTGTTGGGGAAAGTGCTGTTAGTGAGCACCTATGGAGGCCGAAACAGCACACAAGGGAGCGGAGTAGCCAGCACCATGCCTGGCCGCCTTTGTCTCCCCAGTGGCGATGTTTTACACACCCGCAACAGGTACTCGTTTTGAGGCTGAGTCGACCTAAGGGAGGCCCAGGACCGGTTCAAATAACCGTCACTGGCATTGACCGTGAAGCAGGAACCTAACTCGTGTCGCCGGGTTCATAATGCAGTGCGCTAACCACTACACTACTGCTCCCTTAGCAAACAACAGGACCACACCACAGACAACCCCAACTTCATAATCACAATAATAATAAATGCAAATTCTCATCTATGATTGTTGCGAGTCGGAGTTGATTATGGTGTCGATTGGGAGGTGAGATTCCTGTGCGTTAGAATAGACGCCAAGTGCGACTGAGGATTTGACGCCAAGTGCGACTGAGGATTTGTAAACCCATCATGAGTACGGATTTGCGTGCGGTCGTCAATTTCCTGACAGGGTCTTGCGGGACATGGACCTCAGCTCACACCAATCACGAGACTTTATAAAGAAAAAAATCAATATATGTTGAACTTCTTTCGCACTGGACATAGCCAACCACGCTAATCGGAGGTTCGGGGAAAGAACAACAAGCTAAACACATAAAGCAGTTCTAAAGAAATGAGTTTTCAATCTAGAATGAGTTTTCAATCTATACACACACATCGTGGAATACAATCGCACAACGGTCGGCACCCGACACTCAGATCTCTGAAGTTAAACGTTTCCCGTTCTGAGATTCGATTTGATCCAGTTAGGAATCGGAATAACTGATGACGTACAAGTATGCCATCGGAACGGGTTCAGCAAGTTTGACGCAATGGTCCTTTTTCATATAGCGCATTGTGAATGAATCGGAATCAGAATATGTATCTATACTGGAGGAATCCGATGAGCTATAAAGCTCTTTTTCACAGATGTTCAGTAGGGGCGGGTAAGAACGTTACAAATAACCCAAACACATTAAAATAAAACTAAACCATTCCCATCCTACCAGGATGAAGCAGCGCCATTGCCCAAAGCCACAGTGTTATTGCCGAATGTGCCGAGTTCATTTTCGTTGCAAGTGTGAATTGTGAGATTGCAATCGTGGAGCTATTGGTCACGCACGTTCCGCCGTGCTGTTCTGTCCGCTGGCGCAGCAGGTGCGGTACACGAGGCTGCACAGCTGACCCAGGCCCTGCAGATCTGTACAGGCGAGGCCCTGGCTCTGGGTCTTCAAGCCCAGCAGGCAGCAGTCGCAGCACGGCTGTTTGTGTACAGAGAGGTGAGCACAAAGACAAAGATTGCCCTAGTATAGCCTTAACAAACTGTTGAGGCAAGTGCTGTTAAAGCGAGAACCTATGAAGGCTGGTACGGCACATGAGGGGGTGGGTGTCCAGCACCACGTCTGGCCGCCTTTGTCTCCCCAGTGGCGATGTTTTTACACACCGCACCAGCTACTCATTTGAGGCTGAGTCGACCCCAAGGAAGGCTCAGGACCGGTTCAGATAATTGTCACCGGTGTTGGCCGTGAGCGGGAATCGAGCCCAGGTCGCCAGGTCTGTAGTGCAGCTCGTTAACTGCTACACTACCGCTCCATGCACACACACACGCACCAAATAAACCCAACCACAATCAAGTTGTCAACTGCACAATCGTTATCGCCACTGTGCCAAAGAAACTGCCACGGCGGACTCGGGTAAAAGCTTTCATAGACACTGTCTGAGCAACAATGCGTTGTTCAGTTTAACACGTATCAGGCTTTCACGACCAATATTATCCACGACAGAGGTTTTTTTTGGGTTAGATCGCGTAAATATAAATGTGTCGTTAAACCCACCACCACCCGATACAGCCAATTTAGAAATGTTTGTCAAATAAACAAAACGTGCCAATTAGTTACCAGTTCAGCACACCGATATGTTGGAGAGTAAACCCACAACATTTACAATTCTAGTACCTCGACATTTCCCCGGTAATTACAAAGCGTGCAGTTGGGTAAAGTGTCCGTTACTCCAACTTCTTCCACGACGTCTGGCCGGCGTGGAAAAAGTAGGCCAGGTAATCCCTCCTCGACAAGATAGGGGCTCTCTACAGCTTCCTCGAATGGAGGCCCCTTCAGCCAGCAGTGGCACGAGCGAAGGCATTGCAGGGCGGCACCTTTACCTCGTCTTTTACACGGGTGCCTAGTATATAATGTAACACAAACACTTTGTGGAACTGCCCTTTGACAGTCCAAATGAGTCACTAAAAAAACACACAAATTCTGACCTAAAATCGGACTCGCAAGAAAATATGTAAAAAGATTGATTTTTAAAAAATAAATAAAATACATAAAACCTGCCCGCCAACATTTCCGCTGGCTTTATGAATCGGCGCAGCTTATCTCGATTCCATCAGTTGGCACAACAGCAGAAAAACAAAATAAAAGTCCATCGGCGAGAAACGAACAAAGCCCACAAGTAGATTCGGTCTGGTACACGTCCAGTCCAACTCACACGCAGCGAACCCCCGACTCGAGCGGGCGATAAGGGACAACTCCATTTGTAGCTGCAGAACAAAGTCACAATCTTCAAGGAGCCATCTCCGCCCTCTCTGCGCTTTCCTCAAGTCTGGCACGTCACCTCATTCTATCCTCACTCCTTATTTCTGACACCACCACTACACGCTAGGTCATGGAGGGTTTAGAAGTTATTTCCTTAGTGTGTGTCTACCTGGTACATGGTGTGTGTGTGTCTACCTGGTACATGGGGTGTGTGTGTGTCTTCCTGGTACATGGGGTGTGTGTGTGTGTGTACCTGGTACATGGGGTGTGTGTGAGTGTCTACCTGGTACATGGGGTGTGTGTGTCTACCTGGTACATGGGGTGTGAGTGTCTACCTGGTACATGGGGTGTGTGTGTGTGTCTACCTGGTACATGGGGTGTGTGTGAGTGTCTTCCTGGTACATGGGGTGTGTGTGAGTGTCTACCTGGTACATGGGGTGTGTGTGAGTGTCTTCCTGGTACATGTGGTGTGTGTGTGTGTACCTGGTACATGGGGTGTGTGTGAGTGTCTTCCTGGTACATGGGGTGTGTGTGTGTGTACCTGGTACATGTGGTGTGTGTGTGTGTACCTGGTACATGGGGTGTGTGTGAGTGTCTTCCTGGTACATGGGGTGTGTGTGTGTACCTGGTACATGGGGTGTGTGTGAGTGTCTACCTGGTACATGGGGTGTGTGTGAGTGTCTACCTGGTACATGGGGTGTGTGTGTGTGTACCTGGTACATGGGGTGTGTGGGTGAGTGTCTACCTGGTACATGGGGTGTGTGTGTGTATACTTGGTACATGGGGTGTGTGTGTGTCTACCTGGTACATGGGGTGTGTGTGTACCTGGTACATGGGGTGTGTGTGTGTGTACCTCGTACATGGGGTGTGTGTGTCTACCTGGTACATGGGGTGCGTATGAGTGTCTGTACCTAGTACATGGGGTGTATATGATTCATAATAAACGTTTTTGGGGTTAGATCGTGTAAGTATAAATGTGTGTGAGTGTGTACACCTGGTATATGGGGGGTGTGTACCTGGTACATGGTGTGAGTGTGTGTATACCTGGTATATGGGGGGTGTGTACCTGGTACATGGTGTTAGTGTGTGTATACCTGGTATATGGGGGGTGTGTGTACCTGGCACATGGGGTGTGTGTGTGTGTGTACCTGGTACATGAGGGTGTGTGTACCTTGTACATGAGGTGTGTGTGTACTTGGTATATGGAGTGTGAGTGTGTGTACCTGGTACATGCTGCCGGAGCAGCTGTCGATGTGAGATCCACACCCTGACACCTGCCGTGCGGTCGTCATGCCGGCCTGGCACGAGGCATCCTCCAGCGAGGCCAGGCAGCATCGCTTCTGTGCCATCCTGAGCACACCAACCCCAGTGACAAAGATCCCCCACATAGCCTTGACACGTAGAATGAGAATAAAATAATAAATTGATAAAATAAAATGAGAATATTATTGTGTTATTTTATTTTATCAATTTATTATTTTATTCTCATTCTACGTGACTTTACCAAAAGAACCAAAGAAGATGAATCATTGCAGTCACGAAAGCTTTAAATCGAAATATAGCCTTGACAGTTGAAAAAAATGGCTCTTCTTGATATTTTGGTTGCTGACCCCTGACCATGGGGAGTCCAGTTTACCATTGCCCATGGGAATCCAGTTCACCATGGGAGTCCAGTTCGCCATGAGCAGGAGTCGGCAACCTGCGGCTCCTGAGCAGCACGCGGCTCTTTAAGGGCTGCTTTCGTGACTTTATATATGAAGGACCACCGTCTCGTATTCACCACAGCGCATTGCGGTTCGTAATTTTTTTTTTACAGAATTCGTAAAAAATTTTTATCTCCTTGTTATTTTGGTTGCCGACCCCTGGGCCCTGGACGAATAATATGCATTATTAAAACTCGACACATTACGATTCTACGCACGACAAAACCCCAGGGCTTAATTTCGGCCAGGTGTGTCTGGCTCAGTGACCCGGGACAATGTCTCCACACCTGGCACACACCAAATCCACCATATGAACCTCCCCTCCGCGAGGACAGCGCCTAACCCCGGGTTTTACCAAGCGCGCCCGAAAAAACATTCAGCGAGAAACGAAGCGCTCGGTAAAACCAACGACGAGCAAATTCGCACGGTCGAATGAATGAAGAGGGGTGTGGGGGGGGGAGGAAACCGGCCTCGCTAGAACTCGCGGCCGTGATGGGGCAAAGCGCCGGTACCTGCACGCCTCCAAGTCGTTGGCGGGTCGGGGTAGGTCGGAGCACTGCTGGCGCTTGGCGGCCCAGCGCTGGCCGCTCGTGCAGCATTCCTGCAGCGGGTCCGCCCTCGGCAGCGCTGGGGACCCCCGCCAACCGATCGTCGCAGTGAGACGCACAGACAGGACAGAGACCAGGGGGCGCTCGCTGCGATTTTAGATTCGTAAATTGCGATTGTGTGCGCACGTGTGTGTGTGTGTGTATGTTTGTCTTCTTTTGTGCCGTGCGTAGCCAATCTAGCTAATCAGAGGTTCGGGGGAAGGATTCGTAATGCAGCGTATGTTGAACTAAACACAAAAAGCAGTTCTCAATAAATGAGATTTCAATCGAGATGATTTGAAATAGCATAGCTCCAGTGACTTCCGAATATCGGAAGGAAGAGTGCTCCAGACAGCCGCAGAAGCACACCTGAAACCGAGCGATGCGGCATAAACCATGTGATGATGGTATATGGCCCAGCAAGGTATTGTGGTTAATTTAGTGAAAAGGTGTGCGCATGCGGGCTCAGCGAACATTCCCGGCATCGCGCTGCATAAAAATAAAAGCTGGGGTTATCGTGGAACTCGAGCTCTCGTTTGCCTCCCCACATCTACTGGAAATCTGTGAAAGAGAGTTTCATAGCTCATCGGATTTCTCCAGGATAAAAAAAAATATTCCGATTCTTTCAGCTCCCATCTCCAGCTGCGTGACGTTTCCCACATCCGCTGTTTTCTCACCCCAGCTGCCGGAAAGACCCTACACTCCCCCCCCCCCCCCAACACATTCTTCACCATTAAAGCTCCAAATAACCTAGAATGCCACTATCATACTTCTCACCCGCGTCCATAAATGAGATCACATCATCCCAGTACTCCGATCCCTCCACTGGCTCCCAATGTGCGGATCGCACTCACAGTCTGCAAGCTCCTCCGTGGAGTCGCCCTTTGTCTACCTCTCCCCTGTCATCTCTCTCCGCTCCTCGCCACGTAACTCTCTGCTCAGTCTCCCTTCATTTGATGGGAGGTGACTCCTTCTCTGCCGCTGTTACCACTGACGATAATGTTTCTTGTAGTGATGATGTTGTTGATGGTGATGATGGTTGTAGTGGTACTGTAGCTGTTGTTGATAATGGTTATGATGGTGGTGATGTCGTTGAGCGGTGGTGATGTCGTTGAGCGGTGGTGCAATAGTGAGCGAGCTGCGCTACAAACCCAGAAACTCAAGTACGATTTCTGCTCTCGGCAAACACCAGTGACAATTATCTGAACAGGTCCTGGGCCTCCCCTAGGTTGACTCAGCCTCAAATGAGTGCCTGGTGCAGTGTGTAAACACCACCACTGGGGAGACAAAGGCGGCCGGGCGTGGGGTTGACCACCCACCCCCTCGTGCGCTCTGCCAGGTTTCAATGGTGTTCGCTAACAGCAATTGCCCCAACGGTGTTTTAAGGCTATAGGGGGGATCTTTGTCTTTGATCATGTTGTTGGCGATGACAATGATGGCCAGCCTTTCTGCAAGCATCACGAGGAAAGATTTTAAACAAAACTAAAAGTAACTTTAACATCTCGCTTGCTTGCTTTGTTCAGCTGTCAGTTTTGTTTTTTTAAAACGCATGAGAGAAACGCAGAAATAGTTACACGAATGTCTGTGGGGAGCCAGGTATGTGCGCGTGGGTGAGTGTGTGTGATTTTAATTTGCAGTAATTGCGGTGCGTGCAGTTGCAACAATCCACCCAACGCTCCATTTCATTAAATGCACCGCTCGGGAGAGAAGCAAGATTCAATCTTGAATCTCATTAGACTGCAGTGGGCCAAACATGTTTCAAGTCAAATGCACATTCAAATTAAAATAAATCCAAAGCTTTACATGCAGGGTGGCCCAAATGTCAGGACATACACGGTTATTATGTTTATTTTAACAAATCACATAGGGTTATTTAATTTATTTTTACAAATGTTCAAACCGACTCCCATTAACATTAATGCATGCATGCATTCTCTTCGCAAATTAATTTAGAACTTTTTAAGGATTACAGCTGACTTATTTACCATACAATAAAAAAACCAATGTAACTTGCTTGTCTTTTTTCAATCTTCTTTCTGTCTGTAAACGTCATCAGCATGTGTGTATGTTGAACTGCTTTCGCACCGTACGTAGCCAACCGTACTAATCGGCAGGTGTGGGGGAAGGACAACAAACTAAACAGAAAGTAGAAAAAAACCTCTATCAATAATGCTAACAGATAAAATATTCACTTAAAGAATAAGCCATTAAAATATTTAAATGGAATTCAGCCAAGCCAACCCCCGATGACCGAAACGGCGTGGGGCTCCCCCCACGCCGTTTCAACCAAGCAGTGGATTTGACAAAGTGGCTTCGAGTCGGCACTGAGTAACGTATTGAACGCCAGCGTGGGCTTTGACATCGCTGCAGTTGTTTTGCTTCTGTCTCGTCCGTTTGGATTTACGCACAGAGTGTTGATATCTCTCGTTCTTCCCAAGCATGACCACGGAACACCCCGCCCCCCCCCGCCGCCGCCCCCCAGAATTCCCCAAGAGAAGCTGGCTTAACGTCCCCCTTTACGGGGTGGCACGGGGCGGCGCTGTGATGTCTCCGATAAGCCGAGGCACGGACGGGGGTGACTTGCACCCGACAAGTGCCTACGTTGTTCCACCGGAGGCTTACAGGCCCACCTACTGCGCGCGCATCAACAATCATGTTATGACGGCTCACTGTGAAGAACAACATGACAAAGATCCCCCCGCGTAGCGAAATGTACACTGTTATAGGAAGAGAACTGTGAGTGAGCACCTATTAAGGTGGGCACGGTGCGAGGTGGGTGTGGTATGGTCAGCACCACGCACGGCCACCTTTGTCTTTCCAGTGTCGAGGGTCACGCACCGAATCAGAATCACAATATTTATTTATACTGGAGGAATCCGATGAGCTATAAAGCTCTTTTCCGCAGATGTCCAGTAGGGGCGGGTAAGAACGGTACAACAACAAACAATACACAAACACGAAAGGAGTGCAACGTATAGGAAAGGTAAACAAATCACTTTAAAAAAAGTATACAAATAAAGCTCAACTATTTTTATCTTAGCAGGAAAACACCACTGAGCTATTAGCTTATTTTTAGAAGCGACGTGGCCACACACAATAGCAAAAAATAAACATTGGTCATTATGTGGAAATTGATAGCAAAGTCATCTAAATGCAAGTCACAACTTAGTGGCATTTCTCATTGGAAGATGAGTCAACCTCTGAGCAGTGACCTAGGACCGGGTTCGGATGTCACTCGCCACTGATGTTAGCGCCATGGCTGGGCATCGAATTCAGGTGGCAAGGATTGCAGTGTAGTGCCCTAACCGTTACCAAGTATTCAGACACAATATAGTATTCAAGCCTAGGTCATTTAAAAACGGGGACCTTGCAGAAGCACAGATTCTAAAACTTTGGCAAGCACGCCATCAAGTAAATGTAAGTGTAGAGTTTGAGTTTACTTGATCTATTACACGGAAGATGATCCCATGTAGCCGACTGCCCGGCTATTTTACACGGGAGATACGTGGTGCTGCGTGAGCACAGCAGCAAGAACAACAATGTTAACGTTGCAGAGAGTGAGTACAGGATCCTTGAGGAATATTGCTCAACAAACAAAGTATATAATGGTCATAAACTAAACACACGTGAGTTGAACACAGTGCACGCATAATATGAGACCCGTTATAGCAGCTGGGCGAGTGTAAGAAAATAAGACGCGAAATATTTTGCCAAAAAACTTCAGCGACCATTTACCTGTTAGCGGAGAGATTAGAAGAGAAGTGCGCACGATCAGCCAGGCATTAACGAGACTCCGCATTGTCGCCTACGCGAGCCCCCGACGCTGGCTTCGATTGCCCGGTGGAAGGAAATGAAGAGCCACAAAAAATGGTCAGAACACACCAAAACCAAGCCCGGTGTCACCCCGAGGCGCTGCGAGGTGCGGGCGGCACCGGTGGGGTGTCACCCTTATGTAGGGGGCGAGCGGCGACGGCCAATAACGAGCGGGCGATCGTAAATGCACAAGGCCCCCCCCCCCCCCGCCAAGGAGCTTTCCAATCACACGCCAGAGTCGCACTGCGGCTTCTAAATCAAATACACACGGCGTTCCTCCCCCACACGAAGCAAAACAAACAAAAATAAGACAAATACAAAGGGGGAAAAAATCTCACCCCCCCTAGTGATATTTTCTGAAAAACACAAATTTATCTATTGCGGTCACAATAGATTGGAGAGATTGGATGGGGGGGGGGGGTGGGAGGGTTGTAATTATTCTCGGCTGGATAATTTTTGGTTGGGTCACGGTTTGTTTTGTTTGTCTTGTTTTTGTTGACCTGTTCTTTTTTTGAGCGCGGTTAAAATGGGAGGGCACTCCGCCCCAATTTCGCTGCCGGATTGGAAACGCGTCGTCGCCGTCGCCCGCGACTGTGCCGAGCCAGCGCAAGCGCCACGAGAAACGCTGCTCTTGGGTTTCTGTTTATTGGCCGGAGGGGATTTTCTTTCCGAGCAGAAAACGAATTTGAGAGGGGAGGAGAAGGGAGCAGGGGGGGGAGGAGGAGGCAAGAAAAATGTTCTCGAAGCATCATCGTGCTTCGGCTCTCACAGAGCCACTTTGTTGACGCGATGGTAAACACGCCGGTCGTGTCTCCGCTTCGTATAGTGGGGCTCATGACACCGTCGGGCCAAGCCAGGCTAAATGTTATATATATGTTTGTGAATGTATTTGAACGTATTGGCGGTACACTGGTGCGCGGTATAAAAAAAATAAATCTAATTTTTCGGAATTATTTTATTTTTTCCCACGATTCGCACCCCCGGTCAGAAAATATTGTGGGGTGCGTCAAAATCAGTTCTCGTGATGTCGAAGCGGTCGAAAACGAATGCCAGTTAAAATTGAGATCTTAAGACTGTTTTGAGGACTGGTGTGTAGTGCTGCACCAGTGTACCGCCAATACGTCCATTTGTCTTTTTTCACAATGTTATCCCGATTTTACTATCAGCGTTGCGCCATGAGAAAAGGAATCCATTTGGATCTCTCGGTATAGCAGGGATATCCTTCGTGTGACCTCTGATCGACAGAGCAGGGGACAGCATTTTTCACCTGCCCTACTACAGAGTAATGTTTGTCTCATGGAAATCACTTAATTGCAGAGCCGACTTTAATGTGTGTTTTTTGTGTGTGCTGTCAGGGGTTACTGGGCTGAGACCGTCAACTCACGACCACTTGACAATTCGGTTTCATCACAGGCAGCTGCCTAGACTCGAACCCAGGGTCTATGCCAGAGGTTGACAACCAAAATAACAAGAGCTATCTTTTTCTAAGTCGGTAAAAAAACCCCTCTATATTTCAAGAGCCGCAACGCACATGGATACGAGACAGTGGGCCTTAATAAGTAACGTCACGAAACAGTCCTGAAAGAGCCGCGTGCTGTTCTGGAGTTGCAGGTTGGCGATTCCTGCCCATGGTAAAATGGACTCCCCCACGGTAAACTGGACTCCCATGGTAAACTGAACTCCCATGGTAAATTGGACTTCAATGGTGAACTAGACAATCAAATTAACAAGAAGAGCCCTTTTTTGCGAATTCGGTACAAAAAAAACGTAAGAGCCGCACTGCAGTCCTTAAAGAGCCACGTGTGGCTCCGCAGCTGCAGGTTTGCCGGCCCCCTGATCTACGCGATGCCAGCTGAGCCAACTGGGTTACCACCTCGTGTGTTACTTTCTTTAAAGGAGTGTTTTTGAGTAAGGCAGGACTGTGGTCTCAGTGGGAGGGGGCAAAGACACACGGGGTTTCATTGTTCGAGAGTCTGTAGCGTACGCGTTACACCAACTGTGACGGGGACGCGCTGACCAACCACACGGACGGCTCGAATGCCACGCAAAAAAAAACTGCCATGGTTATTCCTCGTCTCTTTCTTTCCCTTCGTTAAGCTGACAAATAATAAACGTGCATCTTTCGTCGGGAGGAAACAAAAAATTGAGAAAAGGCGCTTCAACTGAAAATTCATCTTGAGAAACAGTTTGGAGGGCATGCGAATGTGGATCTGTGGGACTACAACTGCTGTCTCCCTGCCTCCACAGCTCCTGTCACCCTGCACTACAACCTGCTGTCACCCTGCTCTACAGCTGACGGTGGAACTCTCAGCAGCAGCAGCGCAACTCACAACTTCCTCCTCTCTACACCGACGAGCAGGACCATGGCCACCACTGGGCGTCGCTTCTCTGTGGCAGCCTCTGCCGTCTGGAACGTGACCATCATCGTCATCACAGTGTACTTATGCAATTTGAACTTATATACTTGATCTATTTTACGGATATATTTTTTGTGCTTTGTACTGCTGTCGTTATTTTTATTGTTTGTTGTTGTAACTTTCTGACCCGACCCTACTGGAAATGTGTGAAAAAAAGAGCTTCATAGCTTATCAGATTTCTCCAGGATATATAAAGATTCTGATAATCTCTCTGCACATTCGCAGCATCAGTATCGTTCAATCTACACCGACAATTAAAGGCCCCAACTCTTTTTCCCTGGCTTTCAAGCAACACTGAGCTCCACGCCTTATTTTTGCCTGCTAACTATCACGCGCGTTATACATTGCATTACTGTAATCATTATAATGTGGAGAGTAGTGAAAGAGCGGTTGGCACATTGAGCTACGAACCCGTCCAGACGAGTTGAGTTACCTGCCACGGCGTACATCAGTGGGGAGCGATATCTGAATCGGTTCTTGCGAACCCCTCTTCACCAACCCACACTGCACCTCCGATTAGTATGGTTAGCCACGCATGGTGCGAAAGAAGTTCAACATACACACATACATACTGTCCAGCGTAGGGTGTGAGGTATGATCAAACAACTTGGCGCTCACGTCCAATTTACAGCCCTGAGCCAGTGATGGACATTCCACATTTCTATGGCAGGTGTGAGTCTGTTCGGAGGACAACCACTGCAGGGTGCCGTAGTGGCAAGATGTTATCTACCTCGTCTGGTATGCAGGAGGTCGTGGGTTCGATCCCAACTCTAACGATGCCTATATGTAGAGTTCGCATATCTCTCTCCTGGTGGTCGCGTGGATTTTCATCCGGGTCCTCTGGTTTTTTCCTCCACACTTCGAATCAACATGCGTTTATGAGAATTTGGCTGCTATAAATTTCCATATGATGATAAGCCACTTCGTTGTGCTATTATTTGTGATAGCTAGGTCGCTTCTGAAAAAGAGTTACATAGCGGGCCTTACCTGGTAAAATAAAAATAGTTTATACAATGCCCCAACAGTGGTATTTATTTTATTGGCCCTGGGGGGATGAAGGACTGAGTCAAGCTGTGACCGGGATTTGAACTCATGACCTATCACTGGTCACCCCGATCGGCCTGCAGAGCCAAGACATTTAATCAGGGCTCTCATCCAAACGCAAATATCCTTAAACAGGCAAGATAAATTCAAGTAAACAATGAAAGAAAAAAGAATTAATTATTTCCTCGTCGGTCACGAGATTACGTTCTTTTGCATAATCCAGAAATAAGTGGAAATCCTGGAAAAATAAAGAAAAGGCACAACTGCGTTTACATTGCGATTAACACTGCCGGCTACGTACTGCATGAAAGAAGTTCAACATGCATACCTACCTAAAGATCTGCTACCCACCTGCCAATCTAAAATCAGCGATGTCATCAGTTCGACAAAATAATTTCCTTGGCCTCCCCTTCTAAATAATTATAACGATGATAATTATTGAAGAATATGTCTGCATACATTAGCTTTAATTGCGATTACTGACCTTCATTGTTACAGGAAAGCCTCACTGTGTATTAAGACACTCTTTCAAGAGGGTCCTGCACTGGGATGTTTGACCAATTCCTTTTGGAAGAGTATTTTTCATGTGGGAGGAGACCGGAACACCCAGGAGAAAATCCACGCGACCACGGGGAGACCATGCAAACTCAAAATATACAGGTGTCAGGGTTAGGATTGAACCCAAGACCTCCTGTATACAAGGAGAGGTCGTACACATCTTGCCACCGCGGCGCTGTTTGCTGTACTGCCTTTTTCCAGTCAGCCATGGTATGGTACCATCTCGATGCCCATGGAAAGGAAATTTCAACAGGTTTGTGTGCAATCCACCATCTCTCACCACCGCAGTGCTGGATTACAGGTCACTTGGACAGCCCCCACCGCCGGCCCCAAGTTCAAGTCCTTCTTTGATCCTTTACCCCCTATGTAAATTAACTATTACTCACCGTTTCAGTGCAGCAATCTGGAAACGCGGTTGGCTTTTCACGAAATATAAATCCAAATTGAATGTGGTCTCCCTACGCCAGGGTATGGGTTTTTATATGCGAGTCTTGCGTCACCATATGAAGCCTACGCAAGCCGAGAAGGCTCAAGGACTCTTCCCTTTTCCCCTCCGGATACTACTGTGATCGCCTACATTATTTCTCAATCATATATAGAACGAGACGTGCCCCGCTGTTTTCCGTGCAGTCGCGTTCCCCAGGAGCGACACGAATCTGTGCGAATTGCATTGCATTCACGACGACACATTTATAATGTGCGCGCTGCGAGATGGCAATCTGCAGGCTGCCCATGAACGCAAAACCGTAAACAAAACGCCTTTGTGTCGATTTCAAGCCGAACCGCGCTGCTTTCCGGCCGGGATATTTCACTGGAAGGGGTCTTGATCGCTGCAGATTAAACTAATTTCTAAATGAACCCAGCCCACGCGTTTTAATTTCCATGCGATCTACTCAAAGTTCACGTATAAACAAGTTCGAGTTTGTTTGTTAAGTCCATGAGTGTTTTTGTTGTAATAGCTCTACCACAAGACATGCCTCGGGGCAATTGTGCCACGGCAAAAATTCATCCATGTAAAATCAACAGTGGTTGTTATGTGAAGAGAATCGTCCCCCGTCACAGGAATGTGGAATTTTCACCACCGATTCGTGGCTGTAAACGGGAAATGAGCGCCAAGGCCTCAACGCTCATTTGGTGCCACCGCAGTGGCGAGATGTTAACTACCTCGCCTGCTATACAGGAGGTCGTGGGTTCAATCTCGACCATGATGCCTGTTGTATATTTGGAGTTTGCACGTCTCTTTCCCCCGTGGTGGCGTGGATTGTTCTTCAGGTCCTCCGGTTTTTCCCTCCACATTTAGAAACATGCGTTTAAGAGTATTTGGCTGATAAACATTTCCACATGATGATAAGCCACTTCATTGGGCTATCACTTGTGATAGCCAGGTCGCTTCTGCAAAATAGCTATATAGCTCAGTGGGCCTTCCGTGGCAAAATAAAAATAGTTTAGTTTCAGTTTATAGAACAGAAAATCACTTCAGCTTGTTTTCGTTACTTTGAAGCATACAATGGGGGTAAATGCAGACGACTGGCTAACAACCAACGCCTCATCGGTTTACGCGTATTGATACATGACGAGTCCTCACCACTCCGTCTCCTTTGAGCTCGGGCAACGGGCATGGAAACCCGACGGGCAAACAAACGTGTTCGCCACTTAAAACACATCACAGCAACATCTGCTCGCAAGGTGAGATTGTGGGGCGATAGCCACCGGCATTTCAAAGGCACTCTTAAAACCGAAGCAACGCAACACCTGTCCGAGTGCTCTTTAGTTTATTTATATTTTTACCACCGCCCGTGGAACCCGGCGAACTCCCCCCACCCCCCCCCCCCCCCCCCCGTTTTTAATCCACAAAGCGGTCGTTCATGAAATCCCCCCGAAGGCAATCGGAGGGGCTTTTGAAGGAAGACACCGGCAGGACGGTCAGATGGCGCTGGTGCGCGTTGCGCAACAAAATAACCTCAAGGAAGAAACGTTCTCACGATCGTCGTTACTGAATATGCGATCGGCGTCAATTCACGAGACGAGGAATCCATTCGCAACCCTCGGCATGCACGTGCGTTGAACTTCTTTCGCACCGTACGTAGCCAACCGTGCAAATCGTAGGTGTGGGGGGGGAGGGGGGAAGGACAACAGGTGCGGGGGGAAGGTATAGCATTGTAACCCTTCACGCTAGAGAATGACCCACAGAAGCGGATGCTAATGAGCTACCTCTGAGATCCCTACAAGTGACCTCTGGTACGCAGAGTTGGTGGCAGCACTCTATCACTGACAGTAACGTTTCTTGCATGACAGCGAATCTGACATTAACATTTTTTTAGAGCTGGAAAATTTGCCAAATTAAGTGCAGAAGCATATCTGATCTCGAGGCGCTGGGTTTATAGTGCAGTGTGCTACTACAGAACTATGAATGTAGCCAAAGTCAATGCAGAACCACATTTAAGATATGAGGGGGGTTTGTTGTGCAACCAATTGGTGGCCAGGCTGAGACCATCAACTCCCTACACTTTAGATCCCAATTGAATCACAGGCAGCTGCCTGGATTTGCACCCAACGTTTTAGTGGTGTCAGCTCAGCATTCTGAACCTCTGCCCCGTCTCGTAAAATGAGGATAGAGGGTGGGAGACTAGGTGGGTGGAAATATCATTTTATGTGTTCTCAGGATAAGATTGACGTTTTATTTATTTCAAACGTGTGCACATAATAAACAAGACTGAAACCATATGCCTTTACACCTTCATAAGATGTCTCCGTTATTTTCCCAAGTCAAAAAATCTGTTATGCTTCGCAGGTCATGTGACTCGTCAATTGATAATGGTTTGAATAAAACCGATTTCGCTCGAGAAAGGAAACCAGAATGCCCAGAGAAACCCTACGCCAATGAGGCGAGCACTCAAACTTCACAAAGACAGTTCAGAAAAATGTACCACCGCGGCAGAGAGTGGTACAGCCATGAAGTGTGCAGGCGGTGCAACCGCACATGGGCCGCAGGCGAACGGGTTTTGGGCTACAAAGAGGTGGTGTGGAAAATGAACAGGGTCTCCACCCCAGTTTCATTCCTAAAACCAGGGCCCCATGCAAACCGAGTTACACCACCCAGCAGACAAAAATCAACAAAGTGGCCTTTACCTGCGTTGGTCAGGCTGGTGAGAGGAACCGGTTCAGAGCCATTTCCAACACCACCAGCCTCTCCTCCTGCACCAGCCCGTGGCGGCCCCGTTCGCCCCACCGCCTCCTCACCCGCCTGCTGCAGCCCGTCTCTCTCGACGGCCTTTCCCATGGCCGCCCCTGCCGGCCGCCCCTCTCCATGCATCGCCGTCGTCGCCGTCACCGCCGCAGTCTCATTTATGGCAGCCTCCGCCACCTCGTCGGATTCGCCGGTGCTCTCCACCGGTCCCGGCACCACCTCCTCCGGCGCACCGTTCCACTGCGACGGTCGTACCTCGTACTGCAGTTGCCTGACGTCACCGCGCTTGCTGGCGTCATCGCCTCCATCCCCGTCTCCGTCTCCATTCCCGGTTGCTCTCCGCTGTTGCTGCTGCTGCTGCTGCTGTTGCTCTGACAAGCTGGCACCGGTGGCGCCGGCGGACGACGTGGCGCCGGCAGTGTCCCACAGCGCCGGCTCGCAGTCGGGCAGCAGCGGGTAGCACAGTAGCTCCCCGCCCGACGCGGGACAGTGGCACAGGCGGCACCCGGGTGCTTGCACCGTGTGTCCGGCGGCGTAGGCGCGCCCGTCACCCAGGCAGCCCAGGTGCAGGCACTGCGGGCAGCCGTCGGCGCCCTGCACCGTCTCCACGCAGTGGGGCGGCAGCTCGGGGCAGGGCGCCGACAGCGCCACGCAGCCCAGCACGCCGCCGCCAAGCGGGCACAGGCACTCCTCGCCCGCCGGTGCGATGACGTCGGCGCCGCCGCCCGCACCGCCGGGGACGCCGCTGATGAAGACCGAGACGCCCTCGGGGACGGAGCCGGCGCTGTAGCCGGCGTCGATGCACCGCCGGCGCCGGTGGCCCTCGCAGGGGCAGCCGCGGAGGAGGCACGTCGGGCAGCACTGGCCGTGCTCCAGCACGTCCTTCAGGCAGTTGGCGAGCTCAGGGCAGGCGACCCCCGAGCAGTCGGAGGTCGGCTGAGCGAGGGACGGGAGCGAGGGCAGCGACAGGCACAGCAGCAGCAGCGGCGGCAGCAGCAGCGCCAGCGCCGTTCTGCGCAAAAGGTGGGACGAGCTTGCGCTGGAATTGTCAGCGGTCATGGTGTCGAGAGAAGTTGTGGGGTTGTTGTTTCTGAAGTGTGGATCAGGCACCTGCTGGAAAACAGTGGGCGAGTCACAATGAAACGGTTACATTTGGTTAAAGTCGATTCTCATGTATGCATGTATGTTGAACTTCTTTTGCACCGTACGTAGTCAAACGTGCTAATTGGAGATGCTGATGATACACGAGTTGAGATGCGGGTGTGAGAATCGAATGCTTACAATTCATGTAAATTATAAACAAATGTCGCAACATATTTGGCGGGGAGCCGACTAATTTTTTGGCAAATGAGGTTAAAGGAATAAACAATTTGAACAAGACAGTCGGTGATCTCATGCTCGAAATGTTTTACAGCCCTGAGCCAGAGGTGGAAACTCCATATTCCTATGGCGGGGGTTAGTCTAATATTAGGACAACCACTGTAGACTTTCCCAAAAAAATAGTGCTCGTTTTTTTCGACCCCAGATGGAAGACAGGCCGAGTCAGCCCACAACCAGGATTTCAATTCTCAAACCTTTCCGCTCACTCCTAGCGCTGAGCCATGTGGCCGGAAACGAGACAAAAAAACAAATATGTAAAAAAAAATACGAACGTGTCAATAAATTGAGGGGGCATTTTTTTGTATTTATTCCACTCGGTCAGGTCAGCCACACCTCTTCCCGTAGAGTTCGTCGTTTTTTTCTTTCTTTTAAACTCCCCCCTCACGCGGTAATATCACACACCAACGCGCATCGATGTAAACGTTTGAAGCTCTTTGCAGTTTATAAATATATATTTAAAAAAAGAACTGTGTCATCCGGGAGAGCAGTAAAACTACAAAGACCCCACGGCCGTGCTATTAATTATACAGACGGATGTGAATCGACGCTAAGTGAAAACAGCCGTCACATGTCGGACAGCGTTCCTTGATCCTTGCGGAAGTTTTGCAGCTTACAGCAGTGGCATATATACATATACCGTGTGTGTGTGTGTACAATTTAGGGGTGTGGTAGTGCAGCGGTTAGCGCGCTGTGCTTAGAACCTGGCGACCCGAATTCCATTCCCGCTCATGGCCAACACCAGTGACGATTATCTGAACCGGTGTTGGGCCACCCCTAGATCGACTCGGCCTCAAATGAGTACCTGGTGCTGTGCGTAAACATCGCCACTGGGCAGACAAAGGCGGTCGGGCGTGGTTGTTGGCCACCCACCCCCTCGTGTGCCGTGCCGGCCTTCATAGGTGCTCGCTAACAGCACTTGCCCCAACTGTCTGTTAAAGGCTATACGGGGAATCTTTGACATTCGTATACGTACAATTGAGTGTGGTTTGTTCCATAGGACAGTAGGACCGCAGGAAAAAAACGTATCGACGCTCAAGAAAACGTGTTCAATAAGTGCCGTTCAGCAGCCACGGATTGAATGTATTCTTAAGAAAAGGCATTCGATTTATTTAGCGCATGCGCGCAAGGCACCAGTCCAGTGCGTGACCCAAAGGCATTTGTGCGAGGGTCTTCAGGCCGTTAGGCAACGTAGCCTGCCCTGTTTACAAGTTCATACAGAATTGTGACTACGCTGCAGTAATAAAGAAAAAGTCAACAGTACTCCATACTGCAGAAATATCGATCGATATTCACGTCCACGACTTGGACACAGGGGTCACACGGCTGTCAGTGTGTCCTGCATCCACATCCAATGCCATCTTTGCATGTGCAACACACACAAGACACGCGGGGCCCAAGAGCAGGGCAACGAAGAGCAGGGGCTATTGAACGGCGAGGCCCCAATTCCATTCATTGCACACCAGGGGCCACACCAATCGCGCCACCCCACTGCTTAGACACCAAAGTGTCAGTCTCTGGGGTGTATCTGTGTCTCTTCACGTGTTTGTTCATCTCTCAGTATGTCTCTTTTTGTCTCCCTCCACGATTCTTTTTCAATGCCAGTGTCCATCTCTCTGGTGTCCCTATCTCTATTTGCCTATCGTCACATCTGTAGCTATCTCTCTGTGTCCCTATGTCCCTTAGTGACTCTCCATGACTCCGTGTAGTTTTTCTCCACGCCCGTGTCTGTCTCTCATGCCCCTTTCTGCCTGTTGCTCTCGGCATCAATGTCTCCGTGTCCCGCCGTCTCTCCCCATTTTCTCTGTCCGTCTTTAGGATCGCTCATTTAGTGTAGAGGGATCTCCCCACACCAACTAAGATTCACACACAGCCGCCCATCTGAATCCTTAAAATATACTTAGTGTCCTTGGGCAGACAACTCAAGTCGGCTAGTGCATTTGAGTTGTCCTGAGCTTCAGATATCATTTTTGGCAAACGACGATAACCAGTGGACAAAATGGAACGTCATAAGTGTCGGCATAGTCCTGCAGCACCATGTTAACTGGCATTAACCCTCTGCAGAAACATCGTAGCATAGGGATAGAAACCGTTGTGAATAGTGCCGACACAAACACTTGGTGTTCTGAGAAGTGCCGGTAAGACATAACGTCGTATACCAGCACTTGTGTATCACCGATTGCTACTATGAAACTTTTTAGATTATTGCTTTTTCAAAGAAGCATTTGCGAATGCCAAACAAAAGGAAACATCCGAAAAACGTGCTCACGTGGGTTAGGGCTGACAAATTGCCCAGACCGAAGAGTCACTGTAACGTATGTGGAACTTCTTTCGCACCATAAGTAGCCAACCATGCAAATCGGAGGTGCGAGGGAACGATAACGAAACACAAAAAGCCGTTCTAAATGAGTTTTCAATCTAGTTTTTTAAAAATATATATAGAAATGTGTTAACTTAAAATGCGTGGCCTCAACTCGGGATGGAGGATAGATCGGGTTGGTAAACACAAAGTGGCGTTTCCATGATGTGTCAAGTCGAGCCACCACAACCGGCTTGGGTTGGTCTTTCCCAGAAACACTTCCAAGAAAAGCTTTCTCCGAAAAGCTTGCGAGTAAAAGGTCAAGGCCGCAATTGCTGACAAAATTATGCATTTAATGTCCAATGGCAAGTTAAATAATTCCCACCACCAACAGCAGCTTCGATCGTAACATGTTTGGTGACGTATTTATACTCGGCTCCAATTCGGACATTGAGAATTCAGGACAAACACAAGTAAAGCAAAATTTGCCCAGAGAATTGGTCTCTGCCCGAATTGTCAACCAATTAGAGTTGGAAAAATCGAACGACTCCTGTAAGTTCCCAAGCCGTGTAGCCGTGGCTCACAGGAACGCGGCAATAGACTGTCGTTAAACAGTGCCCCACGCGTGCCACCTTTAGGTCAGCTCAGCTAGAAGTGAATGCCCAGTGTTGCAGATGATCCCAAGCCAGTGTTGTCAGAATGTTTAGAATTTGGCACAGTCTTAAATTATTCAATGGCAATCTGTGGAATGTTAAAGTCTGTTTGTGGATGTAATTGTCATTCTCTTAGTCTAATCAACCAATGAAGTCAAAATGTTGTCCATGCTTAGTTGTTAAATGTATGAGGGGCATCTTTCAGTTCCCCTATATTATCAGGTCAGCCAATCAGTGATCTCTGTATTTATATGAATAGGCCAATTCAATTTTTTGATATTTTTAATGTTGCTGCCTCTAATACCGTAACTAAATAACCTTAGTCTGCGTCTTCATTCACGTGTTAATTTTCATCGTCAGTTATCGTTTGGCCTTTGGCAGGTCGCCAGTACCCATCACGCTGGATGGCTTTCGTCCGGTCATATGAATGGTTGACTTAAAAAAAAGGTTTGTTGACAATATATTTTAACTAATTTTCTCGAGCGAAATTAACAGTGCTGTCCAAAAGGGTGTAAAAGCAGCGATGACCAGGAGACAGTGGCCACTCACCCCTTTCCTCCAGATGAGCGAGAAGCCTGCTCACCCACTAAGACAGCTCGCTTCTCTAGGACCTGCAAGGAAATTAAGATATTTATACACAGATTTGTTGTACAGTAACACTCCAATTTACATCTCATTTTACATCGTTTCGCAACACACGTCGTCACTTTATTATTAGCACTACCTGATTTGCATCGCCTCAACCCACCCAACACGTCGCCGACAGCGTCGCCTCTCAGCATTCGCCTCCAGCTACCCGCCCCCCCCCCCCCCCGTAAATCGCTCCGATTTACGTCGTCTCGATAATTGTCGTCGCACCTTTCAGGAACACATCCCCAACGCAAACCGGGATATTACTGTACCGCATTTCTAAACTCCCATGTCAACGCCCCCCCCCCCCCGCCTTCACCAAACGGGACACGACCAGCCTGAAGTATGGTCAAATAACCCTCACGACTCGCACAGCCTGGGGGAGGCCCCCCCCCCCCCCCATCCAGCAATGGATTGATAAAAAAGGGGCTGTCTGGTAACTTACAAGTCTATGCGGTTCTATTACAATCAGTCTTTGGTCCCATCACGTTGTCAGCCGAAACCCACGTCAGTTATTTGGATGTTTACATTGCTTAGGCAATTAAAAATGCTGCTTCCTCAAAAGTCTGCCAGACTTCAGTTAGCACCGCTTAACAAGGTCAATGGAATTATGGCTTCAATATGGTTGTGCTTACCATTTACATGGCCTGCAGATTTATATTGTCCAAGATGGCATTTTTAAAAATTTCAATATAAATCCGTCTGGCCAGATAACTCATTGGGCAGGCGAGAGGCTTGTAATCCATGTTTGGGGTTGACTCGGTCCATCATCACTCCGGATCGATAAAGTAGCACTTTGTGGGGAAGTCAACAGCGGTTGGTCTAAAATAGACTTGCTCCTACTGCCATAGGAATGCGGAATTTCCACCACCAGTTCAGGGCTGTATCAAATCACTGTAATATATATTTTCAGTCTTGTAATTTGCTTGAAATGTGGGTCACCTTGCCAAAGTACAATTTCCTGGGTAATCATTATCACATGAAAGTAACTTTGACATCTGCCATTCAGCACTCTTCTATTTAGCTAATCTCATCGTGGGGGGGCAGAGGTGGGGGCAATTTGAACGTTCGGTCGTTTGAAGCCAAACCACGTGAACTAAGCAAATCCCTTTTGGCCGCTCGGCCAAAAGGTTAACTGCGTCAGATAAGTAGATAACACATGGGCCGCAAAGAAAATTACAGCGTTCAACATTCCATGCAGTACAGCTTGCAGCGGTGCAAATAGTCGCAACCCTACATTGCATTTAAATAAAAAATACTAAAAAAGCCCAAAGTATAACATTTCAAACTATATTTACGGTACTTATTCAATGAAAAAGCACGTTACCGTTTCGTAAAAAAATTATTGCGAAAAGTTGGGGCAACTGGACATTTTGATTAAAAATAGATTATAGTGCCTAAATCCAGTAGTGTCATCGAGTAGATCTTACTTTGCCTTTCACTATATTTCTCATCACCAATTTGTTAACTTGCTCTTAGGTGAAACAGTTAATGTTAAATAGAAAGGCTGGTTTTGCCCAAACTTGCTGGCATGGCGTTCAGATTACCATCCCACCTTATGCGCATTAATTCACACAAATTTACAGCACCAACGTATTCCGTCTTGTTTCCGTACGCGCTCTTACCTGTGGAATCCCAACGGTAAAAAAACAACTCACGGCTCGCCTGATTTAAATAAAACAAAGTTTAAAAAAAAAAAAGATCATAAACAAGAAATGCTTGTGTGCAATATTAATCGCTTACAGATCCAGATGAGCAGCGTGCATGGCACACTACACGTAGTGCTTAACGGCAATGCTGGCAAGGCAGGCAGGCAGGCGGGCGGGCGGTCCCAGTCCAAACCGTGCAGCGGTTGCCTCCCTTTGTTTGCTCTGCCCGTGGCCACATGTGTGTGTGAATCGGGAGGGTCAGGGGCGGAAAACCGATTGGGAGAAAGTTGGGAAGAGGGGCGGGAAGGGGAGGAGAGAAGGGAGGAGGAGGAGGGGGGGACCCCGTTTCCCCATTGCTCCAGGATCCGCATACAGTAACGTCTTTGTGCCAATGTGCAGCAGTCACACTTCCTACAGCTATAGAAAAAAATGTCTTCTGTGGATCACACTGCCAACTTTGCGGTTGGATTGCCAAAAGTGATGAAAGCTCTATGCGCTTTTTAGCATGAACGTAAAAATGTATTCCAGCTCAGTATGACATTTTAACAATGGTGCTTTGCAATACATGAGTGGTGAATTGACATATCTTGACCAGAATATACGTAACATGTTTACATGGGCTTCAGGGGATAGTTATGAAAAAGGAGATTTTTTTCAGTAATTAGCATACGATGTGAACACTTCATCACTGCAAGTTAAATCACTGCGTATAATACATGAACAAAGTCGTGGACATTTTTCAAAATGAGCAGCTAATGCAATGCACTCGTGGTTATTTTAGTTGACAGTGATGGGCAGTGACACCAATGCCATCAACATAACTCCATTCACGAGCCCTCTCCAAACGTGGTCATCACACGTGATGCGAGCGTGTAATCAGTGCACATTAACTAGATTATTTACTTGATGTGGCCAAGTGGCTCAGAAGACAAAAGTGCCAAGCTGGTACCACAGTGAGATTCTGGTTTTAAATCCAGGCAGCCGCCTGTAATCAAGCTGGGTTCTCAAGTGGCGAGTTGATAGTCTTAGCCTGGTCACTAATGACCGTGTAAACCCACCTCCCCTTATCTTAAATTTGGTTCTGCACTTACTGTGGCTATACTTCAGCTCTGTAATAGTTAGCACATTTCACGATAAACACAGCGGCTCGGGTTTGATTTCCAGTCATGGTTAATATCAGCGGTGAGTCCCCCCCCCTGTCACTTCACCAACCACCACTGAACGTGGTGACATTCAGCAAAACAAACCCCATGACTGACGCGGCAGTGGATTGACAAAGGGGCCAAGTCTGTAAATAGGACATTCCTGAAAAGCATTACAGTATAAGCTCATAAAAAACACACAGGGACCCACACAATTACAAATAAAAGCCAATTCTCCTGTCATTTCCTCAATGCTGCATTGGTACAATGTACAATGCGCCCCTTTTCATCCCAAACTCCTCTGTGGGCCCCATTAACAACGCCCTGCAGGGGTGAGCCATACGCAGCCAAGCCTAATTACAAGGTGGAGACGGAGGTAGGAATGTTAAGTTAGAACAGTCTAACAGCTATACCACTGTGGACAAAAAATTATCCAAATTACACCTCTGTTAGTCCATCCAGAGCAGTGGCATAGCCATGGAAGTGTGTATGTAGGCGGTGCAACTACACCAGGGCCAGTGGGCCGAAAGGGCCCAGGTGCCGAGGAGGGGGAAATCTGACAGGGCCCGCCCTCCCACATTTAATTCCGTGCACCAGGGCACGTGTCAACCACACTGTGTCACCAGAGGATGGAAAAGCTGAAGTGAATTGTGTTAATCTGATTCAGGTTTTGTAATAGCAAACCGAATTCACAAAGTTACCAATCTACAAAGGTATATTCATAGTGTGCTTTGGAGACGTAACCAGAGCTGAATTTAAGCTGCACGTCTCTAGATGCAGCAACCCAGAATTTCCACATCCGGCATACCAAATCAAGTATATATCTCACTATGGACGTGGCTACGAGTCACGTGCCACCTATTTCAGTTTACCAGCGACCACATTTTTTTGTAATACATTAAACCATGAGCGTGTCAATCCAAACGCCTCTCAAAATGACACAAGGGCTAATTATTACAATTCAGGATCACGATTTGAGTCAGTAACCTATTCTTTTTAACAGTGTGGTGAATGCAGCATCAGGCAGTGGTTGTACGAGTCATGTGAACCATTATATACAACACATGCAAAAAAGAGATTAATGTTTAAAAGAGCACAATTAAACTATTTTAAGATTACAAACCGACATTAATCAATGCATTGTTAGACTCATAGGGTAAACACATTGCATGTATAAAGCTTTACATTTAGCAAACATTGATGGAAACAATTGGCAGTGCTCTCAAAACTTTTGATAGCACCTCACAAATGTATACCATTAATTTTAAACTGTTGGTGTTCACTGGCATACAGCTGCGCACGTCATCTTGTGCTGCAGCATTTACTGTATAGAATAGTTATAAGTGACAAGCAGATTTCCTTGTAAAATCAATGTAAGGGGCCCAGGTGCCATAGGCACAGTAAATTAAGCCATATAATTGAGCTGCAGACCCCTTCAATTATAAACTCTGATTAACAAAAGTCACCCGAGGCTCAACATTTTCAACTGTCCAGTTCATATATCATGCAACAACGGTTCTCTTAATGACGGTACCAACAATATCAAATTTGAAATTAAAAACAAATGTTATTTAGAAAGGGGTAAATATGCTTAAGTGATACCCTAAATAGTCCTGTTGCCATCTCCCAGTGTTAGCTACGTGTACCCGACTCGGACGAATTGTACACACCGGTTAATGATGTAAGATTCCGAAAGTTTTCACCGTCGCTTGTAATCCAAGCTAGGGATGAGTGTCGGGCATTTATTCTCATAACGCTTTTGCCACGTCCTGCTGCGGGCATGCAACGGTCCTGAAGATGCTCACAGCAGCGCATGACGCAAAGCTTGAGGGGGAACGCTCAACACGTAGCCCGACCGGGAAAAAAAAAAACACTTGCAGAGTAGGGGATGTAAAATATCATTTCACACCCACTTTAAACAGAAGAGCGGTGGTGCATAAAGTACAACGTGCTGTGAACGCCACGACAAGTTCAATTCATGGCTATGGTTAACATCAACAGCGAGTGAACTGATCGTGGTGATTCACCTACCCAGTCTGCACTGATCAGCATGGCGAAATATCCTCTTGATTGAAAGGCATGGGAAGGACTTCACCAAGCATTGGATTGATAAAGGGATGTACATTTTGTACCAATATTATAATTGTTAAACAAAGCATTTGTCAGTCCACAAATACAATACACGAACTTCAAAACGTTTATTCCGCTTTATAAAATTAGCAGTGAACACTTTTAAACATTAAATCTGTAACAATAATTAGTAAACTTCCTCACCCCCCATTTAACAAACAATTTTTTTCAAATAACATTCTCAACCACATGTTGGGTTGGTATTAACTGCAAATGGCAGAAGTTTCATCAAACAGCCCACTGAAGGTAACACCAACAAGTTAAACGTCTAGAGTGCGACATGAATGGAATATGCAATTAAATGCAAAGCCATGTGGCGGCCTAAATGCTGTTCTCAGGCTCCGCAACACGCCCTGCAGATGTAGCTTCGAGACGAGGCTAAGATTTACAGAAAGATCAAACAGATGATTTCTGGGTTTCTCAATGTGGAAATAATCAACGGCAGAACCAATGCATTTGGAGCCGACTATTGGAACAAAAACTAAACGGCGTTTCACCCCCCTAAAATCTATGTTTAGTTGCAATTGGTATGATCTCAATGTCCTACCGAATTAACGAGTCAACTCTCGATTATTTGGGGTAATGGATGAAGGGGTGGCCTGGATAAAATAAAATAAATGCCAAACGTATGTAAATTAGGATTTAGATGCAATAATCATCGCTTATTTACATAGTGAGAGGATACAGAAATAGAATATCTTATCTGTTATTAACAACCCAGAGAGGCGAATACACATGAAAAACGTATGAACATAAAATGCGTTAATGTAATTTAGTTACGAAATAATATTGCATTTATGTTACACTCTGCAAAAAGTATCACGTGACTGTACATTTCTAATTACTGTTGTGTAAATACTAGAAATTGGCTTGTGGAGGCCCTCATGCAGCAGTGGATTAATTGAGGGCTGTACATGTACACATTCACCGACGATCACTGTTCTGTGTACCTTGTTCAGTGTATAATTCTAATCGTTTCAATATATCAGTGCCTCGACATCACCAGAGCACTATGAAAAAACCTTTTTTTTACTTTAACAAAGCTTCAAATTCACGAAGGACAGCCCAGGACACACTGCCTTGATGCATATTTACAAGAGCTGTCTGGTCATTGGTTAGAGACGCCTTCATTTAAGGCAGCAGTGGGGAATCTTTTTTCTCGAGCGGCGAGTAAGAATTTCAAATATCTTTGGCGGGTAATGACACAATACACACCTCAATCACTTCTGTCACTGAAATAAACCTTTGCACTGATAAAAGTCTGAATATGCTAGCATTTCAAACAGTGTTGTTGCCTGGTGGAAAAAAAACCCCCTTTAGTATTCGACCACTACGGCGAAGCTGCTTGCAGTAATGCATAATTATTATTTGCGGGCCGTTTCAAAGCTATGGGCCACATTAAATTAAGGGGCTGGTGCCAAGATGTTAACTACCTCACCTGGTATACAGGAGGTCGTGGGTTCGATCCCGATCCTGTCGCCTTTATATTTGGAGTTTCCGTGTTCTCCCTCTGGTCAAGTGGATTTTTATCCAGGTTCCCAAGTTTATTTTACTCCACTTTTTAGAAATGTGCATTTCGAGTACAGTAAAACCTTGGATTGCGAGTAACTTGGTGTGTTTTGCAAGACGAGCAAAAATTTTAAATGAATTTTAACTTGATAAACGAGCGAGGTCTTGTAATACGAGTAGTACGTATACGCTTTGTCTGCCGAGCGTCACGTGATCACAACTGAGCCAATGGTTCTTCTTTCTCTCTCACTGCGGGATTGTGGGTAATCGTCTCCCATGCTCGGTCTCAGTCGGCATGCCTCACTCGTATAGTCAACATCCGTGCAAACGTATACTGTTTACTATAGTGTTGTGACCACGTGTGTGTGCGTAAAGCATTTTTTTTTATTTTGTGTCCAAGTGTAGTGACTGTTCTTTAGTAACTGTACTGCAACAATGGCCCCTCCTCCTCTCCTCTCTCTCGTCTCCCTCACACCAGCCACGATTACATTTAATTAATAAATTGTATTACTTTATATTAAATAAAAATATAAAAAGGTATTTTGTATTAATCATTTTTATATTAATATTTTTGGGTTGTGGAACGAATCATCTGAGTTTCCATGATTTCTTATGGGGAAATTAGCTTTGATATACGAGTGCTTTGGCTTACAAACACGTTTCCGGAACAAATTATGCTCGCAATCCAAGGTTTTACTGTATTTGGCTGCTATAAATTTCCACATGAAAAGCCACTTCATTAGGCTATCACACGTGGCCAGGTCGTTTCTGAAAAAGGGCTACATAGCTCAGTGGGCCTTACCTGCAACTAAAGTTAATTAGTTAGTAAGTTCCCCACCTCTGCTTTAGGGACTGCAGACAGACGTGGCCATAGGCAGCGAGGAATAGTGGAAGGAACACTACGCAAGAGAGGAATTCGGAGTGAACGTATTCTCTGATAAAGCGGAGTGCACAGAGGCGCTGTCGTGTTCGCGGCGCTGATGGGACCTGTCGGCCGACAGTTCGTCGGGGAAGCGCGACAGATCCATCGTCACCACGTGACTGATCAAGCAGTCCCCTTGCTGCAAATGCACACACACACACAAAGAATGGGAAAACATTTGTTGACAACAATACAATGCAAAATGGATTCGTATAGCATCTAAATCTGACTTCCCCTCAAGATCATGCACAGAAACTGTGGGAAGTTATTTTGTAGAGAGGCAGTCATAGGCAGATGATGCAGGCTCAGGCAGGACTGTGGTGAGTAGCAGAGAGCAGTGCAGCAAAATCCACAGGCAAAGGAAAAAGTAAACGTCTTAAGCTTGGAATTGAAGAGGGGCGGGAGGTCGACATGATGGAAGGCAGGGGGGGGAGGGGGTTGGATTTTACAAGGGCAGCAGAGATTCTATTTTTTTGTAATGTGTTAAAAAGCAATTCTGTTTCTCCACATACATTTGTATTTATTGCCGGAAGTAGGGCTTCAATGGTTAGTACACCGCTCTACGATCCTGGCAACCTGGGTTCTATTCCCAGAGTGATAACTGTGTAAATTAAAATTATTATGAGCGGTAAGTGGCATCTAAACGTTTCCTAGACCTTCTCAGGTCGTCTCACCCATAATTTAGTAGGGTATTCAAACATTAGCATGAGGAAAAATAGTGAGTCTTGGTACTGGCATTAATATGTTCTCGCAAACAGCACTTGCCCCTACACTCTTCCAGTCTAAATCAGGAAACAGTCCATATTTTTTTTTAATAATGCTGATGCAGCATGGAAATGTAATATAAGAGATGTGTAGATGAACTGAATGATTTGAATTGATTTGTAATGATATACTGTTACAGGAAAAGTATAAAGTAACCTTTTAACAGCAGACTGCACATTAGACAATAACTTTTGCCAATATGAAAATACACCTGGCTCTATATTACACACAATCTGCTCAAATCTCGTGATACATACTCTTTGGGTCTTTTGGTAAAGTCACGCAGACAGAAATTTTTTTTTTTAAAAATCACGACGTTTTCGATTGCCTCAGCAGTTCTCCTGCTGTATTTTTTCACCTGAAGACGATTGCTTGTGTTCCGATCGAAACGTCGTGATTTTTTAAAATTATTTTTCTATCTACGTGACTTTACCGAAAGACCCAAAGAGTATGAATTCCTGCAGTCACGAAAGCTTTAAGTCAAGATTCTAGTGATACAATTTTTATTTCAATATATCCTGTTTTAATCTAATGCTTCTGCCTATGCAGGAACTTATACAATAAAAAATGTTGTATTAATACTTTGCAATAATTAAATAGAGCAGTTGGGGATGTAACATTCTAACAATCACAAAGGCATCTGGTGAATCTAAAAATGTGTCATTTTGCATTGTCCTTACAAGCAAATTGCACGAGCAGTACGTTTTTCATTTTAGAATTTCTCTGGTTTTATCCACAATTTCAATTAAATGTATTTATTCGCATCAAGTATTGAGACGAAAAAAATATATTTTGAACTATAGCAGAGCAGCGAATAACCCCTTGCTAGAGCACACGGCCTGTGGAAAAGCTTCTTTGAAGCACCATTCATGTGCATATTCTTTAGCCTTCACACCCTGCTAGAAATGTTCATCCCGTTGCAGTCAAACCAACGTTTTTTTTATATTCAGAGCTGGATTGTACCCAAATTAATTCCATAAAAAATGCTACGCAATATTTTGTTTGCAGTCTCTGATGACCAGGCTCAAACCATGAACTCACTGCAATTGAGAACCTGGCTTAACTATGGGCAACAGAAACCCAGATTTTTACCTATGACTTCAGGGGAGCCCTGATCATTCAGCCACCCGGACCACATCTCACGATTGCTATGTTTAAGATTGAAACAACTATATTTCAGTTGCCCTCTCTACCTATTGCTATCCACTGTTTGCTTCATACTACAACGGTAGTTGACATAATTTATTTGGCCCAGGAAATTGGAATGTTTCCAAAAAAATCCAAGAAGTGGTTAACAAAATACCTCGGGGTATACACCAATGAGTGCGTCGGCACGAGCAAACAATTCTTCTTTGAGGGAGATGACTATAACCTGGAAGTTCTCCACAGACTGCTCTTTGATGTAGTTTGCCACCTTAGAAAAGAGAGAAATTGTTTTAAAGTCACGTTGGCCCTTTTAACGGTTCACAGTTGATGGGTAAAACAAATTAAATGGGGAATGTTGTTGAAAATCATACACCTGCTCGTTACAGTTGAAGCTGGACATAAGCACACCCCACAAGAACAATGCCAGGTATACTTACATCTGAAGTTGCATGCTTTTATCAGAAATTGCATTTTGCCTCCGTCCATCAGTATAATGCAAGGATGTGTTGCTTACATCAAAACTGTGCTTATACAAGGTGTGCTTATACCCATATTCATCTGTATTTGTTTTACTTACAACACTTCACAACACTGCTAAAAGTTGAAATGAAAAATAAAAGAACTGCATGAAAATGTTTTCATGTAAATGCCAACTGCTGACAAATAAGAAAAAAAAACTATATGCAATGGGCACTAAAACCTCGTCATGTGCGCTCGGGGCTGATACGTTTGCAAGCCAGTGCAGTGGCACGAGATTCAGAGCCAGCGCCAGTATAGCTCAATACACAGCCCAAGCTGACGTCGCTGTAAATGATTAACGCAGTGACTTGCCAATTTCACTCCAGTCTCCCCTCGAGGGCCAGCGTGCATTGGAAAGTGAACCAGTTACAGACGTCACACACAATCAACGCATAATTGAATTCGCATGTGTTCGACAGTGAAGGTAAACTCTGGTGCCCTGGGACGACCACTGACGCACAAAAGGGCTTCTGACACAAAAGGGGGCTCCATATACATACATGTTTGTGTCTCCCTCTTTCAGGAGATCAGACCAAGTCAGTAACAATGCGTTGTAAGGCTCTTGCACACGAAACAAACCCTTTGTTTGGTAAACTGGGAGGAAAATGGTCTCCCCACCATCTCACGTGGGGTTAATGCAACATGATTGCAAGACTAAACGTTGACCCCACTTGTGTAAGTGTTGCCCCGCCGGGCAGTACACAGGAGACTTGGGTCACGCTAAAAGTTTGGCGATAATCGGCCTGTCAACTGCACAAGGTGGATGGACATCAAGGCCCCATTTCCCGAGATCAAGAAAAAAAACTCAAGAGCCCTCTGTTGAGCAAATGCCAGATGAAGGCCTTGACATGCCGACCGTGGAGATTATTTGACGATAATTCACCATGCCGGTCAGTGCGGGGTTGGTGAAGTGGGAGGAAGAGCCCAGGTCCTGTTCAGATATCACTTGGCACCGATGCCAGCTGTGGCTGGTACTTAAACTCGGGTAGTCAAATTCATAGCTCAATACTGTGTTGAAGGTTTGTCAAGTTCAGAAACATAATCTTGTAAATCAATCACAAGGAGTTGTATTACATTTCTATAACCAGCATCATCAGCTGGAAATGCAAAGGCTGGACCTTGGTGTAAAATTGACTGAATATATCTGCTGGGAAAAAAGATGGTTCAAAAGTGGGTTCCAGAAGGTTTAAAAAAAAATGCATCGTCTTTCAATTTTTGCTTAATTTTTTTTTATGAAATAGCGAGCGTAAAGGTCATTAAACACTTACCTTTCCAATGTTTGTGTTATCCAGGGCTGCGTCAATTTCATCCAGGACGAAAAAAGGTGAAGGTCTGTAGCTGAAATTAAAACATATTGTGGGAGGACACGAATTAATGAGTAGACCGACATGCATACAACATCCCGAACAAACACTGTAAATGGTTTGCAATGCAGAGCTCTTTTGTCAATCCACTAATGGATGAGGGCCACCCCATGCCTGACTGTGGACACATCCAATTAAAGCTTGGCGAGGACACAATCAATTCCTCCTGACAAACCTGTGAATGGCGAAGAGCAGAGCGAGAGCAGCCACGGTTTTCTCCCCACCAGACAGGTTGTCCATGGGTTGGTAGCGCTTCCCAGGTGCCACGCAGTTATAGTTGATGCCGTCCAAGTACGGCTCCTCCGCATTCTCCGGTCCCAGGAATGCCTACAATAAAACGTTAGCAAGGGTTATTATAGATGCCTCATGCTGTGCTGTATACACTGTTGGCAGCAGATGGCAGTGCAGCAAAATCCAATGTATTATCTGATGCTCCTATGTGTCAACAGTGCCAGACTTCACCAAACCCGCCTCGATCAGGCACGATAAAAGTATGGTCGAATAACCCCCAGGTACCCGGAGGGGCCCTCGTTCAGCAGGGGATTGACCATTATGGCTGTACATGTACCAACTGTATGCAAAGGGATGATGGGCATGAATATAAATCTATACTTTTTGAAAGAGAGTTAATGCTGATGTTGTATATGCTTTTGAAAGCAGTCATTTTGAATGATACCTTACCAGATGGTTTATGCTTACGGGATTAATGTCAATGCTAAGATGTATATGTACAGCCCTTTTGTCAATACACCGCTTATTTGACCATGTTATCGTGCTGGCAGTGCGGGTTCGTGAAGGCAGGGGAGCATATAACCGACTGCCTCTATAAAATAAGCATGCCAATTATTTACATACAGCATCTTAACATGCATTTACATGCAATATATTTCAAAATTGTGTTGTCTTGAACTCTTTACTACAAAGATGTACACTGATGTATACTGCATTTACTAGGCATGCAATTATTCAATCTGCATACCTTTGCAATTTTATTTGATAAAATGTATATAAATCTTAAAGGTTCCTACCTGTGCACTATTGTTTTGCGCCAGCTTCTTATAGATGTCATCGATTGCGATGGACAGGTGCTCCAGGCACCCATTAAAACGGTCGAATCTCAGCCGTTGCACCTTGTTGAATGCCATTTGCGCTTGCTTTGATCTTTTCCTGCTCTCTTCAAGCGCTGTACACAATATTATCCATTTTTCGAATCATTGCCCGATTTCAATCTTCATTTACTCTTTTGCATGCATGTCCAACAAGTTAAATGTAATCCTGAAGAAGCTCCCAAGCATGCAGAGCGAAACATTGGGGCGTGATGCTGAACAAGGGGTAGTACACAAGAACTCAGCGGAGAGTTCAATAAACAAATGGAGATACAGCAATACTCCGGTTTACGTCGGGGATGTGTTCCTGAAAAGTGTGACAAATATCGAAACGACGTATATCAAAGCAAATTACACGGAAGGTAGAGGCGAATGAGTAGGCAACGGATTCGAGAAAGGACGAATGATGCTGTAAGCGGCATGTGGGTTGAGGCGACGCAAATCAGGTAGTGGTATTAATAAACAACGTTTGTGCGAAACAACGTAAAAGGGCGAGACGTGTATCAGGGTATTATTGGATCTACTGAAGGGACAGAGCAGAGTACATATACCTGGGACAGTCACTGAAGATAAACCAATATCACATTGATTAAATAAAAGACAGAGAAGCATATTGAAAGCATTTTCTACAACTAAAGTTAATCATGAAACGCAAAATACCAATGTGCCTGCCTAAAAAAACGCTTTTAATAATTGTATATTACCTGCTATTAAATATGGATCAGGAATGGACACTAACAAAGAAAAAAACGTAAACGTGTGCAAAGAAGCACGAAGTGACGCGTGCTTGGAATTTATACCAAGAGATGGAAAGAAGAACACATTGATCAGAGTATATACACAAGTTATTGATTTCATATTAAGAAATACAAGTGGTATCATGTGGGACACGTCACGAGAAGAAATAATAGCTGGTGGTCAAGGCTCATGATGGAATGGGAAGCAAAGGCGAGAACACAGCCTACAGAATGTCTAGAGTTATGAAATCAGCTTGTGTGCAGCTACGAGTTGCATTGTGAAAGCCCAGGACTGTGAGAGAAAGAAACTGCTTGGGCAGGCCTTCATCCAGCAGTGGACTGATCATATATGTTTAAGATGACAATTTTACAGCAAAACTCAAAGCATAGCAACATTTTCAACTGCTGTAGTCGATTGGGGAGCTAGATCTCAAGAGAGCATGTGACATCACACGATAGTACAGCAAAGCAAAGCCACAGACCAAACCATTACAATACCTTCGGTAGTCTCCAGGAACTTGCCACGCACATTTTCAAACTTCTCTGTGGCTTTCATGTTGGGAGCAACGATGTGCTGCATACCAGTTTGCAGGTTTGTCACCTGCGTATTCAGCTCATCTGTGGCACGATTGATTTCATCCTCCCTGTTAATTTCCTACGCAAGGAGACGTACACCCGAGTTTAAGCGAAAGCAAGGATTAAGTGGTCTTAAATATTCCTATAATTCTACTGTCCCCCCCCCCCAACTTCATTCAAATTGTGCCGTCACATGAGATCAACTAGCAGGGCAATGCAACCCTTCAGGCTAGTAAACGGCTAATGGAATCAGCAATCACGGATATTTGCCTCAACCAGACGGCTCGACTGGGTATACACCTGAACTATGAGAGAACACAACCACCGTTCCTCTAATTAGATGTACGTAGCTCAAATCAAATCCTGAACATTTTGGATGGCGTATATCTGATTTAGCTCTATTTTTTAAGGTTTAATTGTAAATATAGATATAGCACTGGGGAAAAAACAAAGCAGACGATGGTTGGTGCTGCCAACGGCAATTTTTCCAGTACAGGGCACATACCTTATACTGGCGGCTGAGCTTGCGGTAGTCCACCTCGATGGCGGCTTCACGCGCGTAAACCGAGTTGGTGTGCTCCGAGCTCTCTGTTGTACTTTCTGGCTGTGTACCCCCCAGCTGCCAGGACACAGAGCCACATGAACAACATCCATTCATTCACCTACAGCAGTGGTCAAGGCAACTTTCCTGAGGGTGGAATAGGAATTATCAAATATTTTTGGTGGAGTGCCACACACCTTAATACACACTACTAGAGGCCCGTGCAAAGACCGTAGTGATTGAATATGCTAAACATGTTGCCATACCATATATACATATCACTGCAAAAGACCCCTCGTGACAGAAATTACTGTGAATGATAAAATTAGAAAGTGTTGCCAGATCTAAATTATTCCCTAGTACTACCGTATTAGTATGGCCAAGATGCAAGCAGTAACAGACAAATATCATGTGGGCCATTTTGCAGTGTAGGTATCATGTGGCTGGGGGCTGCATGAAATAAAGGGCCGTATGTTCTTGAGGTTTAACGAAAAGCAACCCAAGACAAGACCACGTATTTTATAGGTATATGCCTAGGATGTGTGGCTGACTGACATGAGATTGAAGACTTGATGGTTAAAACAAATAATACAAAGTCATGGTAACTTTTTGTAGAGGCGCAATAGCATGCCCTAATATTGTCACGGCAGAATGACTGCTTCATTTTTTTAATTTAACTTTGTCACGACATGCTACGCATGGTGGAAACTGGCTATATTAAGCCAACGAAGGTGGGTTGTGCACTAGGAAAATGTCATACCCGTGATAGCAACGCTCAATGCAAGTGCCAAGAGGACACGATTTCACGAGCATTTTTTATTTTAAATGTCACCGATTTATACTGCAATGTTGATGTGGGGACATGTACTATGGATGAATGACTTGGTACAGCTACACCTGGTCCTTTGGTTTACTATTCAAATGTACCAAGGAATGAGGCCAAACAAACCACAAACAAGAAGCCTCATGGTTGTCCGAGGTACCACTTGGCTGTGACATTCAGGACCGACTTGGTCTTAAGCTCTAGGTCGCATAGGGTGCTGTGCTTGATAGGCTGTTGTAGAGGTCGCAATGACCCACCAAAGGTCAAACGTATCAGTATTGTTATTGCCAATTATGTTTTTATAGCAAATTAAACATACAACCTCATTTCTCTTTGGGTTGCATTTTCCTTTAACCAAGATAACACGAGTTCCAACTTTTCATAAATGTCATCTGCAGCCATATGGTGTGTGTGTACGGGCCTCCTGGCTGATGGAGTCCAAGTTGCCGTTGCGCAGAGGCAGCTTGATATCCTGCAACTTGCACGTCAGCAGCAGGTTGTGCCGTGCGTTGCGCTGCTGTTCCAGCTTTGTCTCCAGCGCTGTCACTTCGTTCTGCAGCTGCACTGCTTGTCTGGGGTGGACAGGGCACAGGTGAAAAATAAAGATGACCAGGATAATGTGAAGGCAGTGCTGAGTCATTGATTTAAAAGATTGTTTAAAGTGATTATTAGGCTCATGAAAAGTATATATTGAGATCTCTCCCAGGGCAGTGCATTCTACATGTTATTGAATTGTTCTGGGCAGCAGCTATCCAATAACTTCTCAGATCCTTTCAAAGTTACCTATGTTCCACACAGTAGAGGGTTGCACTTTCCCACCCACTACCACTGAGGAATGTCTATACATGAAAATCACAAAGATATTAAATTCTAAGAGGTGGAATTTATCCATATTAAGCACAAAATCCAATTTATTGCGATAGTTTTTTTGTGTGCTGTCATTTGTAACCGGGCTGAGATCAACCAACTCGCTACACTTGAGAACACAGTTCAACAAAGGCAGCCGGTTGGGTTTGAACCCAGGGTCTCAGTGGTGCCAGCTCAGCACTGGCCTCTAAGCTGCCTCCATGGAAAAAAGGTGAACAAAGACGGAACAAATTGGTTTGGGGCCTTCCTGCCGACAAGACACCAACCTGCTGAAGGCTAACAGCTTCCTCCGAACCTCCTCGGTCGCCTGTGCTTTATTGGTGACCTCGCCTTGTTTGGCCAAAAGTTGATTCTTCAAGCTGTGCATCTCGGACAAAAGGTGCTCGACCCTATCCCGATACCTCTGCTCATCCTGTAAAAAATGCCACGGTGCGAGCAGGCGGTGCAAATTTATGTTTTGACCAAAGGAAACATAGCGACTGATAATACACAGAGAGAGAGATATTTGGAAATAAATCTGAAATTTTTTTTGTGTAAGTGTATGCGATATTATGTTCCACAATTTACAGATAAAAAGGGTTGTTTTAAATGGAAATAACGACAACTACAAATAATCTTCTTGGTTCTTTCGGTAAAGTCACGTAGAAGGGAAATAATAAAAATAAAACATAACAGAATAAAATTTTCTATTAATAGAATACAATTTGCTATTGCTTTATTATTTATTTCTCTTCTACATGACTTACCGAAAGAACCAAGAAGATGAATCCCTGCAGTCATGAAAGCTTTAAATCGAAACTACAAATAAGTTCAATACCGAATATAATAAACATACAAGGGTTTTGGATTTAAAGCTTTCGTGACTGCAGAGATTCATACTCTTGGTTCTTTCGGTAAAGTCACGAAAGAACCAAGAACATACAAGGGATTGTTTTACCACGTAAAAGTTTAATTAAGTAATAAAACCAAGTTAACGCACCTTACACAAATGCTGCTAAGTATTAATTTCAAAGGACCATAGGTTTATAGACCAAAGTCTATTTTAATCTAAGTTGGTAAAACGGGCCAATGCGCTTCTTTAACTTAACCCACAATCCACCATGACAGCATGTAAGACTTCGCACAATAACTGTTTGGATGATTGTACAAGTGTTGAAATTGAACAAACCAAAAAATTACCAACATATTCCAAGACATGCAAATGATGCAACATCTGACTCACAGGCCACCTGAGACTGAAGCGGTGAGCGCAGCGTTACCTTTTTCACACAATCTATCTCGGCCTCGTCCTTGGCAATTGCCGCGTCCCACATCTTCACTTTGCTCTGCTCCTGCTTCAGCTGCATTCTCTCGTAATCCAGCTGTATGCCCAGTCGCGTCTTCTGGTTGTCAAACTCCGAACTGAGATGGGTATCCAGAAAAAAATATATGTATCTCAGTTATAGCGACTTTTGGTAAGCCATCGAACAAAGATGGTCACTGCATCGCGCGCTTTCAGAGGTGCATGTGCGGCCGTCTGGAACGCTCTACTTTATGATATTAGGAAGCCACTGGAGCTATGGACTTTTAAATCAAGATTCAAAAATAATTTCTTTAAAACTGCTTTTTGAGCTTAGTTTGTTGTCCTACCCTCCGCACCTCCGATGAGCACGGTAGGCTACATACAGCACGAAAGAAGTTCAAGTTCAACATACGTACGTACATTCATAAGCTTGGGTAGAATGGTGGAAACAGTAACTAGGACAATGTGCTATGAATCTGGCAACCTGAGTGATTCCTGGCCACGGCTATCATAAAACCAGTGTCTGTGTTTTAAATATAAAACTGAAGCAGTGGATGCATCTGTATGTGGACAGCTGATAAGGAAAACATGAGATGGTGTCAACAAGTGCCAACATAATTTTTCGCAGTGGATTGAGTGGGTCCGATGACTTGTGATGGACAGGTTGTCGGAACTCACCCCTTCTTTGTGACTTCCTCACGCCACTTGAGCTTTACCTCTTCAAACTCTCTGGTATTGGCGACTCCAGCTTCAACGCAGAAATCCTTAAACACCTCATCCTCCAACTAAAGGTCAGGAAGCAAGTCCATGGCATTAAACTTACACTGAGAAATGTAACATAAACAAAAGAACACCTTTTTCAGTACTAAAATCAGCCTGGTCCTGCTAACAGCCTTCTAATAACTCTGCTTTATAAATAAACATTGCTATTTCCGAGGTTCCTCATGGTTGCCAAGTATACACCTGACATGCAAGGTATGTTCTTAAAATATCCAACCATCTAACTTCAAAATACTTGTCTTGGTTTTTGACCTCTGAATGCCACCCAAATGCTTGTCTTGGTAACCTTCCCTCCTCCTATCTTGAATATTGTCTCCACTTATTGTAACGTTTTTCTGTATACATATAAATTCATTTATACATTCTCTAATAAACTGTCAAGTTTCTTAGCCTATTCCTTTCATGAAATCCCTATCATCCTTGTAATGCATTGTTTCTCCAAAACAAGTTACTTTTCTATTTACTTTGTTAAAGTTCACCTTTCTGACCTGGCTCAATGACCTGTCTTAACTATAAATTTGAACAAAATACCTTGTTCATTTTTTCGGTGACTTCCTCGGCTTCATTGTCTCGTGCGGCCATGCCCTCTCGCACTTCATCCATATGCGGCTCAAAGTTTGCGAGCTGAGACTCCAGTTTTGACTTTTCCTGGATGGGACAACGCACAAAATACAAGTCAAGATACATTAGTCACATCTCTCAGATTCTCCTTGGACTCATCACCATCTACCTATCCCCTCATTCTACTCCCCCTCCATGCATTTTACTCTCATCTCCTCTAGAAACCCCAAAAGTCTCCACTATAGCAACCAAGTCATTATACAAGCCCCAGTGGACCAACCCTTAGTGGGAGGTCACTCATTCTCCTCTGATGCTCCTCTAGCTTGTAACTAATTTCCCTCAGCCATCCATGCTGTCAGCTCCATGCCCCTGTTCAAGTCCAGGCGCAAAGGCTCAAGACCCACCTTTTATCCTTTTTCCTCTGCCTATAACTGAGTGCCTCTCTCTATAAGATAAAATTATTCTAAACAGCGTCTTAAGATGCAGTGACATGAAGATGATATATAATCCTTTCATTTAAATCAAATTTTAAAATGTGCTAGGTCCAAAGGTTTCTAATTTGGAGCTCTTGCAACTGTCAGAGAACAGCTTCAAAAGACTATGTCAGAGAGCAATAGCTTCATTGTCAACACTTGGGGAAAATTTTTACATGTTCTGCAAAGAACGTTTGTCACATGCCAAAACATACTTTTAATTATCAGAGCTAGATTAAGTTGAGTTAAGAGAAAAAACATTGAATATTCATCCAAATTGCATTGTATTAGGCGTTCGAGCCACCCGGCCACCTACAGGAACATATTTTTTGCCCGGCTGCTGCTCTTTGTCATTTAACCTCTCATCCTCGCTTTACCAACCACAGAACAACTGCTCACCTGCAGACTTGCTTGCAGCTTGACGCGTGTTTGCTCCATGTCGCTCCGAGAGTACTTGAGCCTGGTCTGCATGCCGTGTAGCTGCGACTGCACCTGCCGCAGATCGGCTTCCTTGCGTCTTATGCTTAAATTTACCTGCACATGTTGGTGGGGAAACAGGAAAATACCCTTTATGAATAAATGCGAACAGTTTTTACAACCTTCCTGTTGAAACATAACGAAAAACATGTTTGACGAGTTGTATTTTACAAAAACATTAATCGTTTTTTCTAACCAAAAAATAAGGAAAGACTGAGGGTTGAACTAATTCTTGAAACAACTTAACGGTTCGTGTGTTGTTGAGTTTTATTCGGCCACAAGAAGAAATGTCAAGACAGTATAATATGAGTGTTTTTCAAATTTTAAAACGAGGCCAGCTCTCCAGTGTCACATTCTGCCTGTATAAATCATCGCCAAGTAAAACGCACGCGAAGCTCCTCCAAAAGCTGCTCCTTCTTCTCCCTGAGCTTGTCCACCAACTTGTCATCCCAGCGCTGAGCCTTGGCTCTCAGGTCGCTAGAGCCACCTGAGACCACACCAGACTTGGAGAAGAGGGTGCCGTCCAGCGACACACACTGCCGGGGCCACACCCAAAATGGGATTGCGACAACAGAAGCCGTTATTTACAACCAGGCGGAAGACTAGCAAAAGGTAAAGGTGCATCCCTGCACTTACTTTCTCATGCCGCTGCTTGGGGAAAAGCTTCCAATAGAAGGAGCTCTATAACGTCCTTGTAGAGGATATTGGCCTATTGCCAATACGCCTTGAAAGACGTTGGAGCGGCTATTCTTTATTCCAACGTACCAAAATCCCGATTGATTAACCGTGGCATACATATTCATACTGTGGCATAATTTTTTAAACATGCTCTCGTTTCAAATACTACATCAGGAGATCTAACTGGCGAACTCGTGACTACAATAAAGTGTTCTAACTATTACACCATGGCAGCATCGAGGATAGTGGATTAACAAAAGGGCTGTACATGTACACATTTGGGACATGATTTATCTTCACGAATATGGCCACAGGCTAACCTAGTCCATGGAACACTAAATGCTGTTGGTTGCAGATTACATGTATTCTTTACCTACGCACAATGCTTAAGTAGGTTAAGACAAAACGCATATTAATGTTTCATTCATGGGTCCTATTAGCAATGGGGATGGTTAAAGCAGCATTTAAGACAATCAATGAACAGAATAGTACGAAAATATAGAAAATACTCATATGCAAGTGAAACAAGGACAATGGGCAAGGATGAGATGAAAAGACTGAATGCATTTAAGATGGTGTTACAGAAGAATAGAAACAAAAAGACAGATGTATTAATAGAAAATAATAAAAAAACTGAGGAATATCATGAAAACAGAGGCAGAATATGCGGGACACATTATCATCGTTTCAAAAGGAGGTGATCCTGCAAGAAAAACTCAAGGGAGAACAGGAAGAAAATTAATCAGTAGATCGAATAATGCGAGCAATTGGACAGGACTATGCCTGAAATACTATAAAGATGGTCCATGGTGGTCGGCATCTGTCATGCACATCAACCCGCAGTTATGAGGATGGCACTTGATGATGATGTGGCTGCACCGTAATCACAAACAATTAAATAATAGAATACGACGTTTAGATTGCAACACAAGCAAAACGTCATCAGGTAGAAAACAAACCTAGTAAACTTATAAATACAATGCAATACAACACAGAGTCGGCTAACACAACAGTCAACACCCTACCTGGTTGATTACGTTCTTCCAAAGATTGCCAAATTTGTGAGAGAGACAAAACACAGACACGGAGACACACAGACAGACACACAAGCAGAGAGAGAAACAACACAGAGACACTCTGTCTACGTGATTTTATCGAAAGAACCAAAGAGTAATTCCTGCAGTCACAAAAGGATCAAATCAAGTTTAATCACAAACAAGTTAACAAAAAGCACACCATTTGCCGATAAGTTCGGTCTCTTGAAGCAGGTTGGGTGCTACGGATCGCACCTTCTGGCGGACGTGGCTACCGAAGGCGATGTGACGTGCGTCCTCCAGAGTCTCGCACACGAGAGCGTTGCTGCAGGCAAACTGCAGCGCGCGTGACACCTGCGGCGGGTCAAACTTGATGACGTCCATCAGGAGCTTGGCGCCCCTCAGCTCCCGCAGGCGCTCGTTGATCGGTCTCACCTGCAGAGGACCAAAAATGGTGGATTAATGAGTCAGGACGGTGTAATGGCTAGCATACGACTTCCAGCGGTCGCCAGTTTGATATTATTTCCTGGCACGGCAGTTGAAACAATGTGAAGGATTTCTTCAATTCACCCGCCTGTCCATCCAGCAGTATTAACAGGTAGACCAGTCAGTTGGTTGGTCCATGTGTGGTGGGGTAATTTACAGATACTCCAATATCTTCCAAGATGTCTGGGCAACGTGAAAGAGTAAGACAAAATATTCTTAAGAGGGGCTCTCTAGAACTCCCGACTGTGAAGGCATTTCTGCCAGCAGTGGTGTGAACAAGCAATTGAAGGGCTGAACTTAAAATTCCTCAGCAATCACATCTCATCTCAGTCATTCCAGTGCCCTGCTGCAGCCAAGCAAAGGGGACCACTAGTGACACTAGGTATACACAGCACCGACCTGCAAATAGGGATGAACCTGGCAGTTAAGAATGCGAAGAGGAATGACTGAAGGGAATTGGCCTGCACGTATACAAGTGTAGTGACATAGAATTGGTCACGTAGCAGCATAGCGTTGGCTGCTGGCAGGGAAGGGGATCTGCAGCTTGCAGCAGCCCTGACTAATAGCAGGGCACATGATATACCAGAGAGGGATGTAGGGGAAAGGTTACGTAAGGGACACGTCGAGAACTCGCTAGTAGGTTCCAGAAGGGGGGTGTGGCCAGGGCGGACCTAGGCCACGCTGACAGTATAAGAGGGGCCCCCGGGAGAGGACCTCGGGGCTATCGTTTGGAGTGGGATCCCCGTCATTGCAATTGAAGATCGTCACCATCGTCGCTTTTGTCTCGTCGCCTTCGTCTTTACCTGATATTGTGCTGCTAGATGGTAGTTGGCCGTCTCGGTTCAGCGCCATCAGTGTCAGACAGCTAGTGTTGTGAATAGGCTCGCAACTTGCGTAGAGTTGTGTATAAACGAGCGGGAAAAGAGTGTGTGCCAGTGTAGGGTGTGTATGGTGCAAAGGGTGCTCGATTTAATGAAAGAATTGCCTCCAAGAACTTGCATCTCCCAGTCAGTCACTACATAAGTACATCGCAACTATGGATTATTGTTATACTGCCCTTTGTTACACACAATGTAGCCACCCATCAGCCAAATAACACCTGTTTTATGCATGGTGGTTGCCCAACCAAGCACTTAAATTGCTTTCTTTTTATTAGCTTCAGAGATCTGACAGGATTGGGCACTGCAATTTTTAGAGTATACTTTTGTAAAATAACTACAGCATTAAAGCCATTCACCGACAATTCTATGGGTGATTTGGTTACAGGGTCTGAATCGGCTAGTGGCTCTGCATTGCGACAATTAAGTTAATCACGGAGAGAATTGTTACATCCTCGGCAACTAGTGTGCAGGCACACAATCTCTTGTATGCTCAAAAAAAGAACAAAAGCGGGTCAAGGGTCACCTGCAGGTAGTCGAGAGGGAGGAACATCTCGGCCTCACAGCGCTGCTCCTTGAGGTAGCGGATGCAGTCTCGTGCCGTGCTGTCCGTGTCCACAATTATGGCCTCCATGTTGCGGCCTAGCACCTTGGTGACGGCCAGCTGGTACTTCCTGTGCGTGGGTTGGCACAGGTTCACCAGTCGCCCAAACTGCACGTGACGACAGGGGCACAAATGGGGAGAGAGAGCGCCCCGTCGTCAGTTGCGCACATTTTGTGGGCCAGGTTGCAGTGTCCTGTAAAAAACGTGATAAGCCATGAAATGTCAATGTACAGAAAAAACAGGATTATGTTGAGAGTTGGAAGCGGGCTTTTGGTTTGAGGTGGATGAAGTGGATGACATAGTGATTAAGTTCATGTGCCAACATACAGCGAAATTATACTCTCAAGTGTAAAATTTTCAAATGAAGGGAGCATAGGTTAGCTTCAAAAAGTGGATATATCTGGGTTACTAGGTTTTTCCAGGATATCCCTCAATGCCAAATGGATGCTGCTGACAAGTTACTTCAATGTCATTTGCACTGTTTAATTTGTAGTCTCCTTTGTTACGTCTCATTTGTCCTCTATCAGCTGCTGTCTCAGTTGTCCTGTCTTGTTTATTTTAACGACTGGTGGTAAAAAAAAACGTTCGAATGGATTACGTGGAATTGTATGCATGTATTGTGACGTTAGAAATGCTGAGCCGGCACCACTAATAACCTGCGTTTGAATCCAGGTAGCCACCTACATTAAAACTGGGGTGTCAAGCTAGCAAGTTAATAGTTTGAGCCCACAGCCCAGTCACCAATGACTGAACATTAAATTTGGTTCTGTAGTTAAAGCGGCTAAATTCAAGCTCTTAGGTAGGTGGGAAAGTGCAATCTCCAACTATGTGAACCAGAGTTAATTTTAAGAGATGGGACCTCATATTTAGTTGTGATGTTAGCTTCTGCGGGTCGTTCTCTAACACTGTTGGTTGCATTGGTCTGCGAGAGATATGAACGCATACTTCGTCTAATGCAGTGGTTCTTAACCTGGGTTCGATCGAACCCCAGGGGTTCGGCGAGTCGATCTCAGGGGTTCGGCAGAGCCCCCGCCACGGAGGTCCGGACACACTTGAATTATTGTGTAAATTTGTGATGACACACACGGCCCGCTTGGCCATCACTGGCTGCAGATGATCATGCTACACTGCTTGGCCAATCAGCGCTGCGGGGAATTTAGTGCGTACTCAGTAGTCAACGTGTGACTGTTGTTGTCGTACGTCGTGTGATTTCTTTAATATTTTATCCATACTAACTATGTCGGGCAAAAGAAGAAAGTGGTCGGACGAATATGTACAACATGGATTCTCATGTATCACGGAACGTGATGGGAGTGAGCGTCCTATCTGCATGATTTGCAACGCCAAGTTGAGCAACTCTAGTCTTGCACCGGCAAAACTAAAGGAACACTTCATGAAGCTGCATGGAGACGGGGAATACAAGAACACAACACTTGCTGAATTCAGGGTGAAGAGAGCCAGATTCGATGAAAGGGCCACTCTGCCTGCTCTTGGATTTGTACCTGTTAACAAACCGATCCTGACAGCATCGTACGAAGTTGCTTACCTGATCGCAAAGCAGGGCAAGCCACACACCATTGGTGAAACACTTGTGAAACCAGCTGCATTAAAGATGGCGAATCTGATACTCGGAACAGCGGCCGAAGGTAAATTATCCCAAATTCCCCTTTCAAATGACACCGTCAGTGACAGAATAGAAGACATGAGTAAAGACATCTTGGCTCAAGTAGTCGCGGATCTGATTTCAAGCCCGCCAAAATTCAGCCTTCAACTCGATGAAACCACAGACGTTTCTGATCTAAGCCAGCTTGCTGTTTTTGTACGCTATGTGAAAGACGACATGATAAAAGAAGAGTTTTTATTTTGTAAGCCTCTTACAACAACAACGAAGGCAGCCGATGTGAAGAAGCTTGTGGATGACTTCTTCAGAGACAACAATCTTTCATGGGATATGGTTTCTGCAGTTTGTACGGACGGAGCTCCAGTCATGCTGGGAAGAAAGTCTGGTTTTGGTGCGCTAGTAAAGGCCGATGCACCACACATCATTGTGACGCATTGTATTCTGCACAGGCATGCGTTGGCAACAAAAACCTTACCTCCAAAAATGGCAGAAGTATTAAAAACTGTGGTGGAATGTGTGAACTATGTGCGAAAAAGTGCTCTGAGGCACCGCATCTTCAGTGAGCTGTGTAAAGAAATGGGCTCTGAATTTGAGGTACTTCTGCTCCATTCTAATATTCGGTGGTTATCCCGGGGACAGGTGCTGAATCGTGTTTTTGCCATGCGTGTGGAATTAGCCCTGTTTTTGCAAGAGCACCAACACTGCCATGCAGATTGCTTCAAAAATCCTGAGTTCATTCTCATTTTAGCGTACATGGCTGATATATTCGCAGCTCTCAATCATCTCAATCAGCAGATGCAGGGTGGTGGAGTCAATATCATGGAAGCGGAAGAACACCTGAAGGCTTTTCAAAAAAAGCTACCGTTATGGAAACGACGAACAGAGAACAATAACTTCGCAAACTTCCCGCTTCTGGACGACTGTGCAAGTAAGATCGAAGATGTGTCTGGAATCGGAGATATTTCTGTATCCACGGAACTGAAGCAAACAATTGCCACGCACTTAGATGAGCTTGCAAAGTCTCTCGACGGATATTTCCCTACAAGAGAGTCATATCCAGCATGGGTGAGACAGCCGTTCACGTTTGCTGTTGAAACAGCAGATGTCAATGATGAATTCCTCGACGAAATCATTGAAATTCAGCAGAGCCAGGTTCAACAGCAACTCTTCAGAACAACAACGCTCTCAACGTTTTGGTGTCGACAAATGAACAAGTATCCAGTTATTGCTAAGAAAGCCCTGGATTTTTTTATACCATTTGTTACAACATATCTTTGTGAGCAATCCTTTTCGAGGATGCTGGACATAAAAACAAAGAAAAGGAACAGACTTTGCTGTGAAAATGACATGAGAGTGGCACTTGCCAAGGTGAAGCCACGCATATCTGAACTGATCTCTCAAAGGCAACAGCAGAAGTCACATTGATTTCCAGGTATGTAATTTGTTGTGAGTTTATGCATTGTGTTGGTTTTATTCTTTGAACAAGGTAATGTTCATGCACGGCTCATTTTGTGTACCAGTAAAAAACATATCTATGTCTTGAATTTGAAAAAAATCACATTTTATTTTTCATTAAAGAGGGGTTCGGTGAATGCGCATATGAAACTGGTGGGGTTCGGTACCTCCAACAAGGTTAAGAACCACTGGTCTAATGGCATGACGCTGACAGCACAATCTTGGTAAATTATAGGGGGAAAAAAACTTTCCTTAAATTCTAATCGATCAATTAGTTACATGCCTAATAATACAATTAACTCGAGTATAAACCCATAATACATACATTATAAAGGCTAATTTAAGCACCGTTACATCGCATCATGGAGCACTCACGATGGCGCCGGGGAAAAGCCGCAAGAGGCTGTCGAGGGCCTCAGCGCGGCGCTTGAAGCGTTTGTTCTCGTGTTGCTCGGTGCGCGCGTCGCCCAGCTGGGCCGTGAGCGCCACCACCTCGTCGTTAATCTCCAGGGCACGACGCCGCGCGCCCTCCACCTGCTCCGTCAGACTCACCTGCTCGACGTCCAGCTCCTCTATCGCCGATCTACATACACGTGGCAGGCATGTCAACTACATCTTCCCTCGGGTGATTCAATGGACATTTCACAATTCGGGGGTCGCGATTCGATAACTTAAATGTACGTAGCGTCTAAATGCAAGCGCATCTCAATAAGTTTCACAAAACGACAAAAAAACAACACACTACATAAGGTTAGAGAGTGGGTCAAGGGCAGTAAAATATGGCAGAGAAGAGAAAGAGGAACACGACAAAACAGCTCGACATAAAGCAATTGGGGTCAAACACTAACAAGCCTCACATACAGTCAGGCAAACCAGGGCAGCACCAATAATTTTGCGGGCATCATTAGGGGAGACAGGGGCCTTCAACGACTCTCAGTTCCATTCATGTCATTAGCCTAAATGTAATATTAGCTTATAGCTTGCATGTGATGTAGGAATGCATATATTATTGAGATACAATGTATATTTCAGCCATTTGGCTTTCACGCGAGATACACACACCTCGTTTTTTCAATATATTGTTTAATTTTTTCAATTCTGTTCTGTTGGTCTTCATACTCTTGCTGTTTTTGCTTCACTTTGCTCTAAAAATAACACAAGCACACACAACACTGGCATGCACATTCCCACAGTCTAATAAAAATGTATAGTCCCATATTTATTCAAATGTATACCCAAAGTATGTGTTCAAGATATGATCAGCCCTGTGCATAATCAGATATGCAAATTAAGTTAGAGCCATAATTTCATGTATGGCTTATCAGACAAGGAAAAAGTTTCACGTCTGTATGACGCGAACAAGAATCCAAATCAACAAGGTAGTCCCGTTGCTTGTGAAGGAATCTGTAATACGTGCAACTAATAGCTCAGATGAATAAAATGAGTCCATTTCATAACCATCTCTTTCAGTTGTTCATGTTCTGCATAGGTAATGAGTGAATTAAATCTACAGCCAACAGCAATTAACCTACAGCCCATGACTTCATTTCATACGGCTCTTGGCCGTGTGAGGCCCTACCGTAATACACGTATCTTAGCCAGAGTACTCTGGAACTAGAGCGGAATATTTTCCACCTGGCAACTTTTAGTGCACTCGGTCACTTTTTGTCAATGCAAAGGCCTATTCCAGAAACAGGTACGTTAATGTGTGGTTCCTCCTAAGCTCCTTGGAAATCCTGTTCTGCTCTAAGAAGGCAATACTGTATGTTTTCCATCACTGTACCATGCTCTTGTGCCCTGAGAACGACTGTTTGAGAGCACTTCATAAATTTAAATTATTATATCATGCCTCACAAAGTCGTGCCCTCACTGACCTGTGTTTCCTTCATCTTACGAGTCTCAAGCTCCAGATGTTCTTGGTCGGCCTTCTGTGCCCTCTTGAAAGTCTCCAGCTCTTGTGTCATTCCTCCTGCTCTCCTGCCAACCTCCTCCTTCAGACGGTAGTACTCCAGCACCTGTCGTGACGTTAACATGAGGGAGCGTTGAGGAATTAGTTTGTCAACTACCCAAACTTTGGTCTCGTAGCAGTCTGGCCAAGCAGGAACCTTTCAAAGAAAGACGGCGATTTATGACTGGAAAGTGAATATTGAAAATATTGTTCCTGTCAACAGTTTGTGTGGGTTTCAAAATACGTGCTATGACATCAATAGGCAATAACCAACTCCAGGAGACATTGTCACGTACTCTTCAATCACAATTTTACAAATAATTAACTTGCCTCTATAATCCAATAAAATTGTCGCCACCCAGACCAAAAAAGACTGCCTTGGAACATGTTGACAAGTTCCCCTGGTCCCCCAAAGATGCCTTGAGACTCATTGGTGCTGTCCCTGGCTGCCCTGTCTCAATGTGTGGCTCATTGTTGTTGGCGCTAGGCCACGGCACCTACCTGGCTCTCGTCTATTTCGAAGTCCTCGCTCTGGCTCTGAGTGCCCACGAGCTGCTCAAATTCCTGTCGAGCTCTCTCCACGGCCACCAGCTCCCGCTCCAGCTCATCGATGTCCTTTTTGCGTCGTATCCACTCAGCGCGTGCATTCTGCAGCGACTGGCGGGTCGACTCCATCCTGCGCAACCGGTGACTGATGTTCTCCTTCACCTTGATGTACTGTGGCTTCGACTGCCCGAGATCCATCTCTTTTGCTCTGTGAAATAAACGCATTGCGTGCAAACACAGGGACAAGCTGCCATTGTGGGGTCCCCGCTCGGTTTAAACACAGCTGCGCTATGAATTGTTTTAAGTTACAGGCGCACTAAAAATGCAAGTAAATATTGTATAATTTTGTTAGTCATGTCAATCTGAACAAAGGCTTCTCCACCCTCTTTGGTTTTGGGGGTGAACCAAATTACGTCTCAAAAGGTAATGGTTGACTAAGAGCTGATATCGCACTTGCCACAGTTGTTAGGCATGGCCAAGAAATAAAGTAGGTGAATAGAAACTTAAAAGTCTGTGTCGATAAGAAATTTCTTCAGTTTACATGCAATGGGACTTCTTCGATGCTTCTGTATAATTTTCGGAGTTCACATTGATTCGCTATGTTGTTGGTGTGGTCGGTAATTCCGCCATTGCACGCTGGGCTTTCTTTGAATTTCCACTTATATAGCAAGTTGGCTGATCTGCCATGGGATGTGGAAATTCGTTTTGATGTGGACCATTTGGTATCAGATGGTGATGTTCAACTACGTGTTAACTTTGATACATGCCGTAAACTATATTTTTTTCTACTTGACAACCACTGGAGGATTAAACCCCAAAAATGCTTCCCAAACTGTGATAAGTATTACAGGTGGGCAAGAGCAGTTTGCCAATGACACACCAAATAAATCAATTCACATGAAAGTTCTGTATTAGCTCATGCACTCATATAAACCTGTGAACATTAACACAGCGATGACTATGTGTCAGCAAATATATCTTTTCAACCACCGGAGGGAAAAACTGTAAAACAACACAAAACCAACGACGTCACAGGGTAAGGAAAGTTAGTATGCGGCATTGGTGACGGCCACCCACTTGATAGCCTTCTCCACTTGCTGTAGCTCACGACCCAGGCGGCCTATCTCCTGCTTGCGCACGCGCAGCTCATCATCCGTGGTAGACATAAGCGCACGCTGCTGGTCAAGCTGGTCACCGACACCGGCGAGTTCGTTTTCCAGAACTTTCATTTGCTGCTCGTTGTGGTAGAGGAGGAAGAGGTTCAGTTGCGTGTGAGCCGAGGCCAGCTCATCGCGCAGATGACGGTAATTCTCTGCCTGTGCGGAACACAAAGGGGTGCTGAACATTAGGTAAAATAAATATTATAGTTGCATATACACGCTTTTACCATAACCATCACCGGCCATGACCTATCCACTGCCAGATGAAGTAAGAAAATTTGATATTGCACACTCTTATGAGTCCAGTCCATCACGAATGCGCATTGATCACACGTTGAAGTAGGCTCTCTGAAACAACACTGTTTTGAGTCTGTTGCGGAACCGGCTCAGACTCAGGGATGGATCCCGAACATGAGCTGGTAGCGTGTTCTAGGACTTTGGGCCGGAGAGCCTGAAACTGCGCTGGCCGTATCGCACAAGGTTTACGTGTGGATACAGCAGGTCGCCGCGAGCCGCGGATCGTAGTCGAAGTCGATTTGGGTCTGTTGAAGCTGGTACACACTGATTGGCGAGATAGGATGGAGCAGATTGATGGAGACTCTTGAAGACGAGTAGGCATAATTTATACGTGATCCTGTATTTAATAGGTAGCCAGTGTAGGTCATCATGAAGGGCTCCCCAACGTGCCGACTTCCTTTATTTTTCCTCTGATCAAATAATTCCTTCTAGCACCTGCATACGAGCTGGTGTCATCGCTCCACCTCTGCAGGTGAGTTCCCTACTGGGGCTGCCACTATCTTAGGCTCGACCAGCAGCCATCATCCCTTGTATCTATGTATGTTGAACTGCTTTCACACCGTACGTAGACAACCGTGCTAATCGGAGGTGCAGGGAAGGACAACAAACGAAAAAAAAGCAGTTGTAAATAAATCATTTTTCAATGTGTCCTGCGAAAGGTCACTTTCTGTCTGATCCATACTTTAATTCCTCTTTCTGTCTCCTAAGCATGTGTATATCCATGCTCTTTTGTCAACTTTTCAGTGTCTGTTCTATTTTCTCTTGTAATGGCCATGTGTCTGATTCATGGCACAGCAAGCACTAAAAATATTTACTTTTAAATACTTTATGAATCCAAATTGTATGTTACCTCCTCTTTTTCTAGCCGTGCCTCCTTGCGCTCGGCCGTGATGTTGCGCTTGCAGTGGTAGTTGAACTGCGTGTCCTCGTTGGCCTTGAGCATAGCGGTCTTGCACTGCTCATACTCCGCAGCCAACTCCCCCGACTGGCTGATCTGCTCAAAAAGCCAGGTGCGCTCCTTCGGGGTCTTCATCGCGATAGACTCCACCGCGCCCTAGGACACGCGGTCAGCAACACCTACACGTTAATTTTCACACAATGTCAAACGTACAGAGAGCAAACTTACAAGTAGAGTTGGACACTAAATCAACTAAAAATTGTAATCGACTAATTTTTGGGGGGCCAGAAATTCCCCACATGCAACACCCCACGCAATGAGCCTTATGATCCCGATGAAGTCACCAAACCCTGCATATGGCCTCCCATCCATTGGCACATTTGAAAACACGTGACTTTTCCCCCCTGAACAATTTTTATGTTATATGATTACTTGCACATTGGAACTGATAAATGGGAGAGTAAGCGATCATTTAATAAAATGGATAGGCCAGATCTACAAGTATATGTGGCTGTAATGGCCGGAGATCAAGAGGAGATGCGCAGATAAAGTGGGTGTCGTGCTGTCACCTGGAACACTAAGAAGTTCCTCGCTTTCGTTAGGATTCCACGTTTGGCAAGCTGTGCACTATATTCACTGAAATTCAAGACCCGTTTGTCAACACGATATTCCGATGTAGAACCTGCGTAATAAAAAAATATATAAATTAACCTGTCATGTACAATGTCATACAATTGTAATGTATCGTTTCTAAATGAAATTCATCATGCGCCAGAACAGGAGTTGTGGACACGCTGTGTAATAAGTAAGAAATTGTAATATCAGCTTTGCACAATGTACTTGGTTTGCAATTTTGGACAATAAAAGTAAAAAGCTCTCGATCTGGTGTTGTACCCATAATCCCATGTTTTTTTTATTTAAGACAATTTCAGTAAACATATAATGAACAAGGAATTGCTCGGATACAGGAAATAATACGTTTCCCCATTTGTCATTGGGATTAATGAATCTCATTGTATTTGCATCGAACTGTTATAACTGATGTTCCATGCAGCATTTTTAGTGACTGAAATACTATAAATATTCACAATGGCAAAATATTGATTCTCGAATGTAATTGTGAGTCATGACAATTATTCAAGTAAGGAGTGGGTGCAACAATCAAATGCCTACTTTACAAAAGAACATACCCCTTTAAATTACATATTGTTTAAATCCCCACCAAGCTAGAGATGAAAACTGATATAGAATCTGAGCTCAAAACAATACAATGACAAAATAAGAGAACTATAAAAAAAACTGTCCAAAATGACCCAATAATACTTCAACCAATTCCACAGAAGACACAAGGTATCAATAGCCGAAGCAAAAAAAGCTAGCGCTAAATTTCTTTCACACACTGGTACCACCCTCCCCGACTGAAAACCACCACAACTTCCAGACGAAGGAGGAGGAGGCGATGAAGAGACATCCAGACGGACCGATGATGGTGCGCGTGAAGACGGTGTGGGAGCCGCCCTCCTCGGCGTACATCATGCTGACGTGGGCGCGGGTCGCCACGGGCCGCCCGACGGGCGCGCCGTAGACCAGGTCGCGCAGCGATCGAACGCGCAGGTTCCTTTTCTGTTCGCCCAGCACGAAACTGATGGCGTCCATCAGGTTGGACTTTCCTTCACGAGGGAAAGACGAACGGACATGTTGCAATTTGTCCAATTAAAAGCAATTGGTGAAGCGGCAATACGATAAAGGCCTCGGTATTCCCGACGGTTTTGTTTTTGAACATCTGCGCGAATGTAGAACTTGCAAATTTTGACACTGTTAACGTGCCCATAATAGAGGTTTTTGGGTTAGATCGCGTAAAATGTATCGTTAAAACCCACCACCACCTGACACAGCCAACTAGTAAGGGTTGTCACGTGAACAGAACATGCCAATTCGTCATTAGTACAGCACACCAGTGTGTTGGAGAGCCAAGCCACAACATTTACAAACCGAGTACGATGTTTCGTCAGTAATTACAACTAGCAACAGCCAGATTTGTTCAGAAGTCTTACTGTTTAGTTCCTTATATAGAGACATAGATGTGTTGACCACCCTTCTGCGCTCTTGCACAATGATGGGGGGGGATTACTGAGGCAACGTACATTATTTGAACTTGTCCTTCCTGTCTATGGTGTTGATTAAAATAGCCCTACCAACGGTAATCCCTATTGAAGTACGCTGTCCTTTGTAGGCATGCATTTAAATAATGTATTACAGTGAAACCTCGGATTGTGAGTAACTTGGTCTGCGAGTGTTTTGCAAGACGAACAACATTTTTAAATAAATAATAATTTGATAAACGAGCAATGTCTTGCAATACGAGCAGTACGTACAGTATACGCTGTCTGCCGAGCGTCACGTGATCACAACTGAGCCAATGGTTCTTCTCTCTCTCTGCGGGATTGTGGGTAATCATCTCCCATGCTCGGTCTCAGTCGGCGTGCCTCACTCGTATAGTCAACATCCGTGCGAGCGTATACTGCTTACTATAGTGTAGTGACCACGTGTGTGTGCGTAAAGCATTTTTTTATTTTGTGTCCAAGTGTAGTGACTGTTCTTTAGTAACTGTACTGCAAATGAAAGTCGTCCTACACAATAACCCTCCTCCTCCTCTCTCTCGTCTCCCTCACACCAGCGACGATTAAATGTAATTAATAAATGTGATTACTTTATATTAAATTTAAATAAAAATGTATTTGTATTAATCATTTTTATATGAATACAGTATTTTTGGGTTGTGGAACGAATCATCTGAGTTTCCAGTATTTCTTATTGGAAATTCGCTTTGATATACGAGTGCTTTGGATTACAAACGTTTTCGGAACAAATTATGCTTGCAATCCAAGGTTTTACTGTATTTGGCTGCTATAAATTTCCACATGAAAAGCCACTTCATTAGGCTATCACACGTGGCCAGGTCGTTTCTGAAAAAGGGCTACATAGCTCAGTGGGCCTTACCTGCAAATAAAGTTAGTAAGTTCCCCACCTCTGCTTTAAGGACTGCAGACAGACGTGGCCATAGGCAGCGAGTAGTGGAGGAACACTACGCAAGAGAGGAATTCGGAGCGAACGTATTCTCTGATAAAGCGGAGTGCACAGAGGCGCTGTCGTGTTCGCGGCGCTGATGGGACCTGTTGGCCTAATTATGCTCGCAATACAAGGTTTCACTGTATTCGATTATTCGCTTCCACGCAGCACTCAGACGGTAGCTATCCGAACGGTTAAAGTTCTTTTGATTAATTTCAATTTCGATAGATTATCTAATTAGTCTTGACCAGTAGTAGCTAGTTTTGCATTATAAAAATCAATTGAGTGTCCTTGTTGGCCTGCGTGTTCTGCTACTGCTGACATTGGCATTTGGGATAATTTAATATTTTTCTGATGTTCTTTTAGTATCGTGCTGATCATTCGTCCTGTTTGCCCAACATAACATTTACCACACGTGCAGTTAATCCTGTACACACCTTCTGCTCAGAGTTTCGGTAATACATCTTTTGCCCCAGATATTAAATTCTGTACTTTATGTACCGTGCCAAATCTGACTCGGATGTTTTGTTTTTCCAAACATCTGGCTAGTTTATCAGTTACTCCCGCAATGTACGGTATTTTGATCGTTTTTAATTACTTAGGCAGTTTCAATGCTCTTGTTATTTGATTTGGTTTTTGTATTCAATGCCCTGTTGATTTGTGCATCATTATAACCGTTCATTTGCAGCACTTATTTAACATGTTGAATTTCACGTCTCAGATTGTCACCACCTAACACTTTCTTAGCTCGATGAATGAGCGTCTTGATAAGAGCAGATTTCTGTGCGGGGTGATGGTGCGACTGCATTCAGGAACGAAACAGTAAGACTTCTCCACAAATCTGGCTGTCCCCTGATGAAGCTAGTTATCATTACTGGCGAAACGTCGTACTCAGTTTGTAAATGTTGTGGCTTGGCTCTCCAACACACCGGTGTGCTGTACTAGTGACGAATTGGCATGTTCTATTTACGTGACCGTGTCGGGTGGTGGCGGGTTTTAACGATACATTTATATATTTACGCGATCTAAATTAAAAACCTCTATTATGGATATTGGTCGCGATAGCCTACGTGTTGAACTGACTGTTTTATGTGGTGAAATGGAAGGGAATGAGGTTCTCGAGTCCGACTGAACATATGAGAGGAAATGTATAACACTAATCCTGCACTGTACACATAAATAACATCCATAAACTGAATTAAATTGTACAAGATACAAATAGATAACACAAATTATCATAGATGATACTGTACATTTGGAAGTTTTATTGACCTCGGCACAAAACGTCCGTGTCACTTGAACTTTTAACACAATCCTGCGGAGGGAGCTGGTAGGAACGTTGGGTTGCTCGGTAAATGGCCAGGGTCAACGGCGGCGTGGTGTATTCTGCAAATATGCCCGACTGTGAGGGTGGGCACAAGCCGGCGTGAGTAGGTTAAACGTTGAGTTTAATAAGGGCACCACGGGGTGACCAGCCCCTCCCCACCCAGCCCCACCCTCCCCACCGAGCCCCTCTCCCCCCCACCCAGCCCCTCCCTCCCCACCCAGCCCCTCCCTCCCCACCCAGCCCCATCCTTCTCTCCCCACCCCTCCCCACCCAGCCCCACCCCTCCCTCCCCACCCAGCCCCTCCCCTCCCTCCCCACCCAGCCCCTCTCCACTCAGCCCCACCCCTCCCCACCCCTCCCCACCCAGCCCCTCCCTCCCTACCCAGCCCCTCCCTCCCTCCCCACCCAGCCCCAACCCTCCCCACCCAGCCCCTCCCCACCCAGCCCCACCCCTCCCTCCCCACCCAGCCCCACCCCTCCCTCCCCACCCAGCCCCACCCCTCCCTCCCCACCCAGCCCCACCCCTCCCTCCCCACCCAGCCCCACCCCTCCCTCCCCACCCAACCCCTCCCATTTTTGGGTGCACGACGGACGGACACAATAATCCCCTGTGGGCTGGTGTAGTAACCAGGAGGTTCCTACCAGTGTGACCCGCCATCTCGGCGTCCGTGGTGTGTGTGTGTATGGGGCAACGTTCCGAACGAGTGCACACGGCTAGACGCGTTCGGTTACGTACACTGCTGCACATGAGCGCCGTGCGTGAACGCGGCAAATATGATGGGGTTGCGTCAACCGCATGCCATCTCGGCGTCCCGTATGACACGTCGACGACGAGCGGACCATGCGGCAATGTGCGTGCACAATTTGCGCGGCGTTACATATACAGCGGGCTCGGTGCACACAAAACAACGCCCACCACGATCCACCACCACTGGCCTTGTTGACTTAACCACTCACGCCATTGATGTCATGTCGCCAAATCGCGAAAATAAAAGTTTACGAACGAGCGAGCGGGCAAACGGGGAGGGGAAGGCGCGAAAGTTGAACTGGTATACAAATATAAAATCTCGAATAATCGAATTTCGCGAAAGAAAAATCAAGCGAATGCATAGGGTTTTACTGTACAGTGTGGTCCCAATGTCTTGTGACACACACACACCCCCAACCCCCTCTTCCATTTCAATCTCGAAAACTAAAAGTTTTCCAAGAGAAAAATGTCAGGGTGGTAAATTAATTGGAGGCTCACAATACAACCGGACGACGTTGTACATGCGTATAGTAGAACAGGCAACGACCGTACGTACTGTCTATACTTTGTTGATAAGGGCTTCAACAACTTTGTTGTTGCAGCAGGTGCGGGTATTCTGGATTATTTGACCAGCCTTCAACGATGGGGCAGTGCAGTTTATCTTTGTTTTTTTCGGTAAAGTCACGTATAAATAAGAAATAATAAAATAACATAATAGCGTACGACGTTTCGGTTGCAACACAAGCAGCCATCATCAGGTACAGAAGAGCTAAATTTACGAGAGGAAACACATGTGTTATGTTTCCTCTCTCTCAGATGTATATACATCTGGGGTTATGTGTTATATTTCAATACAACAATGTGTTTCTAGCTGCACTGTCACTGCAAGGCCAAAACAATGCCCTAACTTATTACAGACCAACTCAATACAACAATGTGTTTCTAGCTGCACTGTCACTGCAAGGCCAAAACAATGCCCTAACTTATTACAGACCAACTCAATACAACAATGTGGTTCTAGCTGCACTGTCACTGCAAGGCCAAAACAATGCCCTAACTTATTACAGACCAACTCAATACAACAATGTGGTTCTAGCTGCACTGTCACTGCAAGGCCAAAACAATGCCCTAACTTATTACAGACAAACTCAATACAACAATGTGGTTCTAGCTGCACTGTCACTGCAAGGCCAAAACAGTGCCCTAACTTATTACAGACCAACTCAATACAACAATGTGTTTCTAGCTGCACTGTCACTGCAAGGCCAAAACAATGCCCTAACTTATTACAGACCAACTCAAGACCTTGCTGGTCGCAACTCCGTGCCCCTTAAAAAATCTCAACGTTCACCCTACAAAGTCCCATCGCAATGGGAGAAACACAAACACAAAATAATTATTCTAGATTTGAAGCTTTCGTGACTGCCGAAAAACCAAATAACACACACACACACAATGTTTTGCTCGTATTGAAACGGCTGCACGCCGTGCGGACCTCAACATTTAATTTCCCTGTACAAGAATACGGGCTAAGCCGTATGGGGGTTGACACACGGTATGTGAAGCATGGCCAAGTAACCTCCACCCCCTTCACGAAACGTAAAGATATGAGGAACCTTATCCAGCAGTGGATTGACAAGAGCTGTACATGTATAACGTAATAACGAGACGATTGTTTTTACATCGCTTAACACTTTGCATACAAATTAACACGCCCCCGTTTATTTGTGATGATCGACAATGAAGGTGACGCATCTTCTCGATGAATAATGCAATGAAAGTTTCCCGGACTGAATGTTCATCTATTTACCACCCCCCGTAAGCCAGTGGTAACTCCACATTAACGTGGCCGAGGGCAAGTCCATTCAAAAGTCAACACCTTTATTCTAAATTTTAAAAATACACAATTACACCGATGGACTTTTCGAACTATCGTACCAAATTAGAACTACAATTTACATAACAAACGAATGTAGTGCGTTAAAAAATATATAACTTTAATCCGTTTACAAGAATTACCTGAGCCATTTGGGCCGATGACTGCGCTGAATCGCGTGAAGGGGCCAATTGTCTGCTTCCCTTGGTAAGATTTGAAGTTTTCTACTTCTATAAGTTGAAGGTAGCCCATTTTCACGCCGATTAAATGTTTTTGTCGATTCGTGAGGTAAATTTACCTCAAGCGAGTTAGCTCGAAACGTGGCCTGACTTTGGCGCCAAAACTGAAGGGGTGGGGGGCTAACGACCACGTGGCCCGCGCGTGACGTCACCACTAGAGTTACGGTAACTCCTCGCTTAACGCATGTCCATGCAAGGCCTTTTAGCTATAACGCGGTTCTGCCACGGGGGAACACTTTTGACACAGCGCGGAACACGCTCGTTATAACGCAGTCTCTGAGCGTTTGACGAGGAACTATTTGTTTTGCTGCGCGGCTGGGCGGTGCGATACAGTAACGCGGAATTATACAGCAAAGCGGCAGAGTACCCTCATTACTCAAACTAGCTTTTGTTTTTATTTACAGTATTTACGCCCTGTAATGTGGAGCCGTCCATAAATGACGTCACGCGATTTTGGACGATTTTTGACCCCCCCCCCCTCGTCACACGGCATCACAATGTCAGAAACTCCCTCAAATATGACGTCGCAAAGCTCTGCCACGCCACCCCCCCCAAAAGAAAACATACTTCAAATCGCTTTAAACTATTGTCATTGTAGTGCGTATTTAATGTGGCGCTGCACTCTGATGTTGTAGGAGAAACATTTATTAACAAGTCTATTTAGTTAAGTAGAACGTGTTGTCTATATTTATTTAAAGTTGCGCATTTTGATGTGACGTCACATTTCTCACCCCCCCCCCTCTCGTCACACATCGTCACATGTCTGACCCCCCCCCCCCCCACGTGCGTGACGTCATTTATAGACGGCCCCTATATACACTGTAGGTCAATTCTCGCTAACTGTGGCACTTTTCAGGAACGCATCTATCCCATTAAACGAGCAATGACTCGTACTTGCTCTTATTATTTGTGAACCAGACCACCCCTTAGCCCCCATAGTATGAAGCACTAACTGGACAGCAATATCAATTTTCCAGTGGCATAATCGAGCCGCGCCGGGGCCATGCTGAGCAAAGCCATGGCGGTTCGGGTGGTGCTGGTTGTGTTTTCCATTGCAAAATACAGAGCCGCCCCAAGGGTACGGCGAATCGAGGCGACCGCCCTGGGCCCCACGCTTCGACGTCCCAGTGTCAGATGTACACAGGGTGCTTAAAAAAAAAGATTCATACTCATGTGCGACTATCGTTTTTAACGGAAAAAGAATATGATAACAAATATATGAATACAACAACCACCGTTCACCATTAAGTGGTGGGGCTGTCACCACGACGCTTATGCCATGCTAGCTGCACTTTAAGGCCAGGTGAAGTGTTGAGGGCTTGCTTTGTTGGTGGTCACGGAACAGACCCAGGTGTCATGGGTTGACCGATTACTGGCAAATGCACCAACTGTGCTCCCCACTGTGCCAACGTTCTGCATTTTAGCCTCCCGACGCTCTGCTCGTTACCAACGTCGCTCCACTGCCCTCCGTTGTTGCTGGACGACTGCCTCCAATTCCCCAGTAGCGTTCTGAACGAGTCTCCTCCAGTCTGATCTTCTTGACTGCTGGTACCAGTCATGGGCAAGTCCACTCAGCTCCACATCCTTCTGTACCACATCAATCTCTTATCTAGCCCGTGCCACACCTGTTTAGCACCATTTGTCCGGCCAAACAGAATTTGCTTGGGAATGCAGTGGCTGAGCATGCGGGCGACATGACCCAGCCAACGCTGATGGCAGTGTCTAGAGCTTTAAAGGAGTTTTGAACTCGCACAATCCAGTGGATAATCTCACGAAAGATCATAGTAGGCTGGCTATGCTGAATGTTTCAAACGGCACAGATTTTCCTTTAAAGGGCTCGACGTTTCGCAAGCATACATACGTGAGTGGCCAACAACTGTGGCCAAAAAGACCTGGAGACAGGCCAGGTAGCTTCCACAAAGCGTTACGCAGCTGATGAAAACATACCACTAGACTGATTCAGTGAGGCCTCGGCTGCCAAACTGGAGCTGATCATAACAACCGGCATTCACCAAAAAGTGGCGGTGACGTCACCACAGCGCTTGTGCCAGGCTATGTGCACGTTCAGGCCATGTGAAATATCGAACGCATTAGGCAGGTCACAGGGCAGACCCAGGTGCCATGGGTTGACCGAGATGTTCTGACCAATGCCCCACCTGTGCCAACTTGCTGTTTTAGCTACCCGGCGCTCCTCTGCCCTCCGTTGTCGTTGGAGGGCAACTGCCTACAACTGCCCAGCAGCATCCTTCACGAGCTTCCTCCACAGAGGCCAATTTTGACATCGCTGGTACCAGTCATCTGCAAGTCCAACCAGCCCCACATCCTCTTGTACCACATCACGCCATCTCTTCTCTAGCCACTTTAGCTAGCACCTGTGACAGGTCATAGAAGGCATCTGACTCATTGGTCTTGCCTGCATCCCTCCACTGATGTTCATCTTCAGTGGGGGCATAAGTAACCACGATCACCACTCCTCGCCTCTGGTTGATGGCAAGACGAGCACAAAGTATCCTGGGGCTTGCAGCTTCCCACACCTCACCACCACGCTCCCTTCATTATTTTGTTCAGAAGAGCCACTCCCTGTTGTTTGGCAGTCTCCTGCCCCGAGTAGAGGACTGTCCACCCCTCATTGTGGCAGGAGCAAGAGCCGGTCCACTGGACCTCCTGAATACCAGCGATCCAGGCGGTACCGGTCCAGAGTAGCAGTCTCTCCAAATCAGTGAGCGTTCCACGTGGCCACCCGCAGTGGCTTTTTTGCTGTTTTTGGAGGAACCCCGAGGGTAAGGATTCAATCTCCTGGCTCCACAAAATGGGGTTTGGCCAGGAGACGTCATCGACGCCTATCCCCCCCCCACCCCCGGGGTCTCCGGTACAAGCTTAGTTGGATATTTGTTTTCGTGGTATAGTGGTAATTGAAGATGGAGGGGTTACCAGCCCATCACACCCATCCAGAGCCCCCTTTGGCCGCTGGTGGCCACAAATGCCATGGGGGGAATGGCCAATAAAAAATTGGCCCTCCCCCCTTGGCACTGCTCACCACAGCGTTACTGTCCGGTACCAATGAGGTAGGGGGGTTTTGCTGGTCATAAGTACACTGACAAACGGACATCGTGCAATGAAAACGTGATCCGACCCGTTCTTGGCCTGCTTGGTCCCTTGCCAGATTCTTGTGAGGCCCAGCAATCTCTCGCAGATACAGCAGCCACCTGTCAGACGCCACTGCATGTTGTACTTCGCAATCACAAAACGAATTTCAACAGTGACAAACCACACAGGGACGAGCAGTAGAAGATAGATTTGTATTTATTTCAGCTTGCAAGTTTCTTCCCCAGCAAAGGAACACGTAAAACGATGATGAGATCGAAGACACAAGCAGTATTATGTAATTAAAAAATAAAAGACGAAAACACCTAACACCCATCCATTACTCCTTAGTGCAAACACAGGCTTTTATTTTCTCTTAATGCAGTGGATGTTTAGCCTCATGTCGTGACTTCCCCATCCAACATGAATAAATAGAGCAATAGTTTACATCTAAACCACTGTTTCTACAAATCTTGACACTGCACGCACTGCTGTTGAGAACAGTGAATTACTACACACTACGAGACGACCAATCCCAGCCTACCCAGTGGTAAGTGATGGTGAAACTATATACGTAGTCTGCAATACAGTGAACACACATCAGCAATGATTCAGTGCCACCAAAATGGTCCGACAGAATTGCATCGATTCGCCTTCTCCCCCCCGCAGGGACGAAAGGAGGCGCATTGTCGCGAGTGGTATTACCTCTTGCGAAATTCCACGTAGGTCGGTCTTTTACAGTTGTGCGGGCGAACCCGAGCACCTTTGCGGTGGAATATCTAGATTTTATCATCAACACCGACTCCAATCAGTTGGACAACTTTGGTGTCACATGATTAATCGCTAATGGACATGAAAATACATTTTTTTCTCATCGATATAATATATATTTTTTTGCTTTCGAAGCAAACACAAGCTTGCTGGGAAAGCAAATGCACCCGCGACCCTTACCCTCGCTCCCAAACATTTACACATGTGTGACATGTAATATATTCAGCTCTGCCATTCTGAACGTCCACAGGGTTTGCTATTAAGACTACATGGCGATGTGTAGCCTCGCACACGCTGCTGCACGGCAACGAACGGTTGAACGGTGGCATATTTCGCTGACGAGCTCTGTCACGTGAATGGGAAGCACCGAAATTCCTCGCTCACGCTGCTGCTGGCAGAAGGGCCCCAAGACAGGAGTTTTCCTACTCTTCCCCACTGACCAGGCGTCCTTGGAAGGGGTGGGAGTTATCCACGCTTTCGCCCACCACACACACGACCTGCTGCTGCTCATCAAATGTGGTACAGACAGAGATGGGGAGAATAAAAAAAAGACTCGCCGGTCGTTTCAACTGCTCTGCCGAGAGATCGAATTGAACTGGTGACCTGGATTGCGAGTCCAGTAGAGTGCTGCTCACCACTACATCGTGGCAGCATTAAGGGGACTCTCATTCCTTTAAATAAAAAATAGCAAAAAAAATCGGCCAATTGCTTATCTGCCAAGGAGGCAGCGAATCAACATAGCCACGAGTTGCAAGCCCTCTCCGCTCATCAACGATGTGCGGCTAACAGTTATACATAGGAAGGTGACATTAAGTGAGCTTCACTGCCACCAAAAAGGCGGTTTTCCAGCTGATGCATCATCACAGATTTTGACAACAGCTCCCAAATGATGGGGAAGCCGCCGTTTATTTATACACTTGAGCACAAGCGCCAGTCGAGTTTGGTGGACAATGAATGAAAGAACGCCAGCCGATGCGGTAGCATACGTACTTCTCCCAAGTTCCCCACGATTAAAGGACTCGCGCCAATATGCCACGTTACCCAGCTCCTCTGCACGCGACCAACAGCTGTGCCACAAACATTAACCACGTTAACAACCACTTATAGCGAACGGACAGATTCATTATAAGGAAATAAAATAAAACGATAGTGAACAAAAAAACCAGGGATAATGAATGCAGATATACCGTTTCAGAATTGTGACCATTTTGTGCACGAACATGTTCCCCCCCCCCGCATCTTAATACATACATGCAGAGTAAGAAAACTAATTCCTTTTTTTGTACCGTTGTGTGTACGCGGATGCCACGGTTGCTTTACATTGCAAAGTTGAATGCATTTCAATACCATACCTTTATAGAGTAAACAAAAACATCTGAACGAAACATTAACCAGCATGCAAAAAAAATGGCACAAAGGTATACATTGTACATTACTCCTCTTGAGCCGTGCAGAGCATGGGTGTGGGAATGGGAGGTCAGGCAGGGTTCAACCAAACCAAGTTGGAATTCTGTATCCCTTCATAGAGCTCTGTCCCTGTGACAACAAATGCCCTCTGCGGCTGGAGAAAAAGATAGACGTGCGAGTGGGGAGGAGTTCAGGCATGTTCGTAGATGGGTTGGACTGAACTTGATTAATATACCCACTTTTAGAGCTGTCAAATCGATGACAAATTCTCTTTGCAGCTGGAAACGGACAACTTTGCACACAACTAACCTAACGGTACCCGTTCTCACGTGAACCCGTCATCTTGACCCACTGCGAGTAGCCACCACCTTGAAATACGTGGCTAGTAACAATTCACCCTGCACAGCAAACCTATGAATTGTAAAGATTCAGGATGGTGCCATTGAGAAAATTTTATTTTCTTTGTTCTATCATATAACCCTTCTTTTGTATTGTTTATGAAGATTTTTTTTGCCAGGTTTATAAGCAATTTTTCGCACTTATCGTAAACATAACAATAGCATGCATTCGTACAAATCATAAAAATAATCAATTCATAGGCTCACAATTCGACACGCGTCGCCACGAGTGCCGGTATCTACAAGTAATCCGCAAAATTAACTGCGATCATCGCGTGCCTAACACCTACCACCCACAACCGCCTCTGCTCACCTTACCTCCATCTCTTAACCTTTAATATCAGACAAAACGCAGGGTTCACAGAGCTGGATTGACACCCGGCCTAAGCCAACCCCACCAAACCCTGCCTGACAGCCCTCGAGCAAAGTCTGCACGGGTACTGATCCAAACCCAAACAAAAAAAGAAAGATAATACAGGTCTTAATACAGAACGTACATACATAAGGATAATACAGTTGCGATAAATCAATGCGGCAATCAGTAAAGTACACTTTTCACAGCTTGAAGCGTTAGTGATATAATAATACTGATATAATTTGCTATACAAAATGCGGGGACGGACAAAGCATTGTTTTTATTCATCACTGGCACTGTATGAAGGTGAAAATCTGCACAAGCAAAGTCTGCGTCGGCTCAACTGTATTCACTCTCTCGGATCGTTTAAAGTTGTCCCAGATGGCAATCGATTGCATTTTTATTTTATGTAATAATAACATGACGGGTCCACGATTCACACGGGTGAATGTTACTCCCTTATCCGGGTGTTGGCAAAACCGGAGGAAAAAAATATTCACCGTCAATAACAGGGGGTGGGGGTTTGCCAACGCAATTCAGGCAAGATGTGAATATCGCCGCAACCCTAAATCGATGTTAAGTTTAGAGTCAAGGTTTTTGCAGTAAAAAAAATGCAACAGATTCCGATAGAGGTCGCTCGAAACAAACCTCGAAAAACGTGAATGCTGGGGCCACTTTAATATAATCTTTTCGAACGCGAACGTCCATCGGTCAAAGAGGACGGTTTTGAAAGATTTCCCCTCGTCACAGCGCAGACAACTGTAAAAACCTACGCACGGGAAGGGAGGGTGGGAGATGGGGGTCACGATGCCTAAAGAGGATAGCGGGTGCACGCTCGCCCGTGTTTGGGTGTCCCGCGGCAGCCGCCAAGGCGCCAATTGCCGACAGGGCTTGCAAAATATGAACGCAAGCCAAGCGGCAGCAACGCGCACGCGCACCTCGTACGCGCCCAGTGACGTACCCCCCCCCCCACCACCAATCACAGGTGGCGGCACACCAACACACAAACCACAAGGCAGTCTTGTGCGCTTCGTTCAATAACAGCGGTTTGTGACAATTTATTTTATCCAGGTGCCCCATCATTGCCACAAATGAGCAGAACCTCTCACTTGTGACGGGGGGGTTGGCGTGCGCCAAGAGAGCGAGCATCACCGGGTGGTTTGGTTTGGGTGAAACGGCGGTATTTGAGAGTTACCATCGCCACGAGCACGTTTGCCCGAGTTAGGCAATGTTGTCGAGTCGCACGTTCCCCCTTCGTGCAAAATCTAGCAAATACAAAAAGGTTACGATGGAATATAAGAACCAGAGTGGTTATCCGTGATGTAACGCAACCTGCGATAAGCTTTGTGCGGAGCGTTGATTTCAACGTAACTGTGGACTATTGGCGGTGAATGCTTGAGCAAGCCTATGCAAGCAGCCGTTTCACCCAACCCGTCTGCCTTAGCCACCGCACAAGTTTGGCTGGCCTTGGTGCGAAGCGGAAATGACAGGGACGGATGAACCAATCGCCGTGGATTTCGGCGAGCGGGGGGGGGTAAATAGGTAAATATTCTGCCTCACGCGAGACAAGCATGCCTTTCTTAGACATACCAATATTGAGCATTACTTCCAGGGTGTTCAACTGCCATCTGTATTTTGATACAAATCTGTAAACTTGACCCCCCCCCCTCCTCTGTACTCCTAATTTTATTTTGGGTTGGTGTTTTTGCTCGTTCGTGAAATGCCGACTCGCGCCCATTTTGTTAATCGTCCCAGTGGCTTACAACGCTGCCGATATCCATCAGGCCAATCCCATAATGCCCACGAGTTGTTCAGGACTTCCTCTCATGCTCGAAGATCGGCTTGTTTCGGACCCACGATCTAAACTGTGGCACTACTACGGGACTCTCAAGAGGGGGCATTTTGACTCGACACCCGGACCCCGCAGCCGTTCACACGCGACCCACGCCAGCAAAGAGTTGAACGCCAATACCCAGCCTTTCACGGAGCATGCATACCCTGCAGTTCACCGGATTACCTTGCATCATCTCTATGCGGATTCACCGATGATGCACGGCATCCGTCGCCGACACCTGCTCCTATTTGTCGGTATTAACCCTGCACCGTCACGCGTCACTGAAAGTTAAAAGAAGAAAATCTGTACAATGTAAGCACGCAGCCACGGCTTGCTATTTTTTGTTGTTTTTGTTTAACTTAGAATGTAACAAATGGCTTAAACTTGCTGGTCTACAGCACAGACGTTGTACGCGTGGCTGTTGAAGAGGAGCTTCTTTTGTCACCTACTGTACGTCGTCGCGCCTTGCTGCGCAGAGCTGTCAGTTTTCGAGCACAACTAACCCGAGAAGGAAAGCTATTTTTTTTAACGTGGTTTTCTCTCCGTTTTTTACAAGGCACTCTTTCTATGCAAGCTTTTCTCGTATCATAAAAAAACCAACACATTTCAAGTAACCTTAAGGACCAGTATTAATATTCACATTTACAAATAAACCCAAAGCTCAATAAACACAGACAAGCACATCAAATTCTTTAAAGTGACAAGTTACAAAGCCAAAGACTTTTTACATAGCAGCTGTTTTTACTGATCTATACCCAAAATTGGCTATAAATTGTTTTAAAGTTTGCATTTTTCAATGTGTCTAGTTACTTTTGCCAGCAGGCGTTGCCATTTCTTTCACCCCACACACGCCATTTTGTAATCGTCTGTGCGACCTCAATTAACGCTCTCCATCTGTTAGATATTTTTGTTTTGTAGGTTTCATCGCGTGGCCCTCGATAACCAACAGACATTTACAGCAACAAAAAAAAGGCTACTCGCGCAAACTCGGCCAATCACTTGTGACGAAGTCCGCGATTATTTTACATTGTGCTCACAAATGCTGTCTCGAATGAACCCTTACACCCGCCCCCCCCCCCCATGCATTGTCAACTCTACTCCCCCCCAAATCCACGTCCCTAGTGTTATACCAAACCAGCACCCACAAAACAAAAACCATCTCTAACATCCCGCAGACGTTCCACTTTAGCAGAAGAAAAAAAAAACAATCGCGATGCTAAGAAGTGCCTTCGGTGCAAGGACATTAACTTTTCAAATTCACATCTCTCTGTTCGACCCAATTACATTCAACAATTTGCCAATCAAATTGACCCTTTTCTGTTATTTAATTCCCCCTTCTTTTCTTTTCATCGCATTTCACTTTCCCCCACGGAGTGGTTGCCAAATTCTCAAAAAATAGAAATTTTTGGACACTTGGTAAGGTAGTCACGTTTTTTGTCATTTCGAGGTCTTGCGTAATCTATTTTTTTTTGTTAAACTAAACGGAACACAGAGCCAGGTTACGCTTTCTGCAGCCCCAGCAACTCGCTTCCAAAGCAGGCCACCCACGTGATCTACATTTCACCTTATTTCCTTCCGCGAACGACCTTCCCCGACGACCCCCACAACTCCCAACACAAAATCAACGGCACGCTTTCCCACCCGCGGAGTCAACCGCGGAGTCAACCGCAGCGGTAAACGCGCGGCGCCCTCTGCCTCCCCCTCTTAGGTGGTTCTGAGGTTCGGCCCGGGCGGTTGAACCGTGCCAACTCCACCACCGTTGCCACCACCGCCGGCGGTGCCGACGCCACCGCCGACGCCACCGCCGACACCGCCAATACCGCTGCCTATGCCGCACCCGGGCTTGGCCGCCAAACCCGGCACGGGAAAGGGAACGATGCCTGGGTACGGAGTGGTCAGAGCCGTGGGAGGGAGGCTCGCGGAGGCGACGGCGGAGAGGACGGCGGCGGCCACTACCGGGGTGGTGGCGGAGGAGGGCAGCGGTGGCCCCGGCGCGCTGGGGTTGACGGGCACGCGGGCCGGGCCCTGGAAGCCCGGCGGGACGGCGACGCCGCAGGGGAACTGGCCCGCGCACATCGCCCCCGGCAGGATGTATGGCGGCACCACAGTGGCGGTCGGCAAGGCGTTGGCGATGGAGGCGCCGCTGCCGGCGCAGCTGCCCAAGCACGAAGTGGCCGGGGGTGGCGGCTGAGCTGGCGCGTACATCCTGAGCCCGGGCTGCACCTGCATGTGCCCCCGGGGAGACACCCGAGATCGGACGGTTCCGACGTTAACCCACAAAAGCCAATCTGATGCAAACGTGATGAAAGATTTGACCATTAATAGGCGACCACCCTGTGTTCACGCTTGGATACGCAGCGAGAGCATTACGGCGTGCGATGCATCGTGGTGGTGGTGGTGGTGGTTGTTGTGGTGGTAGCGGCCACTCACGTCGCACTGCCTCTGCACCTCCAGGTCCTGCCGCTGCATGAACTGCCGGATCTGATTGAGACTCGGCTTCTGCGGCAGCAGGCAGGTGGCATCGCGCGCCCAGTTGTCCACGAGCTTGTGCAGGTCGTCGGTGAAGGTACCCTTCTTGGTGCTGCCACCCTGGGATGCTGAAGGCCCCCCGGTGCCTATCGTTACCGTGCCGGAGCACGGCGTCTCTCCGCCGCCTCCGCCAACTCTGCCATCATTGCCACCACCAATGAAGGCGCCCAGGCCGCTGGTCATTGGGACTGTTTGTGCGATGGGGAGGGAGGCGAGAAAAGAAGAAGAAAAAAAGAAATTTGATGTCTTTTGACTGCGTCGGAACCGAGATGAGTGCTGGACGCAGAGTTAGGCAAGGTACAAAAAAAACATATGTTTGGCAAGTTGTTGAACAAATTCCACTCGAGTAAGCAAAAATAATTTAAACAAATTACGACGACAATAATGATCGCGTTTATCCATGATGGTCATTGAACAATACCATCCAATTTGTGTTTATGAAGCATCTAAATGTGCTCGTATCTTTCAGACACTTTTAAGACTCTGCATCATGATGATCAATTTACTTGTAGGTATATTTGAATGTGGGTCAGAGATGGCTCAATTTTAAAAGAAAATAATGTATACAGAGGCCCGATTGTATCATTCGGGTCATTAACTTTCAAAAGTACGACAGATGCTCACTGTTTTTAATATAAATATCGTATCTCATAGGCACGTAAAAAAAGCCAGTAACAAGTAAATAATTTTAGGGCAGAACATTGAGAATAACTAATTATAAACAGTTATGTAACAAACAAAAAACTAATTAAAGAGTACCTGTAAAAATACTAAAGAGCAAAAATAAATTTCGCAATTTGCTCGTAGCCAGCTGCAGTGCAGATTAAGTCCGCGATTCAGCTTTGCGTAAGCGTGTAATGTTAGCAGACGCTCACCCGGGGAACATGTTATTTCGCAGAAGAGAAGAAAGCAAGAGTAAAACATATCACATCCGTGCTCGGGAATGTTTTTTTTCCCATTCAATAAAAAAAATTATAATCGCGATTCCAGCAGTTGTGCGTTTTTCCTCGGCGCTAGCCAGCAAGCCCCCCCCCCCACCGAGCACGTGCCCGGACATTTGACAGGCCACATTTTAAAATCCGATTGTCTACAATCCATACGGTCAATTCCACGGCAAGGGAATTATAGACATCCACCCACTCTCATCTATTACAATTTCATTAGCGATGTCTGTTGTTGGATGATCGGCAGTAAGGGCCTCAGGGCCTCTGCTCAGCAACCATGATTAAAAACAGTGTATATATTTAAAATTCTTATTCTTGTACATGCAATTTGATGCATGTATTGGTGGCTTAAGAATGAATGTGAAATACGAGACTTTTATCGCAGTCATAGGCCGCATTGTAAGCCCGTTACTGGTCTTGTAATTTCATTACCGTAGAACCGTCCATAATTGTATCTGCCGATGAAATATTACTTGAGGCAGATGTCCAACTAAAACAAATCAATCGAAATCCCCTAGAGCACGTCACTCGGGACCAAACGGTAACGTCAGTGGGTGACGTCAGTCAGGATCAGTCAATATGGAGTGCTCACATATAACGTAAAATATGTTTTAAAGGGGAGAGAGAAAAAACGCAGCTTGCCAAACATTGCCAGAGCCGAGCTGTTGCGCAGAGGGGAACTCGGGAGAGTTCAAAGTGCAAAAACAAAAAAAAATACAAAATAAAATAAAAAGCGAGTGCTCAGCATCCCACCGACTGCAAACCAAAAAAAAAGCAAAGTTCCAGCTGCAAACGGGGGAAAAAAAGAATCCGATCGGGCAGGTGGCATGGAGCAAACGATTTGTTATTTTGTTATTTACCGCTGCTCTTTCGTCTCATCGCACTGCCTGCTGGGGAAAAGAGAAATGGAAACAAAACAAAAAACAACGACAAAGTTACTGCACGGCTTGCGGGGAAGTGCACGTCGGGAAGGAAGAGCGCCATTCTTTTACTTCTCTGTCTCAATGACGGGTGACGCGCACGGCGGGGGTAGGGGGCTCAACGCAGTCTCCAAGTGCTGCAAACGTCTTGAGAAATTCATCGCGGTGGATGACTCTCGTCGAACACACGCAACTTAAAATGTGTTCATGCGCCGAAGGGGTGGAACGATTCACCTCCAGCAACCATTTGATGAATTGTCACAACTCAGGGGTAAGCAAGTTAACTTAAGGATTGACCATTCTTACAGCAAAGCGCTGGATTAGCAGTGCCCCCAAAGCGGCCGCAGTGGTTACCTGAACCAATTACCTACGGTCTGGACGAATCAACAAGTGATATTGTTTCTGATGTGGCGTTCCAACCCTACTTTGGCGGGAATGCAGCGAAACGCTAAAAAAAACATGCAGGATGTGCATCTGAATCGAGCGCAACGGAAGTGAAAAAGACGAAAAAGGTTTGAAAATAAATATAAAGACAAAATAAACGTCACAAAGCAGTGTAGGTATTGGGGCTAGTGTCACGCCCCAACACAGACAAGCCAAGGCCCCTCGCGAGCGTGAGACTGAGGACGAGGGAGAAATCAACATGGGACTAGCACCCGGAGACAGGAGGCATGCGACGGAAGTGTTCCAAGGATGGCGGCACACAATTGCTCGCAGGAAGGATGAAAGACCCGGCTGCAGAGATGGCCGTGACTTAAAAAAAAAATATTTGCCACTCGCGACTGTTCGTGGCCAAGACGTCTGGATTCCAGCCGCGCGGCTTTACCAGCACGTGCAGCGGAAAAAGCCACGCGCGCACGTTTTATGTGACACGCGAGACTTGCATACGAATTGTATTTTATTTTAAAAGCAAAGCCGTGTTGCAATATCCGTTGGCTCCCTGAGCGGTCGTTTCTCCCTGCCTGGAAACGTTTTTTTTTCCCTTTCCTCCCCCCTAAGGCCAGGAGCAACGCCATACAGGGATGCCTTGTGGATTAAAAACAAAATTACAAACTGGGTACGAACAGACAGACAAGGTGGCGGGCCCACTGAGGAATCGGGAGCGCGGTTTGCTGTTAGTTTTGTACGTCACTCGGTCGGCAGTTTGGTGAAAAACCGTCCAGCCTAGAGGAGAGAGTCACAGAAAAGGAAACCGGAAAGACAAATATGAAACAAAGTGGTGAGAGAGTCAGAGGCGGCAGGAAGTGCTTACTGGACCATCTGTGAAAAAGAGCTTCATAGCTCATCGGATTCCTCCAGCATAAATAAATGTTCTGATTCGGAAGTGCTGTGTCCTTTGTGTGTGTACACGTGAGCAAAAGTAGTTAGTATTCAAAATGCACAGGCACACTTTTGTTCCATGACTGTGCGTTAAAAATTAACAGAAACAAAGTGACCGCATAACGAGTCAAAGAGACCACACGGTCAAATCTTTGCAGTGTTTCAGAAGCCAAAAAGGTACATGAATACTCATGTATACACGCGCAACTCTTTACAACCACGGTTATCACGAATTACATGTTGGTGATGCAATCAAATCCCGTCTGTACATATTATCCACGCCGACGTCGTGTTGCTTAGACTAGGGGTTCCACGGGCATAGAGGGATGGCGGGCTGCACTTGGGGAATTAATTGCCACTACAACAGGCACATGTGTGGGTGGTTCAAAGGGCCTCGAGTGGTGGACATTGACAACACGCTGTGAGTTCCCTTGGACCACTGTACGTGCCGTGTCTTTGGCAACACGAGCGGGGGTTGGACGACCTCTGGTCAGACCCCGGCAATCACACTGCACTTAAAAGCGGCACAGAATTGCAGTGACGAGGTACTGGGGGACCGCTGACCAAGCAACGTCAACTATATATTTATATTTTCATATAAAAGCTCTTTTATAAAATTTCATAGGGCATAAACCCGTGACTCCGGGCTTTAGAGTCCAGTGATTTTGACGAGTGCTTTGCTGTGCATTGAACATTTGTATTTATCAAGATTTTACATGCAAATTACTTGGGTATGAACATATTTTGGATTATTTCTGCAAGCCGTAAAATTATTTATTCACAGGTCTTCTAAATGTCAATTTATGAAATATTTTGACCGTGAAATTTAGTTCATATTCAATGCAATTTTACATGTATATATATTTTTTATTGAAAACATGTTACCGTCTCCTGACATGCCTGCGAGCGTGTTTCTGGAGCTTGCATGTTCAGACTGGTGTTGTGACATTATCATGTATCACCAGAGTTATGATCTACCCACTACTGCATGAAGGTTTGTTAGTGTCTTCAATGTCTCGTGCAGGTTAAGGAGTAATCTAGGAAATGGGTATATGAAGGGGTCCAAATGGTGAAATTATAAATTTAATTCACTTGATTGTAACAGACAAATCCCAGATTATCTCTGACCTCAACAAATTCAACACAGGATGCGATCACAGACTGATGCAATTCAAGTTTCACCTCATTATAAACGCGAAGCGAAATCGGATTATAAATGAGAACAATATAGATGACATCAAAAGAGACAGGCCAGGAGGTTGTTGTTTTTTTCCATTAACTCTATACAACAGGTTCAATCACTTAGAGAAGCTAAATAATGACATGGATGTTACCACATAATAGTGTTGTGAGTTGTGCATTATAATTAATGACAATGCCTATGATGATAAGGACGAAAACAATGACAATGATGGAGATGATCGTGATAATGAAGACAATGTTGACGGTAATTATTTGGATTTTTCCATATCCACGATGTCGTCCCTGTTTATCCTTGCCAAGCTTCCAAAACGCCTGCGGCGATCTGGACGGAAACTGAACAAATAAAACAATTTCAAAATTTCATTCGGTCAATCTGCTCGCTTGGAGGTAACAAACCGTCCACGGACAAAAACACAAAAAATTAGCAAGCGAGCGAGCTCGGCCACTCACCGTTGCCAAACTGGTGAATGGCTCCGTCACTGATGAAGCCTGAGTAGAAGCTCTCTGTGGAGAAGGAGGGTTTGAGCATGTGGGTCTTGGGGATGGGCGCCGGCTGAGGGCATCTGGGTTGCGGCGCAGTGGCGAGTTGTGGCGGCGGCGGTTGTGGCGGCGCTGGCTGCTGCTGCTGCTGCTGCTGTTGTTGTTGTTGTTGTAGTTCTGTTGGAGCCGGACCGCTGGCGGGCCACGCCGCCGGTGCTTGCTGTGAGGCTGTGGCAACAGTTCCGTTCCAAGTCAACTCGAGTCGTTTCCGTTTGTTTCTCAAGCTGATTTGGTTCACATTCTTGGTTCTTTCGGTAAAGTCACGTAGAAGAGAAACAATAAAATAAAAAAAATATATAAAAGCAAGACATTTTGTTGCTGTGGTTTTCACACCTGATGATGATTGCTTTGTGTTGCAGTCGAAACGTCATGAGAATTTTATTGTTTTATATAGTTTATTGTTTCCCTTCTACGTGACTTTACCGAAAGAACCAAGAATATGAATCACTGCAGTCACAAAAGCTTTAAATCAAAATCTAATTTGGTTCATTTCGAGCGAGTTTTTTTACTCACATCGGCCGAATGCGCCCCAAGATCTCTCCTTGGATTTTGGGAGACATATCCGTTTCATTCAATCAATTTACTCAAGAACCAGAGTATCGAGGGCCTAATTCCTGCATCAGTAAAAACGCAGACCCTCTGCGGCACATTCTCACCAAAAACTCCACGGAAAGCTGTTTCCGTAAAACTATTCTTTTTATTATTTATACAATTTTTTTGTAATAATATCACCTAAGGCCCACTGAGCTATATAGCTCTTTTACAGAAGTGATCTGGCCATAAATGATAGCTCAACAACAAATTGGCTTATCACGTGGAAATTTTAAGCAGCCAAATACTCTAAAACGCGTATTCTTTCTAAATGTGGAGGGACAAATCGGAGGACCCAGATAAAATCCACGCGACCACGGGGAGAGAGAACACGCAAACTCCAAATATACAGGTGTCAGGTTTTGCTTTTTGTATTGAGTTTGTTGTCCTTCCTCCCCACCTCCGATTAGCACAGTTCGCTACGTACGGTTTAAAAGAAGTTCAACATACTTACAGAACTGGGATAAAAAAACCACGACCTCCAGCACACCAGGCGAGGTAGCTAACATCTCGCCACTGTGGCGCTCAACACCTGAACTGTGCTCCCGTCGCACGTGTGGTTTATGGGGGGGGGGGGGGGACTCTCTCACACCTAATCCATCACCTCCCCCCCCCCCTCCAACCTCCGGCGTTCCCCCCGGACACTCACAGGGGAGGAAGAGCGCCGTGGGCTTCAGCGGCTGCATGCTGCTGGGCTTGCCGCCGGTGCTCGTCTTGCGGCTCTTGCTGATGCGTCGTCGGCGTATCGAGGGCGGCGCCGACTGCTGCAGGCAGGCGGGTGGCTCCTTGCCCATGCGGCGGTACAGCTCCTCCATCTCCTTCCGCTGGCGCACCTGCAGGTTGGTGACCTCCTCCATGTGCCTGGGAGGCGCGAGTGAAGAACGCGGCCACGGGAGGTTACGCGAGTGTGCGAGCGAGTTGGCCCCGCGCTGCAAAGCGTTAAGCAAGCTACACATGCGCGCAAGTTTCTTTTTTATTGCGTTGGCAAGAAAGCCAGTTACGTACGGATATCTTCACAACGAGGTTTAAACAAGTCTGGAACAAAAGCCACCATTTCCACCAAAGCACGAATTGGGCACTCATTGGCGCCGCTCGTGTTGCCCCTGCGCGGAGAGCGGCAGCGCGGTGCCACGCGACAGACTAAACCCTTAAACCCTTTTTATTTTACTGGGCAAGGCCCACTGAGCTATACAAAAACCGGAGGACCCGGAGAAAAATCCACACGACCACGGGGAAAACATGCAAACTCTAAATGTACAGGTGTCAGGGGTCGGGATCGAACCCAGGTACTCTTGCATGCCAGGCGAGGTAGATAACATCTCACCACCGTGGCACCCCAGACGAAGCGAGCAATGGTGGCACTCACTTCTCCCGCAGCTTGTGCAGCTGCTTCTTCAGGTCGTCCTCTTCCACGTCCTCCGAGTCGTTGTCGCTGCTCACGAACGACGACGCCGAGCGGACATTGGGCACGAGGCCGTCCTTCAGCTCGAAGCGCCCCACAGACTCCGTCCTCTCCAAGCTGCCCATCCGCTCCCGCGCCGCCAGGCTGCCGAACGCGGACAGCTCGCTGTCCGTGCTTGGCTGCTTGCGCATGATGCTGCCGCCGCCGGCGTAGCTGCCACCGTCGACGCCTCCGCGAGCGGACAAGGGCCCCGCGAAATCGTCCGACGTCATGTCGCGCCCGTTCTCCGTCGCGCTGTAGTACTGCTCCGTCGCCTCGCTGCCGTCGGGGAAGAGGTCGGCCGTTCTCGCGCCGGGCGTCTGCGCGTAGCCCTCGCCGAAGGGCACCTCCGAGTCTGCCCGCAGCTCGCCCGCGCGCCCTGCCGTCCCCGCTGCCGGTAGCGGTTGCGCTTGCAGAATCTCTGCAGCCGGACCGGTGCTTCCAGGGGGAATGCCCGGCAACGGTGTAGTCGAGCCGCGCGTTTTCTCGCCGGTGTCCGAACAGCTCTTGTCTGTGCCGTTCAACGTGTCGGACCGGAAGCATTTCCCGTCGTCACGGCCCCCCGGGTGAGCCGCGGCAGCGTTCGTAGCTTTTGCGACGCCGGCCGGGTCCTGCGTTCTTTGCTCAGCGGGAGCAAAAGCGGCGGCGGCGGCAGTGGTGGTGGTGGTGGTGACGGCATCCGCGTGGCGATCAGATGACGACGAGGACAGCGAGGAGGGAGAGGAGGTGGTTGTGGCCGGGTCGGTGCTGACTACGTCGCGCGTCGTGGTGACCTGGAACCGGCCCCGCACGGTAGTCGCCGCTGGGACGGGGGCAGGGGTAGGCAGCTGTGGTGGCGCCAGCGAGGGCTGGGTCGCAGTAGTCGCTCCGGCGTTGGTGCCCGCGGCGGGGGGTCTGGGTGACTCCGAGGCGGACGGGACTGGAGGACCAGGGAGCGGAGAGCCCGTCTGCAGAAGACACATTTTGACAAAACATTACCCTGAAGCTTGGCCGTGGTTAAAAGTAAAACGGGCTGCGGTGTTACTGTCGGCAAGAGAGACCTGCTGAACGAGAAAATAGTAGGGAGGAAGGAAGATAGTTAAGTAAATAGGTGGGTGGGTTGGCAAGTAGATAGCTAAGTAGGTAGGCAGGTAGGTGGGTAAGTAGGTGGGGGTAGTTAGGTAGGTGGGTAGGCAGGCCAGTAACCATTTTTGAGAGCTCACTGATATTTCACATCTGCTGTGCAAGAGAGACAACATTAAGTGGCCAACTCTACCAGCTGGACGGGAAGTCCCCTATACCCCCCCCCTCTCCAACTCCACGCGTCAATGACCGCTCTATAAGACATGGGGTATAGAGGACACTTCCCGCCCACCCCGCCATTGACGGCAGCACTCACCTGGGTGTCGAACTCCGCTCGCTGTTGGACGCCGGCGGCTGCGGTGGCACATGGGCCGGCCCCCTGACCCGGCTCGGCGGGCAGAACGCCTGCGGCAACACGAGACCGATTAGCACGGATGGCTACGTGCGGTGCGAAAGAAGTTCAGCATACGTACACGCAAGACAACGTCGTCGTCACGAGCGGCGGCGGGGGCGGGGACACACTGGAGGCGGTAAGGTGGCATTGTGGAGTGTGAAGATTGATCGATGTGGGTGTACGCACCAATGTCCAATTCCGCACAGATCTGCTCTCTTACAAAGCGTAAGAAAATCGTACGGTTGTCACAATTTTATTGCTTTTTTCAACGGGCCGGCCTGCTGACATCCATATTATTCGACTTTCGAATAATATGGATGTCAGCACGTGAAAAAAATATATATTCCGATTTTTAGTCTGGATGGAACATGGCTTTAATTTGACATTCTCACTAAGAAAAAAATAATGAATGATCTTTCAAAGGTTCCATAAAAGCCACCTTTGGAAGTATATTGGATATTTTTTTCCCTTAACTGCGAATTGAAAAGCGATGTTCGTAGTGCACAGCGATAACCGCTGCATCACCGCTCTCCCAAAATATAAATATATATATTTTTTAATGTGCCACGAGGTTTAAATAAAAAACAACCCTGTAAAATATCATTAAGCATAAAATTGGCCTGACATAGGTGGTGGCTTAAGTGATGGTGGCAATTTTTTTGTGTTAATTACTTCCTAAAGAAAGATATGAAAATGGGTGGCTTGATCCGCCCTTCCACTTAATGTTCCCAAAACGCTTCCATTTGGATTCTAAAAATATCCGTCGCGGATCAAATGCATTCAGAGGAAACCGACCTTCAGCCGGGTGCATGGGGGTGGTTAGCGTCTCCCACGAGGGGGCACCACCCTCCTGGGTTGACAGGGGAAACGGCTCGGCACCGCCAGGCTGTGGAGACACGACGGGTACCTTGGTTACGCGCGCGTGGGCAAACAACCAACCCCACACCCATCAACAACGCAGCCCTCGAAGAGATTCGATCCCAGAGGACATTCGAAGCGTAACGAACTGTCCCGCACATTTCAATGGGCTCACGTCAAATTTACGCTCTCGTCTCGGTAACCAAGGGGGACAGAGAGACCGGGTGAAGTCATAGGAAGAACGGGTTTTTATTTGTGTTTTAAGTCGGTTGCGAGAAATTGTTTCAGTGAACGTGTTGGGGGGGCATTACGCCTTCAGTGTCTGAGGTCAGGGCTTTCCGCCGGCTCCTCACCTGGGTGACGGCCGTCAGGGGCGACCCGTGTTGCACCGTTTCCGGACTCAGTGTCCGCTTCAGGCTCGCCTCGAGGCTCTCCAACGGGGCCTGCGCAGCGGCAGCAGCGGCAGGGGCGGCAACGGTTAAAAGCGGAAGCAGGAGCGTCGACGTTGCTGGGCAGTTCCACAAATTTGGCGAGGTCACAGTCACAACGTTTTAAAGCCACCCTAATAACCAGGATCCGGATTTTTTTTTATTTATGGAGGTGCTTATATGGCCCAGCATCTCAAAGTGCCCGACACCACATCTCATAACGATCGTTCCAGTTCAGCTGTGAATCAGTACAAGGACAAATAGTGGATATATACACCACCTCTTAAAAGCAACAGGTTAAATCGTCGAAGCCCCGCTTGCAACGTTCACTAATTTGAAGGTCGCCCTATCTCCTCTCCTGCCGCCAGAATTACAGACTCCGTTCTCCTTATTCCGGCCATCTGTGCTGTCGGCGGGTCCTGTTCAAGGCTAGGCTCAAGCCATTCCTCTTCTCTTCCTATTACCGTCTCTTTGTCTTTAGGAGGCGACTGGAGTTATGCACTTTTAAATCAAGTTCGAAAACTCATTTCTTAAAAAAGCAGTTTTTTTGTGTTTAGTTTGTTGTCCTTCCCCCGCACCTCCGATTAGCATGGTTAGCTACGTAAGGTGTGAGAGATGTTCAACATACAAAGGTAGGCACAGGATGCCCATGTCTCATTGCTCAGTGTCTTGGGATGTGGTTGCATTCGGATGCTATATAGATCCACATTGCATTGAATTCGCTGTATGTCAGGAAATGACAGCAAAAAACGCCACAGCTAGGGATGTAACCTTACCAATTAAAGAGCAATCATTTCTCGAATCTCCCATTGGCGATTCAATGAAACGTCAATAATGTTTTTTTTTTACATTGCGGTGAATTTAGCGTCTCTAGTGGCAGTAGGAACCAATCACATTCAACATTTATGAATATCAATGATTTTCACAAGCAAGATTCGATACACGCATCCTGCGGGTACGAGTATTTCAATCGATAAATCGGTGCACCCTAACATGCCAAAAACATATACCTAATGACCTAAAAGGCTCCGAGCAAGTTTGCCAGTGAGGACAAGCATGCCCGCCGAGCTGAGTCGCTCAATGAGCACAAACGCCATCAAAACATCCCGAGGAATCATAATGGGTGAGGGCGGGGGTGGGGGGGGTGCTGAACGTCTCGTCAGCAGAAAGAAAAAGCATGCGTGGGCCGAAGTGTGACAAACAGAACTAGAAGTGAGGCAAGGGGGGGGGGAGGTGGATGATGGATCACAACAGCTCGCTGCGTCTCCACCTTGACGCAAACGAAGCTCGGCAGCGGGGGGAAAAAACAAAAACACGACAACAGGAGGGCAGCGCGAGAGAGACAGCGCCGGTGGATCGCCGCATTCCACGCAAGCACCTGGTTCTGGGGCGGGCCTGGGAACGGTGGAACATGCTCGCCAGTGGGAGTGAGCGTCTTAATTAACCGCTGCTGAAGTGGATCAGTGGCCTGCGGCTGTACCTACAAGCGGGGGGGGGGGGGGGGGGAGAAGCCAGCAGCCATGATCGCACACGCGCACGGCGGCGGTTTCGTTTTAGCGGCGCCACCCATGACGGCAGGCCCCGCAACGGCGCACGCGACGGTGCGGGGGACGCGCGGCGCCCGTGGGGTCGTGCCCGCGGGTTCTGTGCCGGTGAAAATCCCCTGGGGCGGTGCGACGCGAGCTCCCCGACGAGCTCAGCCAATTACACGCACGCCGAGAGAGCCGCGGCGTTTACGGTCGCAGCGGGCGAGCCGCGAACTGCCGCGACACCCCAACACGAGCGTGCTGTGGACGAGTGCGGGCTGCGCGAACGTGCAAAGCGAGTGAAGAATGAAACGCTAAGTAGACCGATCATGGGATGAACAAACGGGCTATGTTTTTTTTTTACCCGCAAATGTCACAAACGGCGCGCGCAGGTTTAGAAACGCAATCGTAAAGGTAATTAGTCCACGGCGAATCGTTAAATTACGAACGCGCACGTAGCCTAAGCCACTTACGGGGAGCCAGGTTGGAGGCAAGGGCTTCGGCGGGGTGGTGCCGCTGCTGCTGCTGCTGGTGGTGGTGCCGCCACCACCGCCACAGCTCACGAACGCGCTGGCCATCTGCGCTGGCGCCGCCCCCCCCGCCACGCCCTGCGAGGGCAGAGCCGGCGCCACCGCCCCGGGTGTGGTCGTGGGCAACACAACGCTCTGGCTCGCCACTCCCACCGCTGCCGCCGCCGCCGCCGCAGCAGCCGGGTACAGCGCCAGGCTCGTCGGGTGGGAGACAGCGGGACCGGCCTGCGCGGGCGCGTAGCCCTGCACCGACTTGCTCGGGGACAGCACGTGCGCTGGGTCCGCGGCCGCACCGACGCCCGTTACGCCCGCTGGCGCCTGCTCTTTCAACAGCGTCCCCGCCGGCGCCGCCGCCGCCGGCGCCGCGGTGGCGTCTCCTGCCGCCGGCAAAGTGGAGCTGGCATCGTGGAAAAGGCTGCGCAGCTTCTCCGACAGCGCCTTGAGGTCCTCGGCGCCGGTTAGCCGGTGCGTCACCTCCGTGTCGGACTCGTGCGAGTGAGGGAGCGTGCCCTGCGGAGTTGGCAGCCCGGCCGCCGTGGGGCCGGCCGTGGGCGGCGCCGGCTGCGTTGGCGCCGCAGCCGTTGGAGTCGGGACGGCGGCGCCTGTGGGGGCGACCTGGGGAGATTGTCCCGCTGGCATGGGGACGGGCGCTTGGGCCTGTGTGCCGACAGGGGCAACCGTCTGCTGCTGCTGTGGCAGCTGTTGCTGTTGCTGCTGTGGCAGTTGTTGCTGCTGCTGCGGCAGCTGTTGCTGCTGTGGCAGTTGTTGCTGCTGCTGCTGCTGCTGACCGAGCGACACCTGTACATTAGCGGCGATGGAAGTTGGCGGTAAGGGCTGCTGTTGCTGCTGCTGTTGCGGTTGAAAGGGCTGCATGGAAGGAAGGCCCGCCGATGGTTGCGCGCTGGCGGGCTGCTGCAGAGACACGGCTGGGGCGGTGGGCATCGGCAGGCTGGGCTGCACTGCTGGAAGAGGTGGCTGTTGCTGCACCACCTCTGGCTGGGCACCGGCATAAGCCTGGGGCAACTGCTCGTATGGGATGGCCGTGCCGGTTACGGGTGCTTGTGCGGGCACGGGCGCGGGAGCGGAAACCGTTACGGGCGCGGCCTGCGCCTGAAGGGCTTCGTTGACCGTCGGTTCAGGGTGCGGCATCACTACAGGAGGCGTGGTGGTGCCGAAGTTGCCCAGCTGCGCGTCCGGAACGACCGCCGGCAGCGAAACAACGACCTGGGCGACGGTAGCCGCCGCCGACGATGGGTCGAGCGGCGCGACCGGAAAATCTGGCACGAGCGGAGGCGGCGTCGCCTCGGCGGGAACGGCGACCAGGTCAGGGAGGTAAGCGGCTTCCGCGGACGGCACCACGATCGGCGGGGCAGCGATGATCGCAGGTGCGGGCAGAGGGACCGGGAGAGCCGTGGATTCTGAGGATGCGGGGACGACGGCAGCGGGGGGAGCGATCGCAGCTGCGGCCGGCGGGAAGGAAACGCCCGGAACGGGCAATGGGGCGACCGTAATGGGGCCGGTGATAGCGTGGAACATCACGGTGGACGTCGGCAGAGGGGCCGTGGACAACGGCGGTGGAACGTCGAGGCCGCCTGTCGGCAGAGGCGCGCCAGAAGCCGGGACGAGAATCGGCAAAGGCGGCACCGGCGGAACAACCGACGGCTCCGACGACGAGACGACAACCGGCGAACGCGACAGATCCGGCCAAGGTTCCGGGGCAGCGGGCACGGGGGTAGTGACGGGCATGGTCTCCGGCACGCCCAGGCCGCCGGCGGCGGCGGCGCTGCCCGGCACGTCCGGTGGCGCGGAGGGGAGGGGCGGCACGGGCTGCACGTAGGAGGGCGGCGCCGTGCTGACGCCGTCGCGGATCTCGGACAGGCTCTGCGACATCTGGCGCATGTTGTCGAACGCCAGCTTGAGGTCGATGGCCGAGGTGGAGTAGGAAAGGCCGCTGGGCTGCTCCAAGTCCACGTCTGCCGCGGCGCGGTCAAACGCACGCCAAAGGAAGGTCGTCAACATCAGGGAGACTCGAAAAAAAGATGTTGCCATCTCTCATCTCAAAAGAAAGACTCAAGTGGCATTTTTCTTCTACAGCAGTGGTTCTCAACCTGTTTTGGCTACGATTGTTAAATTTTGTTTCAACAGAGTTACCCCCCCCCACCCCCTTGCCTGACCCAACATGGTTCTGAGAAATAAACGTATGAATAATGAACATCAATATTTTAACCAATTGTTAATTTTGTAAGGTATCCTAGCTAGCGAGTAACTGCACGGTCTGTGCGCGTGACGTCATTTGTTCGCGCTCGCTGGTTACGCTTGGAAACCGCGTTGTTTACAATCAATGAGTTTAGAAAGGTGTTCTATATCGTTCTAGGTTACCATGTGGATTAGAATTTTATCGTAGTTATTTTATATTGGCAGATTCATACATGATTATTCAACAATGACTCTCATATATGATATAATTTCACATATTTACAAATCACCTACATGTACCCCCTGGGACCATTGCCACGTACCTCCCAGGGGTCCACGTACCCCCGGTTGAGAACCACTGTTCCACAGTGAGTAGCCAAAAGATCGCGAGCGGATAAACCGTGTGTCCTGCATTTAATGGGGTGAAGAGAATCATGTAATCTTTTGATTTAAAGCTTTCGTGACTGCAGGGATTCATATTCTTGGTTCTTTCGGTAAAGTCACGTATAAGGGAAACAACAAAATAATAAAAATATAAAACAATACAATTCTCACGACCTTTCGACTGCAACACAAGCAATCATCATCAGGTGTGAAATCCCACAGCAAGAAATTTTTGAAAAAAGTGGCGGTTATTTTTAACGTTAAAAATAACCGCCACTTTTTTCAAACGTTAAAAATAACCGCCACTGTTTCCAAATTTTCTTGCTGTGGTTTTCACACCTGATGATGATTGCTTGTGTTGCAGTCGAAACGTCGTGAGAATTTTATTGTTTCATATTTTTATTATTTTATTGTTTCCCTTATACGTGGTGACTTTACCGAAAGAACCAAGAACATGTAATCTTTATTCAGACTGCAGGAATACCATGAGCTATGAAGCTCTTTTATGTCCTGTAGGACATGCTGCAGTGACATTACCAGAATACGCAAGAATGTCAATTTCAAGTCCTTCTGCAGCGCAAATTACAAACCTTCAAACTTTTAAATCTATAAATTGAGAAAACTATTTCGTGGCTAACCATCGAACAAAGACGGTGGGTCACTGCACCGCGCCTTTTCAGATACACTTCTGCGGCCGTCTGGAACGCTCTTCCTTTTGATATTAGGAAGCCACTGGGAGCGATGTGCACTTTTAAATGATCTAGATTGAACACTCCTTTAGAACTGCTTTTTGTGTTTGTAGTTTGCTGCCCTTACCCCGCACCTCCGATGAACACGCTTGACTACGTACGGTGCGCAATAAGTTCCACAGACGTACATACACGCCGGACAGCCCTGGGCATTCACCCTCGGCGCACGTCCACAAGAGAGGAGCGAACACATTTTTCTCTTTGGCTTGTGGAAGAGTATGACGATTTATGGCGTGAATTTATGGCGCGAGGGCGAGGGGGCAGCACGGCCTCCTCTCTACCTTGCGATGGCGGTGACGCCCCCTTGTCCAGGGGCTCCGTGTCCACCACGGGGCTCACGAAGAAGCGCATCCTGCCGGACTGCACCATCGTGACGGCCGGTGGAGCACCGTCCGACTCTGGACCTGGGACGGAAAGAGAGAGAAAATAAATCATCGTTGTGCACGTTAGTAGCCTGGCGCTCTCTGTGTTCGGATAAATGCTGAAACTATCGATGGTGAGTGTTAACCGATGGGGAGTGTTAACTGTGGAACTATCGATGGCGAGTGTTTACTCTGGAACTATCGATGGTGAGTGTTAACCGATGGTGAGTGTTAACTGTGGAACTATCGATGGCGAGTGTTTACTGATGGTGAGTGTTTACTCTGGAACTATCGATGGTGAGTGTTAACCGATGGTGAGTGTTAACTCTGGAACTATCGATGGCGAGTGTTTACTGATGGTGAGTGTTTACTCTGGAACTATCGATGGTGAGTGTTAACCGATGCTGAGCGTTAATGCTGGAACTATCGATGGTGAGTGCTAACTCTGGAACTGTGATGAGTGCTAACTCGTGGCTGTGTCCAAGCGGCACTCACTGCTTGTCGGGGTGGCAGAGGAGTTCGTATCCTGCTGCTCGTTAGACTGCACCGTCGGCCCCTGCGGGACACAAAGCAACGGCACGTGTTAATACACCCACTCATCCATGTATTCGCTATTTTCTTCACCCATTCATTCTTTCATTTTCACGTCACAAGGGGTGTAACAAATTACCCTCCTCCGCCCCATGTTCACACTGGCGATTCCATGAATAATAGCGATTCCAGGTTGCGATTAGATATGCTTAAAAATTAAAACCGTCTTTTGTTTTAATTATTTTACCATCTAATTTGTACTGTTGCTTTTTTCCCATCTACCAGCTGCACGTGTTTGTTCGCTCCATGATATCTCGAAAGTACGAGCGTAGCGTTTTTCACAGCTTCTTCTTTGTGGCACAGTTCCCCACTCGTGGGGGGGTGGGGGGGGGGGTGGCAGTGGTGCCGCTTTGCCGGTCCCCTTTCTCCACCACATCCCTGTCCTGTGTCACCTCCACATCCACTCCGTAGTCCTTCACACCCTCGTTTACCCATTTAAACCACACCTCTGTCTAGGCTTATCCACGACTCCCTCGCCTGGTGCCTCCCATCATCCTCCTTTCGATGTGGAGTGTCTCTCTTTTCACGGCACATGCTAGTCATGCGAGTTTACTTAACTTTCATTTTGTCTGAAACGAGCACCCCAACCACTCCCTGCCTTCTTGCCCATCTCTTCATTTCTGACCCAGTCCAGCTTTGCGATTCACCTCCGATTATACATCTATCTTGGCATCCTCATTTCTGACAGGCACAGCATCTGCTTCTGCTTGGATTGTCCACTGCCAATATTCAGACGTGACCCTAGCCATTCGAATCTACCTTCCCACGCACAACCGATTGGCACGGTTGGCTACGTACGGTGCGAAAGAAAAGTTCAACATACGTAACATACGTACGACTTTCTTTCAGCACATCATTTACTTGCAAATTTGCATCGGTCTACAATCGTCGTGCCCCCCCCCCCCCCTACAAAACGCACGCACGAATCGATTCGAAATCGATTAATTCGCGCACCATTCCATGTGCGTCTGCAGCCATCCAACACTCTCAGGGCACGCTGCTACCGGCAGGAGAAGGGGGGTCTCGCGCGGGGCTGGCGGAGTGGGGGGCGGGGGGGAGCGAGTGAGAAAGGCGTTGCGACACCTGCACGGAGCCAGCGGCGCCATCAGAAGCGGCGGCGATGGCGCCAGCGGCTCGCAATGCGTCGTCTCGGGCCGTTACCCCGGCGTCTTCGGGGCCCATCTCCTCTCCCTCCTCGCTCAGCAGCTCCTCCGCCTTGTCGCACACGTCGCGCATCTGCTCCACGAACGTGCGCTGCTCCGACACCAGGATGAAGTCGTTCTCCACCTGACGACAGAGAACATTTCATTTAAATGCGTTCACGATTCGTCGCCCACGTTCTGGCCCGCCGCTTTCGGTTTCCTTTTTTTTTCGTCTTTTGTCTTTCATTCGGCGGCCGCCTGTAATGTTTGCCCACAGCTCCCAAAGAAGTTGCCCGTTGCAGCGGCTGGCGAAAGCCTGAGAGGAGAAACGCTCGGCACGCGGCGCAACCCAGAATAGCGCCGCGTTGGCGAGATGTTAACGACCTCGCCTCGTCTACAGGAGGTCGTAGGTTCGATCCCGACCCCGACGCCTGTATAGTTGGCGTTTGCATGTTCTCGTTCCGCGTGGTCACGTGGATTTTTCTCTGGGTCCTCCTCTGTTTTTTTCCTTCCACATTTAGAATCAACATCACGCGTTTAGAGTTAATTGGCTGCTGTAGATTTCCACACGATAAGCCGCTTCTCGTTAAGCCATCATTGGTGACCCCCAACGGCGGAATTTTTTTCCCCAACCTTCCACACCCCCCGCTTGCCACGCACGCGCACGAACGCAGACTCACCATGTACTTGGCGATGTCCTCGGGGTTGTCTGCGTCCAGGCAGAACTTGAAGGTGACCTTCTTCTTGTTGTGCGTCTCCAGCTGACACTCCACCTCCTTGTCGCCTCGCCTGGACACCTGCCAGTCAACACACGGCGCCCACCAAAAAAACCAGCAACAACAACCACCACCCTGTGAAGTGGAATTCGTCGTGACGCACCGCGACCGTATATCAACGTCCAAACCAATTTCGACTCGCGTTGCAATCACACATTTGTCCAAGACGTAATACGTCTTTAGGCGTGGGGGGCAGATTCATACATTCATCGCACGTAGTCAGCGAAAGACCGTTGTGCCAAACATGTGACCTCTTGCGAAAGCATTCGCACAAACTGCTCTTGGCTGCCATACACCGGCAGTCTCGAGTGATTTGTTTGTTGCAATGATTATTACGGGGGGAGGGGGGAGTGGGGGTGGGTGGGGACAACCACCGGGGGCAGCGCCATTCCTTTGATGGTTGCAGTCCACTTTGAACGTCGGCCGCGAACCAAAGTGCGCAATTTGCTGGAGTTTGCGCATCAAGTCGGGCGGTGTCTCCCTCAATCGCTAGCTTATATAACGTAGACTTCATTTTATTTAACTTTTTTTACGTGCAGAGACGGACATATGAAGGAGATGTAATGTCTTCTCGTCTGCTTTGTTACGGTCTTCAAAAACGGCGGTAACGACCTATTTGTGCCATAGATGTTACTCCCGACTTGTTTTGCGAGGTACTGCATTGCACGAGAGGCATGTTATATTTTTGCCAGAAGGTGGCAGACATTACTACGGAAAGAAATTCCAACAGTATAAGAGCGAGCCAAGGAAAAAGCACCAGCACCACCTTAACACGCAATAACAAGAATCCCTCAAATGGATTCCACTCAACCAATCAATGGCCACCACGGCTACCTCCCTCTCTTACATTTTGCCCCGAAGAAGCTGCGAAAAAAAAAGATAAAAGTTTCAAATTCAACGCTGCAATTTTCCTGCACCAAAGTCGCTTCTACGCAGGGCAGAGACACTATTTTAATGAATGGGGGCTTGGCCAATGTAGGATCATTGATAGGTACAGTTTGTTGTATAACGCGGCAGTTGCGTTCCTGAAGAGCACCATGTGATGGAAATATCGCGTTATAATGAATAATACACAATGGAGGGTAAAGCACAATCCGCGATAACACGTGAGGTGTGTACGCAGACTGAACAAAGACTGAGGAGCGTGGGTAGCATCTAAAAGCATCCAGCAGCATCCTACCGCCTTGTGTGATGCTACGCCGAGGCAGCCGTACAATCGCTTATTGATACTTGCGCGACGTCGTTCCGTTCACTCGATCGCGTTATAGCCAATTTGCGTTATGAAAACAAGACGCGTTATAGGAGAACAGACGGTAATCTGACTCTTCTGAAGAGACAATGTGTGTCAAAACGGGCCCAGGGCCAGGGTTTGCTTGTACTGAAGGCCTTGGGGCAACTTCCCAGCAGGCCGTGGGGACAATGGGTTGTGTAAAACCTTTACTTTGATTTATTATGTGGAGAGAGAGAGGGCTATCGGATGGAGGGGGAGAGTTGGATGATGATGCTGAACAACAAGCGGTGGTGACGTACCTATGGGACCCATTTTTCCGGTATCAAAATTATGAAAAAATAATCGGCTTTACCCTTTCCGGCAAAAATACAGGAGGTGTTGAGATGTATCCTGTCCATACAACTGCATGACCCGAGCTATTAATACCTCCTTGCCTTTGCGCCGTTCGCCTTTTGGCAGAGACAAGGCCATCAAAGGAGGCTCCGTCTGGTGTAGGCCAATCAGTGTTAAAGACGATGTAGAAATTGCACGTTTAACCACAAGCATGATGTGCGCGGTTCACGCACACTTGCTCCCTTGCAACAACAGGCGTTGGAACACACCTTAAAAACCACCGCCCGTTACTCTTGCCCGTTAGAGGCGCAATTCCCATCTTGTCGTTGCATTCACCGCCGCGCGTCGTACGTACGTTGAGGATCTGCAGCTTGGGCCTGCCCTTCTCGTGGCGCGAGTTGCTGCGCACGTTCTTGCGCGACTGCCGCTGCGTGGGCCGCCCCTTGTGGCCCCGCGCCGTCGTCGCCGTCGCCGTGGCCGGGCCCTCGTTGCCGTCGCTCATCTCCTTGCCCGACTGCGGGTCCGACAGAGTGCTGCCGATGTCACCGGCGCAGCGTCGGAGGGATGGGGAGGGATTGAGAGGGATGAGGGAGGGATGGGGAGAGATGGAGAGGGATGAGGGCGGGATGGGGAGTGATTGAGAGGGATGGAGAGGGGAAGGAACGCAAGGGCAGGAGGGCGTCATTGACAAAAGCAATGATGCGCTCACTGCGAATTTAAGCAAATCGTTGGCTGGCATTAGTTTAAGACGAAACGAAACTTTTTTTTTTATTTCACCAGGTAAGGCACACTGAGCTATACAGCTCTTTTTTCAGAAGTGACCTGGCCACAAATAACAGCTCAACGAAGTCGGCTTGTCGTGTACAAATGTATAGCAGCCAAACACTCTAAACGCGTGATGTTGATTCTAAATGTGGAGGGAAAAAAACCGGAGGACCTGGAGAAAAAATCCAGGTGACCACGGGGACAGAGACACGCAAACTCCAAATATACAGCAGGCGTCAGGGGTCGGGATCGAACCCACGCCCTCCTGCGTACCAGGCGAGGTAGTTAACATCTTGCCACCGTGGCGCCCTAACTAATACAAATTTAGTTGCCCTCTATCTGGACAAATCTGACCGGTGCTCAGCTTTAATGTGCAACTTGGATGGCAACTTCCAATCAGATGACACACAGAGAGATCACATGACCAGGTTGCGTGTTCTGTTGACCAGTGTTTCTCAATTTCTAGTCCTCGGGGCTCCACACGGCACAGATTTATGAGGGATTAACAACCATCGCATGCATGCGGTGTGCTGTGGCTTAATTTGCTTATGAATACAAAAAATTGCAGAAAGAAACTGATGGTCACGAAGACGTGGTGAGCGGGGGAGGTTACGAGTTGAGACACGTTCCAAGACAAATTCTGTCTTCATGGGCCAGACAGAACTGTGAAAATGCCATTGCCATACCAAGCCGTCATATCTTCTTGGTTCTTTCGGTAAAGTTACGTAGAAGGGAAATAATAAAATAATAAACAAAAAACCATAATAACATAAAATTCTCACGACGTTTCGGCCACAACACAAGCAGCCGTCCGCAGGTGAAGAAACAAAGCTGTCGGAAAGACAATGAATCCCTGCAGTCACGAAAGCTTTAAATCGAAAAAAAACCCGTCATAGTTGCACAAAGTAAATGCATTGCTGGTGACAAGCGCACAAGCAATGATGATTGCGGTAAAATTGCCCTTACTATCATCAATGCCTTGAGGAGGAGGCAACCCACACTGCCAGAATATCCAACACCAAATAGTTAATGTCATCAAACGTACATCGTACATAATATTTTTGGACAAATTAATTTGCTAATTGGCCGAGTCGACCCATTGGAGCGGGGGATGGAGGGCGGCAGGATAGGATCAGATGTCACTCACAGTAGCACGGATCGAAAGCGAAGCTCGGGTTGCCAAATTCACGGCGAGGGCGCTTGAGCCACCGTGCTGCCGCTCCCCCCCACGTCCACACAAAAACAAAGATCCCCCGTATAGCCTTAACATAAGCTTGGGGCAAGTGCTGTTAGCGAGCACCTTATGAAAGGCCGGCACGGTACACGAGGAGGTGGGTGGCCAGCACCACGCCCGGCCGCCTTTGTCTCCGCAGAACTCATGTTTTACACACCGGTAATCATGTGAGGCTGAGTCGACCTAGGGGAGGCCCAGGTCCGGTTCAGATAATCGTCACTGGTGTTAGCCTTGAGCGGGAATTGAACTTGGGTTACCAGGTTCGTATCGAAGCGCGCTAACTGCTACACTACTGCTCTCCACACACACGCACAGGCTTAAATTCTCATTCGAAGATCAAATGTTCCCGCTGTGTCTGAAAACGACACCGCATGACCGCGGCATGTGGCAGCAGTCCTGAAATGACCCACGTGCTCCCACATCCAGGGATAAAAATCTCGCCAGGATTACGAGCGACGCGGGCAATTGGCACCCCCCCCCCCCCCCCATGTCACCAGTCAAGTCACTCGCTCACTTGCGGTCAGTCAGTCGCCTCCTCCTCATCACTCTCCTATTGTTACTGTCATGGTGACTGTTCATATGAACTTCGCTCACCGATTCATCCACCGATGATGACGACTTGGTCTACCAGGCTTACCGCTTTTGTCTCATCCACGCTGTGTTCAACCATCATCGCACTTGCACGTCACAACTACATCCACTCACCCACTCGTTCACCACCGCACATGCACGTCACAACTACACACTCACCCACTCGTTCACCACCGCACTTGCACGTCACAACTACATCCACTCACCCACTCGTTCACCACCGCACATGCACGTCACAACTACACACTCACCCACTCGTTCACAACACCTCTCTCTCTCTGCTTTTTCCCGCAAATTGCTCGACTTTGTTACTCCTTTCCAATCGTCTATTTTTCCCCAAGTTCTTATAACCTTAAATTTTGATTTAAAGCTTTCGTGACTGCAGTAATTCATATTCTTAGTTCTTTCGGTAAAGTCACGTTGAAGGGAAACAATAAAATAATAATGGCCGAAACGTCGTGAGAATTTTTATTGTTTTATATATATATTTTATTATTTTATTGTTTCCCTTCAACGTGACTTTACCGAAAGAACTAAGAATATATCTTATAACCTTCTCAGATACATTACAACTTTAACAGCACTCTTGTTTGTTGGTGGCCAACTGGGACCTTGGGCCTACGCTTGGCAACCGTGATGCAAAATCAAACAAGCACAGCCTTTCGAGCGGTTCGCACTGCTGGCAACATCTCTGCGGGTTGCTCAATTACCCGTAACCACTTTCCCTAATGGGCGGCAGTAACACCGCTTTAATATTATTTTTCGCGACAAATTAACCGAGTTTGCCAAGGCCGCCGGTGTCGGCGAGAGCGCAACAAAGCACGCGGTAGACGGGCGGCACCATGCGCACGTGCGTACCGCCGAATGCCTGGTGCCCCCCCCCCCCCCCCCCCCATGCCATCCTCCTTTTCTGCACAGCAGCCTGGCAGCGGTAGCACTGCCAAAGGGGCGGGGGGGGTGGCAAACTGCAATTCTTTTTTAAAAAGGAATTTCAAGGCTGTCTGGCAAGACGGCCGGGGGGGGGGCAGTGCTGGGACAGGGCAGCAATGCATTCCTGGGTTCAGAGCGGTGGCCGCTGTGTGACACCCTGAAAATAAGGGCTTGCTTTCTTTCATTCAGTTCGGGTAAAAAATAAAAAAAAAACCCGTCACTTTTCACGAAGGCCTCTTACCCCTCCACCGATGAGAACATGTACGGAGTCTGATGGGCGACGTAGTCGGAATGTGTGCTCGCGCCGCCAACGTACTGCGGAGAAAGCGTCCATTCAAGCGTTAAACACATAGGGGCGAGGTGCACCGAACTCTTAGCCCGTGACCACGCACGCATGGAGCAGACGAAACCGCACGCACGGTTCAAACCACCGCGTGACATCAAAGGTGCCCCCATCCAATGGACGTTGTTTTTGACGGGAAAACGCGATCGGCAGAACTCCCCTTATGTAGAGGGTGGGGGTTAAGCCTCCCAATGTTGTTATCAAAGCATGGACCACGATTGGGTTTCATTGCTCTGCAATGTGCAATAGGAAGGGGGGGAGTGGCAGCACAGTGATTAGCCCATTGTGCGATGAAACCAACGAGCCGAGTTTAATTTCTGGCCACGATTTATATCAGTGGCGAATGATATCCAAACTCTTCCCGTTCCCTCCGTTCACCGACACGGTGAAAGTGTAAGGCCAATCTACCCCCCACGACCATCACGGCCTCAAGAGGGACCCTTCATCCAGCAGTAGATTGAGCTGTTCATTATCGATCATTCACGTAGAACTCCCGTTGTCGCACAACGCGAGCAACAAAGCCGCGGCGTTTAACAAGGCTATCCGCGCGGCAATTGAAAAGTACAGATTAAAAAAACTTGAGCTTTACAATCGAGTCATCATCATCAGCACAACAATGACGACGACAACAGAGACAACCCAGCTTCCACGTACCTCCAGCGACCCCTGATTGACCAACTGCGATTGAGCCTGGGCCATCACCGTCGTGGTGAACGAGGCCTGCGGCTGAACCGGCACCGCCATCCGCTCGGTGCCGGGAGGCGGCACGGTGGAGGTGGTGACGACGGCGGCCGCGTTGGTGGCGGCGGCGGCGTTGGCAGCGGCCGCGTGAACGGCGCCGTTCGCTTGCGCCGGCTGCTGCTGAGCCGGCTGCTGAGCCACCGGTTGCTGCGGTGTTGACGCCGGCGGCAGTGGCTGCTGCTGCGAGAAGGGCGCTTGCGTGCCGAAGTTCTGCGGAAGCGTCTGCGCCGGCTCCTGCCGCGGCAGGGGCACGGCCTCCGGGATGTGGCCGATGCCATTCTGCGTTGCGTGCAGTTGCTGCGGTTGCTGCTGCGGTTGCTGCTGCTGCGGTGGTTGCTGCTGCGGCTGTGGCTGCAGTTGCTGCTGCTGCGGCTGCTGTGGCTGCTGCTGCGGCTGCAGTTGCTGCAGTTGCTGCTGCTGCTGCGGTTGCAGTTGCTGCAGCTGCTGCTGTGGTTGCAGCTGCAGTTGCTGCTGCTGCGGCTGCAGTTGCTGCTGCTGCGGCTGCAGTTGCTGCTGCTGCTGCTGTGGCTGCAGTTGCTGCTGCTGCAGTTGCTGCTGCACATAGACACCAGGCTGCGTTAGTGGTTGCTGCTGCTGCTGCTGCTGAGTCCCCGTCATTGCCTGCTGGACGGCGGCCGAGGGTGGCTGAGGCTGCTGTGATTGCGCCGACATGGGGGACATCGTGTTAAATCCAGACGGGATCTGCGGCACAGGCATCTGCATCTGCACAGCGGGTGCTAGCGACTGCTGCTGCTGCTGCTGTGACGAATATTGCGCTGGTGCTTGCTGCACTGTGGTGGTATACGAGAGCTGGCCCGGCGCGACGGAATACAGCTGTCCTGCTGTCGGTACTGTGTGCTGCTGCTGTTGCTGTGGCTGCTGCGGCTGCTGCTGCTGCTGCTGCTGCGGCTGCTGCGGCTGCTGCTGCATGCCAGCCTGGTAAAACGTGGCGCCGGGCAAGGGCATCGTGTTTGGCTGCAGCGGCGCTTGCGTCGCTGCCGCGTATTCCGCCTGCAAGGCAAGCGGTGGCACAGAGGTGTTTAGGCCGGGTTCTGCGACCAGGCGCGGGAAGGCCTGCATCGGCGGACAGGGCAGCGAAGGCAAAGCGGCGGTAGCGGCGGCGTAGGGCTGGCCGACGGCTCCTGCTGGCGGCACGGCACCCTGAGCCATCGGCATGCCGGCAAGAAGGTACGGCACGCCGAGCGCATCGACGGCGCCTTGCAAGACGCCGGCGGTTGCAGGCATCGCGGGCAGAGCATCGCCAGCGCAGGGGGCAATCGGTGCAGGGAGCTGGGGGGTGGGGGAGCCACAGAGGGAAGATTCGGTAGCGGAAGAGAGTGGGCGGGGGGGGCGCAGAGAATGGAGCTCAAGTGAGCAAGTGGAGAGCGAACGGCAAATTCGTGCAAAGAAAAGCAATTGCATGGTGATTATTTATTTGAGTTAAATTTATTTGTAAGTTGTTCAAGCTTGAAGGTGTAAAGGAGTTATAATCAAGACCGCTGGTTCCCCCCACCGCTGCCTTTGCCTGCCACCAAAAGCACGAGAAAGGTTACCGAGGCCACAATACAGGGAGAACGCATGTCCACGAGCGTTCGTCAATGCAGTGTTTGTAAGCCAATCGTTTCCTGCTGTAAATTAACGCACTCTTTGGTTATTTCGGTAAAGTCACGGAGGTAAAAATAAAACAAATCACGACGTTTCGATCGCAACACAAGCAATCTTCATCAGGTGGAACAACCACAGCAAGAAAATGCTCAAGTAGGCGAGAGAGCTACCAGTTAAGGCATTACTTGGTAAATTAGCGTGTTGTGTCATCGCTAACGTGGCAACAACGTCCCCTACGCACGCATTAAAAATAATTCTCCCACACGGTATCCATGTGGCACTGAAAGTCTGGAAGGGAAAGAGTCCCGTGGGTGAGCCTTTTGACTCCGCTGCATCATCAGAAACGGCTGACGCCCTGGGCTGAAGACGCACAACGCCGCGAGCGAGGACCACCCATTCGCCCGTGGACGCTGGGGACGCAAGTAGCCGCCGTCCACTGCAAGCGTGCACGCGTACGGCCCTGTTTGTTCTCCCGCTGCTGGACGAGGGCCTTTCCTTAAACGCCACGCGGGAGTCACGGGCCTTACCCCGACGGTACTTCGATGCCACGCTGGTCGGCGCGCGTTGGTAAGGACGTGGTGGGAAGGGGAGGAGGGGGGGGGCATAGATTTGCAGCACAGCAGCAGTGGATTGTGCTGCACCGCCCCTTTTGCCGGCGTCAGCGCGCCGCAGTCCCGCTGACGCATAGGACATCCCGCTTGTGCACGGTCACAGGGGTCGGGCAACCTGCGGCTGCCAGAGCCGCATGCGGCTCTAAGGGACCGCGTCGTGACGGCCGTCTCGTATTCGTGTGCATTGGGCGGCTCTTGAAAGAGGTTTTCTTTATCGCATTCCAGAAATAATGGCACTTCTCGTTATTTTGGTTGCCGATCATCCCGTCCGTGGTGGTCGCACATCCAAGCGACATCAAGGCTCAACTCTGCTTAGCTTCCGAGAACTGACGAGACCAGTCACATTCTGGGCCATTTAGTCATAGGCCCATTAAGAATACTTAACGTATGTAATGATTCTCCGCCATCAGCGAGTCTATAAATTATACCGATTGTGGTCGTGATAAAATCACAGAATACGTATTTTTTTGCCTAGCTTGTTACCGTCTCATGTGTATTAGTTCTCTTTTCTTCTGCTCACCGGGGCGTGCATCGTTTATCACCATCATCATCATCATTTATATATGATAGAGCGCCCTTCACGGCAAGGTACCCTCAGAACTCTCTCTTCGGCAAATCATTGTGAGCCGTGATCAATCCACCGATGGGTAAAGGCCTGCACCCCCCAAAGCTGTCACAACCTCTCAGAGCTCTGTGATGGAGCGATAAACATCGAGTTGATTTCACCTCTACATTTCCACGGAGGACATCCTCTTGGACGCATGACCTCCTTTAGCCGGCCATCATCCCTTCTCGCGACATGCCGTACCCCCCCCCCCCCCCCAAAGACCACTAACTTTTCCCAAGGGTCAAAACGGTATCTCTAACTTTCTTTGCATGCGCACCATTGCAAGTGTCGTACGTACCTTTGAACGCTCGCCAGCTAAGTACGTAACTGGCTGGCAAGCGGGAAATACAGTGCTTAAAATAAACACGTGGCGGTGCGTGTCTATGGGCTCGGTAAACTGCCTTGATGCGCTTGGCAAAGCAACGGCAACATTTAGAAACCAGGATAACTCATTCACGGCGGAACCGACGACCGATGGAAGCAAGGCACCCGCCCAAATTGTCCTTACCCAGTCTCCACAAACACACAGGTTTGTGGCCGGTTCCGCAAGCCGTGACGTCAAGCGGTCAAGTTGTATTTTTTTTTTTACATTTTAAAGAGCATTCATTACGGCGGGGGGGGGGGGCGGCAGTGGCTTTGCTGAAACGCTTCCGATTCCATTACTCGCGCGAGTTGATGCGAGAGCTAAATAAAGCGTGACAGCGAGCAAACACCGACGGGGGGGGGGGGGGGGGGGGCGGCGGTAGGGACGACGACAGCGACGGCTTTCCCTTCGCCGGAGGAGAGACGGCCGAGATTGTCAGGTCGCTTCATCGCAGACGCGAAACCTGGGCACAAGCGGCCAGTGTCGCGGAACTCGCAAGCCGCACCCTCCCACCCCTCCCACCCACCCCCCCCCCCCCCAAGGCGTTTTAGAAAACGATCACAATTCTTGAGCGTCAAGGGTGGGTTTTTTATGTTTAGAAGGAGCCAATGTTTGAATACTCCCCTTCTACTAAGCCGAGACAGAAAAACTGGTTTAGCCGGTGTGCAGAAAAAGGTTCCTGAACTTACTCATGGTCCAGTTACCTCTTTTAAAACCATACGATGGGTCATAAATGTTTTTTTTTCTTCCAGGATGCTCCGATAAATTGCCACGATTTGGGGGTGGGGGTCAGATTGCACAATTTTCTCCCCGTCGCGTCGAATGTAGCGGCCGCGAGCGCGAGCAAGGGGTCACGCGAAACCCGTCGCATGCAACGGGCAAACGTCGCAATAAGAATAAATTTCTCATGCGCACAACTCATCGTGCATACGGACAGAGTAGCAATTGATTTAATTTGATAAATCGATGCACCGTTACAGGTTCAGCATCTTCAAGGTAAGAGCTTTTCGTTTTAGGTGTTGTGTTCGCCCTGAGCAGGATATTGAACGTGATGATACCTGTTCCGCAAAACATTTGTACTCAACAATTAGCGATTTCATATTTTACGATTCAATTTGTGGAGCATTGCGACGCTCTTGCCGGCGGTTACCGTACATCACTTTTACCATCAACCATTCTCTATCCACTGCTGGCTAAAGGCCTCTTCCCCAAGCCCTCGACATCTCTCGGGGGACCATGGAATGGCAAGAAATCGATCCGGCTTCTGCGCACGAGCCGATTTCATCACTCCATCTTCGTGGTGCACGTCACTTGTTTGCGGAACGTATTTTATTTGTTTTGTTTCCTCCTACAACCGATAGCCCTTGCCAAACAGATTCAACAAATACTTAAAAGCGGACTCTTTTATTTGCACACGCGCTTTTAGACGAGATGAAAAAAAGCTCCTACGAAAACGACGATGAGAGAAGGATTACGATCGAATGTTGGGTCCGATCGCCGCGCGAGTAAAATTTGAACGTCGTGTCGTACAGCCTCCTCCACCCGACCGACTGACAGCCAAATAAATGAAGTTGTCACGGAATTAACAAACGCGCCAAGTTGCTATAGTTTCGGCACACTGGTGTTAGAGCACTCCACGCAGATTTAAAGCACTGGGTGCGGACGTTTAACTGCTGATTACAACCAGCATCACCAGGCGGTCGCCAGAATTGTGAATATGTCCTCTGGTGATGTCATCAACATTCCCATTAATGCGGGCCCCACACATCGGCATGTTACTGATACGACGATCTTACCCAAAAATCAAATCATTTGCGATTTATAATGCCGGTCGCGAAAGCAAAGGAGGTTTAAAATTTTGGTTTTAAAAACTTTCGTGACTGCAGGGATTCATATTCTTGGTTCTTTCGGTAAAGTCACGTAGAAGGGAAACAATAAAATAATAAAAATATAAAACAATAAAATAAAAGAGGTGTTACAATTACTGGTTTCTTTGAGGGCTGTTTCAAGTTCCATGGAGACAGTGTGCCGTCGCCCATGGCGCTGCCATTCGGGACACAATTCAACTCCGTGGTCTGTCCAAGACACATCACATTAATACAGACTCGCCTTTCCCTAAAATATAAAAAAATAAAGGGGGGAAAATGTAGTTATTTCTTTGCTTGTTATATATTCATAACTTTATTTAATACTCACCTTTCCTTATGATATTCGTTGAGCCCGATGGCACTTCATTTCGCGCGCGGTTTGCAATCTACTCTGCTCAGGTCGGCGTAAGCCGCTGGAGTCGTGACGGGTTTCTTTTGTTCCTTCCGCACTATGTCCCCCGGTACCATTCCGCTGTAAATGTGCACCGATGCACCACTTTATTGAGGGCGATATTTGCCAGTAAAATGAAGATTGATGGATCGATCGACAACGCTAACTCTTCGTGGATTTAAAAAAAAGGTTAATGGGCCACGAGTAGGGGTGAGGGGTCATTTTCCTGCGCACTGGCTAGACCAGTTTTTTCTGTCTGGGTCGAGAGGATTCACTTTGGGGAGTCTGCAAACATGACCCCCCTCCCTCCCTCCCTCCCTAAACAACATGAAACCCTCTACACTTGAGAACTGTGATCGGGTTCGACATATGCATTGTGGGGGGAAGGGCTTTATGTTCTGAGCAGGAGACCAAGATTGGCTCGAGGTTGCTCCGATGAAAATATATTGAAGAGGCAAGTCAAGAAAGGTAGGGGAATCACCCTGTACAGTATCAGCAGCTGATGGCCCGTGTGTTTATATTTTATTTCAATATTCTTCCCATTTTGACACGTTCAACTTTAAATTATCATGAGATAAAATGTTCAAACGTGTGTGCATTTCATGCAAGTGACATTCTGGCTAGGCAGGGAGCACTGAACGACTCCTCTATTAAACTGTATTCTGACACACTCATGGAACAAGCGAACCAGAACAAATAAGACGTAAGGTAACGCACAACAAATAATGAATCAATTGTCGAATTAAATCCCGACCGAGATCGATGACAACTCACGTTGAACGTGAACCTTTGCTTTTAATAATTTTCAGTGCAATAGCTGTGGTCAAGAACAATTCGAAGGAGGACAAAGGCTCTTGCACTGAATGTGCAAGTGTCCTTTGCCCCAGGCGATTGATTGGGGGCCAGACCCGTCGTTCGAAGGGACAATGGCCGCTGGTCGAGACGAACGATGGAGTGGCTGCCCAAAGGATGAAATGTGCCCGAGGGTGAGGCTTCTATTGGCAGAGATGGAGCGACAACAGATTGACCGATTGCTACAGCACAGGAACACGAGCAGTGCCGACGGCTGGGGAAGCATTCATCCAGCGGCGGTGGAACCGATCGCGGCTGTTGATGATGGCGACATCTCAATGAGCACTTGGGCCCAGTCATAATTAAAAGGCTACAACTCCGGCTACCGCTCATCGTTTCAACTGCCGCTCCCGGAAGGTGGAATCGAACCAGCGCGGTGACCGTTACAACACCCGGCAGTATGGATGGGCACACCGGGCGAGTCGGTCGGCTAAACTGCGCGTACGCCCGCCTCTTCCCACGCACAATCTCATGAACGTGAAAGGGTAGACTCAACACCTTCCAACAGTTCGCTCCAGTGAAGGGCCTCCCTCCTGCCAGCAGCGGCGTGAGCAAGCGATTGCACGGCTGCATCGTCGCCTTTTTATGTTACGACTGCTACCGCTGCGTCTGTGCCGACACGGTAAAGCATCGCAGTCGTGTCCGCGCGCACGGGATTGGTCGCAGCCCTTTCTGCAGTCGGCGCTGGCATGCGGTGTCACACACCCCGTCGCGGCGACAGCTGTCGCGTGAGCGTGTTGGCACAGGCCAAGCGGGTTCACCGCGGCTAAGCTGAAATTCAAGTCGCCGGGCATTCTCGGTAAATCTCGCAAAAAAAATTATTCGGGAGGGGGGCCTAAACGCGTCTTCCCACCGTCCCACCGACTATCGCTCGCGTTGATCCGCAATGCTTACACAGCGGCAGGGCAGGCGGTCACGGAAACAACTGGCTTTTGTAAGACACTATTAATAAGAGCGTCAATACAATAAAGTGAGTACTGCTTTAACAGCTGGGGGAGCGATTGGGAGATGTGACGGGGCCGTAAACGGCGACATCCAACAAATTCGTGGCTACATCTCTGATAGTTTCTCGACATAAGCCATGAGAGAGAAGGTAGAAGCAGCGACATCCGGTGCTGTCATGCAGGCGTGGCGGCGCTCATAAATAAAAAATGCCGGTGACAATCAGCGGTTAACGCAACTCGACAGGCAGGTGCTCGTCAGCCGTGAAGAGGGGGCATTGAAGCAAGGGGGCTGTGGAGGGAGGGGGGGGAGGGGCGGAAGTGCAAATACAGCAACAGAGATGGAGATTCAGAAATGGGGGAGAGATGGAGAAGTCAGATATAAGGTGGGAGGAATGGGGGAGTTACAAATGAGGATTGAGGGATGGATGTTCAGATGAGGAGGGATGGATGTTCAGATGAGGAGGGATGGATGTTCAGATGAGGAGGGATGGATGTTCAGATGAGGAGGGATAGATGTTCAGATGAGGAGGGATGGATGTTCAGATGAGGAGGGATGGATGTTCAGATGAGGAGGGATGGATGGTCAGATGAGGGTGGGTAGATGTTCAGATGAGAGAAGATGGATGTTCAGATGAGGAGGGATGGATGTTGAGATGAGAGAAGATGGATGTTCAGATGAGGGTGGATGGATTTTTAGATGAGGAGGGTTGGATGTTCAGATGAGGGATGGATGTTCAGATGAGGGGGGGATGGATGTTCAGATGAGGGTGGGTAGATGTTCAGATGAGAGAAGATGGATGTTCAGATGAGGGTGGATGGATTTCTAGATGAGGAGGGATGGATGCTCAGAAGACAGTCACAGTGAAGGTGCGGACGTGGAAAGCGACACAGACAAGCAGACAGAGCAGGTGCCGAATGCGCGAACCTCCGCTCACGGCAGGGTCGGCGCGCACAGGCACGCGAGTCACAAAGACACACAAAGACAAAGATCCCCCATATAGCCTGTAACAGACTGTAGGGGCAAGTGCTGTTAGCGAGCACCTATGAAGGCCGGAACGGTACACGAGGGGGTGTGTGGCCAGCACCACGCCCGACCGCCTTTGTCTCCCTAGTGGCGATGTTTACACATCGCACCAGGTACTCATTTGAGGCTGAGTCGACCTAGGGGAGGCCCGGGAACGGTTCAGATAATCGTCACTGGTGTTGGCCGTGAGCGGGAATCGAACCCGGGTCGCCAGGTTCATAGCGCAGCGCGCTAACCGCTACACTACCGCTCCCCACAACAAAGACACACACACACAGACACGGGCCTGCACCTGCTGGGGTGGAGCCGGCTGTGTGGGGGCCTGGCTGGACGACGGCGGTGGCAGCGGCGCTTGCGCGGACGTGGGGACGGTGGGCGCGTGGCTGCTGGTGGCGGGGACAGTGGCCTGCGAGAGAGCACCGGCGCGGCGCCGTTAGAGACCGAGACTCACGGGGAGCAACCCCAAAGCGCGCGGACGCTTCTCAGCGAGCCCGCTGCTTTGTCTTAGTTTGCTACTCGCGTTAAAAAAAACATGTTTCAAGGAACGGTGCGCTGTACCCGTAATGAATTGGCATGTTCTGTTTACCTGACAAACCTTGCTAAAATTGGCTGTGTCGGGTGATGGCGGGTTTAACGAGACATTTATATTTGCGCGATCTAACCCCAAAAAAAACCTATATTATGAACGGTTGTGGTTGTAAAATGTATTCACCTAACACCACCGTGCTTTTGAATGATGCCAAGGCATGTGTGTGTGTGTGTAGCTAATGGGCACGTGTGTGTGTGTGTGAGGGTGTACGTATGAGCGATTCTTTCAAATCTCTCAGCTGCGTTAAGGGAACATAACAGCATTGTGCATTGTTGTTGCGTATGTTTTATCTTCTCGTGAGTATTCACAAACAGGCACTTACCCGAGTGCTTGATTTTTTTTTGCATTTCCTATTTTTAACCCTAATCGTAAAACACAACACGAGATTGGGTCTGAATGCCAAACGAATTCAGAAACCAATTACGTGTGAGCAAATATACACGCGTGACTTGGGTAATCTAGAACGCGAGGTTTTCACGATGATAAATGATTAACAATACGTGTTAGATAAAAAAAGTAAAAAAAAATCCAGGGCGGTCACGTATATTTGTAATTACAGTGCATCTCAATTCTAATATTTACCGATGCTTACTAAAATTAAGTGGAAGCGAATCGATTCCAGAATAGAAAGCGATAAGACTGTGAAAATAAAACGGGCCTCTGTGGCTTCTTGTGTAGACGTTTTTGGGGCGCGATACAACGTGCCGCAGGAGAACTGAAGAATAAACAAAACCGGGCGACAGCCCAATTATTACTTTGTTGTTCAAGTCAACGCTACCGAAAAGCAAAAGCTACTCCGCGATTTTAACAAACAAAGAAAAGCAACGCAAACCCAAACCGAAAAAGACAAACTCAAATCGCGAGCGTAAGGAAACAAAATGCGAAGAGGAATTAAAATGTTGTACCTGCACAGGGTACGGAGGAGTGTAGTAATAACCGCCAAACTACGAGGAACAAACGAGAATCAAACCAACCCATCAGACGAGACAGACCGGCGCCGGCAAATTAACAGGAGAACCAGCGGCCAGAAAATAAGCAGCCAAAACCAGCAGCAGCCCATGGACAGAAGACAGAAACAATAGAAACCCCTCTCTCTCGTCACCGCCAACAGCTCGACACACCAATCTCAGGCCGACAAGATGCCGTGAAAAAGGGGAATAATAAATAAACGTCGCTCAATTCGAGCCAACGGGATTGGATTAGACGGCAGCTCTATTTGTTATTCGTGCCGGTTGGGTAGGGCACGGACAGAATGTGTACCATTCTGCAGAGCGGTGGGCAATTTGTAATTTGCACGTGCGGATTAATCGGCATTACCGGAGACTCGACAAAGACTTGGGCACTTTGGGAGGCGGATGCCGCGGTGGTACAGCGGTATTGCGCACCGTGCCATGAACCCGATGACCCAAGCTCGATTCCCTGGCCACAACTCGAGATCAGTGGTGGGGGTGGTGGCTTCGTTCACCAAAGTGCATCGACCAGTGTGGTACCAAGCATTGTCACCCAACCCCGATGACCGCCACAGTGTGTGGTGTGGGGAGGGTGGGGGGGAGGCCTTCATTAGGCAGTAGATTGACAAAAGACTGTAGGTCATGATTATTCCTCCAGGATACACGGTTAGGGTGATGGGCAGAATTCCTTGAGCCAACACGATTGCGTCCGTCAACCGAGGCTTTTCCTTTCGACCCGTGAACACGTTTTATTTTACAGCCCGAGTCGACCCCCGTCCAAGTGTCGAGCCAAGCGGTGGCACACCACACACAACGTATCCGGAAGGATTTTCACAATGCAACCGCGCGCGCACGCATTGTTTTATCAGCCACGCCAACGCACAAAAAATGTTGCATTTGGTTCGAATGCCAACCGCTCACCTGTTGGGACGAGCCTGGGGGTAGTTGGCTTGGCTGAGCCGTCGGGCCAGCAGGTGGCATTTGATAATGTTGCGGTTGTTGCTGCAAAGGCTGCTGGGAAGTGGAGGTGGGTGGCAGCACTCCAGCAATCTGATAGATTAAAACAAAACATGCCACATCTTAATAAAACAGCCATGGCTAAAATAGGTTTGCCTACACGTTTAGATGCGCTGTACAATCTCCGTGGAGGGGGAAGGGGGGTTATTTCTTCATTAAAATAAAACACACATGATGCAATAAAATATTGGCATGATGATACTTTGTACAGGCTCGAGAGGCGCCGGTGTAGAATTTCAGTATGCACCGTCGCAAAAATGTCAAGATAACACAACACGACATGCCAAAAAAGCTGGTGTCACGCAGCTATAAAAAAAGTAAATAAATATCTAATAGCTGTATTTATTTTTAAATGTGCTACAGTCACCTCCACGAGCAACTGGTTATTAATGCCGTTCAGACATCCTCACCCTCTGCCAATTCCCAGTGCCCACATTTTAAATGGAGAGAGACCGTTTCCTTGCAATTGTATAAACTTTAATCTCAACAGCCGCTTCCTGCGACAGGTACTCGGATCGCTCGTGCACAACCAGAGTGACCTTCTTCTTTGGTTCTTTCGGTAAAGTCACGTAGAATGAGAATAAAATAATAAAATAAAACAATAAAGTTCTCAAGACGTCTTTTAGACGCTGCGAATCTTAGCAGCGTTCATTGTAGCTCTGTCGTCCCGACAGGTCTGTTCCTTTCACCTGAAGAAGGCCACTTGTGTTGTGGCCGAAACGTCGTGAGAATTTTATTGTTTTATTTTATTATTTTATTCTCATTCTACGTGACTTTACCGAAAGAACCAAAGACGATGAATCATTGCAGTCACTAAAGCTTTAAATCAGAGGGACCTTGTATTTCCACGGCACGCCTCGGCTTTACAAAACAAGCACTGTCTGTCCTCCTATAACGCGATGGTAGTTGCGTTCCTGAACACCGTGTTATGATAAATAATATATAATGTAGGGTAAAGCACAGGTCGCGATAACAGGCGAGATGCGTACACAGGCCGAACAAAGACTGAGGTAGCATCTAGATGCATCCCGCCTTGTGTGATGCTATGCCGAGGCAGCCGTAGAATGCTTAATCCTACCTCGCGCGACGGAGCTCCGTTCACTCAATCGCGTCCTATCCACATTGCATCCAGCGTTACAAAAAAAAATGTTCCCTAATGCATTCATAACCTCGTATCCAAATCGCGTTAAAACACGCGTTGTAGGAGAGCAGACTGTTCTGCTTTTGCGATAATTAGACAGGCAGACACTATGATATATTTATTTGTACTGAAAAAAACAGATGCGCCCCCCCCCCCCCCAATTTTTATGCTGATCTCGCCGTCACCGTCACAGCGCGAGATCGAGCGTTCGTCCATTCAGATGCCTCACAAGAAGAGCAGGTGCACCTCCAATTAGCGCGTTTGGCTACGCACGGTGCGAAAGAAGTTGAAACGTACATACACATACATAGAGTGTGGCCAATGGAAGAGGATATGTTCGAGACGCTTTCAAGTGACCTCTGTTCTGCAGAGTAGGGGGCGGGTCGGGGCAGCATTAATCCACCCGCGCCTCCACAAAGTGACGCTCGCCGATTTAATGACAGTCCAACCGGTGCTTTCATTCCCAAAGCTGGAATTTAGCCAAAAAAAAGTGCAGAACCCCCCGCCCCCCCACCATAATGCGATTGGTGCAAGCAGTCATCGGTGAATGGACCGACACCATCTTCTCACCACATCTGAGAATCCGGTTTTAACTCACAGGTGGCCGAAATCTGGATTCGTGTGCTAGCTGAGCGCTCCCAACTCTGAGAGGCACCTCGTGAAAAGGTCATCAATACCTGGACGGGTTAGAATTCCCCTGCCAGACCAACATTCATAGGTCCCCTCTCCAAGTCATTCCATTATTTCACAGGCCTCGTAAAATTATAAGCGAAATGTTTCAAACGTTCGGTCGGATAATAAAGTATTAAAGCTTTCGTGACTGCATAAAATTACTCATTGGTTTTTTCGGTAAAGTCACGTATGTAGAAATACAATAAAATTATATTAAAACAAAAAAACCAATCACGACGTTTCGATCACAACGCAAGCGATCTTCATCAGGTGTCAAGAACAAATCACGGAGGTAAATACAACAAAAAGATGAGAGACGAGAATTCGTGTTCCGCCAGGAAGTGTCTAACTGTGTTGTTGGCCTGACTGGATGTGCTTCACATAATGTTTTTTCAGGTTTGTTGAATTCTCGTCTCTCATCTTTTTTGTTGTATTTACCTCCGTGATTTGTTCTTGACACCTGATGAAGATCGCTTGCGTTGTGATCGAAACGTCGTGATTGTTTTTTGTTTTAATATAATTTTATTGTATTTCTACATTCGTGACTTTACCGAAAAAACCAATGAGTAATTTTATGCAGTCACGAAAGCTTTAATACTTTATTATCACACTTCTACGGGGAAGTTACCGTTGTAATTATGTGTAAGATGTGCCCTTTTTGAGCTGCCGTTTTGTATTTACAAGAGGTGGTCATTTTTTAAGCTGCCGTTTTGTATTTACAAGAGGTGGTCCTTTTTTGAGCTGCCGTTTTGTATGTGTAAGATGTGCGTGTTTGAGCTGCCGCTCTCGCTCTGGCCCCCCCCCCAACCGTATTTCCTATTTAAGCTTCTGTTCATCCCTCCGCCCCCCCCCACCTCTCTCTCTCTGCCTCCCTGTCCGTCTTTCCTCCCTCCTTACCTCTTGGTGGACTTGTATATGTATTTCTACCGACCGTGTACCTCGTATTTTTCATTCTATCTATGCTGGTATGTGCAATCCAAAGGTTGAACACGAAATTTAACACTTTTCTGAAATTCGTGGTCCGCCAGGAAGTGTCTAACTGTGTTGTTGGCCTGACTGGATGTGCTTCACGTAATGTTTATTCAGGTTTGTTGAATTGTCGTCACTCTTCTTTTTGTTGTATTTACCGCCGTGATTTGTTCTTGACACCTGATGAAGATCGCTTGCGTTGTGATCGAAACGTCGTGATTTTTTTGTTTTAATATAATTTTATTGTATTTCTACATACGTGACTTTACCGAAAAAACCAATGAGTTCGGGCGGATCTTTCACAGAGAGTTGGTGAACCATGAAGAAGCGAGACCCCATTTCTAGTGTGCGGGTAAAGACACCCAAATTTGGTACCGTCCACGGAATGTAATTACCGCACTTATCAAAAACCTCATCTGCTCGAGCAGTGGGAAGGGCCGTTCGGAGACTCGGGACATCTGTCAAGAGAGCTTCATCCTTTTAAACCCCACGCAGCCACCCCGACCACCTTAACTAACCATCCGTCCATTACTATTTTCCACTAAATTAAACTTGAATGGCTTTTCTGCTGCTTGCACCACGCAAACATTTCCATTAACGGTGCCACGTTTGACCCCCCCCCCCGCGCCCCGTGCCGCCAAGGCGAGCGTCAAGGTCTGACGCACGGGCGTGCAGACCCGTATAAACGCACACAAAGACGAACATCGTAATTTCGCTCCATCAGCTGGGAGCTTCCCAAGTAAACTAAATTGAGTTCGGAAAAAATATACGGTGGTGGTGGTGGTGTGTATAAAGATACTTAATAGAGAGAGAGAGCGAAAGCAACACACACTCAGATGCAGAAGAGCCATAAGCAACGTGGATGACTGGAAGCAGGAATTCCGTGGGACCAGTGACAGAGAGAGGGTGACCTTCCATTAAAATTAACTGAGAATTCTTACAGAATGCCTTGGTTGCTGGAGTGGAGAGCATGCAAGTGGGGAGTAGAGAGAGACGAGGGGGGAAATGTAGCAGGGCTGCATGATGGGCAGCAGAGTGAGATGGGTTGGGAACAAGGAGGTGAGTGTACGGAGAGGAGCACAGTGAGATGAGAAGGGACGAAGTAGGCAAGGGTGAATCCATGGCAGATCTTTAAGACAAGTGAGGCAGATGTCACAGTCCATGTGGTCTGTTTAACACGTAGGCTTTCACAACCAATATTATATCCATAAGGTGTTTTTGTTGGGTTAGTTCGCAACTGATTGGCTCACAGTGACATCACATTTATCCCCCGTCTATTTAAGACCGAAACAGGAGGATGTCAATTTTTGCTGTCTCCTGATGAGGCTGGCTGTAATTACTGGCGAAATGTCACAGCACTCGATTTATAAATGCTATGGGTTTACTCCCCAACGCACCGGTGTGCTGAACTAGTAACTTACTTCTCACATTTTGCCTACGTGACAAACACACTAATTGGCTGCGTCGGGTGGTGGCGGGTTTAACGACAGATTTATATTTACGCGATCTAACCCAAAATAACTCCCCCCCCCCCCTCCCCCATCTATTTTGGAGTCGATGTGGTATTGGGACTGAGAGCCAATGGACTGGGAGCGCTGGTGTGATGATGTTTTTTTTTTGCTGGGCTTTGACAGTTCACGGTGTGCCGCGACATAGGGGGCAAGTTGACGGGACGTTTCGAACCAAATGCTTGAAGATTCTTGGCACCACTCTCACTGCAGCCGCTTGCATAACACACACGTGTGTTATACAAGCGGCTAATCTGCACGTATGTATGTTTTGTCCAGGGAAGTCCAAACAGCTGCACCTAGTTTCAATTTATGAATTGGAGCTTTTGCGGGCAAGGTCGATGTTTAAAAAGTAAATTGTCATCCGCCCAATAACACAGCTGAGCAATTGCCATGCTTATCTGCTACACTATTTACAAAAGAATGGGGCAATGCAAAATCTATTTAAAAAATATACAATTAATAAGCATAATACCATCTATATTTTTTTACCATTATCTTCGTCGCATGAAACTAGAGAGCATTACTGTGCTGGACATTGTGCAACCGTGCTGTTCTTATGTACGTTTAACTTATTTCGCACCACACGGAGCCAACGCGATTGCACAACAAACGGCGGTCCTCAAATCTCTTTCCAGAAAAAGGGGCCGGTGGCGGTGGCCGGACGCCAGGGCTATAATGTAATCCAGAGACTTCGAAACGATAAACTAAAATGTAGCCTTTCTTTCTCGTACTGCGGCAGCAACAACAAAAAAAAGAACCATGGGAGCGCTGCTGGATGGCTTGAACGCGCCAGCTTTTCACAGCCGAGTGCGGTTTTCCGGGTTTGCGCCAAAGCGTTTCTCCTTCTCTGGACTTCTCTCTCTCCGCACGCGCCGCTGCGGGATTTCTTCAACTCGCCGAACCGTCGCAGCACTCACTCACCCGCCTGCCTGCCTGCCCGCCTTGCAGCAACCTGCTGACTCGGCTGAACAAAATTCCGATTGATCAGCACCCATGGAATGCGGGCGGCGGCCTCCTCCAAATACACATTGTTCTATGCCTGTTTCATCCCGGGGGAAGGGGGGGGCAGCTGATTCATTTACGTACGTTCGTCCGAAGAGGCGTTTTGTGCAAACCCCCATTCTATGTTTATTTATGTGATAAAAAAACTCAATAATTCAATCGCGTTGATGTGGAGAATTTAAGTAACAAAGCAGATGAGTAGCCAATGTACTTTTTCATACATGTATCTTTCTACTACACAATCCATCGGACCCTCCACAGCCTTCTGGGAGCGAATTATTTCAGCAGTGCAAGCAAACTCTGGACCGGTTTTTGACATGACAGCGTCTCATCAGCAGTGTCAGACCCTGTTCTCGTATGAGGTGGCTAAACGCTTTCATAGGCTGCCCTTGGCTATGCTCTCCCTCGCATTTGAACTTGTTAGGAACGTGGCATTCAGTTGGTCGTTATCCATGGCATTGCCCACTGTACAGCCGGGGGGGTTGCTAGAGCGATTGGAACAACAGCGCCCAAAACACCGTACTCAATTCCCACGCAGGCATTCACAGGACACGGATATCATCATTCTGACATTAACGTCATGCATCATTGTATTATTATTTTTTATTATAATTTTTACAACTACTACTACTTTGCGTGTGTAATGCGTTGCATATGTGAAACATTCCAACCGTCTAAAACTTTTTCGAATGGTCAAACTTGTAGGTTGACTTTGACGAAATTTGTAATTAAATAAAGCTCACGCTTCAAAAAATATATACAACGATGCTTGTGTCTGGTATAAAGAATGTTTTGCGTGTGTAACGGAGATAACGTGAGATAAATTTCAGACGTTGCACTGACAGCAGTGTTGAAACCTCTTCACCGATTTCCCTACTCTGAAGGAGGGCCAATTTCAGTGCTCCAAAACGTTATGTGATTGTAGATTTTTCAATTTTACAAAACAGCAGTAGTGTTTGTTGATGATGATAATGATGGCTGCAGGAGTAAAGTATTTTCCAGCCAGGCTGCTTTAGACGTTATGTAAAATATTTACCAGACACCACCATGACATTCTGTGAAATGGTGGGTGTGGGGGAGGTGGTGTGGAGAGAGGGGTGGAAATCCAAACACAAAAAGAACAGGCCAGTGTTGCCTCTAGATTTTGAAGAGTGATTTAGAGAGAGTGGGGAAACATTAAGAAATACATTTTTTTTTTTTAAACTGTGCGAGTGTTAAAAGGAAGCAGATGACAAAGGCACGCACAGCCAGACAATAGGACGAGCCGGGACGATTATCTCAACACATTTCCGTTCATATTCTTTGGGTCAAAGAAAAGAACAAAAAAACGACGACATTTCGATCGCAACACAAGCGGTCGTCTTCTTTCCCCCCATCGTCCTGTAGACGACCGCTTGTGTTGTGATCGAAAAGTTGTAGTTTTTTTGTTATTTTCTTTGAACCTATCTACGTGACTTTACCGAAAGACCCAAAGGATATGAATTCCTGCAGTCACGAAAGCTTCAAGTCAATATTTCCATTCATTCGATTCAATCGATTGTCTTTTAGTGCGTATATATTTATACGCTTCGACTCAAGAACGCGATGCAAATCCACTTTGGCTGTGGGCTTAGCGGTAAGAAGGGGGGAGCTGTCTGTACCTCTGATGGATGCCCCTGCTGCTGCTGCGTTTGTGCATTTGTCGTGGGCAAGAGAACACCTCCGCTCACCACCTCTGCGTATGTCGGAATGGGCATCGTCGCCAACGCCGCTCCTGCCGCAGCCGCCGCCGCCGCAGCCGCCACCACCCCCTCCGCATCTGCTAAAAAAAACGCACGGTCAGTCCCGACGATCACAAACTAAACTAGAAACCTTTCATTTTATTTTACCAGGAAAGGCCCACTGAGCTGTGTAGCTCTTTTTCAGAAGCGTCCCTGGCTGTCATAAATGACAGCTCAACCAACAGGCTTATCACATGGAAATATACAGCAGCCAAATACATACACCAAACGCGTGATGTCGATTCTAAACGTGGAGAGAAAAACCTGGAGGGACCCGGAGAAAAATCCACACGACCACAGGGAGAGAGACACCACAAACTCCAAATATACAGCAGGCGTCAGGGTCGCGATGGAACCCAAGGACAGGCCCACGGGCAAGCGCGTAGCGACGACGGCGAGCTCGCTGTGTCGCACACCGCCTGCCGGTGCAAACGTCCGACGGATTGCCAAGCTGCGTGCGCTTTCGCCGCATATCCCGATTCTTTAGCCGCTCGATGCGCTCTATGCCTTTACTCGTTTCAGGCAAACGCCACTCACGAGCGCTCCGACCGGGCGAGCAACGTTTTAAACTGCCCAGCATCGCGAGCAATTATCGCGATTTTGGGCAGGGGGGCGGGGGTTGGTCACTATGGGAATCAAGAATGTTATTTTTTCGTCTCGTTTGACCCCTCTCGTTTGTATTATTTCTCGCCGTTTCCACCTGCTTCGTGGAATTTCGTCGGCGCCGTTTGCCTAAAAAAAAGCACATTCGCTTGGCGCGTGCACACAATTCAATGCCGTGCATCGTGAGTGCGAAAAAATATATTTCAATCGACAGATCAGTGACACGCCTAACCAACGGGCCCCATTACACCTGCACTGCTAACGAGCGACAAAAATCGCAAAACCTTACCGGCTGCCATCGTGCCTGCCTCCTTCTGCTGCTGCTCCCCCTCCAGGTGCTGCTGCTGCTGCTGCTGAGCCATCATCGCGGTGGCAACCTGCGACCCGGGAGGCTGTACCTGCGCTTGCGCGCCCAACTCGCCCTGCATCATGCCGACCGGCGCCTGCGACGCCGTCACGCCGGCCGGCAGGGCCTGCGCGTGGCTCTGCGCCGCCTGACCTTGGTTCTGCGCTTGCTGGAGGTGGAGTTGAAGCTGCGGCGGCTGCGGCTGCTGCATCTGAGAGCTCGGCTGGATCTGCATTTGAGGTTGGCCCGCCGACTGCATCTGCGGCTGGGCCGCGGAGCTGGGCTGGCCAAACGACTGCGTTGGCTGCTGCTGTTGCTGCTGCTGCTGCTGTTGCTGCTGCTGCTGTTGCTGCTGCTGCTGCGAGGTGGACGGCACTTGCTGTCCGACGGTGAAGGATGCAGCGGCAGCGGCGGCCGCCATCGATGCCAAGCGCTGGGCGTCCTCGGACGTTTGCGGGATCGTCTCGTCGGCACGGCCGCCCAGCTGCTCACGCCGGCGCGTGATGAGCACGACGCGATCGCGGATCGACTTGGCGATGATCTTCACGTCGCTCTCGTGGATGAAGCTCAGGTTCACCTACGTGTGTGAGAGAGAGAAAAAGGAGAGAGGCTGATGTGTGCATGTGTGTTGAACTTCTTTCACACCGTACGTAGACCGAACGTACTAATCGGAGGTGCGGGGGAAGGACAACTCCAGTCGAACCCCTCGTAACGACCACCCCCTGTTCATGACTAATCGCTTAACGACGGGCCTCCATAGAGCCCAATGTGTTCACTTACCGACCATTCCCCTGGCAATGACAGTAAATATGAATCAATGCATTGATTAACCACGTTTCTTTTAACATGTGTTTATAATGTTGGTAGTATCCTTATGTAATCATATCCATTGTTTAAATATTATAAGGTACGTTTATTGGGTGAAAAAGGGTAACTTTCGATGGTATCTGAACGAATTCATCCTTTAACATGTATTGCCAATATTCGCTAAAAGACCAAATAAATGAATGACCGGATTCGTGGAACCAATAACCGTCGTTAAGAGGAGGACTTCTACTGTAAACACAAAAAGCAGTTGCCAATGAAGAAAACGGGAACGAAAAGTGAATGACGGGTGCACAAGGAAGATTGGAAAGGTGCACGCGAGGAATTCGCATCGAGAGACAGAGAGAGGAGGGGCGGGGGCGGCGTGTTTGAGCGAACGTAGCAAGGGGCGGGTTGGAGACGTCGCTTCACTTTGACTGCGGAGCACAGCGACTGCCCACCCCCCGTTCAGGACGCTGTCGCCAGGAGAGACGACGGGCCGGTGGTTGAGAGAGAGCGCCAGCCAAAGGAGGGAACCGCGCTCGAGAACACCGTCCACCCTGGAGCGTGGAGCCGACGATGAAATCGGCTCACGCACACGAGTTGGATGTATTGTTGGATCGTGACAGGTATGACGACCACTTCATCCAGCAGTCGATGGGCCATGGCGAAATATGATGAATGCATGCACAGTAGTGTGTATGTGTTTCTTAAGCCATAAATACGTTCATAAATCAATAAATTAATGGTTCAGTAATTTATTGATTTGCATTGAACTAAAATTACCAAACAAGCTGTCTCACGACTGAGTTGATAGTTGTAGTTTTGCTCATGAATAACTAAATATAATTAATTTGCTACTCATCATTATTAAAGTCAAACAAAGTACGAGCGATTGCTTGATGACACGAACACACGCGGAAACGTCAGTACGGCCAAATATTTCATCTTCCTTCCCCCACGGCGCTGGTAAATCTGGTGGGCAATTAAAGCGAGAACCAGGGGGGGGGGAGGGGGTTCGTGTCTCAGAGAACAGAGCCAGCAGCACCACGCAGACCCTGGATACGATTCCAGGTCTCAGCCACCTTGTGATTAAAAGCCGTGCTTCAAGCTTGGCGAGTTGATGGGCCCCAGCACACACCGACACGTGCAGCGAATAAATATTGTCACGTCAAAATGTACGCATTCACTTCCATTGAGTGAAATCCGCCTGCGAGAGAATACAAATAATTATTAGTTTGAATTTAATGTTAGGCAGGGTGAGTGGATAAAGTGTAGCCGCTGCCGACCCCCACCCCCGCTCCCCCACCACGAAGGTGGATAAAAGAGGTCATGGGACATGGTCTCAGAACAAACTCTTTGAAAGCCACTTCTGCGGGCCCTTCTCCAACACGAGGTTGCACGTCTCTGCCAGAGCTCCAAACTGACACTGCAGTGTCGTGACCAATGGTGTCACAACAGCAGCACGACTGCAATAAGGTTTGGGGGGGGTGGGATAAAAAAGCCAAAAAGGACAATGCCTGATGACAATGCCAAGAGCAGAATTGGAATAACATAAAAAGAGTTTTAACGCTTGTATTTATTAAATTATTATTCGTGACAACCTTGCTCTGGTAATGGAATGCCGCGACCCATTTCGGAATCCCTCTGGGATGGTGATGCGATGTGAAAGAAGTTCAACAAATGTACGTGCATATTGTGCGGTTTATTATTTTTGGCGCTCGAGTTCAAATAGCACGCTTCATACACTGCACTGCTAAACCTCTGCTTTCCAACCTAATTACAACTTCCATTTCCTTATATCTAATATCTACGGCCTACCTCTCAGTTGGTGGTGGTGGTAATTACATGTTTTTAACGGCAGTAAACTTTTTTTATCATAAATTTACAAAAAAAAGTAACTGATACGGGGAAAAACAATTATAGGGTTACACTGCACTACCGGCGGTTAAACGGCACAGTGGTGGAATGACCGGTTGGCACGCTACACCATGAACATGGACGACCTGTGTTCAACTCCCGACCGTGGCGAGCGATACTTGAACCAATTCCGGACAACCGGCACTGACCGGCGGCAGTGGAGTACGGTCCAACGACCCCCACGAGTGACGTGACATGGAGAGGCCTTCATGCAGCAGTGGCTTTGACAAAGGGCTGAAAATTATTGTTCGCTATTCATCAAATCGACAATAATTTGCATTGGGTCAAATGGCCTTGTTATTTCTTGCTCATATTCCAGAGAAAATAAATGTTACTCGTAGCTACAACAACAAGAAGGAAAACCAGCACTGGCTGCTAAGAAAAGCAGCTCAGCAAGAGCTAAAAAGCCAAAAAAATAGCTTCTTGCAAATTTGTGCCAAATTATAGTCCGAGAGAGACAAAAAAGAAATCACAAGAAATTATTTTTCATTATTCTTTCCCTCCTGTATGATTGAGCTGTAAAGTCAATCGCTCATGGCGTCCAAAACAGTGGGACAGACCGCCCGCTGTCTTCATAACCACTTTAAGGCGTACCCCCCCCCCGCCCCACGGAACCCAGGCAATGTGCCGCGAAGCAGTGAGCGACCGGCCGTGTGTTGAACAAAGGGCCTCTTTCCCCCCCCCCCGCTCTCTCCCCCCTCTCTCTCCCGCTCTATCTCTCTCCACCACTCTCTCTCCCGCATACTCTCTCTCCCGTAATCTCTCTTTCTCTCTCGCGCACTCTCTCTCTTCCCCGCTCTCTCTCTCTCTCTCCTGACCGCTCTCTCTCTCTCTCTTCCCCGCTCTCTCTCTCTCTCTTCCCCGCTTTCTCTCTCTCTTCCCCGCTTTCTCTCTCTCTTCCCCGCTTTCTCTCTCTTCCCCGCTCTCTCTCTCTCTTCCCCGCTCTCTCTCCTGACCGCTCTCTCTCCTGACCGCTCTCTCTCTCTTCCCCGCTCTCTCTCTCTCTTCCCCGCTCTCTCTCTCTTCCCCGCTCTCTTTCTCTCTTCCCCGCTCTCTCTCTCTTCCCCGCTCTCTCTCTCTTCCCCGCGCTCTCTCTCTCTCTCTTCCCCGCTCTCTCTCTCTCTTCCCCGCTCTCTCTCTCTCTTCCCCGCTCTCCCTCTCTCTTCCCCGCTCTCTCTCTCTTCTCCGCTCTCTCTCTCTCTTCCCCGCTCTCTCTTCCCCGCTCTCTCTCTTCCCCGCTCTCTCTCTCTCTCTCTTCCCCGCTCTCTCTCTCTCTTCCCCGCTCTCTTTCTCTCTTCCCCGCTCTCTCTCTCTCTCTTCCCCGCTCTCTCTCTCTCTCTCTTCCCCGCTCTCTCTCTCCTGACCGCTCTCCGCCCTCACCATCTCCTGTGCCACTTGCTCCGGGAGGTCCGTCTCCAGGTTGAAGCTGAACTCGATGGCTTCGTTCACCAAGTGTTTCCCCTTCAGCTTCTTGGGGTCCTCCACTCGCAGCCACAGATTCATCACCTGCTCACAATTGGGAAGAATCATTCCCAATTGTCATTCGGGTTAAGCGGTGTTAATAAATTGTCACTCGCACATTGGGAGCGATTATTATTTTTAGGTGACACCCGACTTACGACGCTTTGACTTACCTTCATTATCATCAGTATGGGAAGAGGAAATGTGATGCACATGCAGAAAAGTACTTAAGGATTTTCAATTGTGCTTGTTTTTACTGATATAAATGTTTGTAAAAGTTATATTTAGTTACAATACATGTTTGTTAGGGTTATTTTCATTTATTTTCGTGGTCAATTTTGGTATTTTTATGGTACGTAACGGGTTTCCAGGAACGGAACCCCAATGTATAACATTGCGCCCTATGGAAGACAAGGATTCGATTTACGACGGCTCTACTCGCTGACCGTCGTCCAGGAACCAATTATGTGATAGGTGCGAGGAGGGGGGGGGGGTCGCCTGTACAACCAACACCCCGACGGATGTCGAAGCAACGTCAATCGAAGCGATTTGCAGGGTTAGGTGGCGAAGGCTGAGAAGCGGCGGATACGAGAAAGGATGGACGATGCTGTCAGCGATGTGGCGACATGCAGGTTGATGTGACGCAAAATCAGGAAGTGCTATTAATAATAAAGTGACGACGTATTTTGTGGTACATATATTCTTACACGTGCGTTCAGATTCATGCATTATTACCTTAACAATCGTTACTAATCCACGATTCAAAGCATTGTTATGCCGCTATGAAGAACAGTTTGTAAATTGAAAATGATTAATTGTCATCGCTAAAATATGGAGTGTGCGCCGCCCAGATTCAATTGTGCGACACGCGGGTCTTCTGACAGAACTAAAAACACTTACATTCATACAAACAATACGTTATTAATTCAAATTACTATTACCAAACAAGTATTAGGCATTCATTGGCGGCAGTGGCGGTGCAAGTAGCCTAGCCTAGTTTCTTAGATGTTTCCTTGTATGTATGTTGAACTTCTTTCGCACCATACGATGCCAACTGTGCTCATCGGAGGTGTACGGGGAAAGGACAAACAGAACACGAAAAGCCGTTCTAAAGAAATTAGTTTTCAATCTAGATTTAAAAGCGCACACAGCTCCGGTGACTTCAGAATAACATTGGAAAGGAAGAGCATTCCGGACGGCCACGGCCGCAACGCCAACCAAGACGGGGAAGCTACGGGAGCAAAACGACCATAGCGTCGATTTCCGAACAGCGTTTCCGTTGAAGCGCGGTCCGTTACCGTCTTGATGCCGTTGTCTTCCTCTGCCAGCTCCACCCGCACGCCGGGGTCTTCGGCGAAGAATGCGTGGCTGAGGAGGTCCTTGATGGAATACCTGTGGGGCGGACGGGGGGCAGCGGGGAACACGCAGCACGGCCGAGTGTCATCGGTAGGATTTTACAAAGCAACTAGTTGTTAAAAAAGATATCCCACGGATCCGTTGATCGTCGACGTCAAAAAGGTGTCTCTTAAGCGCACGCGACACGCGCATCGAATTACGCGTGCAGAAATCGCTTACGGATTAATTCACTTTTTTTTATTTATTTTACGAGGTAAGCCCCACTGAGCTACACAGATCTTTTTCAGAAGCGACCTGGCCACAAATGATAGTGCAAATTATACATGCATGCCTGACCCCTGCACGTATACAAAGAGTCCCCATAGAACCTTCAACAACTGTTCGGGCAAGTGCTGTGAACGAGCACCGATGAGGGCTGGTACAGGACACAAGGCAGTGTGTGGCGATGTGTACACATTGCACCAGATACTCATTTGAGGCCGAGTCGACCTCGGGGAGGCCCACGACCGGTTCAGATAATCGTCACTGATTTTGGCCGCGATAGAAATAAAACTGGGGTTGCCGGGTTCACAGCGCAGCACGCTAACCACAACACTACCGCTCCCCATTATATTGTATTGTATCCGCACCTCTGATGAGCACGGTTGGCTACGTACGGTACAAAATAAGTTCAACATACATATACGCACACATACACGTGTGTGAACACATAGAGTTTAATGTTTTATTGTACAAAAATTACATTTCGGATATGCGAGAGATAACGGGGGCTTGGTGAAGCCTTCATCCAGCCGTGGATTCATCATGGCAATTATTTAATTAAAACAATGAAAAACCCGATGGAAAAAACCCCGATGTTGCCAGCCTCAATGGATACTACTTACTCTGTTGTATGTAGGGTGTGTAGGTATTATATACCTACGCGGGGGTAAAAATATTTTTGAGGGTGGGGGGGGGAGGGTCAACAATTTTCAGAAACCTTTTATATCAACTATTTACCGTCCACTTTCTATAACTTTTTGGACTTCTGCAAGCCTCCTATAATTTTTTTGGTGGAGAAATGGACAAACGGCCCACCGGGCTTTCACAATAGCTTAGTATCTGTGTATGTATATGTAATGTTTTTAAGAGAAGTTTTGAAATATATTTTTTACCCGGGCAACGCCGGGTAATTACCGCTAGTTGCATATATATAAAACGAATAAATATTGTTTAAATGTGTAAAATGCCCACGAGGCAGATGTATCGGACCGCTGGTTTCATTATCTCGATTGCGATCGATGACTAATATCGTTACACGATGGCTGTGTAAAAAAAAAAAATGTACTTTTTTTTACAGAAACTCGATAACACTCCGAAGAGCACAAGCGCGCACAATGGTGCAAGTGTTTTCCAACAACCGTAGTCATTGGGAGGGGGGGGGGGTGGTGGTGACCGACTTGATGCTCCGTCGCCGCTCCCAACACAGGAAGGAGATGGACCCACACACGGTTCACCGCCTCGCTCTTGACCCAATTTTCCGCATCTGCTTGGCGCTATTTCTGAGCCCCCCCCCCCACCCCCTGAGAGGGGGGGGGGGGATCCATAAATGTCCCCTTTGCGCCAATGTGACCTCGCTCCCGGGTCGGCCCGGGAACCTTTTTCCGTAAACACCAGTTGCTTTGGTTGCTCGCCAACCGGCCGTCAGTTTGCGTTCGATCGTACCCCACTCTGAAATTTGTGCGAGAAAATAGAGCTTGATAGCTCGTCGCATTCCTCCAGTGTAAGGGGGCGCGCCACAGTGTTAACTACCTTGCCTGGTATACGGGAGGTCGTAGGTTCCCCGACGCCTGTTGTCATGTGGATTTTTCTCCGGGTCCTCTGGTTTCTCTCTCCACGTTTAGAATCAACATGCATTTGGAGTATTTGGCTGCTATAAATTTCCACCCGATAAGCCACTTCGTTGAGCTATCATTTGCGGGAGTCAGGTCGCTTCTGAAAAAGAGCTATACAGCTCAGTGGACCGGACCTTACCTGGTAATTTATAAAAAAAAATTTTGATAGCTTTAGGTTAAACAAAGACGCCGATTCTGAATATCGCCCGATCCCGTCGTTAGACCTCGGAAGCCAAGCGGTTGCTTTCGATCGAACGATCGGCCATGCACTTACAGCAGGTGCCATAAGGTTTACGGGGCTAGGTTGTGCAAGGATCAGCGGGGGGGGGCAGTGCGAGTTGCAGAAGGCGGCGAGCATAAATGTTGGAGCAACTTAGAAGCGCAACGATGGGTTTCACTGCACTGCTCTCCGCTGACCAACGTAATTTCAGCAAAGCAGCCTATAACACATGTGATTTCATTGGTGTTCGCCCATCCAAGTACTGGGCAGGCCAAACCCTGCCGGTGGGTATAAATATAGCAGCTTTAATAATAATAAAAAAAAGACTGCATTAAAGGCTTAAAACGCAAGATATATTTTCAAAAAGTGGCCCTGAAGCCATAGTAGACATACAATATTCGCGATCTCATTTTAATAAATGTTCAAAAACAGAGGCGCATTCCCCTCTCCCCAGCACGCAACAGCGTACGGCATATACACCCAGCTCCTGCGATGCTCGAGGAAAAGAAATCAATTCGCAGCAAGCTATTGCAGCCAGACAAAGCCAGATAGGCACAACATGAATTCTCATTGCGTTCCAATTAAGCAATTAGAGAATATGCACACGCACACACAAAAAAATCCATTACTCAAGCGGCACGAAATCCCATTAGGGATACAGTGCGAATAAATATGCGCCGTACCGCTCAACTTTTGCCTTCGAGTGCACGAACGTGCGCACATACACACACGAGCACGTTTTTCCAGACCGCAAATACACGACGCTGGTCTTGATCGTGGAAAATTTGGAATTCAATGAGGGCTCGGCTGCCAAATAAAGCATGGCCATTGTTATGGATAACAGCTGAGAATGTTGGTTTCATAGCTGTACGCATTTGGCGACAAATGGAAGTAGGCAGTGCTGGTGCACGCTGCAGCAAACGAAACCAAATTTAGTTTGCGCTATTTTGTGAGCATCCATTAAGGTCCCGATATCGACTCCCTTGCAGTCCCGAATGTCGTGGACCTTCTTGGAAGCCCTGCTCATCATTTCCAAGCTCAAGAGCCTCCTCTTCCTATTTTGCCTACGACCAACGGGACCGAACAAATAAATGTTCGCCGTGTCCGCAAAGCGTCCTGAGATGCGAGCTCACACTTTAGCCCGCTTACACAAATGTGTTTAGGCTGTTGTCTTTCCGCCGCACCACCGATTGGCATGGTCAGCTACGTACGAAAGAAGTTCAACATGCATTCACGTACATGAATACAACTCGCCGAGAGACACCGCAGCGATCCAGACTCGCACTGATTGCAGACTCGGAGAGCATCGGTCTCGTACAAGTATCTGTAGACTCGCACATACACCTTGGACAGTGTCTCTATCTTGAGATGCGGTCGCATAGGAACACTATGTAAATGCCAATTTTATTGTCGGGGGCCAGCAACACTCGCCACCGGGCGCTATGGTGGCGGGATGTTAATTACCTCGCCTGGTATAAAGGGGGTCGTGGGTTCGATCCCAATCCTGATGCCTGCATATTTGGAGTTTGCGTGTTCTCTCTCTCCACCCCACCCCCCCCCCGTGGTCGAGTGAATCTTTCGCCGGATCCTCCGGTCGGTTTTTCCCTCCACGCTGAGAGTCAACATCACACGTTTAGAATATTTGGCTGCGATACATTTCCACGTGATAAGCTACTTCGTTGAGCTATCGTTTGCGCAAGCAACGTCACGTCTGAAAAAGAGCTAAACAGCTCGGTGGGCCTTCTTAACTGGTCAAATAAAAAATAAATTGTTCAAGTGCTGATCCCCAAGCTCGATGGGACATTGACCATGCCGCGCCAGGTAGCAACTGACGTACTGGTCGAGTCGACCCGGGGACGCGCTCGATTCGCAAGCACAGAGGGTCACCGCCGGTTCGATTTGATCTGTATGCGAGTGTGTGGAACTTCTTTCGCACCGTGCGTAGCCAACCTGCGCTAATCTGGCGGTGCGGATCTATCTCCCAGCACGGCAGCCGAAACATTGGACCAGATTTATCACATTCCCCTGTTCACCTGGTGGTGTAAATTGAATTTGTCTCACCGGGATCATGACAGGTAACTGACTGCAACAGCAGAAGCAGCAGCATTGTGCCCCACGTGCAAGACAAGCGTATGCACACTTCATGTTCCGTGATGCAACTACCCAGAGTTAAATTTTGATTTAAAGCTTTCGTGACTGCAGTAATTCATATTCTTAGTTTTTTCGGTAAAGTCACGTTGAAGAGAAACAACAAAATAACAAAATATATATAAAACAATAAAAATTTTTTTATATATATATAAATAAATATGCCGTTTTCAAAATAAATTTATGCAAACCGACACACCTGATGATGACCGTTTGAGTTATGGTCGAAACGTCGTGAGAATTTTTTATTGTTTTATATATATTTTGTTATTTTGTTGTTTCTCTTCAACGTGACTTTACCGAAAAAACTAAGAATACCCAGAGTTAGTTCCTGTAAAAAAACACGCCGATGTAAGCACTCCATCTCACACGACAGACTTTCTCTCGAGCATGCTCCCTTCCGCCGGCTGTCACTACCGTTATTGTAAACAACCAGCTAGCATACGTTTCAGCGGAAATGCCCTGCAAAAGCCCATTTTACTCTTTGTCGAGGTCAATGCAATGCCTCTAACTTGCCCGTGTTCTCTCATCCATGCGTTCCTCTTCCAGTCTCGGTGCAATTTGGCAGGGATTGCCCTCGGCAAGAATGTATGTACTTGTGCAATTCGCACTTCTATACTTTAGATTTATGCGAATTGCTTACCTTTTCTCAATCTGGTCTAATAACATCGTTTGTTTGTATTATTCATTGACGTAACTCGCTGACCCCTGCCCATAAGTGGACTTCTGTGAAAAAAAAGAGATTCATAGCTCCTTAGATTTCCTCCTCCAGTCTACATAAAGATTCCAATTCTGAATTCCCCCAGCATGCACCTCTCCACGGTAATTCTCACCACTTTCCGGCTGTCACTGCGACACATCGCCACGCGGGCAAATCCCGAACACGTTCACGTTTCTTCGCCAATCTGGTTGTGACCCCCCCCCCCCCTCGCCACCTGCCCCCCGGGGCTCCACTATCAATGCTTCAGGGTTCTGGTCCCACTCCTTCCTGCCACCACCTCTCCCCTAACCTTACAGCCAATCACAGCTCTCTAAGTCTCTCCTGTGCGGAGGTGGGGGGGGGGGTGCCGGTGGCCCAACGCCGTGACTCATGTTTCCCACCGAGCGTCACCTTCCTCAACCACCCCCCCCAACCACTACCACCGCTCCCTCAACCGCGTGTGAACAAAAGAGCAATATCTTGAGATGACAGCCGGTAGCGGGAGGAAGAGGAGGTAGTGGGGGCGGGCGTTTGGAGGAAGCCTGCGAACGGCGGAGGAGGAAGGAATAGGAGCTAGATGGGGGAGGCGGATGAAGGAGGAGGAATGATGCGATGGACATCAGTGCCTCTCGGGCTCGCGTAACCCACGCACAACACGAGACGTACGCGGGGATGCCGGTCGCGTTCGGGGCGATGCGCCAATGCACGTCGTGCTGCATCCACTGCGCCGTGTTGTCGTTTTGCGGAGCGAATGGCGACGTCACGTTCGGCATGGCATGTGTGTTTTGTCGTCGTCGTCGTCGTCGTCGTCGTCGTCGTTTAATCCGCAATAAAAATAAGAGGAAGGTCGCGCGCGCCACTCGGGCGTTAACCGAAACGCCAAACAAAACTCGGTGGTTTTCAGCGTAAAACTTGCCACGGACCACTGTCCCCCGGCAGCGGTGTGGCAGGCGGGCACGCGGGCGCGCACGAGCGACCGTTTATTTATATATTCCATTACACGACACGTCAATGAGATAATTAGGCCGAGACCAAAATACACGACCCCCATTAGCGTGTTATTTTTGCAAAAATCAATCCAAACACCGCTCCAATGGCGAAGGCGGTGGTGGTTACCAATGGCTTGAACACAAACAAGGAACAGGCGTGCGCGGCCCCCCTCCTCGATCCGATTACTTTAAAAACGGCCAATAACTAAAGCCAGCCGTTGCCGCAATGACAACAACAACAACAATAAAGCGCTGGACTTCGCTGCGTGCACTGCTCGTAAAAAAAAAAAGATTTTCCCCCAAAGTGGCGCGGGAACTCGAGCCCTTGCGCGCCACTGACCTCGGCTGCTCTCGCTGGTCACGTGGCCTGTTATCGGTGACACCTATAGGACGGTGTACCCTTGCGAACGCATGCACACACTCGCGTACGCACGCACACACACACGCACACACGCGCGCGCGTTCCCAGTTTGCGCGACAAACTGGAGCCACGTGCTCAGCTTGCTTCGCGAAAAAAAGGCTTCTGTTCCGCACCGTGTTTCCAAACAAACACTCGAGTCACGAGACACAGGCGGTTCGGGGTGGCTCAGTAGGGGCTCGTAATGGCCTGGGTCAGGGACACTGCGCTGCGGCTGCAACGGTGAGAGGAGAAACCCGAGAGGACGTCGACCGCGGGAGGCAGAGCGATTATATCACATTCCGGTGCAGGAACCGCGCAGGTTGCTGCAGAGCGAGACTTCGACAGATGGCGGGCGACGGCCTGGGGAGGCCTTCATTCAGCAGTGGATTGATCATGGCTGAGGATGACGACTAAAAACCACATTGATCAAAGTTGCCACTTGGAAATCACAATATAGCAGTGCAATCTCCGTGTTAGAGGATATCCCGCAGAAGTGGACACCACAGAAGTACTTCTGAGATTCCTTTCTCACGCAGAAGGGGGGTGGGGGGGGGGGCAGTACTTCCCTGCCCATGCTGCTAGAGAGCAAGTCAGATATCAGGATTGGTCATCGAGGTGCCAAACCTTGGCTCTCCAGAAGGAGGAAGTCCACCAAGTGGACTAATTACCAACTGTTTCAATCTGTACGGGGGATAGAGCGTTGCCCCCTCACGAGTATGGAGGGTTGTCTCCAGGAGTGGCGATTTCCTCCCGCTTGAGCAAACAAACTGGCTGAAAACATCTTAAATAAAAATGACTTTGCGTGGCTTTCATGCGTGGATGAATAAGAATATAAATAAGTAATTATGCCGCCCGAATGGCTACTGCACAGGACACGACCAAAGCCACATCCGGTTTAGAAAATCCACATCACCCGAGTGAATTTGCCAAAATCGTCCGGTGGCTGCACACACGCGTAGCATCCCCAGCCACGTGACCAAATCGCCGGCAATGAAGTTGGGAGGCGCAGAAGAAGCCTCCTGCCACCACCACTGCCGCCGCCGCTGCTGGCACGAACTGCCACCGCGGCAACGGGAAAGTCACGGTGACAGGGCGAGCCATGGCCAGCTGGCCCACCACTCTTTCGTCTGCATTTGGTAGGGGGTGGAAAGTGCGTGGGGGGGGGGGGGCGCGGTGGCTTTTTCGGGGGGCACCTTCCAAAAGAAAAAGCTAACGAGGGCAGGTCGTGGGCAGCGGGCGTCCTTTTATGCGAAGCTAGCTGAGCGTGGGCACTTCCCCACTGCCACTACGGTGCTTCTACGGGGCGGGAGAGGGGTAAAGGAAAAACGTGCTTATCTCGCCATGCAGGGGCACGGCTTTACAAAGCTGATTAGGATCACGGGGAAGGTTCGCGGTCCGGATGGAAATCACGTTTCCACCGATTTACACCTTTCTCACACTTTTCCCTATAAGCGGCAGCCTGAACCTGTCTAAAAAAAAACAGGTCGCGTTGACACTCAGAGTACAACACCCCGAACCCGCCTTATAAATCTCACCGAGATCAGATATAACTTTGGTTTACTGTGATACATAAACAAGTGTTGCACAACAGCAGGGCATTTTAAAAAAGGTTAATATGGCACCGGACGCATTACAGCCCTGTATGTAGCAGGCGAAGGAATGACACCGAGAGAGACGGAGACAGGAAGACCACGCATCGCAGAGACGAACCAATGGCCGTTAAACAAAGGCGAGAATTCGGCTTGAGCAGGACGAGTCGCTGCAACGGATGGTGGTTTGTAATGGAGACGAGCAACGGTGGCAGATGAAGGACGTGCCAAGCCCCCCCCCCCACCCCCACCCCCGGGGCGGTCCCCTCCGCACGGGCCACGTTGAAAAACCACAAACTATGGTGGCGGCGGCGGCTTGGGGAGGGGCCTTCATCCAGCAGTGGACAGACCATGGCTGCTGCTGCTGCTTATACAATACAGTAGATAACAACATAGGTGGGGAGCCCCTTTTCCCTAAATGACTACCGGGGAGACAAAGGTGGTTTGGCATGGTACTGGCCACGCCACCCCCTCCTAATGCCATTTCTGGCCTGAATAGGTATTAGCTAAAACTGCTTGCCTCAACAGCCTGTCCAAGCTATGGAGGCGTGGCGGGGTGGGATCTTTGTCTTTGCATATGTACACGTCCGTAGTACAGGTCATCGCTTCCTTCCTTCTGCTAGTCACCCACAGCTATTGCAGTCACCACACGACCGCCGCCTGCCAAGACAGTAACCCTACGTGCGTCAGGCTTACAGGGGGGCTCTTCACTTTGATCCAGACGTCAGTGCAGGAGTCTCGGCATGCCATGATGTACTTACTCACCTCCCACAACCATCCTCACCCCCACCATCATCGCGACGCATTGCAAGAATAAATTATTTATTTTTAATAACCATCTGCGGTGACTGGAGCGGTCTTCGGTGACTGGAGTTGCCGCACGAACCGATGACACAAAGCGCACACGAAAACGTAAATTCTTACGCGCGCCGCAATTCGATGCGCGTTCCGCGGGTCTTCGAGAATCGGCATTAATCATTGCATCGATGCAACGCTCCACCCCTGTTGCAACACCACGTGCGTGCGTATGTATTAAACGCAATAGCTTGGCCATGTACAACGACAGTGCATTTAAAACAACGTGCCAGCATTGTGCGTAGCTGACCTAATGTGTGTGTGTATATATACACACCCTGTCGTGTCACCTTCGGTAAATAACTCCACCAACAACAACCACCACCGCCACCACCAAGTGGTGGTGGCATTCTAGGTGCATCACCTGTACGGTCTAACGGATCGTTACGATTTACGGTCGCGATTCAAAATCGGGTTTTTTCCCCACATCTCGTTTTTGCAGCTTCTGGTTTGTTCCATCTCCCGTGTGCGTACGGCCTCGATCGCTCCAACGTTACCCACCCCTACCGGACATCTGTGAAAAAGAGCTTCATAGCTCGTGGGAATCCTCCAGGATTTCACACATCGGGACGAATCCACGGCGGCGGCGGCGGCGCTAACCGCGAGCGTGCAAGAATTGACACCGGCGTCGACAACTCGACGCATCGTCCGTCACGTGGAACGAGTTTGGCGGCGACCCCCTGGCTTGCGAGCCAAGGGGTGGGGAAAAAAAACTTTTCGACCAACCCGCCTGCCCAACCCGCCAACATACCTATCTACTTGCTGACACCCACAACCCCTTCTCTCAACACACGCGCACAGTGCATGCATGCACGGCGTGTGTGTGTGTGTGTGTTTGTGCGCTGTGACCAGAGGAGGAGTTGGAGACGCTGCTGCTGAGACTGGAGCGTGTCACTAAGAGATGGGGCCTTACCATCAGCCCCACCAAAACTAAGCACCTGCCTGGGTATTTCGTACCATCGGACACTCCACCCCCACAACTCCCAATCGGTGATGGGGCAGTTGTGGAGAGAGTGGAGAGTTTCCCATACCTGGGAAGTGTGCTCATGACCGGCTCCAGTTTAACACCAGAGGTCTCACTCCGAATCAGTCGAGCGGCAATATCTTTTCATCGGTTGCGTAACGCTGTGTGGAAGCTACCTGGCACTAAGCTTCAGGTCTTCTCGGCCATGGTCATTCCCTCCCTTCTCTACGCTTGCGAAACGTGGATCCCCCTAATGGAAGATCTTCGCCGGTTAGAAACATTTAGGCTAGCCTGCCTACGATCCATCCTGGGTTTAACCAGGCTGGATTGAGTGAGGAGCTCACAAATCCTTGAAAGATCTGGGCAAGGTCCAATCGGTGAGCTCCTCCAGCAGGCAAGGCTGCGTTGGCTGTGTCATGTAGCCCGCATGCCCAGCCACCGCATGCCGAAACAGCTTTTGTTCGGCCGGATCGAGGGGGCTAAACGGGCGCGGCACAGGCTAGAGAAGAGATGGAGTGATGTGGTACAGGAGGACGTGGAGCTGAGTGGACTTGCCGATGACCGGTACCAGCGGTGTCAAGATCAGCCTCTGTGGAGGAGGCTCGTGAAGGATGCTACTGGGCAGTTGGAGGCAGTCGCCCTCTAACAACAACAGAGGGCGGAGGAGCGACGCTCACAACAACGAGCGGAGCGCCGGGTGGCTAAAACACAGCAGGTTGGCACAGTAGGGGGCACAGGTGGTGCATCAGCCAGTCATCTCAGTCATCTTAGTCAGTCGACCCGTGGCACTTGGGTCTGCCCCGTGACCTCCTGCCAGCGGGCGTTCGACACTTCACGTGGCCTCAAGGTGCACATGGCCTGGCACAAGCGTCGTGGTGACGTCACTGCCACTTAGTGGCGAATGGCGGTTGTTGTTGTTGTGACCAGTATTACTGGTTCTTTTCTTAAGGATCACAGCTATCCTGAGAAATATTTGTTTAAGTGTTAGTCTTGGCTTTTCAACTTCGTTTCTGCAATCTAAACAGTCAAAGCTGTCAACCCATACGGTTTAGCCCGTATTCCTGTACAGGGAAATTGAGTTTTCAGGTCCATACGGCGTACAGCCATTTCAATATGGGCAAAAATTAAATAAATAAATGTGTCTATTTGGTTGTGTTTTTCCCTTGTGATGTAATAAGGTAGGGCACTGATAAGGGGTTGACAGGTATGCAATTTCTTCTTTAAAAAAAGACATCGTACAGTTCATCCATTCAACGATATTTACATCGCCGATTGTGCCTCCGAATGACGGCCAATTCATGGCGTAGACAACGATGGCAACGAAGCGAATGCACCGATGAGACAACAGTGGGGGCCCGGAAATTTCACCAACCGTCCTTTGTAAATCAGAAAAAACTCGCCGCTTTAACCAATGAGCAATTGCACGCGCTCTACGTACAAATATTCCCGTGTAGGCTCCTAAACTACCGGGGGGGGAAAGTGCTGCTGATGAGTACCATTCGAGGGTGGGACAGACGGGGCACGAGGGCGGCTGTGCGGTTTAAGCACCACACAGCCTCGAAATCCCAATGTGTGCTGCACCAGGTATAATACTCTCATTCGAGCCTTGAGTCAATCCCACTAAAGGCCGAGTCAATAGAGGCACTCGGAGGCGACCACTCTCAGCCAGCGAAATGTTTCGCTACGGCTGTGAATCAATCCTCAGGTCGTCAGGGTTCATCGCGCACCGCACTCCCCCGCTGTTTCATACGCTGCCATCCGTATGTGCAGCACCCAGGCACTTTTAAATGATTCCTCCAAATCACACAATAGAGTTGCCTACTTTCGTTGCTTTATTTAATGTTAAATGTAGAGTTTGTTGTCCATTCCCCGCAACTCCCGATTTCGCACGGTTGGTTTCGTACGGCGCAAAAGAAGTTGACATTAGTCATTGCCAATGATTTTCCTACTAAGACACAAGTTGACAATGAAGATGAATGAGATGGAACAGAATGGTATTTGTAAGCGTGTTGAAACATGGTCAGTCTCTGCAACCCGACACGGCTTTGGGGAGGCCTTCAATCCAGTGACTAATCGCTGCAATTTATTCACAATATGCATTCTTATTTTTTTATATAAATGAACATAATGCGATTGTGGTTTTCCCCAAGAAAGTTTAGTTGAAGCAAAGGACAACTGACTCACTCAAGTGCATGTGCTGCCAATGGCGCATTAGTCACCGCACGCGTTACTGTACACGGCACGTGAGAAATCAATTTCCGACAACGAAGGGGCATATCAACGCATCGACTGATTTAGACTCTTAAGCTCGCGAGAACGTACGTGCAATCGCGAGGGTGAGAACCGTCATTCTCATATCCGTGTACACGTTGGACGTTATGAGTTCACATCACTCTCCCGAAGCCACTTAGAAGTGCTATCCAATCTATCGAAAATGGTTCTTGGATTGAATCGCGACAATTTTTCCATACTACTGTAAATCCTCCCATTAGCAGGGTCGCACCTCCGATTAGCACAGTTGGCTACGCCCGGTGCGAAAGAAGTTCAACATACATACGTACAATCCATCTCTGAACGACTGTCTCACCACACTGTGCTGGCCGTGGAGGTTGTGTGGCTATACCTCTCCATGCTGGTCAGTGTGGATTGGTGAACTGGCAGGGAGGGGTGGGGGGGAGGCTTGGGCACCGGTTCAGACATAACTCTCAACCGACGTTAGCCCGTGGCTGGGAATCCAACTCAGGTGGCCGGGATCATCGTTCGGTGCACTAACCTGCTGTGCCACCGCCGCTCCACACCCCAACTATCGAATAACAAAACAGAAAATATATTTAAGCAAGAAATACGCAATCGTGTCATTCTGAGATCACAAGGCTGACTAAAACCACAAGGGCTATAACAACCATAAACACATCACTGTGGCAATTTACACTAAAGATTAAACAATTTTTCTTATTTAACCAGGTGAGGCCCACACACAGCTATATAGCTCTTTTCAGAAGCGACCTGGCCACAAATGATACCTTAACAAATAGGCTTATCACATGGAAATTTATAGCAGCCAAATACAATAAACGCACGTTGATACCATAAATGTGGAGGGATAAACCGAAGGACCCGGAGCAAAATCCACGTGACCACGGGCAGAGAGAGACAGGCCAACTCCAAATATACAGCAGGCATCACGGTCAGGATTAAACCCACGACCTCCCGCATCCCGGGCGAGGTAGTTAACATCTCATCACCGTGGCGAGAGAGTTCCACTGTGCAGGCATCGGCAAATGTTTGAACCAAAATGACATTCGCCAAAACGTAAATATGGAGGCCCGAACTGTTTATTTGCCCCTTTTTACCACAATGCCAGATGGTAAAATGCAACCACCATGAGACCGACAGCAATTATGACCGCATCTTGGATGTCAAGGCGACTCGCTCGCATATTGTTCGTCAGTGATGATCGCCTCCTGAGTCACCAACGCTGGCAGCCGCTTATGCAACGACCCTTGTGAAACACGAGCTGCTCACTTGGAGAGAACTACCTGCCGGATCACGTACAAATGTGTCGCGTCAGGCCACGTCCCTCGTGCCAGCACCTCAACTCCGTCTCGCTTGCCACCCAACCCCGCGTGAGTTGCCTTTGACAAGCCCATGCAAATCTCGATTTTAAATTCTCCCCAGGGGGGGGGGGGGGGTGCGAGGGATATGATCTTAAATGTGTATGTATGCAGAACTTTTCGTACCGTGCGTAGCCAACTGTGCCAAATCGGAGGTGCGGGATATATCCGTATGCCGATCTGGTTAATCGGCACGTAAGCGACATGTGAGGTTCATATCGAATGGGAGCTCTTTACCTCTCTCTAGCTGTGGCATATGCGTACATTATTATAGCTTGGCACACGCAGTTTTACAAAGTCGCGAAATTGGGGAGATTTGCTCAACGACCAAAACTAAAAACGCAACTATTTTGATTTTACCAAGGTAAGGCCCACTGAGCTATGTAGCTCTTTGTCAGAAGCGATTTGGCCACAGATGATAGCTCAACAAAGTGGCTTATCACGTTGGTCGGACTATTATAGCAGCCAACCAGGGGCACCCAGAGAAAAATCCAGGCGACCACGGGGAGAACAAGCAAACTCCAGATATACAGGCGTCGGGGTCGGGATCGAACCCACGACCTCCTGTATACCAGGCGAGGTAGTTAATATTTCTCCACCGTGATGCCCCCAACAGCACCGTGTACTGCTGTACAGGAAGCGGTCTGTGCAACACACGTTGAGCAGAAAACCAGTGCATGCAAACACGAACGCACGCACACCTGAGTGATAGCACTGCTCCTACTAATCATACGAAATAATCATGGTTAGTTTGCTTGCTTACCCAGTATAGCCTCACCGAGTCTCATAAACGATTGTCAGAAAGGTCCTGCCAAGTTTTAGCAGTAGGGGGCGACATTTCTGCTGTGTGTAATCCCAATTGAGTAATTTGCAGAATAGTTTTTACCATTGAGATGTTTGGCCAACACCAGTTACATTACAGAGGTTTTTTTTAAGGTTCATTTAGCTTAACTAATAATAGTTAGTTAAATAAACATTTTGTTTAGTAACACAAAGAAAATTAATGCTTGCAGAAGTAGCGCATTTAAGAAATGTGGGTCACTGGAAATAGCCCATGTCCCACTTTGACCACGTTGTAGAACTCTTAAGATTCGCTGTAAACGCCAAACGCGCTTCAACGGCCAAAGCACAGCAACTCGTAGATGATCCTGAGAGTAGTGGGGAAAAATGTCGTCAGCCACCCTACACGGCTGCCTTGGGTTTAATCCCAAAGTCAAGAGAACAACGACAAACCAGCCATTGCCCATCCCCTTCAAACCAGACGCGGCGACACACACTGTTCAACGTGGGGATGCCTTGTGCCATCACATGGAACTGCCCTCGCCAAAACATACAAAGTGTGGTTCGGATGACGAGTGGGTGACGTGGATGATGCTAGCGTGACGTGCACAATCCTCTGTTAATCCTCCCGTAGGATGTTTACTCGTGTCAAACCATTAATTAATTCACGGATATGTCTGAATCCACTGTCTGGATGAATGAGAAGGCTTTGTGATGGCAAATCGACAAAAGAGCAATAAAACATGGAAAAAAAGTTCCGTTTGAGTTGCGCTCTGTACAACAGTTGAAGCAATGTTTTCATCTCGCGTCGCCACACTCGTCAATGTGTGGAGTTGGTGAATGGTAAAGAAGGGGGGGGGGGTCGAGGAGGGGGTTATCTCACGACCCGGTTCTGATGTAGAGGTCACTCACCATGGATGATTTATGTGGCTGAAAATCGACCTCAGAAATCGAACTCGGGCGTGCCAAGCGCTGTGTCGTTGCTGTACCCCATACTTATTTTACCCCAAGTCATTGCGCACTGCCCCGTCACGACTCTCCGAGGCCGCTGGGGCACCCTCGCGTGCGAGGATATCCTGACCGCGAGTTGCTAATTGTTATGATGTATGTAGTTCACGTATGTAACAATAATATCAGTATCAGAAGATTTATTTATACTGGAGGGATCCGATGAGCTATAAAGCTCTTTTTCACAGATGTCAAGTAGGCTGCTGCTGTGGACGGCGGCAGTGACGTACACTGGTCTCTTGAGTTCTTATCCGGTTTACACAAATAAACTTGACTTGACCTTTGACACACCTCTACGTTTTTGACACTCCGGTACCAGACCAATGTCGTACAAATTGAAGATGCCCACTGTTCCCCCTACAGCAGGGTCTTGAGATGCGGCTGCATTCAGGGCCTCCGCTGCAAGGGATCCCCCCCCCCCCCCACATCGCGACGTTTCCGCATCGGTAGCGCGAGCGTGGCGCAAGGGCTGGGGGGCTGTGCCCCCCGCGACAAACCACCCGTGCCGATCCACTCACCGGTCGTGCTTGCTCTGCCGGATGCAGCCCTCGATGATTTCCTTCACTTCAGGAAAAGCGACCTTGTTGAAGCTCGCCGGCTTCACACCCTGCACGCGGCATGGGGAGGAGGGGGGGACGGGGGACATACAAGATCATTTAACTGCACGCGTGTTTGTGCGCGCGACCCAAGTTCGATTCGCGCTCACGGCCAATGCAGGCTATATTTTGGTGATTTCGAAAACGTTTTTTTGGGTTTGGCCATGTTTTTATTTTGTTGTAAGTACGGAGTTAGACTGATGGCCTTAATCTAAGTTGTCTTGTGGTTGCTGTTGTTTGACTTGCATCCCACTGGGATTTTTGCACACAGCGTTGGTGTACGGTGCTTTTCCTGCAATATTTTGCTGTTTTTTCTTGGATTTTCTGCTTGCACAAAGTCACATAGTCACTTTAAGATGTTTTCTTGTTCATGTTTATGTTTTTTGTTTATTGCGGTTGCACCCGATTCAAGAGCCGAATGGCTCACAGGGCTATACCAAATAAATGAAATAAATGAAATGAAAGGACTCAGCCTTAAATGAGTGCGTGCTGCGTGAAAACATCGCAACTAGCCCGGGCGTGGTGTTGCACAACACACCCCCTCAAGTGCCGTGCAGACCTTCATAGGTGCTCGCTAACAGCAATTGCCTCCAAAAGTCTGCTAAGGCTATACGGGGGATATTTGTGGGCGTGTATCTGTGTATTGATGTGCAGGCAGGTATGAATCTGCGTGTGCACGTCTTTGCGTGTGTGACTGTTTATTTGCGTATGTGTGCGTCTGTGTGTGCATGGAAATGGATTTGAGCGTCTGTGTTTCTCTTTAAACGTATCTGAACGTGCGTGTGTGTGTGTGTGTGTGCGTCTATGTCTGTGCCTGTCACTTTGGTCACCCCTATCATTCCCTCCACTTCCCGATGCTTTCATCGAAGCTTCGGCCTCATTGTGGGTGAAGTCACGTAATTACCTGCCGCTCGTGTAATATTAACGTGACCTTTGAAGTTATATACAGGCAATTCGGTCTTTTAATCAGGAAACAAACCAATAGAATCGTCCTGCATTTCAAATGTGTAAATACATACATTTATTTTTTTAAGAGGCACGTGTTTAGACACATACGATCCGTCGGGCCATTTGGCAGTTTTGGCCCAAGAATGAACCCCGAGTTCGGAGCTAGCGATGGTTTCCGCGCTGGTGAGCGCAACAAAGGACACAGGGCGTCTAGCATTACGGGGGTGTTCATAATTTATTGTTTTTGGGCAATGGAGAAAATTCACCAAAATTGGGCCTCGACACAGCCACTCAAAAACCTTGGCAAACGCACAGAGAAGAGTGAGCGAGCACATCCGGGGGGGGGGGGTCTTTAAACAGCTGATAACGACGGCCTTTTGATGGTCACCCCATTTTACAGCGAGAGGCACAGTTTTTTTTTACTCATCTTCGGCTCGATTGATTGGAAGATAAATGCTGGAATTCCTTTTTTTGAGCAGGCAGGACGCTTGCATAGTTTCTTATTCCCACCCCCTCCCCCCCCGAGCACTTTTTTAGTAACGTTAATATTTCGAGAAAAAGCAATCAACCCCCCCCGCCCCAACAAGAAAAAGTAAAGTCGGCCTATCTGACATCACCCACACACGGCTAATTACAGACCACGGCAGTCGGCAATTTCCCCCGGATGGGCCCGGCAGAAACACCACACTCCTGCTCGCATGAACAAAAATGACATTTAGTTATTTTTGGAGAAATTCTTGGAACCAAAGTAAGAAATGTCAGCAAGATACGTTTAATGAATTAAACAAATTAAATTGTGCGCAAGGCGATTTTATACTTCCCCCTCCCCGAACCCCCAAAAAAACCTATTTTCTGCTGAAGATGGAGTAAGCGTTTATGGATTCCTGTTGGGACAATCTGTAAACCGAGACAGAATGGCCCCCACCTGTCTGTCTGCATGCCCTGCTGGGCAATAGGGGGGGCGGGGGGAGGGCCCTCGGGGGGGGAGGCGGGGCAGAAACCAAGGTGACACCGCATATGTTAAGTGGCAAAGTAATAACCGCTATCTACTACACAGAGCAGCTGTAGGAGGGGATTTAACACGAAGCAGCCTATTTTTAAAATGCGTGACGGATGTGGGTTCGAATCGCACCTCAGATTACAATGCAATTATTTTCACTCCCCCCCCCCGCCTCTCCACCCCCATCGCTGTGCTGCGATCTCCTATCTACCTCGCAGCCCACGCCAACACCACCCTGGCTTTCCCAGGCAGTCTCACGTCAAAGCACCGACCAGGTGCAAAGCTGCTTGGCCTTTAAGAAACTTGGTGCGATCGGTGCATGATGGGGTTAGTTGGTGAAAAGACTTGGTTGTGGGTGAAGCAGAGGTTAGAAGAAGGAAGTCATATCTGAGATGAATATGAAGAAAACTAAAGTTATAACCAACGGAAAGGCCTAAGATTGAATGTTAACGTATTGAAATGTGCGCAAATGTAATAATTTAAGGAACTCGGAGAAATAGTTCAATCCTAACGATAGGCAGGACAGAGAGACGCAAGAGAGAATCACTCGTGCTGGGAGAAATTATTTTTGGTCAATGAAAAGTTTCACAAAGGGACGATGACCGACGATTACCGATCAAATTTCGATTTAAAGCTTTCGTGACTGCAAGGATTCATCTTCTTTGGTTCTTTCGGTAAAGTCACGTAGAATGAGAATAAAATAATAAATTGATCAAATAAAATAACACAATAATATTCTCACGACGTTGTGGCCGAAACGTCGTGAGAATTTTATTGTGTTATTTCGTTTTATTAATTTATTATTTTATTCTCATTCTACGTGACTTTACCGAAAGAACCAAAGAAGATTACCGATCGATTGGAAACGGGATTCTTGTACTTCACCAGGAACGAACTGAAGGGCACCAATGTCCCCTCCCCCAACTAAAGAACAAGTGAGAACGTTACGAGTCAACCAAAGGGCAAGGAGGATTTTAAACGTAACATGGAGGTACAAAATGAAAAGAAACATTCTTGACTTGAGAATTAAACCAAGACAATAACGGGCATCATGAACAATGTGAAACCAAAAATTGAACGCAGTTGGGGGGGGGCATAACATTTCGCTGGGGACAACAGAAGAGAGAGATGGGCCAAGCATTAGCAATGGAATGGAGACGATGGAAGGGAGGGGAAGAGAGGGAGACAGAATGATGAGATGCGCAGGATGAAAAGAGAAGATTTTGGAGGAGCAATCTGGATGGAAGTGGCAATAGATTGTGAAGAATGGAAGACAATGGGGAAGGCTTTTGTCCAGCAGTGGGATGTTGATGGATAAGAAAGGAGAAAGAAAACGACTTGCATAGCCTTATGCAAAAGCCCAGAGACTTACACAGACTTATCGACAGACCCGCAGGCCCACACAAAGAGCTTTACACTTACAAATATCTTCTATACGCCAATGCATCCGAGCCTCATGGCACGGCGATATTTCCACTGGATATATACCCGTGTCAAACCGGGAACCAAACTGCCCCTGCACCAGCATCACAAGACGTTGAATCTGGCTCGGGGGCCAAGCAGGGCCAAGGGGGCAGGACGGGTTGGCTGCCCGCGATGTCGGTCAGTACACAGGGCGCTGCGGTGGCTAGGAGATGTTAACTACCTGCCTGGTATACAGGAGGTCGTGGGTTCAATCCCGAGTCCGACATCTGCTATGCATTTGGAGTTTGCAGGTCTCCATCTCCCCGTGGTCGCATAGATTTTCCCCTGGGTCCTCCGTTTTTTTTCTCCACACGCGTTTTAGAGTATTTGGCTTCTATCCATTTTTCCAAGTGATAAGCCACTTGTGATGGCAAAGTCGTTAAAAAAAAAACAGCTATATCGCTCAGTGGGCCTTACCTGGTAAAATTTAAATAGTTTATAGTCAAAATAGAGAGGGGGTGCCGGCATTAGTGGGTGGGTGGGGTGGGTGACTGGGTGGTTTGGGTGGGTGGGTGACTGGGTGGCTGGCTGGGTGGCTTGGTGGGTGGGTGGCTTGGTGGGTGGCTGGCGCGCTGTGCACTCACGCTGGTGACGCGGCGGTAGATCTGCGCGGCGTTCTGGCACTCGGAGTAGGGGTACTCGGACGTGGCCATCTCCAGCATGCACATGCCGAACGCGTACACGTCCACCGACTCGTCGTAGTGCTCCTCGTACATCTCCGGGGCCATGAACTCGGGCGTCCCTACCACGCAAACGTCGCACACAAGTCAATGTCTCCTCTTCTTCTTCGTCGTCGTCGTCGTCGTCGTCATCATTATCCGCCACTCATGACAGAAGGGCAGTCAAAGGAGGGGAATTCACTGGCGAGGGCAGCTATCGTGGAGACAGAACAATGACACTGGCCCATGTGCAAGAGCTACTTGGGACGTTACATTGCAAAACTCAGACAGTGATGGTTTGGAAAAAAAATATGTATTAATAAATAGATCATGGCTGATGAGGATTCCCTGTGGCACTGTCTGTGAAGAGTGAGATTTCATCAAAAATAGGCAGCCTAATCACGTGACTATCCCGAATGCTCACTTACTGCTTCTGCACTAGTGGCATTAAACGCGTTTATGGAAAATGTAAGTCACATTATTATTATATTTATTTTCATTTTCACACCAACAGTGCTATTGACAAACATGTTGCGTTTGTCTGTGCACGACTGCCAATGCAGTATCACCTAATCGTTCATTTAAATTCACATGTCACCGTGCTGGGGAAAATTGCTCAAGCCGCCCACATTTATTGAGCCACAAAATCCTGAAAAATAAAATGTTATTAAAATAAATAAATGTTTCCTGCGTGCCGTCCCCCCCCCCCCACCTCTACGCATGTCTCATTAGATGGCGATGTGTGTTATTTAGCACCAGTCAAGCTCAGCAGCCAGTTATCCCATTCCCGCAATTATCCAGCACGGACAGCGTAAGGTATGATTTCCCCAACCTTACAATTACGTATGTGAGCAATGAGACGGGAAAAAAATATATATTTTTTTAAAGTTAACTACAGGCAATCTGCAGCAAAATTATTTCTCTCATTGCGATGCCAACAGGTGATAAGCCCCCACTGTTGCGCGCCTTGCATTTAAGGAACCTCTTATTTTGTTCTCGATGTGGTGTTGTTATCATATTACATTGCAACCACGACAAAGACGAGCACGCAGCAGCCGCCAAACCTGACCCCAGAGAGTAGACAAACGCCAAGCCACTGCTGGTACTACGGACCAGTGACTAAAATCACCCGGAATGCGTCCGATCTCACCAGATCTCCCCCGTAACGAAGCAGAAGTGAGCCTGGACATTGCTTTGGATGGGCAACTGCCACACATAATAATAGGTTTCTTAAAGACTGCTACAGGGCTACATTGTCATCCGAAGTCAGTGTGGTAATAATGCACGGTTGTACTGTAACACACTGCAAATTCAACACAAAAGATAAAGATCTCCCGCCGCATAGCCTTAACAGACTATTGGGGCACCACCGCCTTCACCAACCTGCACCAATCAGCGCGAAGGTCAAACAACTTCCGCAATCCGCGCGGCGTGGGGAGGCCCCCTTCCACCAATGGATTGACAAAAAGCCTGCAGGTGAACTCGAGCAGGAGGTCGGCAAACCTGTGGCTCCTGAGCCGGACACGGCTCTGTAAGGACTGCTGCTTTGTGACGTTGTTCATTCAGGACCCACCGTCTGGTATTCACCACGTGCATTGCAGGCTCTTGAAATACTGAGGTTTTTTTGTTACCGAATTCGAAAATAATGGCTCTTCTTGTTATTTTGGTTGCCGACGCATGTATTCGAAATAGCGCTAAGTGGGATATAACATGGGCAACTTTGCATTACCCATACCAAGGACAAATCAGCTTCATAATTTGTATCAAGTGATAGTGCGGTGATTATGTAATTTGCATTCGCAAAATTCTGTTTGAACTTGTTCAGCAAAGCTTACACGGTCGTATCTCTTGGCCTTACAAGAAAATACAGAGCAGACAAAACAGCCAAACTTCCTGGTGTGGGTCGACGGTGGCTTTTTTTGGCCCCAAATTATTTTACAGTTGTACCATGGGTGTCACTTCATGAGATTAAGAAATTCCCAGGAGGAACTGTCACAGCCAGGACGGAGCGCATCACCTCGTGTCAGGGAGCGGCGCCGAAAGACGAAATCGCAGAACCCCTTTGGAGGTTACTTCAATAAACATCCCTGCCAAAGTTTGTTTGTCACATGCCAGTCAAAGCGAGAGAGCAACATTCGACGCATTATCATTCAAATTTAACGAATTCCTAGAGCTGGAACTCTAGTCAAATTACACAACACATTTTTGTTTAATAATGTTTTGCTTGTAGCCATTGGTGACAAGGGCTGAGACAGGAATCTCACTACAGCTGAGAACGTGGTTTAATCACGGGCGGCTAAATCCTGGTTTCGAAAAACCATCTCCCTTAAAAGGATTCCATCCTAGGTGGCTGGGTGGCTCAGACGTCAGTTCTGGGCTGGGATGGCCGAGACAATGAGTTTGAATCCAGGCAGCTGTATGTGATAAGAACCGGGTCAATTGCAGTGTGTTGCTGGTCTCAGCCCGGTCACCAATGATTTTACAATTGAACCTTATGGCGGGACCCCGGGGTCCCATAAGCCCCCGGCTCTCACATAAACATTATATTATAATGTAAACAAAAACTTTGCTCTTTATCACCAATGGGTTTGAAGGATGGTGGCAAGTGTTGTCTTGTTAAACTATGCATATAAAACTGACAACTACTTACCTGCAGTACCTCTATTTAAATACACTATCGAAAAAATCATTTACACCCCTCTGTCAACCATCGAGTTTCTCAGTGTGGATTTGTGAACACACTTTGTAAACAGTACATAAAATAGTACGCATTTTCAATGCGCTGTTCATATTGTAACAAGTGTTTATACCAATGTTACTCTACAGAGTAGTGGGTCGCCGCTCCTCTAATCTGCATTGATGCGAGCGGTATGTTGGGACTATGGCTTAACCGCAGGAAAAAAAAAACCTATCTGCACAGATGCATACGGACAAGAGAAGTATTATCAAACAGGAGGAATTAACGGTGCAACGCATCTCATCTGTTAAATATCTGCAGGGAATAGGATTGTCATCGATTGAACCTGGCTGCAGACATTGGTAGGCCACAAATAATAATGAAGACAAGAGAGCAGTTTCACTGTATTAGGCATACCGTTATGACAAATAAAGGACTTAAGTCGTGTCGGCAGTTTGAGCAGCTTTGGATAAGACCTACTATGATCCTGCCCATACCCGAGCATGGAGTGCATTCGCTTGTTCAGCTCTTCTGCGCATTGGTCCTCGCTGCGTTTGAACGACATGACAACAGAATCATCCGCGCCAGGTGGGTCATGGCGTTTATGTGCGCATTGGGACGGAGTCGCCAAAAATAAATAAATTACGATTTTGACTTCCGTTTATTCGGGACCCCGGTTCAATTAAACAATCACATTAAAGTTGGCTCCGCACTTAAAATGGCTAAATTCCAGCTCACAGAATTACATTTTGTTCAAATGCCATGCGACAAACATTACTCTCACATGCAGGAAGGGGATTATGAACGTGCTGCCCTCCACTGTGTGGACCCCAGACCGCTTGAATAGTTCTCAGAAGTAGCTCCGTAATATCTGCTTCTGTATGTATGTACGAATGACTTCTTTCGCACCGTACGTAGCCAACCATGCTAATCAGAGGTTCTCTAGCACTAAGGGGGTTGTGCAGTGCTTGTGCGTTTTCGATTGGATTCTTCGTCTCGTCACATAATGTCATTAGCACAGCTGAGAAAATACTGGGGAAAATAAAATGACAAAAAACATTAAACATGAACTTCGTCGACCGCACTCACCGATGACACTCTTGGCGAAGGAGGCCCTCTTGAGCGTGGCCAACCCCAGGTCCCCGACCTTGACGGAGCCCGTGGGACCCGTGATGAAGATGTTGTCGCACTTGAGGTCGCGGTGAATGATGGGCGGGTCGCGTGTGTGCAGGAAGTGCAGCCCCTTGAGGATCTGTCGGCACCAGCTGCGCATCACCTTGATCTTCATCTGCTTGAAGCGCTTCAGGTAGCTGTGGGGGAAGGGTGTGGGTATGGGGAGGGGGGGTGTGATAACAGTGGAGTCAAGTTAAGTTAATTTTGTTCGACCAGGTGAGAACTCAGCTGACCAGGGGATAGGTCGCAATTGCAAGAGTGATCGGCGACACGAAAATTACAAACGCAACACAAACAATAAAGTACACAGAAATCAGAGGAAAAGCAAACCGTGTCACAAGAGGAATCGAAAGATTTGCAGAGGGAGGTGGGGATAAGTGTCGCAAAACCATCCCCGAGACTCGCAACGCCGGCGCTTAACTCCGATAAATGGAGCGTTTCTGTATAAAACAAACAGAACAGCATTCCGTCTCTCCATATACGCATACAAAATGTGTTTTAGTCCATCGGCACCAAGGATTGAACAAAAGTGTACAGGTATAGACATCTGTCAATCCACTGCTGGATGACGGCCTCCCAACATCGTGTGGATCGTGGGGATTATTACTTGACTGAAGGATGCTTCTTCCAATGAATTTCGACACCCAGTGTAACTTACCCGGTGAAATAAATGACATCAGCACTGTCGTTGCTAACATTTCAACGACACTTTCAATGGGAACAATATGGTATGTTGGCTGTTGGATAATGATTAGAAACACTCGAGTGTCATAGATATCAATGCACTTGTGTACGTGTGCAGCAATCGATTACAACTGGACGAGGGACCTCCCTACACCACTTTGGTCAACTCAAACAACCCCCACGACCCTCCCTGGGGGTTGTTTGACCATATTTCACCACTTTTGTCAGTTCGGGAGGGTGAAGGCGGGGGAGCATGGGAGTACAGCACAACAACGGATTTTGCCACATTTCCCACCACTTAGCCCTGCAGCGTGCAAACTAAAAATAAAGTTAGGGAGGAGCGAGCCCGCTCACACGCTGGGCGCTAGATGTTCACTACCTCGCCTTGTATACAGGAGGTCGTGGGTTCGATCTGAACCCTGACGCCTGCTGTATATTTGAAGTTTGCATGTTCTCCCCACGGTCACGTGGGTTTATCTCCGGCTCCTCCAGATTTTCCCTCCGCATTGAGAATTACACGTTTAGAGTATTTGGCTGCTATAAATTTCCACGTGATAAGCCACTTCGTTTGCGCTATCATTTGTGGCCAGGTCGCTTCTGAAAAAGAGCTACGTAGCTTCGAGGACCTTACCTGGTAATTTGTATCGTTTATTTGGGAAAACTGCTAACATCCGCTGGTTGCAAAGATTATTTAAACCTGGCTTTTAATTCTTAAACTAATGAGTTAATAATGTGATGCGCTGCTGGTCAATATTGCAAGCAGAGCAATCAAAGTAATAACTTTCATATGAGCGCACTGTAAAAACAGTTTGTTATTCACGATGGTTACCCAGGGATCGCTATCCAGGCTCAAAATCTGGTTAGCTTCTGAAATCTTACCAGATGGTGGCCATTCTGAGCGATTTGGTCATAATGTTTATGCCTTCTTTTTAGATGTTTGCCGACCCGATAAAACATTCCACAAAATGCAATTTCTGCACTTTGGCGACTGTTGCACACACAAAGATCCCCGTTTAGCCTTAACAGACTGTTGGGACAAGTACTGTTAGCGAGTAGCACCTATGAAAACCGGCACGGAGCACGAGGGGGTGGGTGGCCAGCACCACGCCCAGCCGCCTTTGTCTCCCCCAGTGGCGATGTTTTTACACACCGCACCAGATCCTCATTTGAAGCTGAATCGACCTAGGGGAGGCCCAGGACCGGTTCAGATAATCGTCACCGGTGTTGGCCGTGAGCGGGAATCGAACTCAGGTGGGGTTGGTCCGTAGTAGAGTGTGCCAACTGCTACACTACCTCTCTCCACAACACATGCACAAAGCACACACGCATCCGCGGCAAACATCAATGCATGAAAATGCGCACATTCCCACTCCACGTCCACACAGCAAACTTTGAACTGCGAGTAAAGCCCCCCCCCCCCCCGACACACACACGCCCGTGCACAAACACCTAATCCAGGTCTCTGGCGATATTTTCCCCGTGAACCTGTTAACAAGTAAAGCCCTTACCAAGATTCCAGGGGTGCAACCACACGCGACTTGGCAACAACCCGGCAATTAAGACGAGCTCGCATTCTACCGTCGAGTAATTTTCCACTCAAAGCTTTCTATATAAAGACAATGGCGCGATTCTGGTTCGTGCCAGGTACAGTTCTTTTACTTTATGTTTTTTTTGTTAAAAAAATGACGATTCAAAAGCGACATGAATCAAATAGTTTAAGAGGTCGCTGCTTCGTAAGCAAGTAACGACGACAGCGTTCCGACCTCTTCACCTCGCTCTTCTACCATTCATCTTGCCAAGTTTATTAACAACCCAGTTGAGAAGACCATTGTGACTTAAAATGTTACTTTTCAAGGGAGACCTGGATTTCAAAGCAAATGCAATATTCATGTAAAAAAACACAAAGGAATTCCAGGCACCCGTCTACTTTTAGGCCTTTTGTTCCATTGTCTTGGTTCCTCTGTCCACGTTTCTGACAATGCGACCAAGCTAAACGAAATAATAACCCCAATTGGTGTCCGGCCAAACATCTCGACGTTAAAAAATTTAACTGAAAATTACTCGCAGCGAGACTATACGTCGTCGCCGCATCCACGCCCCCTGCACAGCGAAAACCTGACAGGACCCTCCTGAAAAAAAGTGACTTGGGGATTCTGGGAGGCTTTCCTAGGTAAACAGAATCAAAATTTGTATTCATACTGGAGGAATCCGATGAGCTGTAAAACTCTTTTTCACAGATGTCCAGTAGTTTTTCACAAGCATCGTAATCATAATAATATTGATAAAGTGGTAGAGTGTGCACCAATTCAAAATTATTTTTCAGGCAAATGAGCACACTGCTTTTAATTTCATAGATCACAAGAGGGTTTTTTGGGTTAGATCACGTAAATATGCCGCTAAACCCGCCACCACTCGACACAGCCAATAAGTAAGGTTTGTCACGTAAACAGAACATGCCAATTCGTTACTAGTACAGCGCACTGGTGTGTTGGAGAGTAAATCCACAAGATTTACCATTCGAGTACGGCATTTCGCTAGCCATTACAAACTGCATCATCAGGCGACAGCCAGTTTTGTGGAGAAATCCTCCTATTTAGTTCTTAAATAGAGGGATAGATGTGATGTCGTCACTTGTGGGCCAATCAAGTTCGAAGGCCAGAGGGTGGGTTAATATATGCATATGAATAACAATGGGTATCCATTACCGGTTGGGTTATTCATGGGGTAAATCAAGAATATGCATGCACATTGCGCTTGTACATCCTGCCGTTTTTTGTGCACGAAAATCGAACTACCTATTGTTGTCTGCTCACAGTTATGGGGACCTGTATAGGCATGCAGTTAAACAGCGCGTGATTTGACGATTCGCTTCCAAGCAGAACTAAGCCTGTAGCTCGCTATCCGAATGGTTAAACTTATTTTTATTTCTTTCAAATTCATAGATCGCCAAAATTCAGATCACCAACACCATCGTTCCACACACTGGCATGTACATAAAGGGCTTTCCACTTAAAACCCAATAAAAACTGTTGGGTTCTGTTTGGTTCCATTGTTCCCTTCCACTTACCCCCCACACCCCCTCCCCCCCACCATTTTCCTCTCACCCCCTTAAAAGACATCGTTCCTAATCGTTACCCCTACCATGATGCCCTCATTCGTTCCACCAATTATGAGGGCGGCCTGTTACACGAAGTTTCGCTCTCCTTGTTTGTTGTATGTATGTTCGTGCGTTACATTTAATGGTTCGTACTGCATGTAGCGAATCATGCTAATCGGAGGTTCTCCCACTTGTATTCTGGGTTCTTGAAAAATCATTTAAAAAATGGCTTCCAGAAAAAAATCCAACTAAAACTGTACACAGGTGTTTGGGCAAGCGGTTTGCTACTTAAAGACGACGGATTAAGGACATCTTGAATGGACTCGATGAAAGAAGAAGAATTATACCCGGAATCATCAGAAGGAGGAAGAACACCCGGATTGGGGAAGATGGTTTGAAGGACGTCAAAGAAGGAACAATGGAAGGGGAAAATAAAGGAAGGAAGGCTGAGGATTGGGATGTTGGAGGAGTTGAAGGAAGGGGGGGGGGCCGTTTGTGGAAATGTGGAGGGCAGAGAACTGAGAAAGATGGAGGAGATGGCAGCCGTTAAGGCAGAGCACCAGCAGAAGTTTGGTTTTGTTGCTAGGGGTCAACAAGAGGAGGCGGACTAACGAACGGTGCGCGACTCATCGCCCTTGGACGTGACGGTCGCCGGCCCGTGCTCGCGTTCATTCGTTCGTGCAGCCACCCCCACACCTCTCCCCAACAACAAACGGCGCAATCTCTGAGCTCACGACCACAACCAAATTATTTCTGCGCGTATGCACAACATGAAAATGGCAGGCCGAGACAACCCAGGAATGCCGCAACCTGCAAACCGTTCGCGGTGATCTCAACCCCCGCTCGTTCGCCAAAAAACCCCGCAAAAGCGCGACCACTGCAACTCCCTCCGCCGTCGAGCCACGGCGACCGGCCGAGGGCGGGCTCGCACGACAAAATGTGGCCGCTCGCCAATTTGACCGCGGGATGCTGCGCTGCTGCGGCGGCGGCGACAGCGGCGCCCCTTTTGTTGTGCCACGTCGGAGGCTTTTAGGAGAAGATCGTTGAGTCATTGTCGGCGGCGACAAAAGGGGGGGGGGGAGGGAGAGAGGGGGGGGGGGACCCATTGCATTCCGCCGACAGTCCGTCAAATAGAAGGTCAACACCGCTACTGTTTTGCTGTTTGCTGTTGGTGCTGCTTCTGTGCAATGCAGCCCCCGCTGAGGTTCACGCACTTCGAGCAGCAGCGCGCACTCAGCTGACTTTCACGGATTTGTGAGCATGCTCCGTTTTCCTGCTTTGTTTACTTTCGTCGCGTTTGTAATTTACTTCCGAGATAATTTGTCACCAAATCTTATGCCAATCATGCTTTCAGCATGCTATGAGCACATCAGGAGAAGAATCCATTCACATGCTTCGCGGGGCAGTGCAAGCCTTTCGTGTGAGACAATGGGGCCTGCGGAAGCAGATATCACGGAGCTACCTCCGAGACCCTATCAAGCGACCTCTGTTAGACACAATAGAAGGCATCACTTTCCGCGCACACGAACACTGGCGTTCACGTTTGTCAAAGGACTGTAACTTATCAAAATTGAGTTCAACACGGTGGTTATTTTGCGTGATCGTCGGTGACCAGGCTGAGACCATCAACTCGCTGCACTCGAGAGCCCTGGTTTAATTGATGGGCAGCTGCCTCGGATCAAACTCAGGATCTCGGTGGTGGTGCCGGCTCAGCACTCTGCGTTTGCCTAAGGATTAGCAGAGCGATGGATGGAAAGGGGGCAAAGAAAACGCCGAAAGGTAAATTGTGACGTCCACGCACGAGGAAATACACAGGCTCTTCCCATCGCCTGCGTAATGTACCTCAATACCGGTCTGCCCACACAAGGGAGACTTTTCCCCAAATCATCTCACGTGCCGGTGCTCATCGGAATGTCGCATCGCTGGAACAAAAAGAGATGGTGGCGGGACCGGAGAGGTCTTCGTCCAACGGCCAATTGACCACGGCCTGATGAGGCTGAAGACTTCCAACTATATTTGCGGGTCAAAACATCAAGACCTTGTTGCTGTCAAAATAAAAATGTAACAATTAAAATGCTCAAGTGGCCTGCAACGTCTTTTTTTGATCGACAGTTTACGTGACACATTTCCACTCGGGTGGAAATTGGTGACACTGGGGAATTCAATCCAACACATTAAGCGACATTGGTCTAGAAAATTTGGACTCCAGTCTGAAATGGCAGCCATAGTGGTGAGATGTTAACTACCTCGCCTGTATGCAGAAGGACATGGGTTTGATACCAACCCTGATGCCTGCTGCATATTGAAGTTTGCATGTTCTCCCCGTGGTCACGTGCATTTTTTCTCCCAGGTCCACCGGATTTCCCCTTCCACATTTAGAAACGTGCCTAAGAGCATTTGGCTGCTTTAAGTTTCCACACGATAAGCCACTTTTAGCAATTATTTGTGGCCAGGTTGCTTCTGAGCTATACAGCTCAGTGGGCCTTACCTGGTAAAATAAAAAGTAGAATGTTTAAACTCAAGTCGACAAAAGACATGGAAAAGTGGTGCCGCAAGGTGGGGGGGGGGGGGGGGTTGAGGTGGCAGGGGCTGGGCAGGTAACCAGAATGGGTACGAACGGCCGTGTGAGTAATCAACTCCCGTGTCCAAAAGTTATCCTTGCCTCGTCTCTCAACCAACTCTGGACTCTTACAACAACCCAAGGATGCTGTGCAAACCTAAGAATGATGCCCCCCCCTCCCCCCCCAATTTGAGCCAGTCAACGGTAACTGTTAAAGCTCACCAACCGTACCACTCAGTATGTAACGTCAGCCCATTGCCCTGCCGATTCGATGGTCCCGAGAAGCAAATCCTCATTGGTTGCATTTATGTCTCAGTGGCATTGTCGGTCTCATACACGCAAGTCTTGCGTGGTCAGCCTTGCTTCAAAGGTACACAATAACATAATTTGTATCATCATTACCATCACGTCATGATCTATCGACTGCCGGATGAAGGACCTTCCCACAAGCCGTCGCCATCTCTCGTAATCTTTGCGACGCACAATTCCACCTCTTGTTCCTCCACACGAGCCGATTTCATCACACCATCTCCGTGGCGGATGCCCTTATCGAGCGTGTTATTTTTCCTTGCAGGCCAACGCAAGGTCCACAACCTGCGCGAGTCGCCCCGTAGTCCGTGTGTTTTGTTTCTCTTCCCGTAAAATGTATTTGAATATAATTTGCCGAGACAATAAATAATACATTCTTAGATGGTTATCAGAGCTGGGCAAGTGCAGCGATGGGGTTCAGTGTGCAATGGGAAAAGCTGCGAGCCTCAATTCAGGTTGGCGGTTGACTCAGCCCACCATCCCTCCAGGGAAGATAAAGTAAATACTGCTTCGTGGGGAAGTCAGCAGTGGTTGTCCTATGGATATGCTTGCCTCTGCCATAGCAATGTAAAATGTTCAACGAAGGAGCGAAGAGCTACTCCGAAACCATTTTTCATACGCTAGATGCAGGATTTCATGCATTCATTTTAAGAATAAGAATCCATTTCATATTACTGGAATACTTTTGGTCTCTTTCCAAATTTTAACAAAGAACCCATTCATAAACATCACAGGGCAAGAGCAGTTAACCCTTTAAGAGGCCTTTTCATATTTACACAATGAGCAAGTGCACTATCCTGCAAACAATGCTGTGCGACTAGTGTTGTCACATGACAGTCAAACCAGTATTTATATTCTCAGGTTGAATTTAGCTAGATTTTTATTTAATTACAGAACTCGCTTCAAAGCGAGTTGTCAGAGGCCAACAACTCCTTAAACTTAAACATCTATTTATCACGTAGGCTTTCGCGACCAACATTATTCATAATAAAGGTTTTTGGATTTGATCGCGAAGTATAAATGTGTTGTAATGCTCCACCACCCGACACAGCCAGCAGTTTTTGTCACGTAAACAACGTGCCAATTAGGTACGACTTCAGCCCACCGGTGTGTTGCAGAGTAAAGCCACAATATTTATTTACAAAAAGTCGAGTTTGGATCATGTGCGGCCAAAAACTTGTTTCAAACACAGCAGCTCATCACTGCACCCTCTCAGTTATCTTGACCCGAAGCCAACCAGCTACCTCTTCAAAATAAATAACGAATCAAACGAAAAGTGAGTTATAGTTCCATGTGCAGGGAAAGTTGGTTAACGTGTGAGGTCACAACAACTCTGGTGGCAGTTGTTAGCTTAGTATCAGACACAAATATTATCCTGCCCAATGAAGGTGTTACTTCAAATAAATGTCCCTTTTGTCTCGTTAAAAGCATTACCGACGTGCGTTTAAAACATCAGCTGCTGCTGTATAAGCCGAGCAGAAACTACAGCTCTGGTTACGGTTTTTTTTTACACGGAACTCCCAAAAATAGCAAAACTCCCAAACATCTCAAAAATTCACGACCGCACCACCAAAAAACGATGACATTAAATCGAATGTACGCATTTAAAGACTTCTCCGCATTGCGCAGACACGTGCTTTGGTGTTTTATTTTTGTTTCCTCAAAAATAACCAAGCCGTCACATGACCAATTGAGCCTGGCATTAAGCAGATGAATATCTGCAGCAGAGAGGACAGTTCGAGAGATCTCTGAATTTCGGAGACCTCTTGGAATCCAGGCAATGGAAGTTACTCCATCTTCCCCTGACAAGCCAGAGATTGTGTCGCTTACGATAAGCAATGAGGGCCTTCTGGTGAACTTGGGTGCCTGTGGTTGAGTCGGGGGGGGGGGATGGAGGATGGGTGGAAGGGGGTGAATAGCAGCGCCCCAAGCGAAACTTGAGAAAGGAGACAGCGTTGGGCGGGTGGAGACAGGAGACGAGGAGTGAAGGGAGCGATGGTGGCAGGGGGTGGGATAGACAGATGGAGGGCACTTTTCGCTCGTTTTTTTTACTTTTAAATTTCCAGGCAGTGACAGCGATCTGGCTGGGGCTCACGTTTCATGGGCGGGCGTGCGAGGACATGTCCGTTCGCGCTGGGCTAGCGGCCCACGTGTGCCCACCGCCCACCACAGGCATCAATTCCCTCCCCGCCCCTCCTCCGCCCCCTCTGCCCCCTCTGCTCTCTCTCGTCTCCGTCCAGATGGGTCAGTCTCATGAGATAAGGCTACGGCTGCTTGATCCATATAGCCGAGGCCACAGTTCGACCGACCCTGCAATCATCTCAGGTCTTGGAACCAATGTGTTTCTTGAGGGAGGTTTTTTTTTTCTGGCGTTGAGGGGAATGGGTTGGGAGAGTAATGGGGGAAGTCTATAACATAATCTGGTTGAGGTTGGGGATTAGAGTTAGGGATGATAAGAAGGCCCAGTGGAAAGCCTATGTACTGACAGAACAAAGATGATAGGCGAGAGTTAATTTTTAACCCTTCGTGTTAAGAGAATGGCCAGATCAAGAGGATACCACGAGGATATCTCAGGTGATAGCTGGTGCAAACAATAAGGTGCATACAATAAGAGAATGGCCAGATCAAGAGGATACCACGAGGATATCGCCAGTGATAGCTGGTGCATACAATAAGGTGCATGCAATAAGGTGGCTGCTTCCCCACCCGCCACCCGACGTGCCACCAAGGACAATATTTGTGGTTGGACAATCAAACAGAAAAGTCTTATTCTCAGGGGGTAGAATATGTCCCAACGACATACAGAACCAAATCTAAATGTGATTTTTAAAAAGATGATTCATTACGAAGTCGTTGGTTATGGAGTTGAAACTATCACCCCGCTTTGGCTTGAAACCCAAGTACAATCGCTGGTGGCTTTCACCCTCGATTTAAACGCCGGTTTTAAGCAGAGCCGGCTCTGCGCCCGGATCACCTCTCAAGGTGTTTTTTTTCTTTACCGCTGCCAGGCACAGCGGTGGCGAAATGTTAACGACCTCGCCTGGTATACAGGAGGTCATAGTTTCAATCCTGACCATGATGAATGTATATTTGGAGTTTGCAAGTTTTCTCTCTCCCCGTGGCCGTCTGGATTTCTCTCCAGGTCCTTTGGTTTTTCCCTCCACATTTAGAATAAAAATGCGTTCCGGAGTAATTGGCTGCTGCTATAAATTTTCACGCGATAATCCACTTTGTTGAGCTATAATTTGTGACGGCCAGGTCACTTCTGAATGACAGCTACACAGCTCAGTGGGCCTTACCTGGTAAAATAAGAAATAAAGCCGAGCAACATCAAGGGGTCACACATTTGCAACAGCAACCAAAACAAAGTTTGGAAACCAACAACGATTGGAATGAGTCCGAATATTTCGGAGGAAAGCAAAGAAAGCGCACAAAGCGGGAATTCCAGCACCACAGACAAATAAATCCTGTTGGTGGTGGTGGTTCGCTGGCCGTTGTGCATTGTATTGGGCTGGCAGCCGGAGGAGGTAATAAGCACTAGAGGAAGGTATGGAAATGTTGTTCATATTTTGTTGTTACACGCCCGATCCGGGCACACAGCCACACTTCGAGGGGATCAGGCCTCTGTTTTTTTTATTCACTCTGGATATAAATATTCCTGTTACATACTTCAGTGCCATACACTCGGCAACGTAAGTGTGCTCCAGCCATGCCGACCAGTGTCCACGTGCCACCGCGTTCCAGAAGGAGGCCTCCTCCTGGCAAGGTTAGGCCAGTGTCGCGCAAGATCTGACGAACCCACGAGTCCTTTGGACGGCCGACCGGACGGTGCCGCGATGATGGTCACGATCCACTCCTTGTATGCACGTACGTAGCCAACCGCACGAATCGGAGGTGCGGGGGAAGGACAACAAACCAAGCGCAAAAAGCAGTTCTAAAAAAAAAGAGTTTTCAATCTATATTTAAAAGTGCATCGCTCCAGTGGCTTCCTCATATCGGAAGGAAGAGCAGTCCAGATGGCCGCAGAAGCGTATCTGAAAGCGCGTGATGCGGTGATGGCAAGTCAAAAGCCGCTGCAGCGAGGATGACTGGAGTTCGCGTGATGGTTTATGCTAATTGACGATGTCAGCGAGGTATTGTGGCTCATTTTTGGCAAGCACTTTGTGTGCATGTCGAATTTCTTTCGCGTCGTACGTAGCCAACCGTGATAAATCAAAGGTGCGGATGGATAGCAGCATGGTACGGTGGGCAGGTACGCTGTTCGGGCGAGTTGTCTTCCATTCCTGCAACATGGCAATGAACAGACCGAGACGTCTGGAGAGCAGATGAAGTCAATGACGAGAAGGAAGGACCAGTCCTCGTTGAATCTCTCCTCGTTGCGAAAAAAGGCGAATCGCTCTCACGGCAAGTCAGCCATCACCGACGCACCGAGGGAGATTTCACATTTTGTTAGGTGCCGGTACAGCAGAACTGGCACCATCACGCAATTCTCGTGTATGTGGATCTTGGTGAGATGTGCCGAGATGCCGTTGAGGCCAGATGTTGTGTAAACACCGGATAATCGATGCAGCCAGGCCGATGCTCCAGAGTATGTCGGGCTTGCCACGGACGTCCAATGAGCGGGGCACATGGAGTCCTTGACAACCACGACAGTGTTGGCAATTTGATCCTTCTTTCGTTCTTTTGTCCGGCTGGTGTAGATAGAGAGCAACAACTACAATTTCATAATCAGGTGGTCAAGCCAGAAAACTGCATCAGGAGTAGCGGTGGTGAGATGTTAACTCCTTTCGAAGGGGCATGCAGGAGGTCGTGGGTTAGACCCAGAACCTGATGCCTGTATAGTTGGAGTTTGCGTGTCTCTCTCACCATGGTCACATGGCTCTCTCTCTGGGCCCTCAACTAGGGAGACAAAGGCGGCCGGGTGTGGTGATTGCGACCCACCCCCTCGCGTGCCGTGCCAGCCTTCATAGGTGCTACTAACAGCACTTGACCCAACAGTTTGTTAAGGCTATACGGGAAATCTTTGTCTTTATATTTACGGCAACACGAGTTCAATTCCCACTCGCGACCCATAGCAGTGGCGAATATTTCAAGCAGTCCTGGGCCTCCCCTAGATTGACTTGGCCTCAAATGACTACCTAGTGTGGTGTGTAAACATCATCACTAGGGAGACAAATGTGGCCGGGCATGGTGCTGGCCTTCATCGGTGCTACTCGCTAACAGCATTTGCCACCAACAGTCTGTTAAAGGCTACGTATGCAGAGGGGTTCTTTATCTTCGTCTTGGTACACCTGCTGCCATCCACCCAAGTTGCCCGCTGGTGCCCACTTGGCAGCACGCGCCTCCCTCTCACCCTCCCACACGCACGGCGGCGCCAGGCAGCCCGGGCGCGTCATGACCTTTGATCTCCGAGAGCCGCTTCCCTTTAAAGAGAGTATGCGCGTACTGGGGGCGGTGGTGTGGGGTGGTGTGGGGGGGGTGGAGAGGGATGAGACCGGGCCGGGGGTTGGTTGGTGGGGGTTGGGGGGGATGCTGGACCCTTCTTGTCCGAGAGCTCATTATTTTTAATGCCGCTGCATAATCCGCGCAAGATGAGCTATGGCGAGGAACGCGGTATTTAATTCTCCGCGGTGTGAACGCGGAATTGGGTTCGGACGTGTGTCTTTGTTTAGTTTGGAGGTGGGGGGGGGAATAATGGGTGGGATTTTTTTGGTTTTCTTGTTTGGCCACATGTTGAAATTTCACGCAAAGCTTGAGACATCGTGCCCGTGAGCACATTACCCGGAAGGAGTCTAATCTTGTCACATCTTGGGATGATAAGCACGAGGTTGCGGCGGGAAATATCCATCGCCGTGCAGCAGTTTAAAAAAAGTTTCCTTTGTCTACATTTCATACTTTCACCAACTCGCACTGACCAGCGTGAAGTATGGCCGAATAGCCCTCGCGATGCGCACAGCATAGCAAGGCCCGCATTCAGCAGAGGAGAGCACAATGTACACCTTGGTGCATTGTAGCAAGCGTCACAAATCCGTTGGAAGGACGGGAAAAGTTTATCGCGTCAGTAGAATTGCGCAGGCCGGAGAGTCGTGAATTTTGAACAACACACAGACACGTGCAAAGAGCTCTCGATGATTGTGCACCACGGATCACGAAGCGCAACCACAATGCACTGCTTCAACAACTGCTGCTCGTGATTGCACAAAGGCCGAGTTGCTGGTTACGCATTTGTACCTGTGCAGTCTGTTCTCTTATAACGCCGCGTGTTGCTTTCATAACGCGAATTGGATATAACGCGAGAAATATATCAGGGAACACTTTTTTTATAAAGCGGATGCGTGCAACTATGTTGCGCAAGTAGGAATAAGCGGGCGTACGGCTGCCTCAGTGTAGCATCCGCACATCGCAGGATACTGCTGGATGCTTCTAGATGCTACCCACGTGCCTCAGTCTTTGTTCAGCCTGCGTACGCACCTCACGCGTTCCATAACGCGGTGCCCTTCAGGAACACAACTACCACCGAGCAATACGAGAACAGACTGTATTTGCAAACTGTATTTGCAAACTGTACACGCAGCACTCCGCTCCGTCGTACGCGTGCTATTTGTGCGTGGGCACCAGTACCCCCGATGTACACACAGTATTAACATGATGACGGCAATGATGGGGGGGGGGGGGCAGAACAATGCATGAGCACGCGACACACACGCATCGAATCGCGCGTGTGCAAGGACTGACGTTCCCATCTGCGCACGTTTTATGCGATGGGCCCGACCTCGTTCCTGCAGCCACTAGAGGCGCTGCCAATCACGAGCCGATGCGGGCCGCTAACGCTGCCCGACAATGGAGGCGCGTGGTCGCCAACAAACTTCAGCGGCGCAACGGATTCTTCAATCCGTACGTGCGGAGCTCGCCAACGTTATCCTCGCATATGTATAGGTATTCCACAGGGTACCCTGATTTTTGGCCAAAACACTCGTAAATGAAAGTGGCCAAACTCTTCAATTAAGGGCTGCACTGTGGGCAGCGCGAGGCAGTGCAGAAAAAATACTTTGTTGTACTGTGCCTCTACGCTCCCCAACATCAAAGGACCCACACGAACCAGCGTTGTAAAAGCATGGTCAAATAACGCGGAAGGCGGAGGACTGACAAAGGGATTTCCATCGAAATGTATGTATGTACGTCTGCTGAACTTTTTTCGCACCGTACGTAGCCAATTGTGCTAAAACAGGACGTGTGAGATGGTGTGACGCGATGCGTGTCAAGGAGTCGGCACCGCGGAGACGGAGCGCTGCGTATGGGGGCACAGTGGTTCACACGCACGCTATCGCTATGGTCCCGGCCACCTGGGTTCCGATTCCCAGCCGCCGAGGACATCGTTAGCGAATGGAGCTGGCACGGAGCCTCCCCCTAGGTTAACCAACCCAGCATCAGCGCGCTCCGTAAACATCGCCAACAGAGGAGGCAAAGGTGGCCGGCGTGGCACTGGCCACACTGCCCTCCTCGTGCTCCCTGTCGGCCGTAAATAGGTGCTCGCTGATAGCTCTTGGCCCAACAGTCATTAGGCGAAATGGGATAGCTTTGTAATGTATATCTGCATGTACGAGGGTTTGCTTGCGCGTACATCTCGTGCGCATTCTCTTAAGTGTCGTTGTCTGTTGTGGCCACCCCGCAGCCAAACTATGGCACATTTATCTCAACGTACGCCACATTTATCTCGGGTTTGTTTTGGGAGGACAACTGCCGATTTGGTGCCGCCGATAAATTTGTAGGCGGCTCCGGCATGCGATGTCCCCTTTGCCGCGGCTCCGGCGAGTGTCATGGGATGTCACGGAAGTCACCGGCGGCAATTATCGTCACCAAGCGATAGTGTCACAATAACAACGCCGACGACGTTTAAAAATACACTAACGTGATTAAGTCTTCCTGCAGAAGAATAAAGAAACGTAACCGACGAGACGACGAGCAACGGTGGTGAACGAACCCAGAGTTGAACTTCGTGGGCGTTTGCGTGTTTAGAAGTGCATTTACGGGGAAATGTTGTTATCATCATCATAATCAGGCATGTTCACTCATGCGCGATGAAAGCCTTCCCCCCCCACCAAACCGTCATCCACCTCCTATGCTTTTGCGATGTAACAATCCGCCCAGCACCTGCGCACAAACGGATTTCACCGCTCCCCTCTTCGCCCGAAGCGTTCCACCATTTCGATTTAAAGCTTTCGTGACTGCAGGGATTCATATTCTTGGTTCCTTCGGTGAAGTCACGTAGAAGGGAAATAATACAATAATAAAAATAAAACAATAATAAAAGTTCCCTTCTACGTGACTTTATTTCCCTTCAACGTGACTTTGCCGCCGTCATTCCATTATTATTCTTGACCATCGGCAATCATCCCGGGGACAATTAAGATTTGTATTTATTTTTTATCTCTACTATATGGTTTTTTCCCCAAATGTTCATCTGGGGTGAGCCATTGCGCCGAATAAAAAAATCCCGATGGAAATCTCATGGGCGGTACGACCTTATGATAAACCATTCAGGGGGGGCTTTAATATTTATGCAACAGGTGGGGGGTGGGGGGCACACTTTCCCACACATACACACCGGGATTGACGTTTGTTCCCGTGGCATTCACGGCAATAATTCCATCAAACCCAGAGTTTTACGCAAACGCAGTGCGAAAGCAAAACTCAATGTGTGTGTGTGTGTACCCGCACAGTCGTGGCAACCGCACTCGAGAAAGCAGCGATTCTTTAACTACGAGCGCCCGAAATCTGGATTCACACCAAGGATCTAAGTGGCGCCAACTCGATGTCTCTGACCTCCGAGCTACCCGGCGCCCCCACGCCTCGACACTTATAACTCGGGAGCGTAAAATCGGGCGTAAATGAATCCACTGAACATAATGTAACGGGGGCTCGGGATACACACAACCGCTCGGTTCCAGTTCCCTCCGATGCCTCATCAGTTCCTGAACAAAGCCCCCAGCGCTTGGGACGACATGCCCAACACTACGCACACATGCCCGTACGTACGTGCGTGTATATAGTGCCAAAAAGGGGTTAAACCCCATCCTTATTTTTCATCATTTTTTGACACTGGCAAAAAAAGATCCCGTGGGTACTACGTATGTTGAACATACATACGTACATTAAGGCGACCTGACTGATTAGTGCTGCCGTTCACCCCTCCCCCCCTCACCACCCTGTCACCCCCCCTTCCACCCCTCTTCGTTAATTACCAGGAGCCCCGGCACAATCAACAACTTCGACAATCGGAAAAGTCGCTCGCTCGGCCGGGACGCTCATTTCTGCGGGGCAGGGGGGGGCAGGGGTCAGGGGTCATTGCAATGTGCAGAGTACTCCCGAGTTCCAAAACGCCAGGCAGAACATATTTGGGATTTTTAGTCTCTGGAAACTACAGCCACAGTGGCGGTGGCATTCACCCACTCGCGTGTAAAGCGCCACTTCGCAGGCAGGGGTTGGTGTATCACAAGCAGATTCACTCCGCATCTCCCAAAGCTCTTGGCTGGATATCAAAACCGAGCATCATGCCTTAAAATGTTGCCAATCCTCTGTGACATCATCACACGCGAGACGATGCTAGCACGTGGGTTGTCCGAGGTTCTCCCTGCGTATGTCTGCATTTCTGAAAATTAACTTCGCATCTTCCGTAAGTTCTTGACTCAACATTAAAACTTAAAGTCGTGCTTAAAACTGTTACTGCTACTGCGTCATCCTCATTTAGGAATCTATGGGTCTCCACATGAGTCCATTACTTTCCATTGCAAGTCTGTATCTCTGAATTTCACACCCCCCACCCCCCCCCCCCCCCACCGCGGTATCCTCCGTAGCTCTTTGCATCCCGTAAAATCTTGCCATTCGTCGTCATCGTCGTCGTTGTCCACGCGCACAAAAAAAACCGACAATGATTTGGCACCAAACGTCTTTGGCGCAGCCACTCGTATGGTGCGGGGGGGGGGGGGGTAGGGGGCAAACGAACCCCCAGGCGGTGCCATCGATGCCCCACAATAACCTTGGGAGTGGGATTTGCACCGCCGGCATGCGAAGCTGCACTCGCGTAATCCCCCCCCCCGCCCCATCGCAGCGCCAGAGATGACAGCGGCTTGGAGTTGCGCGAAGAGGAATGATGAATCACAGCGGCAAAATAACATCTGACTTCAGGCCGTAGCAATCCAGGGCTTGCACCACACACACACATGACTCGTCACATGCCGGGGTCATGAGTGCGCCGCTAGAGTCGATTAATCACTGGGGCCGCGGGACGGGTTCCAGAATCAACTTAATGCACATCAGCTGCTCCCTCGCGGAGTAAGCCTCCAACGCTCTCTCCCCATAATTGGTGAATAGAAGTTCAAAGTAGCGTGAGAGGCGGTACTGTGATGGAAGGCCTTCATCCAACAGTGGACTGATCATAGCCAAGGATAATGATGATGATGACGATGGTCTCTGGCCCGTGATATCATTATGGAAAGCATCGGATCTCGGTCGAAAACGAAAGCCAAGCAGGTTTGAGCACGCGTGAGTGCTTGGATGGGAGACTGCCAAGCAAGTTGCCATTGGCCTGCACGGCTAGGTGGTTTGACAGCAGAGAGAGAGAAGGCAGTGAAGCAATATTCTATGCTGTACTTTACTTCTATGCACCCACGTATTTGTTCGCAAACTTCAACCCGTGTGGTTAAAGGCAGTGGAATAAGCCCCATGATGACCTCCGTGGCATGGGAAGGCCGCCATCAAGCACAGTGGCGAGATGTTAACTACCTCGCCTGGTATGCAGGAGGTCATGGGTTCGATCCCGACCCCAACTCCTGTATATTTGGAGTTTGCATGTCTCTGTCTCCCCATGGTCACGTGGATTTTTCTCCGGGTCCTCCGGTTTTTCCCTCAAAATTTGGCAACGTGCAATCAGATTATTTGGCTGCTATAAATTTCCATGCGATGAACCACTTTCATTGAGCGATCATTTGTGACGATAGCCAAGGTCGCTTCTGAAAAAGAGCTACATTAGCTCGGTGGACCTTACCAGGGAAAAATAAAAAATACTTTATGGTTTAGTCTAAGCAGTCGACTGACAAAGATGCTGCACGTGTACACTTGTGCGCTGCGAGCGATCTCGCGCGATGGCCATCGGGCGGTGATGTTTTAAGGTCATGGTGGGGCGATTTTCGCACCGCGCAGCTCAAAGCAACGCAGCGCATGGCGGCGGAGACGTTTGAATAAATGTTTCTGAGAATCGTCTCTTTGTAGTGCGAAAGCACAGATCGCGACGCCGATGGAAGAGGCGGTGACGGACGCGGATTTGGAGATAAACCGGTACGGTACCAAGAGAAGCCAGCACCGCAACATTTTTTTTAAAGTTACTCCCCTCTTTACCGCGGCCACCTTCATTCTTCTTCTCCAACCGCAAAAACGTGACTCATGTAATGTTTGCGGAGACGTTCAGGCCTCAACGAATGCCGAACGCCTGCGGCGTCCCAAACTATTTAGGGCACTTTACATATCCTCGGGCAACAATGAATAGCACATATTCTTGGTTCTTTCGGTAAAGTCATGTTGAAGGGAAACAATAAAATAATAAAATATATACAAAACAATCAAATATATTTAATCATTTTATTGTTTCCCTTCAACGTGACTTTACCGAAAGAACCAAGAATATGAATCACTGCAGTCACGAAAAGCTTTAAATCAAAAAATGAATAGCACGCCAAAAGACGAATAAGTTGCGCCAAGCGAGCCAGACTTTGGCTGCGAGAGAGAGAGCGAAGATGTCGAGGGGGCTAGGTCTTCACGAAGCCGTGGCCGTGCGTGTCGGGACAGGGAGAAAGCCTTCCGGTAAAGGCCCCCTCGGTGATGTCAATGGACAATAAACTCCCTTTAAAAAATGCTAATCGCGCCGTGCCGTTTTATTTTCAAAACACCGGGGCACCAGCGCCAAGTCAAGTTTACATTCTGAATGCACGCACGCACGCACGCGCACACACAAACACACGAGTGGTGCATTCCTTGCAGCTTAATTGCAGCAGTCAAACTAGATTCAAAACTTTCGTGACTGCAGGAATTACTCTTTGGTTCTTTCGGTAAAGTCACATAGAAAATAAAATCTATTTCAATCTGAAATGAGTTTTTACGTAAGCTGCTTTATTTACTTAAACAACCACACTGTGAACTTCCCGGTGCAATAAGCATTGGCCAATTATTGCTGGCCAATAAGCCCTGGCCGGACCATTCTGCGGTTTCCCTATCCCTGGTTTTAAGTCCAGGTTCAAAACCTCTACCGCTTCTTCTGCCTATGGCTGACGTTTGATGGCATCCCCATCACGCACAACGTCCAACTTTTTGCACATCTTCTCGACACCAGCTTTGTGTGTTGCACAGTTTACAAAAAATATTCACAGGCTCTTGTGCAGTAAATCTACATTTAAAATGAACGACTGTGGAAAATAATTGCGAAAATATAATGTTCATCGTGTGCAAAGCTTGTAGACATGACGAACGACAGCGGCAGTCAGAGGAGGCAACACGCTCAATGTCATCGTTCGATGTCCAGCGCAGAAATGAGGCTTTGATTTATTTTTTTATTTCACCAGGTAAGACCCAATGACCTATTATGGCTCTTTTTTAGAAGTGACCTGGCCACAAATGATAGCTCAACGAAGTGGCTTATCGCGTGGAAATTCAAAGCAACCAAATACTCGAAACACATGTTTCAAAATGGAGAGAAACACCAGAGGGGACCCGGAGAAAAATCTTTGCCACCACCGGGAGAACATGCAAACTCCAAATATTGAAGCGTCAGGGTCAGGATGGAACCCACGACCTCCTGTATACCAGAAAAGGTAGTTGACGTCTCGCGACCGTGGCACCCCCAAATGAGCTCGTGTGAGAGAGCCAGACGGATTGTAACCGTGACAGTTGGCAATGGCTTGGGGAGACCTTCAGTCGGCAGCGGACAGATCATGGCTGATGACAACAACGATAATGATGACGACGACAACAACGATGGCACAGCCTGTGCCAATGCAGGTGGCTTTAGAAAATACGTTAACGAAACTATCAAAGCTGCATTGATTTACGCCGGACCTACGGCATCTTGTTTTGTTGACCGTGGACGTGAATCTGTACCAACGTACCCACACCGACATCCAACAGTGAAGGGCATGTGGCATGGTTTACGGCAACGCACAACATGTGCCATTAAAATCGCATGTTTTAGTGGCAGTCATTCTAAATGCTACCGCCACATTGCAGCCCTTAGAAGGGTTCTTTTAAAAAGCCGCTTAAAAAAGATTAAGATAACGTTATCAGCAAACAAAAATGGCTGGCCCACCAGAGGTCCCTTGGAATGGATCTCACAAATAGTTATGTTTTATCCGCTTCCGGAGACCGTGATAATTCTTAAGAGGCACCTCTTTCTCACGACATGACACAGAAAATTACACGGCAAAATCATGCAGGCAAAATTATGCAAACAAAATTGTGCACAGAGCAACAATCATTGCCCCTGCTGGCAGACAAATGCTCTGGGTCACTCTCGTAAACAAGGCTGATGCTGGTCTCCTAAGAGTTCTCACCCGGTTAAACAAAAAAAACGTGAAACTCGAAACTATCACAGGGCTCAGAGCTTCTTAAGTCTCCGAGATGCGACGAGATTTGGTCATAGGCACCAATAGACCAATTGAGCAATTGCCCTATAAGAAGCCCCTTATAAAGCCCACCCTTTCAATACAATAAAAAAAAACCCAAACACTTCTCCAACGCTCAACATTGCCCACAACGTGACATTCATGCAACCAGTCATTCGTACCAGAAAGCAGTCATTCCACACAGGGTCAAATGGAAATTGACGATGTTAAATCGGGGGACGGCTGGGTGGTCTAACCGACCGGCAGAAATATCGCGGCGATCAAAAATGTGTCATTTTTTCGCAAACATCCGTCACATCAATTAGTGCCAGCTGCCCAATAATAATGACGCAGCAAGGATTACGGCCAGGGCACCCGCGTGGTCCCGCTTACGGAGCGAACGTGTGAGAGACCCCACGACACCGCAACACTGGTCTGACTGCCCAAATCCCCTGCTTGATAATTACCCACGCAAATAAATATGTCCTTTTTTTTTAACCAGCACTTGTATTACAGACACCTATTCACCTTCTTTGGAAAATAGATTATTTCAATCGGCTCTCACTGGTGTGCTGATGACGTAGGTCAAAACATCACAAGATAAAAAAAAAATAAACATTGGTTGCATAAAGCATGAGCATTTACCCTTTAGAAAGCCCTCTCAAGTCGCCCTTTAAACGAAAATGTAAAAAATACATACTTTCCAGCTCTCTACAGTGTCCAGAATACCAATGTTGTGACGTTCTAAGACTCGGGAGGCTGGATGGGAGGGGGTTGGGGGTATTGGGAACAGTGGTGCAGCGGTTAGAGCACTGCACTGTGAACCCGGCAAACTGAGACAGATTCCCTTCGCCGACCCACTGTGAACAACACGGTGAAAGATGCTCAAACGAAACCCCACGATCAACAGAGTCGGAACGCCTTCCTCCAGCATCTGAGTGACAAAGGGGCCTTAAATTAGCGCGATTTTATTATTTAGCAGGCGAAGAAACTACGACAAAACCTACGGCCAATTCACCAGGGAGTGTAACCGAGCAACAGGGGCCAGTCTCATACTGGGATGGAGGAATCAATAAGTAAAGTGCACGGAAATAAACTAAACTAGACAATTTTTTTTTAATTTGACCAGGTAAGGCCCCCTTCTCTGAGCTACACCACTGTTTTTCAGAAGTGACCTGGCCACAGATGATAGCTCAACGAAGTGGCTTATGATGTGGAAATTTACAGCAGCCAAATCCTCAAAAGCGCACGTTTTCTAAATGTGGAGGGAAAAACCGGAGGACCCGGAGAGAAATCCACACGACCACGGGAAGATCATGCAAACTCCAAATATACAGGGTTGATGGGAGTAACGACGGACGGGTCCCCACGGTGTCGGAATGCCTGCTTCAGGGCAACGGTGGCCTGCAAGCCGTATTTAAACATCAACAGTTGTTCGCAGCTCAACACTTTGCAGCGCCAAAACTCAACCGACGGGCTCCGGGGTCGTTGGCTTGGGGGCACGAGGTCGGGGTTAGCAATGTGCCCCATCCCCCCCCCTAACAGATGTCGAAATGTGAATACAGCCAGCCAGCTAGCCAGCATCCAACAAACTGATACGGCAAGACAATAAACGACATACAGCGAGGGAAAAAAGTTTTTGATCCCCTGCTGATTTTGTACATTTTCCCACTGACAAAGAAATGATCAGTCTATAATTTTAATGGTAGGTTTATTTGAACAGTGAGAGATAGAATAACAACAACAAAAATCCATAAAAACGCATGTCAAAAATGTTATAAATTGATTTGCATTTTAATGAGGGAAATAAGTATTTGACTCCTCTGCAAACATGACTTAGTACTTGGTGGCAAAACCCTTGTTGTCAATCACAGAGGTCAGACGTTTCTTGTAGTTGGCCACCAGGTTTGCACACATCTCAGGAGGGATTTTGTCCCACTCCTCTTTGCAAGTCATTAAGGTTTCGAGGCTGACGTTTGGCAACTCGAACCTTCAGCTCCCTCCACAGATTTTCTATGGGATTAAGGTCTGGAGACTGGCTAGGCCACTCCAGGACCTTATTGTGCTTCTTCTTGAGCCACTCCTTTGTTGCCTTGGCCGTGTGTTTTGGGTCATTGTCATGCTGGAATACCCATCCACGACCCACTTTTCAATGTCCTGGCTGAGGGAAGGAGGTTCTCACCCAAGATTTGACGGTACATGGCCCCGTCCATCGTCCCTTTGATGCGGTGAAGTTGTCCTGTCCCCTTAGCAGAAAAACACCCCCAAAGCATAATGTTTCCACCTCCATGTTTGACGGTGGGGATGGTGTTCTTGGGGTCATAGGCAGCATTCCTCCTCTAAACACGGCGAGTTGAGTTGATGCCAAAGAGCTCCATTTTGGTCTCATCTGACTACAACACTTTCACCCAGTTGTCCTCCGAATCATTCAGAAGTTAATTGGCAAACTTCAGACGGGCATGTATATGTGCTTTCTTGAGCAGGGGGACCTTGCGGGCGCTGCAGGATTTCAGTCCTTCATGGTGTAGTGTGTTACCAATTCTTTTCTTGGTGACTATGGTCCCAGCTGCCTTGAGATCATTGACAAGATCCTCCCGTGTAGTTCTGGGCTGATTCCTCACCGTTCTCATGATCATTGCAACTCCACGAGGTGTGATCTTGCATGGAGCCCTAGGCCAAGGGAGATTGAGAGTTCTTTTGTGTTTCTTCCATTTGCGAAAAATTGCACCAACTGTTGTCACCTTCTCACCAACCTGCTTTGCAATGGTCTTGTAGCCCATTCCAGCATTGTGTAGGTCTACAATCTTGTCCCTGACATCCTTGGAGAGCTCTTTGGTCTTAGCCATGGTGGAGAGTTTGGAATCTGATTGATTGATTGCTTCTGTGGACAGGTGTCTTTTATACAGGTAAGAAGCTGGGATTAGGAGCACTCCCTTTAAGAGTATGCTCCTAATCTCAGCTCATTACCTGTATAAAAGACACCCGGGAGCCAGAAATCTTTCTGATTGAGAGGGGGTCAAATACTTATTTCCCTCATTAAAATGTAAATCAATTTATAACATTTTTGACATGTGTTTTTCTGGATTTTTGTTGTTATTCTGTCTCTCACTGTCCAAATAAACCTACTATTAAAATTATAGACTGATCATTTCTTTGTCAGTGGGCAAACGTACAAAATCAGCAGGGGATCAAATGCTGTTTTCCCTCAACACTGTAAACGTTTGTGCGATTGCTGGCAGAGCTGGCTTCCATAAGGGGAAGTTCAAGCGAGCCTACTTCTTCCACGTTGGTCGAACGTCTCAGAAAGGTGTGACGGGGGATTGCCACACTTTTCCGCCCCACACCAACTGCGGGTGCACCAATACGTACCCAGGACTTCAGAAACTCGCGCCATGGTTTTAACCGCCAGCGTCGGGCGACCGAATTGAACTGGCGACCTTTGGATTGCAAGTCCAGTGTGCTAACCAGTACACGATCGTAAACCATGATGAGTGGGGTGGGGGAGTACCCAAAAGTGGAAAAATCCAAATCGTTAGTTGGAATGGCTTTTCCTGCACGTCTATCGAACTCCATCAATGTCAAACCATGGCAATAACCACAATACGTTCAAATAACCAGTGAAATATAAATGCCTCCCGTCGAGCTATCATGTGGCCAGGTCGCTTCTGAAAAAGAGACAAATAGCTCGGTGGGCTTTACCTGGTAGAATAATAAAAAATATTGTGATTTGCTAACCTCTCCTATCGTGTTTTTGCATTGCTTGTAGTTGTTAACTTTCTGACCCGCCCCGATTGGACATCTGCGGAAAAAGAGCTTCCATATATCATCGGATTCCTTCTGCAGTTTAAGTATATATTCTGTTCCTGAATTTTGCCCAGCCACCCCTGTTGTACAATGCAACACAGCCCGAGTTCACCCGCAGGGCATGTTTCACTTTAAAATTAACTGCCCACCAATTGGTTTCCCTACACGCCTTAAGACTTTTGCACTCAAATTATTTTATACAGCGCTGGTGGTCGGACCGTTCTGCGCACGTTGTCACACGCCACTGTGTTTACTGTGGCACAGGCAACACACCCATTGGGCAACCAATGCACGTGTTCGGTGAGGAACCCGGCTAATCTGTTGTACAATTTTGAATCGGGGCCTAATTACACCCCGGGTTATTGTAAATGGTAGAGAGGATCAATGAGCCAAATAACTGGGTAACGTGAAGTGAAAATATTAAGTTTCAACCTCATCTGCATGAATTGCATTTTAATAAGCTTTCAAAGGACTGCATTTTTGAAATTCGTCTAAATTGGTGGAGCAGCCTAGGAGTTCTTTGGACACAGATACATTACCGAAAGAGCTAAGAATATGAATTACTGCAGTCACGAAAGCTTTAAATCAAAACAGATACATTCCGTTTAGCTTTCTTATTCTTACCCACCCCTACTGGACATCGGTGAAAAATAACTTCATACCTCATCGGATTCCTCCAGTATAAATACATTCTCCGATTCTGATTATTATGGAGATACGGCCAAATTGGTACGGGCATACCATTCCAGTCGGGGAAAAAACCCCATTGTTTTTGTAGTTGAATAACTTCAATACGATTGTCAATTCTGTGCCAGCCAATGACACAAAGTAGTGAAACTTTGTTTTAATATTTCTTACGGTTTTTTTCTTCCCCCCCCCCTCGAGTGGAAACTTAACATTTTCTTTTTAAACTAAAAACAAGATTTCATTTGAAATACAACGTCCAGTGGAATATTCAGATATTGTTTCAACGTCTCTCCGTGCAGTGCTTATGCATCCATATACGCTTCGGAATGGTCACAATGCCTTGATACTGGCATATTGCTACATGTCCGCCAAAGCATCGCTTATTTAAATTCGACAAACAAGAAGCCTGGACAGCGTGGAAGAGCAGGCCCAATACCCTCTGGGAGGGGTTCTCGTGAGCTCCTTTTTAGTAGCAGTGGCCTTTCTCCCAGCAGTGGAATAAGCAAGCGATTGCGGGGCTGCACCTTTACCCAGAATACAACAAGTGCCACTCCTGGATACATTCTTCACATGGCACGGGCAGTGTAAAATACCACAAATCACACTGTTGAGACTGCTATTGCAAATCGCGGGTCACTTCATACGTGCAAGCACAATTGTTCGAGCACACCAAAGCTTCGAATGCCCCGTGCAATAGTACGCGTAAAGTACGCAGGAGCACATTCCGCACGACGCTCTACGTGATACCACGATTCCCAGAGCGCCACGGTGGCGAGATGTTAACTATCTCTCCTGGTATACAGAAGGGCATGGCTTCGATCCTGACCCCGACGCCTATATATTTGGAGTTTGCGTGTCTCTCTCTCCCCCCCCGTGGTTGCGTGGATTTTCCTCCGGGTCCTCCGGTTTTCCCTCGAGATTTAGAATCAACATCACGCGTTGAGGAATTTACCTGCTATAAGTTTCCACGTGATAAGCCACTTTGTTGAGCTATCATTGGCGATAGCCAGGTCGCTTCTCAACATGAGCTATACAGCTCAGTGGGTCTTGCCTGATGGTAAAATAAATAAAAAAGAGAGTGAGAGAGAACGCAAAGTTCCTAGTGAGCGTACATTTCAACAAAATGAATCAGCCCCTTGCGCAAGAATACTTTTCTTGACATATTTTTTTGTCCCGACAGCGTGTTTCTGTCGCAGGCTAGCGTGAAGGAAAATAGCTGCGCATGCGTGTACGCACGCCTTAAACCACGTGCATGCGTGCGAGTGCTGTGGAGGGCGAAGGGGGGACAGCGATGGCGGTGCTTACTAAACTACGGTGCAATTGGCAAACGTGTGCGATTACCGCACCGCCCGCCCGCACCGGGGTCAGCGGAATGCGGTATCTGAACCTGTTCAAGGCGTCCCCCCCCACCCAGCCCACCCCCCCCCCTCCCCTTGGTTGACTCAGCCTTAAATAACCACCTGAATGCGGTGGTGTAAAAACATCGGCATTGGTTAGACTGACGCAACGCCGGCAAAAGCAATGGTCCCAACGGGGCACCCGCCGACTAAAGATTTCCCACAAAAGTCCGTGAGGCTACAAAGCGAGAGGATCTCTGCATTTGCTTGGGCGTAAAGGAGAGGGCCGGGCAACGCCCGCAGCAGTAGCAGCAGCATGGTTGGCATGGATCCCTCGTGCAAACGATGAAATGGTGGTGGGCCCCAGTCAAATTTCTGCCCCCACCCCATCTGCCATCGCACCACCTGCACTCTTAAACACTTGGCACTGCCTCCAATGCTAAGCAACTAGCCAAGCAGCCACTGGTACAAGTCCTACCCATAACACACTCACCTATCTTTGAGCATTCGGCCTACCCCTGACATTTATCGACCAGCCACTATGAGTAGCCCTACTCTGTAACGCACTAGCCTGTCGGCCACTAGCAAGCACTGAACCTAAATCTAGATCGAACCACCGAGCCAACCAGTTTCCAGCACAAGCCAACTCCTAAACAGTGGCAGTGTGGGTAGAGCATGGGCATCGGTGCAAGGAATAAAAATGAGCCCACGAGTCCAATTCTCCTTCCTCTTCTTCATGGCTTGCCACCTGTGCCCCCTCCAGCCCGTAGGGGGGCCTCGGTGCGATTGCACCGCCTGCTCAGCCGACGGCTAACGTCGCTGGCGGGCTTGTTGGGCCTGCGGGCCTTGGTTCGCGACTCACGTCTTGAGGGTGCCGGACGTCATGAGCTCCGTGACGAGCACGATGTACTTCCTGCCCTTGACGGTCGCCTCCCACGAGTCGTAGAAGCGCACGATGTTGGGGTGCTGGAGGCCCTTGAGCATCTCGGCCTCCTCCTTGAAGCGCTGCCGCTCTGCCTTGGTCAGCTTGCGGTCCTGTCGCCGTCGTCACCGCAGCAATCACGAGCGGCGGCGGAGAGGAAGGGAGAGAGGGCGAGCAAGGAGGGGACAAGCGGGGTGGACGAAGGAGGGAAAGGTCGGGGACACAAAACCGAGGGTGAGCGACATTGCTCCACGACCGATCGGTGGGGATGACGTGTGACAGTAGCGGGCGGTCCGTCAGCCCCGTAGTGTGACCTTGGTGTGATGGAGGCAGCAAACAAAAGTTCAGGGGAGGGGGGTCAGTGGTGGGATGACGACGACCACAGTAAATATTACAACAAACTTTAAACAAATGTGAAAAGGTAAACAGTACCGATAAGATCTGATTTTGTCCATCATGCATTCTGTTCCGTTTCCACCCCCCCCCCCATATATACAAGGAAAGGCTGTGACGGACATCAGTTATTTGCACAAATTTGCGTTTTCCCAGACTCCTCCAACTCCCGCATACAATTTGTATATCGAACGCCTCGACTGTGAGAAGTTAGAAGAGCTTTCAGCTACAACCCCCAGCCAATGCTTCGGAGCAATGATCCATTTGTAGATACCCCTCTGCAATAATCCACTTTATTATCCACAGCCTCTGCACGTCCTCCACCAATCACAATACACTTATTAGAGCCATCACTCGGAATAAATAACATTTATCTATCCGAAAGAGGGTCGTGAGACGTGGGCGGGGGGGTATCCATTCACGGATCACCCCGTATATTTGTGAAATAAGACGACTCGACACGGGGGCGTAGCAGCGGTCAGCGCAACTGTGCCGCAAACCAGCTGGCCACAGGAGCCGTATCCCCAAGCAGCGTCGTTGTGGTGCGGTCAAACGACTCCCGTGAGCGACACAGTGTGGGGGGGGGGGGGGAGGCCTTCATCCAGGAGCGGACGCACAAGAGGGCAATAATAATATTAAATAATTATTATTTTTAAGCATATCAGAATATTTATATGAACTGAAAGAATCCGATGAGCTATCAAATATTTTTCACAGATCAGGGCACGGGGTCAGAACGGTACAATAGGAAACAATACAAAAACTCTATAGAAGTACAAAGTTTAGGAAACATAAGCAAATCACCCAAAAAAAATTATTTTATTTTACCAGCCAAATCGTCCCGAGCTACTAGCTTCTTTTTCAGAAACAATCTGGCCATAAATGACAGCTCAATGAAGCGGCTTATCACGTTTACATGTGACCGCATCTCAAGGTTGCTTTACAAAATGAAGAACGTGCCCAGAGATAAACGAAGAACAAAAAATAGTTTTTTTTTTACGGAAGGGAGGGGAAGTCGGGCATGATGATACTGCAGGGCAGAGCGAAACTTGAGATTCAGTTTGGTGAAGGTTAGATGAACGATGCTTCATTAGAGTGGAAAACAAGACAGTCAGCCAAAAGCAAAGACAAACGTCTTGAGTCTGGACTTGAATAGGGGGAAGGACGTGGGGAGAAGATGGTCAGGGGTGGAAGAATTCCAAACAATGGGGGCTTCAGCAAAACGGGGGGGGGGGGGGGGGGGATTACCTATTCGGTTAAATAATCTCATTGAACAACAATGTTTAGTGGGAATGACACATCGGCACACCTTACAACAGGAAGGAATTGCTCAACCTGACATAAAGGTACGAAAAGAACAAACTACCGTGACTAACACTGCAATTCAAAACAATTCAGAATTATTTCACAGGGACGTGCACAAATCGCCTTCTGCTGCGAGTGACTTCACCAGCAATCTCCGGAACGTGCCCCTGGAAGGAGCAAAACGATCTGAGAGAATAACTCTCCTTATATTTTTCGACAATTCGTACTAAAAAAGCACGCAAAGAGACTCTATGCGATCCTTACAAATTCGACGTGCTTTTTACAAAACTGCAAATGCTCCACGTTATTATTACCATTGTGGTTTGGGGGCTAAGAGCAAATGAGCCAGGGGGTATTTCGTTTTTCTTTCTATACAGCATGTGCTTTCCTTCCAATACCACCATGCCAAAGCCACCTTAAAGTTTTAATTGTCTGCTCATAATACATGATTTGTTATGATTTTTCTGCGCCTGTGGGCACGTTCCAGGATTTGGCCACAGCTGAGCCAACGTCTTCATTGAATTCACGTGAATAACATTAACCACAACACTTTCGGTCAAAATGCAAACAAAAAGACAACACTGATAATGTGTGCACTGTCCTTGAAATTCATTGGTCCACACCCGGGACAGCTTTTCTTAGAGCCCAGTCTCACATGGTGTTGGACCAGATGACGCCAAAAGGCGTACAACTCAAAGACAACAACGCACCATCAGAAGTATTGAGAGCCCGGGGTAAGCTTTTACATTAGGACGTCTCAATGTGAATAACATTCTTAAAAGGAACATGTTCACAACCTATTACTGTCTACAGTTATCACCGGCAATATTCAACCACTGTGCATAGAAGTTAAAGGGTAGAGCGGCGGGTGCAATGGTTAGTAATACACTTCGCTATGAACCCCTTGACCTACGTTCGATTCCCGAATTGGTCGAGTCTCCCCACCCAGACTTCACCAAACACGGCAACTGACCAGCGTGGTGAAGTATGGTCAAGCAACCCACAACACCGACGAGGCGTGCCAGAGGAATTCATCCAGCAGGTTGAGAAAACATGAACATTACATAGGGACAACAGAAAAATACATAAAACACACATTGGAACTGCACTGAAGTGGTGTCAACCTTCATCAACGTAATGGCCAATTTAGCTGCCAAACTAAGACATCCAATGATGAATTCTTAGACTAAGCCAAGGGGAAGCGTGAAATAAATCAATGTGTTGCTGTTTACCTAAAGCCTTCTCCCACATTTTGTATCGCAAAGCGTCACGGGTACTGCTGCAGCAAGAAGAGCGCCACGTTGAAAGCAAACTGTGGTGTTTAATTTGTTTTATTTTATTATTTCCCTTCTACGTGACTTTACCGAAAGAACCAAGAAGAAGAAACTGTAGTGTATTAAACACTTTAAAAAGCCTCGTGGAATAATCTTCCAATCCCATTTTTTTACTTTCTTAGTCCCCTCCCCCAACCCCCAAAGCACTTCCTGCCACGGCCGGTTGGGTGGGTGGGTGTTTAACAATGAAGGGGGCCGGGCGTTTAACAATCAGGGGGACAAACGGCGGCCGATGTCTTGAGAGCAACAGGAGACACCTTATCAACCAGACACATTCCGATGTTGCGGCTGGCGGGCGGGCTGGCGGGCGGGCTGGCGGGCGGGCTTGGCCCAGCCCTTCCAAGGAGACCATTTACTAGAGTCCAGAGGAGGCCCCGTGGTGTCGGTGCGGCTATAAAACCACGCTGCCCGAGGAAGCGACCACGAGAAACATAAATGTTTATTGGCATGGCCCAGTAAATGTGGTGCTAATTATGACAACGGCAGGACACCTAAGCCCACATTTTGTCACTGAATGGGCCCCCCCCCTTCGACCCCACTCTGTATATACCCCCCCCAAACCCCCCGAGTTTGCATGCCATGGGCGCAATGTTATCGTCTTGACCTACGAGTGTCTAACGAGGAGGATGGGAGTGTGCCTGGTGACATAAGCCAGAGCCTGGTGAAGATGTGACCGCACTTGTTGCGCGCTCTATTACGAAGGAGTATAATGACACGTCGAACCATCGAACAATGTCTTTATGAAGCTCACTATACGTGCACCACGGCAGAGAAGATTCGAAAGGCGTTCCACGTAACGGCTTCTCAAGGCCCATATAGCCACTGGAGGTGGCTTCATTTGCCACTAGGGTGAAAAGAAAAAACTGAGAGTTTATAGTTCTCAAGTGTAACGCGCCGATTGGTCTCATCCCGGTCAGCAATTACTGCGCAAAACAACATTTAGTTGTGCACTTGATTTGGTAAAATATCAGCTTTGATACGTAAAAAAGACATTAAGGAATCCACAGTCACGTGATAAACTCGGTCATAGCAGAGCTTGTGGGAAGAAAGTGCCCCCGCCCCGCCCGCACCGCTGTGTAAAGGATAACAAGGCCACTTGAATGATTAAGTCCAGCGGAAACATCTCTTCTGCAGTTGTTTGACAAACAGAACACACTACCCTGTGACCGGTCTCGAATGGACACCTCTTATCTCACGGCACCACAGTGCAGACAGCACAACCGAATACCAATAACACGTTTTTAGAAGAAAAAAAAAACCCCACCAGACACTTGATTTTTAAATCAAAGTGCGATCCCGAATCGTTACGGTTCATCGAATCGCTGGCGGCGGGGGGGGGGGATAATTAATTATTGGCAAATTTCACGAGGGCGAAAAAATTGTGGCAGGCCGTCTCACTCTATCATGGAAAGTGACAAATGCATGCAGGCAGCGCATGCCACTAACATAAAAAAAAAATTCCTTCCGTAAAAATATAGGTCATAAAAACGCAAGCATTATTAAACTCGAACCCTCAAAAGTAAACTAAGGCAAATAAAAAAAAATCATGCCGTTTTTGAACATGCATTCGACAGTGCTTCTAAGGAACTGTCGAATATATACGGTTTTTTTTAAAAACAGGATCCCGCAAAATGCAAAAAAGTCTCGGAAACGACGGTTATGGTAGTAGATGGACGTTCTCATCCAGACATACGGAGCCACGGGCAAGCTACAGTTCGCGACTTCAATTAAATATGGGCCCGCGAGGCCAAATCGCTTTGAAATGGCCCCGAAACGATATTAATCCACCTGTGCACGCATCTTAGCCACGTTGAATAGGGCGCTCGAAGAGAATGTTTTTGACCTGGCAACTCTGTGCACGTTCATTGACCGATCTTTCAGGTTAGCTCCGAGCGCAGAGTCAAACGCGTAGGGGTTCCTCGCGTGACCAAAGTTTTTTTTGCGTCAAATAACACAAAGCCGCATGAACATTCCATTTGAAAAGCGGCACTCGGTAAAAACAAAAAAAGGTTCCCCAAACCCAACAATGTCCCATCCATTGCTGCCGCTGGGAAAACGCTGATGCGGCCAGAGCAGAAATGAAGTGCGCTTTTGCGGAGCATCTCGCAAGGGGCGTTTCTAACGCCGCGCTGTACGCCCGCTACTCAGCGCCGCCGTGTTTCGAGGGCGGTGGAACAAAGCAGCAGCCTCGTGTGGCCCTAACCAAGGATCTGGTTTCGAGCGGGGTGGCACGCGCGAGCCGCACGATTGTGGATAAAAGGTGCCCGCGTACGTGACACTCGTGTTGGCATAAGACGTTCCGCTTTTTTTTTTACGTTTGGCTACGCGCCGAACGGCAAGCGCCGGAGGTGTCACCAGGTAGGGGCCATCGAGCTTTCGAGCTCTTTTTCAGAAGTGACTTGGCCACAAATTATAGCTCAACGAAGTGGCATATAGCACGCGTAAATTTATAGCAGCCAAATACTCTAAACTCATGTTTCTGAACGAGGGAAAAAAACAGAGGCCCACAAGACCACGGGGAGAACATGCAAACTCAAAATGTACAGGCGTCAGGGTCGGGATCGAACCCACGACCTCCTGCATACCAGGCGAGGTAGTTAACATCTCGGCACCGTGGTCGTGACGCGTGGGACATGCGGCTCATTTGCGGCATGAGCCACCGACAGCCAGGACGAGAGGCGTCGATGCAAATTCTGTTTCCTCCACGAGCCTCCCGTAGAAACAGGGCAAGCAGGGAAAGCAGGATTGCATTTCTGGTCGACTCAAAAAATACACACACATTTCTAGTCCGTTTTGGCTGCAGTTGTTTTTTTCAAAACACGTGCCAATACACTAAAAATGGTAACCGAGTCTTTTCCAAAAATGAATAAACCTATAGCTATTACATTATGAATAATTGACGAATGTCCTTCATTGAACGAGGCGATGGCGCACCGAGATTGTTTTTCTATTTTTTGGGGTAACGGAGACCTGGAGGTTATTACTGTAATGATTAATTCATTTGATATACAGTTTGAAAAGGGGATGATAATTGCGTATGAGATCTGAGCGGAGCCTGGCTTGCATTACTTAGCAACAAAAATTGGTATAAGATAAAACACACTAAATACGTTATATAGACACACCAAAAAGATAAGCCTGAAACAAATCTAGACTAAAAACTGTTTAACACGTCTTCTCTTTAGCAAACAATTTCTGCTAAACCTCACCACAAATAAGACAAGGCTATGTTTCGAAAATCATTGACGTAATGAGAGCAGCAAATACTGCTCTCGTATCCGACAGTTGGCAAGTATGACGCTACGGCTTTTCCACAAAGAGACTGTTTGCTTGTTTTATTATTTCAATGTTCAAGGCTACCCCTCCCAATAAAATGGAGAAATGCTTCGGAGAGGCCGGTTTTTCTCCACTCTGGGAGAAAAAATAAAAATAAAGGGCCCTCTGCATGAACCACATGTGGCACAGCTGAAAAAAACTGCACATGTTCGAATAGCCCAGGGCCTTCGGGGGCAAACAAAATACAGAACTTCTTTGTTGTTCTTGTGAAATCGGGGGGGGGGGGGGGAGAAACTATTAATAATAATGTTACAGAAGGTGGCTGGCGGCGGAGGGGTGAGGGGAGAATAAAAATAAAATACGAATTTAAAATGTTTAAAAGGTTTCTCTGCGAGGGGCCTCGGATGGATCAGAGTGGAGCTCAAACAGGACGCAGGGAAGCACTCTGAAAGTACAAAAAGTGACGTAAAAATATAACGTCTTCCTCAAAAGAGCATCGAGGCATTACTCATCTCCCATTTTCAGCCCTGAGCAGTAGCAATTCCACATTCCGATGGCGAGGATAAGCGAATGCATAGGACCAACGGCTCGATAAAAAAATGGCCAAGTGAAATTTCTTAGGAGCAGGACCGGGCATGAAGATGTCTGACTTACCGCCTTTGGCGACCACCACGTTTAGTAGGCATCGACAAAGCATCGATTCTTCACTTACAACAGAATCGTCAGATCACGACATGTCAAATTGTGCGGGCGAGATTCTAAATGTTTTTTTTCTATTTGTATATATATACACGTTGCCAGGCTGTGGCACTGGCACATGGTTGGCGCGCTGTGTTATGAAGGTGGAGGTCTGAGTTTGTATAAGCTGTCCGCAGAACCAACCCCTTACCAGGATGGTGAAGTAAACTAAACTGTAAAAACTATTTTTTTTTATCTTACCAGGTAAGGCCCAATGAGCTATACTGTATATCTATTTTTCAGAAGTGACCCGGCTATTACAAATGATGGCTCAACGAAGCGGATTATCACGTGGAAATTTATATCAGCCAAATACTACATTGATTCTAAATGTGAAGGGGGAAAAACTGGAGGACCCGTAGAAAAATCCACACGACCACGGGGAGAGAGACATGGATACTCTAAATATACAGGCATCAGTCTGGGTCAAGATAGAATCCACGACCTCCTGTATACCAGGTTAGGTAGTTAACATCATCACCGTGGCACCCAAGTATGGTCAAACCCCTAAAGACCGACACCATGCGTGGGAAGCAGTTGAATGACAAAACGCGAAAATTATGACGGTACTACAAACTGTATACAAAGGGTTCACGTCACGTCTGCAAACACTGGAAGCGGCTACATTCCCCCCCCCCCATCATAAAAAAACTAATCGATTCTTGAAATTGAATCGTGATCCCCAAATCACGACATCTCATTGAACCACGAAGGAAGGCGATGCTTCTCATTACCTGCACAACTGTTCACACGAAAACACACACTTTGAGCTCAGTTATTCGCAAGAGCCGACAGCCGAAGCACACATCAAATTTACAATTTAATTATTTGGTGTGAATGGTCGAGTGGAACGCGCAGGAGAGAGTGCCACTCAGGAGCGAGCAGAGCATTAATTAAGAGCAGAGGGCATTCATTAGCGGCAGAAGGCATTCATTTCAAGAAATGCGATGGCCTGTGGATGAGCACAAAAGGCCACCCTGCCAAAAAAAAGATTTAAAATAACTAACCTCTGTGCCGACTGTAACAGCAACGTTACTTTTTAACTTCTACATGTGAAATGCAACTATAAAGGGGGGGAAACATTACAACTGTAGACGTGGCATGTTAGCTCAAGGGGTCAAGAGTGTTGAGGCGGCACCGCTGAGATCGTGGATTCGAATCCAGGCAGTCGTCCACGATTATCAAGTTAATAGTCCTGGCCAGGTCACCAATCACCGCACGGACACACAACAAAAAATGTAATGTTACATTTGGTTCTGCACTTAATTTCGGCTAAATTACAGGTTTGGAAAGTACAAATATTGGTTCGACCGACATGTGATGAACACTACTGTCAGTGGCGGAATGGGTCAAAAAAAAAAATCTTTTCCCTACTATGTGGATCAGAGGTCACGTAAAGACTTCTCAGAAGTAGCTCTGTGGCATCCACTTGCATGGGCCGTTCTTGAACACAAAGGGTTGCACTGCTATACGAGAGATCCGATTTGACTCTTCGTCATCATGAGATATCGCCAAGTGCGCAATCCTGCTAAAAACCTAGACAGAAGAGAAAAAAATAACAATAAAAACACCTCTCAAACTATTTACGGCGTCAAAAACGCATCTTTCACATCGCGGCGGGGGGGGGGGGGGGGGTCCAACGACAAACCGAATATAATCCACGCCAGGCATGAATACTGCAAGTGGTTTCACAACCGCCGGGCGGTTGCAGCGTGCCCGAGAGATGGGATGCAGATTCTGCCCAAAGAACCGCCGAGCACAGCAAGCTCCACAGCAATGCCAGCGCGTTCCAACGCAATGCCAGCGCGTTCCAACGCCATCGCCCGACAAGCGATCACCGCCCGATGGGGTGAATGCTGCCCCCCCCCCCCAGCCACCTCCCCCGAACGGACGTGCGCACCGGCCCATCTCACTGCGCTCAATTCGTCTACAACCAAGTTTTCAAAGCGTTTACGCATTAGCTCTGTCCGTCCATACGTAGCGTAATGGAATGAGGGAGGGGACTTTACCCTATTGTTATTTGGGATTTGCCCCTTTTGAAAAGGTTGCCCAACACTTGCAGATAAATCCCAGTTTAAAGCAAGGGCCATTTGGAGCTATGCAAAGGTACTTTGTAATTCTCCCCAACAGCTACCCATTGGCTTCCGTGGCTGCAAATTAACTACTTGCAGGGACAAAAACACGTCGGACAGCATTACATAATCATTGACTATGCACAATTCATCCTAATTCGTAGTTGGTCCCAATTTTATTTTAGTTGTGCCATCACGTAACTACATCCGAGATCTCAGGTGGCCTTTTTTATCTGCACAATAGGGGGGGCGGTTACACTTCCCCATGTGCCCTGCTGCAAAACACACATCTTTTGTACGTTTAACTCAGTTTTCCCATTCAGTGAAAAACTGAATTGAATGCGATGGCTTTTGGGGTGCAGTAACTGACGGGCTGCACCGAGACCATAGAGTCGCGACACTTGAAAAACCAGGTAAATCACTGGTGACTGAAAGGCAGAATCGAACCCAGAATGTCAGTCAGCGTTGCCAGCTTGCTATGTCTGACCACCCCTCCCAGACACCCAGACGCCTCCTGCTCCATGAATTTCCTAAGCGACAGCTAAAACACAAGGTTAATAGGTGCCAACCGGGCAGTCACATAAGCAGTAGTTGTCCCACTGCAGGAGTGCCCTATCTAATACAAACATTGACAAACTATAACCTTTACTGATGTATTATTTATCTACCCCAATTCAGAGCTTTTTCAGACTTGTATTAAGAGAACAATGCAAGTGATACTGAGCTGCAGTATTGTGTAACCCTTATTAGGTTTGGGTCACCATTGTGTCTGCACAAACCCATCCTCGGAGCTTATTCTACCAAGATAAACTCTGTGGTGTCGCTCTCCAATGTGCTCCTGGGTTATAAAGCACGTCATCAAGCGTGCTATCTAGCAACTTCGCATAACCGAGAGAGACCACGAGCTGCTACATGCAGTGTAGCGAAAAGTCAGATACGCCGAACAACCCGCTATACAATCAGAAAATGGCACGCCTGAGAAAACCTGCACGGTAAAGCTATGCTGCGTAGTTTATCAGGTAAAATTAAATGTCTAAGACGAGGGGCTTCATTGACTGGTTGGTGCCCATGATGCACAGCAGCTTAAGGAAACTAGCAAATGCTCTGCGTACGCTCGTGCGGTCCAAACAGACACTTTCAACTCCCAACTGTCAAAAAAATAAAAACCGCAATAATCCCAAAAAACATATTTAAATATTTGCCGCAGACGTTGGCTCAATATGCACACAATTAGGCGGCCCTCAGAAAACGGACAATAACTTTGGGTGTGCTTGTGCGAGGCTCTGCAATGTTTTGTTGGAGCGGTATTACAAACGTATACGACTGTTTTGTGACAAACGCGATTGGTGGATTTACCATATCGCATAAACTCAAGCTACAACCGTCTAAAATTAACACCTACTGAAAACCGGAAAAATAAAAAAATACAAAACGCCAGTAAACCAATAAGCCTCCGCTTACACCGCGTGCGTTAAAACTCGACGGGACAGAAACCTAAAATTGTTCGTTTTTCTACGTTGTGCCAGCTCGCTCCATCAGAGCGTCTAGCGAGTTCGCGAGCGACACGTCCAGCTGTAAAAATAACTTGCGCTAAGTGCATGCGTGCGCACACCGGCGGTGGTACAATCGCACACAAATGCCAAATCACTTTAGCAGCACTGCCGTCACGGAACATCCCCGACTGGCGGTGTGAGTCTTCCCCCCCCCCCACCGCCCGCCCTCTGCCATCCAGACGGACGCCAGAGCGCGAACGTCACACCTGCGGGACAGGGGCTTAAACTTTCACCCGGCAGCTTGGAAGACAATACAAGCCGCATCCATCCGCCTCAACAGGAAGCAGCGGCAGGTTATGGCGGTTCCACCAGCCCCGGGGCACGTGCCTCGCGACAAACCTGCAAATCCATCAAATAACCCTTCCCCCGCTTCCGATGACGTACGTAGGTGTACATCAGTTTTTCTTCCGATTCAATTTCCCAGCCCGTACGTGTGCATCATCAAAACCGGAAGGAAAAACTAAAATAAAATAACTTTACCGGTCCCGAGGCTCCTCACAAGGCCATGCGGGAGGGCGCATGGTACAGTTTGGCGCCAGCTATCGTAGAGTGTGGTCGTGTCACTACAGTTCTCTGCGGTGAGTACGATGTCTTTAAAAACAATGGCGATAAGGCTCGCTAAATAAAATTAACGCCGAGCCGCTTGCGCGTTCCGAGATTCGGAGGTGGACGGGACACCCACCCTGCAACTTGCAGATGTCTCAGAGCGGGAAAGGGTTAACCGTCGCAAAGCACGATCCTGGAAAATATGCGACCGATTGCTGAAGTGATACGGTGGAACGGCTATTGAACCCTCGTGCCCCTTTCGCCAGTCGCCAAACAATGCTTTGCGCAAAATCCCGAGGTTGGTTGACAACGCACTGGCGATTTAACAAAAGTCGAGAGTAACTGGTACGAAGATTGGTGCCAGAACTTAAGAGTGAGCCAGGCACGAGCAATTCGGACGCTCCGTTGAGGTCTGTCACGCAATGCAGCTATGGGGGGTTCACAGTTGTGGTTAATTTCTAGATTGAAAACTCATTTCTTGAGAACTTTCCTGGTGTTTGGTTTATTGTCCTTCCCCCGCACCTCCGATTAGCACGGTTGGCTACGTTCGGTGCGAAATAGGTTCAACATACATACATAGGTTTTACAGTGTAAACATGAGAATGTCAAATTACGTGTTCCACTCTGTGTAGAAGAGTTTTTATTTATTTATTAAAAGCATTTCCATATTTACGCAGAGCGGTTAACTGGCACCAAAAACAGCAGCTGTGGGAACCCAACAATAGAGGAACTTATACAAATGGCAGCTTTATTACAAATTGGCTTTTTTTTATTATAGCAATTTCAAACGATTGTCGAACTAGACAAATTTGGGGTTTTGGAACGAATTGTCTTCGAAAGTCACAACGAATATCACGTGGAGTGATGCACAAACGATATGTATGGAGCACAAAACCAACCAAATTGGGGCATAAAGAATGACTCCTAGCCACTACTGCATGAATAAAAGTGCAGCTATTTTGACGCATCACTAAATTCAGCAAATAATAAATAATCCGACAAGACACCATTGTGGTGAAGACATAGGGGGGCACCCAAAAAAGACTTGGTAGGTTCATAACATTGCAGACGGGACGGGCTTAAACCACAGCTAATCCTTGAGCGCTGGTCAAGGTGGACGGAGATCACGATCATACGCTGCCAGCACGGTGACCCCAATGTCCTCGCCATTAGACCAGTCGTGGGCGACGGATGGGGGAGGAGGGGACACCACAGCCTGACTCTTCATTAAGGGTTCAACAAAAACGGCACCAAACGGGAAAAGGCAGCAAGTACTCCATAGCCCTGCCTCCATCCCAAGTGGCCAACATGCGGGCAAGGTGACATTTCGGCAGAAATCTTATTTCCTTGTACTGGTCATCCTCTTCGCCGTAGAGTCACACAAAGCCACAGTGCTCATTTCCTAAAAGCGGCACAATAAGCTGAGAAGAGAAGGAAGGAAAGCAGTACCACGCTGCAGAGCCGTTTGACCCACCAAGAAAAGCGTTCGCTGCGCCAAAACAGATAATTGTTTTTGCCGCACACCCTGTTGTGGCTTCCAACGGTCGTTAAACGGACCTTTACTGCCAGTAAGTGGGCGCCCCCTAAAATGTTCTCGGCTTCGTGGGGCAGATTTGACCCAAAGGAAAAACCAAATCCTCTTTTAACTGCACAGAACCCTGCAGCACAGCAGTCATATTTGCACACGCTTCCAAGGAAGGTTGCCCTCCCAGGCAAACTGGACGTCCTGGGCTGCGCTAATGAATTACGTTTCTTTGGTGGGTGTAGCAGAAAACTAAGCAAAGCGGGAGTTTGAATGCGAGATAGTTGGGATGTTACGAGGTCATAAGATTCAGCGCTGCATGGCTATAAACTACAAGAAAACAAGCCCATGAACCGCGAATCTTCCTTAAAAAATTGGGGGGGGGGGGGGGGTCAGCGATATTACTTAAAGGAGCTCAATATAAGCATTTACGAGACTTTATTTTAGATTCTGGACCAACCCAACCTTTCGCGAATACAGCGTGGCAATTTAGGGCACGAAACTGCTAAATATATAAAACCACTGCAAGACCTGCCGTGTCAGTATTTTTACGTTTTTTATCGTGGCTTCCTGCCCGAGCAATTTTATAGGACATTTCAGGTTACGTAACTGTCATCTCAAGTCGCCGTCAATATTTACCAAATGCAGCCACTAAATAGGCGCGATTAAGGGGGTGCCGATGGCTCGATCTGCGTGGGGGGGGGGGGCAAAGGCGATAAGAGCTAGACATCGTATTTCCCAAGGCAACAGAGAAGAAATATGTAATGAGCAAAAAACTCGATTAAGGGGGCTTTAGCTCCAAATCGAGTCTAGATCCTCACCGCGAATTAAAAAAAAGACACGTGCCGGCTGCAAAATGGCCAAACGCATACGAGCGCGTGTCTTACAAGGGTGGGCTGGGGGAGAGGATTACTCACGGAAATAAAAAAACTATCATTCGGTCCCTATATCCGGACATCGCTTGTGTTTTTTCTCTCTAATTTTTTCTCAAATTCATCAAAAGGCTGATCGAATTGGGACGAACCACACAAGCAAGCGCATATCTTACACCCCATATCTGGATGTCGCCTGTGTGTGTTTCTCTCATTTTTCTCAAATTCGTCAAACTGGCTGATCGAATTGGGAAAAACCACGTTGAAACAAAAAAAGACTCCACTTGGAGAAAAAATAACGCATGCCACCTCCCGTGGACACAGCCACTCTTCACAGACGACCCCGCACTAAATGTCCCCCCCCCCACTCTCACGTTTGGTCATAGCTGTGGTTGATGGTGTGACACAGTTTGTATGTTTATGCAGGCAATTATTTACCTGTTTTTAATCAGATCAGATAAACCATCTTTCTCTGCGTGTGAGTACTTTAAAATAATGAATGACCCATCTCTCTTCTTACCAAATTGAAAAAAAACACCAAACGTTATCTTTTTCTTAAACTATCCCAAGGCCTCCCTGGAAATGGGCAGGGAGACGACTCGAAATATTTAACAGCACCTACATTTTACGAGGTGGATGCAGGTTGAATAAACAACACTACAAGCGACGCAATGCTTATGATAACAGGGTACCCCCCCCCCCTCTATTATGCAATTAAAAATAATAAATTACATTCCTTGCTGTACCAAAGTGCGGTTTACACACTGCGAAGGGGACGGCGTTTCAAGATCAAGGCAGCACTGCACCCACGATAGCGGAAGGAAAGGTAGCAAAGCTTGGGAAAGCCTTTCAGTCTCAGGGTGATGAGAAAGAAAAGAGCAAGAGGAAACCAGGCCATCCGTAGAAGGATCGCCGCTGCTGCTACTGCTGCCCAAGAGCCCACAAAACGGCACCAAGTTGGGAGGGACTTCACGGAGCACAACAGGCCAATTACGTCCACGACGATGATGCCATAACACTAAAGCCGGGCATCGAGAGAAAGAACAAAAAACCACAACTTAAGCATTTAACACGGGACAAGTGCCCTCAGTGCTCGGGGTCATACACTCCTGGATCCATGCACCTGCAGGAAATATTCCATGACATCACACGTTTCTCAAGTTTGCTCTGCGAAGCCCCACTTGTGTGTTCCACGAAGTCCGACTCGAGTAGTGCCATCACATGTGCACGCTTCGCACCTATGTGTGGCCGCTGTTAACTTCTCCACCCCTGCCCGCCTTCTCCCCCCCCCCCGCCCGCCTATTGCCCCACCACCCCCGGGTAAACGTCACAGCTCCATTTACTTAAAAGTCACATGATGCGTCCAAGAGGGCAGCCTTTGCTCGTTCAGAATCCACACCTGTGCTGCCTGCTGCAGATGAACGGGCGACTGCAAAGGGGGGTTCCGAACAAACGGGCGATTGTACGCCGAAAAGGCTGAAATAAGGAATATTTGCTCTCTTTTCCAAGCCCGAGCACAATACGATTGCAAGAAACTTCTCGTATCCTTTTAGCCGAGAGAGGTTGCACAATTTACCGCCTGTGCATACTTCCGAAACATTATGTACAAATCAAGACCCAAGGCTTCCTGTTCCAAGAACCCTACACCACAGGAAAAGGAAGGTGTTGTCAAAAAAAAATACGTAACAACTTTGCATGGAGAACACACACAGTAATTTGCATTCTAAGAGCGGTGCGGGTTGGAAGCAAATGGAAAATCCTAAGAAAGCTACACTGGAAAGAATAACCCAACCCTTAGATCCGAAAACGTTGCCAATCTCAACGCACTCTTATCACCGGAAATTTACAGGGTGAATAAAGGCAAACCCATTAACAGTCCTTCAGGAGCCGCAGCCATTTCAGAGAAGGGCTCACAAGCCATAATTTGCTTTCACGTAACAGCAGGCATGAAGGCTCATGCTCTTCGCTGCAGATTCCAAGACTTTTTTTTTGTATTTCCCCACTCTTATCTCAACCCCCCACCCACCCACCGGACCATTTTCATCTCTTCAATCTTCACTTCACCACTCTCTTCCGGAATAAATTAACTCCGAGGCTTAAGGAACCCGTTTCCACCGAAACGGATTACGGCATCTGCATCAGCTTGTGGTTAAACAATGCGAACGGAACACAACGAGGGAGGAGAGAGAACATTTGAATTTCATTTACTGCATCCATGTGGCCGGCAACACACAACCTCGCGATAGCCAGGCTGTAAACTTAAATGAGCTGCGTCGCCGTAGCGCTTTCGCAAAAAAAAAATCGGATTTTATTAATGAAATCTTGACTTAAAGCTTTCGTGACTGCAGGAATGCACTCTCTGGGTCTTTCGGTAAAGTCGCGTAGATAGAAATTTTTTTAAAAAAATTACTTGCAAACTTTATAAAAACGGCTGCTACAAAAATAAGGCCAGATCCATGATTTTGGATGCACATGAGACACTTTGAAGGTGTGGGTAATCATTACTATAATCATGAAGCAGCTTTTAACTTGGCATAGCATGTCAAGCAAATAGGACTGACATTTTAATAGAAATAATCTCCACCGTTCTGAACTGGGGAGAAATGCTCGTAAGATACCAATGGCAGATGTAACCAGACAAACTGACTTTTCATTCACACTGGGATGGCGATGGTGCCATTTTGTGCACTTGTCACAGCATTGACTCGTACATTAAGCAGGCCGCATTTTCATAAACTGTGGTGTGGTGGGGGCAGCAGATGGCAGTCTCCTGCAAAATCCATCATAGCAGCATTGTATTTATGTCCCCCCCCCCCGCTACCTTTTTACCAACCTGCACAAACGAACAACGGAGCATGTTGACGTCTGGTCAAGAAACCCCCCCGACTCGCACGGTGGCCTTCAACCGGTGGTGGATGACAAGATCAATATCTATTATTTCCCGCACCCTCCGATTTGCATGGTCGGCTACGTACGTTGCAAAAGAAGTCCAACATACATATTTGCGTTAGGATTGTTTTTTTTTAAATTTGTAACCAGGTGATAGTGTAAATTGTGGAACTGCCCCCTAATTCCCAATCATCCAGGGTGTTGACTTCTGCCTTCTCATAAATTTTACAGGAATCACCTGGACTCGAAAAGCAAAAGGCAAGGCAGTAGAGCATGACACACAAACACAGCTTCGGAGTCTGCCACTTCAGCTTCCTGTGCACTTTGTACCCCCTTTTGATCTCCAACGAGTGACTGTTGACTGTTAAGAATGGAGGCCCAATTGGCATGGGTGTGTTGACAAAAGCAGGGGCTCACAGCCACAGACACACAAACGCGTGCTTGCACACACATCAGTAGCCTCCGCGGCTGGAGAACCTGAAAAACTTGGCCCAACATCTTCCAGTGCAAATATTTAATTTCATGGACTGCAGCTGGAAGTGGTAAAAAAAATAGTATTAGGCAACAAACCGCTTTTCTTAAAAAAAATCCTCCAAAGCGCACGGGTTTATCAGCAGCATGTAAGCCCTGTCCACGTCATGAAAATGCCCAGTGTAAAACATTTCAAAACGTCACTCTTGCGACACAACCTACTGATTACGAGTCAACTTTGCCACACATTCTGCCTCTCCTCCATTGAACCCACGGCAGTTCATGCATCTGGAAGAGTGGTTGAATTGGCAGCTACCATGGTTAAACGCATTTGAGTTTTTTTTCTTCTTTCCAGTAAAGTATTAACAGGCCATTTCTAGCGGATTTGTCGATGTTCTAAATTGACTGGGGCTAGCTGGCTTTATGATACATGATCGACGAGACCAATATCCTGGTCCAAACTTGAGGTCACATAATTTGGGGACGTCTAAATAATCTCGAAAGTTAAACATTAACACAGCCCGATATAATCCACAGGTTAGAATGTCCAAGGGAAAGAATTGAGAGGATGAAAATGGTGCCATCTACCGCCATTCAAACCCAACCAAAAGTAAACTAACAAATTACGAGAAACAATTTTGCAGGACCGACACCTTGAGCCGACTTATTGTAATGTGCAGCTTCATGTTAACGGCAGTACGTGTCCTGTTTTTGTTTTGTTTTCAGATTCCCGCCTGGCCCTTACGAGCCTCAGGCACTTCCAACAAAGCCAGTAAAACAATGAAGGAAATGGGCCCAATGACAATAGCAGTCCATGTGAAATACAACAGGCGGCAAACATTCTTTACACACACAATAACGCTCGCATCTCACTTCAATGGGCCCAGCCCATGCCCAAGTGGCTGAAATAATAACTGTAGACTTCGGAGACAATACAGTAATACCCAAGCGTGCACAACGAGAAATGATTGATGTTTGGTGACATCCTGTTTAGAGAGATCAAAACTTTGCCGTTTCTCTCCCGGTAACAGTACATAATCATGCGTACGACCATTTTTCTTTCACCTGGAAGAGTTATTCCTCGCACAACGTCCTCAAGGACAAGACGTATAATTGCTATGAAAACTCTCTCCAAAATGTATTTTTTTCTTCGAGTATAAAACATTCTAACCTGCGGCTTGAGGGGTTATTCTGTACGACCTTCTCTGCAGTTGCACGTTTTTCTTCCCCAAGTGAAAAATCATTTTTTTTAAACTACATCCAACACATACAATTGGTGAGCATAAAAAAGAGGGGGAAAGAGGTGACGCAGTGCAAAACCTGAATTCCATTCCCAACCGGCAGCTAACAGTAAATGACAATTACCGTAATATCCAAACCGGCCTCAAATCCAATCTTTCCCAAACTCGTACAAACTAGCATGCTGACGTACCGGAAAACGACCCCCACCCCCCCCCCCACATGACCAAGACGGCATGGGGAGGCCTTCATCCAGAAGCGGATTTAGACAAGAGTACTGTAAATTATTGCTCATTAATAAAATCGCGCGCACACACAAACACACTTTGTACAACTCACTTCGTATTTAACTACGGGCTAACTTGGAGGAGTGGAAGGACACAAAGAGAGCCCTTTGCCTATTTAAACGTATCAGAAAGTAGAAAAATGGTCACGTTTCAAACGGCACGGGAAGTAATCCGCATAGTACTGAAACAGGACGTGTCACGTTGTACATTTTTCATTTTCTAGGCATAAAGGAAATCTCCCACAAATGTGCAGCAGCTGCACAAGGACATGCCACGGATGTTTTGAAAGCACAATTAGGCCATACAACCAATGTGGATTCCTACGAAAGAGCCGCGCACAATGGAGTGCCCATAACCGTGTGAATGCCAACACTTGATAAGGGCATGTGTTTACTACATTATTCAACATCCTGCCTGCGTGCTAAATATGAGCAAGGAATGAGACCAGTCTTCCTGGGACAGAGGAAATACCTTTCCATGTGTTGACTATTCTCTACAGCTGCCCTTTTAAACAACTGCAAAGATTGTCGGACGTTTAAAGCCACGGCATAATGTTTAATGCTGCTACATGGTAAGTTTAGAGACTGCTTTGACTATGAAGGCATTTGTCATATTTGTGGACAAATGCACTCGCATTTAAATTCCTGCAAATGGACCAACAATGCCACGCTGAACAGAAACAAAACGCAAAATACTCCGACGGGACTTGGGTCAAACATTCCAATGCCGTTCTTATGAGCGTGCTCATTACTTTATGAAACAGAGTATTAACTGGCATAATCACATCTTGCACGTGGTGGTGGTGGTAGTGGCCTGGCACAGGCGCTGCGATGACATCGCCGTCACTTAGTGGCGAATGGCGGGTGTTGGGTAATGTGGTCGTGAAAATATTCCGACATTATTTAGCAGTCCCGGCATGAACATTTCCATATTTGTTTGAAAGGGCTTTTTTTGGGTTGTTGTTGTTAAAGGATGCAAAAGAATATTAAATTATAAAGTTAACAAGCTCCACAGTTGGTAACGGAGCCAACCAGCTACGCGTTTAGACCAAACGCAAGTTACAACAATTAAGACCAGGTATCCGAGCTGCATAATCCCCAACACTCCCAGCTATTTCCGTTAACACATGCCAAGATAATGACAACATTACGCGCATTACAATATTTGTGACATTCCAATTTCCTTAATTACCACAAAAACACTAAACGAGCATGTATGTGACACACTCCTCCTTTTTTTTTAGCCACCTGTGTATACTGACCGCGTAAAACTGCCTGTGTATACTGTCGGGGCAATTGTTGTTGTTCGAAAGCACAGTGCAAGAGTGGGTTGAGAAGGCCAGCATCACGCATGCCTGGTCACCTTTGTCTCCCTATTACTGATGTTGACACACCAAACCAGGCAATCATTCTATTCCAAGACGGATCCAGGATATGCCAAACAGGTTAATATTTCAATTGCCTCTGAACACTCACACTTCCAGTATAACATCAAATTCTAAAAATATTTATAAAAACAATTGAAAAATAAATTTGGAGACAGAATTACGAAAAATATATCAAGCTACACGCACTTCATTTTCAGAATGGGTGTCAATTAAATAACCCAAGGAGCGTATCATTGTTAAATTGGCAACGACACACTTTTAGAGTTAACTGGGAGAATGTTGCGAAAATGTTCTACATTTCTAACAGTTAGCACAGTGTAAGCCGAAGCATTCTCCCCGTGCCCTCCAACATCTCGGCAATAACTGCATCACCGCACGACGCTGTATCGTATGTCACTGCCGCTCGGCTGACAGGCATGGGCTAATTATAAACCAATTTCACATTCACTCAACTTAAACCATCAGGGTCTAAAAGTCCCCGGCTATCCTTTGCCTAAACTGCTTGTGAGGAACAGACGTTCTGCCAATCAAGCAAGCCTGGCACACATTTATTTTAAGCTTCAGCACCACTGTTGATTCAGAGTATCCAAGGATATACTAAGCAACGCCGCGTGGCAAAACGCGTAAACATAAATCGCTACACGCGCATGCAAATGTTTTAAGCAGCTCGCTTACTTCCCCAAGCCTGCTTTACGACTGGAAATAATGACCGACTTTATTTCTTTAAAGTCTGGATTCAAATAAAGTCTTAAAAAATGCCTCGCCATTCCATGCAAGTCTTCTTGCATTGTGGGTAGGGGCCCAGCTTAATAAACATCAACTGGACACATTAACATTCCAGACCCTAATTCCTGGACAATTACCGCCTTTCAGCATGGCTAAATGGTTCAACTGTGAAATTCGAATTATCAAAAGAGGACATACACAAATCAGCGTGCGTGGAATTCCTCACGACAATATCTCATCTATTACAGCTCGCCAATAGAGGCCTTGCACCGACGGCCCAAAACCGCCATGCACTTGGAAATGAAGATCATCTTTGTCCAAAAAAGAGAGGACCGCTCGGTTTAATAGCGCATTCAAATTTCACCCGCTCTTTTCAGTGCGAGGTTTGGGCGGTTGCAAGCACACCGAACACCCACAGAGCTTGTCTTTGCACACTTTCACCTTCAACCTTCACAGAAATACAACGATAAGAACAGAAATTTGCACGTGAAATAATTTCAAACGAGGTCAGGCTGGCAGGGCCGACACGGAGCACAAACTCGCTCCTCGATCAAGAACCAGAATTTTGGCCAAATATATATTCTAAAAAAATAATCAACACTTTCAAGTCGAATAAGCATTTTAAACGGATGAAGCGTGCTCAGGAACTGAGGCAGAAATTTCCAGTGCGTCAATACGACTGGGCTACCATGGCATCGCCTGCAAATATAAATTTGTGATCGCCGATCGCTGCCAGGTTTAGAACTTTTTCCTCCCTGGTGAAATCGGCCCCTTGCCGCTGCCGATTTACTGTACCACGGACTGCGGCACACAAGGATCCTCCTCTTTAGATGTCCCCCCCCCCCGTCGTTAAATAGGCGCTTGTATTTTTCCAGCACTAATTTATTCTTAAAAGCTCCCTTTAAAGATACTCGCTTTTTTATTTCGCAAAGTGCCAGGAAATTACGCGCATTCCTCGGTAAGTTCCAGAGGCTATCAATTTATTTTGGTTCATATATTTTTTGTTCCTGCACCAATAAAGTATATGATGCCCCCGATTATTTTCAAGACGAAGCACCACTTTAGAAGAGAGACTTGCCTTACAAGTTCATCTTGACCGGAATCTAAATTTGGAAAAAAATCACCAATACTATCTACTCCACAATAATTCACGTCAGATGACAACCCCCATAGGCACGATAGAATGTGATCAGTCAACACGAACTCGACGTGAGAATCGCTCGCTTAACAAGGAATATTTAAGACCCAGAGCCTTCGGATTGTTTTTTCTTTACCTTCTTCGCACACACTGTGCCGCCTTGCCCTTGTAGACCAGCCTTTGTCAAAGATGAAATCCAATTGTCAATTCAACTTTGGCTCCTCGGTCGTATACTTAATCCGCACGAAATTAACATTAGCAGATCTTTGGGTTTTAGAAATGCATGCCATTCTGACAACATATCACAAAAAAACGTCTCTTTTTCACACAACAGACATGACTACATGTCTGCAAAGGTGTGAGCGGACATGTGCGATTTTCCAAATGGAATCTTGCATATTGGGAAGTCAAGTGCAGGAGGCAGCTCCATATTTTGTTCATAATTGAACGGCATACTGCCTGCGCTATTGCAGACAATTGGCATCCTGTCACATCCCATAACCGTCATACATACAATGGAATACATTTTCCCATATCGTGCTTAATCATACCCAAAAGCTGCCCAAGCCAACTAGTGTGCCGTCACCTTTAGGAGGTATGTGTGAATTGGAGGGATTTTTTTGTTACCCCTATTTGAATTTCAGGCACCGACCAAGTGTGTGTTTAAGTTAAGGAATTGCATATCCTTGCACACCATGACATAATCTGTGGGCTCCTCTTTAAGCAAGGAATGTAACCTTTCTGTCTCATTCCATTGCCCCCCCCCCACTAATCTTTCAGGATGGCTACCAGGAAAGACCACCCATTGTGATTATAAAATGGCCTCACAAGAGAAGTTTCCTCCGAGCATGTAGATACAATCGCATATCCCCAGGCTGTGAGAATGTGAAGTTATGACTAACATCAATGTGCCTGTCCCTTGCCCATTTCGAAAAAGGTGCCTCGTTCATTGAGAAATGTAAGTAGGCATAATGCGAATAAAGCACGTTATTTAAATGTTGGTATGAGGGATCTGCAAATTACTTTGCAAAATGTTTGTGGTTATTAAACGTTCTTAAGATTATTTGAATTTAGCAAATGTGCCGAAGGCATGGCCAAACAAAGCATCTCTAGTATTCATGGAGGTTAAAAATATTATGCTTTAAGACTTATTTACAGGAAACAGCAGCAAACATTAATGTTTGGCAAATTCTTTAATCTGCTATTATTAACTTGCACTTAAATGCCAAAGTATAATGCAAAACAGACGCATCCTTACCTCTGTTTTCAACACAAACATTGACAAACATTGATGTGCATAGACGTATTTAATATTACTTTGGATCTTACTTTTTTTAATGCATTACACATAGGTGTGCACATGCAATGTGCCAGATACTGGCAAAGTATCAGCAACCACATGATAAAACACTGAACCATTACCCCCAGCTCTCAAGTTTCCGAGATGGTTAATCCATTGCGACGCAGGAGTGAAACGTATCCTTTCTATAGTCACAATGAAATCTTTACATCCAGCGATCCATGAATGAAACTTTAGCCTCAAATGGGCTGGTGCACTCTTTTTCCATACCCCCACCCCACACCCCCCCACTTTCAAATGGCCTAAAGATGAAGTGGGGAAAACTATTAAAGATATAAATGGAAATTTGCACAACGTGTGCATAAAGGCTGCACACTCAGGACTCAAGAGTTAATAAATATAATAGGAAAAATGTCACCAAAGGATGGTGGGGATATTACCTGGAGCTCACACCAAGCTACTTCAACTCCTGTCTCTGTATCCAGCCCTTTGTAAACAGTCTTGAAGGAGCCCCTTCCCAACTCTATGTCAAACTTCAGAAACCGGCCATCCGTCGAGGTGGCCACAGCTTTCATGCCGTCTTCCTCCTCCTCCTCTTCCTCAGGGATACTGGGAGAGGCCACAGCAGTTGGCCCCACTTCTTTCTCTGTCCGCTCGGCGTCCGTGGCCGCATCCAATTTTTCGACAGCAGCAGCAGCAGCGCCTTCGCTCAGCTTTTCCTTGTTCACGTCCACCGAGTCAACCTCCTCCAGTTGCTGCGGTTGACTTTGCTGCTGCTGCTGCTGCTGCTGTGGCTGTGGCTGCTGAAGCTGGATGCACACAGCCTGAAGCTGAGGAGTCCTGCCTTCGAGCACCATCAGCTCAGCATCCAACACGTCCTTGAAGTGGGGGCCGGCAGCCAGCTCCTCGCCGAGTTCGCAAACGAGGCCCCCTTCTTGTGGCTCCGCGGTCGTCACATCGAAGGCGTTGGGCAGGCTGGCAAGAGAGCGCAGGTCTTCAGCGGGCAGCGTCATGTTGGTGCTCTCGCAGATCACGCTCCGCCGGATGAAGCGGCCCCCGCCGGCGCCAAAACCTCCGCTGGCGAGGGCATAGCTGCCACCGGTCAGCGAATCCCGGTTGGCGTCGTGGCCGGCGGCCTTGGGCCTGAGCTTGGGCCTCATGACGGCGTCCGAAGAGGCGCGGCCTCTCATCGGCGGCAGGAGAGTGGGCAAGGATGGGCTCGGCTCACTCCTCTCGCCACCGGCGACGTCGCCGCCGCCGTCCGCACCCCGGCCCAGATCGCCATCCGGCACCGGTCGAGTCAACGAGGACGACGAAGACGGGGAGGACGAGGAACGCGCCGGCGCAGCCGCCCCAGCAGCCTTGCTTTCGGCTGTCGACATGCCTCTCAGCTCATTTCCCAGTGCGTTTCCCTCCACGGTCATAGCCCGAGATTGAAGAAGCGATGGGATATGAAGAGGAGGAGGTGGTGGAGGAAGAGATTAAAGCGACAAGTCCACCTGCCCTTGGATTCGGGAAGCGGATGTGGGGCCCCGAGAGTCGTAGCGGTGGTCAGGTGGAGAGAACGCTGCGGATACACACACACAATAAAACAGTGAACAAACAGTGAACAAAAAGGGATGTGAAAATGAGTGAAAGGAAAACCACGGAACAGAGAAATGCAGTGAGCCCCATGATTAATAACAGAAGCCCGTTTCTGACTTTATTATTTACACACACAGCCGCAGCCATTGAGTACCTCCTGTATAAACAAGCCACTATTTCTACACAACATACATACACACACGACATACCTTGACTGTGTAAAGCAATAGGCGCCGTGTACAATACATGACATACGCAGCATAATCCTGTGTCTCTGAAGGTACAGTATTCGTGTGGCTGCCAAGCATGCGCATAGCCCTGATGGCGTTCACCTCAGATCAAACATGCAGTAGTAGCCTCAGCCCACAATACACATGCCACCCGTTCACACACACACACAAAGGAATTGAGAAGGTGCATAGAAATTCGCATACAGCGCCGCATACAAATACATTCACAAATAAATATTCACTTAAAGCTTTCGTGACTGCAGGAATACATATTCTATGGATCCTTCGGTAAAGCCACGTAGATATAAAGAAAAGAAAAATATTATGACGTTTCGATCGCAACACAAGCAATCATCTTCAGACGTCTTCAGACGATTGCTTCAGGTGAAGACGATTGCTTGTGTTGCGATCGAAACGTCGTGACATTTTTCTACCTACGTGGCTTTACCGAAAGACCCAGAGAATATACATTCACAAATAGTTATATGCGCACCAAATATGCACGTTATAATATATACATGCAAACACGTGCACAAATACTCACAAGTTACAGTATTTTAAATGCACGGCAACACAATGATCCATGCGGATTATAAAATTGTACACGAATATACAAACACACACTGTGAACATATTAATACATAATTACATACACACATACAAAAATGCATAGTAAGCACATAATACATGTATACATACGAGGGCCGGCCCAAAATTCAAGGCACATGGGGTTATTTCATTTATTTTAACACTGGCATGAATTTTTGTTTATTTATTCCTAAAGTTAATATTTATCTATTATCAACGTTAATATATATTTGTTATTTCTTCATGTGGGGTCACCTCACATCCGTCATGTCCAAAAATCCACCACTAACTCTGAATGAACTGTGAAAAAACGTCATTGATGACTGCTCAGAGATTACACCTGTAATCTGTACAAAATTAAAATTCACGCGTGCATTACTATTTATGGAAATCAGATTGAACATTTGTTCAAATAAATATAATAACCAGGTGTCATCACTTTTGGGTCACCCTGTATAACGCTTGGCCAAATCTACGATTGGTTGAGGGCTCCCCCGCACTTTAAGGGTTGCAGGTTTATTCAACCATACATCATCACGCCGGAATGTGATGTATACAGACAAAAGCATTGAGAGTGTAACATCATCGACATGATACATCACGGTTATACATCATGCACACATTTACGCCGCATTACACGTAACTTTGCTGTACATATACCGCCAGAATAGTTTAGTTTTAACTGTACTGTACCTACCCACACGAACTTCAGGAAATGATTTCAGAAGTAAACAAAGGCCGGCTGTAAAAATGGAGTTAAATATAGAGCAGAGTGAAACAAATGTCACGTACATTTATTTCACGCACACACACAAAAAAAGGAAAATAATTGGAGGGAGACAACTGGAAAATGCAAATGTTCGGTGAACATATATTGTTTAAAGCTGGACAAGAATCACTAACGTTGAAATAAAGAGGCTAGCGAGAGCAGGCTGGAAGTGTCTTTCTTTTCGGGAGGATTTTAATGTGTTAACAATGCACGGAACAATTGTGCTTAGGATTAGGAAAGTTTGCAATTGCCTGCCGCGACATTTCTGGGATACAGACCCAGAAAGACTGCGCAAAAAAACTGAAAAGTGCACAAGTAGGAGCGAGGAGATATTCACATCGCTGGGAATGACAATAAAATTAAGATAAAACACGTGGGATCAAAGAACAAATACAATTTATAGGCACTATCAAAAGTAAGTGGGGGGGGGGGGTGGCTTGGGAAGGTGGGTTGTCAGTCAGTCATGGACCGTACTGGCGATAGTGGCAGCCAAAATAGGGATCACGCCAACAAACAGCATTGATGGAGCGATCAGAATTATGCATTTTCCTGGAGGAATCCGCTGAGCTATAAAGCCCTTCCCAGATGTCCGATGAGATCAGCTCATGTGCAGGAGAGCGAGACTTGCTATGGCATCGCAATGTCCCCCCCTACAACCCCAACATCCAGCAGTGAGCAGATCACGGCTGTTTAAGAAAGTGCACACATGTAGGTGATACTGTACATATAAGATCAAGTACACTACAGTTGACATACGCACACCATATTAGACACATCAGTGGAACATATCTAAAAAAAAATACCTTTGCATGCACATATCATGGGCCATTCAGGTTGTACACGCACATCACCCACACATTACAGAAACATTGTACGCATCACATCGATAGCCCATACGTTTCCTAACTACGTAATACACATACACAGATATACTGCAACCAAACAACTGCACAATACCCACACGGCGTATGCCTACATAGTACATACATTACACACATATCGGACACAGCACAATTACTGAGACACACGTTACAATGCATACCAAATACATTACACACAAACATACACACGTATGCAGACTGTACCTTAATGACACCAACATACAAATCCTTCACGTCTGATAACCATACGGCCCTGTCAATCCACTGCTGGATGAGGGCCTCCCCACGCCGTGCGAGGCGTGAGGGTGACTCGATCACACACACACTCATACCACAACACACTCATACCACACATACATACACACTCACACTCATATCACACTCATATCACACCACACACACACACTCACACCACACACACTCACACTTACACCACACACACTCCTACCACACACACTCCTACCACACACACTCCTACCACACTCATACCACACACTCATACCACACACTCATACCACACACTCATACCACACACTCATACCACACACTCATACCACACACTCATACCACACACTCACACCACACACTCACACACACTCATACCACACACTCACACACACACTCATACCACACACTCACACACACTCATACCACACACTCATACCACACACACACACACTCATACCACACACACACTCATACCACACACACACCACACACACTCATACCACACACACCACACACGCGCGCTGCATACAGGTCGACATTTGGACGCCATACACGAATCCACACAACATAACAACAATACGTGTCGACATTCTACGAATTACATGAATGCAATACCAACGCAGCCACCACCACCACCGACCAATCCCAACCATCCCCCGTATTGACCACCAACGTTCACTGGGTGCCCGAAACGAAGAGAAACACCACACACACCACCATTACAAACCAGACCCGCGTCGCGACGATTCACATTCACGCGCGTAAAAAAAACACACACAAACACCTTGTCGTAATGTTACCGCCTTGTTAACACACACCACACACACACCACACATACACACGACATCTCGTTCCACGTTAACGGGCGACGTCGCGCTCTCACGTCAGTCAGGGCCGATGCGCCTCTGCCGTTGACCGCGGCCGTCATCATCGCCTTCCCCGCAGCATGGTGGTGGTTGTTGTTGGTTGTTGTTGTTGGTGGTTGTTGGTGGTTGGTGGTGGTGGTGGCTCGGGTTGATCGGTGGCGGTCGTCTCTCTCCTCCCCCTTTGCTCAACCCCCCTTGTGCGGATTCCGTGTCGGCCGCTCAAACGTTCAGTCAAGGCGCTCCTCCTCCTCCTCGGTTTTTTTTTAAATTTTGTTCCTTCTTAGCCTAACGACGACGATGACGACGAGGACAACAATAATAATAATTACACGACGCGTTCACGACTGGTCCCACTGGCGTTTTTGTTCGTTCGTTCGTTTTCGTCTTCTCGCTTTCTCCCTTCCGAGCTCGCGTCTCGGTCCGCCCGCCTCCTCGCTGCTCATTTAACGTCGAACCCCGTGGTGGTTGTGGAGGTGGGGGGGGGCCGGCCCACGTGGTGACGTCACAGCGCGGTGACATCACCGCCGCCATCTTAGGTGGGGGGGGAAGCGCGTCACACCGTCCGCGCCGGTGGTCAGAAGGGATCTTGGCTGTCGCCTGATGATGCTGGTTGATGTTGTTGTTAAATTGCCGGCGAAACGTCGTGCGCTCGGAGTGTAAATCTTGTAGTGGGTTTATTCTCCAACACACCGGTGTGTGTGTGTGTTGTACTGGTAACGAATTGCCACGTTCTGTTTAGGGGCCGTCCATAAATGACGTCACTCGATTTTGGACGATTTTTGACCCACCCCCCTCGCCACACGGCGTCACAAAAAGTCAGACCCCCCCTCCCTCAAATACGACGTCACAAAGCTCTGCCCCCCCCCCCCCCTCCAATACCATATTTCCATTTTGAAAATAAAACATGCTTCAAATCGCTTTAAACTATTGTCATTGTAGTGCGTATTTAATGTGGCGCTGCACTCTGATGTAGGAGTGTTGTTATAACAATAGTGTTATAACAATTCTATGTTTATTTAAAGTTGCGTATTTTGATGTGACGTCAGATTTCTCACCCCCCCCCCCTCGTCACACATCGTCACAAATGTCTGACCCCCCCCCCCCCCTAGGTGCGTGACGTCATATATGGACGGCCCGTTACGTGGCAAACATTACTAATTAGCTGTGGCGGGTTTAACGACATTTATATTTACGCGACCGAACCCAAACACCTCTTATGAATAGTTTAGATGTATGCTATAACAGTACAGTACCTGTACAGGGTGGTCCAGATTGTCTTGTGATGGTATTCATTTCTGTTTTAAACAAATATTACTTTTAAAAAAGTTTTAGGGAATTAAATGGGGTGGTCACAGGACATCTGGACCATTCTGTAAGCATATCCTTTACTTCGGAATTTAGGAGAGGATTTTAAATGGAACACATCTAGACTGTGTCGTCAGATGAAATATCGTCTAGATTTGTTAAGTTTTAAAGTCTTTCGTTACATTTGAAGTAGATTATATTTAACAATACTTTAGTGAAAATTCTAGAACATAAATTATAGATTTACATCAGCTTTGTTTCTTGACATAATATACAATTAACGCGTCTTAGTCCATCAACCTATTCGCTTTCCAGACCAATTTTTGTTTTATCAAGCATTTGTTTTAAGCAAGGAAACTGTGCACACGTTTATATCTTACTGCGTCTCATCGGCAGTGAGGCTTGTTCAACAAATCCTGCTTTAATACCAGATGTCATTGATCAGACCACTCCATACAAACTGACCTCATTATTTGACAGTAAGTCATCAATGGCTACTTTGAAAATAAAATAAAGTGGGAGTAATATTAATAATACAATAAAAAACTTCAATTCGAGATTTTTGTAAAATAATTTTTATATTAAATAATATCGGTCTGAATAAAAAAGTAATATCAAGGCACTTTAAAGAGAATGTTCAAGAGAATGTTCATATAACCACAAACAAAACATAAATATGCATTTTAAATAACTTACATAAATACACGACACCAGCTAATGCAGTAACACAAACCCATTTTACTTATAGCCAGAGTCCATGGAGAGTAACATGTTTTTTTTTGTAATGGAGACCTCAATGTGTTGATGGAAGGGGTGCATAAGACTTCGACCCTTAGAGTAAAGTACAATGCATCTTCATCATTAGACCTCCTTTGCCAGTGCCACAATGTAATAATAGGGGGGTTTCTCCTTTTTTCTGGCAACAAAACTGAAAGTTTTTTTGTTTTCATTTTGACTGCAGGTAGTGGTTAATGCAGACATGAATCCTTGTAAAAAAAAGTTTCAGTTTTGTTGCAAAGGGGGAAAAACCCTATTATTACATTGCATCTTGCTACACTGCCCTCTGCTAACGAGTGACTCCGCAGTCAGCCTATAACACCTGATCAGAATATGTATTTTTTTACTGGAGGAATCCGATGAGCTAAAAAGCTCTTTTTCACAGATGTCCAGTACAGGCGGCTCAGAAAGTTACAGCACTAAACTATTTTCTATCTTACAAAGTAAAGCCCACTGAGCCGTTAACTTATACTTGCTATTTTTTTGTCCGTCCATGGACTGGTGTATATTGCAGTAAATCTGAAATATTCAATAGAAATATTGTTCAGATCATGATTATTAATGATGGGGGGGGGTGCCCCATGTGGAGTGACGTCACCCGCTAATGGTTATTGTGGAGGGGTGCGGCATGTGGAGTGACGTCACCCGCTCATGATTATTAATGAGGGGAGGAGTGCGGCATGTGGGGTGCACGACCTTGTGCGTTCTGTAAATTTCCACGCGTGCATGAATATTAATGGTGGGGAGGGGGGGGCTTTCTTACAGTGACGTCACACACAGATGTAGCACTGTGCTGCGTAGATATATTTTTGACCACCACTTTCTGTAAAAAAAACGTCGTCATATTTGAAGCGACTTTGCGTAATCTATTATTAAAAATTATTAGTGTCAAAATCCACCTACTCATTAATATTAATGAGGGTGGGGGGGTGGGCCTTATGTGGCGGCACGTCACGCGGAGGGGTGGGCCTCATGTGGTGTGACGTCACGCGGAGGGGGGTGGGCCTCATATGGAGTGACGTCACACGCGGGACACATTCTTTGTTCATCATCTGCTTAGGCTTCCGAGACTGCGGTCATTTGTATCGTCACATTTCAATCACCATTACACAATTTCAGTCCAATGTGTGATACCATTACCTCGCGCCAGCATCTCTTATCATACAATGTAACCACCCCCCCCCCCTTTATGTTAACCTTAACCTCGTTAAAATTTGTATTTAAAGCTTTCGTGACTGCAGCGATTCATATTCTTGGTTCTTTTTCTCCATATTTTAGCCAAGTCTGTCACGCTCTACCGGCTAATTATTTAAAACTGTAAGAGTTTTTTTTTATTCGACCGGGTGAATATAAATGTGTCGTTAAACCCGCCACCACTAATAAGTAACGTTTGTCACATAATCTTGGTTTCTTTCGGTAAAGTCACGTAGAAGGGAAACAATAAAATAATAAAAATATAAAACAATAAGATTATTTATTTTATTATCACGACGTTTCGACTGCAACACAAGCAATCATCATCAGGTGTGATGGTGTTGCAGTCGAAACGTCGTGAGAATTTTATTGTTTTATATTTTTATTATTTTATTGTTTCCCTTCTATTTGACTTTACCGAAAGAACCAATATGAATCCCTGCAGTCACGAAAGCTTTAAATAAAAAAATAAAAAGCGACTCAACGTTGAACCACGCTTGCCCTTCGCCGCTGCGACTTTATCCCCTGACCAACATGGCCGCCCTCATTTGCATATCTTTCAGCGCTCCCGTATACGGACCGATGGGATTTTCCACGACCCTCTTTGTAGATTTTTCTGGAACCACTATTTCAGTACCCGAACTATAATAATGTAATTTTAATTATTGTCAATGTCTTTTTAGTTATCTTGGGTTGTGTTTTTTTTCTCTTCATCCAGCGGTGGATCGATCGCGGCTCGTGGTTTGCACTTAAATACATTTTAACAAGTTTAAAAGTATGTGTCTGCGTGTAAGCTTAAGTGGGATTATTTAATCGTTGTTTAAAATTTTCCGGCAATAAAACGTTATTATAATTTTTTTAAATTTAAAAATTTGAAACGCCAACCGGCAAAAAACCGTCGCATATGGCGACGCAATATGGCGACCCACCCCCTGCGATTGTATTTCCCACAACGAATAAGCACCGCCCCCCACTCGCAACGCGCGCGCGCGATTGGCTCCCCCCACGGCAACCCACAACGTTGAAACCCCCTATGCTTATACGAACTAGGAATTCATTTTCCATTTTGCTTTAACACGTAGTATAAAGGCTTTCGCGACCAATTATTATCCATAGTAAAAGGGTTTTTTTTGCGGCTGGGGGTTAGTTCGCGTAAAATGTGCGTCGTTAAAAACCGCCGCCACCATTCGACACGCAGCAACTAACCGGGCACGTTTTGTTAACGTGACCAACATTCATTTTCCCATTCTAACATTTTGATGGGAGTTTGTGTCCCTTAAAATTCTGACATCCGGTTGATTCAATTTTTATTCGACTGTACATCAGCAACCACTAATGACTCCATTCGTTACGTTCTCTTGTACATTATATCCTGTTTCGTGGCCTTTCGTGATATTTACATTAGATTTAACAATGCAGGGCTGCACTTGAAAAAAAAGTAGCTTTCAAAGAAAATGCATGGAAATACGTGGAAATTACGCAGTTAATTGCAACATCAAAATGTTGTGATTCGGTTGCCATCAATGTGATCAATAACTCCTCAATGACATTTTTTTGTACGTGCAAAGTGCCACCGCAAACCCCGACAACTCGTTAATAATTTACTTATCCAGGAGAAGCGTACAGTCGTGTGACCTTTCATAACTGTCATGCATTGGGGTTTTAAAATAAATGCGTCGGTGATTCGTCTTCTTGTTTAACTACCTTCATTAACTCGGCTACCATAAACACATGCATTGAGTTAATGGAAGAACATGGGTGGGAGGTTATTTCCCAGCAGTAGGGAGTTACAGGCTTATACCGTAGAGTTATTATATTCTCTCCGTGTTCAAAAGTGTGAACATTGTTTTGTGACTCCAAATGACCCCGAACGGGTTTTTTTGTGCCCTTTGCTTCTTCATTTCTTCTTTGTTATATAAACCACACTTTAACATACTGTATTTAGTTTTTAGATAATTAAATAGGGATTACAAGAAATATGGACCAGACTGTAGTGTTTCCACAATGTATTGTGGCTCATTTGTGGCAATCACTGTTATCCTTCCCCCAGCACCTCCAATTAGCAACATAAGTTCAACGTACATACAAACTAAAACTATTTTTGTATTTTACCAGGTAAGCCCCACTGAGCTATGTAGCTCTTTTTCAGAAGGGACCTGACCACAAATGATAGCTCAACTATTACGTGGAAATGTATAGCAACCAAATACTATAAATGCACGTTTCTAAATGTAAAGGGAAAAAAACCGGACGGAAAAATCCACACGACCACGGGGCGGACGCGCCAACTCCAAATATACGGGCGTCAGGGTCAGGATCGAACCCATGCCCTGCTATGTACTAGGCAAGGGAGTTAACATCTCACCACCGTGGCACCCCACAATGGCTTGTGGATCTGTGGAACTGCCTGTTTTGTGGGGGTTTAACTGCAAGGCTTGCCAATCTGTTTTGTTAACAGGCACCAATCCCCTATTTTATTCCCAGGACCTTGAGGGTGAATTCCCATTCATTTTAAAACAAAATAAATAAATATACGATGCCTCCACTGGCTCTAAAGAAAAAGTGTATAAATAGGCTGGGGCTCTTAGATCCTGTATGTGGCTTTTTTTCTTGTCTCTAGCCATGGGAAGGCGGGGGGGGGTCTTTCTCGCTGACAAAAAAGGTGTGCATTACAAAAGGCTTGCTGGAAAAAAAAACCCGAATGGTGGTCGCAATCTGAGCCAACTGTAAAGTAATGTTGACGTAATGCAACGTGACGAATCCACATAATTCCCTGTGTGATGCACATGCCCTCTAGCGGTCCCTGGCAAAGCCGGGCCTTTGTTACAAAGATGTTGTTTGTATTAATAAAATGTCCACAAACATTTCGTCACCATGAAAACAAACAAGAAATAAAACCTTAAAAGTTAAACCAGAGTCTTACCATAAGTAAGACGCATTCAAATCTTGCAACAAAAAAATGTTTATACAAATCCATACACAGACACAGTTAATGGATTTCGGCACTTTATAAGGCATCTACAGTTTTTACCGTCAAATACAGGGGGGAAAGTGTCTTAACGATAGAGCCCCGTACAAAATTGACCATGGCGAAGTAAGTCGATTCGTAAAGCCGTTGGTGGTAGGCTAAAATGTGGGTAGACCTCACGCAAAATATTATTTTTAAAAATAGCTCAGCGGGCTTTACCTGGTAAGATACAAAAAAAGTAAAGTATTATTTGTGTACATTTTAAAGTGATTTGTTTACCTTTCCTAGACTGTGCACTCCCGTCGTGTTTATGTATTGTTTGTTGTTGTAGCGTTCTGACCCGCCTCTACTGGACATCTGTCAAAAAGAGCTTTATAGCTCATCGGATTCCTCCAGTGTATATACATAATCGGATTGTGATTACTATACTGTATTGAGGAACAGGCCTGAATGTTCCTTGATGGAAAGGCATGTGAAAACATTAATACAGCAGTGGGTTGACAAAGAGCTGCAAGCATTATATAGACATTTATATACTCTGTACACAGTGTTTGTAGTAATAATTTACAGACGTTTTTTAATCCATTGCTGGGTGGACTCTTTCCACGCTATGTATTGTTATTAATTATTTTGTGATACGGTACTGCCGTGTTGACAGTGATGCTACAAGCACAATTATTAAAAGTAACTCAACATATTCGTTAAAAACACTGCATTAACATTGGAAAAGATTAAAGGTGTCGTTTCGGGGCAATTTAACCATTCTCAATAGCACATAAACACTGATGAGTGAGGGTTGGTAAAATGGGGAAGAGCCAGGATTCCATAATGCAGTTTTTTGGGGTTAGATCGTGTAAATATAAATATGCCGTTAAAGCCGCCACCACTCAACACAGCCAATTAGTAAGGTCTGTCACATAAACAAAACATGCCAATTAGTGACTAGTTCAGCACGCCGGTGTGTTGGAGAGTAAATCCACAACATTTACAATTATTGTGCGGCGCTTCGCCAGTAATTACAACTAGCATCATCAGGCGGACAGCCAGATTTGTGGAGATATTCTGTTTCGTTCCTTAAATAGAGGGATAAACGAGATGACGTCTCTTCTAAGCCCTTCACGTGCGAAGGGAGGGGAGGGGTTAATAAATGCATAACAATTAAAATGGGTATGCACTACCGACACACATTATGCATGCACTTTATGCATGCCCATTGATTGTTCTTGTACCCTCCTGTCGTATGTGTGCAGTAAAATATCAGTACCCGCTATTGTCTCTTCACAGGTAATCTACATTGACGTATGGTGACCAGCATAGTCATGCAGGCAGGATTCGTTCAGCCATCACTCAAACTCGCTTGACGTTGTGTCTGGTCAACGCATTCAAGAAAGCCGTTCATCATTCTTCATTTTGGGATGTCATGGAAACTCTCCGATTTGAGAATGAAAGGTGACATTGGAAACATTTTGATTCGCTAAGGTGGATCTCGAATGTGACAACACGCGCCCCTCACCCCCCAACACAAACAAAAATCTTGCCGAAATATGAATCCAGAATTGTTGTCTCTTGTTTCATTCAAAGAGGTTTTTGTTCTGAGCAAACAGGCACAATCAGGTAAAGTGTTGAATGCGTTCTGCTGTATTTCCAAATTTCCTTTGGCATAATTTAAAAGGCGTACTGGAGGTTGAACTAAGTTTGTAAATGCAGCCTTTGTGAAGCTTTTCCTTTGTAGTGCGGCGGTGTTTAGAAGTAACAATCTGGTATTTCTGGTTTACAAAAAAAACAACTTCAGCATACATAATTAAATAACATATATTGTACTGTATACATATACAGCGATACAATAATGGCCTTTGTCGACCTTCTGCTGAATGAAGGCCTCCCCACGACATTTAGGTTATGGAGGCTCTTGGACCATACTTCACCGTGCTGCTTCGCGAGGGTTGGTGAAGGGGAGTTGGTGGCAGGTACCAGGACCAAGTTCATATATCGCTCGCTACTTATGTTAGCCATGGCCTGGAATTGTCGGTGGTGGCACACAGGTAAACTTTTTTTTATTTATTTTAGCAAGCCATCGAACAAAGACGGTCACTGCATCGCACGCTTTTCTGGTGCACTTCTGCGGCCGTCTGGAAGGCTCTCTTCCTTCCTATATTTGGAAGTCACAGGAGCTATGCACTTTTAAATAATCTCGATTGAAAACACATTTTTTTTTTTAGAACTGCTTTTGTTTAGTTTGTTGTCCTTCCCCCGCACCTCCGATGAGCACGGTTGGCCACGCACGGTGCGAAAGAAGCTCAACATACGTGCATACAAATTGTTCGGAGAATGAAGAGTAAAGAGTTAGTGCAGTAGTATACTATGTTTGTGCTTCTCGCCAAAACACCAATGCACCATTTGTTATATATTTTCCCCGCACTTCGTCTTCTGCCAAATTTCAGGGCGAGCTGCCTTCGAATGCGAGGAGACTTTCCCAAATTTAATCTTTGATCAACTCGGCTCCCGGCACCTTAATCTTGCCCCACCGTCTCACGTCAACATCAACGGCCACAGCCCCAGATAAAAAAAAATATTTGTGTCCGTGAACTCTCACACCCTTGTGTGGCAAAGACCACACTGATGCCGAGGCAAGCGCCCCCCTTAAATATTTTAGCCCTGGTACTGCCGCTCATAAAACTCAGGCAATAACATTGATGACAGTAAGCACAACTAAATCTGTTATCATGACAGTTCTTGTCTCTTGCATTCTCTTTGATTCCCCCTCTCCTTGTCGATGTGTCTCTCCATGTGTATCTGTGTGTGTCTGTCTTCACATATTTGTTAGTGTACTTCTCCCTTCCATGACTTGTGTTTTCGTGTCTGTCTTTCCATGCCTTTCTCTAGTTCGATATCCCTCTCCATCTCTCTCTGTCTTTGTCTGCCTGCTTCTCTGTCTCCATGTCACTGCATCTACGCCTCCCAATGTAATATTGTTCTCCCACGTTAATTTCCACTTCATCATTTTTCATAACATCTCATTGCTGCATATTCTCACGGGTTCACGTAATCTGCGACAAACGTGATGCTATGAGCAGCATGAACCTGATGTAGTGTCCGCACGCAATCCTTGAATGACGTTGGGAATTTAAAGGAACGTAAAATTAGTTCGTGGTTTTCCTTTTTTTTTTAGAATCTCATTAAATTCTCTTTGCTAGTCCCTCGTGTATTTTGCATGTTGTTACACAACAAATACCCATTGCACGATAGGCATACACCTCAATAGTATAGTAAGTGAGCGCACCACGCTATGAGCTCGGGTGACCTGTGTTCAATTCCTGGCCACTGTTGACAGCAGTGGTAAGTGATTTCTGAACCGGACCTGGGACGACTCCATGTCCACACACCCACGCTGACCAGCATTGCAAAGTATGGTCAAACAACCCAATGATCCAAAGTTTGATACGGTTTCGAGAGGCTTTCAATGCAGCAGTGAGTTGACAAATGAGCTGTGAACAATCATTCCTATTTTAAGTAAAATAAAGCTTTGGTTCTTTCCAAGTAAGGACCAATGCTGTTTCACTTAATTACACAACCAACGTGCCATGAAGTTATGTAGCACCGCCGTTAACAATCGCAACCTTTGAAGTGACTTCATGAGAAAGAAAAAAAATCCTCGCGGAGATAAGCACGCAGATTATTATAAGCACGCATATTATTCCAATTAATGTGTTACCAAATCCATACATTATTGTCAACTCGCAGGCGTTTTCTCGCATTTGGCCAGCATCCAAGATATACAGTATAGCTGCATTGTTGAGCATCTGGAAATGATGACTGCAGGCTAAAGCAGTGGCCTGTCACTGGCGCAGCGCTGGCAGGCCACAAGTGCAACAGCAGCACTGGCCAAGCAATTTCTGAAGTTTCTATCAGACGTTCAAAGTCGACCGCCTACCCTCGCCGACAGCACCTTTCACTACAACAACCGCCATTCGCCACTAAGTGGGGGAGACGTCACCACGGCGCTTGTGCCAGGCTATGTGCACGTTAATGCCACGTGCGGTGTCGAACGCCCGCCGGCGGGAGGTCACGGGGCAGGTTCCATGAGTCGACTGACCGAGATGACTGGCCGATGCACCACCTGTGGCCCCCTACTGTGCCAACTTGTCGTGTTTTAGCCACCCGGCGCTCCGCTCGTTGTTGTGAGCGTCGCTCCTCCGCCCGCCGTTGTTGTTGGAGGGCGACTGCCTCCAACTGCCCAGCAGCAGCGTCCTTCACGAGGCTCCTCCACAGAGGCAGATCTTGACACCGCTGGTACCAGTCATCGGCAAGTCCACTCTGCTCCACGTCCTCCTGTACCACATCACTCCATCTCTTCTCTAGCCTGTGCCGCACCCGTTCAGCCCCCTCTATCCGGCCGAACAAAAGCTGTTTAGGCATGCGGTGGCTGGGCATGCGGGCTACATGGCCCAGCCAACGCAGCCTTTGCCTGCCGGAGGAGCTCACCGATGGGACTTTGTCCAGATCTTTCAAGGATTTGTGAGCTCCTCACACAATCCAGTCTGGTTAAACCCGGGATGGATCGTAGGCAGGGCCAGCCTAAATGTTTCTAACCGTGTACATGTACATCCACATCATGTACGCGTACACAGCAAGCCCTTTGGTCAGTCAGCTGCCGCGTGAGGGCCTCTCAAAGTTCGTGTAGGTCGTGGGGTGGTTATTCGGCTGTAGTGCACCACGTTGGTCAGTGCAGATTGGGAACGCAGAGGTGGGGGGGGGTATAGATGTGGAAGCATAACAGTATAATACAACAATTAATATCTATGGGACGTGTTTACCATTATCAAAGTATGAAAAATAATAGGTTTTACCCTTTCCAGCAATAAAACAGGTGTTGAGGTTTTCAAACACCAAATAAATACTCCTTTTGCAAGGAATCAAGTCTGCATTAACCACACGTACTCGTGGTGAACACGCAATTAAAACTCTGATTATATTATACGCATTGTCTTTTAAACTGATTGACCTACACCAAAGAGACAGTCTTCTTTATGGCCTTGTCGAACCAGTCCCAGACGCCACAAGGCGAACCAGCAGAAACAACAATTCGTTTTCTGCTGCATTTTCCCTGTCCGCCGTTCCGCAAATGTACCCCTAGCAGCAGCAGCAGCCTACTACACACCTGTTCCATTTACGGCTGGTGATCGCTTTATTATCCACGCAACTGTTCAGGATTAACATCCCCAATGCTCAGCTTCTGAGAATTGAGGAGACGGGGAGGTGGGAGGGTGCATTCCGGGTTGATGTGGTCGTGCCAAGACGACGCTCGTGTGTCTGTGTGTGTAGTTGTGTGTGTCTGTGTGTGTAGTTGTGTGTGTCTGTGTAGTTGTGTGTCTGTGTGTGTCTGTGTAGTTGTGTGTGTGTGTATTTGTGTGTGTCTGTGTGTGTAGTTGTGTGTCTGTGTGTGTAGTTGTATGTCTGTGTAGTTGTGTGTGTCTGTGTGTGCAGTTGTGTGTGTCTGTGTGTGTTGTGTGTGTCTGTTTAATTCTGTGTGTTTGTGTGTCTGTGTAGTTGTGTGTGTGTAGTTGTGTGTCTGAGTGTGTAGTTGTGTGTATGTGTGTGTAGTTGTGTGTGTCTGTGTAGTTGTGTGTCTGTGTGTGTAGTTGTGTGTCTGTGTGTGTAGTTGTGTGTGTAGGTGTGTGTGTGCGCGCGGTAGTGCAGTGGTTAGCGCGCTGCGCTACGAACCTGGCTACCCGAGTTCGATTCCCGCTCGCGGCCATCACCAGTGGCGATTATCTGAACCTCCCCTAGGTCGACTCAGCCTAAAATGAGTACCTGGGTGCGGTGTGTAAACATCGCCACTGGGGGGAGACAAAGGCGGCCGGGCGTGGTGCTGGCCACCCACCCCTACAGTCTGTTCAGGCTTTGTAGTGAATCCTTTCACGTGACACCTAAGGTGGGATTTCCAGCATGTACCGCACGCGTCAAGATATTCGTGTGTGTGTGCTTGAAACGACGAGCTAAATGGCTTTATCTCTGGTCAAAGAGACAGAGCCCATTGTTAAAGGGGCAAGGTCTAAAGAGGGCCACGGCGCACAACGTTTGAGGGTGAATTGCGGACTGACACGAGGCGGGGACGGTGATTGACGCTTTGTTGTTGTTGTTGCAACAACAAAGCGCCGAGGAGAGGCTGAATGACTTCGCTGGAAGAATTGGCCAGCGGTGAAAAATGTTTAAAGACGCTGGGACCGCTCGGCATTTTGATGTATGGCTTATACCAGTGCACCGCATCTTGTCAGTTCGCATGAGCGAAGCATGGGTTTTGAGCCTGGATAGCCCTTACGAGGGTGACCAGCATGCGTACAAAAGAGAAATCACAGGTGTTATAGGCTGCAGTGTGGCTACGCAGCCAGCAAAGGACGATGCAATAAAATCTGTTGTATTGCACTATCGACTTCTATGCTCCCCGTCATCAACCAACCGGCACAGGACCAGCGTGGCGAAGTATGGCCAAATAAGCCCCGTGACCCACGGCGCGGGGAGGCGATTCATTCATCAGTGGATCGCCAAAGAGGGGCAGTCCACGTACATGGCCATTCCAAAGGCTGGACCGGATTTTCCAAACGTTTTACATCGTTTAACCGCGTTTCACCACCCCCCCGCCCAACGCGCACCAATATTCTCCAATCATTCCCCATGAAGCATCGTCAAGCCACGCTAACGAGGCTCGCCAGGGCGCTACAGGCATTGGTGTGGCCAGCATAGTTGGCAGTGTGGAGTGTCACCCCCACACCACCGTCACCCACCCCTCGTACGGATGCTAGGTTTTCTCCAGGTTTTTTTTTCTCTGGCTTGTCCAGTTTCGTTCAGTCACAAAGCCAAACACTCATTCGTAGAACTGGACGAACATCCCAATGCGGGACCTTTGACAAAAACTAATATGGGTGAATAATTGTTATCACTCACTATGGGTTAAAACTGTATATATACTACCTACCTTTTCCGCGGGAGGTATATACGGTACATTCAAATCATCACGAGATGCAGTTGCAGTGAGACGCCCTATACTGTATATCCAAACTTTCAATTCATATTACAGTGCACGTAGCAACGATATGGCAATTAGTAAGAATAGAAGATCGGTACTGATGGTGGAATAACACTAATAAACAATGAGTATTTGTATATTTAGCGTAATTTGTGCAAAGTGCATCTCATAAGGGGCCATCCATTTAGTAGGTACGCAAAAATCTGTCAAAACTTGACCCCTATCCCCCTCCCTGTACGTACTTTTTACGCCCCCCCCCCCACCTGCGTACATACGCTTGACCCCCCCCCCGAATTCTTTAGAAAGGCCGATATTTAATCCACGCAGAAACGATCAAAGATTAATACTATTAACGTGTTTAAGCAAACAGATAGTCCACCGCCGGCTGCATTAAATAATTAAGTGGCGTAACTTGGCCACTCATTTTTCTGAGCTGCGTGATAGCTCGAAGTCAGGGGCACGGTGGCACACAAGTGACAACTCTCCCACAGTCACACTTCTTGTCTGACAGCTGAAGAAACTGAACTGTGGCTCTTTTGAAGGCCAATGTAGATAAATTATTATCGAGGCTTCACCCCCCCCCCCCCGTTTCCTATTTTTACATTGTCAGTAGACCACCCCATACGCAAGCGTACGCATTTGGGTTAACCCCCCCTCCATGCGTCCGTACTAAATGGATGGCCCCTAATACTGCGCAATCCACAGCGCACGGAGGCACACATACGTGAATTTGTTTTGAGACAATTAATGAGCCTTTCTTTATACGCATGGCAATGAAAGCACAGCAACGCTTTAGTCCATAAAAAATGGAACAGATGGAGATAGGTCCACACGTGCCGTGACCACCTTCTCCTGGCGAGACGAGGGCACGGCACTTCCTTGACGCCCACGGCAAGGGAGTTAGACGACGTTTCTGTAATCCACCAACCCCACGCCTGTTGCTGGATTACAGGTGTGAGCCACCAACGTTCAAGGGAGGGAGGACTGCGCAGGATTTTCGAGACGAACTGCATTTCAAATGGCAATTTTGGGCCCAAAGAGACGTCTGTTGAAAAAAAGTGAGAAAGGTTCATCGCTCATCGGATTCCTCCATGAATATATAAATAAAGTCAGATTCTGTCGCCAAATTCAGAGCGTGGCGGAAACCCGCTGGTGGTTTTTAAAATGGTTATTGACCCCTCCCTGTGGCGGACGAGGCGAATGCATGGAGGGGCGATTATACGAGTGGGGGGAGAAATGGAATGTGCCAAAAGAGGTTACATCAAATGACACCCGCCTCACCTAACTCACAATGGCAACAGTTGAACAAAGCCATGGCAACGCCACCATAACACGTGCCGTGGGACTTTGGAAACATTTTACAAGACTTAACATGTTAATTTTTTTTTAATAAAACAAGTTATAACAATTGCCTCAGCTCAATTGTATTGGTAAGGTGGGTGACCTTCATTATTTATAGCCCAAGTAAAAGTCGGTTATGAGTCGGTGAGATTGTATAGAGACTTGTATGTATGTGTGTATGTTGAACTTCACAAAAAGCAGTTCTCAAGAAATTCGTTTTCAATCTAGATTTAAAAGTGCATAGGTCCAGTGGCTTCCTTATATCGGAAGGAAAAGCGTTCCAGACGACCACAGCAGCGCATCTGAAATCGCGCGATGCAGTGACCGTCTTTGTTCGATGGCTAGCCAAAATAAAAAAAAAAAGTTTACTTGCGTACCGCCACCGACAATTCCAGGTCATGGCTAACACAAGTAGCGAGCGATATATGAACTTGGTCTTGGAACCTGCCACCATTTCCCCTTTACCAAGCCTCGCGAAGCAGCATGGTGAAGTATGGTCAAAGAGCCTCCATGACCGACATGTCGTGGGGAGGCCTTCCTTCAGCAGTGGAGACTCACCACAGCCTGGCAGTCAAAGGAGGGAGCAGGTCTGAGAGGACATTCAACCACGGATATGGTTCTCAGAAACCAGCCCGTCTGCAGGGATCACTGCTAGGTGGTTTGTCGTTATATCGCAATGACCTTGAGATATGGCGGGACTGTAATCTACTCCCGTATACAAATTCAGACGCAGTATGCAGTGTCCAGGGTGGCCCAAAAGTCACGACACATAGGGTTATTATATTTATTTTAACAAATGACAGAGGATATTTTTGTATTCATTTTAACGCATGTTCAAACTGACTTCCATTAAGATGAATGCACGCATGAATTCTCTTTTGAAATTAATTTCGAATTTTTTTTTTAAAGAGCTGCCTTCTATAGCATACATAAAAATAATTTAACTCGTTTGTCTTTAGTACATTTTCCATTTTTAAACGTCATCTGAAAAGGAAAAAATACAAATAGATATTAAGGATAATAGATAAATATTAACTGAAATAATAAACAATTAAAATGTGTTTTTTAATGCCAGTGTTAAAATAAATGAAATAACCCTGTGTGTCCTGACTTTTGGGCCACCCTGTGTATACAACACTCAGACTACTGTATACGTAATAATGTACAGGCCTTTGTCAATCCACTGTTAAATGAAGACCATCCACGTCTTGTCAGTCATGGTGATTGTTTGGCCATACTTCACCTCGCTGGTCAGTGTAGGTTAGTCAAAATCAGAATCTTTATTTATACTGGAGGAATCCGATGAGCCATGAAGCTCTTTTTTCACAGATGTCCGGTATGGGCGGGTCAGCAAGTTACAACAGTCGGGGGACCCAGGACCGGTTCAGATATCACGCGTCACTGATGTTAGCCATGCCCCAGGAATCAAACCTGAGTCAACGAATTCAAAACGCGGTGACCTAACCGCTGCGCCACCGCTCCCGCCCGCCCGTACGCCGCATACGGGTTTGTGGACAACACGCGAGGATGCAATACGTCACCGTCATTAAATCGACACCGAGGCAATGGGGCGTGTAAAGTAATTCATTAATAAGTTAATTAAAAGCGAAATCGCCGCGCGAGTCCAATTAGGAGTGTGTGGAGCAGGTGGTGAGCATAAAATCTGGGACCAAAGAGACGTCAGAGCGGTGCTCATACCAAACCCTCATACCAACCCCTCATACCAACCCCTCATACCAACCCTTGATACCAACCCCTCATACCAACCCCTCATACCAACCCCTCATACCAACCCCTGATACCAACCCCTCATACCAAACCCTCATACCAACCCCTCATACCAACCCCTGATACCAACCCCTCATACCAACCCCTCATACCAACCCCTCATACCAACCCCTCATACCAACCCCTCATACCAACCCCTCATACCAACCCCTCATACCAACCCCTCATGCCAACCCCTCATGCCAAACCCTCATACCAACCTCTCATACTAACCCCTCATACCAACCCCTCATACCAACCCCTCATACCAACCCCTCATACCAACCCCTCATACCAACCCCTCATACCAACCCCTCATACCAACCCCTCATACCAACCCATCATACCAACCCCTCATACCAAACCCTCATACCAACCCCTCATACCAACCCCTCATACCAACCCCTCATACCTGGCGCCAAAACTCTCTCTCTCACTCTCCCCGTTTTCACCTCGCTTATTTCAGTTCTGGTTTAACAAAAAAAAAACATTCACGAATTGTAAAGCAACACGTATGTTATTCCGTGAAGGCGAACAACACTATTTTACATTTTGGCACACGACTTGGAGCGAATAACAATATTGATGCAAATATATTGCGTTTCAACCATTACAGGGACTCCTCTACCTACGAACATTCGACTTACGAACTTTGAGAGATACGAACAAACCTGTCCGTATGTTAAGTAGATGCCACATAAAGAACCAGTGACATCTACATCTGCAGAACATGAAGAACCAATCATCTGCAGGTGATTATATAACTTTAAAGCCACTCCCCTTGTTTAGTATAAATTGCGTACAACATGTTTTCAATCGACAGGAGTAAAGTTGGACTTATGAACAAATCGACATGCGAACAGACCTCTGGAACCTAACTCATTCGTAAGTAGAGGAGTCCCTGTATATATAAAGGGATCTTCCAGAGGAGTGAAGGACAAGACACGCATACTCTTTGGCTCTTTCGGTAAAGTCACGTAGGTGAAAAAATAAAATAAAACTAAGAATACAAATCTCATTATTTTTTATTATTTCTGATTATTAATTTGGTTATTTCAATTTTTTATTTTTATTCTTAGTTTTATTTTATTTTTTCACCTACGTGACTTTACCGAAAGAACCAAAGAGTACGGATCCTTGCAGTCACGAAAACTTCAAATCTACGCAAGACACTCCTCATGTTCTCGCTTCTTTCCCTCGCACTGCTCGCCTTTACAATCCCCTCCCATCATCTCTTCTCCCGAGTTCGTATAAGCCTACTCAAATCAAGCAAAGCGTTGACTCTTATTCATTTTCCATTCAACGGTGCTGTTAGTTGCTGGCCGCTTGGCGCTTCTCGCCTGTGCTCATCCACCAGACAGCCAGCAAAACTTTTACTGTTATATGGAGCCTCGTCTCTCTCCACCTTTGTCTTGCCTTCTCTTTACTGTACATCGCAATGTATCTCGATTTCTCGCTTTGTCTCTGTTTCTCAATTCCTCCATCTCGTCTCCTCCCCTCCACTTCATCTCACCCACTTCGCTCCCTCTATCGCTCACCAATATCTCTTTCTCTCTCACCTCTCAAACACACTCTTCTTTTCCCACCTCACTCTTTCTCACGCAAGATAAACTAAATTACTCTCACACAGCCTAAAGGTCGCGGTCTGAGCTTGGCTGTGTTCACTCCAGCGCTGTCCTCGAGACAGTCTGGTCCCTTCACCTGATGAAGGCCGCTTGTGTTGTGGCCGAAACGTCGTGATTTTTGTTATTTTTTTACCTACGTGACGTTACCGAATAGAACCAAAGAGTATGGATCCTTGCAGTCACGAAAGCTTCAAATATAGAATAAACTAAACCTATATATTTTTTTGTTATTTTACCAGGCAAAGCCCACTAAGATAGCTATATAGCTCGTTTCGAGAAGCGACCTGGCCACAGATGGTAACTCAACGAAGAGGACTATCTCGTGAAAATGTATAGCAGCCCAATACCCTAAACGCATGTTGATTCTAAACGTGGAGGGAAAACCCGGAGGACCAGAAATAAAAAAAAACCACGCGACCACGGAGGGAACATGCAGCTCCAAATGTAGAGGCGTCAGGGTCGAGATGTAACCCACGACATCCTGCACGCCAGGCGAGGGAGTTAACATCTCACGGTGACGCTACCACCGCGCACGCAGACAGACAGGAATCCACCAAGGTCATCGAGTCAGATTTTTTTTTATACTGTACTGAATAGTATGATGATATTTACTGGGGGGGGGGGGAGGGGGGAGAGCCTAAATATTCGAGGTCGTGGCCTGTAGCCCCTAAAGGGTCGCTGGCGTTCATTTGTGCTCTGCCCACACCCATGACTCACTTGGGACCCACGCACCCGGGTGACACCGCAAAGTCACAGCTTGCCCTTCCTTTCCATCATTATCGAGACCACCGGAGGGATGCCACACGGGCTGCTGCACAGGAGCTACCCTTCGCCATCACTGCAGGGAGGCGAGACGGTGAGCCGAGGAGTGGGGAGCTATGGCTCTTGGCCACTTGCCAAAGCGTGAGTCATAACAGCCCCGACGGCTTGGTGGCTTTGGGAGTTGGGTTTTCCTGAGGGTCATTTGTTTTACGAGAAAATCATCGAATTTCTCAACTTTGTTTAACAAAAAAATTAGCATGATGGAAATTTCACATTTCTATGGCAGGGGCAACTGTTGGCTTCACCAAAGAATATGGTACCCAAAGAATACGGTACCAACTGTATCGACCCCGGAGGGATGACTAGTTGAGTTAATAACCCGGACCTGGTTTTAAACCCGCAAACGTACAATTGCGAGCTACTTGCTCAACCTCAGAACCACCTGGAAATTGTATATTACAATCACCGTGATATCAGTTTCCGGTAACTTCGTAAATATATTTAGAAATTTTTAGTTCTACCAGCCGTACACCTATCAAATCATCACAATTTATGACGTTGATATCAGACATGCTGTCAGTTGTACGGACATAACTAAACAGCAAATATTTATTCGAACAGTAAGAGACAGAATAACAACAAAAGCCAGAAAAACGCATGTCAAAAATGTTATAAATTGATTTGCATTTTAATGAGGGAAATAAGTATTTTACCCCTCTGCAAAACATGACAGTACTTGGTGGCAAAACCCTTGTTGGCAATCACAGAGGTCAGACGTTTCTTGTAGTTGGCCACCAGGTTTGCACACATCTCAGGAGGGATTTTGTCCCACTCCTCTTTGCAGATCTTCTCCAAGTCATTAAGGTTTCGAGGCTGACGTTTGGCAACTCGAACCTTCAGCTCCCTCGACATATTTTATATGGGATTAAGGTCTGGAGGCTGGCTAGGCCACTCAGGACCGTAATGTGCTTCTTCTTGAGCAACTCCTTTGTTGCCTTGGCCGTGTGTTTTGGGTCATTGTCATGGTGGAATACCCATCCACGACCCATTTTCAATGCCCTGGCTGAGGGAAGGAGGTTCTCACCCAAGATTTGACGGTACATGGCCCCGTCCATCGTCCCTTTGATGCGGTGAAGTTGTCCTGTCCCCTTAGCAGAAAAACACCCCCAAAGCATAATGTTTCCACCTCCATGTTTGACGGTGGGGATGGTGTTCTTGGGTCATAGGCAGTATTCCTCCTCCTTCAAACATGGCGAGTTGAGTTGATGCCAAAGAGCTCCATTTTGCTCTCATCTGACCACAACACTTTCACCCAGTTGTCCTCTGAATAATTCAGATGTTCATTGGCAAACTTCATACGGACATGTATATGTGCTTTCTTGAGCAGGGGGACCTTGCGGGTGCTGCAGGATTTCAGTCCTTTACGGCATAGTGTGTTACCAATTGTTTTCTTGGTGACTATGGTCCAAGCTGCCTTGAGATCATTGACAAGATCCTCCCGTGTAGTTCTGGGCTGATTCCTCACCGTTCTCATGATCATTGCAACTACACGAGGTGAGATCTTGCATGGAGCCCCAGACCGAGGGAGATTGACAGTTGTTTTGTGTTTCTTCCATTTGCGAATAATCGCACCAACTGTTGTCACCTTCTCACCAAGCTGCTTGGCAATGGTGTTGTAGCCCATTCCAGCCTTGTGTAGGTCTACAATCTTGTCCCTGACATCCTTGGAGAGCTCTTTGGTCTTGGCCATGGTGGAGAGTTTGGAATCTGATTGATTGCTTCTGTGGACAGGTGTCTTTTATACAGGTAACAAGCTGAGATTAGGAGCACTCCCTTTATGAGTGTGCAAATCAATTTATAACATTTTTGACATGCGTTTTTCTGGATTTTCTTGTTGTTATTCTGTCTCTCACTGTTCAAATAAACCTACCATTAAAATGATAGACTGATAATTTCTTTGTCAGTGGGCAAACGTACAAAATCAGCAGGGGATCAAATACTTCTTTCCCTCACTGTAGCTCAGTGGGCTTTACCTGATCAAATAAACCATAGTTTTAGTTGAGTTCAATTCATCGGATGAAGTGCAGCCGGTGGTCGTGCAGTGGTTTGGTTTACTTGCTTGCTGCAAACCGGTGACATCTGAACCAGCCCTGTGCCTTCTCCTCCACCTTCACTCACCAAACCGCACCGCGCAGCGCAGTGAAAAATTCTGGTCAAACAATGCGCATAGGTTGACAAAGAAGCTGCAGTGATTGTATGTTTAAATATGTATTTAAACCAGCGTGGTGTCCCGCATACAGCAGCTCGGAGTCAGACCAATCACGATAATAACGATAACGCCCTTCCTTTATCTTCAAGAGCCTTACTGAGCCTCAAAGATACCTTTGCGATGGTATTCGTTTGTTGGTTGACATGCTCACGAAAAAAATATATAGGTTACATCATTATAAATATATGCGTTGATATAATTACCCGTTTATATATTTTTTTCAATGAAGCAGTGTGCTTAATCGATGTGTGTGTGTGGATTTGGCCCAACCGGAAACACTGCGAAGTTAAACACGGGGGAGGCATGCAGTGTCATATGGAGAAAGCTTCTATTCATAGCTTTGTCATCCCAGCCAGCTGACGATATGACGCACGTGTGAATTTTTAAAATTATAGCGGCCGATACAAATTAACGGTGACGTTCACCGGATATCATTCGAATTACTTAATTAATTCGTTGCTAATAACACGGCAAATCAGAAGCTTCTATCTCCTACACCAATGTACAATTAATAATAGAGGAGCACACGGTGCCGCTACGGTCACCCATCTCAAACCGTGGCTCACACAGTAATGCCACTCCCTGCATCGACCATTCGCCGACAGTGTTTCAGATGTTCACCAGGCTACTCCCTAACCCGTGTCTATGTTAGTCTATGGGCCTCTGTGTAAGTCTATGCATCGCCATGTGAGTCTGTATCTCAAAACGTAGGCCACATAGCAAAGCCACCGCTCACTTCCATCATTCAATTCGCACGGTTTTGCTACCTATGGTGAGAAAGAAGTTCAACATACACACATTCGCCGGTAGCGTTTCAGAGATATTCACCAGGCGACTACCGAAGACCTCCATTGGCTCACCCGCACACCTGGACATGATACTTAGAAACATTGCTGATCAACATCCCGCCGTACACATCAGAAGCGTGGACACACATACGTGCAGTGTACATGGAAAATAAGTGTCCTCTTGACAACGCAATAAACTACATTAAAGTCGAGCTGTTTAAAGGTATCCTTTATGTGCATAAGCTCCGATCGTTAAACAGAAATCGATTACTGACTTCTTCTGCGACTTGACCCAACCCGCACTGACCAGCGCGGTGAAGTATGGTGGAAAAACCCTCGTGAGTGACACGGAGTGGCGAGGCCTTCATCCACCACTGCACGGACAGAGGCCTGCAAATCCGCTTCGCCGTTTGGCTTTGCGACGCTGCCGAGGTCGTCTTGGGAGGAGGCCCCCTTGGCGTGACGGCTGGCAGCGCACCGGGCTGGCAACTCGCAACGCAGAGGTCGCCGCTTCGACTCCAATCTCCCCGGCGCGGCATTTGAAACAATGGGGCAATTTTTTTTTTTGTTAAAGGAAAAAAAATATTTAGATAGTTTAAAAAAAAAAAAAACTATTTATTTCTTATTCTTGGTTCTTTCGGTAAAGTCACGTAGGAAGGGAAGCAATAAAATAATAAAAATATAAGCAATAAAATTCCCATATTCTTGGTTCTTTCGGTAAAGTCACGTAGAAGGGGATCAATAAAATAATAAAAATATAAAACAATAAAATTCTCCCCTTCTACGTGACTTTACCGAAAGAACCAAGAATATGAATCCCTGTAGTCACGAAAGCTTTAAATCAAAATAAAATTCCCATCAGGTGTGAAAGCTGTCGTGAGAATTTTATTGTTTTATATTTTTATTATTTTATTGTTTCCCTTCTACGTGACTTTACCGAAAGAACCAATAATATGAATCCCTGCAGTCACGAAAGCTTTAAATCAATATTTAGTTCTTCTTTTTTTTGCAACAACATGCGAGGCCCCAGCGACAAAGCCACACCGAGAGGTGGCCAACAACACGATGCGGGAAATACATCCGCAAAACATCCATTCCGGTGCGGTGGAACCACACGAAAGGGATGGAATGAAGGGGAGCAGGCCCCCCCCCCGCTGCACCAATGTGGGCAAGTTTCTTAAATCCCTCCTCGACCGCCTCTGTCCACCCTGCGGTGTTAAATGTCGACACTATCGTGGCGGGCGGTGGGGTAAAGCGTGGGTATACCCCCACCTCCTCCGAGGACAGCTGGCTGGGCAGCGTGGAAAGAATAGGCCAAATACCGTCAAGAGGCGGAGCTCTCATCGATCTTCCAGTCCTGGAGGCCTTTCTGCCAACAGCGGCGTGAGCATTCGTGGTAGGCGGGTCGCGTCTGAAAAATAGCTGTGTTGCTCAGTGGGCTTTACCCGGTAAAATAAGTAGTCGTAGTAGTAGTCGTAGTAGCAGCTGGTAATTGCAGGCCTGCACCATTATATTTTAATGGTCCGTTTGAAAGCTTCAAACGCGTCAGCCAATTGCCGTGGCAAAGTCTGCTGGAGTCTCACGCGCCGTGAGCTCACGGCAGGCGGTGTTGCATCAGAACCTTTAAAGGTCGCGGGGATTGAATGGATGTGTTCGTTCACGTGTGGCACTGCCGATGAAGAGCCCAGTTGCAAGCCCATAAAATGTAGGGTAGACATTTATCTTGCTATCAAGATCCGTGTGTGAACGCAATGGATAGCTACAATTAGCGACGACAATCTCTTTGTCATTTTCAACCCACTCCCCTTCCACGCACTCTCCTACCCCTCTCACCTCACTCCACTCCCCTCCACGCTCTCCCCTACCCCTCTCACCTCACTCCACTCCCCACCACGCACTCCCCTACCCCTCTCACCTCACTCCACTCCCCTCCACACGAGGTATTGTGGTTCATTGGTGGCAAGCACTTTGCGTGTAATGAGTGCGACCTTACAATAACGGGCTTGCTGTCTTGTTGCTAATCGTTGCTCATAAGAGGCCTCCTCCAATGGAATTGTGCCCCCCCCCCCCCCACCGATCCTCTAGATTGAAAATTAATTTCTTTCCGACCACTTTTTGTGTTTATTTTTTCGTCCATCCCCCGCACCTCCGATTGCCATGATTGCTTAGGTACGGGGCGAAAGAAGTTCAACATACATACGTACGTGCACGCATCTCACGGCTCCGGTGCAGTTGAACAGGCTGCACCCGCGACATCTGCGACACACTGCACAGCGTTCAAACGAATGCTTCTGCGCAGAGCCTATGGAGATAAACACGTGGATCCACCCATGCAGCGTTCTTCATTGCAAGAAGGCGCGGGCCACTGTGGGTCCTTGGTGGCCTTTAGTGCTGCCCCCTGACGTGTGAGGTCCCGCGACAATAGACAAAGAGTGAAAACGCCACCATCCCCATCATTATCATCGTGCTGTCAAACCCCCAATGGTTTCAAATGTGTGTGGCGACCCCCCCACCCCCTCACACACTGATGATGTCTTATCGGCGAAAGTGGGCCCCCTCTTGAAAACTTCGTGAAGAGCACTGGCTTTAATGCATAGAGGGCCACGAGAAACACACAGTGCACCCAGCCCTTATTTAGAGAGCATCGAGAGCACGTGGTCATCCCAAGGCCAGCTTCCCATGCACTTCCTTCCCCGCCTGGGGATTTGTAGTACGTGGCAGCTGTTCTCATTTAAAAATAATAATATAGCAAATAAAAAAAACCCACAATACAGTTGACCTTGCGTGCGCAATGCGTTTCGCGTTGCTGTTGCCGTGTTTCGAGGGCTTTGGCGCACAGCACGCGAGGGAGGTGAATTGGCCAGCATCACGCGCGGCCGCCTTTGTCTCCCCAAGCGGCGATCTTTACGCATCGCACCAGGTGCTCGTTTGAGGCTGAGTCGATCTAGGGGAGGCCCAGGACCGGTTCAGATAATCGTCGCTGGTGTTGGCCGTGCGCGGGAATCGAACCCGGGTCGCCGGGTTCATAGCGCAGCGCGCTAACCGCTACACTACCCACACATAGGCACACACATACACACGCAGATATACCTAGATGGACATGCATGATATGCAGCTCACCGTACCTTGCAATAACTTCTCCACTCTGCTCACTGCGGGTTTATGAAATGGGAATAAAGGTCCAGCCAGGACCGCTTCGGGTATCGCTCACCGCTCAACGTTAGCCGTGAGAATCGAACTCGGGTCGGCAGGTGCATTGCGCGCAGCGTGCTAACCGCTGCGCCACCGCTCCGAGCGCCCCTTTTGGCAGCCTCATGAACCGATCCTTCTCCTTCCCCCCCTCTGCAGCAGAGATAACATCTGTTTTGGGGCACATTTGTGGTGTTTTTTTTATTCATTTACATTTTTTTGCCAGTTGGAGACGAAAGTCCGCTGATCGCATCGGGTGGGGTGGTTCCAAGAGCTCACGTGAGGGGGGGGGGCGGTAGGGGTGCGGTTGGGGGGTGCGGTTTGGGGGTGCGGTGGGGGGGGGCGCTTGGGGGGGCCGGGGTGGGGAGGAATCCAGGATCGGTTACGAGAGATATCAACTCCAGTATAAATATGTAAATATATTCTGAACTCACCACTGATGTTATCCCTTGGCCGGGATTCAAGCTCTGCTCGGCATGTTTGTAGCACAGCGCGCTAACCGCTGCACCACCGCTATCATTAAAATACACATTGTTGACTTGTTGTTGCGTGGGAATATTAATTATGATAATTACCGTACGTGTACAGTGCTATTCATGACCTTACCCAGCCCAGCGGACTGGCACTGGGCCGCTTGCACTATTAACAGCACCGTGGTGGTTGGGAAATGTTAATTCCCTCACTTGGTATGCAGGAATTCGTGGGTTAGATCCGGACCGAGACGCCTGCTGTATATTTGGAGTTTGTCTCTCTCTCTGTAGTCGCGTGGATTTTTATCTGGGTCCTCCGGATTTTCCCTCCGCATTAAAAAAAACAAATTGCGTTTTTAGGGTAATTGGCTGCTATAAACGTCCACGTTAAAAGCCACTTAGTTGAGCTATAATTTGTGGACAGGTCGCTTCTGAAAAAGAGCGACAGAGCTCAGTGGGTCTTACCTGGTAAATAAAAAAAATTGTTTATAGTTTTTCGACAGCTGTTGTGCAGGCGACCCCTGCTTTCTTGGAGACACACAACCACCTCAACACGTTCGTCAATAGCACTGTGGCCTGAAAAGGAGAAAAAAACATTCGTTATAGTTGACGTTTCGGGCAATGTTTCCTTCTACTGTAGGCAGTGGTGGCGCTAGCAAAAGTGAACTCAGCAAGAAGAATATGGGGGAGGGATGGGGTGGGGGCCAGATTCATAAAAAGAATAGGGATACATCAACTGAACGGAAGTCAAAATCGTAATTAATGTATTTTTGGCGACTCCGTCCCACAGCGCACACAAACGCCACCTGGCGCGGATCATTCTGTTGTCATGTCGTTCAAACGCAGCGAGGACGAATGCGCAGAAGAGCTCAACAAGCGAATGCCCTCCATGCTCGGGTATGGGCAGGATCATAACAAGTCTTATCCAAAGCTGCTCAAACTGCCGACACGACTCAAGTCCTTTATTTGTCATAACGGTATGCATAATAATACAGTGAAACTGCTCTCTTCTCTTCATTATTATTTGTGGCCTACCAATGTCTGCAGCCAGGTTCAATCGATGACAATCCTATTCCCTGCAGATATTTAACAGATGAGATGCGTTGCACCGTTAATTCCTCCTGTTTGATAATACTTCTCTTGTCCGTATGCATCTGTGCAGATAGGTTTATCTTTGCGGTTAAGCCATAGTCCCCACATACCGCTCGTATCAATGCGGATAAGAGGAGCGGCGACCCACTACTCTGTAGAGTAACATTGGTATAAACGCTTGTTACATTATAAACAGCGCATTGAAAACGCGCACTATTTTATGTACTGTTTACAAAGTGTGTTTACAAATCCACACTGAGAAACACGATGATTGACAGAGGGGTGTAAATATTTTTTTAGATAGTGTGTTTAAATAGAGGTACTGCAGGGTAAGTAGTTTTCTGTTTTAAAGGCAAAGTTTAACAAGACAACACTTGCCACCATCCTTCAAACCCATTAGTGAAGAGCAAAGTTTTTGTTTACATTATATATAATGTTTACATTATTACAATGTTTATGCGAATAGCCGGGGGCTTATGGGACCCCGGGATCCTGCCATGAGGTTAAATCATATTATCAGATCGAATTAAATTCAGAAGAAGCATAGCAAGGCAATTAACTTAAGCGCTGATAAATCACACGAATGTCGTCGGTACAGCTCTCCCATCATCTCACTACATTTTCGTTTGTGGCCCGCATCTCTCTCATCTTGCTCCAGCTCTATCTCTCGTCGACATCTGTCGCATTGCACGGCATCTCTCTCTCCTCTCACATCACCTGGAGATTGTACATAGAAAGGCAGGGGGAGGGGGGGCCCACGCCCACTCTGCCCCAAATAATTTCATGCTTTGGGCCCCTCCATGGGCCAGAAAGAGAAAAAAAGACAAAGATCCCCCGTATAGCCTCAATAGACTGTTGGGGGAAGTGCAGTCAGCGAGTAGTACCTTTGACGGACGGCACCGGCACACACGAGGGGGGGCATCTTCACGCCGGGCCGCCTTTGTCTCTCTAGTGGCAATGTTTATACACCCCGCACCCGCACCAGGTACCGTACTAATTTAAGACTTGAATCCAGCTAATAATGGGGCCAGGCGCCACCAACCAAGTCGATGTTAACTACCTCGATTGGTACGCAGGAGGTCGTGGGTTCGATCCCGACCCGGATGCCTGCTGCTGCTGTATATTTACCGTTTGCTTGTCTCTCTCTCTCCCCGTGGTCGCGTAGATTTTCCTCCGGTTCCTGCGGTATTTCCCTCCACATTTAGAAACGTGTTTAGAATATTTGGCTGCTATACATTTCCACATGATAACCCACTTCATTAGGCCCTAATTTTTGGCCATTTTTTTTTTAAACAAGCTAATACAGCTAAGTGGGCCTTACCTGCTAAAATATGTTTTGTTAAAAAAATATTTCATAGTTTAAACCTCACTACCCACAAGCACTGCGTGATCCTGCTGGCTCGACCCGGGGCGGTCACCAAACCCCCCTCCACCCTCACTCCTCACCCCCTCCACTCCTCCTCCACCCCCACTCCTCCCCCCATTCCTCCCACCCCACACCCCCACCCCTCCACCCCCACCCTCCACCCCTCCACCCCCACTCCTCACCCCCTCCACTCCTCCTCCACCCCCACTCCTCACCCCCACCCCACTCCTCCACCCCCACTCCTCACCCCATTCCTCCCACCCCACACCTCCACCCTCCACCCCTCCACCACCACTCCTCCCCCCTCCACCCCCACCCTCCACCCCTCCACCCCCACCCTCCACCCCTCCACCCCCACTCCTCCCCCCTCCACCCCCACCCTCCACCCCTCCATTCCCACCCTCCACCCCTCCACCCCCACTCCTCCCCCCTCCACCCCAACTCCTCCCCCCTGCCCCACTCCCCACCCCCTGTCCACCCCCGCTGGCCACGTGAAGCCCACCACGTTCAGAGCCCGGGCGGAGGGAGGAGACTCGCGGACCGCACGGCGTTCCAGTCCGTCTCGGGGGGGGGGCAGCAGTCGAGGCTCGGCGTTCCAGAGGAGACATCTCAGCGCGCCTGCAAGGACAACGCCTCGCACGCAGCTGCAGCTGCTGCTGGGGCCGCCGCAGTCGAAACTTTAGGGTCTGGGTCACGAAGTGTCTCTGCGGAGGCCTTGAGACATGTTGATGTTGTTGTTTGCTTGCAGGATGTTGACGTGCAGTGGCAAAGCCTTCTCCACAAGGGCATTCGCTACATTGTATCCACGTACAGCAGTGTTACTTGCTGTCAGAATCAGAATATTTATGGACACTGGAGGAATCCGGTGAGCCATAAAGCTTGTCCAGTAGGGGTGGGTCAATATTTTTTTCAGAGGAGGGGCACTTTCTCCCATAAGACATCGTCAGCGTGAGAGGCCGCCACATTTGCAACCATTGGGGTTTGACAGCAGCAGCAGCACCACGACGATGATGATGATGATGTGGGGGTGTTTTGTCACTCGCTGTGCATTGTCGGGGACCGCACAAAAGGCCACCAGGGGCCGTCAGTGGCCCGCGGACCTTGCAATAAAGAACGCTGATGTACAGGGTGGTCCAGATGTCTTGTGACACCCGCCCCCCGCCCCCCCAATTAATTGACTCCTAACATATTTTTTTTACATTTGCATATTTATTTATGTTTTAAATAAACTTTACTTTTAACAAAATGTATTTTTAGATCATTAAATGGGTGTCACCAGACATCTGGACCACCTTGTACACTTCGCGAATCGCTGGTTTTACCTTTATTGTTCAACGCACATAGCTACACTGATGATGTTGTTTTTTGATCCTTCCAAAGTGGTGCAATTGTAATTCCACGATCGTTTCTCCGGCACGTACGGTGGCTAGGCAGAGCTCTGCGAGATTTCTCGTCTCGCGACGAGACGCCACGTTTGGGACATTGCTGCTGTTGGCAACAAGTTGAACACGTTGTCAAAATTCGACCGATCTTGGAACGAAAAGTTTCCTCTGCCTTTAACCAAGGTGACTTTCTACGTGGTTCTGTGTGTGCCTGTCTGGCTTTCCAGTTTGTCATCATCAGCCCCCCACCCCCATAGAGATCTCATCTCTTGGAAACGTTACACTGGAACAGTGGTTACTTTGACCTTCCCTCAAGTTAAATTTAGACTTAAAACTTTCGTGACTGTAGGAATTCATATTATTGGTTCTTTCGGCAAAGTCAAGTAGATAGAAAAAAAAATATTGTAAAAAAATATGTGTTTATTTTCTTTCGACGTGACTTTACCGAAAGAACCAAGAATATGACTTCCCTAAAGTATCCCACAGACCTGCTCAGCCGTAGGAAAAATACTTTAGATGATGTGTTTCTATCTCTATTCTTACATTGCTCTTGTGTGCTCTCAGTCTCTAACTTGAAACTGCTGGGCATCGCAAGATGCGCAATAGGTTCCAGCATGCCGCACATACATACAAAGGGCCTGCCACATTTTCTTCCATCCATTCCTCCCCCCCCCCCCCAAGTTGCTCCTGTTCAGTCAAGCCGCTTCGCAGAGCCGTCGTGCGTGATGGCCAGGTCGCTTCTGCAAGAAAAGAGCTCAACGGGCCTTACCTGGGGTAAAATAACAAAAACAAGTCAATAAAACAATTGTTTAGTAAAAAAAAATTCGGGGTTTTTTTGTTGTTGTTTAAAGTAGTTTAGTTTAGTCGCTGCCGTCTCTTCCGCTGTCTCTGCTCTGCTTCTCTTTAACCCCTCCATCCGGTCTCCACCACCGGAGTCAATTTCGGTTCTCATGACGCGTGGGTCCCGAACTCCAGTTCCACGAGATGCCACCGTTTTTGTTGTTTTCACAACAGCAGCGTCAGAATCACTATCAGTTTGTTTATACTGCAGGAGGAATTCCAATGAGCTATAAAGCTCTTTATCCACAGATGTCCAGTCGGGGCACGAGGTCAGAGCGTCACAACAAACAAAACAAGACAAAACTACGATAAGAGTGCCAAGTGTACGAAAATAAAATAACTTAAAATATAAACACAAATAAAACTGAACTACTTCAGTTTATCTTTTTTTTTATATTGGGCGCAATTGTTGAACAGTAGCCATATCAGGCATTAGTACATCTAATCGGCATAAGCATTGGTTCACTGCAGCTCAAAGACGTGTGGTGATGTTAGGGGATGTCCCATGTGGTGCTCGCCATTTTGAAGGCCTGTAGACCAGAATCGATGGTCTCGCCCACATTGTGTCCGGGGAGAAATGTTCTTACCAGGTAAGGCGAGCACTTCAGCTGTGAGCTAATTTTTCAGAAGCGACCTGGCCATCATAAATGATAGCTGGCCGAAGCGCCTTTTTATCGGGCGGCCCAGGTTCTTTACCTTATGTTTTGATTTCCTTCAACAATCTCTTCGACTTACTAGTGACGCGCACGCACGAATCTTCCCACCGATCGCCCGAGAACTTGGAGCTCTCGTACTTTGTTCTGTCGTCAACGACCATTATCTGTGATCGCTAAACTGAAACTGACAGAATGCACAGATTCCCCTTTTATCTTATGAGGGCACACGGGTAAATCTCCTTTCGTGAAGGTTTTTTTTTTTAAAGCGCCAAGAATTCCTACACAGGCATGGCCCATTAGTAAATTGGCCTTATTTGTGCGCATTGGTTGACAGGATGATATTTGCCAAGGTTTTCGAGGCACGATTTACTCCCAAGCTGAGACACAAACAATTGGTGGTTACACATTTTGAGTGACTAAAATTTACAAGTAGACTCCAAAGGTTATAGGCAACGGACGGTTTTTTTTTTGCCGAAGGGGACACAAGGCCAATAATTTTCTCGCACGAATTTGAAACAACAAACACTTTACTTTGTGGTTTGCCATTCAACACCATGTCACGGTGACATGCAAACGCCACAGTGCATTGATGCCTGATAGTTATGGGGGCGCCGCCATGGCGAGATGATAACTACCTCGTCTGGTATACAGGAGATCGTGGGTTGGATCCCGATGCTGACGCCTATATATATTTGGAGTTTGCGTGTCTCTCTATCCCCGTGATAGCGCGGATTTTCCTCCGGGTCCTCCGGTTGTTCTCTCCACACATTTAGAAGCACTCGTTTCGAGGACGTGGCTGCTAGAAAATGTCCACACGATGAGCCACTTGGTTGAGCTGTCATTTGTGGCCAGGTCGTTTCTGAAAAAAAGAGCTACATAGCTCAGTGTGTCTTACCCGTTAAAATAAAAAAAAGGTTTAGTTCAGTAAAATAGTTAAGTTTTATCGGCAAGAGCCAGAGACGTCCTAAGAGTATGGCGAATTGGGGCGATCGCCCCGGGCCCCACGCTTGGGGGGGGGGGGCGCGCCTCGACGTCACGGTGTCAGATGGAATACGTGCGGTTTCGTTTGAAGGCTTTGGGGGGGGGGTACACGGTGGGGTTTGCCCCGGGCCACCCCCCACCCCCTATGGACGGCCCTGGCAAGAGCCATTGTGAACATAAATGGAAGAGGTTCCTTTGTTATTCTTGGTTATTTCGGTAAAGTCACCACGTAGAAGGGAAACAATTAAATAATACAAAATATAAAACAATAAAATGCTCACGACGTTTCGACTGCAACACAAGCAATCATCATCAGGTGTGAAAACCACAGCAAGAAAATTTGAAAAAAGTGGCGGTTATTTTTAAACGTTAGCACCACGGAGAGCGATTTGACAGTTTGTTCAGATGGACGAGTCCATCTATGTTCGGAAAAGAGGAGGGGGGAGACGAAAATGATGGATGCGGTCTGAAAGCCACCGTAAGCGTGAACAATCATATTCTTGGTTCTTTCGGTAAAGTCACGTAGAAGGGAAACAATAAAATAATAAAAATATGAAACAATAAAATTCTCACGACGTTTCGACTGCAACACAAGCAATCATCATCACACAAGCAATCATCATCTGATGATGATCAGCTGATGATGATTGCTCGTGTTGCAGTCGAAACGTCGTGAGAATTTTATTGTTTTATATTTTTATTATTTTATTGTTTCCCTTCTACGTGACTTTACCGAAAGAACCAAGAATATGAATCCCTGCAGTCACGAACGCTTTAAATCAAGGTTCCTTTATTGTTAAGCACATTTAGATGTCTCGTGTGGAACCTCACGATGCCGAATCCACTCTTGGTCTATGAAAAAAAATTAGAATAGGTTTTACCCTTTCTGGCAAGAAAACAGGTTGTTAAGATGTCCAAACACTGAGTAGAAACCCTGTGCAAATCAAGTCTGCATTAGCCACACGCGCTTGTGGTGGCGAACAGCACAAAGACAACGCCGCTATCAGAGTATTTTATAGCTACAACACGGGACCTTATTGATGCTGGCAAAAAAGGTTCCCATTTTGCACCTTGGACTAATTTAGTCGCGAGGTAATTTCCTCATACACGTGGCCAATTTCATCACCGTTGCTTGGGCATGGCTCATTAAGATGATGTAAATGACATCCGTCCGGATAACTTTACTCACCACTATCTGAAATATATATACATCCAACGCAAACGCCTACACACACAATTCCACTTGCATCATCTCACGCCCTGTCCGTGTGTCAACCATTCTCAAGCTATGACCACCGACACCGGCCCAGTCATCACAGCTGGATGAAGGCCTCCCCCACATCGTCACCATCATCCCCCCCTCTCTTCCTCACAGGTCCTGCGATGTGCCACAATCCTCGAGCAGCTCAGGCCCGGACTGGCTGGCTGGCATAGGGGCAGCAGTCCGGTCTGTGTGATGAAATTGCAAATGCGGTCGGTACAAAGAGTACAATATTTATTTGTTTTATTTAAATGTTGTTACCTCTAATGTGTACGCTTCGTTGCGTATTTACGCTCTCAGTTGGCATTAAAGTCCCCCCCCCCCCCATATTCGGCAGCCCCCCAAAGATTCTTCCTCACCGGCCCATTTGTGATTTTTGGACCCAGCCCAACAGGGCCAATGAGAGATCGCACGGCCATTTGGGGCCCCGGCGTGTTTTACAAATGCGCGGGACGATTTTTAGTCGCAGTTCGCCACTGCTCTTAACTCCTCATCGCTCCATCTCCACGCCGGCGGTGGAAAAAAAAAAACGGCGGCCACACTCAGATCCGTTCCGTTCCTTGGCTGCCGCTCCGTCAATACCCGTGGACCATCGGCCATGACCCCTTCCCCCCCGAAACCCGACTCAAGTGCCCCGTACAATAACCCAGGGGCCAGTCAGTCCATCTACCTAGCGCAGTCGTTCAGCAATGTCAACGTCTGCAGCTGTGCCCAGTGATGCCGCCGGCCCAGCGACCGCGGTTCAACGTGAAGCGCGAAAGAGCGCGCTAAGCAACAGCGCCCTCTAGCGGTGGCACAGACTCACGGCGCTTTGCCTTGGAATTCCTGCGCGATTAATAATGATGATGCTATCGGTCGGAAACGAGATAAGATCTCTGCGCAAACAAGTTTGCACCCCCCCCCCCACACACACACAACACCCCAGCGCCCAAGCGTTGCGAAACGTGTTCTTGTGGCATCCTACATTCTGCACGCGCCAACCACCCAAGGGGGTTACTCGCGTGAACTTCAACAGGGGGACGGCGAATCGGGGCGACCGCCTCGGGCCCCGCGTTTTGGGAGCACCCCCCCCCCCCCCCGCGCGTAAAGTCAACGTCACAGTGCCAGATGTAATATTTTAGTTTGAAGGCGTTGGGGGGGCACAGCGAGATTTGTCCCGGGCCCTACCTATGGACGGCCCTGCCTGTCAATCATCCGAGAGTGTCAACCAGTCCCAGAGCGCTGCTGCTGTGCGAACAGAGTTGAATAACGCGGACGTCCAGAATAATAATAATAATCATCATCATGAACACCTCATTGCAGACCCGTGCATCATCGCACCACCTCCTCTTGGTGTTGGCATTCCTCCTCCTTCGCCAAAGATACTGCTGGTGTTACAACCATCAACCGTATCCGATGCGCTCATCCCCTTCAGAAGTGTAACATTAAAAGGCACAAGCCGCAGCAGCGCGATTGTGGCGATGCAAGCCATACTGTGAACCATATAGTAAACCCACAGATGCACATAAGAGATTCGTAGAGATACATCGAGACCCACAGAGATGAATGAAAGCCAAGACAGAGTAGTGTGAGTGTGGTGACACAACCCGATACATTGGACCATATATTAAACCCGTACACACACACACAGAGATACATTGATATACATCGAGACACACAGAGATGCATAAAAGACAAACTAGAGTTGTGCGAGTGTGGCGATGCAACCCAATGCCATGGACTATATCCTTTCCCCACGTCAGACTGGCCGATATAACGCCCTCTGCTGGCCTGGCTCGCGCATGAGCACTCTTCAAGCATGGAGAGCTCCCTTGCTCGTGGATGACTCCTATCCCAGGAATTAACTTCAGCCAGAGCTGTCCAGTGCTGAGCGCCGGAAAACATTTATCCCCCACCCCCCGCCTCTCACCTCGGTGAGCAATTCAACACCGAGTTATTGTATTGAGTTATTGTATGGGAAACTATTAGCCGTGCCGATGCCAGTCTTTGTGTCCTGTGTAGGTCTATGAGTCCTGTGTAGGTCTATGTGTCCTGTGTAGGTCTATGAGTCCTGTGTAGGTCTATGAGTCCTGTGTAGGTCTATGAGTCCTGTGTAGGTCTATGAGTCCTGTGTAGGTCTATGAGTCCTGTGTAAGTCGATGAGTCCTGTGTAAGTCTATGGATCCTGTGTAGGTCTATGAGTCCTGTGTAGGTCTATGAGTCCTGTGTAGGTCTATGAGTCCTGTATAAGTCTATGGATCCTGTGTAGGTCTATGAGTCCTGTGTAGGTCTATGAGTCCTGTGTAGGTCTATGAGTCCTGTGTAAGTATGTGAGTCCTGTGTAGGTCTATGGGTCCTGTGTAGGTCTATGAATCCTGTGTAAGTCTATGAGTTCTGTGTAAGTCTATGAGTCCTGTGTAAGTCTATGAGTCCTGTGTAGGTCTATGGGTCCTGTGTAAGTCTATGAGTCCTGTGTAGGTCTATGTGTCCTGTGTAGGTCTATGAGTCCTGTGTAGGTCTATGAGTCCTGTGTAGGTCTATGAGTCCTGTGTAGGTCTATGAGTCCTGTGTAAGTCTGAGTCCTGTGTAGGTCGATGGGTCCTGTGTAGGTCTATGGGTCCTGTGTAGGTCTATGAGTCCTGTGTAGGTCTATGAGTCCTGTGTAAGTCTGAGTCCTGTGTAGGTCGATGGGTCCTGTGTAGGTCTATGAGTCCTGTGTAAGTCTATGAGTCCTGTGTAGGTCTATGAGTCCTGTGTAAGTCTATGGGTCCTGTGTAGGTCTATGGGTCATGTGTAAGTCTATGGGTCCTGTGTAGGTCTATGAGTCCTGTGTAAGTCTATGAGTCCTGTGTAGGTCTATGAGTCCTGTGTAAGTCTATGAGTCCTGTGTAGGTCTATGAGTCCTGTGTAGGTCTATGTGTCCTGTGTAGGTCTATGAGTCCTGTGTAGGTCTATGAGTCCTGTGTAGGTCTATGAGTCCTGTGTAAGTCTATGAGTCCTGTGTAAGTCTATGAGTCCTGTGTAGGTCTATGAGTCTTGTGTAAGTCTATGAGTCCTGTGTAAGTCTATGAGTCCTGTGTATGTCTATGAGTCCTGTGTATGTCTATGAGTCCTGTGTATGTCTATGAGTCCTGTGTAGGTCTATGAGTCCTGTGTAAGTCTATGAGTCCTGTGTAAGTCTATGTGTCCTGTATAAGTCTATGAGTCCTGTGTAAGTCTATGAGTCCTGTGTAGGTCTATGAGTCCTGTGTAGGTCTATGAGTCCTGTGTAAGTCTATGGGTCCTGTGTAGATCTATGAGTCCTGTGTAGGTCTATGAGTCCTGTGTAGGTCTATGAGTCCTGTGTAAGTCTATGAGTCCTGTGTAGGTCTATGAGTTCTGTGTAAGTCTATGAGTCCTGTGTAGGACTATGTGTCCTGTATAAGTCGATGAGTCCTGTGTAAGTCTATGAGTCCTGTGTAGGTCTATGAGTCCTGTGTAGGTCTATGGGTCCTGTGTAAGTCTGAGTCCTGTGTAGGTCTATGGGTCCTGTGTAGGTCTATGAGTCCTGTGTAAGTCTATGAGTCCTGAGTAGGTCTATGAGTCCTGTGTAAGTCTATGAGTCCTGTGTAGGTCTATAAGTCCTGTGTAGGTCTATGAGTCCTGTGTAAGTCTATGAGTCCTGTGTAAGTCTATAAGTCCTGTGTAGGTCTATGAGTCCTGTGTAAGTCTATGAGTCCTGTGTAAGTCTATAAGTCCTGTGTAGGGCTATAAGTCCTGTGTAGGTCTATGAGTCCTGTGTAAGTCTATGAGTCCTGTGTAAGTCTATGAGTCCTGTGTAAGTCTATGAGTCCTGTGTAGGTCTATAAGTCCTGTGTAGGTCTATGAGTCCTGTGTAAGTCTATGAGTCCTGTGTAAGTCTATGGGTTCTGCGTAAGTCTATGAGTCCTGTGTAGGTCTATGGGTCCTGTGTAAGTCTGAGTCCTGTGTAGGTCTATGGGTCCTGTGTAGGTCTATGAGTCCTGTGTAAGTCTATGAGTCCTGAGTAGGTCTATGAGTCCTGTGTAAGTCTATGAGTCCTGTGTAGGTCTATGAGTCCTGTGTAGGTCTATGAGCCCTGTGTAGGTCTATGGGTCCTGTGTAAGTCTGTGAGTCCTGTGTAAGTCTATGTGTCCTGTGTAGGTCTATGAGTCCTGTGTAGGTCTATGAGTCCTGTGTAAGTCTATGAGTCCTGTGTAGGTCTATGAGTCCTGTGTAGGTCTATGGGTCCTGTGTAAGTCTGTGAGTCCTGTGTAAGTCTATGAGTCCTGTGTAAGTCTATGAGTCCTGTGTAGGTCTATGAGTCCTGTGTAAGTCTATGAGTCCTGTGTAGGTCTATAAGTCCTGTGTAGGTCTATGAGTCCTGTGTAAGTCTATGGGTTCTGCGTAAGTCTATGAGTCCTGTGCAAGTCTATGAGTCCTGTGTAGGTCTATGAGTCCTGTGTAGGTCTATGAGTCCTGTGTAAGTCTATGAGTCCTGTGTAAGTCTATGAGTCCTGTGTAAGTCTATGAGTCCTGTGTAGGTCTATGTGTCCTGTGTAGGTCTATGGGTCATGTGTAAGTCTGAGTCCTGTGTAGGTCTATGAGTCCTGTGTAGGTCTATGAGTCCTGTGTAAGTCTATAAGTCCTGTGTAGGTCTATGAGTCCTGTGTAAGTCTATGAGTCCTGTGTAAGTCTATAAGTCCTGTGTAGGTCTATGAGTCCTGTGTAAGTCTATGAGTCCTGTGTAAGTCTATGGGTTCTGCGTAAGTCTATGAGTCCTATGTAGGTCTATGGGTCCTGTGTAAGTCTGAGTCCTGTGTAGGTCTATGGGTCCTGTGTAAGTCTATGAGTCCTGTGTAAGTCTATAAGTCCTGTGTAGGTCTATGAGTCCTGTGTAAGTCTATGAGTCCTGTGTAAGTCTATGGGTTCTGCGTAAGTCTATGAGTCCTATGTAGGTCTATGGGTCCTGTGTAAGTCTGAGTCCTGTGTAGGTCTATGGGTCCTGTGTAGGTCTATGAGTCCTGTGTAAGTCTATGAGTCCTGAGTAGGTCTATGAGTCCTGTGTAAGTCTATGAGTCCTGTGTAGGTCTATGAGTCCTGTGTAGGTCTATGAGCCCTGTGTAGGTCTATGGGTCCTGTGTAAGTCTGTGAGTCCTGTGTAAGTCTATGTGTCCTGTGTAGGTCTATGAGTCCTGTGTAGGTCTATGAGTCCTGTGTAAGTCTATGAGTCCTGTGTAGGTCTATGAGTCCTGTGTAGGTCTATGGGTCCTGTGTAAGTCTGTGAGTCCTGTGTAAGTCTATGAGTCCTGTGTAAGTCTATGAGTCCTGTGTAGGTCTATGAGTCCTGTGTAAGTCTATGAGTCCTGTGTAGGTCTATAAGTCCTGTGTAGGTCTATGAGTCCTGTGTAAGTCTATGGGTTCTGCGTAAGTCTATGAGTCCTGTGCAAGTCTATGAGTCCTGTGTAGGTCTATGAGTCCTGTGTAGGTCTATGAGTCCTGTGTAAGTCTATGAGTCCTGTGTAAGTCTATGAGTCCTGTGTAAGTCTATGAGTCCTGTGTAGGTCTATGTGTCCTGTGTAGGTCTATGGGTCATGTGTAAGTCTGAGTCCTGTGTAGGTCTATGAGTCCTGTGTAGGTCTATGAGTCCTGTGTAAGTCTATGAGTCCTGTGTAGGTCTATAAGTCCTGTGTAGGTCTATGAGTCCTGTGTAAGTCTATGAGTCCTGTGTAAGTCTATAAGTCCTGTGTAGGTCTATGAGTCCTGTGTAAGTCTATGAGTCCTGTGTAAGTCTATAAGTCCTGTGTAGGGCTATAAGTCCTGTGTAGGTCTATGAGTCCTGTGTAAGTCTATGAGTCCTGTGTAAGTCTATGAGTCCTGTGTAAGTCTATGAGTCCTGTGTAGGTCTATAAGTCCTGTGTAGGTCTATGAGTCCTGTGTAAGTCTATGAGTCCTGTGTAAGTCTATGAGTCCTGTGTAAGTCTATGGGTTCTGCGTAAGTCTATGAGTCCTGTGTAGGTCTATAAGTCCTGTGTAGGTCTATGAGTCCTGTGTAAGTCTATGAGTCCTGTGTAAGTCTATGAGTCCTGTGTAAGTCTATGAGTCCTGTGTAGGTCTATAAGTCCTGTGTAGGTCTATGAGTCCTGTGTAAGTCTATGAGTCCTGTGTAGGTCTATGAGTCCTGTGTAGGTCTATGGGTCCTGTGTAGGTCTATGAGTCCTGTGTAGATCTATGAGTCCCGTGTAGGTCTATCGGTCCTGTGTAAGTCTATGGGTCCTGTGTAAGTCTATGAGTCCTGTGTAGGTCTATGAGTCCTATGAGTCCTGTGTAAGTCGATGAGTCCTATGAGTCCTGTGTAGGTCTATGAGTCCTGTGTATGTCTATGAGTCCTGTGTAAGTCTATGAGTCCTGTGTAGGTCTATGGGTTCTGTGTAGGTCTATGAGTCCTGTGTAAGTCTATGAGTCCTGTGTAAGTCTGTGGGTCCTGTGTAGGTCTATGAGTCCTGTGTATGTCTATGAGTCCTGTGTAAGTCTATGAGTCCTGTGTAGGTCTATGAGTTATGTGTAAGTCTATGAGTCCTGTGTAAGTCTATGAGTCCTGTGTAGGTCTATGGGTTCTGTGTAGGTCTATGAGTCCTGTGTAAGTCTATGAGTCCTGTGTAAGTCTATGGGTCCTGTGTAGGTCTATGAGTCCTGTGTATGTCTATGAGTCCTGTGTAAGTCTATGAGTCCTGTGTAGGTCTATGAGTTCTGTGTAAGTCTATGAGTCCTGTGTAAGTCTATGAGTCCTGTGTAAGTCTATGAGTCCTGTGCAAGTCTATGAGTCCTGTGTAGGTCTATGAGTCCTGTGTATGTCTATGAGTCCTGTGTAAGTCTATGAGTCCTGTGTAAGTCTATGAGTCCTGTGCAAGTCTATGAGTCCTGTGTAGGTCTATGAGTCCTGTGTATGTCTATGAGTCCTGTGTAAGTCTATGAGTCCTGTGTAAGTCTATGAGTCCTTTGTAAGTCTATGAGTCCTGTGCAAGTCTATGAGTCCTGTGTAGGTCTATGAGTCCTGTGTATGTCTATGAGTCCTGTGTAAGTCTATGAGTCCTGTGTAAGTCTATGAGTCCTGTGTAAGTCTATGAGTCCTGTGCAAGTCTATGGGTCCTGTGTAAGTCTATGAGTCCTGTGTAAGTCTATGAGTCCTGTGTAAGTCTATGAGTCCTGTGTATGTCTATGAGTCCTGTGTATGTCTATGAGTCCTGTGTAGGTCTATGAGTCCTGTGTAAGTCTATGAGTCCTGTGTAAGTCTATGAGTCCTGTGCAAGTCTATGAGTCCTGTGTAGGTCTATGAGTTCTGTGTAAGTCTATGAGTCCTGTGTAAGTCTATGAGTCCTGTGTAAGTCTATGAGTCCTGTGCAAGTCTATGAGTCCTGTGTAGGTCTATGAGTCCTGTGTATGTCTATGAGTCCTGTGTAAGTCTATGAGTCCTGTGTAAGTCTATGAGTCCTGTGTAAGTCTATGAGTCCTGTGCAAGTCTATGAGTCCTGTGCAAGTCTATGGGTCCTGTGAAAGTCTATGAGTCCTGTGTAAGTCTATGAGTCCTGTGTAAGTCTATGAGTCCTGTGTATGTCTATGAGTCCTGTGTATGTCTATGAGTCCTTTGTATGTCTATGAGTCCTGTGTAGGTCTATGAGTCCTGTGTAGGTCTATGAGTCCTGTGTAAGTCTATGAGTCCTGTGTAAGTCTATGAGTCCTGTGTAAGTCTATGAGTCCTGTGTATGTCTATGAGTCCTGTGTAGGTCTATGAGTCCTGTATAAGTCTATGAGTCCTGTGTAAGTCTATGGGTCCTGTGTAAGTCTATGAGTCCTGTGTAGGTCTATGAGTCCTGTGTAAGTCTATGAGTCCTGTGTAAGTCTATGAGTCCTGTGTATGTCTATGAGTCCTGTGTAGGTCTATGAGTCCTGTGTAAGTCTATGAGTCCTGTGTAAGTCTATGAGTCCTGTGTAAGTCTATGAGTCCTGTGTATGTCTATGAGTCCTGTGTAAGTCTATGGGTCCTGTGTAAGTCTATGGGTCCTGTGCAAGTCTATGAGTCCTGTGTAGGTCTATGAGTCCTGTGTAAGTCTATGGGTCCTGTGTAAGTCTATGAGTCCTGTGCAGGTCTATGGGTCCTGTGTAAGTCTATGAGTCCTGTGTAGGTCTATGAGTCCTGTGTAAGTCTATGGGTCCTGTGTAAGTCTATGAGTCCTGTGCAGGTCTATGGGTCCTGTGTAAGTCTATGAGTCCTGTGTAAGTCTATGGGTCCTGTGTAAGTCTATGGGTCCTGTGCAAGTTCGGAGTTCAAGGGTTTTGAGTTAACTTTGTCGAGCCAGGTGAGAACTCAAGATGATCATAATCATTCATATCCAGCAGTGGATACAAAATGTGATTATCAATGATGACGATCATGATGGATGGTGGCATATGGACGGCTTATTGGCACGAGCGCACTGGGGGTATAATTACTGGTATAATTAAGCCATCAGGTGAGCGCCTCCCCCCAAATATAACTTAAATTACGTAACTCCCTCAGTGCCACCCTACCACAGGGCCCCAAAGACACCCCCTCCCCCCCTTACTGTTAATTTATTAACCACAGCAAGATATTGTTTATTTATTAACCACGGCAAGATAATGTTTATTGATTAACCACAGCAAGATAATGTTTATTTATTAACCACAGCAAGATATTGTTTATTTATTGACCACAGCAAGATAATGTTTATTTATTAACCACAGCAAGATAATGCTTATTTATTAACCACAGCAAGATAATGTTTATTTATTAACCACAGCAAGATAATGTTTATTTATTAACCACAGCAAGATAATGTTTATTTATTAACCACAGCAAGATAATGTTTATTTATTAACCACAACAATATAATGTTTATTTATTAACCACAGCAAGATAATGTTTATTTATTAACCACAGCAAGATAATGTGTATTTATTAACCACAGCAAGGTAATATTTATTTATTAACCACAGCAAGATAATGTTTATTTATTAACCACTGCAAGATAATGTTTATTTATTAACCACAGCAAGATAATGTTTATTTATTAACCACAGCAAAATCATGTTTATTTATTAACCACAGCAAGATATTGTTTATTTATTAACCACAGCAAGATAATGTTTATTTATTAACCACGGCAGGATAATGTTTATTTATTAACCACAGCCAAATAATGTGTATTTATTAACCACAGCAAAATAATTTTTATTTATTAACCACAGCAAGATAATGTTCATTTATTAACCACGGCAGGATAATGTTTATTTATTAACCACAGCCAAATAATGTGTATTTATTAACCACGGCAAGATAATGTTTATTTATTAACCATGGCAAGATAATGTGTATTTATTAACCACAGCAAGATAATGTTTATTTATTAACCACAGCAAGATAATGTTTATTTATTAACCACAGCAAGATATTGTTTATTTATTAACCACAGCAAGATCATGTTTATTTATTAACCACGGCAAGATAATGTTTATTTGTGGGGGGGCTGAGGGAGTGGGGGGGTTGAGGAAGGGAGGGGGGCTGAGGGAGGGGGCTGAGGGAGGGGGGCTGAGGGAGTGGGGGGGCTGAGGGAGGGGGGCTGAAGGAGGGGGCTGAGGGAGTAGGGGGGCTGAGGGAGGGGGGGGGCTGAGGGAGGGGGGCTGAAGGAGGGGGCTGAGGGAGGGGGGCTGAGGAAGGGAGGGGGGCTGAAGGAGGGGGCTGAGGGAGGGGGGGGCTGAGGGAGGGGGGCTGAGGGATGGAGGGGGCTGAGGGAGGGGGGGCTGAGGGAGGTGGGGGGCGACCTGGGGGAGGGGGAGACACGAGTTACTGATAGGGGTGTAATTAGCGAATTACACAGATAGGGATCTGAGTTAGCCCCCCTCCCCACCCAGTCATCTGGGTTGTGAGTCTCAAGGCCAGGGACTGGGGTGGCCCCGTATGGGCCTTCTTATCCTCGTGTGTGTGTGTGTATGTATGTGTGTGTGTATGTGTGTGTGTATGTGTGTGTGTATGTGTGTGTATGTGTGTGTATGTGTGGTGGGGGGCGATGGTGTAGCGGTTAGCGCTACGCTGCGCTACGAACCTGGCGACCCGAGTTCGATAATTACCGCTCACGGCCAACACCAGTGACGATTATCTGAACTGGTCCTGGGCCTCCCCAAGGTCGACTCTGCCTCAAATGAGTACCTGGTGTGGTGGATACAAAGGCGGCCGGGCGTGGTGCTGGCCACCCACTGCCTCGTGTGCCGTGCCGGCCTTCATAGGTGCTCGCTAACAGCACTTGCCCCAACAGTCTGCTACAGGCTATACAGGGGATCTTTGTTTGTTGTTCTTTGTATGTGTATGTGTGTGTATGTATTTGTGTGTATGTGCGTGTGCCTGACAGGGTCTTTGTCAACACAAAGCATGGTTCTCTACACAGTCCTCTGCGGGTTGAAATTGTGTCCCTCGCCAAAATGTTTTAAAAAATTATTATTACTACTACCATTATTATCCTTTATGAGTTAATTTAATGCATTTGTAGCAGCTTGGAGTGCTTTTGGAAAGCTGACATTGAAAATAGACGTAGCAATGTGTCAGATTTAAAGTGATGGGTTTATTTTTTGTTGGTGTGTGGTCAGTGGCGGGAGGTCGTGTTGCGTTTCGCGCGCTGTGCTATGAACCCGGGCGACCCGAGTTCAGAATCAGAATCTTTATTTATACTGGAGGAATCCGATGAGCTACAAAGCTCTTTTTCACAGATGGTCAGTAGGGGCGGGTCAGAACGTTACAACATCACACAATACAAAACATGATAGTAGTGCACTGTCTAGAAAAAAGTTACCAAATCACTTAAAATATATACAAATTCAACGAATCTTTTTTTTGTATTTTACCAGGTAAAGCCCAATGAGCTATATAGCTTTTTTTTTTTTTAATCAGAAGCGACCTGGCCACAAATGATAGCTCAACGAAGTGGCTTATCGTGTGAAGGTTATCGGAACTGGTCCTGGGCCTCCCCGATGTCGACTCAGCCTCAAAGGAGTACCTGGTGCGGTTTGTGAATGGCGCCACTGGGGAGACAAAGGCGGCCGGGCGTTCTGCTGGGCACCCACTCCCTCGTGTGCCGTGCCGGTCTTCATGGGTGCTACGCGCTAACAGCACTCGCCCCAACAGTCTTGTGAAGGCTATACGGGGGATCTTTGTCTTTGCTTCTTTTTTTGTCGGTGATTGATGTCCGAAGTTGGAACCTAATCAGCTCCCTACATCCGAGCCTCGTGCGCTTCAACCACAGACACCGTATCCTCAAGCGTGACTCGGGACTCTGAGCTGAAGTTGACAGTTCTCCAATGTTATTTTGAGTACGAGTACAATTCATGAATTAGCCATTTGGTATTCGCGCCGTCCTTATAGCACACAAGGCTATGGTCACGCAGGAAGGCGCTGCAGTAGTTACACAGTCGGTAGCCGGGGGGTGGGGGTCTAGCTGCTGTGTGTATCCCCCAAATGAGTCCTTAATTATGCGGTGCAATCTTTCCAATTTGGCAAATTTGGATGGCGAAGCTACCGCAGGATGGTCTACTCGTTACGAATCTTCTTCTTCTTCTCCTTCATCTTCTTCATCTTCTTCTTCTTCTCGTAACGGCTGCTGATGTCGATGTAGAGCATCGACTACGATCTCACATTCAGGTGGTCGAGTCCAGATATCCGTGCCTGGAGAAACGGCGTAGTGGCATTGTCGTCGCCGCGATGTCTCTGTCGTATTTGTGGATCGGGCCATTGCGTCGTCATGCATTGCACGGTCCTGCTCTAGATGAACACGGTCGCGCAACACCACTGGAGAGTTTTACAGTTTCCATTGGTGCATCAGCTGTCCGCATCTGCCACGGTTTGTGCAGTGGATGCGATTTAGGGTGGACCATGAGCTTCGTGGAAGATCAAACCCAGGGATCTTCTGCGTTGGGTCGTTCGCGAGGTGAGACGTCGTTTCGAACGACGGTCGCGAGATCGTTGACGTGCCCTGTGCAGCAAACGGTTGCGCATTTTACGGTTAATGCACCCGCAGTATTAACCAGGGTGGCCTACGGGATGCGACCCGCGAACCTGTTGCAACAAGCGGCGAACGCGTTGCCGCTGGGTCGCGTCACCTTTTTTGTTTGTTTAGCTTACGATCATTTGGAAAGAGCTGGTGCGGAAACACGAACAACAACAACAACAACGAAATAAAGCTAAAGAAACGTTCAAGTCTGCAAAGAAGTCGTGAGAGAAGGCGCCGTGGTGGCTAGGAGATGTTGACTTCCTCGCCCGGTCTACAGGAGGTCGTGGGTTCGATCCCGACTCTGACGCCTGCAGTATATTTGGAGCTTGTGTGCGTCTCCCTTTCTCATCATCACCATCCCGGTGGCTAGGAGATGTTGAATCCCTCGCCCTGTCTACAGGAGGTCGTGGGTTCGATCCCGACCCTGACGCCTGCAGTATATTTGGAGTTTGCGTGCCTCTCTCCCCGTGGTCGCGGGGATTTGTCTCGGGGCCATCCGGAGTTTCCCTCCACATTTAGAAACACGCGTTTTAGAGTATTTGGCTGCTATACATTTCCACGCGATGATAAGCCATTTGGTTGAGTTATCAATTGGGATCAGGTCGCTTCTGAAAAAGAGCTACATAGCTCAGTGGGCATTACTTGGTAAAATAAAAAAATAGTTTTTAGTTTTAGCATTATTGGAATTGCCATTTCATACGACAGTGCACAGCACGTGTTTCTGAAGCGCGTGTTATAGCAGGTAATGGCAGCTCATTAAAAAATGTTCGTGATGAACATGAACGGTTATTGACTGCGATGACAGAACAGCGATGCCCCACTCCTGTGATGCGACTCTAGCGTCTACGGAGCAGCAGGTGGCACACTCTGACAGATACAGACACATACAGACACACACAGACATACACATACAGACACATACAGACACATACCGACACATACAGACACATACAGACAGACACATGCACATACAGACAGATACAGACAGATACATACATACAGATACAGACAGACACAGACAGATACATACATACAGACAGATACAGACAGACACAGACAGATACAGACACATACAGACAGACACAGACACATAAACATACATACAGACAGATACAAACAGACACATACACATACATACAGACAGACACAGACACATACATACAGACAGATACAAAGACAAAACAAAGATCCCCCGTATAGCCTTAACAGACTGCCGGGGCAAGTGCTTTTAGCGAGCATCTATGAAGGCCGGAATGGTACACGAGGGGGTGGGTGGCCAGCACCACGCCCGACCGCCTTTGTCTCCCCAGTGGCGATGCTTACACACCGCACCAGGTACTCATTTGAGGCTGAGTCGACCTTGGGGAGGCCCAGGACCGATTCAGATAATTGTCACCGGTGTTGGCCGTGAGCGGGAATCGAACTCGGGAAGCCGGCTTCGTAGCGCACTAACCGCTACACTACACTACCGCTCCCCACACCACTATCAGAACCACTGTCACCACCAACGCTATCAGCACCACCACAGCCACCACTATCACCACCACGATCAGCACCACCACTGTCACCACCAACGCTATCAGCACCACCACAGCCACCACTATCACCACCACGATCAGCACCACCACTGTCACCACCAACGCTATCAGCACCACTACAGCCACCACTATCACCACCACGATCAGCACCACCACTGTCACCACCAACGCTATCAGCCCCACCACAGCCACCACTATCACCACCACGATCAGCACCACCACTGTCACCACCAACGCTATCAGCACCACCACTGTCATCACTATCACCACCACGATCAGCACCACCACTGTCACCACCAATGCTATCAGCACCACCACAGCCACCACTATCACCACCACGTTCAGCACCACCACTGTCACCACCAACGCTATCAGCACCACCACAGCCACCACTATCACCACCACGTTCAGCACCACCACTGTCACCACCAATGCTATGAGCACCACCACAGCCACCACTATCACCACCACGATCAGCACCACCACTGTCACCACCAATGCTATCAGCACCACCACAGCCACCACTATCACCACCACGATCAGCACCACCACTGTCACCACCAATGCTATCAGCACCACCACAGCCACCACTATCACCACCACGATCAGCACCACCACTGTCACCACCAATGCTATCAGCACCACCACAGCCACCACTATCACCACCACGTTCAGCACCACCACTGTCACCACCAACGCTATCAGCACCACCACAGCCACCACTATCACGACCACGATCAGCACCACCACTGTCACCACCAACGCTATCAGCACCACCACAGCCACCACTATCACCACCACGATCAGCACCACCACTGTCACCACCAACGCTATCAGCACCACCACAGCCACCACTATCACCACCACGATCAGCACCACCACTGTCACCACCAACGCTATCAGCACCACCACAGCCACCACTATCACCACCACGTTCAGCACCACCACTGTCACCACCAACGCTATCAGCACCACCACAGCCACCACTATCACCACCACGATCAGCACCACCACTGTCACCACCAACGCTATCAGCACCACCACAGCCACCACTATCACCACCACGATCAGCACCACCACTGTCACCACCAATGCTATCAGCACCACCACAGCCACCACTATCACCACCACGTTCAGCACCACCACTGTCACCACCAACGCTATCAGCACCACCACAGCCACCACTATCACCACCACGATCAGCACCACCACTGTCACCACCAATGCTATCAGCACCACCACAGCCACCACTATCACCACCACGATCAGCACTACTGGTGCTGCCCCCTCTCCCCCACCTCTCAACTCACCCAACACTGAGTAGCGTGATGAAGTATGGTGAAATAACACCCATGACCGACACGGGGCGAGGGGGAGGGCTTCATCCAGCAGTGGAGTTTTAAGCTAAGTGTCAAGTAAGAGAAACACGTGAAGCTCATGCATGTTACTGCACGTGGGGGCTCTAAGTATGTATTGGGTGTCACGGTGGCTAGGAGATGTTAACTACCTCGCCTGGTACGCAGGAGGTCGTGGGTTCGATCCCGATCCTGACGCCTGCTGCTGCTGTATATTTGGAGTTTGCGGTGTCTCTCTCTCTTTCTCTCCCCGTGGTCGTGTGGATTTTTCTCCGGGTCTTCTGGTTTTCCCCTCCACATTTAGAAGCAACATCACGCGTTCAGAGCATTTGGTTGCGACACATTTTCCACACAATAAGCAACTTCGGTGAGCTATCACTTGTGATTGCTCAGGATGGCTTCTGAAAAAGAGATACGTAGCTCAAGTGGGCCTTACCTGGTAAATGAAAAAAGGAGTTTAAATAGTTAAATTTGGCGCTTAATTTTCCTTAAATTTATTTGGGAGAGGAAAGCTTACAACGCAGTGACCACCGCCAGGCATCAAAGGCCTCTCACGGCCACGGTATTTTTCTTGTCAGCTCGTTATCCAATTAGGAAGTGGATGGCGGGAGATTGGTTAATGTCTTGGCCTCCAAGGCCCTGCCTTTTCTTGGAAACCGTGGCACAAACACAATCATGGCGCAAGCCGCCTTTTCCTCTTGTGCCCTCATCTCGCCCAATCCTTCTCTCTCTATCTTACACACTCTCTGTCTCTCTATCTTACACACTCTCTTACACACTCTCTGTCTCTCTATCTTACACACTCTCTGTCTCTCTCTCTTACACACTCTGTCTCTCTATCTTACACACTCTGTCTCTCTATCTTACACACACTCTGTCTCTCTATCTTACACACTCTCTGTCTCTCTCTCTCTCTTACACACTCTCTGTCTCTCTATCTTACACACTATGTCTCTCTCTCTCTTACACACTCTCTGTATCTCTATCTTACACACTCTCTCTCTTACACATTCTCCGTCTCTCTCTCTTACACACTCTCTGTCTCTCTATCTTACACACTCTCTGTCTCTCTATCTTACACACTCTCTGTCTCTCTATCTTACACACTCTCTTAAACATTCTCTGTCTCTCTATCTTACACACTCTCTCTCTCTCTCTTACACACTCTCTGTATCTCTATCTTACACACTCTGTCTCTCTCTCTTACACACTCTCTGTCTCTCTATCTTACTCACTGTCTCTATCTTACTCACTCTCTGTCTCTCTATCTTACACACACTCTGTCTCTCTATCTTACACACTCTCTGTCTCTCTATCTTACACACTGTCTCTCTATCTTACACACACTCTGTCTCTCTATCTTACTCACTCTGTCTCTATCTTACTCACTCTCTGTCTCTCTATCTTACACACACTCTGTCTCTCTATCTTACACATTCTCTGTCTCTCTCTCTTACACACTCTATGTCTCTCTATCTTACACACTCTCCGTCTCTCTATCTTACGCACTCTCTTACACACTCTCTGTCTCTCTATCTTACACTCTCTGTCTCTCTCTCTTACACACTCTGTCTCTCTATCTTACACAAACTCTGTCTCTCTATCTTACACACTGTCTCTCTATCTTACACACTCTTTGTCTCTCTATCTTACACACTCTCTTACACATTCTCTGTCTCTCTATCTCACACACTCTGTCTCTGTAGCCAAACGCTGCGGTGACCTCCAGTGGAGGTTGGCACACTCCACGGTGCCATCGGCCATGTGGCTCAGCCGACTCTCGCCAGGGGCACCAGACTTGTGCACTTCCTGCGGTGCCAGGGAGGATCTGCCCCATCAGTACTTACACTGACAGCGGCTCAAACCAATGTTCCGCCGTTTGGGAGACATCTTCAGAAAACTGGGGGTACCCTTCTACAACAGCAGCTTCGTATATGAGGTGCCTTACCTGGCTAACAAACGCCATGACCTCGCCAACTTCGCCTGTGCTCAGGCGAAGTTGGCGGTGTACAGAACGAGGAAAAAGATGCTGGAAGGTGACACTGACGGCTGCTCTGTGCTGCTTCCAGTGTTCAGGGGCCTGCTCAAGGCGCGGCTCCGACTGGAGCACGCCACGTACCACACAAATGTCGGTGATGTGCAGCGCGTCTTCTTCGAACGCTGGGGAGCCGGAAAAGCCTCCCTCTGTACCAGCGTGGACGGCACCCCACGTGTTCACCTGCTGAAGCGCTCGCTCGTCGCCGTGGCGTGCGCGATGACCACCACCACCACCACCACGTGACTTTTTTGTGTCGTCAGCGGTGCATTTAGCGCTACAGCGCGTGGATGTATAGTGTTTATTTATTTGTTTGCTGGTGACTTTGTGTATTTCGTATCGGAATCGCCTAAAGCGCTGTTGCTGCTGGCGGCAATAAAAGTTGTTTAAAAGTCAAAAGTCTCTCTCTTAGGACACGTGGTGTCATCATGGGGGAGCGAGTTGCTCATTTCGTAACTTCTCTTTCCGGACATTCTCTCTCTCATTCCCTCTCTCTCCAGCATCTCTCTCTCTCTCCTCTGTGTGTGTCTCTCTCCCTCCCTCCAATCTTAATCCGTCGTCCGGCACGCTTCGTTTGAAGCAGCAAACGCGGAAACGACAAATCGGCTGCGACTCCCCCCATCCCGCACACCCCCCCCCCCCGCCTTTCCTCGCAAAACAATTTCGCCAAGCTTATTTTCCCATTTACGGGCAATTTCCTGAGCAGTTCCACTGCACGGCAGCTGCGCGGTTTGGGCGGGAGGAGGAGGAGGTGGTGGTGGTAGAGGGTAGAGGAGGGTGGTTTTTTTGTGTGGGGTTCTGGTGGTGGGTGGTGGGTGGGGAGGGGTGGAGGGAAGAGTGGGGGGAAAGACGAAAGAAAATGCGTGGTGGTGGTGGTCGTGGTCATGGTTGTGGCGGTGGTCGTGGTGGTGGTCATGGTGGTGGTGGTCGTGGTGGTGGTGGTCATGGTGGTGTTTGTGGTGGTGGTCATGGTGGTGGTCATGGCGGTGGTCGTGGTGGTGGTCATGGTGGTGGTCATGGTGGTGGTGGTGGTGTTTGTGGTGGTGATCGTGGTGGAGGTTGTGGTGGTGGTGCAGCTGTGGTGGTGGCAGACGTTGGCGCGTTCTGCTACGAACCGGGCTACCCAGTTCGGTTCCCGCTCACGGCTACCAACACCAGTGACGATTACTTGAACCGGTCCTAGGCCTCCCCTTAGGTCGACTCAGCCTTAAAATGAGTACCTGGTGTGGTGTGGTGAACATCGCCACCGGGGAGACAAAGGCAGCCGAGCGTGGTGCTGGCCACCCACCCCCTCGTGTGCCGTGCGACCTTCATAGGTGCTCGCTAACAGCAGCACTTGCCCCCAACAGTCTGTTACAGGCTACACGGGGTGTTGCTGGGAGAGGTGACATTTGGAACCACGTGGGAATGCTCGGTGTTCTCACGGACCCTGTTGTGGCCAGGCCAAAGTCTTCACGTAGCCGGCAGGAAACGCCGCGCGATAAATAATCGGTTGCTTATCATTCGGTCTCACCAAGCCTCAACAACGGAGGCTACTGGGTGACTCAATGACCTCGGTATAGTTACGCGCAAATGTTGTTGCTGTTTCCACCCTGCCACAGTTGGGTCAAGGCAGGCGTTTCTCAAACTTTGGTAGGCGCCCGGTCTAGCCAGCCGCCCTCACCCCTGGTGACGTATCTCTTAAAATACCAGTGATCAAAAATATTATTAATATTACCGGAACATAAGAAACACTTTTCTTTTAACGCAGCTATAAGATTTTTTTAGGGGATATAGGGGGGGGGGAGAATTTAGATCTTAGGGTAAGTTTAATCGAGGAAGTTTTACCTAACTTGATAAAAAATATGAGTAGAATATGAATTCATGTCCGAAACAAAATATATAATAAACGTCGTCATTATTGTCCGGATCGAGCTGCGTGTGCATCACAGCAACCGCGCACCACGTGGAGGACCGTCGCGGACCCACTCACTGTTGGTGTGGGGACCGTACTTTGACAACCACTGGCTTAAGGCATCCATGGGGTCATATAAACTCCAGAATTGTTGTGGTACCAACCAGGGATTTAATTTAAATCTTGATTTGAATCTCCCCACTTTCTTACCTATATAACCTCTTCCCACGGCAGCTCTCTCGCCTACTTCAGCATTTTCTTGCTGTGGTTGTTCCACCTGATGAAGTTCGCTTGTGTTGCCATCGAAACGTCGTGATTTGTTTTATTTATTTTTTCTTTCTACCAACGTGACTTTACCGAAAGAACCAAAGAGTAGGGATTTAATTGCTCGCTGAATATGTTTCCGGCCACTGGTATAGACTGCACTGCGTGACACGTGACGAGTAGCCACAGCAGTACTAATCTAAAACTACGGTACTCAACTATATTTTTGTATTCTACCATGTAAGGCTCACTGAGCTACAGAGCTTTTTGTTCGGAAGCGACCTGGCCACAAGTGATAATGCAACGCAGCGGCTTATCACGTGGACATATATAGCAATCAGATAGCCTCGGTGCGGGGTGGGGGGCTGCTTGGTAGAGACCACCACGGGGGGGTGGGGGGGGGCTTGGTAGAGACCACCACGGGGGGAGGGGGGGGGCTTGGTAGAGACTACCACGGGGGGTGGGTGGGGGGAGGGGGAGGGGCTTGGTAGAGACGACCACGGGGGGGAGGGGGTGGGGGTGGCGGGAGGGGCTTGGTAGAGACGACCACGCAAGGCCGTTGAGCATCGCGTGCGTGAGTCCCAAAGAGCAGCGGCTCAGCACTCGGCGTGCGGAATTAACCCCCTCCCCCCCCTCCACATAACGGGAGGCGCGTGACGGGAATATTCGAAAATAAATAAACGAGTTTAAACAAAAAAAATCAGAATTGAGGAAAAACAGCTGTGTAGCGACGCGACTATCACGTGGATTCTGTGTTTCTGCTCCAGAAACGGACGGCTCGAAGCTGTTCAGTTAAACAATAAATACTTACGACGTAAATCGCGTGTATCTGGCAGAGCCCCATCCCTGATGCATGCAGGGCCGGATTAAGATTTTTGTAGGCCCCTGGGCTACAGGTACTGTGAGGCCCCCGGTAATATTTTCAAAAGGAAAACAAATTTAAAGAGAAATCTATAATTTATTTATTTTACAAGGCTGACAACAAATAAAATTCAGCATTCACAAATGAAATAACTTTTCACTTAATCCCTGGAGGCCCTCCAGGTGGCGGAGGTCCATGGTCTGCAGCCCCTAAAGCCACGTGCCTTAATCCGGCCCTGATGCCATATGTTGCCCTGCGGCAGCTTGGCCCAGGGAGGTGGAAGCCAGGCGATGAGCCCGTGCGGGGAAGAGCGGTGGTTACACAAATCGCAGAGTTGCGAGTCTCATTCTCAGCTGGTGCCTAACTCGACTCCGTCATATTTGCGATGCTCATTAAATGAGCGCCGCTGGGGTTTTTGTTGTTGTTGTTGATTTTGTTGTTGCTGCAAATCATTATTTTGCTTCATACTTTCCGCAATGTTCTTACAAGGGTGTCGTCGGCGACGTGTCCTGAGAGTAGGCGCCCATTTGGCAGTCTCGCGCAGCGGTGCGTCGCACACACCCCGGCCTTCGAGAATGGCCCGTGGAAGGAGACATCGCAGAACTTCTCCCGACATAATTTTCAAATTACGCCTTTAGAACGACTCGCTCGCGGTCCTGCACCTTCCCACACGCCCTGCTAAAGGGAACAGTTTTTTTTTAATCGAGTGTCAATCAGATGAATATTATAATGTTATCGGGGTTGAAATGAAACAAGATTTGTAAGTACGTTTGTATTGTCTCTGTGTGTGGGGTACAGTTCGCGTCCTGGGCCTCCCCTAGGTCGAATCAGCCTCAAATGAGTACCTGGTGCGGTGTAAAAACATCGCCACTGGGGGGAGACAAAGGCGTTCGGGCGTGGTGCTGGCCACCCACCCCCTCGTGTACCGTGCCAGCCTTCATAGGTGCTCGCTAACGACACTTGCCCCAACAGTCTGGTTGTTTCTACAGTAAAACTGTGAATTTTGTTTTATTTTATTAGGTAAGGCCCACGGAGCTACGTAGCTCGTTTTTCAGAAGCGAGCTGGCTATCACAAAGGATAGTTCAACGAAGTGGCTTATCACGTGGAAATGTACAGCAGCCAAATACTCTACACGCATGACGTTCGTTCTAAATGTGGACGTAAAAGCCGGAGGACCCGGAGAAAAATCCACGCGACCAGCGGAGAAGAGAGAGACACGCAAACTCCAAATATACAGCAGGCGTCAGGATCGGGATCGAACCCACGACCTCCTGTATTCCAGGCGAGAGAGTTAACATCTCGAAAACCGTGGCGACAATCATTGAGTCCATCAACCCACTACGAGTGAGAACTCGGATCTGAACCCAGCTTCTCAGCAGTGTCAGCTCAGCGCCCTGACCAACCTGCCCCGTGCATCTGCCACTCACGCCACCGAAGCCACCCTAGGCCCGGAATCAAACACAAACTCAGAGCTGCAGTGCGCTAACCACTGCGCCACCGCTCCTCCCTAGCGGGTTGTTTAAAAGGGTGTGGGCAATTCTCACTAAGAGCGCCGGCCGGGGTGTGCCCCTCCCCACCATACACCCCCCCCCCTCTGCGCCCCTCTCTCGACGGGAGAGAAAGAGAATCTCGGGCAGCTTGAACACGAAAAGGTCGCGGGTTTAATTAATACAGCGGTAACGGCCAATCGCGTCGGGTGCTCATTGACGATGAACAGACAACGCTTTGGACAGCAGGGCCGAGGGCCTCTCGTCATTGCTTCGAAGTGGGCGACTGCGTGAACTTGTTGCTGCTGTTATTGTTGCTGGAACATCGCAAGACCCACGGGAGAGATAACGACACTTTGGTGATGTCGTGTTCATCCAACAGTGGATAGATTATGAATGATTGATGGTAGTGGAGGTCATCACTGACGATGAATTGTAACTTTGCAACGGAGGTCGCCGCCGTCTCTTATTTACGAATCTTAGCGACGGAACGATCCGTCTCGCCGCTCCACGTGCGATGATTCTAATCGCTCCGTCTCCGCGGCGGATGAAAAAAAACAGTCCTCATTGATCATCACGTTTCTAATTTTATGGTACAATGTTCACGTTGATATAAATAGAACAATTATCACGTTCATTAACAATACGATTAGAACGTTCACGTAAATATAATGATCACGTTTATAAAAAATAAAAACACAATGGTTAACAGTAGTAGATTGTTTAAATGTGTACGAGTGAGGTGCATGTGTGGATGAGGTTTTGCTTGCGTGGAGCAGTATAGCTACGAACCCGGTGGCCTGAGTTTGATTCCGGGCCACAAGCTAGCATCAGTTGCAATGATCTGAACCGGTCCTGGTGCAACCACCTCCTACGTCGACTCAGCCTTAAATAGCGCGTCAGCATTGGGGAGACAAAGGCGGCCGGGCGTGGTGCTGACAACCACCATATCATCTACTCCTCGAGGGACGTGATTGCCTTTCACAGGTGCTCGCAACACAGCACTTGCCCTCAATGGTCCCTTCGGCTATTCAATGGGAAGGGTTTCTTTGTCTTTGTTCTATTCACCTGTGCACGTGTGCGCGCGTGGGGAGCGGTCGCGCAGTGGTTAGAGCGCTGCACTACGAGCCCGACGACGCGAGTTTGATTCCCGATCACGGCCAACAACCAGTGACGATGAGCTGAATAGGTTCTGGACATCCCCTAGGTCTACTCAGCCTTAAAATGAGTACCTGGAGCGATGCGTAAATATTGCCAATGGGGAGACAAAGGCGGCCTGGAGTGGGTACTGGCCACCCACCCCCTCGTGTGCCGTGCCGGCCATCACAAATGCTGTTCGCTAACGGCACTTGTCCCAACGGTTTGTTAAGGCTACAAGGGGGACATTTGTCTTTATATACATAGGGAGCGGTGGCGCAGTGGTGAGCGCGCTGCGCCACAATTTTGATTGCCGTTGACGGCTGATAGCAGTTACAGCGAATATCTGAACCAGTCCTGGGGCTCCGACCCAAGGTCGACTCAGCCTCAAATGACTACCTTGTGCGATGCGTAAACATCGCCACTGGCGAGACAAAGGCGGCCGGGCGCTGGTGCCGACCACCAACCACACCACCTCCTCGTGTGCCGTGCCCCCCCCGCCCCCAACAAAGTCTGTCGAGGCTATTACGGGGGTATCTTTGTCTTCGTCAATAACAGCAGCGAATATGTGAACAGGTTCTGGGCCTCCCCTAGGTCGACGCAGCCTCAAATTACAAAGGCGGCCCTGGCGTGGCGCTGGCCACCCACCCCGTGGTGCTGGCCACCCGCACCCACGTGGTGCTGGCCACCCGCACCCACGTGGTGCTGGCCACCCGCACCCACGTGGTGCTGGCCACCCGCACCCACGTGGTCCTGGCCACCCGCACCCACGTGGTGCTGGCCACCCGCTCCCACGTGGTGCTGGCCGCCCGCACCCACGTGGTGCTGGCCGCCCGCACCCACGTGGTGCTGGCCGCCCGCACCCACGTGGTGCTGGCCGCCCGCACCCACGTGGTGCTGGCCACCCGCACCCACGTGGTGCTGGCCACCCGCACCCACGTGGTGCTGGCCACCCGCACCCACGTGGTGCTGGCCACCCGCACCCACGTGGTGCTGGCCACCCGCACCCACGTGGTGCTGGCCACCCGCACCCACGTGGTGCTGGCCACCCGCACCCACGTGGTGCTGGCCACCCGCACCCACGTGGTGCTGGCCACCCGCACCCACGTGGTGCTGGCCACCCGCACCCACGTGGTGCTGGCCACCCGCACCCACGTGGTGCTGGCCACCCGCACCCACGTGGTGCTGGCCACCCGCACCCACGTGGTGCTGGCCACCCGCACCCACGTGGTGCTGGCCACCCGCAGCCACGTGGTGCTGGCCACCCGCACCCACGTGGTGCTGGCCACCCGCACCCACGTGGTGCTGGCCACCCGCACCCACGTGGTGCTGGCCACCCGCACCCACGTGGTGCTGGCCACCCGCACCCACGTGGTGCTGGCCACCCGCACCCACGTGGTGCTGGCCACCCGCACCCACGTGGTGCTGGCCACCCGCACCCACGTGGTGCTGGCCACCCGCACCCACGTGGTGCTGGCCACCCGCACCCACGTGGTGCTGGCCACCCGCACCCACGTGGTGCTGGCCACCCGCACCCACGTGGTGCTGGCCACCCGCACCCACGTGGTGCTGGCCACCCGCACCCACGTGGTGCTGGCCACCCGCACCCACGTGGTGCCGGCCACCCGCACCCACGTGGCGTCCTTCGTAGGCGCTCGCCAACAGCACGCACTTGCCCCCCCCCCCAAACAGTCTGCTAAGGCTATACGGGAGATCTTTATCTTTGGCGGTGTGTGTGTGTGTGCGGGGCTTGTTAAACTTACACGGACTAAAACTGTTCAGTGATCAAGCGGGGCTGGCTTACTGCTCCGAACAGCTGGCAAGAATTACCCCGCGATGCCTGGCAATGGACCACAGCTAACGAGGAGGCCCTGGTGGGGGGAGGGGGGGAGGTGGCGTGGGGTGGGGGAGGCTGATTGGAAATTTATTTGCGAAAAAATTGGGTTTGTTTTATTTGAGCTGCGCTGAGACTGAGCATGAGGGTTTTTTGGGAATAAGAGGGGACCCCCCGCAAAAAAACCACGTAACAATAATATACACCACACGGTTATAATGCATGAATGTCCGCGAGGGATGGCTGAGAGTTGCCCCCCCCCCCCACCACCACCCCCTGTGCATGGGGAGAGTTTGGGTGAATTTTAATTGTTGCGCCATTAAACTTCGCAATCAGACACGGGGCTTAGGTGGATTTTTTGTTGTTGTTGAAATCACGGCCGCTGGAGAACAGGGCCTCTCTCAAAGGCCGCCACCCCCACCTCGTCCGCGCCACCGCTCCCACAAAAAAATCCAAGCGGCCAGCAACAACCGGCAAGATTAAAGTTGTACGTTTTCAGGTGTTTCATTGAATTGAGCGAGGCTGTTCTCGTTATATAAGAGATTTGGGTAAAGGGGATGTCGCGGCGAGGGAATTTCAAAAGTCGTAGTGAGTGGGTTAGTGGTTGACTGAGTGGGTTAGTGGTTGACTGAGTGAGCGGGCGGGCGAGTGAGTGGGTGACCGGGCCAGTGAGTGGGTGACCGGGCCAGTGCGTGGGTGAGTTTGTTGTTGTTACTTGCAGTGTGGTGGTGAATGGGTGAGTGGTTGACTGAGTGGGCGGGCGGGTGAGTGGGTGACTCTATTAAACTACCAATAACTTTTTTTTACCAGGTAAGACCCGGTGAGCCATATAGTTATTTATCAGATGCGACCTGGCCACAAATGATAACTCAACGAAGTGGCTTACCATGTGGAAATGTATAGCAGCCAGACACTCTAAACGCATGTTTCGAAACGTGGAGGGAAAAAAACCAGAGGACCTCGAGACAAATCCACGCGATCACGGAGAGAGAGAGAGACACACACACAAAAACTCCAAATATACAGGCATCAGGGTTGGGATCGAAGCCACGTCCTCCTGTATACCAGGCGAGGTGGTTAAAATCTCGCCACCACGACGCCCTTATAAGGTCGCACTCATTGCACACAAAGTGCTTGCCACCAATGAACCACAAAACCTCGCTGATCTCGTCAAGGAGCAGAAACCATCATCACGTGACACTCCGATCATCCTCGCAGCAGCAGCGGCTTTTGGATCAACGATTGAACAAAGACGGCGGCGGTCACCGCTTCGCGCAGCGCTTTCAGATGCTCCTCTGTGGCCGCCTGGAAAGCTCTTCCTTCTCATATTAGGAATCCACTGGAGCAATGCACTTTTAAATCTAGGCTGAAAACTAATTTCTTTAGAAATGCTTTTTTGTATTTAGTTTGTTGTTCCCACCGCACCTCCGATTAGCACGGTTGTCGAACATACATACATCAACGGGTCTCACCGTGTTTGGGTATGCCCCACCCCCCACCTCCAATCAAATCTACTGCTCTTCACGCTCCCCTCACCCCCGTGGCTCATCAAGGCCACAACACACAGACACAGAGGTCGCATGCCCACGCCTCCCGACAAGGCGGTGTGAGTATGGCGTGTTGTGTCATTTGCGCGAGTCCCGTACGTTGCGGAGGAAGCCACCCGCAATTGTCCTACGCATGCGACTCGCTACCCCGCCATGGGAATGTGTAATTTCCACCGCTCGTTTCTGCAGAGCTTTCAAAGCGTGCGCGTTTCATGGCCGCAGCGTTGCTCCGACGTTCCGACAACGCTATCCCCCCCCCCACCTCCTATCGAGCACTTTGGAATTATTCTTCCTGCACGGTGTCCATGCCTCGGTAGAGGCCGTGCCTCTCCCCGTCCCCGTGATGGACGGGGGCGAGGAGCCACGCACGGCTGGAGCGAGCGAAGGTTGCGTACTAGGGGAGAGAGAGCCACAGAGAGATCCAGTCGAGGGGCATTTCGCGCGCGCGTGTCAATGCCCCCCCCCCCCCTTTCGGATGCATTGCTTCGACTCAATAGGCGTCCCACAATTTGGACCGATGGATAGCAGATTTTGAAATAACAACGACAACAACAGCAAAAAGGAGACAAGCAACAGCCAAGAACGACGCCGTTAATCCCATTAATGAAGCGTAAGCGCGCAGGCTGGGGAGAGAGAGTCGGTGGAGGGGGGGCTGCGGAGGAGGGGCTGCGGAGGAGGAGGGGGGGGGCTGCGGAGGAGGGGGAGCTGCGGAGGAGGGGGGGGGGCTGCGGGGGAGGGGGGAGGGTGGGGGGACCCGGGCTCAACAACAAACCACACACAGGACGCGCCGCTGTGATGATGTCACCTACTCGTGAGTAAAACCTTTGCGAGCCCTTTAGCCAATTAAATTCATTACTGGTTTTCGTAAACAGTTGTCAATTTTATCTCGATTTGCCATACATCACACGCGTTGCCACAATAAACATCTCCTTTCTTGTTTTTTTTCCTTTTTATTACGGTGGGGTAATTAAAAAAAATTTGGGAGGTGGGGGAGGGGATCGAGTTTTTCTGAAAGGAAGCGGTGATGACACAGTCCTGGTATTTATCTCCGCGAACAATTGCGACATTTAAATAGCACGCACGAGAAATTGCTAATTATGGGACACTTTGAAAGAGCGTGCGGGCAAAGATGAATAACAACACTTCATTGGACATTGTTCAAAAGTGGTCCTTAATTTAAAAAAAGTGGCTTTTGTAAGAAATAAATATAAAACATTACCGCATCCTCTTGAAACGTTTGCCCTCGTTTTCCCTTGAATGGAAAGCAAAATTTGGGGGGTGTATCTTATTGTCCAGGAGGGGTGTGTGCAACACCGGTGACGATTATCTGAACCGGTTCTGGGCCTCCCCTAGGTCGACACAGCCTCAAATGAGTACCTGGTACGATGTGTCAACTTCGCCACTAGGGAGACAAAGGTGGCCGGGCGTGGTGTTGGCCACCCACCGCCTCGTGTGCCGTCCCGGCCTTCATAGGTACTGCTCGCTAACAGCACTTGCCCCAACAGTCTGTTATGGCTACACGGGGAATCTTTGTCTTTGTCTCGTAGCGCAGTTGCAAAGGCCCAAGTTCGATTCCCGCTCACGACCAACGACGGTTGACGTTTATTTGAACTGCTCCTGGGTACTCCCCTAGGTCGGTTCAGCCTTAAACGAGCACCTTGTGCGGTCCGTAGGCATCGAAACGATTCTCGGCGACTGCTAACGTCAGTGGTGGCTTCCCCCCCCCCTCACACCCCCCCCCCCCGCTCCATCTCCCATTCGTCAACCCACATTGACCAGCGTGGTGAAGTATGGTCAAACAACCTGCTCGACTGACACGGAGTGTGGAGGCCTTCGTCCAGCAGGGGAGAGATAAAAAAAGCCTGTCAGTTGCTTTTTTTTTCAAAGTATGTGTTACTTAATCTTGGTTCTTTCGGTAAAGTCACGTAGAAGAGAAACAATAAATAAAAAAATATGTAAAACAATAAAATGTTTTACTTATTCTTGGTTCTTTCGGTAAAGTCACGTAGAAGAGAAACAATAAAATAAAAAAATATATAAAACAATAAAATGTATTACTTATTCTTGGTTCTTTCGGTAAAGTCACATAGAAGGGAAACAATAAAATAAAAAAAACAATCAAATGTTTTACTTATTCTTGGTTCTTTCGGTAAAGTCACGTAGAAGGGAAACAATAAAACAATAAAAAATATATAAAACAATAACATTTTATTGTTTTATATTTTTATTTTATTTTATTGTTTCCCTTCTAAGTGACTTTACCGAAAGAACCAAGAAGATGAATCCCTGCAGTCACGAAAGCTTTAAATCGAAATTGATGTTTTACTTGTGTTTGAATCACCGAAATGTAACGTTAGGTTTTGAATCCTTTCAAACTTTGCTTTCGACCAACGCTGTCCCAAGGCAAGGCAACACCCTATCATCACTTCAGTAATCGTTCGAAGGTTCACTTCACCCATCATTCTATCGGGTTTGCTCAAAATTAAACAACCGAGTGCCACACTTAGCGAGAGCGGCTCAGCAGTTATTGGCTGCCACCAAACACACCGTGAGCTGAACGCGTGTGGTCATCTCGTCCCATCTCGGAGGAGGCTAAGCGGGCCTCAACCTGGTCAGCACTCGTGCGGGAGACTGACTTGGAACGCCAGGTGGTATCGGCTTTGAGCTGCAACACGGTGGCTAGGATATAGGGCGGCACAACGGCGGATTGAATCCAAACGTACGGCGCTCGAAAGTGTGATTATCCCCTCTTGCCGCGTGGGCAATTCTTTGGACACGCTGGGATTCCGTGAACATTTATTCTCTTATTCTCTTGTGAAAGTGGTTTGGTCTCACGGCCAAGATGCCCTTTCATCGAATTCGCTTAAACAACTTCAAAGAAGAAGAAGAAAAAAGCCTTACAACTTGGCGAGACTTTCCTGAATAAATAAAGGGGCATAATCATTATTATTATAAACACACACACACACACATATATATGTAACAGTCACTGTTTGCAAGAGGAAAGAACAAAGATAATTCCATTATGAGCTCATCAGAACGAAACGATGACATCCATGAAACATTCAACAAAGGAGACAATCTCAGTTAATTGTGGCAATTACCCCTAACGCTTAGCACAACACTGTCACACCACCCACCACCACTGCTTAACCGCCAAACCTAATGAGGGAGGAGGAGGAGGGAAACCTTCAAACACCCGCACGAATAATCAGATCGGAGCAATCAATTCAATTGCGGCCTGCGTTGTAAAAATGGCCGTTGATGCCGGGCCCGTTACTGAATGGAGGTGTAACTGGACCAAGCTCGGGAAATAACACAACGACAGAAAATGTGAGATGGTAAAACAAAATAATGATAATGATGATGAGACATACGAGAGGGGTGAAATCTAGACGAGAAAGCATTGTGACGCGAGCCGACGAGACCCTTGACTCAAGAGTTTCACGGTTCGAATCCGACAGGCTTCCATGGTTATTACTGCGGCGTTGTGTAATAACCGTGGGTGGGTGACGTTGGATGAATGAGTGGTTGGATGAGTGGGTGAGTGGGTGGTTGAATGACTGAGTAGTTGGATGAGTGAGTGGTTGGATGAGTGAGTGGTTGGATGAGTGGGTGGTTGGATGAACGAGTGGTTGGATGAGTGAGTGGTTTGATGAATGAGTCGTTGGATGAGTGGGTGAGCGAGTGGTTGGATGAATGAGTGGTTAGATGAGTGGGTGAGTGGTTGGATGAGTGGGTGTTTGGATGAATGAGTGGTTGGATGAGTGGGTGAGTGGGTCGTTGAGTGGAGTGAATCGTTGTGAACTTAGTACGGATGGGACGGAACAGTCAGTGTCTGGTAAGGACCTAGTGCTCGACATGTGAGGAGGAATCAACGAGTGAAGTCCACGTGGACAGGAACCATGGTAGTAGTAGTAGCAATAGAAGAGTGACTAGTGGGCGATTGACACGGCCGGTGTTCTTCCTTCGTACCTCCGATTAGCACGGTTTGGCTACGTACGGTGCGAAAGAAGTTCAGCATACATACAAGTACATACACCCGGCGAGCGAGTGACTTGCACACTTTGCTACCCCGCGTATCGCCGCGGCCTCGGGGAGCAGGCGGGGGCCCCGCGCTCTACGACCCCCGGTGACCTCTCCGTGCCCGGCAGCACGGGGAGCCACGTGCATCAGGGGTCCGGCTGGGATCTGACCCCGTGGAGGGGGGGGGGGGGGTCAAGCGCTTCCATCCTAAACGGGGAGGCCACCGCGCTGCCAACCTCCCCCACCCCACCTCCGCCTCCCCCCCACCCACCCCGACTGAGATTCGAGCCCTCAAGGTCAGGGCAACCACGAAGGAGGGAAGATGCGAGCGAGGGGGGGCTTCGAGACATATTCCGCCTTTCCCCCGCACCTTCGATTACCGCGGTTGGCTACGTACGGTCGAGTAGTGCAGCGTGCCAAAACGTGCTCAAGTCGCACTCGCCGCACCTCGAAAGGCTCAGCCGAGGGGTTAGGGCCCGGTGGTTCACTTGAAGGGGTGGGTGGATCACAGGCGTGGAGGACCACGGATCGAATCTGACAATGGCAAGAAAAAGCCACCGTCACGGAAAATATAGCACAGCCCGCCATAACAAGCAAACCCTCCTCCTCCACCCCCGCCGTAAGTTTCAAAACGTTGTGCAGAGAAACGCGGAGTGCCTTTCAAATGCTGAGGCCGAATGCGTTTTACAAGTTGTTGTTGTTATTGTTGTTGCCCGTTGCGTGTAACGTGCGGGCATTGATGAGGATGATGGTGGGCAACGACAGCTGAAGAGGCTGTCAAGAAGAACGGAGGTGGCGTTATGCTCGCGAGTTGCAGCGAGAGGCCAGGAAGGAGGAGCGCGTGGACTCTTGGAGAGAGAGAGAAAGAGAGAGAACACACAAGTCGAGCTAGGGGGCAGACTTCGTGATGACCGTTCAGCACAATCGGGGTACAATTTAGGAATAGATTTAAAAAGCAAACAACAAAAGGGAGTTCATATTATTTGGCTCTTTCGGTAAAGTCATGTAGATAGGTTCAAAGAAAATAACAAAACAATAACAAAAAATACGACGTTTCGATCACCACACAAGCAATCATTATCAGGAGGAAAAAGAGGGGGGGGAGCTTTGATTGAAAGCTTTCGTGACTGCAGGGATTCATATTCTTGGTTCTTTCGGTAAAGTCACCTAGAAGGGAAACAATAAAGTAATAAAAATATAAAACACGAAAGAACCAAGAATAGGGGGGGAGCTTCTGAGGCAGACTGTTTTTTCCTCCTGGTGACGATCGCTTGTGTTGCGATCGAAACGGCGTAGTTCTTTGTTATTTTCTTTGAACCTATCTACGTGACTTTACCGAAAGACCCAAAGAATATGAATTCCTGCAGTCACGAAAGCTTTAAGTGAAGAACAATCTTTGAAATAGCGTAATCTACCAGTCCATGCGTAAATTGTGTTTTAACCGACCGTCTGTGTTGCTTTACATAGTTTCCAAATTTTGCTAAACCCTGTTTGATTTAGTGTGATGTTCCGTCTCTCTGTATCCCCTGGTATATCTGTGTTAATTCCCTCTACTTAAGGTCTGTATATATCTGCGGTTATGTGTTTCCTCTACCTGATGATGATTGCTTGTGTTGCAATCGAAACGTCGTATATTATGTAATTTTATTTTTTCTTATTTCTACGTGACCTTACCGAAAAAAAAAACAAAGATTAATAACAAAAGGTAGGTCAAGTGAGTTGGAGGGGCTTGGGCAAGACGTGTCCAGTCGAATTGATGGTGGCCGTTGATTCTATACATTTCCACGTGATAAGCCACTTCGTTGAGCTATCATTTGTGGCCAGGTCGCTTCTGACAAAGAGCTACGTAGATCTGTCGGCCTTACCTGGTAAAAGAAAAAAACACAGTTTATATATATTTTTAGTGTGCAGCCGTTTTTCGCTTTAACGCGGCACTGTTCAGGAACGCATCTACCGCGCTAAACGAGGACTGAGAAGTGTAAGCGGGCTTGGGCACAACGTCGTTACGAGACGGGATAATTGCTGGCGGTCGACACTAACGACGCAGCCGCAGCAGCCAACCCAGGGACACACACCCCAGAGAACACGCCCGCCGCAGAGATTCTACGATGCAGTGAACTTCGATGTGAAGGAGCTCCTTCCATCGCGAAACCGCTAGGGTTAGCGACGTCTTGGGAGAGGCTTTCATCCAGCAGTGGATAAATCACATCAGCTGCTGACGATGGTGATGATGACTGGAGCCCCATCAATGAATGCTATCGTCACAGCTGCTCCGAGATGCGCGACGTTAGGGGAGAGGGGAGGAAACGTGAAATGGATGTGGCGTAGAATCTGCCAAGGATCGTTTTCGCCGAGGAATCACCCCAAAGCGACGGGAACGACGTCGCAGCTACGTCTCTGAATCTCTGCAACGCGCGACACGGAAGGAGGAGCACCTCGTCTGAACAATAATGCGAGCGCGTTCTTTGCTTGAACTGGGGGGGGGGTTGGGTTATGTTTGTTTGTCTGTCTCAAGTTCAAAAGAACGTTCGTTGCTCCCTCCCTTCCCAGCCGTGATGATGGATGGATGTTTAGCAAAGCACGTCGGACTATTAACGATCGCGCGGGGCTTTTGCCGGCTGAGCGCCTGTCAAGCGATCTGTGGGCTGTAAGCGTTTTACGGGACCCCCCCCCCCTCGCTCCCTCCCTCCACCCGTCGTCGTCATTAACCAGCGCTGCCGTGTCAATAAACACCGACGTTACAGGCAATGAGCCTTTTCGAGAGGCAGCTCCGACTCATAGTTTCTTTGTGAGTTAGTTCCGGGCGTTAACGGGGAGGTCATCAGGCTAAAGGCCGAACCCTGACCGATGCATCCTGAACGATGGCCCCTAAACATAAACTGGCTCAATGAGTGGCAGGATTATGTCTTCGTTATCTTATGGATGTTTGTCCAATTCTTCACGTGGTGTTTTTTTAAAATTTACTTATTTTTAGATGTGGCAAGATTATGTTTTTTTTTTCTAATTTGGGATGTTTGTCCAAGTATTAACGTAGTTTTTGTATTTATTTTGACACGTGGCAAGATTATTTCTTCGTTATTTGGGATGTTTTGTCCAATGAATTATCAACGGAATTTTTTATTTTTTATTTACTTTTACACGTGGGTAGAAAAAAATAGAGTTCCGGGGTGACAGCTCGCACATACGAGGGGACAGCACTCACAAGTACCCCCTTGTCACCGTCACAATCACGATCATCATCAGCAGTGTCCATGATCAATTCACTGCTGGCGAAGGCCGCCCCAAGCCACCAACCAATGCTTACGGCTCCACAATACCACAATCTTATCTCGCGGTCCCACTGATTTCATCTGATTCCATCTCCAAGAGAGTTTTTTGTCGTCCTTCGGCTGCCAAACTTCGTCCTTATTCTTGCTCCGGGGAGTATCAAAGACAAAGATGCCCCGTGTAGCCTTAACAGACTGTTGGGGCAAGTGCTGTTAGCGAGCAGCACCTATGAAGGCCGGCACGGCACACGATGGGTTGGGTCGCCAGCAACCACGGCCCGGCCGCCTTTGTCTCCCCAATGGCGACGTTTTAACACACGGCACCAGGTACTCATTGCAGGCTGAGTCGACATAGGGGAGGTCCAGGACCGCTCCAAACAATCGCCACCGATGTTGGCCGTGAGCGGGAGTCGAACTCGGGTAACCTTCTGAGACATGCCCCGCACAAGCCCGTTCACTCAACGCGATGCTGACACTCGTCCCCCGGTAACGTGGAGTGAGAGTTTGACCGTCACGCTGCAACGTCCGTCGCTGGAGATGGAGCGATGCCAATCAGCCGGTGCATCGTCGCAAGGCAGCACCGCGTGCCGAATGCCGTAGCGATGGCTTAGGGGGGGGGGGGGAGGCCTTCATCGACGGAGTGGTACGATCCTGGCGGGAAAGTGATCGTATCCATCATCAGGAAGCCACTGGAGCCATGCGCATTAGATCTAGATTGTGTTTAGTGTGTTGTCCTTGTCACCCGCCGCACCGCCGATGAACACGTACGGTGCGAAAGAAGTTCAACATACGTACACACAGCCGGACACAGCGCGGTGTGACAGACGCCTTCTGTAGGAGTCGGTTACAGAGCGGACATGGGGTACAGGATTCTCCTTCGCTTTGTGCGGTAGTAGTAGATGCGTTCTAAAAACAAGCGACACCGCACGAGAAAGCTTCCTGTCGAGTAGCGCAGACAGTACACGCACAGTATATACACACACAGTATATACACAGTACACACACAACATGTACACACAGTACATACATATACACAGTACACACACAGTATATACACAGAACAAACACAGATTACACACAGTATACACACAGTACATACATATACACAGAACTCACACAGTATGCACACAGAACACACACACGGTATACACACACAGTACACAATGTTGTCCCACGCCCGACCGCATAGCCGCGTGGAGAGTGAATTCAAACCGCATAGTATAGATGTTTCTTTTTGCTGGACATAGGTTAGCCGCATACACGGCAAGACATCGCACAAAGCGAACCCGCGTATACAGCGAGGGTGGAAACCCCTAATTGTGGCCACTAACCCTGAGGGGTGGTGGGGACGGGGGAGGGGGGATGGGGTGGGATGATAGCGTTTAAGGACCGTGGGGGGGAGGCAGGGTGGTGTGGGAGCACGGGATGGGTTAGAGGTCAGCACGCAAGGCAGAGGTCAAACCCAGCCCGACACGTGCGATGAAATCTCTCGCACACCTGCCAAACGCTTCCAGTCTCGCTCTGGTTTGTTTTTGTTTTTATAAGGAGTGGGTGGGGGGGTTGTTTGTTGTCATCAACAAAATCGTCATCGTCAGCCACGATCTATCCACTGCTAGATGAAGGCCTCCCCGTGCCGCCACCATCTCTCACAATCTTCGTGTTGTTACATTTCTGTGAATTCACGCGGCGAATATTACAATATTGTTTGTTTCAATCGTCCACAGCAGCTGTCTCTGGTGTGGACGGTTTCAAAGACAATGCATATACCGTAATTCATTATCAGAGCATGTTTTATTCATGATTTTATTGTTTCCCTTCTACGTGAGTTTACCGAAAGAACCAAGAATATCGTAACACCTGTTTTATTTCAACAGTAGCAGCATCGCCCCCCCATCCCCACCACCCCCTCTTTTTGCGAAAAAAACCTTGTCAGGATCCTCCCAACAATAGGGCGCCACAGTGTCTAGGAGATGTGAACAACCTCGCCTGGTATGGAGGAGTCCGTGGGTTCGATCCCAACCCTGACGCCTGCTGCTGTATATTTGGAGTTTGCGGTGTCTCTCTCTCATCATCATCATCACAGTGGCTAGGAGATGTTAACTACCTCGTCTGGTATGGAGGAGTCCGTGGGTTCGATCCCAACCCTGACGCCTGTTTCTGTATATTTGGAGTTTGCGGTGTCTCTCTCTCATCATCATCACGGTGGCTAGGAGATGTTAACTACCTCGCCTGGTATGGAGGAGTCCGTGGGTTCGATCCCGACCCTGACGCCTGCTGCTGTATATTTGGAGTTTGCGGTGTCTCTCTCTCATCATCATCACGGTGGCTAGGAGATGTTAACAACCTCGCCTGGTATGGAGGAGTCCGTGGGTTCGATCCCAACCCTGACGCCTGCTGCTGTATATTTGAAGTTTGTGGTGTCTCTCTCTCATCATCATCACGGTGGCTAGGAGATGTTAACTACCTCGCCTGGTATGGAGGAGTCCGTGGGTTCGATCCCGACCCGGACGCCTGCTGCTGTATATTTGGAGTTTGCGTGTCTCTCTCTCTCCACCGTGGTCGCGTGGATTTTCTCGAGGTCCTCCGGTTTTTTCCCTCCAAATTTAGAATCAACATCGCGCGTTTTTTCGAGTTTTTGGCTGCTGTACATTTCCCACGTGATACGCCACTTCGTTTTCGCTATCATTTGTGGTCAGGTAGCTTCTGAAAAAGAGTTGCGTAAGCTCAGAGTGGGGCCTTGTCTGTTAAAATACAGCCTTCTGGCGTCCTCTGGTCGAACGCCGTTTGAGACTAGGCTCGAAAGAAAGCTGTCTCTGGTGTGGACCAATGCCAAGATATTATCTGAATGTTTTTTGTTTGCATTCTGACCACAAGTATTGTGGTTAATGCAGACATGATTCCTTGTAAAAAAAAAGGTTTCAGTTTGGTGTTTCAACATCGAAACACCTTTTTTTGTTGCCAGAAAAATAGGGAAAACCTTTTCTCATATTTTGGTACTGGCAAAGGAGGTCCCATGATACAACGTAGTTTTTCGTAGTTTAACATAGGGTCCTTGAGACTCAAGTCACCACAAACATGCGTGAACCCACGTGTTACCCGTGCACTGCCACCCCCCCCCCCCTCGCTTCGGACAGCAGGGGGCGGTAGGCACTGGCACTGCTGCGCGCGCCGTCCTGAGGCGCAAGTCACTCGGACACTTTCGTCAACACCACGAGGGAGAAACACATATATAATAGGCGACGTTTCGGGCAATGGCCCTTATTAATAGGCCATATAAAGCAGAGAGCCGGTTACGCCCGGCCAGTAAGTGGTATCGTTTGGAGAATTACATACACACGTGGACATTCCATGGCACTCCGAAATCAACGGCTTCATCATCTTCGTTGGCAACGTGGTTGTTTTTTTTTTTAAATCATAATCATGAACACCACCGTCAACAGCAGCCGCCATTTGTCACTAAGCGGCGGCGACGTCACCACGGGGCTTGTGCCAGGCTATGTGCACTTTGAGACTACGTGAAGTGTCCAAGGATCGCTGCTGGCAGGAGGTCACGGGACAGACGCAGGTGCCGTGGGTTGACTGACTGAGATGACTGGCCGATGCACCACCTGTGCCCCCTACTGTGCCAACTTGGTGTGTGTGAGCGTCGCTCCTCTGCCCTCTGTTGTTGCTGGAGGGCGACAGCCTCCAACTGCCCAGTGGCAGCATCCTTCACGAGTCTCCTCCACAGAGGCCGATCCTGACACCCCTAGTTACCCGTCATCGCAAAGTTAGTACCACCACCAATTTATCACGAGTAATACGCGAATAATAACATGCACCATCATCATAATCATCATCTGCGTGTGGCGTCGTGGTTGTGCTGTATACCTATCCAATGTGTCGTACTGCTTGTTGTTTTCGTTCGGATATCCGATGTTTCGCTTCCACGTGCTGGGAGCTTCTTTAGAAAACTGGGATTTGTTTTTTTACTCCAAATTCGGTTTGTGAAGCAGCTCCCAGCACGTTGGATACGAAACGTCGGACGTCGTGCCGAACAGCACCTGGTACGACCCCGAAGCTTATCGGAGATTGTGATTCGTAGTTGGTGTTTTGCTGTGCCAGCTGTCATCATCGTCGTCGTCTTCACGTCTGTGCCATCTATTGCTTTGCGGCAGTTTGTCCGCAGTTGACGGCCTTGCGGCTCCCGTACAAAGGGGGAATTCGATGCTGCCCACGTACAAACGCGTTTCGATTTTGACAAGAGTCACATTCATCACCCGACACAACCAACTAGTAAGGGTTGTCACGTAAACAGAACGTGGCCAATTCGTCACAGCACACCGGTGTGTTGGAGAGCCAAGCCACAACATTTACAGTCTGAGCACGACGTTTCGCCAGTAACTACAACTAGCTTCATCAGGCGACAGCCAGATATGTGGAGAAATCCATTGGTCGCGAAAGCATCCGTGTTAAACCATTTCATCATTAGTATTTACGTGTGTATGTTATAGATAGATAACATGGCATCGAAATACCAACGCATCTCAAGACGGCGGCTGTGAGGCACACAACGCCCTACGTGTATATATATAGACTCGCTTTACTACCCGGCTTCGCCCGAGACTTGGATTCCTGTCTTGTATGAATACACGGCCTACGCGGTGGGGGGGGGGGATGCGTGACGTCAGCAGGCACACTGCGTGACGCTGCCGCATGCGGGTGACATCACAGATGTGACGTCACAGCTCACTTGCCGTGCAAAATATATCCATTATTGCGTCCCCCCCCCCCCCAAAAAAAAAGATACAAAAGTCTATTTTTATACTTTTTGCATTGTGTGTAGTCTGGAAGCTACCCATATGCCAAATTTCAAGTTTGTTGCATGTTGGGAAGTATGTAAAACATTTCTAACAGACCACACATTCACAAATTTCCCTTATATATAAAAAGCAAGCAGCGCAAAAAACAATTACGACGAAATGAATGATAAAACAAATAACGTTACAAACTCGCGAAGAACAAGTTGGACCGATCGAGCGGTGGAGCACGTGACGCAACCACGTGCTCGCTCCATTCGTCTCAAACGCCCGGAAACATCGAACTTTTGCTTTTGGCAATTATTTTTGCACTTTGAATGTTAATAGTTTTCAGATTCAACTAATTACTTGTCGGCGGGTTGACGCTACGGCTGCGGCTGCTGCTGCTGCGTTGGCGGTGGTGCACAAGCACAGTTAACAACAACAACTCAATAACATTCATATTCTTGGTTCTTTCGGTAAAGTCACGTAGTAGGGAAATAACAAAATAATACAAATAAAACAAAAACATTTTTTATGAATCCCTGCAGTCACGAAAGCTTTAAATAGAAAAAAATTGTTGTATTGTTTTATTTGTATTATTTTATTATTTTTCCTTCTACGTGACTATACCGAAAGAACCAAGAATAAGTAAAACATTTTTTTTTATTTTATTGTTTCCCTTCTATGTGACTTTACCGAAAGAACCAAGAATAAGTAATACATTTTATTGTTTTATATATATTTTTTATTTTATTGTTTCTCTTCTACGTGACTTTACCGAAAGAACCAAGAATAAGTAAAATATTTTATTGTTTTACATATATTTTTTATTTATTGTTTCTCTTCTACGTGACTATACCGAAAGAACCAAGAATATGAATCCCTGCAGTCACGAAAGCTTTAAATCACTAACATTAGTCAACAACAACACTCTGTGTGGCCTTAAAAGACAAAGAAAAAAAGATACACCATATAGACAACGTCGGGCCAATGGCTCATTCTTCTATGGAGGTGTCAGAATCACAATGAAAATGTTTATTTAGACCGGAAGAATCCCTTAAGCTATGAAGCCCTTTTTTTGTTGTTGCCACAAATGTCCAGTTAAGACGTGCTAAGAAAAATGTGACAACTGCCCGGATACAGAGAGGGAAATACGGAGAGAGAGAGAGTCCCGTGGCCTAGCAGGGTCCATCTCGCGGCCAGCCCTCGAATCGAGAAAAGGCTACGGTGACCCAACGGCGTGGGGGCACGCAGAATGTGGTGCGCGATGACCAGAGATCCGTAAATCCATCGATACGGCTCACCGACATTTTTCTTTTTTTAACGCGAGCAAAGCTCCGTCCGGGCTCCGAGCTGAACACGTGCAGCTCTCCGTTCGCACTCTGCCGCTTTTTTGGCAGCCGCCGTTACAGATTCCACACCATGAATGGTGTTGGCGTTTTCCCCATAACCAACCCGGCGGGCAGAGGGAGTAACGAGAAACTAAACGCCATCATTGGGGCACCGCGGTGGCTAGGAGATGTTAACTCCCTCGCCAGGTGTGCAGGAGGTTCGGGCGATTTCGATCCCGACTCTGACGCCTGCTGTTGCTGTATATTTGGAGTCCCCGTCTCTCTCTCTCCCCCCGTGGTCGCGTGGATTTTTCTCCGGGGGTCCTCCGGTTTTTCCCCCTCCACATTTAGAGTCAACGTCACGGCGTTTAGATTATTTGGCTGCGATAAATGCCAAAGCTGTCAACCCCCAAACGGTTTAGCCCGTATTCTTGTACAGGGAAATTTAGTTTTCAGGTCCATACGACGTATAGCCGTTTAAAATACGGGCAACACCATTGTCTTTGTCGACTTGTTTGTGTTTCTGCCTTGTGATGGGACTTTGTAGGATGAACGTTGAGATTTATAAGGGGGTACGGCGTGACCAATAACTTCTGAATTGGTCTGTAATAAGGTAGGGCACTGATAAGGGGGTTGACAGGGGAAGATCAACAAACTAAATACAAAAAGCAGTTATAAAGAAATTAGTTTGTCAACATAGGTTATGTAAGAGTGTACAGCTCCAGTGTCTTCTTGATATCGGAACGAAGAGCGTTCCAGACGGCCGCAGCAGAATACCATTATCGGAAAACGCGCGAATGCGCTGACCGCCGTCTTTGTTAAATGGGTTGGCCAAAAGGCCGCCGCTGTTGCTGCGAGTAGGACCGAAGTGCCGCGTGATGATGGTTTATAGCTCATAGCTATAGGCTTGTGGCTCCTTGACGAGCTCAGCGCGGTAGTGCTGCTCATTTGTGGCAAGCGCTGTGTGTGTGTGTAACGAGTGCGACCTTAGGCGAATGGAGACGGAGCGATGAAATCCGCTCGTGGTGCCCAAGTGCCTCGCAGGGTGCATCGCAGGATCGCGAGACGCGGCGACGGCTTGGGTCGGCGGGGGAGGGGGGGGGGAGGTGCCTTCATCCAGCAGTGGATTGACCACTGCTGCTGATGATAATTATGATGATAGCGAACTAAAGCCAACTTTGGGCACGCCTGTGTCATGGATACGTCTGCTTTTACGAAAATATGCCCGGACAGTTAATTACTTCATTATATAATTTACGTTTTGGATGTAACTCTCTGTTCCCCAAAGAGGCAATGTAAACTTTCTTAAAAATTTACAATTTTTAAGAAATTTGCCTTGGCTGCCCCGATTAATTTCCTTTCCTCTTTTTTTTTTTTTAAAGCCGTGCTTGTTCTGTGTGCGAGAGTAAAATCAGAGCGCCCCCTGAAGTCGCCTCTGTGCCCTGGGGGAGGCTCAGGATCGGTTCAGATCATTGTCACTGGCGATGGCCGTGAGCGGGAATCGAACTCGGGTCGCCGGGTCCGTAGCCCAGCTCGCTAGCCGCTACACTACCGCTCCCCATATGAAGACAGAGACCTTCCCCCGCTCCCCACGTGTAGCCTTAACAGACTGCAGGGGCAATTGCTGATAGCGAGCACCTAAGAAGGCCGGCACGGCACACGAGGGGGTGGGTGGCCAGCACCACGCCCGGCCGCCTTTGTCTCCCGAGTGGCGATGTTTACACACCGCACCAGGTACTCATTTGAGACTGAATCGACCTAGGGGAGGCCCAGGACCGGTTCAGATAATCGTCACTGATGGTGGCCGTGAGCGTGAATCGAACTCGGGACACCGAGTTCGTAGCGCAGTGCACTAACCGCTACAATACCGCTGCGCCTATACGCATACATAAACAAGGTAAGGGCGCAGCCCTGCAATTACCTGATCACGCCACCACTGGCAGAAGGGCCTACACTAGCAGTAGCTCTAGACTCTGTAGTCTACAACAGTGGTCGGTAACCAAAATAATAAGAGGAGCCATTTTTTTCGAATCGGGTAAAAAAACCCTCAATATATTAAGATTCGCAATGCACTATGGTGAATACGAGACGGTCGGTCCTTAACAAATAACGTCGCGAAGCGGTTCTTAATGAAGCGGTTCTTAAGGAAGCGATTCTTAATTAGCCGCGTGCTGCTCCGGAGCCACAGGTTTCCGACTCCTGCCCATGGTGAAGCGGACTTCCATGGTGAACTGGATTTCTTCCACCATAAACGGGACTTCCATGGTGAACTGGATTTCTTCCACGATAAACGGGACTTCCATAGTGAACTAGATTTTCATGGTGAACTGGACTTCTTCCATGGTGAACTGGACTTACATGGTGAACTGCACTTCCATGGTGAACTGCACTTCCATGGTGAGCTAGACTTCCATGGTGAACTGGACTTCCTTGCTAAACTGGACTTCTATGGTGAACTGCACTTCCATGGTGAACTAGACTTCCATGGTGAACTGGACTAATTCCATGCTAAACTGGACTTCCATGGTGAACTGCACTTCCATGGTGAACTAGACTTCCATGGTGAACTGGACTTCCTTGCTAAACTGGACTTCTATGGTGAACTACACTTCCATGGTGAACTGGACTTCAATGGTGAACTGGACTAATTCCATGCTAAACTGGACTTCCATGGTGAACTGCACTTCCATGGTGAACTGTACTTCAATGGTGAACTGGAATAATTCTATGCTAAACTGGACTTCCATGGTGAACTATACTTCCATGGTGAACTGGACTTATTCCATGGTGAACTCGACTTCTTCCATGGCGAACTGGACTTCCATGGCGAATTGGACTGCCATGGTGAACTGGACTTCCATGCTCAACTGGACTTCCATGCTGAACTGGTCTTACATGGTGAACTGACTTACATGGCGATCTGGACTTCCATGCTGAACTGGACTTCCATGCTGAACTGGACTTCCATGCTGAACTGGACTTCCATGCTGAACTAGACTTCCATGCTGAACTGGACTTACATGGTGAACTGGACTTACATGGCGATCTGGACTTCCATGCTGAACTGGACTTCCATGCTGAACTGGACTTCCATGCTGAACTGGACTTCCATGCTGAACTGGACTTCCATGCTGAACTAGACTTCCATGCTGAACTGGACTTCCATGGTGAACTGGACTTCCATGGCGAACTGGACTTCCATGGCGAACTGGACTTCAATGGTGAACTGGACTTACATGGCGAACTGGACTTCCATGCTGAACTGGACTTCCATGCTGAACTGGACTTCAGTGGCCAGCGGTTGGCAACCAAAATAACGAGGAAGAGACATTTTTCTTGTTTGTTCGACTTTCAAGCGCCGCAACTGCAGTCCCTGAAGGGTCGCACGTGCCTCCGGAGCCGCAGGTTGCCGACCCCCTCTTCCAGAGACGCTTCTTGGCCTATACGACGGCTCTTCCCATCCCATACCGACGGCAGAATGACATATATATGTTCCACATTCTGCACGCGCGACGTGCGAACTGGCGATGATCAATAGCGGGCTATTAGGAAATGCAACGCTGACGGTGGCGATACGAAGCAGATTCAAATTCCCGTTTTGGACTTTACCACCCAAATGTCCGAGCGAACAAGAAACCCCCTCGCCCGAACAAAGGTGACACTCCTGAATTTCCCACTCGTGTTTCTGGAAACGTGCTCTTGTGTGTGTTTTAGTTTGTTGTCCTTCCAACCGCGCCTCCGATGAGAGTACGGTCGGCTACGTCCGGCGCGATAGAGGCTCAACGTGCGCGCTTTTGAGAGAGAGAGAGAGAAAAAAAAATATGAATCGTGAAAAGCAACGCGGCCAGTGACGACGATGTTTACGACAATAGATTTACGTCGGATTTAAAGAAACCCCCCCCCCCAAAAAAAAAATTCTGAATGAACGTGGTGCTAGTAGGACTAAATAAAAAAAATATATACCAACTACATGGAGTAATTATTTCGCGGCTGGGTACTTACTGGCTGTGCGCACGGGTCTGCGCGGAGCGTTCGCTTCGGAGTTCGTCGGCGTTCCCATCGATGACAGAGCGCAAAAGGGAAACAAACGCCATCGGGTATTTTCGTCTGCGCGCCCGACCGTGTAATAGGACCGCAAGAATTCTTAATGTTATATTTTCATTATATATTTTTTTTGTTATATATTTTTTTTTAGATCGCAGAAGAGTTTTCTTTGCAAAGTGACACGTTTGAGATCGGATAGAGAGAAAAAAAAAACCACGTGGGTTTTATTGCTCTACCCGTGCAGAGAGGGGGGAGTCGGGGATTTGGGGGCGGTTTGGGTGCGCAGGCTGCGTCATTGATACCGTGCAGGAGAAATGTCGAATGCGCACGGGGAATTTTGGCGGCGCCTTCTCTCTCAGTCTAACTTCCAAGCACGCATCTCTCCAAGCTTCTTTCTTTCCCCGTACCTACGATGTGTCCAATCCACGTGGCACGGCTGTCAATATTAGTCTCATATTTAAATTGTTATTGAAATGCATGTTTTTTTTCTATTCCCAACACCGACCATGTTTTGTGAACCGTATATTATCAGCGGAGTTGGTGCGCACACGAATAATTGATAATTGATTAGAATTATCAACGCGGTACCGATCGAGGCGGGGGTGCGGTGCGGGGGAAGGCATTGTGTAAAAGTTGGCAGACGATAGATTTGGCCGATAATCACCACCGCCTCCAACTAAACTAACTGAACTATTTGTTTTATTTTGTTTTACCAGGTAAGACCCGTTGAGCTGCTGTATAGATAGATCTTGTTTACAGAAGCCACAAACGACAGTTCAACGAAGTGGCTCATCATCGTCATCATCGTCATCATCGTCATCATCGTCGTCATCATCATCATTGTCATCATCATTGTCATCATCATTGTCATCATCATTGTCATCATCATCGTCATCATCGCCGTGTACATTTAGAAGTCATTTTCGTGGAAATGCACACAACAACCGAACCCACCGCCAACCAACCACCATCAACCACCATCAACCACCTCCAACCACCATCAACTACCATCAACCACTACTAACCGCCACCAACCACCATCAACTATCAACCACCACCAACCACCACCAACCACTACCGCTGGCAGGAGGCTCGTGGAGAGTCGGCGTGACGGGTCGAGGCGTGAGAGTGGTGGCGGTGGTGGTGAATGCAACGCGCGTCTCTGGAGCAGCCCGAGTTCGTGTTTATCCGCACGTCGCGGCCAATGAGGAGGTTTTCTTGTCGATTTCAAATTAAACGCGAGAAGGATTTCCGCCACTGTCCCCACCCCTCCTCCTCCTCCCCCGTGCTCGCTTCTTTAAACCGTGGGCTTCAAGATGTTTGAAAAAAAACATCAATCCGATGTAAGAAAACAAAAGAACAAAGTGGGTCGCCTGTGCCGAGTTGGATTACTTCTTGAGGCCACACACGGCTTGGGAAAGAGGCTTTCATCCAGCAGTGGATATTTCCTTTAAAATATATATTAAAACTAAACTGTGTATTTTTGTGTTTTACCACTGAGCTATGAAGCTCTTTTTCAGAAGCGACCTGGCCGCAAGTGATAGGCTTTTCCACGTGGCAATGTTATAGCGGCCTATTACTTTAAAACGCGTGATTGTTGATTGTAAATGTGGAGGGGGAAAAAAACCGGAGGACCCGGAGAGAATTCCACGCGACGAAAGGGACAGAGAGACACCCGCGAACTCCAAACACACAGCCGTCGGGGTCGGGATCGAACCAACGACCTCCTGTATACCAGGCGAGGTAGTTAACATCTCCCAGCCACCGTGGCGCCCCTGTGTTGTTGCAGAGCACAGGCCCAAAAAGTCAAGTGGCCAATGAAAAATAATCCCGATTGATTGGTATAATAGGCTTGGTAGATTGATAATTATAGATGATGATTAAACGGTGCAACCGCAACTCTGAACCCAGCGACCCCGAGTTCAGAATCAGATCAGAATATTTAGTTATACCGGAGGAATCCGAAGAGCTATTAAACGATTTCTCACAGATGTCCAGTAGGGTAGTAGTTCCCACCCCTTCACCAATCCACACTGACCAACGTGGTGAAGTATGGTCAAACAGCGCCCACGACCGACGCGGCCTGGGGAGGTCTTCATCCAGCAGTGGATTAGTTACACAGGGCAGTAACATTGTGAGATTACGAATACACGTCGCATATCTGACTCGCTGGGGACATGGCGTCAAGTCGGATGTGTGAGCGTCGATTTTAAAATGATCGCGACGCCATGCACTGAGTGTGGGGTGGTTTCACAAAGTATCAATGTGGACACCGAGACGCAGTCAATGAGCCACCATCAACAGAGAGACAAAGATCCCCCATGCAGCCTTCATCAGGCTGCTGGGGCAAGTGCCGGTGGTGAGCACACGGTGGGGGGGGGGGGGGGGGCGGGTGGCCAACACCCACGCACGTCCCTCTTTGTCTCCCCGTTGCTGATGCGCACTGCACCGGGTGCTCATTTCAGGCTGAGTCGACCACCACCACCGCCACCACCACCACCGCCACCACCACCGCCACCACCACCACCACCACCACCGCCACCGCCACCACCACCGCCACCACCACCGCCGCCACCACCACCGCCGCCGCCACCACCACCGCCACCACCACCACCGCCACAACCACCACCATGCGCGTAACCAACAACAACCTTCAACAACAACCATCAACAACAACAACCTTCAACAACTATCAACCGCGTCTCCGCCCTCCAGCAGAGGGCTTGTGGCAGCAGCAGCGGGTGGCTTAGACGAGACACAGAAGAGAAAAAAATATATTGAAAAATGAAAATTACAAAGAGAAAAAAATACTGAATGAAGAATGTGGTTGCATGTGGCTCCGCAATTAGGAGCGCGTGTGGTCGCACCTCAGCCTTGTTTCCCTTGGCTGTCCGAGCGAGCCTTTCAAGCAGAATTCCACTCCGAAACATAGCCTCTCTCTCTCTCTCGCCACCTCCTCCTCCTCCCTCCTCTTCCTCTCTACTCTTCCATATCCCAGCTCCATCCCCCACCCTCTTCTCCTTCCTCCTTTTCCCTTCTCCTCTTCCTCACTCTCCTCCCTCTCCCAGCTCCCTCTTCCTCCCTCTCATCTTCATCGACCTCACTCTCCTTCTCCATATTCTCCCTCTTCTCCATATATCAGCTCCGTCCTCCTCCACATCCCAGCTCCATCAACTCTCCCTCTCCTCCTCACTCTCCCTCCTCCCCCTCCTCCTCCTCCTCCTCATCCCAGCTCCATCAACTCTCCCTCTCCTCCTCACTCTCCCAGCTCCCTCCCCACTCTCCCTCCTCCTCCTCATCCCAGCTCCATCAACTCTCCCTCTCCTCCTCACTCTCCCTCCTCCCCCTCCTCCTCCTCATTCCAGCTCCATCAACTCTCCTCCTCACTCTCCCAGCTCCTTCCCCACTCTCCCTCCTCCTCCGCATCCCAGCTCCATCAACTCTCCCTCTCCTCCTCACTCTCCCAGCTCCCTCCCCACTCTCCCTCCTCCTCCTCCTCCTCATCCCAGCTCCATCAACTCTCCCTCTCCTCCTCACTCTCCCTCTCCTCCTCCGCATCCCAGCTCCATCAACTCTCCCTCTCCTCCTCACGCTCCCTCTCCTCCTCACGCTCCCTCTCCTCCTCACTCTCCCAGCTCCCTCCTCACTCTCCTTCTCCTCTACCGCTGTGGAGCTGCGTGTTTGCATTGCAGATAAGAGAAGCACGTGGGGGAAATGGGGCTCTTAAACGCATGACTGCTCAAAATATTAATAATAGTAGCAGTGGTAATTCGCTTAATCATACAAATAATCATAATTCACAGATGTGCGCCACATTACACATAGCACGTGGGTGCACCTACCCTAGACACACGCAGCACGCGTAAAAGACAAAGGTCGCTATATAGCCTTCACTGACTGTTGGGGCAAGTGCTCTTGCCGAGCACAATGAGGTGGGGCAACACCACGCCCGGCCGCCTTTGTCTCCCCAGTGGCGATGTTTACACACCGCACCAGGTACTGATTTGAGGCTGAGTCGACCTAGGGAAGGACCGGGACCGGTTCAGATAATCGTCACCGGTGTTGGCCATGAGCGGGAATCGAACTTGGGTGGCCGGGTTCGTAGCGCAGCCTGAGGACTCCCGCTATTGTGTTGCGATCGAAACGTGGTGATTTATTTTATTTTTCTACCTACCACGTGACTTTACCGAGAGAACCAAAGGGTATGGATTCCTGCAGTCACGAAAGCTTCAAATCAAGAAATAACAAAACGACGACGCTTTTCCGAGTGACTAACGGCACCGATTGTGATGTGACATAATCTCCACGTCACAGTTCATCGAAATCCACGATCTTTTGCGCAAAAGGCGATTTGCACTGCAGGGTCTAAAAAAAATAATGTCAACAATATTCCGCGTTGATTTAACACGTAATATTTTGTTATGATTACCCATGTTAGAGCGTTTATATGTATGTTGATTAAAAAAAAACATCTGATTGTTGTTTACCTCATTGCTGTAATTGTGTTATTGTTTTGCTTGTGTCGGCTTGATGACCTGGGTAACAAAAAAATAAAACTCAAATTCTAGCCTCTTGAGTTCACACCTGGGTGTTTTAAATAAAAAAAAAGTAAACTAATTTAAGCACAAAAAGAATACAGTATTAACGGGGTGGACGGGCGGCTGGGTGGCTGCCTTATTTTCAGGACGCCTGTCAACAGCCAGGATTAAGCGATCAGCGGCAGCAGGCGCTGTGTTTGTAAACTCCCAAATTCGTAAAACATTCGCCTCGACGGGGGCCTGGGGGGGCTTCGGTGGGGGCTGGGGGGGGCAGGCAGAGGAGGGAGGGGGGGGCGAGGTGGGGGGGGGGGTGGCTGCGTCGGCCTCCTCAAAGGGGACACTCAAGACGGGAATGCGTGGACGCAGGGCCCTGCCATCACTCCCACAATTAGACTCCTCTCTTACTTCAACCCGTACGCGGTGGTGTCTTCCACCCTGCCAATGGCATGAACCTTCTACGTTGTCAATCCGCGGTTGGACGAGGGCCTCCCTCCTCCGCCCCCCCACCACACATGCCTTTGTGGGTGGTGGTGGTGGGGGGGGGGGTAGTTGACCATACTTCACCACGCCTGTCGGTGTGCGTTGCTCGAAGGCGGAGAACAAATGTGTACTTGGGAGGATAGAAGAACAGTACAACGCCGGACATGACTGCAATTCCCTCTGCTGCCCGTCACGTGACAACCGCAGCAACCTATAGCAGAGCAGCCGGTTTGTGCATGAGTGGTCGCTCGTTGAAGCATTGCCCGGGCTTAACTTTGTTTAGATTTCGAGATCTGAATGAGATCGGGCGAATTCCGGTGATTGGGGGTCAAAGTCAGCGGCCATGCAAGGCGAGACCAGGTCACCGCGAATATCTAACGCCTCGTCGCGTCTCAAGCCGGGTTGTGTGTACTCAACGCGTGCTGAACTTCTTTCGCACCGCATGTAGCCAACCGTGCCAATCGGAGGTTGGTACTTGGACACCTCGCGCATGAAAGACGCACGTGGACATTGATGGAGAAAATCGAGCGTTGATGGACATTGATGGAGAACATGGAACATTGATGGAGAACATGGAACATTGATGGAGTGTATGCAACATTGATGGACATTGATGGGGAAAATGGAACATTGATGGAGAACATGAAACATTGGTGGAGAAAATGGACCATTCATGAACATTGATTGAGAACATGTAACACTGATGGAGAAAATTGAGCTTTGGTGGAGAAAATGCAACACAAAACCTGAAAAGTATTCAACGCAATGGGGAGGTGGCATGCTTGGAATTGCACGGAGAGACAGAGAGAGAGGAGAACGTGACATCGCAGAACATACGCGAGCGAGGGACAATCCAATCGACTGTTAAACGCTAGAGCGTGTTTCAGAAACAGAATCAGCATCTGTATTTACACTCGAGGAATCCGATGCTTTAGGAAGCTCTTTTTTGTTCGTGGCAGATGTCTTTTTTCACAGATGGCGGGACACATCCTTGGCTAGGGAGGGGGGGGGGTCGATACTCACTATGGAGTAGCAGCTCTAGGAGTGACCACGTGCTTGCACCACGTGGTCTATCGCGGAGTGTGACGTAGCGACAAGGGGTCTCGAGGCCAGAAGCCAGACGGACTGTCGCATCGCGAGACCGTCCGTGGGAGGACGGCGACGGTTTGGGAATCGGCCTTCATCAAGCAGTGGAAAGACCGTGGCAGCATGCCTGATGACGGTGATGGTGATAACGGTGATGATGATGATGATGACGATGATCAGGTAAAGGAGTATTAACCATCATCATGTCTACTCCGGTCATCCTCGCAGCAGCGACTTTTGGCTGCTCGCCGTCGAACAAAGACGGCGGTGGTCACCGCACCGCGCGGCGCTTTCAGATGCGCATCTGCGGCCGTCTGGAACGCTCTTCCTTCACCACATTAGGAAGCCACTGGGAGCTATGCACTTTTAAATAATCATCTCGACCCGACGAACTCATTTTGTCTAGAACTGCTTTTTTGCCTTCAATTTGTTGCCCTTCCCCCGCATCTCCGTTTAGCGCGGGGTCGGCTACGCACGGCGCGAACGGAGTCCAACTTTGCGTGCGTGCGTACGCGCGTGGTGATGCTCGCGTGATGTATTCACGCGGAACGCCGCCGCGCAACTGCATCAGTCGAGTCGCTCAACGACGCGACAGCTGCGATCGTTGAAGGGGCATGAGGGAGCGAGCGAATGCCTCCTCCGATGGCAGCTGTAACCGAGGGGGTGGTGGTTTTGTCACGGGAGAGGGTGATGCTTGCGGGATTGCATCGGGCGATGATGCGTTGCTGTTGTTGTTGTTGATGATGCTGCCCGCCAGCTTTTAACCTCGCTCGACCACTCTGGCTGCCGCTCTGTCATTAGTCTCGACGAACGCCCATCATTACCATCATCATCACCATCATCATTACCATCATCATCACCATCGTCATCACCATCATCACCACCGTCATCATCACCACCGTCATCACCATCAGCATCTAAACCGTTATCTTCATCGCCATCATCACTATGATTATCACTACCATCATGATCATCACCCTTTCTAATTCACGTGTATTGTCCAAGACAAGCACTTACTCTTTTTTTACCCACAGTTAATCACTAACTACTATTTTTTTACCATTTTAAACTAAACTATTTTTTTATTTTACTCGGTAAGGCCCACTGAGCAACATCGCTCTTTTTCAGAAGCGACCGTGCCACAATTATATCTCTAAACGCGCGATGTTGATTCTCAATCGGGAGGGGAATTCTGGAGGAGCCAGAGAAAAATGCACGCGACCACATTGAGAGAGACGCAACTCTAAATATACAGCAGCAGGCGTCAAGGTCGGGATCGAACCCACGACCTCTTGTATATCAGGCGAGGAAGTTAACATCTCCTAGCCACCGTGATGATGAGAGAGAGAAGCAACTCCAAATATACAGCAGCAAACGTCAGGGTCGGGATCGAACCCACGACCTCCTGTATACCAGGCGAGGAAGTTAACATCTCCTAGCCACCGTGATGATGAGAGAGAGACACCGCAAACTCCAAATATACAGCAGCAAACGTCAGGGTCGGGATCGAACCCACGACCTCTTGTATACCAGGCGAGGAAGTTAACATCTCCTAGCCACCGTGATGATGAGAGAGAGAGAGACACCGCAAACTCCAAATATACAGCAGCAAACGTCAGGGTCGGGATCGAACCCACGACCTCTTGTATACCAGGCGAGGTAGTTAACATCTCCTAGCCACCGTGATGATGATGAGAGAGATACACGCAAACTCTAAATATACAGCAGCAAGCGTCAGGGTCGGGATCGAACCCACGACATCCTGTATACCAGGCGAGGAAGTTAACATCTCCTATCCACCGTGATGATGATGATGATGAGAGAGAGACACCGCAAACTCCAAATATACAGCAAGCGTCAGGGTCGGGATCGAACCCACGACCTCCTGCATACCTGGCGAGGAAGTTAACATCTCCTAGCCACCGTGATGATGGTGATGAGAGAGAGAGAGACACGCAAACTCTAAATATACAGCAAGCGTCAGGGTCGGGATCGAACCCACGACATCATGCATACCAGGCGAGGAAGTTAACATCTCCTAGCCACCGCAGGGGTGTGTTCTCCTAACATCGGAACGGAAGAACGTTCCAGTCGACAGGTTCCAGCAGTTCATACGAACACTGGCGAGCGAGCGCACTCACCCTGTGTTGCCCATCCAACGATGTTTTAATAAAACCGCGGGCCGTGCCGCCGCAACCGTTACCACTTTAACACGCGCACACGCACAGCGCCTTCTGTGTGTGGTGTTGTTGTTGTTGTAAATCCACTCAACTGCTGTATGACGGCCCTTCCTTAGACAACCCGCTTTTGGGTGGGGGGTAATTTTACCGCCATAATTCACCGCACTGGTTAGTTGCATGTTGGTGAAGGAGGGGAACGGTAAGAACATGGGAGCATATTCTTAGCTCTTACGGTAAAGACTTTACCGAAAGAGCTAAGAATATGAATTACTGCAGTCACGAAAACTTAAAATCAAAATTGAACATGGGAGCATTGAAGTACAATACAACACCGGATCGTGTTGCCATTGCACTTTGCTGACCACGGTGGGAGCAGTGAGGTCTGAATCAGTCCTGGGCCTCTCTCCCTCCGCGCCACCAGCCGTCACTGACCAGCCTGGTGAAGTATGGTCCAACAATCCGGCCCTATGACTGACACAACATGAGGGGGGGGGGGGGAGCAGAGGGAGGCCTTCATCCAGCAGTGGATCGACACTGGACTTTAAATTAGCATCTGTAATTATTAACCAAGCGGCCAGAGAAAACAAGCCGTGTATTTGTTCTTGCAAAGCACTTAAGGTCCAGTGAATGATCCTCTCCCTAAAACACAATCGGGCTTTACATTAAACATAAAGGTGCAGGCCTGCAGTGCCTGGCTCGTAGCACTGATGCTGGAAGGAGCTCAATTGGTAGAGAGCGAGAGAGATCTGTCTACTGAACATCGGTGAAGAAAAAGAGCTTTATAGCTTATCGGATTCCTCCAGTATCAATACACAGTCTGATTCTGACAGAGGGTGGCCCTCCACGTAGAAGAGTTGTAGACCTACTCGTAGACGCCCAAGCAAATTATAAACTAAAACTACGAAACTAAACTTTTTTATTTATTTTACCAGGTAAGGCCCACTGAACTACACAGCCTCTTTTTCAGACGCGACCTGGCCACAAATTATAGCTCAACGAAGTGGCTTATCATCATCACCACGTGCAAATTTAAGGTAGCGGCCAAACACTCTGAACGCGCGATGTTGATTCGAAATGTGGTGGGGAAAAAACCCAGAGCACTCGGACAAAAATCCACGTGACCACGGGGAGAGAGAGAGAACACGCAAACTGCAAAAATAATTTAAATAATAGCATACGACGTTTCGAATGCAACACAAGCAATGTTCATCAGGTACAAATGAAAGCGAAAACAAACCTAGTAAACTTAGAAATACAATGCAGTACAACACAGAGAGTCGGCTAACATAACAGTCAACACCCCACCTGGTTGATTAACGTTCTTCCAAAGATTGCTAAATTTGAGAGAGAGAGACAAAACACAGACACGGAGACACATAGACAAACACATAAGCAGAGAGAGACACACACAGACACACAGAGAGAGACACACACAGACAGACAGAGAGAGACACACACACAGACACACACAGAGAGACACACACAGCCAGACAGAGAGAGACACACACATAGGCACACAGAGAAACAACGCCGCTGCCGTCACGAAAGCTCCAAATCAAGTTTATAGAGCAGGCGTCAGGGTTCGAGAGCGAACCCATGGGCTCCTGTATACCAGCGAGGTAGTAAAGGAAACCCATTCACGAATAAATACGCAGCGCCGTTAGATTATTTTCTGAGCCGGCACTTCCCCCCCCGCCCGCTGTCAGAAGGCGTGATTGGCAGAGCGTGACAAGGCCAAGCCTAATAACATAATCATGTTTTTGTTTGCGTTTTTTTAACCCCCCCCCCCCCTCACAAAAAAGATTGATCGGCCAATTCGTACGGCCTATTTTTTTTATATGAAACTTTTTTGGGTATGGAGGCGGTGGGGGAGGGTGGGCTACCCCCGAATCAAGCGCGAATAAATTGTTTAAAAAAAATCCAGAACGCATTTGAAGCACGGTTTCTAAACGGTAAAACAAACAGTTTTTGAGCCGTGCTTAAATCATTATCAATCCGTCGACAGACCACATTGAGCTATGACTGAGCTCAAAATTGCTCGATAAAGACGCATCACTTCAATGCCTCTCTTACACAGGCCAGCAATGCGCGATTTGGATCCCCCCCCCTCTTCAACTTCTTCTTAACTTTTGGCTGAGCGGGCCCTAAGTCAATTTGACGCCAAGAATGTCAATAAATGTGAAACTGCTACGGAAGCTTAGTAATGGCACCCAATTACTTTGGCAGCTGAAATGCCAATCAGTCCACATCTGGGTGCCCATGCACCTGATTTCTCGTTCGTGGTAAATTATCACGGTTTTTCTTCTCTGGTGCGTGTGTGTGGTTTGTAGGCGGGACCCCATTTCCATTCCCGTTCACGGCCAACACCAGTGACGATTATCTGAAACCGGGCCAAGGCCTCTGCTAGGGCAACTCAGCCTCAAATCAGTACTCGGTGCATTGAGTAAAATGGCCACTGGGGAAACAAAGGCGGCCGGGCGTGGGGCTGGCCACTCAGCCTCCACGTGTGCTGTTCCGGTCTTCATAGGTGCCACTCGTTAACAGCACTTGCCCCAACAGTCTATTAAGGCTATACGGGGGATCTTTGTATTAGTTTTATTTGTAATCGCAATGCTGGTGCTCATGCTGCTGTTGTTGTTGATGCTGTCAGCGATTGCGCGTGGCGTGTTCCTGGCGTGCGTTTGGTATTCCCCGTACAGCTTGTCACGTCCGCTGCCATGAAACCGGCTCTGAGCTCAGGGTATCGTTGTGACAGAGAAAGGTCTCACGTCTCACATCTCCCGTTTCACATCTCACGTCTCACGTCTCACATCCACGTCTCACATCCAAGTCGGCCCTCTCGTTCGCTCAATCAATCTCACCCTAATTTTCCCTCCACTTACACCCATCCACCCACCCACCTGGCAAACTTGGGCATTTAAAGTTAGCCCACTCCCCCAATCTTTCCCCTTCCACCCCCACCTCTTTCTCTCACCACAAACCATCTTATCCCTGCTCCAAAATGGAAGAAAAAAAATTACGTTAAAAATATTTTTTTCTTAGTTTCAAGAGGTTAATTTTTGCCCTGCACCCTTTCAATCGAGGATATGTCACAACGTCGCACTTGTGTGCTGTTGTTGTGGGCTTTTGAGGTGAGTGAGTGAGTGGGTGGATGGGTGGGTGAGTGAGTAAGTGGGTTGGTGAGTAGGTGGGTGCATGGGTGAGTGACCGGGTAATTAAGTAGGTGGATGGGTGGGTTGATGGGTGGGTGGGTGTTTGAGTGGGCAACTGAGTTGGTGGGTAGGTGATTGAGTGACTAGGCGAGCGAGCGAATGAGTTAGTGAGTGCGTGGGTGAGTGAGTGGACTGTTGATTGGGTTGTGAAACCAGTTTATAAGAGAAGAGAGGTAAGTCTGAGTGTAAATAAATAATTATTTTACGTGGGACTGCGTTTTATATTACTATGGCTTAATTCCTATGTATTTTTTCATAACGCTGGCTTAGAGTATTATCAGCGTAAAGTACAAAGTACGCCTTATCCATAGTCATCCTCTATTAACAACCAAACCGGTTGCGCAGGGTGGGGCACGTGCGCGCAGGGTGGGGCACGTGCGCGCAGGGTGGGGCACGCGCGCGCAGGGTGGGGCACGTGCGCGCAGGGTGGGGCACGTGCGCGCAGGGTGGAGGATGGCTACCGAGACAGATGGTGGCGTAGTAATTGACATCGGCTTCTTTGGTTCTTTCGGTAAAGTCACGTATAATGAGAATAAAATAATAAATTAATAAAATAACACAATAAAATTCTCACGACGTTTCGGCCACAACGTCGTGAGAATTTTATTGTGTTATTTTATTTCATTGTTTTATTTTATTCTCATTCTACGTGACTTTACCGAAAGAACCAAGGAAGATGAATCCTTGCAGTCACGAAAGCTTTAAATTGACATTATCAGCTCAAGGGGTGCAGCAGTTGGTCAGGTGGGGGCCCCAGTAATTTGTCTCGCACGGTCGCACCAAGAGGTGATTATACAGGGAGCTTCAACACATTGTTTTAACACTTTTATGGGACTATCGTTTTTTTTAATGGCAAAAGAACGGACACTACACTGTAACATTAAAACAAATGTATATTGATAACTTCAAAAAGTCAAAGAGCCTCCCACTTGTTCGCCATCGTTGTCAACGCGTGGTCTGGAATCTTCTCCAAGTGGTCTCCAGAGCCCGGAGGAGGCAGCACATGTCTCGTTTTTTGTTGCAAATTCACCGAAGTGTTAACATTTTTTTGAAGCACCCTGTGTATCACAGCTCCTCTTGTCGAATGACATCGTTGTTTCGCTCACGGTCTCGAACATTTAACGCGGTTAGGGGCGCTGCGTCTTCGCAAAATTCAGCCACTGCAGCTCCGTAGTTCCTCTTCGCAATATAATGGACGCGTATCGAATTAAATACGGATCCCAGAAACGGAGGTTTACGTGAAAAATTTTTCATAAAAAATATATTTTTAAACCGCGTTTTTGAATACGTTTTTATTATTTTACACTGTTGTTGAAAACATATCTCATCACGGTGGTTGCCAAGAGGGCTTCAACTCGTAGCAAGGCCCCCCCCCTTCCCCCACGTGCCCCCACGCTCGTCACGCGACTGTAGACACCCTCCGGAGTGATCGCCACGAGTCCGCTGACCGAGGGGAAGAGCAAGAGACCAGGTGGGTGGGAGGCTGTCTGGGCACGTCTAGAAGGGACCCGTTGTCTACCGTGCAGCAGTAGCAGCAGCAGCAGCGGCGGCGGCGGCAGCTGAGAGATCTCGTGGGGAAGAACGTGTCGGTGAGGTGCGGTGGCTTTGGCCACGGTGACAATCGCGATGGTTTGATCTCGAGTGAGCGGGCGGGCGAGCGGGCGGGCGAGCGGGCGGGCGGGCGAGCGGGCGAGCAAGAGAGAGGCAGGAAACTGGCAGAGACTCGGGATGTTTTGGAGTGGAGCGCAGTGTTTGGCAGTGAGAGTGGTTGAGGTGGTGGTGGAGGGGTTAGCGGTGGGGGCGGGGCACGAGGGAGGCTTGTGGGTTAGGGGGGGACAGGTGGAGGGGGGGGAGGAACGCACGTGAGCTTGTCAGTCAGCGGGGGGACAACCCCGGTGTGAACGCACACCGCCCCAGCCGCGACAACCGCGTCATCCTGCAACCACAAGGACACAGAGACAAAGACAAACATCCCCAGGGTAGCCTTCAAAACACCCTTGGGGCAGGTGCTCTTCGCGAGCACCTATTAAGGTTGACAACGGCGCACGAGGGAGTGGCTGGCCAGCACCACGCCTGGCCGCCTTTGTCTCCCCAAGCGGGCGATGTTTACACACTGCCGCACCAGGTACTCGTTTCAGGACGAGTCGGGGAGGGCCCAGGACCGGTTCAGATGATATTCTTCACTGATGTTGGCCGTGATCGGGAATCGAACCCGTGTCGCCGGGTTCGGAGCGCAGCATAGCGCTAAGCTCTACACCACCGCTCCCCGTAGCTTGTCGGCCAATCAGCTGGGGAAACAACCGCGGTCTAAGCGCACACTACCCCAGCCACGGCAACCACGACCGTGTCACCATGCAACCACAAAACCACGCACACTCAACCACCACCCCCCCACTACTACCACCCCGTGCCTCCCACCACACGCACAACGTCTCCGCCACCGCCGCTTCAACTTGAAAATTGAAATGTAACTAAATACAATTGGACACGTGGAGGCCCGATAGTTCCAAGGTCAGAGTGCTGAGCCATAATCTAAGTTACAGCCACTGTCCGTGATTAAACAGGATTCTCAATTGTTCTGGGTTGATGGTCTCAGCCCGGCTACTACTAATCAATGGCTGCAAAAACAAATGAGGATAAAATTCGGTGCTTCGCTTAATTCGGATGAAATGCCAAGCAACGGACACTGCTCTGAACGAGCAGAGATCTCAGAAGTAGTATATCCGTTTCCGCGAGTCTGTCTAAACCAGGGTTGGGGAACCTTTTTCCTGCCAAGGGCTATTTGGATATTTATAACATCATTCGCGGGCCATACAAAATTATCAACTTAAAAATTTGCCTGTTAGATTTGGTCAAACATTTAATTAACTCGCCCCTAATGTGATGGCTGGAACTGCTTCTCTTTGGTGAGGCGTGTGATGATGTTAGCTGGTATTGATGATGTTGCTACTCGCAACTGCTTTTCCAGGTTTGCTCCTAGATTTATTGAATTTCGAGTCCTGCCTGCAGTTGCCTTGGCAGGGCCAGACCAAATGATTTCGTGGGCCTTATACGGCCCGCGGGCCGGACGTTCCCCACCCCTGGTCTAAACGATAAACTAAATTATAAATATTTGTTTTATTTTACCAGATAAATGCTATATAGCTCTTTTTCAGAAGCAACCTGGACACAAATGATAGCCCAACGAAGCGGCTTACCACGTGGAAATGCATAGAAGCCAAATACTCGAAACGCACGTCGATTCGAAATGTGGAGGAGAAAACCCGCAGGATCCGGAGAAAAATCCACGCGACCACGGGGAGAACACGCAAACTGCAAATATACAGCAGCAGGTGTCAGAGTCGGAATCGAACCCACGACCTCCTACATACCAAGGCGAGGTAGTTAACATCTCCGAGCCACCGTGGCGCCCATAACACAGTGGAAGGGGGTGGCGGTGCTCTGCGGGAGTTCGAGATTGATCATTATTCGTATCATGACGTCACGTGAATTCACTTCTGTGCCATCGCTTTGGAGAACGAGACCAGGGGTCACAACCACGATAACGAGAAGAGACCATTTTTTTTTCAAATTCGATCAAAAAAAATATTTCAAGAGCCGCAATGCAACGTGAACACGAGACTGTGGGTCTTTAATAAAAACAAAACCGTGACGAAGCAGTCCTTGGTGAGCGTCATGCGGCTCTGGAGCTGCAGGTTGCCGACCCCTGACCATGGTGAACTGGACTTTCATGGTGAACTGTACTTCCATGGTAAACTGAACTTCCATGGTAAACTGGACTTCCATGGTGAACTGGACTTTCATGGTAACAAGGACCACCATGGTAAACTGGACTTTCATGGTAGACTGGACTTCCATGGGGAACTGGACTTCCATGGTAACAAGGACTTCCATGATGAACTGGACTTTCATGGTAACAAGGACTTTCATGGTAACAAGGACTTCCATGGTGAACTGCACTTCCATGGTGAACTAGACTTCCATGGTAAACTGGACTTCTGTTCACCCTAATCCCTACTTGTGTCTTTTCGCGTTTTGCTTGTACACTGCGCCATGCGTTTCCCCGACAGATCTCGTTTTGCATGGCGCGTTGACAATTTCACCCGTACAAGGGCTTCGTGACCCTTTTGCTGAAAGCCGCCATACAAATTATTATTACCACGATATAAGTTTTATTTTTTAACATTTCTAAATATTATAATTCAACCATATCGACGGGTGTTTTGTTGAATGCATAGACTCACGCTGCGAGTCATTGGCGATTGTTAAAGTTATCAATCTATTGTTTCCTATTTCTGCCCTGGCTTGCCTTCGAGTGAACATTGTTTAGCTGGCTATGCTTTCTTCTGTTCACCGAACAGTTTAACGCGTTCGACGCCGACGGTTGAACACCGCCCGTGCGGGTGCCGTGTTTCCGCGTGTCTGTCTGGAGTGCGGTTGACCCGATAGCTCCCGCGGAGAAGACCCCTTGCGTAAATTAAACTTCGGTGTCAAGTTCGATTGCTATTTTAGGGACTTTACCCCCCCCCCCCCCCCAGAAAAAACGGAGCAGATTGATCATGGACGAGGGGTCGTTATTATTACCGATAATTAAACAGTTCCCGAGGATTAAGGCAACGCTTTGGAAAGGATTACAACACCAACATAAAACACGCGTATGCATGACTTGTCTTCCTTGTTTGAACATCAATTAACCATTACATTTTTTTCTAAGCTCGAGAAAAAACACGTAAGTTCGATTTTTTTTACAAATAAAAAGTCGTTTAAAAAATCATCCCACGCTGAAACGCGTCCGCCTCCAGCACCAATGTGTTACCCATTATACCGAATTGATCAATCACTGTGATGAGTGTTTATCTTCCTAACATTTTTGTTTCCTCTCCGCTCGTTTATTACTGCACATTCCTTGCCCATCAAAAAACGTCCAACAGCAACAACACAAACCACGAGCACCACCACGAGCACCACCGCCGCAACCACCACCACGGAGGAGGAAGACAGGAAGGAGGAGGATGGAGATGGGCGAGTGAGGAGGAGGAGAGTGAGGAAGAGGAGGGAGAAGGGGGAGAAGGGGGAAGGAGAAGAGAAGGGAGGAGGAACGTCAGCACCACTCACCAAAAAAATCTCGAGAATCTAGGAATAAATCTGACGCGATTGGATTAGTCGAAGCTGGGCACCGATTGAGAGAGTGGGGGGGAGGGGAGTCCAGGTTTTTATGCGGGGCACGGTCGATTGGATTTTCTCTCTCCACGTGCTCATACTGTGTGCAGCTTCTCCGGTCACATTCACTATGTATATTATTTAGGTCTTTCGGTAAAGCCACGTAGATAGAAGAAAAATAACAACAATCTAAATTGTTTATCTACGTGGCTTTACCGAAAGACCCAAAGAATATGAATTCCTGCAGTCACGAAAGCTTTAAGTCAACATTCACTATCCTTACAGAGAGAACAATAGACTCACAACACACTTAGATAGACACCCATGGACTTGCATAGAGACCTATAGGCTTACGTCGAGACCCATAGACTCACACAAAATTACATGGTCCACAGACTTACATAGCCACCCACAGACTTACATACAGACCCATAAAGTTAAACAAACTTAAATGGTCCACAGACTTACATAGACACACATAGACTTACATAGACACCAGAGACGTGCATAGAGACCCAGAGACGTACATCATCTTCTTCTAAGTCAGAAGTCCCATCACGGCGTTCTCCGTGCCATTCTACCCGGCACCCCTTGCCCGGTCACCGCCACTATCCTCATCACCACGTCCTCGTTCCACCGCATCCATTCCATCTCCCCCACGGCCGATCCCCTGACGCTCCTTCTGCTCTTAAACTCGACGACGACGACGACTCCAAAGCCCCCCCCCGTACCCCTTCTTCGGCAACCCCCCCCCGCCCGCCCCCCTGCCCCCTGCCCCCCGCCCCCTAGCCGCCCCCCTTCTCATTCCATCTTCTTTGTCAAGAGCCCCTAATGGTCTCCCCATCTCGCCGTGATAGTTCCCACGTGTGAACCTTGCGCCGGCGAGCGCTGAAATTACCCCCTAACCGTTCGCACGTGTTAATGAGGGTTCCTGACAGCCGTACGCAGGAAGGAATTGGGGGGGGGGCGTGCGCTTCCCTCTCTCTCTCTCATAGCGATGGGGGCGGGGGGCTGGTTGTAGTGGGGGGCGCGACATAAGCACTGGGGAGGGAGAGGAGGCAGGGTGGGGGGCTACGGTTTCACCCGCCCAGGATTCTCAAGTCATCAACGTTATCAGCCGTGATCTCTTCTCTCCAGGATGAAGGAAGGCCTCCATCCCTCCCTTCTTCCTCCCCCCCCCCACACCGCCACCAGCCTCCCCCCCCACCTCCATTCAAACCCTTGCCGCCGTCTCTCACGGTCGACCTCGCACCTGCTGCGCCCGAGACACCCAGTTCCTCGCTCCGACTGCGCTGTGGACGTCTCCTACCACCTGCGCCTTGTTGTTGTTGTTGTTGTCCCTGTTGTTGTCGTTGTTGTTGTTGTCGCCCCCCTCCCCCTCCTGTTGGCTGCCGCTCCGTCGTTAGTCTCGACCACCGATCATCATCGTCGTCATCATCATCGTCGTCGTCATCATCACCGTCGTCATCATCATCATCGTCATCATCATTGTCATCATCATCATCGTCGTCATCATCACCGTCGTCATCATCACCGTCGTCATCATCACCGTCGTCATCATCATCGTCATCATCGTCATCATCATTATCGTCGTCATCATCGTCGTCGTTGTCGCTTTCTCCCCTAAAAGGCTGTCATCTCGGTATCCATCCTCCTCCATCCTGCTGTACACGTGACTCGCCCAGTCCTTCCCCAGCCCCCCACGTGTTGCTGTCCTGAGAGGGCGATATGCTGCGTGTAACCGGCCTCTGTTCTCCAATCCACGTGTTCCTCCGCTCTGTCTTTCTCAGTGTTCCAGAATAAAGATTTTTTTTAATTACGCATTTAATTTGTTTTGCCGCTATAATTTGGTAAATTCCAACTGTGGGTGGCTTCATATTTTTAGCCAAAACTTTTAGTTTCACGATTATGAACTTGAGCAGCAGCAGCAGCCCTGTGATTTAAAACTCTCTTGGTTGTTCACCTGTTCACCTGCACCCAGCACTGCTCAATGCGCGCCTTCTAAAAACGGGAACCTGTTAATCTCTCAACACCAACTGGAATGTAATTGATAATTACCGGATACTTAAAAATGTACGTGACATCCTTTTCTGGGTGCAGTTCTCTGACAGCGTCGTCAGACAGCAGACATCAAGGTGACGACTTCCTGCTAAGAATGAGCATCGAGGCATGCTGCTCATTCTTCCTGCCAGATAAAGCAAACTAAGAATACAACAGCAACAACAACATTGCGTGCGGTTCGCTGGCACAAATACAAGACAACATTGGCGGTGATATTTAGTCAACTATTTTATTTCATTTTTAGAAAATAAACAAATTGGGGTAAATGAGCAGAACGTGTTTGTGTTTCTGCACTGGCATCACTGCACACTCACAAATAACACAAACTCAAATCATTATGCAATAACATTGCTCCTGAAGAAGAAGACAATGGCTCTGCTTCTCCTTCATCATCTTCACCATCTCTCTGCCATGAAGAAGGGCCCTTGCCCAAAACATCACCTGGTATATATTTGGTGGATGATAATTTTCTAGGGGGGGGGGGGGGGGGGGGTGGTGGTTGGACTTCATCCAGCAATGAATAGATGATGACTGGTGTTGTTGATGATTATGACGATGATAAACTTACGACGTGTATATATATATTTCGATGCAGAATTTAGAAAATCTTTAAACAGCGATGCTGGAATAAATGTCAGCGCAACAGCTTCAAAATGAAAGAAGAGGATTTTTGTGCCGAGTTACAAATAATAATAATAATAATAAAATAAAACGAGATAACTCAAACGAACATTTCTCTATTCCTCGAGGTCGCATTTTTTTTTCGTGTAGGAGGAGGAAGAGGCTACAGTTAAATTACACAAAGGTCAAGCTGTATTATAAATTATTTTATGTATTGTATTCCCGTGTGTGCCACAATTTAGGCACGTTTCTTCTGGCTTGCTTCCCTGGTTTCTTTGCGTTCGACAAACCCCCCCCCCCCCCCCCCAGAAAAGCAAAAGGCTCCTGTTACAATACAGCGAAGTTTACTGGCAGGTCACACGTGGTCCGGGGCAAAGTGTGGGCAACGGTCACCTCTTCCAACGCGTCCGGTCAAACGCGGAAGAGTAGACCAAATACACCTCTGCGGATCGCACCAGTTTTAAGCACCCTTTCCGTCGGCAGTGGAGTGAGCAAGCAATTTCAGGGCTGCACCTTTATATATGTACGCACGTGTGCGTTGGACTTCTTTCGTACCGTACGTAGCCAACCGTGCTAATCGGAGGTGCAGGGGAAGGACAACAAACACTGACACAAAAACAAACTGAAGACAACCAAAAAAATTGCCCTACATTCACCGTCACCAGCCGTGTTTTATCCACTGCTGCATGAAGGCCAACTGAAAAGTTGTCGCCGCCATCTCTCGCGGTCTTAGCGTGCAAATAAACAATCGTGACTTTACCGACAGAACCATATAATAGTCAATACGACTGTTTCCAATCTTCAGCGACCTCGCTTTACCAACCAGACGAGTTTACCAAACCAAGATGCCCGGGCCTACAAAACATTTGAACCCATGACCTTTCGAAAGTGGAGCCGAGTGTTATCCTTTTCATAACCCCGGAATATATAAATATATAAATCCCAGTACTCGTTAAAAGTGTTACAAAAAAATATATGCTTCGATACCAAAGTCCAAATTTACGACGCTGTGTAACCTAATTAACGGAGAGGCTAACGAAGCAGCGGCGGCTATCGGGACACGTGAGTGGCTTTGTAAGGTGCGTGGGGGAGCTCGCTTCGAGCCCGACACTGGCGTAGGGGGGGGGGTCTCTAAAATAGTCGCGCGCAACGCTGGCTAACACGTGGACTACCACCAACCAACTACAACAACAACAACGACGACCATCACCACCACCACTCGGGCGGTAACTTGGGAACACTCGTCCATCAAAAGACTTGCCGAGGGGCTTAAAGGGGCTAAATATCTGAATGACTAAAGCCCCCTGTTAATTTGAAGGAGATGAATGTCACTCCCAGTGCCGTGTCCCTCTTCACCCCACTCGTCCCCCCCCCCCCCCACTGGCCGCTGGATGGATTTCCATGCGCTCATGATCCATCTCCCCCACCACTCCCCCACCACCACCTGTCTCCACCCCCCACCGCGCCACCCCACCAACCCTCTCCTGTCAGCGTCTTCTAATCATCATCCTCCTCCTCCTCCTGCTTCTCACTGGACAAAGCGGCCAAGCGATTGAGCGAGTGAGCGAGTAAGTTCTCAGTCATTGCCGCTTGGCTCAGCGTGGCTGGCCAGATTCCCCCTCCCTCCCCGCCTCCCTACCCCATCGACCCCTACCGCCCGCTCCACATCCCCCCCCCCCCCCCCCCCATGGGGTCTATCATGAGGATTAGCTTACCACATTATCAGCGTTTACCCGATCTTCCCCAGGCTTCCCGCGAGATCCAGAGTTTAGCAGCTGATGCCAGCTCATCAGCGCCGGTCCCTGTCAGCGGGCGTCTGCTAATTATAGCTCGGGGGGGGGGGGTTCAAGAGCGAGGCGTGAACGCGGCGGTGGCGGCCCTTCGTTGCCAAACATCGCCCGCGAATGCGATTTTTGTTTTGTTTTTACCCCGCGCCCGTCTGGACAATCGCTGTCACAACTCGAATGTTGCTCTGCGGAGGTCACTCACTCACTCGCGCACCACCACTAAAAACAAAGATCCCCCGTGTAGCCTTAACAGACTGTTGGGGGCAAGCGCTGTTAGCGAGTAGCACCTATGAAGGCCGGCACGGTGGTCAGCACCACGCCCGGCCGCCTTTGTCTCCCCAGTGGCGATATTTACACACCGCACCAGGTACTCGTCACCGGTGATGACAGTGAGCGGGAATCGAACCCGGGTGCTCCGGGTTCGTAGCGCAGCGCTCACTTCTACGCTACCGCTTCCGACACCACCACCATCACCACCACCAGCAGCAGTAGTCGCGGCGGCAACAATCGCGGTCTATCCACTGCTGGATGAAGTCCTCCCCCCCCCTCCCCAAGCCGTCGCCACCTCTAGCAGGCTCGCGATGCGCAAATCGGCGTGGTTCCCGCGTGCGTAGCTCGTTTCGGTGGCACCCACTCCTCTGCGGTGGGTATACTCTCTCTGGTGAGTCGCTTTATTTTGGCCTTCCACTCTGTCATTATTCTCTGGGTCAAGATGACCAGGGGGCGGTGGGGGGAGGTTGGGGGGGTTCACCAGGATTCGTTTGTGCAGAAATTCAGCGCGATAATAAATCATGAAATAAACGACGGTGGCACGGATCGATTCACGCGCCGTGGTCGAATCTCGCCGCTCGGGTCTCACGTCAGTTGGGGAGCGACATCTGAACCGCTACCCCCGTCGCCGAACCCGCACTGACCAGCATGGTGAAGTGCGGTCAAGCAGCCCCCCCCACGTGACCGCCGACAGCGTGGGAAGGCTTTCGTCCGACCGCGGAGTGACAAAACGCCGTCCGTCACATTAATTTAAAAAAAAACATTATCATTGTAATCATTAGAATTGTTCCCGCAGATCAATTGCGCACTGAATACATTCTGGGTCGCTGGTATACCGACGCAGGCGGCACGTGAACGGTGGACGTAGCCACAGCGAGCGAGGAGTATGGATACTGGACGTGGTGTGCCGGGTGGGAAATATATTTTCTGGGTCGCCTACCGCCGAATACGGCGCGGAGGAGCCCTTCATCCAGCATTGGATATGACAAAAAGGGCCGCGAGTTACATTTCAAACTTATTATTTTATAATTATCACTGCTATTATTTAATTGTCAAGTGGATTCTAACGTGGCCTCCGTACCAGAGCTAAACAACGACAGCTGCAGACGCCGTTCGCCACTAAGTGGCGATGAGGTCACAGCGGCGCTCGTGCCAGGCTAGGTGCACTTTGAGGCCCTCACGTTTAAGTGTGGAAGGCTCTCGCCCGCGGGACAGACCCAGGTGTTATGGGTCGACTACCTGAGATGACGGACAGGGGGTCGCCGGACAGACCCAGGTGTTATGGGTCGGCTACCTGAGATGACGGACAGGGGGTCGCCGGACAGACCCAGGTGTTATGGGTCGACTACCTGAGATGACGGACAGGGGGTCGCCGGACAGACCCAGGTGTTATGGGTCGACTACCTGAGATGACGGACAGGGGGTCGCCGGACAGACCCAGGTGTTATGGGTCGACTACCTGAGATGACGGACAGGAGGTCGCCGGACAGACCCAGGTGTTGTGTGGAGATGGGCGCCACGGTGGCTCGGAGATGTTAACTACCTCGCCTGCTATACAGGAGCTCGTGGGTTCGATCCAGACCTTGACGCCTCCTGTATATTCGGAGTTTGTGCGATTATTTTTCTCTCCCCGCGGTCACGTGAATTGTTCTCCGGGACCCCCGGGTTTTTCCCTCCTCCACATTTAGGAATATGCGTGTAGAGTATTTAGCTGCTGTACATTTCCACGTGATAAGCCACTTCGCCGAGCTATCATTCGTGGGAAGGGCGCTTCTGAAAAACGCATCTATACAGCTCAGTGGGCCTTACCTGGTCAAATAAAATAATAACAATTTAGTAGTTCAGTATAGTCATGAGTGCCTGAGGATGACGGGCAGATCCTACACAGAACTCCACAATGCCATCAACACGAGGGAACGTGGGTCACTGGCCGATGTGTGTGTTACGTGTGTGCAGCGGGTGTAGTGTGTGTGTAGCGTGTGTGTAGTGTGTAGTGTGTGTGTAGACTCTACACACACATTACACACTGTAGAGTGCGTGTGTGTGTGGTGTGTGTAGCGTGTGTGTAGAGTTGTGGTGTGTGTTGTGTGTGCGTAGTGTGTGTGTAGACTCTACACACACTCTACACACACACACTACACACACACTCTACACTGTAGTGTGTGTGTAGTGTGTGTATAGAGTGTGTGTGTGTGTAGAGTGTGTGGTGTGTGTGTAGTGTGTGTGTAGACTCTACACACACTCTACACAAATGTAGCATTTGTGTAGAGTGTGTAGGATGTGTGTAGTGTGTGTGCAGCATGTGTGTTGTGTGTGTGTAGCATGTGTGGTGTGTGTGTGCACACTGCCGCTTGAGTGTGTGTTTATTTGCTTTCGCTACTTGCGTGCAAATTCCCGATGAAATTGCGCAACAAAAACCGGCGAGCAAATTACGAACCCAGCTCGCAATCACTCACCGGTCTTATTATTATTATTCTACTCCTCCTTCCTTCATATGCCTCCTCCTTCCTTCATATGCCTCCTTCTTCCTTCTCCTGCATTCTTCTCCCTTTAGCTGCCTTCTCCCTGCATCTGCATTCTCCCTTCATCTGCCTTCTGCCTTCATCTGCCTTCTTCTTACTCCTCGGCGTTTACGCAACAACAAAAATAAAAACCTTCCGCGTTTAGTCACGGCCGCCAAAGCATTTTGGTAAAAAAAAAATCCTATTGCTTCTCGCGCGTTTTATTTTCTAATAATGCGAATGCAATCATCATGATGTCAAATTTGTAACGCCGCTCCACCGTCGCCCCCGCCGAACAGGATCCACTCATCGCTGTCGTGGAGACAGACAGAGAGGGGACGACTCGGCGAGGGAGAAAGAGGGCGACTCAGAGAGGGGAGACGACTCAGAGACAGAAAGAGAGGACGACTCAGAGAGGGGGTCGACTTAGAGAGAGAGAGAAGACGACTCAGAGAGGGGGGACGACTTAGAGAGAGAGAGAAGACGACTCAGAGAGGGGGGACGACTTAGAGAGAGAGAGAAGACGACTCAGAGAGGGGGGACGACTTACAGAGAGAGAGAAGACGACTCAGAGAGGGGGGACGACTTAGAGAGAGAGAGAGGACGACTCAGAGAGGGGGGACGACTTAGAGAGAGAGAGGACTCAGAGAGAGAGGACGACTCAGAGAGGACGACTTAGAGAGGACGACTCAGAGAGAGAGGGAACGACTCAAGAGAAAGGGGACGACTCAGAGAGGACGACTCAGAGACGCCAGGTGGAGAAACCACAGACGAGCGGTAAGGCGGCAGAAGCCGCGAGGTGATGAGGATTCGGCACTCCTAACAATTGCCCAAGCTTTGCGGTCCTCTATATATTAAGGTGTTATCAGTCAAATTAATGAGTGTTTTCTCTCTCTCCCGTTCGCTCTCTCTGGGCTACAATCCAGATGGCGATTTGGATCAAACCGACATCGCGTAATGATTGAGATGAGGATGCTTTCTCGCTGTGGGGACAGAGCGAATGAAATCAGCTCGCGGGCACAGATGCTAGACGGGCTCGTTACATCGCAAGTTTTGTGGAGAGATGGCTGCAGCTTCAGGAGGAAAGCCTTCATCCGGCAGTAGATGCATCACGGCTGAATGATGATCATGATGACAATCAGACTAAATGGCGGTGGGGCGCCGCAGTGGCGAGATGTTGACTACCTCGCCTGGTATACAGGAGGTCGTGGGCTCGCCCCCGACCCTGACGCCTGTATGTACGGAGTGTGCGTGTGTCTCTCCCCGTGGTCGTGTGGGGTTTTCTCCGGATCCTCCTGATTTCCCCTGCACATTTAGAAGCAACATGCCTTTAGTGTATGATACACTTTCATTCTGCTGTCATTTGTGGCCAGGTCGCTTCTGAAAAACAGTAATATAGCTCAGGGGGCCTTACCTGGTAAAATAAAATAAATGTTTAGTTTTCGCTTACAATGCTCGAACCGAGTTCGATTCTCAGCATTAGCCGACATCAGCTGCGAGTGGTATACCTCGGAATCAGAAAATGTATTTATACTGGAGGAGGAGATCCCATGAGCTAGGAAGATCTTTCTCACAGACGTCCAGTCGATATCTGTGAACCTGAACTGGTCACTCCGCATCTCCCCCCACCTTCTCCGAATCGACAACCTTCAGCGACCAGCGTGGGGAAGTATGGCTCAACTTGCCCCTGACAATCAACGCCGTCGTGGGGGGGAGGGGGGCGGAGACCTTCGCCCAACAGTGCATCGACAAAAAAAATGAGGACATTCAACGAATCGCTGCAAATTATCGACAATAACTCTGGCAACTGAAATCGCCAACAAACCAAATGCAAAGCTGTCAACCCCAATTCTCTGAGCGCAGATTCCCAGGTCACCCACGCAGCCGCAGGGAGTCCGTCGCAATCAGCTCCGGCCTCGTTACGGAGGGGAAAGAAAAACAAAACGCTGACCGACGAATTGGATAGACATCGACTCATTCGCGTTCGGATGCGCTTCTGCGGCCGTCTGGAACGCTCTTCCGATATTAGGAAGCCGCTGGGAGCTATGCACTTTTAAATAATCGTTTTTCTTTTTATTCAAAACTGCTTTTTGTGTTTCAGTTTGTGGTCCTTCCCCTCCGCACACCTCCGATTCGCACGGCTGGCTACGTACGGTGCGAAAGAATTTCAACACACACACACACACGTACATTCCACTGCCACTACAAGCAGCACCCTGGAAGTGCATAGCGACCTGTCCACTAGTCCTAGCGCTATATACCAGATAATGCCCCCCCCCCACTCTCCTAACCCTCTCCCCACCCTCCATCCTACACCCCCCCACCCCCACCTCCACCAATTCCTCAATTCCTTACTGCTCAAAAAAACACAAACCGGGCCGCCCGTTGATTGACGGCTTCGTGATTTCGATGGGGCTCGTCGCTGGGTCAGCCTTAAAATTGTCCTCCGGTGGCAATAACTGCGGATAGGCTAAATGAGCGTTGGTTGGGTTTTTTTTTTTAAACTTCATTCCGATAATCGCAGGAAGTAATTTGGTGAAGCCCATCTGGGGGGCTGTGGCTTCGGGGAAGGTGGTGGTGGTGTGGTGGGTGGTGTGGGTGGTGGTGTGTGGGTGAGGTGTGGGTGGGGTGAGTTTGCGTGGCAGAGACGTGGAGAGAGAGAGAGAAGGAGCGAGAGAGGCTGTAGAGTGAGAGAGAGCGATAGAGCGCGCATTGGCTCCCAGGCAAAGTAGTTGAGAAATGTTCACAGCGTCCTGTCGGAGCTACGGCAGTAATGAGCCGCCGTGCCAGTGGCGCTGTGCTGCAGGTGGCTGCGAGCGCGTGCGTTGTGTGAAGGGGGTTGGCAAGGGTGGTCTTAGGTGGGTGGGTGGTGGGTGTTGAACTTCTTTCGCACCGTACGTAGCCAACCGTGCCAATCGGAGGTGTGCGCGTCTGTGTGTGGCGGCGATGCTGTGTTCAACATTCTGTCGCCGTTATTTTGAGCTCATTTTGTATGCTGACAAACGAGCAGCGCGCGCGCGCACATTTCGACGGGACCGTCCGCCCATCCTCTCCGGAAGTGACGTCCTGCCCGACGGTCAGCCAGCAAAACTTGTTTCTCATATCGCACCACAACACACAAGTGCAAGGGCGCAGCTCTGCAATTTCCTGCTCGCGCCACTGCCGGCGGGAGGGCATTTCACGAGTGAGCTGCCGCTCTTAGGAGGGTGGCTTCAGACCTACTCCTCCCCCCCCACACACACTTTACCCCACCACACACACACCCAGAAAGGGGGGGGGGGGTTCAAGAAATTTGCCCTGTTGTTTCAACTGCCGCGCCAGGAGATCGAATCGGACGGGCTACCCCTGGATTGCGAGTCCAATGTGCGAACCGTTATACAGTGCCGCGACAGCATCCTCCAAATGACTTCGAAACGCAGACTCCAGCCCAGTAGCATAAATGACATTATCAGCGTATGGGGGGGGGGGGGGGGCGAGCATCGGTTAAGTGGGGGCCCCCAATGTTGGATTTGTCTCGCACGGTCGCACCGAGACGCTGTTCATATATCGCGGCTCCTCTTGCGCTGATCACATGGTCGTGGCGCTCACGGTCTCGAACATTTAACGCTGTAGGGGCGCTCCGCCTAGGCACAATGCAGCCACTCCGTCTCCGCAATACGTCTTTGCAATAGTACGTCACCGCTAAGACGGCTCTTCGTAAACTTGACCCGCGTTATAAATACGTTTGTTGTTATTTTACACTTGCTGAATAAAGATATGTCATGGTGGTTGTCAAGGGTTGCTTCCCCCAACTCGTAGCTTTTGCCACGGGGGGGCGGGGGGGGGTGAGGCAAGGCACCCCCTGCCCCCGTGCTAGATGCGCTACCGCTCCAGCCGCTTGCAGCATGCAGCAAACAGCAGCGGCGGCAGTGACGAGGAATGGATGGGGGGGGGGGGGGTGACGCACACTGCCGGACGCAAGCGCTGATGGAGTGTTCCCCAGGTCCCGCGCGCTCGCGAGCGGCGGATGAAAGGGGCCCGGGGATTTGCGGTTCGTGCTGCACCACGCTCGCGTACGAGAGGCCGGAACGGAGACGGGGCGAGTGACAGGCGATGTGAGCCGGGCCACATTTTGTGCTTGCGATCGAGTGTGTGACGGTGTCTGTGTGTCGTCTGTCTGCGTGTGCGCTGAGCGTGGGAGCGGTGGCGCAGCGGTTAGCGCGCTGCTCAACGAATCCGCTCACGGCCAACACCAGTGACGAATATCTGGGCCGGTCCTGGGCCTCTCCTAGATTGATTCTGCCTCAAATGAGGACCTGGTGCGGTGTGTAAACATCGCCACTGGGGAGACAAAGGCGGCCGGGCGTGGTGATGGCCACCCACCCCCCTCGTGTGCCGTGCCGGCCATCGTAGTTAGTCGCTAACAGCACTTTCCTCAACAGTCTGTTAGAGGCTGTACGGGGGATCTTTGCCTTTGCTCAGTACGGAGAGCGGTGGCGCAATGATTGACATTAAGTGGCAGAGTGATACTTTAACCGATTCTGGGCTTTTCCTTCCTCCACCCTCTTCTACACCAACTCACACTGACCAGCTTGAGGAAGTATGGTCAAGTAAACCCTCACCACGCGGCGTGAGGAGGCCTTCACCCAGTAGTGGATTGACAGAGGAGATGATGATGATGATGATTGTCAAAATTAACATCAGTGGCGAATTATTTTTTGGGCTCTCCCCTAGGTTGACTCGGTCGTAAATAAGTCCTGTAGTCTACTTGGTGCAGAGTGTAAACGTCAGCACTGGGGCAACAGAGGGGATGCGGGCGTGGAATTGGCCTAAATAGGTGCTCACTAACAACGCTTGCTCCAATACCATGCTAAAACCCATGTGGGGTGGCGGGGGGGGTTATTTGGGTGTGTGCATGCGCGCGCGTTTGTGTGTGTACGGCCGATGAAGAGGGCCGTGTGATCAGAAATATTTTCTGTTATCGTCACAGAGCATGAACCATCATCGCGCGAATTCCGGTCAGCCTCGCAACAACAGCAACAGCAGCCGCAGCCGCGTTTAGTTCGCCATCGAACAAAGACAGCGGTGGTCACCGCATCGCGCGGCGCTTTCAGGTGCGCTTCTGCGGCTGTCTGGAACGCTCTTCCTTCCGATGTTAGGAAGCCACTGGAGCTATGCACTTTGAAGTCATCACATCTAGATCGACAAACTCATTTAATCAGAACTGCTTTTTTTCTGTTTAGTTTGTGTTGTCCTTGCCCCCGCACCTACGATTAGCACGGTTGGTGTCTACGTACGGTGGGAAAGAAGTTCAACATGCACACAGGATGAACATATATCTGGGCAGTGCGGGATTTCCAGGTAGCACAAGTAGCTACATATGCTACGGGCGCCGCACTTTCAATGACCCCGCGCTGAATGCTTTCACGCTAACAATTCCTGTTCAGTGATTCTGTACTAGCTCTATTACTATAGTACTATACTGCCTTCAACTTTCATGAACGACTGGGTGTTTAAGGTGAGCGATTTATCGTATTATCTGTCTCTATAGCAAATAAAAACATAAAATGAGATTACTATGCAAGTAAAAAAATAATTGTGTTTTAATATTTATGTATTTTTAAAAATTTAGGGCCCCTTCATAAACATATGCTACAGGTCCCGCACTAGCTTAATCCGGCACTGCATCTGGGCCAGGGTGAGACCAATTAGTGGAGGTGTAGGGTGGCCTGCGGGGACGCGAGGGCTCCGCACATCCGGGGCGCTCTTCCCATCTGCGGTGCAGGGGTCACCTCGGTGCAGCCGCTCGTGCCGTGGCCCCAGCGATCCCAATGAGTGATCCAAGTCGCTCTCGAAGCCACGTGGTGAAATATGGTCAAACAACCTCCCGTGAGACACGAGCACGGAGTGGGGAGGAACCTCATCCAACGGTGGGGTTAGTAGGTCGTGGGTTCGATCACGACCCCGACGACGCACGCTGTATATTTGGAGTTTGCGCGTCTCTTTCTCCCCGTGGCCGCGTGGATTTGTCTCCGGGCCCTTCAGTTTTTCCCCCTCCGAATTGAGAATCAACATCACGCGTTTAGAGTATTTGGCTGCTTTAGATTTCCACGTGATGATAAACCACTTGGTTGAGCAGTCACGTGCAGCCAGTTCGCTTCTGAATAAGAGCAACACGGCACGGTGGGCTCTACCTGGAAAAATACCCCCCCAAAAAAGATTGCTTCGTTTAGGAGGATGATGAAGGCACTTTGCCTTGCAGTGGTTCGTTTTGCCACCGGCAATGAGACCTGCCAAGGCCAGACAAAGGTCTAATCAACAACAGAGGTCAATGAATGAACTCGCACGTGTGGGAAGTGGCGGGCACAGAGGGCACTTCCCATGTGCCACGTGTGGGTGAGCGAGCGCGCGTGAGTGTGTGTGCGCACGCGCGACGAACCCGGCGACCCCAGTTCCATTCCCGCTCACGGCCACCGACACCGGTGACGATGATCTCAACCGGTGCAGGGGCCTCCCTTAGGTCGACTCAGCCTCAAATGCGTACCTGGTGTGGTGTGTAAACATTGCCACTTGGGAGACAAAGGCGGCCGGGCGTGGGGTTGGACACCCACCCCCTCGTTGTGCCGTACCGGCCTTCAAAAGGTGCTCGCTAACTTAACTTGCCCCAAAAGCATATTAAAGGATTTAGGGGGAGCTTTGTCTTTGTGTGCATTTGTGTGTGCGCGCGCACACATCAGTGTGCATGGGTGTGTGAATGAATATGTGTGTGCGTGCACACAGACAAAAACAGACTGTTGAGGCAAGTGCTGTTAGCGAGCACTTATAATGACTGGAACGGCACACGAGGGGGGTGGGTGGCCATCACCACGCCCAGTCGCCTTTGTCTCCCTAGTGGCGATATTTACACACCGCACCAGGTACTCATTTGAGGCCGAGTCGACCAAGGGGAGGCCCGGGACCGGTTCAGAAAATCGTCACCGGTGTTGTCCGTGAGCGGGAATCGAACCCGTGTCGCCGGGTTCATAGCGCAGCGCGCTAACCGCTACACTACCGCTCCCCCCACAGACACACACACAATCAACAACAACAACAACCGCCATTCGCCACTAAGTGCCGGTGACGTCCGCACGACGCTTGTGCCAGGCTATGTGCACCTTGAGGCCACACAAACACACACAAACACATACGTACACGCTCCAGCTGCCTCCTTAGTTCAAAGGTCGCCCCAAGCGCCACATCCACGTGTGGCTTGGAATCTCGCGCGGCGCTCCGAGCTGTTGGTGAGCACGGGGGATGAGGAGGGGTAGAAGTCCCGCAATGTGGTTGCGTTTTCTCTCCCGGCAGGAAAATCTCTATCTCACGGCAATCTCTCTCTTTCGTGTTGCTTTTACAACTTTCTTGTTCACCAAAACAAAGACAAAAGATTCCTCCCCACCCCCCCGCCAGGACAGCTTGTACAATGCTTGTTGGTCAAAGTGCCGTGAGCCAGCACCTATGAAGGCCGCGGCAGCACGCGGAGGAGTGGTGCGGGCAGCACCTCGTCCGGCCGTCTTTGACTTTTTTTTTCTCACCGGGACCGCGGTGCAGATAATTATAATTCGCCGCCGATGTCAGCCAGTGTCCGGGAATCGAACTCGGGCTCGGCGGATTGGTGGGCGCAGTGCGCTAGCCACTGGCCTACCTACCGCCGCAGCACGTGGTGGTTCATCCAAAAGCAGGCACGTGCTGTCGTCTGCCGTCTCCCCATCATCGGCGTTACGAATCCACGGTTACCACCTGTCCCAGTTTAAATCGCTCATCTCCTTGGGAAATTTGCAAGTCTTCACTGGATCATTACAAGTACCCGTTTTTTTATTGTTGTCACTGGCGCTGAATAATAACAATACAAATAATAAAGCCTCTGCTTCATTTTGTTCAGAAGTGTCCGGAACACAATGCCCGCAATACATTTAGGCGTTTTTAGGTTTAAATTATTCTTTTTGGGTAGGAACGAATGGTACGATCACATGGGTGTTAGTATAGATAGCCGACCATTTTTCTGTAGTGGTAGTGCCTTACGCCAATAGAATCCCTTCTCCCAAGGAAGCCCCGAGCGATAAGCCAAGCCCTGAGTACAACCACCACTCAAGACGATGCATGTGTAGCGGCCTTATTGACGTCGGAGACTGCTCATTGGAGGCAACACGTATTTATTACAGACGCTTCAATTACAGTGGCGAAGCTGATACTTACTCTATAGAGGGAACGTTCCCCGAGCTTTAGCCCACGTGAGCTCCCTGGTTCCCTCTATCCTGGTCCTCTCTCAGGAGGCTATCTGACCTGGCCCAGCTTCGGCGCAGGTCCCGATCACCAGCCACACGAGTCCGGTCCTCAAAAGGACATCGGGCCTCGAGGCTCTGGTGTCGCACCCTGGCTTGCTCTGCCCGAGCCTCAAAAGGACAGCGGACCAAAGGAGTTCCAGGGCCTAGCTAGTCGATCTTCTTTCTTCACTGGCTCTTCATCTTGCTCGAGTCGAACCGCCTCTCAGCTCTCCGGGTCCCACCTTTTAGACTGTCCCTCACTGAGGGGCGGGGCTGGGAGGGATCACAGCATCCCCCACAGCCCCCCAGGGTGGTGGCCGTAGCGGACGTGTTTGTGGCCACCGCCCTACAACCGCGTGTCACCCTCCCGTAACACCTCTACACATGTTACAGGAGTGGCGTCGTAACGACATTATCAGCTCAGGGGGGTGCGGCAATCGGTCAGGTGGAGCCCTCAAATATTTGATTTGAGCAAATTTGCGTGAGCCAAACGTTATCGCTGTAATTAAATTAAAATAAAACGTGGAACGTAAATGGACGCATTTTGATTTAAGAAAAATGTTAAACCGCGTTTTAAATAAGTGTTGTTCTTCTTCTTTTCCACTGCTGCTGTTGAAAACATCTCACGGTGGTTATCAAGGGGGCCCCAACTCGCAGCTTTGACCACCGGGGGGGAGGGGGGCACTTCCTGCCCCCAGGCTCGTTACGCTACTGATGTACGAGCCTAATTATCTCTTCCTCCAGGATAATCCTTGAGATATTCCACACATCCCACGAATAAATGTCCCGGTTTTATGTTTTACTTGGTATACCTTAGGTGGGTTGGGGGGGGGGAAACCCGACACAACTCGCACACGAATCGAGGCTTACTCTGGCGCTTGAAATAACGACCGAGAGAGAGAGAGTAGTGGTAGTCGTAGTAGACACTTGCGTACCGTGCTGCATATCTGGAGTTTGTATGTGATGATGATAAGTCACTTTCGTCAGGTCGCTTCTGACAAAAGAGCTGTCTAGCCCAGTGGGCCTTAAAATAAAAGTAAAAAGTAAAGAATCGTCCAAACACACATATATATACCCCCCCCTCCCCCCGTATAACTATACAAACTGTTGGCGCAAGTGCTGTTAGCGAGCACCTATTTCAGCCGGAACATCCAGTGGTGGTGTGACCGAATTATTTTTCTCCCGTGCGGATGTTGCACACCGCATCAGGTACTCAATTAAGGTCAAGTTGACCCCAGAAGGAGGCTCAGAACCGGTTCAGAGATTCGCCACTGATCGAGTTAATAGCGCAGTGCGCTGACCGCCACGCCACCGCTCCCCGCGAGAATATGATGTGAGCGTGCTAATTTACAAACGTGGAAAGTAATTTTAAACATTACATTTTTGAACAATAAAATATTCGTTGTTCTTTTATATATATAAAAAAAACACGCGTTTAAAATAAATAAATAAATACTTCATCGCACAATAGATACACTCATACGTACACACACGGACACGCAATCACTAAATAATTAGGGCTTAAAAGAAAGCATCATTAGCGCGGGGTTAGAGTTCGCGACGCGGTGATGGCAGCTGTCAATCAGCGCTAATTGCCCACGTATCGCACACACACACACACACGCGACGCCTTTCCGTGAAAATCCAGAATTACCCGGCCACGTGCAGCCAAATAACCGGGGTTTTAAAATAATAAAATTAACAAGATCGACACGACCGTGCAGACAGCTGAATCGATCTGCTGCTGGATGAGAGTGTCTTCCCCCACGCTGTTATTGGTTGTGGTTGTTGTTTGACCATACAATCGCCACACGCAGGACAGGTTGGTGAAGGCCGGGGAGCATAAACGTTGCAGCACACGCGTACAGTACAATAATGTTTGTTGTTGTTGCTACCACTATCATTTTGATGCCTACAAACGTTTCCACGCGATGTCTGTAACACCTGTTATGCACGGTGATCTCAAATCCAGGCTAAAAAGCCTGCTTAGCTTCCGAGATCTGATTCGATGGTGCGTATTTCGCTGTGATTCGGCCATACAGAGGCTGCTGGTGCTATGGAGCCACGGAGCGGGCAACCCGTGGCTCCCTGAGCCGAATTGCGGCTCTTTGAGGACTGCATTGTGGCTTTTGAAATATAGAATTGATTTTTCTTTTATTTCGCGATATTCGACCAAAAAAATGCCTCTTCTTGTTATTGTGGTTGCTGACCAGTGACCATGAAAGTCCAATTTTGATTTAAAACTTTCGTGACTGCAGGGATTCATATTCTTGGTTCTTTCGGTAAAGTTTTCTCCGGGGGCTTCCGGTTTTCCTCCTTCATGTATTGTTTTATATTTTTATTATTTTATTGTTTCCCTTCTACGTGACTTTACCGAAAGAACCAAGAACATGGGAGTCCAGTTTACCGTGGAAGTGCAGTTTACCATGGACGTCCAGTTTACCATGGAAGTCCAGTTTACCATGGAAGTCCAGTTTACCATGGAAATGCAGTTTACCATGGGAGTCCAGTTTACCGTGGAAGTCCAGTTTACCATGGGAGTCCAGATTACCATGGGAGTCCAGTTTACCATGGGAGTCCAGTTTACCATGGGAGTCCAGTTTACCATGGGAGTCCAGTTTACCATGGGGAGGAGTCGTCAACCTGCGGATCCGGAGCAGCATGCGGCTGTTTAAGGACTGCTTCGCGACGTCAAATTTTAAAAGACCACCGTCTTGCATTCTTGAAATATTCAGGTTTGTTGTTTTTGTTTCACCGAATAAACCAAAAAGTGTTTTGTTATTTCGGTTGCCGAACCGTGCTAAAGAGTGTGACCCGGACTCTATGGCCAAGATCACGAAACCCTGGGCACGGTACAGACGCAGGTTCGAAAGGGGGCTAGGCACCAAAACCACGCTCTATCGCTCTCTCCCCACTCTCCCCACTCATCTCCCCTCGCTCTCCCCCCACTCTCCCCCCACTCTCTCTGTGCCCCCCCCCACTCTCCCCACTACACCCGAAAACAGCTGCCAAGAATTAACATCAGAGAAAAGCAAACACTTTAAGTAGTGTATACAGGACGATCCTAGACTGCTTTACCGCCTGCACTTGTACGCCAATTTACACAGTTCACACACGCACACACGGAGACACGTAAATAGAGGCAAAGATCCCCCGTATAGCCTCAACTCACTGCGGGGGCAAGTGCTGTTTAGCGAGCACCTATGAAGGTCGGAGCATTCATAACGGCCGAACATTGTCTCCCTATTGGAAATGTTTTTACACACCGCACCAGGTACTCAATTGAGGCTGAGTCGACCTAAGGGAGGCCCAGGACCGGTTCAGATAAAAGTCACTGGTGCTAGCCGTGAGCGGGAATCAAACTCGGGTGGCCGGGTTCGTAGCGCAGCGCTGCCAAACCGCTACACTACCGCTGCCCACGCAGTTTACACACACACAGACACACAAAGATCCCCCATATAGCCTTAACAGACTGTAGGGGCAAGTGCTGTTAGCGAGCACCTATGAAGGCCGGAACGGTACACGAGGGGGTGGGTGGCCATCACCACGCCCGACCGCCTTTGTCTCCCTAGTGGCAGTTTACACACACACAGACACAGACATATATAAATACAAAGACAGAACACCCGAACAGCCTCGACAGATTGTCAGCGAGCAAACAAATGATGAAGGCCGGCAGGGACAAACGAGGAGCTGATGTTGGTGGTAGTCAGCACCACGCCCGGCCGCCTTTGTCTCACTACTGGCGATGTTTTACACATTGCACCAGGTACTCATTTGAGGCCGAGTAGACCTATACATACACTATACGCGAGTATATACTTTTGTTGCTACACACGCAGAGAGAGAGAGAGACACACGGAGACACTCACGCCGCCTCGCCGCTCATTTCCTCGATAAATACACAAAGATAACAACTCAAAAGCGTTGTGTTTTTTTGTATTGTTACGTTTCAACCCCCCCCGTGAAGACTGGCTATGGGCAATTTATCGTCTTGCCAAGTTGCTTCTCGCCGAATATCTGCCGCATGGAGGAGATAGAGGTGTTGCGACAGGCCGGAGCAGCGCGGTCTGCCGCCACTCTCTTCATGAGCTTTGCGGTTCCAATCCCCACCACCGGCAGCCCTGGTTAATGCTACGGGGGTCTGTTATATTTATGGGATGAATTAACGGTAAAAAAAAACAACCAAAACAATTACTACAAAAGGCAAAAAAAAACACTCAACGCATTCTTCAATGACACTGTGGCCTTAGAACAAAACAACGTATTAAGGCGACGTTTCGGGCAATGGCCCTAATACACAGCACGTAACAAACGCCGGCTGACTGCGTCGGTTCTCCGCGGTTGTCCTACAAAGCTGTTGCCGGTTGTGCCGCGTGCACGACGTTCGACGCTACGTGGTTGTACCTTGTACAGCACAGGTCTCCTCCCTCGCTTCACACGGTAGTAGTAGATGCGTTCCCAAACTAAAAGGCGGGGGGGCGTACAAAGCGAAATCGCATAGCGTGGGAGCGCACGGTCACCCAAACCCCACAATGCACCGCACAAGGAGACAGCTGCCTGCCGAGTAGAGCACACAGTACACACGTGCAGTACACACACACAGTACACACGCGCAGTACACACACACAGTACACACACACACAGTACACGCACACAGTACACACACACAGTACACACACACAGTACACACACAGTACACACGCGCAGTACACACAGTACACATACACACAGTACACACACACAGTACACACACACACAGTACACACACAGTGGTGTCCCACGCCCGACCGCATAGCCGCATATGAGTTCGTTAGTACAGCGAATTTTGGGTAGGAATAGATGCGCCGCATGTGCTCGAAATCGTACAAACTGACCCCGCATAAAGCGAGGGTGACCTCCACCTTAAGTCGTGAAGTTTAATACTATACACGGATGGATTGGTGGCAAGATATCCATCGACCGATCGATATATATTTATTCCTTCCGTAGCGAGCACAGCACAGTGGGTGTTCTATGTTGGCCTTTGAGCCATCGGCCCCAAAAGCCTTGACCGGTACCGCCCGGGGTGTAAAATGCTATCAATTATTCCATTGAAGAAGTACTTCTATGGATGACAAATATGGGTGATAGCAACATAAGTGTGGTAGCACTTTATGAAAAAATCGTCATCAAAGCATAGTCCCATGGCATGTGATTGATGGAGAAAATCGTTATATGAAAAATAAACCCGTTATGAGGCGTTCATGGAATATGACAACAAACGGATCGAAAGTTCGTCTATAGAAACAGCATTTATACACGGAGTTTGCTGTCCATGGTGGACATTGCCCCACGGTGGACACTGCCCATGGTGGACACTGTCCATGGTGGATACTACCCATGGTGGACACTGTCCATGGTGGATACTACCCATGGTGGACACTGTATAGTTTTCTACCCCAAGTGGTACCGACCAACCCCCCCACCCCCACTTTGGCTCATGCACTCTCTGTACCAGCTGTGAAACTCATGCCATCGCTTGCCAGCTCCCTTTTAATAATACATCCTCAAAGCGTTCTAATTTTTTTTTACTTCTTTAAATATATATTTATAATACGGCAATCTTTAAATGAAATTGAAGAATTAACGCAAAAAAAATATCTCCTTTTTTGTGGCAGCAATTCATGAAAAAGTCACGCAGCAGCTGGCCCCAAAAAACGGATATACTTCCCCCACAAACGTGATACGCGTGTTTACATTCGGCGCCCGTAATAAAGGAGTGAGAGGGGAGCAGCCGGGGGGGTGGGGGCGAGGTTCACTTCACTAGGAGGGGGAGACCATTTGGGTTTCTGAGACAAAACAACGGGAAGCGCGGGTTCAGGTCTTTCATTTCTGTAATCAAGACCCGCTACGTCCGCCCCATGCTTGTCTCGGCCACCCTCTGTCTGTTCGTCTGACCGACTGCCGCCGTGTCTCCGTCGCTCTTCGCTCTGCCACTGTGTCCCGCGACTGCGATTGTGATTCTGACTGCGGGTGGTGTGTTCAGCTGTGTTACATATTGTCCGTCTCCCCCCCCACTCCCCTCCTGCTTGTGTGCAGATTGACCGATTCTACTTCGTAGAATGTCCGTCGGTGCCATTGCACGCCTGTTCATCTCTCTGTCTGTGTCACTGTTCACCCGTCCATCCGTCTGTAACACTATTGTATGTCTGAGTGTATCTATAACTGTCTACCCGTGCATTGCTTTGTCTCTGCCAGGCTGTTTGTCGATTTGTCTCCGAGACTGTCTTAGTCTGTCTCTCTTTGTATGTCTATACGATTGTCTGTCAGACAATCTTTTTTGGTGTCCACCTGTTAATCACCCTTTCTTTCACACTGCCGTGTACCTGTCTGTGCCTGGATGCCAGACGATATCTGCCTGTCCATTTGTCCGTCTGTATAGCTCACCGTCCGTCTGTCCATCTTTCGGAAAGCGTGTCTGTATGGCTGACGGACTGTGAGACCTCTTGCAGACTGTCTTCTCTTTACGTCCGTGTCTGTTTGTCTGACGTATTGTGTAGTGTGTGTCACTCTCTCCGACTGTCTCTATGCCTGTTTGTCTGCCAGACTCTCTGTCTAACTAGCTCTGTCTATCTAACCTGAGCCACGTTTAATTAGAATTTAATCTCCCAGCGATTCGCGTACGAATCATTCACCCCAGATCTCTTCAACCCCCACCCCATACTCATGCCCCCTCCCCTCCCCCACGCCCTCCCCTCCCTCCCCCTCCGTAGCCTCGCCGAGCCTTGTCAAGATCGGGTAATGAAATAATTAAATCGTTCAAAAACATCAGATTTTTTTTTCAATTGCCCAATAACTTTAAGAAATGTTTTTTTTTTTAATCCTCACTGACAACATCGACAACATAACGTCTGTCGTTATTGTGCACACATAGTGGTGGCCTGCCATGACACATGCATTGGCAACACGGTCGTTCAGTAAACTAAACAAAACACATTTCATTTCACCAGATAATGGCTCACTGAGCTGCTGTGGCTCTTGTTCAGAAGCGACCTCGCCACAAATAATAGCTCAACGAAGTGGCTCATCACGTGCAAAAATGTATAGCACCCAAATTCTCTCAAGGGGAGATGACACATACGCTGTGTTAGCTCCCTCTTTGCTTGGTCCCACACGTGTCGGTGATGTGCGCGTCTTGATCGAACGCTGGGGAGCCGGAAAAGCCCCTCTCTGTACCAGCGTGGACGGCACCCCCCACGTGTTCACCTTCTGAAGCGCTCGCTCGTCACCGTGGAGTGCGCGATGACCACCACCACCACCACCACGTGACTTTTCTTTCGTGTTGTGCGCGGTGCATTTAGCGCCACAGCGCGTGGATTTGTAGCGTTTATTTTAATTTGTTTGCTGGTGACTTTGTGTGTTTCATATCGGAATCGCCTCCAGTGCTTTTTGCTGCTGGCGGCAATAAAAGTTGATTGAAAGTCAAAGTCTTTGCTTGGTCCCGAACAGCATACGGCAGCTTAGAATATTCATGTCAACTCGCAACCCGTGTTCAAGTGCCGTGGCCTACTTTTTGACTTAATCTACGAGTGTAAGACACTGTTCCCGACCCTGTTTATACGCCTTCTGTATCCGTTTCAAATGCATCGTTCGCAGTTTATATGACGGTGAATTTGCGATTTGCGCGGTACTTGTCACACGAGGTTGTGGTGCGTGCGCGCGTGTGTATGTGTGTCTGTGCGTGTGCCGTGCCGGCCTCCATAGGTGCTCGCTAACAACACTTGCCCCTACAGTCTGTTAAGGCTAAATGGGGGATCTTTGTCTTTGGGGAGCCGTGGCTCTGGTGACTCGGACACTGTGCTCCGAAACTGGAATCCTGTGTTCGATACCCAATCATGGCTAACAGAATCCACTACAGGAAGTGCGACCTGAACCGGATCCTAGCCATCCACTAGGTCCACTCGGCCTTCCTTAGGGGAGTTTCTTCTGGGGAAACAAAGGCGGCCGGGCGTGGTTCAGTCCACACCACCACTGAGTGCACAGTGCTGGCCTTCACAAGGTGTTTGTTCACAGCACTTACCCCAACAGGCTATAAAAGCCGACACGGGTGATCTCTTTATGTGTTTTGTATGCATGTCTGTACATGTTAACATACTGTATATGTAGGCATGTCCCTATATATGTATACGGCATATGCTTTTCCTGTAAAGTCGCGTAGAAAAGTTCAAAGAAAATAACAAATTTCAGTTTTCATTTATTTAAGTTTCATTTATTTGGAATAACCCTGTGAGCCATTCGGCTCTTGCTTCGGGTGCAACCGCAACAAACAATAAAATTACAACAAGATACATTTCTAATTTACTGTACACAAATTGAGACATCCCCTACAAAAACAATATTTTTTTCCAGAAAAAGCACCATTTGTTTATGCTGCATACTAAACTGTGCAAAAAAAATCCCATTTTTTTAAATGTTAGATCACAATAACAATCATAATATAACTTAGATTAAAACTTTAAGTCTAACTCTATACTACATAAAAAAAAATCGGGCTAAACTAAACCTTTCTAGAAATTACTAAAATAATGCTATAAAAACAATGTAACAGTGATCATAAGAAATGTTAACAATAGCGACATACATAACATATATACTAAACCTAACATCCTTCGCTAGCTGCATGAGTCAATCCATAATAGCAAATAATAGTAAATAAAACAGAGATACATAGAGAGTAACAGAGACACACAGAGATACATAGAGAGTAATAGAGACACACAGAGATACATAGAGAGTAACAGAGACACACAGAGATACAGAGAGTAACAGAGACACACAGAGATACAGAGAGTAATAGAGACACACAGAGATACATAGAGAGTAACAGAGACACATAGAGATACATAGAGAGTAACAGAGACACACAGAGATACATAGAGAGTTAAAGAGACACACAGATGCGTAGAGAGTAATAGAGACACACAGAGATACATAGAGATTATTAGAGAAACACAGAGATACATAGAGAGTAATAGAGACACAGAGATACAAAGAGAGTAATAGAGACACAGATACAGAGAGACACATGAGCTACAAGAGTGCAATTGTGGGCATGCAACCCACACTATGGACCGTATAGAAGAGAGACAAAGTATATGAATACGCATACGCCTTTTGGTGTCTCTAACTAGTTGTTGTTGTTGATTGTATTGATTGAAGCGGTTAAGATACATTTCAGCCGTGAGCAGTTTTACCGGAATGACCCGCGTGGGTGAAGAAAATTAGAGAGGCGTTCCATCGTGAAAACCATAACCGTTCTCTATTTTCCTCTAGGCAATGGATCATCCATCCATCCATTCATCCATCCGTCAGCCACTTTAAACCTTTGCGCAGTGCAGCCGATCGAGAGATAAAAGGGATAGCGAGATTCAACAACGAAAAAAAACCCTCGTTAGTTCGTAAACACTGCAGCGCTGACAACATGAATTCAACAAATCGGTCACCCCCCCCTCCCTCGTCATGTGCAGGTCACGGCGGCAGGGAAACGCGTTCGCCACTGGTTAACGTATCTGGATTCTCCCCGGTCGCTTTTGACGGATGAACGTTGAGCTATCGGTCGGCTTGAATTGTGGGGCTTTACTCTTTTTGTGTCGTCGTCGTTATGGATTCTCAGATGAGAGACGAGCGGTCCGAACCTGCAGGCTTTTTTTTCACCAAATGCGGTTTTATAGCCCGGGCGAGTGCGGCACTGCGGGTGGATTAACCGTGACGATGCTTCAACAACAACCGCCATTCGCCACTAAGTGGCGGTGACGCCACCACGACGCTTGTGCCAGGCCATGTGCACACACACACACACGAGTCTGCTTTACAATGGACGTTAAACATCAACGTGTCGACATTCGCAAGAGGAGGGCATTGTGAGCCGGTGTTGTAGGGGGCCAAGGTGGCTAGGAGATGTTAATTCCCTCGCCCGGTATACAGGAGGTTTGTGGGTTCGATCCCGACCCTGACGCCTGCTGTATAATTTGAGTTTGCGTTTCTCTCTTCCCGTGGTCGCTTGGATTTTTCTCCGGGTCCTCCGGTTTTTCTCTCCACAATTTAGAATGAAAATGCGTTTTGAAGTATTTGGCTGCTATACAATTCACACGTGAAAATGTATTTTCATTGGGAAATCATTTGTGCCCAGGTCGCTTCTGAAAAAAGAGCTATATAGCTCAGTGGGTCTTAGTTGGTCAAAAAAAAGAGAACAGTTTGGTTTATAGTTTAAGTTAGGCAAATTTGCTAATTTTCGCTCACACAGAGACCCATATACTCACACACAGACCAGTAGACTCACAGAGACACCCATAGACTAATAGAGAGACGCGTCTACTCATACAGAGCCACATAGACTCACACGGAGACCCGTAGACTCACACAGAGACCCGTAGACTCACACAGAGACCCATAGAAAAATAACTCCAAAAAAATTGGCGATCATCGAACCCGGCCTTTGACAACTCGGCAGGACCCTCTTGATCGCAACGCCACGGAACTCTCGGCGAGGCTTTGCTGGCTGAGCAAACAGAGAACAAAAACGAAACCGATATGCGACCTTTCTGGGCAATTGCCATTTTGCCATTCCACAAACGTCGCCTATTATCCTCCTTATGAAACGGAGTTCATTATTATTGTTGTAGTTATTGGTATTGTATTTCCACGCGTGCTTTTGTTAGGGCAGTGTTGTTGACAAATATGTTGCGTTTTTGTTGTTGTTGTTGCCGTTGTTTGTGCACCAATGCCAACGCAGCGTCACACTGCGGGGCTGTATTGATGTTTGTAGAGATACCACGCAGTATTTATATATTGTTGTTTTATATACTCGCGCTACAGAGAGGCACTGGGGTGCGCTCCGCTGTTTTCTATAGGGTGGTGGGGGTGCAATGGGGAAGGGGGGGCGATGACACTTGTACTTGCACCTGTCGGCCGTTGCGTGATATCGTAGCGAGCACACACGCGAGTCAAGTTCATTCACAGTAGGATTGCTATCTAGTCCACGTGTGTGTATGCATGCGTGTGTGTGTATGTATATGTGTGTATGCATGCGTGTGTGTGTATGTATATGTGTGTATGCGTGTGCGTGTGTGGGGAGCGGTAGCGCGCTGCACTACGAACCTGGCGACCCGGGTTCGATTCCCGCTCACGGCAAACACCGTTGACGATTATCTGAACCGGACCTGGGCCTCCCCTAGGTCGACTCAACCTCAAATGAGTACCTGGTGCGATGTGTAAACATCGCCGCTAGGGAGACAAAGGCGGCCGGGCGTGGTGTTGGCCACCCACCCCCTCGTGTGCCGTGCCGGCCTTTATAGGTGCTCCCTAACAGCACTTGCCCCAACAGTTTCTTAAGGCTATATGGGGGATCTTTATGTGTGTATGATGGGGAGATGGGGAGCGGTACGAACCCGGCGAACCGAGTTCGATTCTTGCTCAGCGACGGTTCTTTTAAACTGGTCCCACGCCTCCCCTATGTCGACTCAGCCTTAAATGAGTACCAAACGAGATGTGTAAACATAAATGTGCGCAATCTATTTACGCGATATAATAATAATAAAAAAAAACCCTGTATGATGAATGATATTGGTCGCGAAAGCCTACGTGTTAAAATATACGGGCAAGTGTTCGGAGCGCCGCGTGTCTTATATGATGACCCCCATCATATAAGACACACACCACCACCAGCACCATAGCCTTGACAGACTGTTGGGGCAAGTGCTGTTAGCGAGCACCTATGAAGGCCGGCACGGCACACGACGGCGTGGGTGGTGAGCACCACGCCAGGCCGCCTTTGTCTCCCCCCAGTGATGATGTTTACACATCGCACCAGGTACCCAGGACCGGTTCAGAGTCGACCCAGGACCGGTTCAGATAATCGTCGGCCGTGAGCGGGAATCGAATAGCTGAGATGTTACCTCTCTCGCCTGGAATACAGGAGGTCGTGGGTTCGATCCCGACCCTGACAACTGCTGCTGTATATTTGGAGTTTGTGCGTCTCTCTCCCGAGGATCGCGTGGATTTATTTCTGGGTCCTCCAGTTTTCCCCTCTTCATATAGAATTTCCACATCATTTGTGAGCAGGTCGCTTCTGAAAAAGAGCTACATAGCTCGGTGAGCCTTACCCGGTAAAATACAAAAATAGTTTAGTTTTACTTTTCACTCGGGTCGCTACACCACCGCTCCCACACCTGCACCACCACCACCCACAGACACAGACACACACGCACACATTTCCCCAACACACAAAAAGCCCCCAACCAACACAACGCAAGCCGACTCACCACCCACCCACCAATGGTTCACACCCACCCGCCCCTCCATCGCCACCCTCACCCATACCACCCCTTACAGGAGTGGGTGAGTGAATTCTCCCCGTTCGTGGACAAAAGCCCTCCCGGTCATAGTCACCGGCTGCCCCAGGGCCAAGCCCCCCGAGTCAAACAACAGCAGAGGGCGGGACACATTTTGCTTGTACTATTCCTGTTTTGTTCATCTTGTCAGGAGCAAGAGGAGGAGGTGACGCGAAAGGGAGAGTGAGAGAGAGAAGGAGAGAGGAGAAGGGGGGGGGGTGAGAGAATGATCGAGGAAACGAGAGGAGAAAGAAAAACAGAGGGATTAAAGTGAGTCAATGGTGGAGCGGTTTGAAATGAAAACTAAACTATTTTTATTATTTTATTTTACCAGGTAAGGCCCACTGAGCCAGATAGCGCTTTTGCAGAAGCGACCTGGTCACAAACGATAGCTCAATGAAATGGATTATCGTGTGGATGTTTATAGCAGACACATAATCGAAACCGCACGTTTCTAGGTGTGGAGGGGAAAGCCGGAGAACCCGCAGAAAAATCTACGCGACCACGGAGAGAGACACTGCAACCTCCAAACATATAGCTCAAGGCGTCAGGGTCGGGATCGAACCCACGACCTTCTGCGTCCCAGGCGAGGTAGTTAACATCTCCTAGCCACCGTGATGATGATGAGAGAGAGACACTGCAACCTCCAAATATATAGCAGCAGGCGTCAGGGTCGGGACCGAACCCACGACCTCCTGCGTACCAGGCGAGGGAGTTAACATCTCCTAGCCACCGCAGAGATGACTGCGTGGGCCCCAGAGCAAGGAATTAAAGCCCTCCTCGTACCCTCCACCTCGTATGCAATTCCCCGCCCCTCCCCCTTCTGGGTGCAGTTGCGCCGCCTGCACCCTCGACGACAGCTGCCTCGATATCCGTTAATACACGGGTCTCTAGTACAAGCGTGGCCTATTCGTCAATCTGTGAATCGCTCTGAGAGGTCATGGGTCTCTATGTTGGGATGTGGATGGATCCCTACGTAAGGTCTATATGAGCCTATGGGTCACGATGTAATTATATTGGCCACTGTGTGAGTCTGTGGGTCTCTGTGTTAGTCTATGCATCTTTGTTGTGAGTCTATGGGTCACTGTGCGGGTCTACGGCTCTCTGTGCGAGGTTACGGGTCTCTGTGTGAGTCTACGGGTCTATGTGCGAGAATACGGGTCTCTGTGTGAGTCTACGGGGCTCTGTGTGAGTCTACGGGTCTCTGTGTGAGAATACGGGTCTCTGTGTGAGTCTACGGTCTCTGTGTGAGTCTACGGGTCTATGTGCGAGAATACGGCTCTCTGTGTGAGTCTACGGGTCTCTGTGTGAGTCTACGGCTCTCTGTGTGAGTCTATGGCTCTCTGTGTGAGTCTACGGGTCTCTGTGTGAGTCTACGGCTCTCTGTGTGAGTCTATGGCTCTCTGTGTGAGTCTACGGCTCTCTGTGTGAGTCTATGGCTCTCTGTGTGAGTCTACGGGTCTCTGTGTGAGTCTACGGCTCTCTGTGTGAGTCTATGGCTCTCTGTGTGAGTCTATGGCTCTCTGTGTGAGTCTACGGGTCTATGTGCGAGAATACGGCTCTCTGTGTGAGTCTATGGCTCTCTGTGTGAGTCTACGGGTCTCTGTGTGAGTCTATGGCTCTCTGTGTGAGTCTACGGGTCTATGTGCGGGCCTACGGTTCTTTGGCTGAGTCTACGGCTCTCACTCTCAGCACGGACGGTGCAGTTGCACCGCCTGGCGCGTGCACATCGTCGAGACTAGCGGAGATAAGGGAGAGAGAGAGAGATAAGGGAGAGAGATAAGGGAGAGAGAGATAATGGTAGAGGGAGGGTGCTATATAGAGAGGTGTGTGGGGAGGGTGGTGGTGGTGGTGGTGGCGAGCGGGAGCTCGAACCGCGGCGGAGGGGTTGGGAGTGTTTTGACACGGAGCGCAGCGCTGGGGCTGTCATCGCGAGCTACGGAGGGGGCGTGCGGAGGCACCACCCACGTCTGTACCCGGCCCTTTTGTTTGGGCACGGACCCGGCCGCTCCGTAATTACTCCCGGGGTTCTTGCTCGCGAGCGGATCATTCGTCGGCTTGTATGCCGCTACACAGTTTTGTCCCCCCCCATCCCACCCCACCACCAACGCACCAACCCACCACCCCCCACACCTTTTCCGCTCGTGTTATTATTATTATCGTCGTTATTATTATTACTACTACTACGTGTGTTACATTGTGTTGTGTGTGTGTGCTTTGTTATTATCGTCGTCGTTATTATTATTATTACTACTACTACGTGTGTTACATTGTGTTGTGTGTGTGTGTGCTTTGTTATTTTGTGGGGAGCGAAGGTGGCGTTAGAGGTTCGCGCCGCCGCGCTACGAACCCGGCGACCCGAGTTCGATTCCCGCTCACGGCTGCCACCACCGGTGGCCATTATTTGAACAGGTCCTGGGCCTCCCCGAGGTCGACTCAGCCTCAAATGAGTACCTGGTGCGATGTTGTCAAACGTCACCACTGGGGAGACAAAGGCGGCCGGGGCCGGGCGTGGTGCTGGCCACCCACCCCCTCGTGTGCCGTGATGGCCTTCGTAGGTTGCTGCTCGCTAACGGAACTTGCCCCAACGGTCTGTTCAAGCTATCGGGGGGAATCTCTGTCTGATTTGGAAGCAGACACGAGATGTGTCCAGCAGATTCTGACTGTTACACCAAGGAAGAAAAACCAGCCACACTACGGGGCTTCTGGAAACTGCCAGACGATGTGCCTCCGATTAGCACGGTTGGCTACGTACGGTTCAACATACGTACAAGTCGGTTGCAACTATCAGCTTCACGTCATACTACCCAATTGTTAATTGTTGCAGCAGTGATACATTTGTGCGGTTTTCCCCCCATCACGTGACAACTTTATTATTAAATTGGCCGCGTCGGGCGGAAGGAAGTTTTGCGACACGCATTTTTCTTCTGTAAATCAGACTCAAAAGTCAATTATGAACGCGTAGCTTCTGTTACGCTTTCCGAACACGCGTTTGTCATATCTATTTAATTACAAAATAAAATCGGTATGTAAGATTGTGGTCCTAAAAAAAAATGAAAATTATAATAGGTGACGTTTCGGGCAACGGTCCAGAGAGACAAAGTGGATCATTATTAGAGTTCGAAACTGCACTTTACAACTATGGGGCCTGATGATAATCACATTAAAACATTCCGATGGCCAGTTTTAAATTGTCCCGTGGAAAAGTTACGCTAATCGTAGCTATTGAGTAACGGAAAAAGATCAACACTATATATATTTATTTAAAATATATATTTAATGTGTGTTTTGATGACCGCGCGTAAGGTACCACACCTGTTTGGACACGCGAGCCAGAAACATTGACATCCACGAAGGGAAATGTAAAGAGGGCAAAGCGGCGTGGAGAGGAAAATTTCACGCTTGGAATGACGGCGAGCGATAAGAGGAACGCACGCTCATCTGTAGAGGACGTGTGTGTGTGTATGTTATATGTTGAACTTCTTTCGCACCGTACGTAGCCAACCGCGCTGATCGGACGTCTCTCAAACCGCGAAGCAAAGCACCAGGGCTACGGCAGGACACGGCACGTCTAGAAAAGGGGGGTGGGTCACCACCGGGGAGACAAAGGCGGACGGGCGTGGTGTTGGCCACCTAACCCCCTCGTGTACCGTTCCGGCTTTAATAGGTGCTCGCTAACAGCACTTGCCCCAACAGTCTTGTAAGGCTATACGGGGGATCTTTGTCTTTGCCTTGAACCGGTCCTGCCTCCCCCCCTAGGTCGACTCAGCCTCAAATTAGTACCTGGTTGCGGTGCGTAAAAAGATCGCAACTGGGGAGACAAAGGTGGCCTGGCGTGGTGCTGGCCACCGCCCCCCCCCCTCGTGTGCTGTCGCGGCCTTCATTGGTGCTACTCGCTGCCAGAACTTGCCCCAACAGTCTGTTGAGGCTAAACGGGGGATCTTTGCCTTTGTTTTTTTGGAACTACTGTACAACCGTTTTCAAACGTTTTTTAGCAAATCCACAAGGCCGTGTTTGAATACAGCCGCACAGACGCACACGCGCGCACACTTTTCGTGACTTGTTCACAAATCCGCTTTCGCTGACAGATGATGATGATGACGATAATAACAATAACACACACACGCGATACGGTGTGCATCGCGGGTGCGTGCGTGCGTGTGTGTGATTGAGTGCGTCTGCTCAACAAGAGCTCACACACAGTTACCACCGGATGGATGCAGTCACCGCCCGTGGCAGCGAATGTTCGTTAAAGATAAACATCTTCGGCTACGCGTGAAAACACACACAAAGACAAAGATCCCCCGTATAGCCTTCAACAGACTGTTGGGGGCAAGTCCTGTTAGCGAGCAGCACCTATGAAGGCCAGAACGGCACACGAGGGGGTGGGTGGCCAGCACCACGCTCGACCGCCTTTGTCTCCTCAGTGGCGATGTTTTCACGCACCGTACCAGGTGCTCATTTGAGGCTGAGTCGACCTAGGCGAGGTCCGGGCCGTGAGCGGGAATTGAACTCGGATCGCCGGGTTCGTAGCGCAGCGCGTTCACGGCTACACTAACACACACACACGTATCCACACGCATAGACAAATACAAAGATCTCCCGTATGCAGTGCCGGATTAAGCTAGTTCGGGGCCTGTAACATATGTTATAAAGGGGTCCTAAATAAAATAAAAACACGTAAATATTAAAACACTAATTTTTCACTTGCATAGTAATGTAATTGTATTTTTTTTATTTGCTATACAGCCAGATAATACGGCAAATCGCTAACATTAAACACCCAGTCGTTCATAAAGGTTGAAGGCGGTATAGTACTATAGTAATAGAGCAAGTGCAGAATCACTGAACCGGAATTGATAGCTTGAAAGCGTTTAGCGCGGGGCCCTTCAAAGTGCGGGGCCCTGAGCATGAGTAGCCACTTTCGCTACTGGGATAATCCGGCCCTGCCCGTCTAGCCTCAACACACTCTTAGGGCAAGTGCTGTTGGCGAGCAGCTATGGACAGATACACACGCACGCACATTTACGCAATGCATACACACGGAGGCGAGCGGGCGGTGGGGGTGGTGTTGGTGGTGCCGGTGATGTAGTGGTTAGCCTCACAGCGCTGTGTGTGTGTGTGTGGGGGGGGGGGTAAGCGCCCCTGCCAGGTAGCAGGGCAGCACACGCATTGGTGCTCGCCCTCCGCCTTCCCCCAACAGTAGCGCGCAACGGGGCTCGGCGCTCCGTTGAATGGGGCCGCTCGCGCGGGCACAATGGGGCCCCGATGATGACCGCGCGCGCGGTCCATTTGCGCAGAGGCGTCTGTCAGCTCCCGCCGCCGTGCACAATGAACAGCGCGTAGCGGCGTCGCCGTGCTTGCCCTGTAGCGACATCGAGTCGGAACACGTGGACGAAGCGGGGGGGGGGGGGGGTGGGGAGGGGGGCGGCGTTGCTACCAGGAAACCGGCAGGCACGCACGGCCGCCTTTGTCTCTCCTCTGCTCATGCGTTGGAGATGCTGTAGGTGGTGGCAGGCGGAGGAGACTACGTGTGACCGCATCCTCAAGATGCTGGACAGAAAAAAAGAACAGTGCAGGGCATTTCCATTATACAGAGGCGGGCTTGTGTCTCTACGTTTGTTATGGATGAGGTCCATTGCCCGAAACGCCGCTTATTATTGAATGTTTCTTTTAAAGACAGCGTTCTCGACGATGCGTTTAATTTAACGTGAGTGTGTGTATATAATATGATGCCTCTATGGATCTCTACGTGAGTCTAAGTGTCTCGAAGTCGGAGGGATCTCGCTGTCTCTCTCTCTCTCTCTGCGAGTCTACGATCCCAATGTGGGTGTGTGGGTCTCTCGTCAGCGTTATGAATCTCTGTGCGAGTCTGTCGGGTGGAGTTACGACACGATGGTAATACATTGAGCTGTGTGTGTGTGTGTGTAACCGTCCACCCTCGTCCCCCCCCCCCCTCGATGTGCCGTGTGCTCTACCGAAGCGCGTCGCGACGCTGAGGACGGCCACTGCATCGCGCGCTTTCGGATGCGCTTCCGCGGCCGTCTGGAACGCTCTTCCTTCCCATATTAGGGAAGCCACCGGAGCGATGCACTTTTCAATGTGAACTGAAAATATAATTTGTTGAGAACTGCTTCTTGTGTTTAGTTTGTTGTCCTTCCCTTGCACGTCTGACTAGCACGGTTGGCTATGTACGGTGCGACAGAAGTTCAACACAAGCAAACATTATCCTGAGAGTATATGGAGTTCGCGTGATGGTGTCTGCTCCTTGACGAGATCACCGAGGTATTGGTGGTTCAGGACACGCCATGGCTAGAAGGAATGATGGCCGATGATGGACAATAACGGAGTGGCAGTCAAGGAATGGAATGCGTCCCTGGGGACGTCCGAACGGGGGAGATGGAGCTAGTAAACCAGTCAGTGTGTGTTGGTGCTATGTGGATCATTATTTCGCAGGGCTTAGAGGGGGGGGGGGGGTAGGGGACACTTCATCCAGCAGTAGATCGATCATGTCTCCTGGTGTTGACGATGATGAGGAATTTTTTTCAAGTTCAATTCGTTTAATTGGTCACTCAATAATTTGAAGGCCTTCCCACGCCGTGTTGGTCGTGACGGAGTTGTTTGACCATACTTCACCATGCTGGTCACAGTGTGAGTTGGTGAAGGGGCAGGTGGACGGCGGGCATAGCGCACGGAGGACGTAGCCGACTGCTCCGCCCGGTAACGATGGCGCTGGTGTTGTGTGTTGCTTGTTTTATGCGATGTGATAAATGCGCCACACTTACTTCTGTTATCGTTCATTCACAGCAACCTTCCCAGGGCCTCCCAATGGGTTTTTTTTTTCTTTTAAAAAGGGGACCTATATTAAAATCAGCAGCACGATACCACAATCTCCACCAAAGGCACCCCCCCCCCCCCGTGTAGCCTTAGCAGACAGTAGGGGCAAGTGCTGTTAGCGAGTAGCACCTATGAAGGCCGGCACGGCACACGAGGGGGGTGTGGGTGGCCAGTACCACGCCCGACCGCCTTTGTCTCCCCAGTGGCGATGTTTACACACCGCACCAGGTGCTCATTTGAGGCCGAGTCGACCTCGGGGAGGCCCAGGACCGGTTCAGATAATCGTCACCGGTGGTAGCCGTGAGCGGGAATCGCGCTAATCACTACACCACCGCTCCACCCCAATCACCACCACCACCAGCAGCACCATCACCACCAGCAGTATTCTAACCACGATCACCACCATTACCATCACCACCATATCTGCCAGCAAGCGCTATAACCACAATCGCCACCACCATCACCTCTGCAACCACAACCACCACGGGCACCACCACCACCAATGGCGCGTGTGAGAAACCGCTCGCGAGAATTCGCACTGGGGGCATTTAGCGCTAATTCCCGTGTTTAAACAGTTGGCCAGGGGGCGGGGGCCGGGGTGATGGGGGGGGGGGGTGATGGGGGGGGGGGTTACGAAGCGGAGAGTGAATTGTGTCAGGGAGGTCGACGGGGGCCGCCAGGGTGGTGGGGGGGTGTTATGAAAGGGGAGGGGGGGTTAGAAAGCTGACGGGGGCTGGTGGGGGGGGGGGGGGTTATGGGGGGGGGGGGGGTGAAAACCCTCACAGCTGTTCCCAGGCCGCTCTGTGTCGAGGAGGAAATGGCAGTAATTTTCAGTGGCTGCGTTGCTTTTCGCGATGCGCTTGCTGCGTTGGAGGGATTTTTTGTTTTGTTTTTAGAAGGCGCAAGAAAAGCAATGAAGCTAAACGCGTAGTGGGGGCGGGGGGGGGGATGCTACGCGAATGGGTTAGGGTGGAGACCCTGTGCTGTGGAAGCAGCAGCAGCAATACTGGATGTATGTGTGGTGCACAAAGGGCCTCATAGCTCATCCGATCTCTATAGTGTGAATTACATATTCCTGAATCTGAGTTTCAGGAGCTAGATGCCAATGTCGAGGTCTGCTGCTGGCCACGACGAGAGGGCTTCCGCAGAGAGACAGAGAGGAGTGAGTTCGTGTCGTTTTTGATAATTCCGCCTCCTCCGTTGAAGTAGCACAGACCACAGCGGTTTGTTTAATCTATGGGACCTTTTTGCCATTATCAAAATCATGCAAATGAAATAGGAATGGGCTTTCACCCTATCCGGCAATAATACCGGAGGTGTTAGGATGTTCCAAACACCAAAGTAGACACCTATGACGAGACATCATTAAGTCTGCGTTAACCACACACGCTCGTGGCAGAACACGCAAGGAAACGTGCTCTGATACGGTAGTGTACTACTGGCGTGCCGCGCCGGCAAGATGTTAACTACCTCGCCTGGTATGCAGGAGGTCGTGGGTTCGGTCTCGGCCCTGACGCCCTGCTGCTGCTGTATATTTGGAGTTTGCGTGTCTCTCTCCCCGTGGTCGCGTAGATTTTTCTCAGAGTGCCCCCTGTTTATCCCTGCGCATTTAGGATAAACATCGCGCGTTTGGAGTATTTGGCTGCTATAAAATGTACACATGATAAGCCACTTTTGTTAAGCTATCATTTGTGACCAGGCCGCTTCTGAAAAAAAGAGCTATATAGCTCAGTGGGCCTTACCCGGTAAAATAAAAAAAAAGTTTTTATTTTTTTGTCCGTTTAGTTTTACTACATGGCCCATGAAATAACATTTGCCCAAAGACTATTTCTGTTCTGTTCATGCGCGGGATGGCGGCAGCGGTAAGTTCAGGGGCGAGATGTCCACGTCGTGACCCGCTGCCCGCCACGACGAGAGGGCTTCAGCAGAGAGGGAGAGAGAGAGAGAGAAAAAAGTTATTGTGGTTTTGCGTTTCCTCCTCCGTTGAAGGAGCACAGACTACAGTAATTTCCTACATGGTCCATATGGTGTTAAGAATGTGGCCGTATGGTGTTACTCCTACTACTACTACTATATGATGAGATTATGATGGTTACTGATGGTTGGCCACCCACTCCCGTCATGTGTCGTGCCGGCCTTCATGAGGTTCTCGCGAGCAGCACTTGCCCCAACCGTCTGTTGAGGCTATACGGGGGATCTTTGTCTTTGGTACTGATGGTTCGGGAGCTGTGGCGCAGTAATAGTTTGTGCACTGTGCACTACGAACCCGGCAAAACCTGAATTCGATTTCTGGCTACGGCTGAAGTGATATCTGAACGACAGTCCTGTGCCTCTTCTAAGTCGACTCAGCCTTTAAAATGGAGATACAAAGCCAGCCTGGCGCTCTGCTGGCTACACCACCTTCCGTTGTGTGCCGTTTCGTTCTTAATAGGTGTTCATTTAACAGCACGTTCACCAACAATGTATCTTGGCTACACGTGGTTGGTGTCAGTGTTGACAGGGACAGCTGCCATCAGAGGGGTCCCCTCGGCTAAAAAAAAAAAATACACGCTGCGCTTTCAGACCTTAATTTCTCGCCCGCTATGGGCGCAGTACAAATGCGTGCAGTTGATAATGGCCATGGCAGACTGAATTAGATTGAGACGTTCGCTTGGGTTTTCGTGGCTGTTTGCGACTAAATGGCTGAAGATGTCGTCGATAATTACGATAAATAAACAAAATGCACGGCATAAAGAGATAGCCATCGTATAGAGCGCGACGATGATCATGACGGTCACGGTGGTGGCTGTGTGTGAGCAGGTGGAAAGGCGACGTTCTGCGGGTAACAGGGAGCCCGGGTGAGGAACGAGAGAGAGAGCGGTCGAGAGGAGGTGGCGGAGGAGCGGGTGAGGGAGGCGGTGGAGGGGCTGGAAGTTGAGAGAGAGAGGGGGGGTAGTGGGGTGAGAGGGGTGGTGTTGGGGGGGGGTTACTCAGAGGGGGGGGGGGGAAGTAGCGGTGACCAATTAATGAATGAGGTCCGGATTTTGAAAAACACCATCGCTTCCTGAGCGAGATGTTTTTAGCATCCATCTTGCAGCTTCAAACACGTGTGGCCGAATGAGGAGATGTGTGTGCGTGTGTGCGTGCGGGCGTGTGTGTACGTGCGTGTGTTTGCGTGTGTGTGCGTGTGTACGTGCGTGTGTGGCGAAGGGAAGGGGGCTGTGGAGCGGTAGTGTAGCGGCTAACGCGCTCTGCTACGAACCCGGCGACCTGAGCTCGATTCCCGCTCACGGTAAATACCAGATGACAATTGATGTTGACCCGGACCTGGGCCTCCCCCTAGTTTGACTGAATACAAAATGCGGTGTGTAAATATCACGACTAAGGGAGGCAAAGGCGGCCGGGCGTGGTTATGGCCACGCACCCCCTCGTGTGCCGTTCCGGCCTTCATTGGGTTTTGCTTACTAACAGCACTTGCCACAAAAGTCTGTTCAGCCTACACGGGGGATCTTTGTCCGTGTCTGCCTGTGTGAGAATTTGCGAGTGTGGCACCGACCTCACCCACACCCTCCCTTCCTTGCGCGTCGTGCCGACCTTAATAGGCACTCGCCGACAACAATTTCCCCAATAGAGTCTCTAAGTGGGCTCCACAGGAGCCATTTGTCTTTGTGTTTATTTGTGCGGGGTGGGTGAGTGAGACTGTGGCACTTGCCCCAAAAGTCTTTGAAGGCTATACGTACGGCGGTGTTGGGGGGGGGGGGAGTTAGATCTTTGTGTGCGTGTGTGGAGCGCAGTGCGGGGAGCGGTGGCGCAGCGATTCGTCCACTGCGCCACGAAGCAGGTGACCCGAGGTTCGATTCCCGCCCACGGTAGTTCCATCAACAAACAGCCGGAGTGCATTGAGATTCTCTTTGTAGCGGTGGAAATGTAATATTAGTATGGCGCGACCGAGGTTTTATATATTGGCCCTTTGGTTCTTTCGGTAAAGTCACGTAGAAAGAAAAGAAAATAATGGAATACACGACGTTTCTATTGCAACACAAGCAAACCGTCATCAGGTGTGAAAGAATGCTAAATTTGAAGTTAAGTCTGAGAAATTGGAAGTTTGAATAAATAGTAAGCGGCAGGAGGAGAGAAATTGGGAGTTTGAGAGAGAGAGATACAAAACACTTCCAATTTCTCAGACTGAACTTCAAATTTTAGCATTCTTTCACACCTGATGACGGTTGCTTGTGTTGCAATCGAAACGTCGTGTATTCCATTATTTATTTTATTTATTTCTATGTGACTTTACCGAAAGAACCAAGCTTCAAATCAAGTTTATATATCGGCCCACCACCACCACCGTTTAACCCACCATAGTTGAATTAAAGAAACGCGGTCTGGAGTTTAACTCTCAACCTCAGCGTCACGCGGTCAGCCCCATCACGTGCTCGCGGATAAAATGGTGGCGCAGCTGTTAGCGCACTGCGCCGCGAACTCAACGACCAGAGTTCGATTCCGGGCCACGGCAATTTTCATTGGCGAGTGATAGTCGAAAATGTGCTGGCGTTCCCCTCTTCGCAAAAACCCGCGCTCACCAAATTGCTCAAGCATGGTCGAACAATCTCCACGACCCACACGACATAGAGATGCCCTCATCCGGCAGTGGATGGACAAAGAGCTAGGAATTATTCATTTGTATTTTTTTTACTTCACATGCGAGACGAGGGCTTCCTCCGCACCCTGCCGTACTTGGGATATATTTGAACCATACTTCACTTTGCTGGTCAGCGTGGGCTTGGCTGCACTGCCCCCTGATAACAACGCAGTCCAGCAGCAGCCTACAGCACCTTATTTTATGCACGGTAGTCGCACTTCCAAGCATTGACCAGGCTCAACACCTGCTTAGTTTCCGGCATCTGGCGAGAGAGATCGGACGCTTACTTTTTAAAATAAAATTTTCGGGCTGATTTGGTCAGAGGCTGATGTTTACATGATTTGGTAATAAAAAAAACAACATAATTCGTCATGATGAGCAATTCACTGCCGAACGAAGACCTCCAACCCGCAGTCACCTAGCAGGATCCCTAAGATGCTATGGATCCACCGAACCACCGGGCGCACAAACTCATGGTTCCATCTCCTCGACGGTGGTACCCAGTCGCTGTCGGACGCGTTCCACTCCTTGGCTGCCCGCTCCGTTATCCTTCTTGACCAGAGGTCATTAATCAAAATAACAACGATACTTTTTTATATATAATTCGGTAACCCCCCCCCCTCAATATTTTAAGAGGCGCAATGCCACTGTGTGGTGAACACCAGACGGTGGTGGTGACGACGTCACGAAGCGGTCCTTAAAGAGTCGCACGCGGCTCCGAAGCCGCAGGTTTGTCGACCCCTGCTCTAGACAATTTTCGATCATCATCATCATCATCACCCACCCACCACCCCTTTCCAAAAAGCCACATTTGTTTTTTTTCACGCTAATACGCTAGCAAAAAAAATTACTTGCTTCTAGAAAAAATATATATATTTAAATAATTTCTCACGAAAAGGTTACTTCTACGTTTTTTTTTCTTAAGGAAGCGCGCGTGCGTGCGCGCGCGTACGTGCGTGTGTGCGCGCGCGTACGTGCGTGTGTGCGCGCGTTTTAAATATGCGTGAAATTTGGCGGTGGCGCTTCAAACAACCTCGCGTGCACGCGCGCCCCGCGTGCACCTGCTGGGAAAAGCGCGCTCAGAAATCTTGTGATCGCTTGAGAGGTGTAATTGTTCGTGTCGAACGCACTTAAAATAAAAACGAGACGCACAGAGGGGAGGGAGGTGGGGAGAGAGGGAGGGAGGGAGGGAACCAGTGAGCGAGGGGAGAGAGGGGAGAGAGAGAGAGCGAAAGATGTGAAGAGAGTTGAAAGACGTGGAACAGAGTCGGTGTGCAGCGCGAATACTTAGAATTTATTTTAAAATATTTTTGTTCCACCAACTTGTCATTCCCCCCCGCCCCCCACAAAGTTGATCTCGATTGTGGAAGTGATAACGTGGCCATGAACGGGACATACTATGAAAACAATAACACGGAGAATGCGTGGAAATACGCGCGTGCTAAGAATCACGTTGAAAGGCAGAAAGAGGAACACGTGGATTATGGAGACTACGACTATAAACACCATCCACGCTGGGCAGAATGCGTCATGGCGAGACGGAATGATGTTAGCCGATGGTCAAGGGTAAAAACGGAGGGGCAGCCGAGGAATGGAATGCGTCCGAGAGTCCGTCCAACTATTGATGACGAATGTGTGATTTTTTTAATTTTTATTATTGGTGCAATTTATGCTCGTTTCATGACCTTATTCATCTCACTGTTAAACGAATTACTTGTGAGACGCGCCGTTCGCTTTAGTCGTTTGATGTGGTATGGGTGCGCTCGCTGTGTATCTGGCTAGATCCACAGCCATCACGAACAAGATTATATTTGAGTGCGAATCGTGTTTGAAGAGATGTTACCTCTCTCGCCTGGTACACAGGAGTGCGAGGGTTCGATTCCGACCCTGACGCCTGATGTATATTTGGAGTTTTCGTGTCTGTCTCCCCGTAGTCGTGGTCCTCCGGTCCCCCACACACACACACACACATTTAGAATCAACAATCACGCGTTCAGATTATTTTGGCTGCTATAAACTGTCCAAACGATGGGTAACTTCGTTGAGCTATCAATTGCGGCCAGCCCGCTTCTGAAAGAAAGAGCTGCATAGGTAAAATAAAATATATAGTCTTGTCTTTGGGTAAAGTCACGTAGATAGGTTCAAAGAAAATAACAAATATTTTGACTTTACCGAAAGACCCAAGAATATGAATTCCTGCAGTCACGAAAGTTTTAAGTCAAGATAAAATATATAATTTTGTAAATTAGTTTTAGTTATAGGCCCTGTACGTTTTCGTCATCCGGGCGTCTGATGCGCTTGTCGTGTGTGTATGTGCATACCCGACGTTCCTGGACAGACCCCACTCAACGAATTTGTCACGAATCGAATTTGTAATCGATTAATTGTTACGGGTCCTTTATAGCCATCCGGGCGTTCGTTGATGGCCGGCTCGACTCCTGGGCGTCTTGAATCCTTTCAACGCGCGGATGCCAAACACATATTCGATTATGCTTATATCACCGTTGTTGTTGTTGTTGTTTAGTCGGGTACGGGGCTTTTGTACGCGTGAGTAGTCATCCCTGATGATGCGTGTCTTCCCCTGTGTGTCCAGCCTACCCCGGGGGAGAGGGGGGGGCAAGAGTGGGGGGGGGGGCGCCTTGTTTGTGAATTCCAGCCGTTCCTCGCAGCGCGATTAGCGCGCATTAGAGGCCGTGTGATGAATGGGCTCTGCAGGGAAGTTCGGACCATTCTCGAGTCCCCCACCCCCTATCCACCCCCCAATGCCCCCCCCTGCACCCCCCACTTACCCCGCACTTTCTTAAATCTACTAATGTTTCGTGTGAGAGCTGTTTTGTTTTGGAGGCGGTTTTAATCTTTTTTTCCTCTCTCTCTTTCATAACGGGCTTTCTGCTACGAGTGCACGTGCGCGCGATGTGTGTGCGTGTGTAACTGCATATGTCTTTGTGTGTGTGTATGGGCAATTACGTGTGTGTGTGTGTGCGTGTGTAACTGCATATGTCTTTGTGTGTGTGTATGGACAATTACGTGTGTGTGTATGTATATGCGACGCAGGCACGAGCTTATTTTGGTGTTTCCACAGGGGTGCCTGGTGATTGCTGCTCACTCAGAGGAGTTGGAGGCACTGCTGCTGAGCCTGGAGTGTGCCACTAAGAGATGGGGTCTTACCATGAGCCCCACCAAAACTAGGCACCTGCCTGGGTATTTTGTACCACTAAAACACACTCCACCTCCTCAGCTCCCCCAATGTTGATGGAGTAGTTGTGGAGAGAGAGGAGAATTTCCCATACCTGGGCAGTGTGCTTATGACCAGCTCCGGTTTGATAGCAGAGGTCTCACTCCGAATCAGTCGTGCGGCATTGGCTCAGTCATGCTCTCCTTATAATGGAACATCTGCGCCGGTTAGAAACATTCAGGCTGGCATGCCTACGATCCATCATGGGATTAACCAGGCTGGATTGTGTGAGATCACAAATCCTTGAAAGATCTGGACACGTTCCCATCAGTGAGCTGCTCCGGCAGGCAAGGCTGCGTTGGCTGGGTCACGGAGCCCGCATGCCCAGCCACCGCATGCCCAAGCAGCTTCTGTTTGGCCGCATAGAGGGGGCTAAACGCGCACGACATCGGCGGGAGAAGAGATGTACCGATGGACTACGGAAGGATATGGAGCTGAATGGACTTGCCGATGACTCGTACCAGCGGTGTCAAGATCGGCCTCTGTGGAGGAGGAGGCTCGTGAAGGACGCCGCTGCTGCTGGGCAGTTGGAGGCAGTCGCTCTCCAGCAACAACGAAGGGCGGAGGAGCGACGCTCACAACAACGAGCGGAGTGCCGGGCGGCTGAAATGAAGCAAGTTGGCAGAGTAGAGGGCACGGTTGGTGTGCATTTACCGGTCATCGCAGTCAGCTAACCCATGGCACCTGCTGGGTCTGTCCCGAGACCTCCTGTCAGCGAGCCTTCGACACTTCACGTGGTAGCCTCAAGGTGCACCTAGCCTGGCACAGGCGCCGTGGTGACGCCACCGTCACTTCGTGGCGGCTATCGCCTTTGTTATGCGAGGCTCACAACAGCGAGCGGAGCGCCGGCGGTTAAACAGGCAGACATTTGGCACCGTGGGGAGCACGGGTGTTGCATCAGCCAATCATCTCAGTCAGTTCACCCAAGGCACCTTGGGCTGTACCCGTGACCTCCTGCCAGCAGCGAGTATTCGACACTTCTCGTGGCATGAAGGTGCACCTAGCCTGGCACAAGCGCCCTGGCGACGTCACTGCCACTCAGTGACGAACTGCGGTTTGTTGTTGTTGTTTGCGCACCGCTCTACGAATCCCGAAGGCTTGAGTACGATCCCGGCTACGGTTATTACATCAGTGGCGAGTGCTGTGGAGCCTCAACATGAGTAATTAGTGCCTGCATGGCACGGTGTGTAAACATCAGCAACTGACTGGGGAGACAAAGGCGGCAGCGGGTGGTCCCGACCACCGCACCCACCCCGTAGTGCCCCCTTTGACGGATTTCATAGCGAACTTGCAAACGGCACTTGCCCCACGGGAATCTTTGTCTTTGTGTGCGCGCGCGTGTGGGTCGTGTAGCGGTTAGCACGCCGCGCTACCAACCCCGGCCCTGTCGAGTTCGATTGCCGCTCAAGGCCGACACCGTTGACGATTATCTGAAACGGTCGTGGGCCTCGCCTAGGTCGACTCAGCCTCAAATTAGTATCTGTTTCGATGTGTAAAACATGGCCACTGGGGAGACAAAGGCGGCCGGGCGTGGTGTTGGCCACCCACCCCCTCGTGTGCCGTGTCGGGCTTCATTAGGTGCTCGCTAACAGCACTTGCCCCAACAGTCTGTTAAGGCTACACGGGGGAGCTTTGTCTTTGGGCTCGCGTGTGCCGTGTCTCCAGCTTGGGCAATGAGGAGTCTGCGGCCGTCTTACGACGTCTCCTGCGAGCCATCCTTCTCCCCGTAATTATGACGGCTTCCTCCTGCAGGGAGTACGTGGGCCAACGGCACATTTGTCCACAATATTAATGTGCGTGCGGCCAGGGGCAAAAGGTTCGTCCCATATTATTAGGCGTATAAGGCTGTAGGGACACGTGCTGGTAGCGAACACCTACGAAGTCCAGCGCAGTCACTTACAAAGACAAAGATCCCACCTATTTAGCCATACAGATTGTAGGGGCAAGTGCTGTTAGCGAGTACCTTGGAAGTGCAGCGCAACCACATACAAATACAGTACAAAGATCCTAGCATGTATGTATGTTGAACTTCTTTCGCACCGTACGTAGCCAACCGTGCTAATCGGAGTTGCGGGGATGGACAACAAACTAAACACAAAAGTAAATTAGTTTTCAATCGAGATGATTTAGAAGTGCATAGCTCCGGTGGGCTTCCTACCATCGGAAGGAAGAGCGTTCCAGACGGCCGCAGAAGCGCACCTGAAAGCGCCGCGCGGTGCGGTAACCGCCTTCGCTCGACGGCCGGCCAAAATCCGCACCTCCGATTAACGCGCTCGGCCGCGTACGGTGCGAAAGAAGTTCAACGTGCATGATATTCGCTTAATAGGCGCTCGCTAACGAACAGCTCTTGCCCCCCCCCCCTCCCCACTTACAAAAGCCCTCGAGGCGTGAAACCAAAGCGAACACATCTTCGGAGCCGACACGTTCCTCGCTGCTGGCACTGCGGGCGAATAACAAACATCGTGCAGCAGCAGCAGGGATTGAGTCTCATTGCACATCTGCACACAGTCATTAACCGATGCAGCTGTAATTGTCACGACGCCGTGCGCCCAACGCACGAGAGGCCAGCGTTGCACGTAAACATGAACTTCGCCTGGGCCAATTGTTCTGTTGTGTCAGAATTGTGCGTATTAGTTGTCAGTGACATTGTAGGTAAATGCCTCATTATTATCATTACAGTATTATTATGGGGAAATGGTTAGCAGACGGTGGAGACAAATGCACGTATTTTGCAACAACATGAAATAAAGAACGCACAGCAAATGCAAGACCAGCCAGGGATGTTGGACTTCCATTGCAGTGCGCGAATATACAGCAGGCGTCAGGGTCGGGATCGAACCCACAACCTCCTGTATACAAGGCGAGGTAGTTAACATCTCGCGACCATGGCAGAATTCGCTATTATTGGCACCTCTCATTAGCACGGGTTGACCACGTACGGTGCGAAATATGTTCAACGTACATACAAAAAAATTGGAACAGCTGATGAAGCGATGCCATCTCGGATGGTACCGACAAGTGCAATATCTGGTCCGGGTTCATTCACGGATTAAGAATCCCAGCTGAGACGAGCGGATCAGACGCATCATGCGCAGTGGCACAGGCAAATGGGACAAACGCTGAAACGCGCGCAAAGCAACGTGGAGAGATGCACGCTCGGAATGACTCCGAGAGACGGCGAGAAGAACACGTGGATCGAATCCAATTTATATTTATAGAGCGTCTTCACCCAAGGCGCTCGACATAGCTGGAAAAACGGTGACCGAATGGAATGACGTCGAGGGCGGAGGCGTGCTACGAGGTATTGAGGAGTGAGTGACAGCGATAAAGGGACACTTGAGGGGGCACGAAAGGGTAGGGGGAGGGACGCGAAGCAGTGGAGGGGTGAGGGGGGAAGAGGAAGAGAATGGACGAGAGGAGAGGTGAGTCTTTAAGAGACGAACGGAAGGAGGGTAAGGAGGGGAGCTGCGTAATGTACAGGGGCAGTGTGAGCCTATGGGCAGTGTTGGGTCTATGGGCAGTGCTGTTCAATGTACAGGGCGAGTTGATTCCAGTGGAGGGGTACAAGGAAGGAGAAGGATCGACAACGGGATTGGGCACAGAGAGAAGGAGGGACCGAGAGAGAAGATCGGGGACGCAGAGGACGAGAGGAGGGGGAGGAGGAGGACGTGGAAGGAGCGCAAACCGGGGACAAGTGATCGACCGCTGAGAAGGCGTCTGAGAGCACGGCCGTCGTGAGGATGACGGGATGAAAGATCCGCTGTCGTGGGGAGACCTTCATCCGGCAGTGGATAGAACACGGCTCGGGGTGATGTGTGTAGTATGTGCATGGGTATACACACGCGCGCGGTGGAGCGGTGTGTGATCGAGTTCATGCGCAGCAGTGAGATGGATTGCGCCAGACCGCCGGTCGTTGGTGGAGGGAGGCATCGATCTAGCAGTGGATAGATCACGGTTCACCACGACGATGACGATGGTGGTGATGTGATTGTAATACTGGGCTGGGCGCTGGGCACTTCCCGCGAGCAATGGGCAACGATTTTTGTGCGGGTGATGTGCACGGTAATTTCTGACATTATGGTCCACGTCGAAATAATATTCACGGCGCAATTTCCCTCTTCAGCTGCCTCGGCACGTGTCCACTGTAGACGCGACGGTGGAAATGGCGCACAGGCAGCGACACGTGTTCTACACCGCGTGCGCACAGGCAAAAAAAAAAGACACGGAGCGCGTAGCTTCATACGCAACGCTATATCGGGAAAGGAGAAAAAAGTTTTGCTGGCTGCTGCCCCTGCGGGCAGGCGGGCCGTGGTAACGTCACGCCGCACATGAGCGCGATTACGTTACCCACATCCCACAGTGTTATAAACTCAACTATAAGCTAGTTCGTGTTTTTACCAGGTAAGGCCCACTGAGCTATGGTGGGCTCTTATTTTTCAGAAGCGATCCGCCCACAAATGATATCTCAACGAAGCGGCTTATCACGTGCCACGTGACACGTGGCGAAATGTATCGCCGCCGACTCATCTACAAGGCGTGATGACGTCGATTCTAAACGTGGAGGGAAAAGTCCTCGGGGAGCCGACACCGAGGTTGTTAACATCTCGTCACACTGGCGCCCACACGTTCGTACCTGCCGACGACTCTCATCCCCCGACCCCCACCCTCCAGACCACCCCCCCCCGCCCCCCACCCCGCGCGGCCGTGCATCCCGCACAAATTTGCGCGTGGGGGGGGGGGGGCAGTGTCCCCCGTAGGAGGATTCCTAGGTAAAGGCGCTGCCCTCACAAATGTACTTGCTCGCTTCAGTGCCGACGGAAGTGCCCTCCGCTGAGCGGCAGCTCGAGAGCGAGAGGCCCCCGCGCTTGACCGTCTCGCAAGGGGTTCGAGTGGCCACCACGCGTAGCCTGGCGCAGGATCGACTCTCTGCGGTGTCGGTATAAATACTTTCTGAGTGGACAGAAGCAGAGGTGGGATTTTAAGAAACCTGCACCATTGTTTCAGCTGCCACGCCGGGAGGTCGGGCCGGCGGCGACTTCTGGATTGCAAGCTCGAGTCTGTTAACAATTCCACCAGCACCCCTAATTTATATAAGCCAGGAAAGTGAATATAATTGTCGATTGACCTGCGGTTGATGATTGTGTGAGACATGATGTGTGAGTGACTATTCCATGACGATGGGTGGTCATTGCGTGACACGTGGCGAATAAGTGAATGATCAGTGAATAAATGATCAATGAATGGCCAACGCATGATCAGTGAATATAATGAATGATGATTGACAATGGCCAGGACCGTTACTGCCGGGCACGGTTCCTCCGTGACAGCCCGGCCGTCTGTAACGCGGCCAAATTCATCATCGTCGTCGTCCCGCTACGAAAATCACCGCAGCAACGTTTAATCCACGCCTATTTTAAGAGACACTTAAAGGGCCCCCCACAATCCCCCCACTCTCTCTCCTGGCTTTGGAGGGCCACAGAGGTTGGCCTCGCGCCTCGGAGTCACTCTATTTTAATGTCCGCGCCCCCTCTACAAATTGCAGCAATATCGTTGTCGTTATTCTTACGATTATCATGATGACGACAATTACTATGTATTACTGATGACGGTGACGATGGGGAAAAGGCGGGCGGGGGTGGTGGGTGGGTGGGCGTGCACTTAATTCGCCGAACAAGAAGTTAATTTGAAACCCAGCACGATGGCAATTCAGAGCCATCATTGAAAGGAACTCACTGGGGGGGGGGGGGGGGGGAGGGGGACACAAACGACGCTCCCTGAACCCTGCCAATACCAACAGCCGCCAATCGTCACTAAGTGACGGTGACGTCACCACTGTACCAGGCCAGGTGCACTTTGAGGCTGCCGCGTGAAGTGTCGAAGGCTCGCTGACCGAAGTTTCGCGGGAGAGGCTCAAGCTGGTGCCATGGGTTGACCGACTGACCGAGACGACTGGCCGATGAACCAGCCGTGCCCCCCTAACTGTGCCAACTTGCTGGGTTTTTTATCCGCCGGGCACTCCGCTCGTTGCTGTGAGCGTCGCTCTCCTCTGCCGTCCATTGTTGTTGGAGGGCGACAGCCTCCCAACTGACAAGGAGCGAGCGCTCTTCATGAGGCTCGTCAATAGAGGCCGATTTTGACACCGCTGGTACCGATCTTCAGGCAAGTCCACTTCGCACCGCGTCACCCTCCATAGTCCCCCCCCCCCCCACACTTCCAGAGCCCCCACCACCCCCCTGGGTCAGGCCGCGTCACGGAGAAACAGTCCGGCCGCGAGCTATCATCTCTCAGCCCGCGGCCACACCGCCACGGTGGATCGGAAACAATTATTATTATGATGATGATGCGAGAAATTTGGCGCCCTAAGTTTTTATTTTAATGATGACGGATTATTTGGTGGTGCTGCCGATGCTGCCGTGTTGGCAGTGGTGCACAACAAACCAACGATTCGTATTTGTTTATTTTACCAGGTAAGGCCCACTCAGCTAGTATTGCTCTTTTTTCAGAAGCGACCTGGCCACAAATGGCAGCTCAACGAAGTGGCTTATGACGTGCCAATTTATAGCAGCCAAATATAAGCCCAGATAAACAACAGAACAGAAACAAAACTCACATTCGTCAATAGCAGTGTGGCCTTAATAGTAACATATATACAATGTGTAAACAGGCGACGTCTCAGGCAATTCTATGAAGGGCCATTTCCCGAAACGTCGCCTGCTTTGCTGGGTGCAATGTCGTTGTTGGTGATGGCGCATTGATATTTTTTAAAAATGTAGAGATTTAAATGAAGTGTTTCTTGGGAAACGGTGTGTTTTACCATTGGCCCATTTTATGACTAACCTTGTACCTTTTTTGATTCTTTACTTAACTCAAAAATTTTTAAAAGACACCTTTTATTTTTCAAATTAATATAATATCTTACCTTTTTTGTTAATTGTTCATTTGTATTATTCGCGTCTTTTTTTCCCCCTCTGTTATGCATGTCACGAAAACGGCGTGCGGTTTTGTATCGACGAAACCCGCCTTAAGCGCTTCTTAGCTCACGGGGTACTGCAGAACAAACTCAAGTGGAAACCCAACAACGTTGGCAGCCGTTCATGTGCGGTCCAGCAGGTGGGCGTTGGGCCACCGCCAGGGGGCGATGGCGGCGCTGTGTAATCGCAAGTGAGTGCTTTGCGGTTTTCTGGAGAGGTGTTTCACATTTTTTTTTACTGTGGCAAATTTGGATGCGCGATGCGAGCACAGAGCTCGGATTGCTGCTGTCCTTAACCCCCCCCCCCCCCCCCCCGGTTTGCTATGTACGATGCGAAAGAAGTTCAACATGCTGTACATACATACGACTGGGCAGAAACGCAGAGGGTTCTCACAGAGGATGAATAGGAGGGACTTAATTATTAATTAACCAAAGACGACGGACCGACCCACCCCAGGCTCCTACCCCGAGTCGCGTCACCGCGTATTCGAGATCGGCTTCACAGAGCCTAATCTCTCATCGACTGCGCGGTTATTCGCACGCGTTGTGTACCCAACCTCTTAACCTGCGTACAGTAAAACTTATGAGAACATTACTTTAGTAAAATCTACGTGATATATATACGGGGTCCCAAATTCCAAACCAGTGGTTCTTAACCTGGGGTGCACGCACCCCGTTGGGGGGTGAGAGATGCCCTTTCTGGGGGTAGCGAGACATGGGCAGATTTTTTTAGAAGATAAATCATCCAAAAGACAACGTTAGCACGCGCACGTAAGCCCAACCACTTTATTTAATCAAACCTTATGTATGTATCGACATTGTACTGTTTATTTTTTTACGATTGAGAGCCCAATGGGTGCAAGGCTGCAGGAAAAGGTTAAGAAGCGCTGCTCCATTAGAATAGAGCTTTACCCTTTCTGGCAATTAAACAAAAAACTATTTTTTATATGTTGATACTGGCAAGGGAGGCCCCATGATGAAGCACCGCTCTGTACGAAGTGCTCTTGCCGATAACGTCTGGTAACCCCAGCGGTCCACGCTTGGCTCTGCTGATGAGACCACGGAAGTTTGAAAAACGTCGGACTTTGTTCAACTAAAGCTGCTCGATGACATTGGTCTGGGAAGTCAATCGACTGATGGACTCGATTTTTGTTGATGTTCATTTACACCGGAGGAATCCGATGAGCTATGAGGCTCTTTTTCACAGATGTCCAGTTGGGGCCAGTCAGAAGGTTACAACAAATAGTACACAAACGTGATAGGAGTGCAAAGGATAGGAAATGTAAACAAATAACTTTTAAAAAATGTTACAAATAAAACTAAACTACCTTTCCAGATCAATCCCACTGAGATATTAACTTTCTTTTTTTTATTATCAGAAGCGACGACCTGGCCACCAATGACAGCTCAACGAAGTGGCTCAGCATCGTGTGGACATTTATAGCAGCAAGAATACTTTTGATTTAAAGCTTTCATGACTGCAGTAATTCATATTCTTAGCTCTTTCGGTAAAGTCACGTTAAAAATAATAATAAAATATATATAAAACAATAAAAATTCTCACGACGTTTCGACCATAACGGAAACGGTCATCATCAGGTGTGAAAAGCCAACACCTGATGATGACCGTTTGTGTTATGGTCGAAACGTCGTGAGAATTTTTATTGTTTTATATATATTATTATTTTATTGTTTCCCTTCAACGTGACTTTACCGAAAGAGCTAAGAATAGCAAGAATACTCTTAAATAATCCACGCAGACACCGGGTTCTGCTTGCGTTTAAGTTTAACCTCAATGTTCTCTCCGCAGCAAATCATAAATCAGTTCGTGTCCCAGAGGTAAGACGCATCCAAAACGCGTGCCCAGCGTCAATGAAGTGACACAAATCTCTTTCTTTCGCACACAAAAACAAATATAGATATTCCGTATAGCCTGTGACAGACTGTAGGGGCAAATGTTGTTAGCGAGAAGCACCGATGAAGGCCGAAACAGCGCATGAGGGGGGTAAGGTGGCAAACGCCACGCCCGGCCACCTTTGTCTTCCCAGTGGCGATGTTTAGACATCGCACCGGGTACTCAATTGAGGCTTAGTCGACCTAGGGGACGCCCAGGACCCGGTTCAGATAATCGTCACTGATGGTGTTTGCCGTGAGCGGGAATCGAACCCGGTCCGCCGGGTTCGTAGCGCAGCGTAGCGCTCACCACTACACTGCCGCTCCCCCCCCACACACACAAACTAACGGATTATAAGACGGACCCGCCCTCAACGCTTCGTTTTTCCCCATGTCATAATCCACACAATACGGTAACAACATGTAACGTAATAATACTAATACAAACAATTATTAATTGCCACACGAAAGAAAGAGAAACAAACTGCGCACGTTAAGAAGAGACGCGTAGATGGATTTCGGCAGCGGCCCACGTGCATGCGTTTATTGTGTACGAGCGCGGTTGAGGTTACATTGGAAGGCAAATGCCCGTGCAGCTGTCGATCTTGGCCTTGAAGGGGGAAGAGAGACGAGGAGGGGGAGGAGGGGCAGCACAGGCTGCCCGTGGGGGCAGGGAGGGACGCATGGAGGGAGGGAGGGAGGGAAGCGGGGTGCTTTGGTGGTGAGAGTTGAAAGGAGGGTGGTGATCGCTGGCGCTGGGCATGGACGGTGTGATCACGCCGATGGGTTGCTGCGTGTGGTGTGCGTGGGATGGATGGGGGAGTATGTGATGGTGTGTGATGTGTGATTGAGGGCGTGAGAGTGTTGTGGTTATGGTATGATGGTGTTGTGTGTGTTGGCTGTGTGGTTGGTGCGCTGGTGTGCGCTGGTGTGTGTGGCGATGGGGTGAAGGGTGAGCGGTGGGTGTGAAGGCTGGGTGACGGGCTGGGTGGTGAGTGAGTGACGGGCTCGGTGGTGAGTGTGTGACGGGCTGGGTGGTGAGTGTGTGACGGACTGGGTGGTGAGTGTGTGACGGGCTGAGTGGTGAGTGTGTGACGGGCTGGGTGGTGAGTGTGTGACGGGCTGGGTGGTGAGTATGTGACGGGCTGGGTGGTGAGTGTGTGACGGGCTGGGTGGTGAGTGTGTGACGGGCTGGGTGGTGAGTGTGTGGAATCGTTTTTTCGTTGGGGGAGAGGTTGAGGACATGATGGGGGTGGGGGGAGGATTAAACTCCGTATTCATTTCATTTCCGGTTGGCATCACGCGCTAAGTCCCCGCCAATTACATCAAATGGTTCATCGGGAGGGAATGGTCCCGTTCGGGTATTTGAATGAGACGGCAGAGTTCCCACTTCATATCAACACGCGCGTGTACATATTACGTGTACCGTTGGGTATACACGTAGCATTTCAATTATATATTGTTTTGCTTCATTGATCTTAGAGTGCACGAGCTTTGAAACAAACAAGGTTTGGTAAAAAAAATGTTAATAACAATTATAATAACTGGTGGTGTATTTTTTTCTCTCTCTCTCTTTCATCCCAGTGCGCTTACCCGCGATTTAGTTGAGCATGCAGAGACCACGGAAGGCCTGGAGAGAGAGAGAGAGAGGAATAGACACTCAGAGTCAGGGCTGTCGAGGGCAGGTCAAGTACGGGGGGGGGGGGGTGATAGATGCTGGGCACGTGGCCAGAATGAATTGCGACCGGCTCAAGTAGATAGTTGTGATGGTAGCGCAACGAACCCGGCCACCCAAGTTCGATTCCCGCTCACGCCAACAGCGGTGAAACTTATTTGAACCGGGTCCTGGGTTCGACCAAGCCTCACACGAGTCCCTGGTGTGGTGTGTAAACATCGCCACTAGGGAGACAAAGGCGGTCGGGCGTGATGTACCGTTCTGGCCTTCATTAGGTGTTCGCTAACAGCACTTGCCCCAACAGTCTGTTAAGGCTATACGGTGGATATTTGAATGTGGTGGTGGTAGCGGTGGTGGTGGTGGAGGGAACGGTGGAGGGTGCCAATTTGCAGATGAAGACCGTGGACCGTGGTCCGAGTGGACGTCAAAATGTCAAAACACCGCACGGAATAGAATCCGTCTCGAGTGACGAGAGATCCAACGATGGACGGAGAGTGATGGAGAGAGACACTAGCGAGGAGATGCATCGGTGACGGAAACGATCGTTGGACCCAATGGACCAGTAGACCCTGGGATTAAATTGAAAATAAATGTTTACGTTGAATTTATAAAGTAGCAAGCTCCTGATTATGCGAACGTGACGTCATTATAAAATTATACATTCCAATTCAACAATTGATTTCCTTCTGCATCACTATTAAACATGATCAACATCTAAAACAACTATTCGACACCATCACCCACGTCGTCATCGTCATCATTCTCTAATTTAAAAAAATAATTACCACCGAACGTGCGCGTAGCCGCCTTTGTCTCACTGTGTGTGTGTGCCATGTCCTCTCTCACAGACACCGGCGATCGTGGCCTGCCTGCCTGCCTTGCTTCCTTTTCAGCTCTGTCAGCGATGTTTAACACAACAAAACCCTGCATCCGATTCTCCTCCCCGTTGCATCGGGTGGGGGGGGGGGGGGTGGGGGGCTATGCCACCAGGAGCCTTGCCTGGTCGCGCTCGTTTCGCACAAAGTGCTCGGCACAAATGGACCACAATACCTCGCGGATCTCGTCAAGGAGCACAAACCATCATCACGCGACACTCCGCTCATCCTCCCGGCAGCAGCGGCTTTTAGAACAAAGACGGCGGTCACAGCATCGCGCGCTTTCGGATGCGCTTCTGCGGCCGTCTGGAAAGCTCTTCCTTCCCATATTAAGAAGCCGCTGGAGCGGTGCACTTTTACATCGTCATCTAGATTGAAAACTCATTAATTTAGCACTTCTTTGTGTGATTAGTTTGTCTTCCTCCTCCCGCACCTCCGATGATCGCGGTTGGTGGCTACGTACGGTGCCAAAGAAGGTCAACACACATGCAGTTGTTCAAATCGCTTACGGTGCAACTTCCCCTTCTTCTCGTTGTACCTCTGTAATATTCCCAGTCAAATCATTATATTGAGTCTACATATCCAAGCACGCTGGCCTTAATGACACGAGACCTTAGGCATTCGCCGAAAGATTGGCCTAGATAATTATTACATCCCACGTGATTATTACAATATTATTATTAAATTTCCAAGCGATATTATTCTTATTAATTCCCACCACTTATATTATCGGCCACGTCCAAATACATTTTTTTTTGTTTAAATATACTCGCCTGTCTTACGAAATGTATTCCTATAGATTAGACGTCCCCCGTGGGGTTATTCCTGCAATTGCGCGCTCCTAATTAATGAAACAGCGTCCGCCGGGAGGGGGAAGGGGAGCGGTGGGGGAATTCCTTCAGCGGCACAAATCAAGAACGGCCGACGACTGCCTTCGTGCGTACGCGCGGCTCTCACGCCGGCCTGTGGAGGAGGTCGAGAGGACGCGAGGCACCGAGAGGCTCTCGTGGGATCTGGGCCCCCTCGGCGGATTGAGCCTCTTTGGCGGCGGTGAATTGAAGATTGTCGTCATCATCATGGACAGCACCCGGAGCGTCGCGTGGACACCCCAACAGACGGACACTCGAGGACACACACTCTACGCAGTTTGAAAATTGGCATCACCTGGGGGGATGCATTTTCTGGCTGCGTCCACCGTGGGAATAGTGCACAATGGGCAGTGTCTACTATGGGCAGTATTTACCATGGGCAGTGTCCACTATGGGAATTGTAGACGGCCTGTTGCTCATTCCCCTCGACAATTATTATTCTTTCGCGCACTGTATGCTTGGTTCTTTCGGTAAAGTCACGTAGAAGGAAAAGATAAAATCATAAAAAATATAAAACAATGCAATTTTCACGACGTTTCGACTGCAACACAAGCAATCATCATCAGATGTGAAAACCCACAGCAAGAAATTTTGGAAAACGTTAAAAAATAAAACCGCCACTTTTTTCAAAAATGTCTTGCTGTGGGTTTTCACGCCTGATGATGATTGCTTGTGTTGCAGTCGAAACGTCGTGAGAATTGTATTGTTTTATATTTTTATTATTTTATTGTTATCCCTTCTACGTGACTTTACCGAAAGAACCAAGAATATGAATCCCTGCAGTCACGAAAGCTTTAAATCAAAACTTTCGCGCACTTTTTAACCGTTGCTATTAATCTCATTAGCCACCGTCACGTGTGAGTCTGCGGGTCTCCATGCATTGTCTACAGCAGTGGTTCTTAACCTGGGGTGTAAGCACCCCTTGAGGTTGCGAGCTGCCCTTTCTGAGAACCCAAATGTGTGCAGGCTGCAATAAAGGTGAAGCACCATTGGTCTATAGCCTGGACATCCACCCCGCATCTCTCGGACTGGACATCAAACATTAGCCTAATTCTATTGTGTCCTGTTAAATGGTTGCTATTCCTCGAACCGACATCATCATCTTCGAAATCAGCGCGAGACCGTGAGAAACAGCGACGCATTGGCGAGGAGCGGGTAGGGTTGGATGGGGGGGGGGGGTGCAGGCTTCATCCAGCAGCGGATAGCTCACCGCATACGGCAACATCGTAATAATTAGGCAAAACCCAGGGGGGCCCACGTGTGCAGATTAGGCCCCGGCACAGACACACGGAGCCACGGGGCTCCTCAAGATTGACTCCCTGGAGCCCGGAGCGGATCGCGTCTGAGATGATCTTGAGTGGTGCTGACGGTGGCGAGGCTTGGCTTGAGCGGTAGTGTAGCGGTCAGCGCTACGCTGCGCTACGAACCCGGCGTCCCGAGTTCGATTCCCGCTCGCGGCAACCAACACCCAGTGTCGATTATTGGAATCGATTCTGGCCCTCGACCCTAGGTCGACTCGGCCTCAAATGAGTACCTGGGTGCGGTGTGTAAACTTCGCCACTGGGGAGACAAAGGCGGCCGGGGGCGGTGTTGACCACCCACCTCCTCGTGTGCCGTTACCGGCCTCCGTAGGTGCTCGCTAACAGCACTTGCCCTACCAGTCTGTGAAGGATTGAGGGGGGGGGGGGTCTTTGGCTAGGGTGGGGAGCGGTGGTGTAAGGGGTTAGCGCGCTGTGTTACGAACCCCGAAACCAGAGTTCGATCCCCGCTCACGGTCACCACCGACACACCAGTGACGGGTATCACCTTGAACGAGTAGCTGGTGCGGGTGTGCGCAATCATCCTCACCACCACCGCTGTCTCTGCACACGTAAAAAATAATGCCGCTCGTGGTACAAACGGAACCTGGTGTGTGTGTGTGGTGGTGGTGGGGGGTGAGGACTTAAACCGTGACGTTTCCCGAGAACTTCGCAGGCACGTTATCTAAGTGGTGTTCATGACGCCCCTCGGCTCGGTCCACATGGCGAGCGCGCGCGTGGGTTCACGTCCGAAAGGTATTTAGCCAGAATTGATTTTCATCTCGCACACTCGTGACGAACTGCGGTATATTTAGTTGTTTTTTTTTATCCCCCCCTCTCCCCTCCCAGTCGTTTAGAGAGGGTGGCTGGGAGGTTAGGCTGCGTGATATACAACAGCACATTCATTAATAACTACAGTGACCCCATTTTTTTTTTACAAATACCACCGAGTCGTCCAAAGTCAAAGATATTTTTTCTTCCCCAAATCACACGAGCACTTCAATCGGTTCTCACTCCCCGTCTGTGCACATCCCCGAGTTATCTGGTGGATACTCCACGTTCCTATGGCGATGGCGAGTCCATCCACTGGACAACCACTGTTAATTTCCTCCAACAGGTGATGCTTATTTTATCGACCACCGGGAAGGAGGGTGGGCTAGAGTCAAACCCCCAACCAGGACTTTAACTCGCAACCTTCCACACTACGCAGCGTGCTTCTCTGCCATGAAGAAGGTCCATTGCCAGAAAGGGCATCCATTATGTATTTATATACACTATATCCTATTAAGGCCACAGTGTTATTGACGAATAAATAACTATATTCTTGGTTCTTTCGGTAAAGTCACGTAGAAGGGAAACAATAAAATCATTTGAAAAAATTATTGCTGTGGTTTTCACACCTGATGATGATTGCTTGTGTTGCAGTCGAAACGTCGTGAGAATTGTATTGTTTTATATTTTTATTATTTTATTGTTTCCCTTCTACGTGACTTTACCGAAAGAACCAAGAATATGAATCCCTGCAGTCACGAAAGCTTTAAATCAGAATAAATAACTGTTCTATAAAGTGTGTGCATATATAGTCAGCGGCGAGCGGTGCAACTTCTAATGTTATGCAAGGGCTAGAAAGATGGAATCTACGTCAAGGTATAGAGGTGCAGCCTTGAAACATCTCACTCACGACACTGCAAGCAGAAAGGGCTGTCACCTCAAGGGAGGAGGGCTAAGTTGGCCCCACTCAAATTATTTAAAACGAGCACCTATTTTTATTTTATTTCACCAAGTAAGGCCCACTGAGCTTCGTAGCTCTTTTTCAGAATGTACCTGGCCACCAATGATAGCTCAACGCAGTAGGCTTATCACGTGGACATTTATAGCGGCAAAATACTCTAAACGCGCGGTGATGTCGATTCTAAATGTGGAGGGGAAAAAAAGCGGAGGACCCGGAGAAAAATCCACGCGACCAGGGGGAGCGAGAGAGACACCGCGATCTCCAAATGTGCAGCAGCAGGCGTCAGGGTCAGGATCGAACCCACGAAACTCCTGCATACCAGGCGAGGTAGTTAACATCTCCTAGCCACCTTGGCGCCCCACTCTTCCACGTCGGTCAGAGACGGACGTCTCGGACCAAAGTGAGTCTCCTCCCCCCCCCACACACACTTTGCACCCACCTGCCGATCGCCTAACATTGCTTGCGCGCGTTACACACACACGCACCCACGGACTCGACCTCGGCCACATGGCAAAAACCAATAAAAACTCACGCACCGGAAAGGCGGCACGAATATTTTCGTGCAATTAAGGGGGCAATTAACGGGTTGCGTTTCAGCCGCGCGCGAGTGCGTGTGTGGTTGCACCCGATTCAAGAGCCGAATAGCTCACAGGGCTATACCAAAATAAATAACCTGAAACTGAATACTGAGAGTCCACGCTCTCTCGCCCACGGCACATCGCCAACGCGCTCTACAAAGGTGGCGTTGTGTATGCGCGCGCGTGCGTGTGTACTTGTTTATGGAGAGCGGTAGTGTAGCGGTTAGCGCGCTGCGCTATGAACCCGGCGACCTGGGTTCGATTCCCGCTCACGGCCAACACCAAGTGTCGATAATTATCGGAAGCGGTCTCGGGCCTCGCCTAGCTCGACTCAGCCTCAAATTAGTATCCGGTGTAGGTGTGTAAACACTTGCCACCCGAGAGACAAAGGCGGCCGAACATAATACTAACCATGCCGTGCCGGCCTTCATAGGTGCTCGCTAACAACACTTGCCCCAACAGTCTGTTAAGCCTATACGGGGGATGTTTGTCTTCGTATCGATATGCGTGTATCTGTACGTATGAATACAAATATACACGCGTGTGTAAACGCGTGCACGTACGTATTTTTACGCGTGTGTATGTGGGTATTTATCTGGGAAAGTATGTATACGTGCGTGTCTGTGCGTGGTGTACGTATACAGATTTGTGCGTTCGTGTATACGCCTGTACGTGTGGATGTGCTCGCGTGTGGCGAAGTATACGCATGCGTGATGACGTGTGTTCGTGTCCACGTGTGTGCACGATGTGTACGTGTCATTGTGTACACGCGTGTGTCTGTGTGGCAAGTGCCGCACCACGAATCCGGCTGCCCGAGGTTCGATTCCAGCTCACGGCCACGATTAGCCTCACAATAAGTATCCTTTTAACGTTAAGACTGGGGAGACAAAGGCGGCCCTAGCGTTTGTGCAGACCACATTATCCCTGAGTATATGGTGTGTTACTAGCTTGCACCAGCAAACAGTATATGCGATATTCTTGGTTCTTTCGGTAAAGTCACGTAGAAGGGAAACAATAAAATAATAATAAAATATATAAAACAATAAAATTCTCACGACGTTTCGACTGCAACACAAGCAATCATCATCAGGTGTGAAAACCACAGCAAGAAATCTTGAAAAAAAGTGGCGGTTTTTTATTTTTTAACGTTCAACAGTTCCACTGCTGTGGACGACCGCTTGTGTTGCGATCGAAACGTCGTGAATGATTATTTTTAGTCTTATTTTTCTATCTACGTGACTTTACCGAAAGAACCAAAGAGTATAGTATGTGCGGACTATACAAGGGATTTTTGTCCCCGTGACATGCTTGTGTGTGTATATATATACACACACACAGTAGTGTAGCGGTTAGCGCGCTGCGCTATGAACCTGGCGACCCGGGTTCGATTCTCGCTCACAACCAACACCAGTGACGATTATCTGAACTGGTCCTGGGCCTCCCCTAGGTCGACTCAGCCTCAAATGAGTACCTGGTGCGGTGGACAAAAACATTGCCACTGGGGAGACTAAGGCGGTCGGGCGTGGTGCTGGCCACCCTCCCCCTCGTGTACCGTTCCGGCCTTCATAGGTGCTCGCTAACAGCACTTGCCCCTACAGTCTGTTAAGGCTATACGGGGGATCTTTGTCCTTGTATATATCTGCATGTATATGCGTATGGGGAGCGGTTAGTGTAGTAGTTAGTGCGCTGCGCTACGAACCAGGCGACCCGAGTCCAATTCTCGCTCACGGCCACCAACACCAGTGACGATGATCCGAATTGATTCTCGTCCCTAGGTCGACCCGGTCTCAAAATGAGTACCTGGTGCGATTGTGTAAACTTCGCCACTGGGGAGACAAAGGCGGCCGGGCCCGATGTTGGCCACCCACCTCCTCGTGCGCCGGCCTTCATTAGGTGCTACTCGCTAACAGCACTTGCCCCAACAGTCTGAAGGCTATACCGGGGATCTTTGCCTTATAATGTGAACACACAATTATTGTATAGTTCGTGTACATAACAAATGGCACGGCTTGTGTATCTGTCGTGTACAAACACACACCTGCACGTGTACAGAATAGGAAAAAGTGTACTTTAATTTCAAACGACGGTAAACCAAAAATCTATATAACATGTATATGCAATATATACACGTGTTGCTAGCAAGTCGCCGTTGGTAGTTACCACGCTATCAAAAAAACAAATACGCAGTCCAAGAATCCCGAACGCTATATGCAAAACATAGGTTACATGTTTCGTAGATGGTGTGCGTGGTTAAACCTCAATAGGAGCTCGCTAACCAACACTGCCTGTGCAGTCGGCTACACAGTGGTACGGTGGGTGGGGGTCTTTGTACAAATAGCAAAAGCGAGTTCAAGAAAACCGCATGGGGAACCATCGCCAAAGTGAATCCCCCAGTGCCTGACGGGAGCGTCGGGGGTGGAAAATAGAGGCCCTCAATCCAGCAGTGGATTGACGACAGAGGCTGCAAAAGTACCGAAGGCGCACGGAGTAGGGATCTCACACACGTGGTCATTTTTTTTGTTACATCGGGAAAAAAGGCACCGACAATGGCTGTTATATTTTACACCATTCGATAGCGAGCGATCGCATTCACTTTGATTATAAATCGCGTGTAGCCGTGCTTTGTGGTATGCAGCCGACATTTGTTGTCGCTATTGTTTCTGCCCGGCACCGCCAGAACCATCACCACCGCCAGCAACCACCAGTACCACCACCGGCACGCTGCATGTTCTACCGCGTTGGCGAGAACGTTAACTACCTTCGCTTGGTATGCAGGAGGTGGTGGGTTTGAGCCAGATGCTGAAGTCGATTGTATATTTGGAGCTTGCATGGTCTCTCTCGCCGTGGTCGCGTGGATTTTTCTCCGGGTCCACCGGGTTTTCCCCTCCACATTTAGAATCAACGTGCGTTTAGAGTATTTGGCCGAGATAAATGTCCACATGGTAAGCCACTTCGTTGGGCTCTCAATTGTGGCCAAGTCGCTTCTAAAAGAAAAAGAGCTATGTAGCTCAATGGGCCCTACCTGGTTAAATAAATACCAAAAAATTCCGCGCTCACCAATGCAATGTACATTTACTCCCATTCAAAAAGAAATTTGAATTCGTTCCACGTTGCACGCGCCAGATGATTGCTAATCGCGCGCCACGTGACGGCTGTCTGCGTGACTTGGAACACGTGTAGACACGCACGAACACACCACGTGATCTCGCTCTGAATTATGTTTGTGTTACACGTGTCCTGCGCAGACAGCGTTACTCGCTCAGCGCGCACGTTGGCCGTGTTTAACAATCATCGGGTGCGTGCAGCGCGCGTGTGCCAAATTTAACATGAATGGGAGTAGGTCGGTGAACGGGGCAGGACCGAGCGTGTTGGTGGTAGTGCGTTGCGAGGATAGGAGGGTTTTTTTTACTCGAGAAATACAACTTTTAAACATCTGACATTCGCTTCTGAAACGTATTTCTTGATAAAAACTGGTTTTGTTTGTTCTGTCAAGATGTCAGTCGAACCCTCCATCCGGACGTGACGACCAGCCAGCCAGTCAGCCAGTCAAACTTTTTTTCCTGTATACAGGTACAATTCGGACAACCACATTACTGCGGCGTTGGACGAAATCATGAAGGTGAAGGCTATGGTTATAGTTGTGGACAATGTGGTTGTTATTCCGCTGTGATTCAGTAGCGAACAACAATTAAAACAAATCTACTTTTTAAAAAAAATGTTAACCGTGGTTGAGTTTAAAACTCGACCGTGTGGAAGTAATTACGCGTGTCGCAGCTCACAGCAGCAACACCACCAACCCCCTCTCATCTCGTCTCTCAGCTCACCTCTCCTACCCCCACATATTCCCCTCTCCATTCACCCACCCATTCACTAGCTCAGGTGAGCCCAGGTGAGGTTAATGAGCGGTGATTGATTGGCAGCACCGGCTATGAGAGCGTGGCTAGCAGGTGGCGGCGGACCAATTGAGCCGTGCGTGCCACACGATTCTATCAAATTACATCAATCAATCAATCAGCTAAGCAGGGCTTAAGCCTGGATGTGTCTGGATGGGCGACCGCCGTGAATTAAAAAAAAAATTGGCGTTACAGACTGCTTTGGGGCCTTACGTTGTCAGTTGTTGCCCTACTGCTGCTACGCTCCCCACATATTCCCTAACCCGCACCGACCAGCGTGGTGAAGTATGGTCAAATAACCCTTCCCCCAAACCACCCCGGGCTCGCACGGTGTGGGGAGGACATTCATCCAGCAGTGTATTCACGAAAGGGGCGTTACGTGCAAATGTACACCAACTACTTAGATCGATTAATGTATTACCGAATTTTCCAATTCGCCGGTTAATCAAATCGCATTAACAAACAAATGCTCGGATTAAAATGAAACCGAACTTCCGATGAAAGCAACTAAATGAATACAAAATAACAACAATGCATCCCTGGCTGTACTCGCTAACAGCACTTGCAATTGAGATGTGTTGCTTTTTTAACGCGAGCCATTTTTGTTTGAAAGCGGTGAATGAGCTACTTATATCCACGCGATGAATCCCATCCAGCCACACAGAGATAGAGAGAGGGAGAGAAAGGGTGTTCCATTCGGGGACGCTGCTGGGCAAACAACGCCCGGCCACCTACCGAGAACGAGATTTGTGGCCATAGAGAATCGGCATCTTTATCAGAATTTGTACTTAGACTGGAGGAATTCGACGAGCTGTGAAGCTCGTTCAACGCAGATGTTCAGTACCGTACGGGCCTGTGGGCTGAAATTTAGAAACTGGTTTGGAAAACGGGCAGACACTCAAACTCAAAAGAGTTATAACATAGAAGTATTGTGGGGGGCGGTTTTTTGTGAATTTCATTTCGACCCCACAAACAAACAAACAAAAAAGATCACACGATTAATTGTACGGAGCGTCGTTCGCACAAGTTGCCTCTCTCTCTCACAATCGTTGCTAAGGAGCCAAGGAGCGTCAGCTGGAAGGCTGTGCCTGGTGGTGAACGGGGCGCCGACAACCGCTCTGCAGGATCTCTAACACAGGGGTCCCCAACCCCCGGGCCGCGGACCGGTACCGGTCCGTGGCCTGTTAAGAACCGGGCCGCACAGCTGCAGGAGGAGGTGAGAGCGGTGAGTCCGCGCGTGGCCCGTCCCCAATATTTTATTATTCACCACTTCCGTCCGCGCCTCTTTCCCGCACTGCGCATTCGTCTCAGTCACAGTGTTGGTAAAGCCCACAAGCTCTAGCCCCTAGTAGCCACAATGAGTAAGCCCACAAGCTCTAACCCCTAGTAGCCACAATGAGTAAAAAACAAACGTCGCTGGAGAGCTTCTTTGAAAAGGGGGAATGACCCAATGATGACCCCCCCCACTCCCCGGTCCGTGAAAAAAATCGTCTTCCACGAAACCGGTCCCTGGTGCCAAAAAGGTTTGGGGACCGCTGCTCTAACATACGAAGACGTCTCCAGGCAATCGGCGAGTGTTTAAACACGAAACAAGCCGAGCGATTCGTTGGGAGCTGTTAACGGGAAAGCCCAGCGATGGTTTAAGCTTCTGAACGAGTTGAGAACTCGTTTGCAATTAAACTCGCGACAAAGTGACGACCGAGAGGTTGCTGTCAACTTTGTCTATCTCGTGATGGGTTTTTTTTTACAATTATATTGCAACATTTTAGATGTTGCATTGTTATTATTTTTAGTTATGACAACAACAGCGATGAGGGTGGAATGGTGGCGCAGTGGTCGGCGCACTGCCACTGCTGCCGTGGCTCCGACCAACGGAGAAACATTCCAGGCCACGGCTCACATCAGTGGCGAGGGGAGATCTGAACCCCGCTCCTGGGCAGGGCTGGGCTGGTAGCAGTGCCAGATTATCATAGTAGCACAAGAAGCTACATATGTAGCTACGGGCCCCGCACTTTCAAGGGCCCCGCGCTAAATGCTTTCAAGCTATCAATTCCGGTTCAGTGATTATGCACTTGCTCTATTACTATAGTACTATACCGCCTTCAACTTTCATGAACGACTGGGTGTTTAAGGTTAGCAAATTGTCATTATCTGGCGGTATAGCAAATGAAAACATACAATTACTTTACTATGCAAGTAAAAAACATTGCGTTTTAATATTAATGTTTTTATTTTGTTTAGGGCCCCTTTATTTACATATGCTACAGGCCCCGCACTAGCGCTTGCTGGGAGGGATGAGATGGGATGAGCCCCCTCCGGCTTGTCTCCAGTGGTGAAGTTACGGCACAGCATAAACATCCCCGCACTCTAGGCTGACAAGATGTGGAGAGGATTTCATTCCATCAGTGGATCAGGATCAGCATTTGTATTTATACTGGAGGAATCCGATGAGCTACAAAGCTCTTTTTCTTCACAGACGTCCAGTAAAGAGGCTGTACTTTCATATTTACGTTTCTAATTGAGCATCGCTACATTATCTGGGCTTGACCACCTGAATGTGAAATTGGCCCATACGAAAGAAGAAGAAGACTAATGCTACACTTTGATGTTTTTATATGTATATACACAACGATGTTTTACTAAAATTAAGTGGCATTTTTTTGTAAATGTTAAATATATGTATATAGCCACACGCAAGTGCTCCAATGGCCATTGGCAATGAGCGCTACTGAATAAGTTAAGCAAAACACGGGACGATTATAGCATCAATATCGTCATCAACATCGCTATCATCGCCTACTATATTTACATTATAAAGCGGCGAGAGCCCATCGAGACGAACATATTTCGTGAGAAACTGGGGTCGCAGAACGTAATTACTAGAAATACAACGTGTGTGTGACATAACGGTTGTGGAACCCACGACCCGCGTGCCATTCATGACTTTATTTCACTCATGGCCCGTGACTTTATTTCACCCACGCCCGTGACTTTATTTCACCCACGCCCGTTACTTTATTTCACCCACGCCCGTGACTTTATTTCACCCACGGCCCGTGACTTTATTTCACCCACGCCCGTGACTTTATTTCACCCACGGCCCGTGACTTTATTTCACCCACGCCCGTGACTTTATTTCACCCACGCCCCGTGACTTTATTTCACCCACAGCCCGTGACTTTATTTCACCCACGGTCCGTGACTTTATTTCACCCACGGCCCGTGACTTTATTTCACCCACGGCCCGTGACTTTATTTCACCCACAGTCCGTGACTTTATTTCATCCACGGCCCGTGACTTTATTTCACCCACAGCCCGTGACTTTATTTCACCCACGGCCCGTGACTTTATTTCACCCACGGCCCGTGACTTTATTTCACCCACGACCCGTGACTTTATTTCACCCACGGCCCGTAACTTTATTTCACCCACGGCCCGTGACTTTATTTCACCCACGGCCCGTAACTTTATTTCACCCACGGCCCGTGACTTTATTTCACCCACGGCCCGTGACTTTATTTCACCCACGCCCGTGACTTTATTTCACCCACGCCTCACGCTCCCCCGCCCCACCACTAGGCACCAAGCGTAGACAGATGGGTCCCCACCAGCACAGATCGACAGGTCGCGTGGGGGTGGTGTAAAGTGTAGGTAAATCGGTTCTCCGGGCCACCCCGAGGTCGACTCGGCCTCGAAATGTGTGCGGTGTGTAAATATGGTCACGAGGGAGACAAAGGCGGCCGGGCGTGGTGTTGGCCACCCCCCCCCCCCTCGTGTGCCGTTTCGGCCTTCATAGGTTGCTACTCGCTAGCAGCACTTGCCCCAACCATCTGTTAAGGCTACACGGGGGATCTTTGTCGACGTGTACCTTCCTTGACAAAGCCATGCGGTAATGTCACCAACACAAATTGTTGCTCTAAGTTTATCGTCCTAGCCCAAACAGCTGCCCAACAACAATACTGATTCCTTTAATTATGCATTAAATGTTTTATGGACAACCATGCATCACAACATTATATATTAACGTAAAAATATACATACAAGCAGAGTTGGCTAACGTTTCGGGCAACGAGCCATCGTAATAGCCTAATAGATATATTCGCTTCCGTTATAGGGCAATGTTAATAATGGTGATAACGACGGTGGCGAAGGTCTGGTTATTTTGTTGGTATTCACTTACGTGCGCGTAGCATCACTGCCAAGGGCCGTTGCCGCAAATTATGAATGGAAAGGTCGACGAGGCGAGAGATTCGCGCGGACGTCCCACGCGTCGGGATGATCTGCATCGTCCGCTCCTCCTCGCTTCGGCAGCCAAGTTCATGCCGACACGGAGCTCGCAAGACCCCCACCCCCGACTCACCGCATGCCACGATCTCACAAATGTTAAGCCGTTACGCGCCGCGCGCACCCGATGATCGTTGAACACGCTCACAAAGACCGCCCCCCCCCCCCCTGCTCACTCCCCCTCCTGTGTAGCCTTAACAAACTTTTGGGGCAAGTGCTGTTGTTAGTGAGCGCCTGTGAAGACCGGCACGGCACACAAACGGGGGGAGTGGGGGGGGGTGGTTAGCACCACCACCGCCCGCCTTTGTATTCCTAAGTGGCGATGTTTTACCCGCCACGCCAGGTGCCCATTTGAGGCCGAGCCGACCTCGAACAGAGACCCAGGACCGCTTCAGATAATCGTCGCTGATGTAGGTAGTAGCGCACTGAGATAACCGCCGCGCCACCGCTCCTCAGCGCGCGGGCAACACGGGCGCGCGCGCACGCGAGCGCACAGATGCCGCGCTCTCTAACCTGCGTTGCGATCGTCACTGGTCTGCACGTCTGGATGTGTTTGCCAATCATCGGGCAAGGGCGGCGTGTAACGACTTCAATTGCCATTTGAACGGATGGGAAGCGTGGTGGGTCGCGAGGACTTGAGTGCTGGGGGGCGGGGGGGGGCGAGGGGGGGGGCGTGGGGGGGGGGCGAGGGGCGGGGGGAAGCCCCTTCAATTCATTTCGCGCACGCGCGGACTTCCCTGCCATGCGTTTCCGCGTTGTACCGCGTGATGCTTTGTGACACGACGTCCGACGTTTCGCTACGCGTTCTGGAACGGGGTTTTGTTGCTGTTGTTGCAACGTTTCTGATGGCCCGCGATCGAATTCCTAAAGAAGAAGAAGTAGAAGCTGCCAGCGTGCGGAGCGAAACGTCGAACATCACGCCGAATACCACAGTGGAGATCTGCTGAACACAACATCGGGGACCGTATGCACGCAGTGCCCACAGCTGCACCACGGCGCTACGATAGTTGCTCTGCACACAGCTGGAGATTATTTTTTAAATATATTTAGACGTAGAAAATAACCCGTTACTCTTCGATAGAGGACGGCTGTCAATTGTATACTCTTCTCACGACCCTCCTGTACTCGGGATCACCAAAGGCCACCTGAAATAGTTTTTTCACGTCATAGTAAAATGCAAAAAATATGTATATAACATTATTGGAAGGCGAAATAATTCCATTGTTAAATCGGAGCGCGAATTTAAAAGTTGGAGTAATTTTAAATGAGCAGTGGTCAGTCTTCTGCATTCGTGACTCCCACCTCTTACGATGTCACTATCTAACAAACGTCGTCCGAACGTCTCCTTCCCCCATTTCCACTCAACTCGAAGCTTTATTTGTTGCACGGAGAATTCTCGTGTAGCCAGTTGCCATGGCCAGCAGCCACGAACAACAGAGTTACTGTTGGGGTGGGTGGGGGGGGGGGGAGCCCAGCCAGCAGCCAGCCAGGAAATTCGAGGCATGGATAATACAACATTTTAAACAGTCCAGCAATACCCCGCTTTACGTCGGGCATGCGTTCCCGACACGTGCGACGACGAGTGTCGAAACGACGTCAATCGATGCGGATTTACAGCGATGGGTAGCGAAGGCTGAGAGGCGACGGATAACGAGAAAGGACGAACGCCGACGCTGTCGGCGACGCGAGTGTGGGGTTTGGGGCGACGCAAATCGGGTTAGTGGCGTGAATCATAAAGTGACGACGTATTTGCGAAACGACGTAAAAAGGGGAAGACATAAATCGGAGAATTCGCTAGAGTGATATTTTTCCGAATCCCCACCTCCTCTCCCCCCCCCACGCCCCTCAATTATATTACGATTGTTGCTCTCGGAGTGAAGTGACGAGACGAAGGCTCCATCGCCGATCTCCCGTGTTGTTAGAGAACGTCCCGCGGAATGGGATATCACAGAGCCACCTCCGAGACCTCGTCTTCTTCGAGTGGTGCACAGAGATCAGGGGGGAGTAGACGGCCGAAATGTTCTTCGGAGGTCGCGTGGTGGGATAACCGTGAATCTTCGCTGCCAGAAGTAAAAGGATCGCACCAATAAAGATTCGTAATAAGAGGAAAGACGACCGAGAGAATATAACGAAACCCGGGTCGCCGCTTGCGAGTCGAACGTCAGAGGCCAAGGTCCAGCACCCATATACCCGTAGTCATATGAATCCCACTGTGTTGATTCGGTCGCGCTGCTGTAACAGAAGGGGGCCATTGCCCGAAACGTCGCCGATGACGTGTCTTCTTTGGTCTTTCTTTCTGGCAGCAGTGTTTTTGCCGAATGCGTTGAGCGTTTTTCGTTGTTTGTACACCGCTGCCAATGAAGCGGTTAACACACACACACACACAAAACGACAACATGTGTGTTATTCTAGCTCGCGTCTCTATTCGCGGCGTTCAATATATTTCTCTTTTTTTCTCTCTCTCTCTCTTGCTTCGCAAAAAAATAATAATTCCGCGACAAAGGCCTGGGGAGTCATCACAACCTTTACCAGGTCACCGAACAAATGGCAGGGCACAGCAGAGGCCGCTGTCATTACAGTCCGCTAACCTCCAACCCTCACCAGCCCTCCCCCCGCCCCCACCGCCTTTGTATCTTCTACAGTCGGTATTTATACAACGCACACGCATTGTGTGCGTGTATGTGTTGTCCCGTTACATATACCTACCTGTATACTGTATTTCCGTTGGAGGGGGATGTCGCGTGTGTGTGTGGGGGGGGGGGGTAGAAAGGTTCCAGCTTTCTCTAGCTGTGGCAAAGTCTCTGCTTGTCTAGAGATACAAGCGCTATTTGCCTCTCACAAAGTGGTACTCGATTTATCGACCCCCCCCCCCCCCCCACCCCCGCGCCTGATAGAGAGATGATGGGCTGAATTGTCCACCAGTCACTCAGGTCGGTCGTAGCTCCGATCACAACAGCAACCAGCACCCCGCCATTCGACCGCGAAGTGACGGTGCTTGTGCCAGGCTAGGTGCACCTCGAGGGCATGTGATGAAGTGTCGAAGGCTCGCCGCTGGCAGAAGGAGGACACACGGTGGCGGCTTTGCTGCCACCACAAACACGCGCCCACACACACACGCGCATATACACAGTATACACAATCACATTGCTTCAAGCATCCTCTCGGACTTTAGACCACGGCTGAGTTCCACTGCGTGGACTTCGCATTCACGGAGCTGCTCCTCCTCGGCTCGGAGACGCCGCCTCGGAGCCGCAAACTGTCGGAGGCTCAGGTTCGACTCTGGGTTCGGGTCGTCTGGCAGGTGGCGGCTGCTGTTGCGGCTGCTGCTGCTGCTGCTGTTGCTGCTGCTGCTGCCGCTCCTCCGCCTCCAGTTGCTCGCTGGTCGGAATCGAATTCTTGCGAGGACGACCCTTGGGCTTGGTGGGCGACTCCAGCCCTCCGCCCTGCAACACCTGCGACCACGGGCACACGGATACTGTTAGCGAGCACCTATTAAGGTGTGGGGGGGGGGGCAAAACGGAGCACGAGAGGTGGGGTGTGACCCGCGAGCTACGCCCGCCCGCCCGGCTGCATTTGTATCCCCCGAGTGAGCGTTATGATCGCTTACTCGTGTTCTTTGTGGTCAGCAGAGAGGTTGAGATGTAAGGCCGTGGTCGGGATAGATACAAACTCGGAGAAGCCGGGGCTTTAAGAAAGGTAAAGGATCCCCCATATAGCCTCAACAGACTACTGGGGCAAGTGCCTTTATGGAGGCCGGAACGGCACACGAGGGGGTGGGTGGCCAGCAACACGCCCCGCCGCCTTTGTTTCCCTCGTGGCGATGTTTGCACACCGCATCAGGATCTCACTTGAGGCTGAGTCGACCTAGGGGAGGCCCAGGAGTTGCAAACCCGCTGCGCTACCGCTCATCGCTGTCTTAATTAACAAAACACTTTGGGTTCATCCGCGTTCGTTTAAAAAAAAATCTTAGAGTTTTCAACATTAATGCACACGTTTAAAATTTCATCTCTCTCTTACATCTTTAAAGTCTGCCCGTGTCGAGCAAATACACAATGTTTAAATATTGTAATGTAAGTTGACGTGGGTTTTATATATAATATATGTATGTCTATTACACAGTATGTGGGTGGGCTTATTAATATATGTGTGTGTGTCTCTGTTCGCGTGTCTATAACTTACATAGCATTTAATATACGATACTTACATTTTCCAAAATAGCCCAACATTATTTAATAGATACGACACATGAAATGGAACACGCGGGGAACACAGACAGAACTGACGGGTGTCTTTGAAGATTTTTTTTCTTTAAAATACGTATTCATAGCGTAAAAAGTCACCTCCTTCCAAGACGTCTGGCCGGCGTGGAAGAGTAGGCCAAGCACCCTCTCTCGGGCTATGTGTAGTGTAGGCCCTCCCACCAGCAGTTGCGCGAGTAAAGCAATTGCAGGGCTGCGCCTTGAACTTTTATTTCATTTTCGGACGAACGGGGACCCCCTCTTCCTCCACCACAACCAGAAGTTTAACCGCAACGCTGTGCGAATGAGCGCTGTCAGCGAGCGCCTATTAAGGCCAGCAAGTGCGAAACCGTCAACGGTGGCTAACATTCACCAAGGGCATCTATCTGCCTCGTGGAGCCCACACTTCTACGGTTCGCCTGCTAGAACATTGACCGCCACGATTTCCCAAGGTCGTGGACTCGAGTAACGGGTCTGAGTTGACTCGACACCATCATCGCTACCACCACTATCGTTGCGACTATCATCATCGCCACCAAAAAAAGACAAAGATGGCCCGTGTAGCCTTAAGAGACTGTTGGGGCAAGTGCTGTTAGCGAGTAGCAACCTATGAAGGCCGGAACGACACACGTGGAGGTGGGTGGCCAACACCACGCCCGGCCACCTTTGTCTCCCGAGTGACGATGTGTACACACCGCACCAGGTACTCATTTAAGGCTGAGTCGAGCTAGAGGGAGGACCAGGAGCGGTTCAGATATTTGTCACTGATGATGGTCGTGAGCGGGAATCGAACTCGGGTCGCCGGCTTCGTTGCACAGTGCGCTAACCGCTCAAACACGCACACACGCGCGCGAGCACTCCACACGAGCTCCTTTGTCTCACTGGAGCAAACCTATCGACAAGCAAACTTGTTTTGTGCCGAGTCAACCTAGGGGAGGCTCGCTCCGTGTTCAGATACTAATGTGAGCACGTTCACAATCAGAACAGCTCCGATTTCAGTTCCTGTTTTTTTTGGTGGGTGGGGGAGGTGAGTCAGCCCATCATCCTACTCCACGGCCGATAAAAACGAGTACCACTTTGTGAGCAAGTCAACAGTTGGTTGTCCTCTAAGTGGCTCTGAACCTGGGGTGCGAGAGATGGCCAGATTTTTTTTTTAGAATGTAAACGATCGAAAACACAAACTAAGCACGGGCACGTAAGTGCAACTTACTTTGTTTCATCAAACCCCTATGCATTTATAAACATTGTACTTTTTTTTTACGATTGAGAGCCAAAGGCGGTGCAAGGCTGCGGTAAAAGTTTAAGAACCACTGTCCTATGCATACGAAGGCACTCTGCCGATCCGCCATAGGAACGTGGAATTTTCAACCCGCCGACATCAGGTGGCGTCGAAAAATTCCACACTCTCCCGTTGACTCTCTGTGTAACCCAGGCTTCCTCGCTAACTTTCAGCGGGGGGGGGGGAGGGGGGACGACGACGGGGGGCTACTTGTAATGAAGACCGCTGCTGTGTAGGGTAACACGCGCGAGAGTTTGCGTTACTCTCGCTGGGCGCGCGCGTGCCTTCAGCGCAGGGGAGGCATGAACGTAACTTGTCGAGATATTTAATGCACCCCCCCCTCCCTCCCACGCGCCGCCTTCATTCATCCTTAAATAAACAAAGGTGAGGGATGAATCATGGTAAGGTGGGGGGGCGAGCGAGCGAGCGAGCGTGGGGGTGGGTTGGCATTGCTTCAGTCGGCTTGGCCCAAGTAATTATCTCACTCTCTTCCCCGGCACACAAAGGCGCTCACTGTGTTGTGTTTAGAGAGCTCCTTCGTGTTGCGTTGTTGCGTGAGATGCCTCCCGAGACTCAGATGACGCTCCTGCGAAGAGGATGCGATGGAGCAGCGCCGCAACTGCGCTGATTGTGGATTGGAAACTCGTTCCTTTGGAACTGTTTTTTTTTGCGTCTCGTTCTTTGTCCTTCCCCAGCACCTCCGATGAAACACGGTTGGCCCCGTACGGTGCGAAAGAAATTCAGCATACACACGTGCGTATAACCAAATACGTAACGCCTGGAACCGATATGATGTATCTGTCCACGTAACTGAATAAAAGTCATATTTATATTTTTGGTACGCAACTCATTCGCCGAACGGCCTTCTGGGAGTGAATCGTATCAGCGGCATTGGTTCAGTACGAGCAAAACTCTGGACCGGTTTCGACTTTCATTGTGTCTCATCAGCGGAGTCAGCCTCGCTTGAAGCAATGCCGCGGCGAAGTGTCCAACGTTCAGAGGCAACGCCCCAGGTTGGTTCCAAATTAGTCCTCGTACTATGACAAAGATCCCCCCGTATAGCCTCAACAGACTGTTGGGGCAAGTGCTCTTAGCGACTATATCGCGCAGAGCACAGACGCGATCAGCAAGGTTCGCGACGGTGAATATTAAACACCAAATCAGTGTGAATGGTTACGCGTTCAATAACACAGTGAACAAATAAATATGACGTAAATAACGTGAATAGATGGTGTGTATAGTACTGCGCGCATTAACATTGAAAGTAAATTGACGTGCGGGTGGCTATGAGTAGGGTTTCCGTGTCGTTATACTTGCTCAAAATATTCTGAGAAAATTGTTTTTGTTCTCTCTGAAACGTGATATATTTGATGTAACGCTTCATCTCACGGCATGTGCACCACGTTTCCTATCGCCTGGCTGTGCTCGAGCCGAGTTGCGTGGGGCGAGTGGATCCCAGAGGGCATCTTGTGAGGTTAAAATCCAGGTTGCGGGGGATTTACTTAGCGCATCATCCCATCTGGGGTCGATACAATGAGTACCACTTTGTGGGGAAAATCAATAGTGGTTGTCGTTTGGATAGACTCGCCAACCCCCCCTCCCCTCACCGCCATAGGAATGTGGAATTTTCACCACTGCTCTGCACCGCTGTGAGCAGTAAATGAACACCAATGTTGCAATGCCCATTTAAGCACCAAATCGCGCATACTGTTTGATAATTGAGAGAATGCACAAATTATTGCACTCAAGAATAGGACCAAATATTTCCACATTCGTAATTTAATACGGTATTTTTTGTTCGGATAAATGTATATAGGATAGAGTCGAAGAGATTAAACCACACATATATAATAATTGTAGAAAATTATCCTACTTCCAAAATGCAAACACAAAGGTAATTTGTACTTTTTCTGCTGAACGAGCATAGAACATTCTAATTTGATGCAATTATCTAAGAATAAACTACCATTTGAAAACCATGAAGCTACACTTCAACTGCTACCAATCGCAGTCACACAATGCCATGCATTGCCATTCGTGTTTAGTTTCATTCATCACAGAAGCTTGCATTAATACATAACATATGTTTACCTACGACCAAATTACGAATACGTGCGACCAATTTAAATCGCATCTCGGAAGCTAAACAGAATTGGGCCTGGTTGGCACTTGAATGGGAGAAATCGGGGCTTGTCAGGAGTTTGTTGAGGGTGAGTGTGGCAAGAGAAGAGATTGGTTGATGTGGTAAAGAAGGCTGTGGATCTGAGTGGACGTGCCGATGACTGCTACCAGCGGTGTCAAGATCGTCCTCTTTGAAAGAAGCTCGTGAAGGATGCTGCTGGGCAGTTGGAGGCAGTCGCCCTCCAAGCAACAACGGAAGACAGCAATGCTCACAACAACGAGCAGATCACCGGGTGGATAAAATGCAAAAAGTTCGCACACGAGGGAGCACAGGTGGTCCATCTGCCAGTCATCTCAGTCAATCAACCTACTGCATCTCCCGCCTGCGGCGAGCCTTCGACACTTTCACGTGGCCTCAGAGTGCACCTAGCCCTGGGCACAAGCGTTGCGGTGACGTCAACCGCCACTTAGTGGCGAACGGCGATTGCTGTTGTGGTGTGGCCAGGCGATGGGAAGTTCTGAGCGTCAGCGCCCTCTCACCTCGCTCTATCTACCACATGCTCCACCATATTCCATCTCCCTCCCTCACCTCCCTCTATCTCCCACATGCTCCTCCATACTCTATCTCACCCCTTAATCCCCCTCCCTCCCTCCCCAATACCCGTACTGACCAGTGCGGAGAGGCTTTCATCCAGCAGTGGATCGAACAAAACAATTGAAAAGAACCAAGCTAGGAGAGGAAACTTACCATCTTCTTCCATTTCATGCGTCGATTCTGGTACCAAGTCTTCACCTGGAGCTGACTCAGCCCGAGGGACTCGGCAAGATCGATCCTACGGGGCGAGACGGGCGAAGTCGTTAACTCCCAGCAGAAACGAGACATCGGCTGGATTACGAATCGACCACCGATGTGTTGACGGCCGTTAAAATTCGCGCACAAAGGTTGGCTGGGCCCGAGTCGGACCTCGCGACCGCGACGTGAATTCGCAGCCTTTTCCGATTGTTCGTCACGCGCTCGCATGATCATCTTCGTCGTCATCGTCGCAGTCGCAAGCCATGGTCAATCCACTGCTGGATGATAGGGGATTGCCAAGCCGCCGCCAATGTAACAATGCCCCCTCGGGCGCAGCGGCGCCTCGACTCCTACTGCGCAGAGGACGCGGTATAAACAATAAATGATGACGATGCTGATGGCGTTGATAGTTAAACTGCATATATACTGTGTAAGAAAAATTCGTCCAGAAAATGTCACGATGGTAGTCACGTTACTGTTATTTTTTTGTATATTTCCAGGTAAGGCCCACTGAGCTCTGTAGCTCTTTCTCAGAAGCGGCCTCTCGCCACAAATGATAGCTCAACCACGTGGCTTATCATGTGGACATTTATAGCAGCCAAATACTCTTAACGCGTGACGTTGATTCTTAATGTGGAGGGGGAAAACCCGGACAAAAATCCACGCAAATGTACAGGCGTCGGGGTCGAATCCACGACCTCCTTCATACCAGACGAGGGAGCTAACACCTCGTCACCGCGTCTGTAAGTTAAATAAGTCAGGATTAGGATGTTTCACACGTTACAAGAGATGCATCGTTATCCGCGTGAGACCATTTGGTGCGCGTGCCGTTTAGCGAGTGGCGATATTATCAAGGGGATGGTCTGGCCATGAACCGCGCACGATCAACTGCCTTTGTCTCTCCTTTCCTGACGCTGACCCTCCACTTGTGGACTCCTGGGCGAGGCGGTCGGCGGGCTACCGAGGAGGAGGATGATGGACATCAAAGCACTGCTATGGTCTCTATGGAACATTGTTTTTTTTTTGCCAGTATCAAAATGATGAGAAATAAATATAGACTTTAGCCTTTCTGGCAATAAAAGAGGAGGTGTTTAAGATGTTCAAACACCAAATAGACAGCACCTATTGCAAGGCATCAAAAGTCTGCATCAACCACACAATGTGTTTTACTCCCAGAAAGGGTGAAGCCTATTATTATGATTATTTTCTCGTTATTTTGATACATGGCAAAAAAAGGTCACGAATATATAAATGCTCAATCCGAGCTATTCGTGATTTGATACTTACATTGCCTTTGTACTGTTCACCTTTTCGCATTCTCTGATCTAACACTGGTGCAGAAACTAGGCCAGGGAGAAGGCTGTCTCGTGTGTAGGCCAATCGGGTTCAAATGCATTGCATATTGTAAGAGCGTGTTTGTTTTGCACGTTTTGCCACAGCTGTGTGTCGGTGACTGCAGACTTGATGGCTTGCAAAAGGTTTCTATTTGGTGTCTGAACACCTTATTGCCACAAAGGGTAAAACCTATTTCTTTTTTTTTCATCACTGCAAAATCGAAGTTTGTCTTAACAGATTCTCGCAATCTTACGCAGGTCAGAGTCACGGTGGTCGTGGTGGTGATGAACTGAATTAGATTACGAGACACTCACTCGGATGGCGGTGGTAGCTATGCTAACTAGATGATGACAATGATTATAACGAATTGCATGATAAGACACGCATTTAGATTATGATGGTGGTGATATTCATGATGGTGATGTTCATGATGGTGATGTTCATGATGATGATGGTGGTGGTGATGTTCATGATGATGATGGTGGGAGTGGTAATGTTCATGATGATGATGATGGTAGTGGTGATGTTCATGATGATTATGGTGGTAGTGATGATGTTCATGATGATGATGATGGTGGTGGTAGTGGTGATGTTCATGATTATGATGATGGTAGTGGTGGTGTTCATGATGATTATGGTGGTAGTGGTGATGCTCATGATGATGATGATGGTAGTGATGTTCATGATGATGGTGGTGGTAGTGGTGATGCTCATGATGATGATGGTAGTGGTGATGTTTGTGAAGATGATGGTGGTCGTGGTGATGGTTCACGATAGTGATGATGATGATGATGGTGATTTCGCGCTCATTAACTTTGTAAAAGCATTGAAGCCATTAACATTTCCCCATCTGCAGTGGGGCAGAGACAGAAGGCAGACGAACCATCTGCCCGACATCAGGCCCCATGGACTACTGTATAGTTGTTTTCAATCACCACACTTTAAATAACAAACGCCACTCACGGTTTTCCAGACTCAGCTTTTGTGTGCAGGTGGATCCACTAAATAGCTAACATCTCCCGACGGCGACACCACGGTGGCGAGATGTTAACTACCTCGCCTGATATACAGGAGCATGTGGGTTCGATCCCGATACTGGACGCCTGCTGTATATTTGGAGTTTGCGTGTTCTCTCCGTGGTCGCGTGGATTTTTCTCCGGGTTCTCCGTTTTGTCTCTCTCCACATTTAAACACGCACCTTTAGAGCATTTGGCTGCGATAAATTTCCACGTGACAGACCACTTCGTTGAGCTATCATTTGTGGCCGTGTCGCTTCTGAAAAAAGAGCTATACAGCTCAGTGGGCCTGACCTGGTAAAATTAAAAAGATATAGTTTAGCTTTAGTTCAGTTGAAACACGCAGGCAACGTGGTCGTGGTTGTGATGATGATGATGATGATGATTTTTGCAATGTCTATTTGACGATGATGACGATGATGGGACCCAAGCACCTGTGCTGGGCTCTCACCTGTCCAGTTATCATAGAACGCTGCATTAACCTTAACTGTTGTAACATTGTCCGACGGCTGGGGACAGACATCCCAATAGGTGGCCATCTGCATCACGAGCGGTTGTTTACTGACTAGGCTCTGATGTGGGCATCAGGACAATGGATTATTTAAACTATATCTGTGCGGAGATGTGTATACTGTAGTCCTATCTTGCCATTCATGGCGGAGATTTCTCCAGATTGTCTCCTATACGACGGACTCACATCTCCTTATATATTAGTACAATGTTTTCATATCATATATAAAATATATTTTATGATTAGGATGATGTTGGCAATGATGATGATATTGCCGATGATTAGGAGCAGAATGTTGACGATGATGATGTTTGCAATGTCTATTATATATAACATATGATATATTTTAGAAAATATTTTATATATGAACCTTATGGCGGTACCCCGGGGTACCATAGTACCCCAGCTCTCGCATCATGTCCGTGATGCAGTCACTTTTAGTCTGTTGATGGTCGGCGATGCGACAATCGACTCATCTCGACGAGCTGTACTCACGATGCACCACCACGGTGCGTACCGCGAGCGTTCAGGGTTTCGGCGCAATCATCGTCCTCACTGCGTTTCGACATCGCGGAGTGTGGCACCAATTTCGGATTGATTGGTTACCATAGTCGCGGAGTGAAGTAACACCCCTGGAGAAAATAGTGTCCCAGAAATAAAATATTTAATTGCCTCGGCCCATTTTGTATGATTTGGTACCCCGGGGTACCGACATAAGGAGCATCTAATATTTAGTTTTAATGGCTAAGCATCGCAATACAGGACCCTCCTGAAAAATACGAGTCCTGAAACTCATTGAGGCTTTCCGTACTGAATATTTTTTTTTACAGCCTGCTTATCAATCAACACCCTAACACACAGCATGAGATAAAGATGTACTCATGTGGGGGGGGAGGCGCACGGAGACTAGCCCTCTTGTCTATTCAAAACCAAAGTGATTTCTTGTGGAGGCGTTCGTATCTTTACATACATGGGCCAGTGGCAGAAATTCCACGTTCCTATGACGGGGGCGAGCACATCCCATAAGAGCAACCACTGTTGACATCCCCCACGAAATGATGTCCATTTCATCGACCCCCCGGACACGAGGAAGGCGACGGGGTCAAGCACCAAAACCAGAATCTGATTAATCGCGACGTTGGAATCGCGAGCCGCTCGCTTATTCACTCGCTCCTCACCGCCAGCTGGCCGGTGAGCAGCGAGCAGTGGAGGTTGAGAACGTGTGACCCAACCACACCCACCTCTCACCTCCCACCACCCATCACCCACCGCTCACCACTCACCACCCACCACCCACCACCAATGATCCCACCACCAATGATCCCACCACCAATGATCCCACTACCAATGATCCCACCACCAATGATCCCACCACAAATGATCCCACCGCCCATCATCCCACCGCCCATCATCCCACCACCAATCATCCCACCACCAATCATCCCACCACCAATCATCCCACAACCAATCATCCCACCACCAATCATCCCACAACCCATCATCCCACCACCAATCATCCCACCACCAAACATCCCACCACCCATCATCCCACCACCAATCATCCCACCACCAATCATCCCACCACCAAACATCCCACCACCCATTATCCCACCACCAATCATCCCACCACCAATCATCCCACCACCAATCATCCCACCACCAATCATCCCACCACCCATCATCCCACCACCCATCATCCCACCACCAATCATCCCACCACCAATCATCCCACCACCAATCATCCCACCACCAATCATCCCACCACCAATCATCCCACCATCAATCATCCCACCACCAATCATCCCACCACCAATCATCCCACCACCCATCATCCCACCACCAACCATCCCACCACCAATCATCCCAAAACCCATCATCCCACCACCCATCATCCCACCACCCATCATCCCACCACCCATCATCCCACCACCAATCATCCCACCACCCATCATCCCACCACCCATCATCCCACCACCAATCATCCCACCACCAATCATCCCACCACCCATCATCCCACCACCTACCTGTCGGGTGTGGACAGGTACTTCTGCTTCTCGAACTTCTTCTCGAGGCCGAGCAGCTGCAGCTCGGTGAAGACGGTGCGACTCCGCCTGCACTTCTTCCCTTTCCTGCCGCACTCTTCGGCCTCCGCCGCGGCCGCCGCCGCCGCTGCCGCCGCCGCGGCCCCGAGCTTTCCGCGGAGGTGCAGGGCGATGGACAGCGAGTGCACCGAGCCCCCCACGCCAGGACGGCCGGGCCCCCCACCCCCTGTGTGGTCCCCTCCGCACATCATTCCCCCCGAGGCACCGCTGCCGCCACCGTTGCCGCCACCCATCGGGCCACCGCCGCTGCCACCGCCTCCTCCTCCCAAAAACGTGGCCCCCGCTTGCACGGCGTGGTGGTGGAGGGCGGCTCCTCCGCCCGTGAACTTCAGGAGAGCCGCGTGGTCTGAGCCGGCATGGAGAGAAAGAGCAGGAGGAGGATGATGATGATGAGGAGGATGGAGGGCTTTAGGAGGATGGTTACCCGCAGTGGGGTTTTTTTCCCACCGCTTTTAGGGGGCGGGGGCAAAGCCGGGGCAGGCTGCGGCATGGAAACCGTGCAGGTACAATTTTGGATGTGCTCATGTAGACGTCATCATCACGTTGCTGCGGCAGAACGCGCGAGCGCACAACATGAAACGAACGAATGCCGTCGTAACATCGCGATGACGAGAAGCGTGGACGCGTGATCGATCTGTCGATGAATTGTGGCATGGTTGAGGGCGCTGATTGGGGGTGGAGGGGGGCATACCAGGAAGGTTGAGAGTCTAACGTGTATTGCAAAACGGCGATTCGATGAATCGATTAAAACAATCGATGATTGCGCTCAAACCGCGCGGGTCGGATGCGTGCCTGCTTCGAGAATGATTGCGTGTGATGTATGCTAATTTTACGCAAATCGTATGCAAATGAGCTCGAGTGTCGGTGCTAAGTGGATTGTTAGTTGCATCGCAGGACCTTGAGAGATGGTGTCGGTTTGGGGGAAGGGCCTTCATCCAGCAGTGGATTGATCATGGCTGACGATGACGCTGGTTTTCGAGTAATGTATATTGGCGACACACATATATATAACGTTATGCATTGGAAAATATTCCTTAACAATCAAAAGTATTTCGTACACATCAACATCGGTCGCGTGGCCTTGTGGAAGTGCATCATTTTCGGCAAGCAATTGATTCAAGACAAACAAACAGTCTGGACCCGTTTCGACAAAAGTGTCTCTCATCAGCAACAATCAGCCAGCTGGCAACACACACACACACACCCACACAGCTGTTTTTTTCAAGATTCGATTGAATCAATATTTTATACGAAACAATGAATTGATTTGTAAAATGGACGATTTGAACGAAAACCAAACCGAGTTCCCTATTACCGCGCACCGAGCGCTACGCTCGATTGAGATAAGCCACGTGTGATGGAACACGTGCGTCATGACGTATGTGTAAACCTACGTCATCATCATCATCATCATCGTCGTCGTCACAATCATCAGCTGTCTATTGCGCGGTTGTACGGTTTTTGCCAAGCCGCCGCCGTCTCTCGGGTTGTAGCGATGCAACAATCCGCCTCGCTCCTCCTGCACACGGTTGATTGAGTCCCTTCCCTTTCGTAATAAGTCTCGAACAAGTAGCCTCACGTGCTTTGCTGAAAGAGACTGTTTATTAACATATGTATATCGTGAATCAAGCGCAGTGGTTTATTTGACCAGGTAAGGCCCACTGAGCTATATAGCTTTTTGTAAGAAGCGACCTGGACACAAATGACAGCTCAACGAAGTGGCTTATCACGTGGTAATTTTTTAGCAGCAAAAAAAATAATCTAAACGGATGTTGATTCTAAATGTGGAGGGTAAAACCGGAGGACCCGGAGAAAAATCCACACGACCACGGGGAGAGAGACACGCACACTCCAAATATACAGCAGGCGTCAGGATCGGGATGGAACCCACGACCTTCTGTATACCATGCGAGGTAGTTAACATCTCACCACCGTGGTGACCACTGTGCTATGAACCCACCTGCCCCAGTTCCGATCCCTGGGCACGGCCAACGTCAGTGGCGAGTGATATTTGTGAAGCCATTGACCAGAGTTGTGGAGTATGGCCCAACAGGATGACATCACTGAAGCCGATGCAAGATGAACGTTCGTATGGTAATGTGTTTTGCACAATTGACAAACGTCAGGAATGATTATTTTTCTATCCGTCACATGTGCCAACCTACAGTGCATGCCTACATACGTACATACGCTTACATATATATGTGAATAGCACTACACATATACAAAGACAACGATCCCCTGTATAGCCTGTAACAGACTGTTGGGGCAAGTGCTGTTAGCGAGCACCTATGAAGGCCGGCACGGCACACGAGGAGGTGGGTGGCCAACACCTCGCCCGGCCACCTTTGTCTCCCTAGTGGCGATGTTCACACAATGCTCCAGGTACTCATTTGAGGGTAAGTCGACCCAGATATTCGTCACCGGTGTTGACCATGATCGGGAATCGAACTTGGTATGCGGGGTTTGTATCGCAGCGTGCTAACCGCTGCTCCACGACTCCCCACACACACACATATATACATACAAACGTATATCCACATATACATATCAACCTGCACTTATTAAGACATACACTTGCGCATAGAAACATATACAATAATACATAACCAAATTAGCATACCCACACTCATGACGTATCTAGGTACACACAACCACTAAACAGATGCATACACACATCGCTGTGATCCTGCGTTGACAGTAATAATAGCATGACGCATTCGCCAACACGACTGCCACAATGAAGACTAAATATAGACTAACCGACGTTTCGGGCAATGGCCCTTTTTCATAGCATCTCTCTGATATGAGGCAGTACCGTTGCACGAAACGTCGCCTATATATGTTTATTACTGATATTATTAAATTACACAGGTATACATACACCCACAATCACACAGGTATACATACACAATCACACAGGTATACATATACACAATCTCACAGGTATACATACACACACAATCACACAGGTATACATACACACAATCACACAGATATACATACACACAATCACACAGGTATACATACATACACAATCACACAGGTGTACATACACACACAATCACACAGGTATACATACACACAATCACACAGGTATACATACACACAATCACACAGGTATACGTACATACACAATCACACAGGTATACATACATACACAATCACACAGGTATACATACATACACAATCACACAGGTATACATACACACAATCACACAGGTATACATACATACACAATCACACAGGTATACATACACACACAATCACACAGGTATACATACACAATCACACAGGTATACATACACACACAATCACACAGGTATACACACACAATCACACAGGTATACATACACAATCAGACAGGTATACATACACCCACAATCACACAGGTATACATACACACACAATCACACAGGTATACATACATACACAATCACACAGGTATACATACATACACAATCACACAGGTATACATACACACAATCACACAGGTATACATACACAATCACACAGGTATACATACACACAATCACACAGGTATACACACACAATCACACAGGTATACATACACAATCACACAGGTATACATACACACACAATCACACAGGTATACATACACAATCACACAGGTATACACACATACACAATCACACAGGTATACACACATGCACAATCACACAGGTATACATACACCCACAATCACACAGGTATACATATACACAATCTCACAGGTATACATACACACACAATCACACAGGTATACATACACAATCACACAGGTATACACACATACACAATCACACAGGTATACACACATGCACAATCACACAGGTATACATACACCCACAATCACACAGGTATACATATACACAATCTCACAGGTATACACACATACACAATCACACAGGTATACATACACACAATCACACAGGTATACATACACAATCACATAGGTATACATACACACACAATCACACAGGTATACACACACAATCACACAGGTATACATACATACACAATCACACAGGCATACATACACACACAATCACATTGGTATACATACATGCACAATTACAGAGGTATAAATGGCGATGTTTACACATCGTACCAGGTACTTATTTAAGGCTGAGTCGACCGAGGAGAGGCCCAGGACCGGTTCAGATCGTGGCCACCAGTTCAGTTGGCCGTGATCAACAATCACATTCCTTCCCCCCACCTCCGATTGGCACGCTCGGTTGCGTACGGCGCGAAAGAATTTCAACATACACACACATTCACACACACACACAACTGCGTACACAATAGTACACAATTACACTAATAAGGTGCGATTCGCTTGTTTTCCCAGCCAAAAGCCGCAAACACAAACACGTATACACCACAATGCCCATTGGCACATACACGTCCACGAATAAAGAATTCTGCATCTGATTAGCCGACGAACTATATTGAGCGGTGGCGCAGTGGTTGGCGCACTGCATGCGCTCATTACACCATATACAAGCTTGCCTCGCTTTACGCGGTGGTAGTAGTAGATGCGTTCGCAAAAAAAGGGCGCACAAAGCGAAACCGCACGGTGAGACAGCTGCCAGCCGAGTAGCGCAAACAGTACACACACAGTACACACACAGTACACAAGCAATGTTGTCTCACGTTTGACCGCATGTCCCGCGTATGAGTGAATTCAAACCGCACACAGCGAATTTAGTGTCAAAATAGGTGACCCGCATATCTAGAGCCAAATCGCACAAACCGAACCCAGGAACAGAAACTCTGAAACCTGAGTATGCTGGGTCCCTCCTAAATACGACACTTTAACAAAAATCACACTGGTCCTTATAAACAGATACATATGTTAAACATTTAAAACATACCTGTGCAATGACAGGAGCGGATTACGCGTGGTATTGCAGCTGTATACGTGTAGACATACGTATATAATATTCTATACATGTTTGATCATATGTGACACATACATACATAGATATAATATAATACATAACACGCATTTTATTGAATGTAATAAGCCTAGCCATGTCTCGTATCATCGTCGTTGTATGTCTATGCATTGCATGCATATGTAATACATGCATACACACAACAGCAATTACACTAGCAATACCTGAGTGTTACCACAGTTGTACGTACGTCAGTGCCGGATTAAGCTAGTGCGGGGCCTGTAGCATGATGTTATAAAGGGGCCCTAAATAAAAAAAAATAAGAATAAAACTCACATTTTTCAATTGCATAGTAAAGTAATTGTATTTTTTCATTTGCTATATACAGCCAGATAATACGACAAATCGCAAACCTTAAACACCCAATTGTTCATAAAAGTTGAAGGCGGTATAGTACTATAGTAATAGAGCAAGTGCAGAATCACTGAACCAGAATTTATAGCTTGAAAGCATTTAGCGCGGGACCCTTTAAAGTGCGGGGCCCGTAGCTACATATGTTACTTGTGCTACTAGGTCAATCCCGCTCTGACGTACGTGTCGGTATGTGTGCATTACGTAAGTAGCACACAGTACATGCGTCTGTAATAACACAAATTCACTATTGCGATTACAATACAACACACAGCAGTATGTATCACGTGTTATTTTATCAGTATGTAATGCAAACCTGTCAACCCCCATACGGTTTACCCCGTATTCTTGTACAGGGAAATTTAGTTTTCAGGTCCATACGGCCAACAGCCGTTTCAATGCGGGAAACACCAATTTTGTGTTGTCTGTGTGTTTGTGTTTCTCCCTTGTGATGGGACTCTGTAGGATGAACGTTGAGATTTATAAGGGCACGGGATGACCAATAAGGTCTGAATTGGTCTGTAAAAAGGTAGGCACTCATAAGGCGTTGACAGGTATGGCAGTACATACATACACCTGGATTACCTGTAATACGCCAGTGTTATTTCGATGGGCTTGTGCGTATGTGTGACTCCCCTAGGTCCACTCAGCCGCAAATTAGTACCTGTTGCGATGCGTAAACAATGCCCACTGTGCAGACACACGCGGCCGGGCGTGGTGCTGTCCGCATCATCGCCTCGCGTGGCGCGTCGACCTTTACAAGGTGCTGCTCGCTAACAGCACCTGCCCCAAACGGTCTGTCGAGGCTACCCGGGGGGCCTTTGTATTTTGTTACGCTACGCGAGCGGGGGCAGGGGAATGCATCGCAACGCGCGGGCAATTCCCCGAGCGAGTTCCCCATTTGAGTGAATCTTGAAATCCAATTAACCAACGAACGCGTCGCTTCCTCCAGGTGCTCGTTAAGGGGAATTGAGGAGGGGGTTGGAGGGGGGGGGGGAGGAGGGAGAGGTGGGGGGGGCTCCCCCTTCACCTATCCCCCCCCCTTCACCTATCCACCACACCCCCCCCCACCGGGGCTCACGCGCGCGCACGCATCGGGGGCCCGGTCGCGCCCGGTGATCGATCGTCGCTCATCCATTACCGTTAGCCACCTTCGCCCGATTTGTACAAGAAAATGATCACCGTTGCTTTCGTGCCTTCAGGAGAGTCACAATGGACTATCCATCGTCATCGGGAATAAGCAACATTTAATCATCATCAGTGAATTCGTCGTCTTCATCATCATCATCATAGTAATACTAAGGACATCAACATCGTCGTCATTAGCCGTGTTCAATCCGCTGCTGGATGAAGGCCTTCCAAAACAGCGTGAGAATCGTCATCGCTATCGTGGTCTCATCATCACTTGAGTCAATTCGCCAATATCGATACTTAAGCAGAATCGACAACAAGCATCGTACGCAACAATTTGCTTACTCCGACAATTGACTACTACAATGAGCCAACAATGTCTGTGCGTCCCGCGCGTGACGTCACTCCACGTCGGCCAGCCCCCCTCATTAATAGTCATGAACAGGTGACGTCCTCCACATGGACCCCCCCCCCCCCACTAATAATCATGAGCGGGTGACGTCACTCTACATGTAACAACCCCCCTAATTAATAATCATGAGCAGGTGACGTCACTCCACATCGAACAGCCCCCCACATTAATAATCATGAGCAGGTGACGTCACCACATCGAACAGCCCCCCACATTAATAATCATTAAGAGGTGACGTCTTCCAAAAGGACACTCTCCCCACCATTAATAATAATTAGCGGCTGACGTCACTCCACATGGGGGGCGAGGCGCCTCCTCCCCCCTCCTCGGCGTCAACTCACAACCCTCACTACACAGGCAGAACTCTCACGTCACGTGATCCCCGTAACGCTGTTGAGACATCGAAGTAAAAAAGGACGTCGTGATGAGCAAGGGATTATAACCTTAAAATGAAATGGGTCTGTGTCACCGCGGCCTTTACAAATTGCACACGAATAAATACAATGAATATCACGTCGCGGTCTGCTTTTCCCTTGCAAGTTTCAGATCTATTGAAATACACCCGTCGGATTGCTTAGGACCGGTTCTTCTACCGTCAATCGCCACCGATGTTTGGCCGTGGCCAGGGAGCGAAGCGAGTTGGCCGGGGTGAATATCTCAGTGCGCCAACGGCCGTGCCACGGCTCCACGACATACATGTTGTACTCTCTATATAGTTTACACGAAGTTTTAAAACAGTGATCAACTATGTTCATTTTTATATGATTCACGGTTGAGATCGCGTGAACAAAATGCAAACTCAGGACGTCTGTCCGGTAGGTGACAACTTTATTTATTTGGCCGTGCTGGGTGGAACCGGGGTACACGACACACATTGACATTTTTTTTATTGACGCGGCGATCTAACCCCCCAAAAGTAAAATCAATTATTAATCATAACATTGGCCGCGAAAGCTGACAACGTGTTAAATCTACGTTCGTTTTAGACCATAAAAGTTTTATGAACAGCCAAAAAATGTATTTTTTTTAACTGCAAGACGTTTTACCTCCAGCGACCAACTACAATGATATTATTGCATGACGCAAATATTAGTAGCAATAAATACACACACACTGTCATATATATATAGACGTCCAGTGACGGATGATCCTAGTAGCACACGTGCTATGGGCCCCGCGCTAAATGTTTTCAAGCTATAAATGCCGATTTAAATCTTTCGTGACTGCAGTAATTCATATTCTTAGCTCTTTCGGTAAAGTCACGTTGAAGGGAAACAATAAAATTATAAAATATATATTGTTTTATATATATATTTTTTATGTTATTGTTTCCCTTCAACGTGACTTTACCGAAAGGGCTAAGAATACTATAAATTCCGGTTCAGTGATTCTGCACTTGCTTTATCACTATAGCACTATACCGCCTTCAACTTTTATGAACGACTGGGTGTTTAAGGTTAGCGATGTGTCGTGTTATCTGGCCGTATAGCAAATGAAAAAATACATTTACTTTACTATGTAAGTTAAAATGTGTGTTAATATTTACGTGTTTTTTTTTACATTTAGGGCCCCTTTATTACATATGCTACAGGCTCCGCACTAGCTTCACCCGGCACTGCAGACGTCATGTATGTTCTGATTAAATTTAAAACTGATTCACATTGCGATGGATGATCTCCCGTGCGTAATTGCACCCAATGTTTTGGCCGCAGCCACGTGGCTCCCACCTGAAACGATCGGTACAAAGTTTACATCTCGAACATATTTAGGGGGGACGAATGTGCAACGCGACTGCACACAACGTGCACACCGACGCGAACATGCACTAACATTCATCGGGGTATTTCATTCGACGAATTGCCACTAAATTCTGGGTGTCGCGAAACCAAATCGAGCCCGCGGTGGCTCGATCGTCGGATCGTCTCTCCGAGCGTCTCGCCGGTGTCGGCAGTTTTGGTCGCTGAGCGAGCCTGAACATGTATTTTGCACAACATACACTGTAATCATCATCAGCAGCAGCAGCAGCCATGATCAATCCACAGCTGGATGAAGGCCTCCCCTCATCGTCGCCATCTCAACACGGCCCTGCCGTGCAACGTTCCACACAGAGTGAACTTCTTCCGCACGCCAAGCCGATCTTAGCGCTCCAGCGCGTGCACTACTTTGACTGCCGTTCCGTCGTCAGCCTCTCCACCACCGACCTGGTGACCAGGTTGAAAAAAAAAGAGAGAGAGCTTTGTAGCCCATCGGATTCCTCCAGTCTACACGCATCTTCGGATTCTCATTGCGATCATCCCTTCTTCGCCACGCACGACGTCTTTCTGTCCAAAGCCCACTTGTCCTTGGGCTTTTCCTGAACAGTCGGGTCACGCAGATTGTCTGCCCGTACTCCGACACGCTTTGCCAGTGCGGCTTCGTTGCTGAAGAGGGACAGCTCCTTGGACCTTTTAAGATATCGCTCGCCACCGACGCAAACGGCGAATGGGAATGGGACTCAAAGATCGACCGTTTCATTCGGAAGCCTCACAGGAGCTTTGCACTTTATAAATCGCCTAGATTGAAACACTTATTTCTTGACAACGGATGTTTTGTGTTTTAGTTTGTTGCCCTTCCCCCGCGCCCCCGATTAGCACGGTCGGCTACGTACGGTGCGAAAGAAGTTCAACGTGCATACATGGCGCGGCGCGCTAACCATTGGCGCCACCACTCCCAGCATCTGACCTTAATAATTGACGTTAATTCGACTCTTTGACGCGTCGATCGCACGGCTACCTTCCATTATCGACAATAATAAGACGTATTTATCGATGTAAAAAAATTCATCGTCTGGAATTACCCCGCCAGCTTAGCTGACCGAGTTGATGACGTCACAGTCGCTCACACGATGCTTGAAAGCACGTGCCGTCTGAATTATTTTCCGAAACCGTGGCGCTCTAAAAGTCAACGCTAAGTTTGGCGAACGCCCTCTCCGATGTGTTTTTCCTTGACACGCGTGGGGACGGCGATGCCGCGTCCGTAACATTTAGGGGGGGAATTGGGTGGAGCGGTAACGCAGCTGTTAGCCACTCGCAACCGTGGCCTATGAACACCAGGGACCTGAGCTCGGATTCCCAGCCACGGGTTACATCGGTGGTGATTCAAATGCTCGGCCTCCCTCCCCCCTGTCACCAACCAGCCTCACTGACCGGCGTGGTGAAGTATGGTCAAATAACCAACCCCCCCCCCCCTTCCACCCCACCGCCATGATCGACACGGCATGGAGGAGGCCTTCATTCATCCAGCAGTGGATTGATTGGAAAGACAGCCGTGCAATATGTATTTTTTTTTTACTCTTGCGATATTTCCGGAGAACAGTCGCCCCGAAACGTCGAGAGTTAGTAGTTGTTACATGAGCAAACATGTAGAATATTAAATACACATTACACATGAAATATGCATATATATCCATACGTCACTAAGAAATACGCATCACGTAGATAATGCATATGTAATGCAAATATGCATTTACTTTATTCCCTTCGCTTTATGCGGTAGATGCGTTCCAAAAAAACAGGGGCGCACAAAGCGAATATGAGTTAATTTCAAACCGCATACAGCGAATTTAGAAATCGCACAAAGCGAACCCGCATAGAGCGACAGCAACCTGTAGACATCACGTACATAATAATGCCCATCAGCCTGTGCACCTTGCCGGACAGTGTTTTTTTTTCCAGCAAGCTTCGTGTTTTTAATTCGGGAAAAACAAACTCTGCATTGGCGTGGCTGAAGCGTCGACTTTTGCGAGTCTCATCAGCACCGTCGGGCGATCCCCGACCTAAACAAGCGATTGCTACGTTGGTCAAAAAAAAAGTTCTATCCCATCTTCAGCGCAGCAAAACAAAAAAGAAACATGCGGCAAAATCTAATAAGAATAATAATAATTTAACATTTGGTAAGGTGGATTTCATCCGTAAATCCCAATGCGCCAATCTATGCGGCGGGTTTATTTTTAAATGTATTCCACGGGCCCCTGGGCGGATGGTGCCAGCATCTCTGGCTGTCATCGCGCCGCTGCCTATTGTGTGCCCCCTTAATGACTTCGTGGATAGATTCGCGCACTGTGAACGGCACAAAAAAAACGCCACCCGCTAATTTAATTGGCCGCCAAAGTCGCGCCGCGCGTTTCATCGCGTGCGTGATAGGAGACGGAACACCCCACCGCGTGTCATTCTAATGAGGCTCAGCAGCCTTTAGAGATCCACTGCTGGATGAAGGTCCGCCCCCCCCCCCACCCATGCCCTGTCGTTGATGCAGAGGGGGGCGGGCAGGGGGGGGGGGATTGTGGCCGTGCCAGCCTTCTACATTAGGTGCTCGCGAACAGCTACTTGCCCCAACCGTCTGATGAAGGCCACAAGGTGGGGGGAGGTGGGCCTTCGTCTTTATTTGCCCGTCCTTAACCTTGCACGTTGATGAGATGTGCGGGAGCCAATTTGCCGGCGGGTCAAATATCGCTCGCGACTGATGTTAGCCGTGGCGTGGAATCGAGCTCGGGTTCAGAGTGCAGTGCGCTAACCACCGTGACACCGCTCCACCACCTCCAAAACAGAGACGAAGATTCCCCCGTATAGCCTTTAACAGACTGTAGGGGCAAGTGCTGTCAGTGAACACCTATGAAAGCCGGCACGGCACACGAAGGGGTGGGTGGCCAGTACCACGCCCGGCAGCCTTTGTCTCCCCAGTGGCTGGGTTTACACATTTACACCGGGTACTCATTTGAGGCTGAGACGACCTAGGGGAGGCCCAGTACCACCCACTCCCATACACACACACACGTTATTAATCTAGGTATTATAGGACTACTGGATTATACTAGTAGTATACATACCATTGAAATACAGTATATTGGCACAATGTGTGTTATTTGCTATAACTGCCAATCTTGTTAATAAAGGCCATATTTTACCAAACTTGGAATTCAGTAATAAGTTATATTATACTACGTTGGTAGCATACGCATTATTTTGTATACGATAGCACGTTGAGCACTATTTCAATCATATGGTAATGGTGTTATTATATTGGACCGGTATATGCACGACTGCAATGTGCTGGTAATGTTGAGTAGTTCGTACCGCGTGTTTCATACGGGCACCGCGTTAGCCATATCGTGAACCTTACGCACAGCACGATTTGAAATTAAACAAAAAAACTATGTTTTGTTATACCAGCTAAGGCCCTCTGTGCTACGTCGCTCTTTTTTTAGAAACGACGTGGCCACAAATGATAGCCCAACGAAGTGGCTTACCACGTGGGAATGTATAGCGGACAAATACTCTAAACGCACGCTGATTTTAAATGTGGAATGAAACCCCGGAGCGGAACCTGGAGAAAAAATTCACGAGACCACGGTGAGAGAGACACGCAAACTCCAAATATACAGTAGGCGTCAGGGTCGGGATCGAACCCACGACCTCCTGTATACCAAGCGAGGTAGTTAACATCTCCTAGCCACCGTGATCATGATGAGAGAGAGACACGCAAACTCCAGACATAGAGCAGCAGGCGTCAGAGCCGGCATCGAACCCACGCTGTTTTGTATACCGAGCGAAGTCGTTAACATCTCGCCACCGCGGCTCCCCTATCAATTGTGGACGTTCACATGGGAACACGAGCACATATTGTACGCGTGTGTGTACACATTGGTAGTGTGTACGCATTGGTTGTGTATACGCATTGGTGGCGTGTACGCATAGGCGGTGTGTACGCATTGGCGGTGAACGCTTAGGTGGTGTCTACGCATAGGTGGTGTGTACGCATAGGTGGTGTGTACGCATAGGTGGTGTGTATGTATAGGCGGTGTGTACGCATAGGTGGTGTGTACGCATAGGTGGTGTGTACGCATAGGTGGTGTGTACGCATAGGTGGTGTGTACGCATAGGTGGCGTGTACGCATTGGTGGCGTGTACGCATAGGTGGTGTGTATGTATAGGTGGTGTGTATGTATAGGTGGTGTGTATGTATAGGTGGTGTGTATTTATAGGTGGTGTGTATGTATAGGTGGTGTGTATGTATAGGCGGTGTGTACGCATTGGTGGTGTGTATGTATAGGTGGTGTGTATGTATAGGTGGTGTGTATGCATAGGTGGTGTGTATGTATAAGTGGTGTGTATGTATAGGTGGTGTGTATGCATAGGTGATGTGTATGTATAGGTGGTGTGTATGTATAGGTAGTGTGTATGTATAGGCGGTGTGTACGCATTGGTGGTGTGTATGTATAGGTGGTGTGTATGTATAGGTGGTGTGTATGTATAGGTGGTGTGTATGTATAGGTGGTGTGTATGTATAGGTGGTGTGTATGTATAGGTGGTGTGTATGTATAAGTGGTGTGTATGTATAGGCGGTGTGTACGCATAGGTGGTGTGTATGTATAGGTGGTGTGTATGTATAGGTGGTGTGTATGTATAGGTGGTGTGTATGTATAGGCGGTGTGTATGTATAGGTGGTGTGTATGTATAGGTGGTGTATATGTATAGGCGGTGTGTATGTATAGGCGGTGTGTATGTATAGGCGGTGTGTATGTATAGGTGGTGTGTATGTATAGGTGATGTGTATGTATAGGTGGTGTGTATGTATAGGTGGTGTGTATGTATAGGTGGTGTGTATGTATAGGTGGTGTGTATGTATAGGTGGTGTGTATGTATAGGTGGTGTGTATATATAGGTGGTGTGTATGTATAAGCGGTGTGTATGTATAGGTGGTGTGTATGTATAGGTGGTGTGTATGTATAGGTGGTGTGTATGTATAGGTGGTGTGTATGTATAGGTGGTGTGTATGTATAGGTAGTGTGTATGTATAGGTGGTGTGTATGTATAGATGGTGTGTATGTATAGGTGGTGTGTATGTATAGGTGGTGTGTATGTATAGGTGGTGTGTATGTATAGGCGGTGTGTATGTATAGGTGGTGTGTATGTATAGGTGGTGTGTATGTATAGGCGGTGTGTATGTATAGGTGGTGTGTATGTATAGGTGGTGTGTATGTATAGGTGGTGTGTATGTATAGGTGGTGTGTATGTATAGGTGGTGTGTATGTATAGGTGGTGTGTATGTATAGGTGGTGTGTATGTATAGGTGGTGTGTATGTATAGGTGGTGTGTATGTATAGGTGGTGTGTACGCATTGGTGGTGTGTATGTATAGGTGGTGTGTATGTATAGGTGGTGTGTATGTATAGGTGGTGTGTATATATAGGTGGTGTGTATGTATAAGCGGTGTGTATGTATAGGTGGTGTGTATGTATAGGTGGTGTGTATGTATAGGTGGTGTGTATGTATAGGTGGTGTGTATGTATAGGTAGTGTGTATGTATAGGTGGTGTGTATGTATAGATGGTGTGTATGTATAGGTGGTGTGTATGTATAGGTGGTGTGTATGTATAGGTGGTGTGTATGTATAGGCGGTGTGTATGTATAGGTGGTGTGTATGTATAGGTGGTGTGTATGTATAGGCGGTGTGTATGTATAGGTGGTGTGTATGTATAGGCGGTGTGTATGTATAGGTGGTGTGTATGTATAGGTGGTGTGTATGTATAGGTGGTGTGTATGTATAGGTGGTGTGTATGTATAGGTGGTGTGTATGTATAGGTGGTGTGTATGTATAGGCGGTGTGTACGCGTGTGTAGCCGCAGCGTAGCGGTTAGCGCGCTGCGCTCCGAACCCCGGCCACTCGAGTTCGACTCCCAACCTCACTCGTCACCACCGGTGACGATTATCATCTCACTCCGTGCCGGACCTCTCCCCCAGGTCGACTCGGCCTCAAATGAGTACAGCATTACCCCTAGAGAGACAAAGGCGGCCGGGCGCAATGTTGGGCCATCCACCTCGTGTACCGTTCCGGCCTTCATAGGTGCTGCTCGCTAACAGCACTTGTCCCAATAGTCTGTTAAGGCTACACGGGGGATCTTTGTATTCACGTGCGTGTATTTCACCGTAATGATGCTTTTGTAATGACTTTAAGTCGCAAATTAAATCAATGTCCGCCGATTCGTCAATATCACGCAATAATTAAATGTGTCATTAAAAGTACACCATGATTGCGTGGCTAAGAACAAATATATATAGTATGACTCTTGGGGTAGAATTACTTTAGCCCTATAGTGGGAACTCTGGACTAGCTGTGCGTAGAAGTAATGGGATATTATTATTATTACAAAACTTAGCTCAGTCAATCCACTGCTGGACGAAGACCTCCCCACGTCGTGAGAGTCACAGGTGTTGACTGACCATACTTCACCACGATGGTGAGTGCGGGCTTGGTGAACATTGGGGAGAGGATGGTGGGGGGTAGACCCAGGACCCGCTTCAGATGTCATTTGCCACTGATGTGAGCCGTGGTGGGGAATAGATCTCAGGTTAACACATATATGTTAACATGTTACCACGTTACATGGTTAACGTACACGTGCATGTTACTTGATACTGCAAGCATTGAAAGTGTCGGTTATAGTGAAAGGTATTTCCGAAGTCAATTATATAATAATAAAAAAACACTCTCACACATTCCGGTATATTTACGTATCAAATAATACACCGTACACATATATCACAAAATAAGTAACGCATACTTCCAACAAGGGTCTCGGCACATGTAAATCTAAATCATGTTTGTGCTTTACAGAAGTCATAGTAGACCACACGGTATCGCAGGAGTACATCTCAGCAGTAGCATTGCTTCAATGCAAGCAACACTGAACCTGGGTTCGGCACTCAGGGTCTCATCAGCAGTTTACGCTCGCTTGAACCAATACTCGTGAACTTCCCGACGTTAATTAACATCGGCAAAGGGAGCTTAATTTCTCTAATGAATGTTCTGCAACATCCACTTACCTGCATAGGGCCAATTCATTCAATTTTATACTCACCCGGTTGGCTACGTACGGTGCGAAAGAAGTTCAACATACTCTACACACATACGAGCAGTCCTTAATAGAGCCACTGCTGGCTGAAGACCTTCCCACCGAGACATCCATACTTCACCACGCTGGTCAACAAGTGGTTGGCTAAAGTGGGCGCTCGCGAAAATGCGCTCAGCACATCGCCCCCGCTCCACCCGCTGTTACACCTAATGTCGTATGATTATAGAGTATAATTATTTAATTAAAGCGTATAATTATACTGACGTACGTTCTAACGGCGTTCTATACGGGACAGAAAGCAGACGCGTTATCTAGATATAGGTCAGGTTTAATCCTACAACTTAAAAAAAAATCGATCTGAATTTCATTCAAATGCGTGTGAATCAAAGTTTACAAAGGATTTCATCCGGAGGTTTTGAAGAGTGCTGATGCCAAAATTATGACATCATTTTTTAAATAACTGTTCTTTTTTTATGGATACGTTTTTGTAAGACTGACGCTGAAGCCGATAGAAAGCAGGTTGACACCCGCGACCAGCTGACGACGAGAAGACAAAGATCCCCCGTATAGCCTTCAACAGACTGTTAGGGGCAAGTGCTGTTAGCGAGCACCTATGAAGGCCGGAACAGCACACGAAGGGGTGGGAGGCCAGCACCACCACGCACGGCTGCATTTGCCTCCCCGCACCGGGCAATCAATTAAGACTGAGTCTACCTAGGGGACGCCCGTGGACTGGTTCGGAAAATCGTCACTGGTGTTGGTCCTGAGCGGGAATCAAACTCGGGTAGTCCGGTCCATGGCGCAGTGTGCCAACCACTGCACCACCGCTCCCCAGTTCATCTTACAACTACAGTATTGTAATATAACCACACGCACACACACTCACGTTCACGTTGAAATAAAATTCTAAAGAAATTACTGGAGAAATATTTCATGATTTCGGAATAATTACGTGATGCATATTATACCGTCTGTGAAATGATTATTAAAATGTGTGTGCTTCGCCTTGTTTACATTTTAACGGGATATGTGCTCGTGATAATCTCTTAAGTGGCAGCAAATTAGTTAAGAAAACTTTACCAACATATCTAGAAATTGTTTTTAATTGCAAGAATATTAATTGAATCATTTATATTAACACAGTCATATAGAGGCTATAGATACCTCTATACAACACCGTGGTGACAAGTGCTGTTTGCGAGCACCTATTAAAACTGTTGTATGAACGACCCACGACCGATTGTTGTGGGTAGACACCACCCCACAAGTCGGCTTTGTTTTGCCCAGTGGCTGGAGGTCACGCGGCGCACTGTTAACGGCTCAATTAAAGGCTGAGTCGATCTAGGTGTAGGCCAATGTAATGTGGTGCTACCGATGTAAGCAAAGACAAAGATCCCCCGTACAGCCTAAACAGACTGTTGGGGCAAGTGCCGTTTGCGATCACCGATGAAGGGCGGAACGGCACATCGAGGGGGTTGGGTGTCCAGCACCACGCCCGGTCGCCTTTGTCTCCCTAGCGGCGATGTTTACGCACCGCAACGAGGTACTCGTTTTGAGTCGACCCAGGGGAGGACCAGGACCGGATCATATAATCGGTGCTGTTCCGAGAGCGGGAACCGAACTCGAGTGGCCGGGTTCGCAGCGCAGCGCGCTAACCACTGCGCAACTGCTCACCCCACCACTTTTGCCACAGACACGAGCCCCTTATCGTCAGTGAACAAAGTCAGTTGCCTTTCCCCCGAGTGTGACGCTAAAGCCAATACAGAGCCGGCCGAATGGCGCTACAGGTTACTCGGACATCGAGTAAATATATATACGCACGCAGCAAATAGGTGAATGTAACATGCACTGCACATATCTTTTTTTACAAAGTACATGTTACAATATATAGGACTACGTAGCTGTATGCGGCCGTCTGGAACGCTCCTCCTTCCTCGATTGAAAACTCGCTACTTTAGAAATGTATTTTTCAGTCTCTTGTCCTTCCGCACGCAGCTCCGATGAGCGCGGTTGGTTACGTACGGTGCGATGGAAGTTCAGCGTACATACAAACATGTTACATACATGTCAAAATAACGCAATCGCGTTGGCCTTTAACACTGTCTTTTATGAATGATAATCAACAACAGGAACTGAACGTTTCATGCAATGGCCCGTCTTCAGAGCAGAGAGACAACCGACGTGTTACACCGTGGCGGACCCTGAGAAATCTTGGGGAATGTTTAAGTTGACAAATGAATAGATTAGAAGTTCCATTAGAACAGGTTGGTTGTGTCTTCTTCCAGGAGTTTTGTGTCATTCTGATAGTACAATGATGATTCACACCCGTCTGTCAACTCTACTGCTGGATGAAGGCCTCCTCGCGCCGTGACGGTTGATTGACCATACTTCACCACGCTGCTCAGCAGCGCGGGTTGGCTCAGAGCTCACTGCGCTAATCGATGCGCCACCGCTCCACCCTCATTGAAACGAATGATCGCTCGTGGCCACGGCCGCATAAGCTCGTACCCACATTGACGTGAACGCGATGCATGCCGCGGCCCGTTTCGCATAGACCTAAGTAAACACGACACGTATAAAGTGTCGGTCGTGGTGGTGGCGGTGGCACAGAGGTTAGGTCACTGCGCCTATGGAACCGACGGCCTGAGCTCGAGTTGAAGTCACGGCTAACATCAGTGGCGAGCGATTTCTAAACCAACCTCTGGCAGCCCCTTTAGACCAGCAGCAGCGGATTGACAACGAACCTTATTTTATTATATTTATATACCGTATATATAGCATGTAAGTTAGAGGGCTATGGATCTAAGCAAACACATTTGTCTATAGAGATGTATAGACTTACATTTCATCACACGTACATAAACGTTGCAATCTGCTAGTTCTAAGCGCGGCGCTGAACGCCAGTATTATACTTGCATGTGCACGAAATGTACACATTTTTACATAATGTAGTCTGTCGGCTAGATTAGAAATCACATATTATATGTATGTAGGATATATTCGTTAATTGTAGAATACAATGCACATGCAAGGCACATGTATGTACACGTTCACCTAGCCGTGTTAACCAAGGCGGTGAAGTATGGTCAAATCCCCCCCCCCCCCCCCCCCCCCGCAAACCGCACAGCCTTAACAGGCTTGAGGGGCACGTGATGTTAGCGAGTACCGATGACGGCCGACACGGCACACGAAGGGGGTGGCGTGACCAGCACCACGCCCAGCCGCCTTTGTCTCCCCAGTGGCGATGTTTACACACCGCACCAGGTACTCATTTGAGGCTGAGTCGTACTAGGGGAGTTCCAGGACCAGCTCAGATAATCTTGATTGGCGTTGACCGCGAGCGGGAGTCGAACTCGGCTCACCGAGGTTTTGCAGCACGGCGCGGCGAAGCGCTGACCGCTGCACCACCGCTCCCCACGTGTTCACTACGCGGAGTGATTCTACCGTCAAACAACTCCGAAACGCCGTGCCGGGAATCATTTTGGCCACGCCACATCCAAACCGGGCTCCTTTATTATTGCCCATCCGAATTTAGTTTTTAGACCCGTTCGTGTAGGACTGTAGGAAATCAAATCGCGTACAATAATAAAGGGTTCTCATGAATATATACATCTTGTAACTCGTGTAGTGGTAGTGCCTTACGCCGTTAACGCCTTCGTCTCTTGCTGCAAGCCAACGCGGCAGCGTTCCGGAAAATATCGAGTGAGAAATCAATCCCTAACTATACTTGTAACTTCTTTACGTTGTCTACATGCACATTACATGTACGGTATAGTATATAGAACTATGGATCTATAGTATATAGGACTATGTCTATATAGTATATAGGAGTGTGTCTATGTAGTATATAGGACTATGTATCTATAGTATATAGGACTGTGTCTATATAGCATATAGGACTGTGTATCTGGAGTATATAGGACTGTGTCTATATAGTATATAGGACTATGGATCTATAGTATGTAGGACTATGGATCTATAGTATATAGGACTGTGTCTCTATAGTATATAGGACTGTGTATCTATAGTATATAGGACTGTGTCTCTATAGTATATAGGACTATGGATCTATAGTATATAGCACTATGGATCTATAGTATATAGGACTGTATCTATAGTCTCTATCTATAGTATATAGGACTGTGTCTATACAGTATATAGGACTATGTATCTTTAGTATATAGGACTATGGATCTATAGTATATAGGACTGTGTCTCTATAGTATATAGGAATATGTCTCTATAGTATATAGGACTGTGTATCTAGAGTATATAGGACTGTGTCTATATAGTATATAGGACTATGTATCTATAGTATATAGGACTATGGATCTATAGTATATAGGACTGTGTCTCTATAGTATATAGGACTGTGTCTATATAGTATAGAGGACTATGGATCTATAGTATATAGGACTATGGATCTATAGTATATAGGACTGTCTATGTAGTATATCGGATTGTGTCTATATAGTATATAGGACTGTGTATCTATAGTATATAGGACTGTCTCTATAGCATATAGCACTATGTCTCTATAGTATATAGGACTGTGTATATATAGTATATAGGACTATGTCTCTATAGTATATAGGACCTTGTCTATATAGTATATAGGACTATGTATCTATAGTACATAGGACTGTGTCTATATAGTATATAGGACTAAGGATCTATAGTATATAGGACTATGGATCTATAGTATATAGGACTATGTATCTATAGTATATAGGACTATGTCTATATCGAATATAGGACTGTGTATTTATAGTGTATAGGACTATGGATCTATAGTATATAGGACTGTGTCTCTATAGAATATAGGACTATGGATCTTTAGTATATAAGACTGTCTATATAGTACATAGGACTATGGATCTATAGTATATAGGACTATGGATCTATAGTATATAGGACTATGGATCTGTAGTATATAGGACTATGGATCTATAGTATATAGGACTGTGGATCTATAGTATATAGGACTGTGTATCTATAGTATATAGGACTGTCTCTATAGTATATAGGACTATGTCTATATAGTATATAGGACTGTGTATCTATAGTATATAGGACTGTGTCTCTATAGTATATAGGACTATGGATCTATAGTACATAGGACTGTGTCTATATAGTATATAGGACTTTGGATCTATAGTATATACGACTGTGTCTCTATAGTATATAGGACTATGGATTTTTTGTATATAGGACTGTGTCTCTATAGTTAATAGGACTGTGGATCTATAGTATATAGGACTGTGTCTATATAGTATTCAGGACTATAGATCTATAGTATATCGGACTATGGATCTATAGTATATAGGACTGTGTCTATATAGTATATATGACTATAGGTCTATAGTATATAGGACTGTGGATCTATACTATATAGGACTATGAATCTAAAGTATATAGGACTATGGATCTATAGTATATAGGACTTTCTATCTATAGTATATAGGACTATGGATCTATAGTATATAGGACTGTGTCTCTATAGTATATAGGACTGTGTCTATATAGTATATAGGACTATAGATCTATAGTATATCGGACGATGGATCTATAGTATATAGGACTATGGATCTATAGTATATAGGACTGTGTCTATATAGTATATAGGACTATAGATCTATAGTATATAGGACTGTGTATCTATAGTATATAGGACTGTGTCTCTATAGTATATAGGACTGTGTCTATATAATATATAGGACTGTGTCTCTATAGTATATAGGACTGTGTCTATATAGTATGTAGAACTCTGTCTCTATAGTATTTTGGACTATGAATCTATAGTATATAGGACTGTGTCTCTATAGCATATAGGACTGTGTATCTATAGTATATAGGACTGTGTCTCTATAGTTTATAGGACTGTGTATCTAGAGTATATAGGACTGTCTCTCTATAGTATATAGGACTATGGATCTATATTATATAGGACTGTGTCTATATAGTTTATAGGACTATGGATTTATAGTATATAGGACTACGTCTCTATAGTATATAGGACTGTGTCTATATAGTATATAGGACTGTGTCTCTATAGTATATAGGACCGTGTCTATATAGTATATAGGACTATGTCTCTATTATATATATGACTGTGTCTATATAGTATATAGAACTCTGTCTCTGTAGTATATAGGACTGTGTATCTATAGTATATAGGACTGTGTCTCTGTAGTATATAGGACTGTGTATCTAGAGTATATAGGACTGTGTCTCTAGAGTATATAGGACTATGGATCTATAGTATATAGGACTGTGTCTCTATAGTATATAGGACTGTGTCTATATAGTATATAGGACTATGGATCTATAGTATATAGGACTGTCTCTATAGTATATAGGACTGTCTCTATAGTATATAGGTCTGTGTCTCTATAGTATATAGGACTGTGTCCATATAGTATATAGGACTGTGTCTCTATAGTATATAGCACTATGGATCTATAGTATATAGGACTATGGATCTATAGTATATAGGACTGTGTATCTATAGTATGTAGGACTATGTCTCTAGAGTATATAGGATTATGGATCTATAGTATATAGGACTGTGTCTCTAGAGTATATAGGACTATGGATCTAAAGTATATAGGACTATGGATCTATAGTATATAGGATTATGGATCTATAGTGTATAGGACTGTGTCTCTAGAGTATATAGGACTATGGAGCTATAGTATATAGGACTATGGATCTATATTATATAAGACTGTGTCTCTATAGTTATAGGACTATGGATCTATAGTATATAGGACTATGGATCTATAGTATATAGGACTATGTCCCTATTGTATATAGGACTGTGTCTATATAGTATATAGGACTATGGATCTATAGTATATAGGACTGTGTCTCTATAGTATATAGGACTATGGATCTATAGTATATAGGAATGTGTCTCTATAGTATATAGGACTATGGATGCTAACGCATGCTCAATTCCGCGGTCACGGAATTACAGACTGAACAGCATCGCCACGTAATTTAACATAAACAAATGGGGCGTTTACCGTTTACCATTTCTAAATGCTCTCATCCAGCAGGTGGATGCGATACATACGAGATCAAAGTCGGTTGCCGCGTCTTACTAACACGCGTGTACATTGGCGCCTATTAAAACAGCGTGCGATGGACTAACTCCATGCGTCGCCTGTGCGTACTCCCGACACGTAAACACGGCACACGCACTTTCATAACGGGACTAAGGGCCGTAGAGTCGCTTAGGTACAAAATAAAATAAATCACGACGGTTCGGGCGCAACTACACAAGCGTCCGTCATCAGGTGAGAAGGCTTGCTTTGACTTGACCGAATGAACCAAAGAGTATGGAATTCCTGCAGTCACGAAAGCTTCAGATCAAGATCTACGAGCATGTGTATATGTGCGTTTGTTTGCTGTGATATGAAGACGGCTCATTGCCCGAAACGCCGCATACTATGCAGTTTTTCATCCAGCAGTGGACTGACATGGGACTATGTGTGGGCACAAATACGAATCGGCCACACCGCACGCGCTAAATGGATGATTGCTATGAAACCAAGCGAGCGCGCATATTGTTATCGAGGTAACAAGCAACATACACTTGCACTACACGAGGATAGGTGACGGGCTATCGCTATATAATGTACAGCCTTACACCAGCACTACACCGGGCCGCCTTTGTCTCCGCCATTGCCGATGCTCACACACAGGCTGAGTCTATGAATATAACCATATGAATGCACACATCATGATATGTGGGGGGATACGGAATCAGACGTTCGGCGGCTTGGGGCGGCCTTCATCTAGTGGTGAATTGACCATGGCTAAATGATCATTATAATGATGATGGTGATGATCGTGCTGTGGGTGTCAATATTCGTGTTCTCTTCCCGACTGAGATCACGCCTGTTGGGCGAGGGCCCCTTCCACGAGATGCAGCGACATTCACGCTCCGAGATTTAATATTAAAAACAACAACAGCCAGATCCTGTGAACGTGTGGATATGTGTGTGTGTGTGAGGTGCTCGCAGACAGCACTTGCCCCAAAAATCTGTGAAGGCTATACGAGTGTGGGGGGGAGCTCTTTGTGTGCACGTGTCATTACGTGTCACTCGATTAGCACCGTTGGCTACGTACGGTGTGAACGAAGTTCAACAAACATGCATACGTACTCCACACCGCGGACACGGTTGCATACGGCACGTCCCATTTCAAGGAAGTTTTCCACGTGACACTCGATGTGTCTGCAGCGGTTAGCGCGCTGCGCTACGAACCTGGCGACCCGAGTTCCATTCGCGCTCCAAGGACGATTCCAGTGACTATTATCTGAAGCGGCCATTGGGCCTCCCCTAGGTCGACTCAGCCTCAAATGAGTACCTGGTGCGGTGCGTAAAATATTACCGCTGGGGAGACAAAGGCGGCCCGGTGTTGTGGATGGACCCCACACCCCCCCCCCCGCCCTCCGTGATTTCCCGTGGCGGCCTTCATAGGTGTTGCTTGCTGCTCGCTAACAGCACTTGCCCCAACAGTCTGTGAAGGCTACACTACGGTGGTGGGGGAGCAAGGGGGGATCTTTGTCTGTCTCTAAACAAAAATAAGCAATCGATGCTTAAAAAAAATAATTCCTAATTGTTGCACAAACACACCGGGATGGGGGGGGGGGGCGCTGTCCACGCGTCCCCTGCACGCGACTCACCGTGGGCCTCGTGGTAGCGAGCATGATGAGGATGATGATGAGGATGATGATGAGGAGGAGGAGGAGGCGGCGGCGAGAGGAACGCGGCTTGGATCCCGAGCCCCAACAACTCCGCCGCGGGTCTCGACAGCGGCTTGAGAAGCCGCGGCGGCGGCGGCGACGACGACGATGATGAAGACGACGACGAGGAGGAGGACGATGAGGACGATAACAACAACGACGTCGACGAAGAGGTGACCGAAGCCGCGGCTGCGGCCGCAGCCGCCGCAGCCGCAGCGGCCGCAGCCGCAGCTGGTGCCGAGAGAATTTCCTCGATCATGAACGAGCGGTAGCGCCGCCGCTGGGATTGAACCAGCACCTTGGGCCTGAAGGGCACGGCCAGCATCTCGCCGTGCAGGTGAGGCGCGTGCATGGCGGGGTGAGGCTGCAGCCGACTCCGCTGGCCCTCATAGATGTACATGAGGGCGCATAGAGAGAGTCGGGGCAGGGCCGGGAGGCTCGCCCCGGGGATTGCTCCGTGGAGGGAGTCGGCCTCGCCGCAGCCTCGACGCGTGGTCTGCGTGTGTCGGATGTGCGAGTCTGAGTGTTGTGTGGGTTGTCTGAGTGAGAGTGGTGAGAGTCTGAGTGAGTGTGTATGTGTGTGTCTAAGTAAGAGAGTGTGTGCGTCTGAGTGAGGGAGTGTGTGTGTCTGAGTGAGGGAGTGTGAGTGAGTGTGTCTAAGTGACTGTGCGTGTGTCTGAGTGAGAGTGTGTGTGTGTGTCTGAGTGAGGGAGTGTGTGTGTGTCTGAGTGAGTGTGTCTAAGTGACTGTGCGTGTGTCTGAGTGAGAGTGTGTGTGTGTCTGAGTGAGTGTATGTGTGTGTCTGAGTGAGAGTGTGTGTGTGTCTGAGTGAGTGTATGTGTGTGTCTGAGTGAGGGAATGTGTGTGTCTGAGTGAGGGAGTGTGAGTGAGTGTGTCTAAGTGAGTGTGTGTGTGTCTGAGTGAGGGAGTGTGTGTGTGTCTGAGTGAGAGTGTGTGTGTGTGTCTGAGTGAGGGAGTGTGAGTGAGTGTGTCTAAGTGAGTGTGTGTGTCAGATAGAGTGAAGCCTCAATAGGTGCTCGCTAACTTCCACACTTTGCCCTGGCGGACTATGTAAGCTACACAATAGTCTCCCGTGTGTAAGTGTGAATAGTCTCCCGTGTGTAAGTGTGTCAGTGTGAATAGTCTCCCGTGTGTGAGTGTGTCAGTGTGAATAGTCTCCTGTGTGTGTGTCAGTGTGAATAGTCTCCTGTGTGTGAGTGTGTCAGTGTGAATAGTCTCCCGTGTGTGAGTGTGTCAGTGTGAATAGTCTCCCGTGTGTGAGAGTGTAAGTGTGAATAGTCTCCCGTGTGTAAGTGTGTCAGTGTGAATAGTCTCCCGTGTGTGAGTGTGTCAGTGTGAATAGTCTCCTGTGTGTGAGTGTGTCAGTGTGAATAGTCTCCCGTGTGTGAGTGTGTCAGTGTGAATAGTCTCCTGTGTGTGAGTGTGTCAGTGTGAATAGTCTCCCGTGTGTGAGTGTGTCAGTGTGAATAGTCTCCCGTGTGTGAGTGTGTCAGTGTGAATAGTCTCCTGTGAGTGTGTCAGTGTGAATAGTCTCCTGTGTGTGAGTGTGTTAGTGTGAATATTCTCCCGTGTGTGTGTCAGTGTGAATAGTCTCCTGTGTGTGTGAGTGTGTCAGTGTGAATAGTCTCCCGTGTGTAAGTGTGTCAGTGTGAATAGTCTCCCGTGTGTGAGTGTGTCAGTGTGAATAGTCTCCTGTGTGTGTGTCAGTGTGAATAGTCTCCTGTGTGTGAGTGTGTCAGTGTGAATAGTCTCCCGTGTGTGAGTGTGTCAGTGTGAATAGTCTCCCGTGTGTGAGAGTGTAAGTGTGAATAGTCTCCCGTGTGTAAGTGTGTCAGTGTGAATAGTCTCCCGTGTGTGAGTGTGTCAGTGTGAATAGTCTCCTGTGTGTGAGTGTGTCAGTGTGAATAGTCTCCCGTGTGTGAGTGTGTCAGTGTGAATAGTCTCCTGTGTGTGAGTGTGTCAGTGTGAATAGTCTCCCGTGTGTGAGTGTCAGTGTGAATAGTCTCCCGTGTGTGAGTGTGTCAGTGTGAATAGTCCCCTGTGTGTCAGTATGAATAGTCTCCCGTGTGTGAGTGTGTCAGTGTGAATAGTCTCCTGTGTGTGAGTGTGTCAGTGTGAATAGTCTCCCGTGTGTGTGAGTGTGTCAGTGTGAATAGTCTCCTGTGTGTGAGTGTGTCAGTGTGAATAGTCTCCTGTGTGTGAGTGTGTCAGTGTGAATCGTCTCATGTGTGTGAGTGTGTCAGTGTGAATAGTCTCCCGTGTGTGAGAGTGTAAGTGTGAATAGTCTCCTGTGTGTGAGTGTGTCAGTGTGAATAGTCTCCCGTGTGTGTGTGTAAGTGTGAATAGTCTCCTGTGTGTCAGTGTGAATAGTCTCCTGTGTGTGAGTGTGTCAGTGTGAATAGTCTCCTGTGTGTGAGTGTGTCAGTGTGAATAGTCTCCCGTGTGTGAGAGTGTGTCAGTGTGAATAGTCTCCTGTGTGTGAGTGTGTCAGTGTGAATAGTCTCCCGTGTGTGAGAGTGTGTCAGTGTGAATAGTCTCCTGTGTGTGAGTGTGTCAGTGTGAATAGTCTCCCGTGTGTGAGTGTGTCAGTGTGAATAGTCTCCCGTGTGTGTGAGTGTGTCAGTGTGAATAGTCTCTCGTGTGTGTGAGTGTGTCAGTGTGAATAGTCTCCTGTGTGTGAGTGTGTCAGTGTGAATAGTCTCCTGTGTGTGAGTGTGTCAGTGTGAATAGTCTCCCGTGTTTGTTAGTGTGTCAGTGTGAATAGTCTCCCGTGTGTGAGTGTGTCAGTGTGAATAGTCTCCCGTGTGTGTGAGTGTGTCAGTGTGAATAGTCTCCCGTGTGTGAGTGTGTCAGTGTGAATAGTCTCCCGTGTGTGAGTGTGTCAGTGTGAATAGTCTCCTGTGTGTGAGTGTGTTAGTGTGAATATTCTCCTGTGTGTGAGTGTGTCAGTGTGAATAGTCTCCTGTGTGTGTGAGTGTGTCAGTGTGAATAGTCTCCCGTGTGTGAGTGTGTCAGTGTGAATAGTCTCCCGTGTGTGTGAGTGTGTCAGTGTGAAAAGTCTCCCGTGTGTGAGTGTGTCAGTGTGAATAGTCTCCCGTGTGTGAGTGTGTCAGTGTGAATAGTCTCCCGTGTGTGAGTGTGTCAGTGTGAATAGTCTCCCGTGTGTGAGTGTGTCAGTGTGAATAGTCTCCTGTGTGTGAGTGTGTCAGTGTGAATAGTCTCCTGTGTGTGAGTGTGTCAATGTGAATAGTCTCCCGTGTGTGAGTGTGTCAGTGTGAATAGTCTCCCGTGTGTGAGTGTGTCAGTGTGAATAGTCTCCCGTGTGTGTGAGTGTGTCAGTGTGAATAGTCTCCTGTGTGTGAGTGTGTCAGTGTGAATAGTCTCCCGTGTGTGAGTGTGTCAGTGTGAATAGTCTCCCGTGTGTGTGAGTGTGTCAGTGTGAATAGTCTCCTGTGTGTGAGTGTGTCAGTGTGAATAGTCTCCTGTGTGTGAGTGTGTCAGTGTGAATAGTCTCCTGTGTGTCAGTGTGAATAGTCTCCTGTGTGTGAGTGTGTCAGTGTGAATAGTCTCCCGTGTGTGAGTGTGTCAGTGTGAATAGTCTCCCGTGTGTGTGAGTGTGTCAGTGTGAATAGTCTCCTGTGTGTGTGAGTGTGTCAGTGTAAATAGTCTCCCGTGTGTGAATGTGTTAGTGTGATTAGTCTCCCGTGTGAGTGTGTTAGTGTGAATAGTCTCCCGTGTGCGAGTGTGTCAGTGTGAATAGTCTCCTGTGTGTGAGTGTGTCAGTGTGAATAGTCTCCTGTGTGTGAGTGTGAATAGTCTCCCGTGTGAGAGTGTGTCAGTGTGAATAGTCTCCTGTGTGTGAGAGTGTCAGTGTGAATAGTCTCCTGTGTGTGAGTGTGAATAGTCTCCCGTGTGAGAGTGTGTCCGTGTGAATAGTCTCCCGTGTGTGAGAGTGTCAGTGTGAATAGTCTCCTGTGTGTGAGTGTGAATAGTCTCCCGTGTGAGAGTGTGTCCGTGTGAATAGTCTCCCGTGTGTGAGAGTGTCAGTGTGAATAGTCTCCCGTGTGCGAGTGTGTCAGTGGGAACAGTCTCCTGTGTGTGAGTGTGTCAGTGTGAATAGTCTCCCGTGTGTGAGTGTGTCAGTGTGAATAGTCTCCCGTGTGCGAGTGTGTCAGTGTGAATAGTCTCCTGTGTGTGAGAGTGTCAGTGTGCGTGCGTGTGAGCTTCGTGTGGCCTCAATGTACACCTAGGCTGGCACAAGCGACGTGGTGACTTCGCTACTTCGTGACGGCTGTTATTGTTGTTGTTGGTGTCCTGGTTCTCACTCACTTGGCGGTGTCATGCACAGACGCACGTGCGTGTGTGTGTGTATATATGTGCGTGTATATGTGTGCGTGTGTGTGTATATGTGCGTGTATATACGTGCGTGCGTGTGTATATATGTGCGTGCGTGTGTATATAGACGTATGTATGGATATGCGGTGTCTCGCTATATCTGGCGGGTGTAACGATGTGCTAGACACTCGAATGTAGATGATTTAACTATTTAATGCATGGGCGGTCGGATTAAATGTACAGCAATTACGGCCGCGTCGTAGGCTAATGAATTGCTCAACTTACATGGAGCAAAATAAATGAACGAGTGAACTCACGGTTGACTTTGTCCGTCCTCCTCTGCGCTCCCTCCAATGCCCCCACCGATGCCCACCAATGCCCTCCCCCCCCTCCCCCCCTCTCTCTCTCTCTAGTTGAACACAACCCTCATTAGTCCGCGGTTGTGAAGTGAAGAGTCGAGCGTGGGGTTAGTAACGCGCCTTCTTACACCGGGGGGAACGGCGGAGGAGGAAAGGTCCCAACGCGTTATGCCCCGCGACTTGGACTCACGAGCGTGAAGCTTTACACGGTCACGAAAGAAAACCGCCCCCCTCCCCCCCCCACGTGCGCACGCAACGACGTCGATACTAACTACACAGCGGCGACCGGGTCGTGCGAGTTGGGACGCTCGGGCAATCGTCAAACTCAAGCGGTGAAACTCCGTTCGCGGTAAGTGGGGGGGGGGGGGGGGATTGAGGAAGAGAGAGAGAAGAGAAGAGATTCGGCGAGTGACCGAGGATGCAGGGAGGAACGATATCACGTTGCGTGCAAAGAACGCGCCCGGCGTGTGCAGGGCGTCGGAGCGAAGTGATGGTGGAGTGGACCGGGACGGGTTCCCGGGGTCTGCCTGGGGAGGGGAGGGAGAGAGGCAGGGGTTGAGTGGGGTGGGGTTGGGTTGGGGAGCAATGTGAGGAGGAGGGGGTGGAGGGCACAAAGTGCCTGCCCCCTTCCAAGACAAACTTGTGAGCTGTAGCTTGGTTGCGAGATGCTGAGCGTGTGTGTGTGTATGGGGAGCGGTGGCGCAGCGATTAGCGCGCTTGCGCTACGAACCCCGGCCACCCCACTTCGATTCCCGATCACGGTCTCCAACACCAGTGAAGATTGGCTGAACCCGTCCCGGGGCCTCTTCGAGGTCGACTTAACCTCAAATGAGTATCTGATGCGGTGTGTAAACATCGCGACTAGGGAGACAAAGGCGGTCGGGCGTGATGCTGGTCACTCGCCCCCTCGTGTGCCGTGCCGGCCTTCATAGGTGCTCGCTAACAGCACTTGCCCCAACAGTCCGTTGAGGCTATGGGGGGGGTATGGGTCTTTGTTGAATGTATGCGTGACATCCAACATTAAGCAGTCCAGGTTATTGATGATCCCAGCACCGGCTAATTCACTCTAGTCGTCATTCGTTCATCAGCCGCCTGCTTATCGCTCTTCTATCGCTACTACCATGGTTACAGTTCTTGTAAACTATATTTGTTGATTCCTTCTCGCGTGTTGAGTAACTCGGTCTAACATGCTGACTTTTTTTGGTCTCATTCATATGTATATAAATAAGTACACACAACGTACCCGTATTTACGTATGGATATCGTTAGGTGTGTATATATAATTTATATTTGAAATATATATTACCTGTATGTATGTTGAACTTATTTCACATCGTACGTAGCCAACCGTGCTAATCGGAGGTGTGATCACTATGTATCCTATTGATCTATGTTGCAATATTATCTCGTATGTCTGTAAGTGACTAGCGTGTCTGTATTCAGGCGCATTCATCCGAAATGACTATTTTTGTTTATTTTACCAAGTAAGGCCCACCGAGCTCTATAGCTATTTGTCGGAAGCGACCTGGATATCGCAAACCACGGCTCAAGCAAATGGCTTATCGCGTGGAAATGTATAGCAGCCAAATACTCTAAGCGCACGTCCATTCTAAATGTGGAGGGAAAAAAAACCGCATGACCCGGAGAAAAATCCACGCGACCGCATGGAGAGAGAGAGAGAGACACGCAAACTCCAAATACAGCAGCAGCAGGCGTCAGGGTCGGGATCGAACTCACGTCCTCCTGCATACCAGGCGAGGTAGTTAACATCTCCTAGCCACCGTGGCGCTACTGTGTTTGTTTAACTGTGCGCACTACCATTTGGGTGCTAAGGAAAACAAAATAAAAACCCGAGTGGGGTTTGGGGCAGCACACGTTGCCCAGACCGAGATGAGGCCGCGTGGTCGAGACTCACAAAGGAGTGGCAGGCAAAGGAGGAAAAATAAAGGCGCTCGAGATGGAGCGACAAGATCAGTGTGCGTGCAGGTGCCGTATCTACGCATTACTGCATCGCACGATCGTGAGAGACGACCACGGGGTTGGGAGGTCGTTTATCCAGCGGTAGATATATCATGGGACCTCCGATTAGCACGGTTTGGCTACGTACGGTGCGAAAGAAGTTCAACATACATGGCTGATGATGATGATAATGCTTCATTTGTGGTCCAATCCAAGCTTTCCCAAAACCTCACCACGCTGCAACTTACCGCGCGAACCAATCTTCTCCGAATCGATCTTCTGCGTAACAACGCAACTCAATTGAGCTGTTACACGCTGCACACGCCTGATGATTGCTACGCGCAGCTATTGCGCGCTCGTTGAAAAAGCACGCGAATACATTTACAACCGAAATCTCCCTGGCACGTTCCGTACTTTGCGGGTGCATAATTTAAAGGCCATCGTTTGCGTATGTGTATATATTAGTATGTAAGTGTGTGTGAATATATATGTGTGTATGTAGTACGTGTAGAATATGTACATACAGGGAGAGCGTGGTAGTTAGCGCAGTGCGCTACGAATCCAACAACCGAAGTTCGAGTACCGGACACGGCTGAACATCAGTGGCGAGTGAGATCTGAATCGCTCCTGGGCCTCCTCTAGATCGACTAAGCCTAAAGTTAATGTGCGGCGTGTAAACATCAGCACTGGGGAGACAAAGGCGGCCGGTCGTGGCTCTGGCCACACCCACTCCGCTCGCGTGCTGTGCCGGCCTTAATAGGTGCTCGCTAACAGCACTTGCCCCCTTGCCTGGTAGAGGCTACCCGGGGAATATTTTATTCTTTGTGCAGCTACCTAGGTATTTGAATGCGGCGGAATATATTTTTGTAGATCACATTTGGCATGTTTTCGCATTTATATGTCGCGCTGCAGACTACTGAAAATTGCAACAAATGTTGGTGCCAGTTATCCTGTTAACGAAAAGCCATTTTCAACTCAATGCGGACCTTAGATTAGGAAAATTACATCTAATAAATCCGTTTATTTTAGTTATTTATAAAATATATACAACTTTTCTCCACGAGTTTATCACAGCTTATACAATATTTAACTTTACACGACTTTGCTTTGGGGGGTGTGTCGCGAGCGGTGATGCAGAGGTTAAGTGGGCTGCGAACCCGGCCACCCGAGTTCGATTCCCAACCACAGCCAACAGAAGAGGGCGCGGGGAAAATCTGAATCGGCCCTGTATTGGGTTCTTTACTTTCGCCAAACCCGCACTGACCAGGATGGTGAAGTATGGTCAAACAACCCCCCCCCCCCCACCCACCCACAACTGACACGGCATAAAGTTGTCCTTCATCCAACAGCGGATTGCCAGAGGGCGCGCGCATTCCAGTGGAGTAGCATCATCAGCAGCTATGATCATCATCAGCAGCAGCAATGCTCTGCCAACAAACAGGCCAGGGCCCTGCTGATGACTCTAAGAGAGAAGCGAACCCGTCCTGAGTCGAAACGCGACCAGAACACATTGTGGAGGGCAGGGCGATACAGACGGACTCGTCCAATGTATGTGCGGACCGCGAGTTCAAAACGACAGCAACGCCTCTGCACGCATCAACTTGCTCAACCCGAGCTATGGATGCTTTGATATTTTGCATTGCATTTGTGCTGTTCGCCTTTTGGCGTTGTTCTCTTGGTCCAACGACACGGTGCAGAGATGATGCGATAAAGGAGGCTGTGTCTCTCGTGTAGGCCAATTAGTTTCACAAAGGCAATGCATTACTGATTATCGAAGCGTGTTTGTTTTCATGTTTCGCCACAAAGCACGTGTGGTAAATGCAGAGTTGCTGCGTTGCAACAACAATAGTTGTCTACTAAGAGTTTGAATATCTTACCAGCTCCTGTATTATTTCCGGACAGGCTAAAACTTATATTATTTTTAAATCACTTTGCTATCGGAAAAAAAAATATGTGAGTCCCATACATAGATTGACCTTCTGTCGCACCGTACGTAACCAACATTGCGCGAATCGGAGGTGCGCGTGAAGGACACAAAAACTAAACGCGAAACGCGCTCGTAAAGAAATTCGTTTTCCGTCGAGGTGATTTAAACGCGCAGAGTTCCAGCGGCCTCCTAGTATAGCGCAAGGGAGAGCTCGCTTTCCCAGACTCACATCGAGACCCTGACGTGTCGCGACTCACGCGAGGGATGAGAGCGAGTCGTGCCTCGTTGGGTTCTGCTCGGCGCGAGGCAGGTGACAAGTGCGTACCCGGGGCAGCAATTGTTTGGCCGGCTATCACAACCGCACGGCAAATTGCAATCACGACCGCGATGTCGATGAACTCGACGCGAGTATTTGTTTAAATGAGCATGTGGTGCTGTGTGCCTTTAAACTCTTCAACTAAACTCTTTTGTATTTTGCCAGGGAAGGCCCACTTTTCTCGGAAGCGACGAATGATCGCTCAACGAAGTGGCTTATCATTGTGTTGGAAATTATCATTGTGTTGGAAATTTGTGGCAGCCAAATACTCTAAAAGCGCGACGTTCATTCTAAATGTGGAGGGGTGGGGGGGGGGGGGGGGGAACCGGAGGACCCGGAGAAAATCCACGCGACCACGGAGAGAGAGAGAGACACGCAAACTCCAAATATACAGCAGGAGGCGTCAGGATCGGGGTCGAACCCACGCTCTCCTGCATACCAGGCGAGGGAGTTAACATCTCCTAGCCACCGTGATGATGAGAGAGACACGCAAACTCCAAATATACAGCAGGAGGCGTCAGGATCGGGGTCGAACCCACGCTCTCCTGCATACCAGGCGAGGGAGTTAACATCTCCTAGCCACCGTATTTGCGGGGCGCGTTAGTGTAGCGGTTAGCGCGCTGCTGCGCTACGAACCCAACAACCTAAGTTCGATTCCCGTTCACAGCCAACCGTCTGTAACGATTATCTGAACCGGTTCTGGGCCTCCTCTAGGTCGACTCAGCCTAAAATGAGTACCTGGTGCGGTGTGTAAACATCGTTACTGGGGAAACAAAGGCGGCTGGGCGCGGTGGTGGCCACCCACCCCCTTCATAGTTGCTCGCTAACAGCACTTGCCCCTTGAAGTCTGTTACAGGCTACACGGGGGATGTTAGTCTTCGTGTGTGTATGTCCGTGTGCGTGTCTGTGTGGGGTGTAGGGTACGTTCGCCTGTATGTCGTGTACTTGGCAATGTGTGTGTGCGCGCGATCTATGTTTCTCGTGTGCATGCATGTATGTGCATTCATAGGTGATCTCTGACTGCACTTGCCACCAACAGCCTGCTCAGGCTATCCGGAGGATCTTCGCCTTTGTTGCGTGCGTGAGTGCACGTGTGCACGTGCGTTGTGTATGTTCGTCCGCACACGCGTGTGTGTTGCGTGCTTCTTGTGACGTATGTGTTGTGTGTACACGCGTGTGCCTCTCGTGTGTGTATGTATGTGTAGAGGGAGCGGTAGTGCAGCGCTTAAAGCACCGCGCTACGAACACGTTTATCCCAGTTCGATTCACACTCACGGCCAAAATCAGTGGCGAATGTCTGAACTGATCCTGGACCCTCCCTAGGTCGGCTTAACTTTAAATGGACACTGGTGCGGTGTGTATGTGTGGTGTGTGTGGTGTGTGTGTGTGGTATGTGTGTGTGTGTGGTGTGTGCGGTGTGTATGTGTATCAGCACTCACTAGACAAATGCAGCCGCTGGTGGCTCATTTCACGTCCCCCCCCCCCTCGTGTGCCGTGGTGACCTTAATAGGTGCTCGCTAACAGCGCTTGCCTCCCAACAAGCTTTAAAAAAGGCTACAGGGTGCATCTGTGTCGTTGTGCGTGCTCGTAGACACGTGTAAGCTGGTTGCGTGTGTGGGTGTATGCTTGCGCGCAGCGATGTATATCTGTGCGTGCATGTGCATCCCAGCACCTATCTAGAGTACCTAGTGCGGTGTGTAAACACATCTGTGCTGGGGGGTGGGAGGGGAATCTTATTTCTCTATATAATATGTATGTTCATGTGTGTGTGTGTGTGGCGTGTGTGTGGCATATGCATGTGTGGTGTGTGTGGTGTGTGTGGCGTGTGTGTGTGGAGTGGTGTGTGTGTGGCATGTGCATGTGTGTATGTGTGGTGTGTGGCATGTGTATGTGTGTGTATGTGTGTGTATGTGTGACGTCGTGTGTGCGGTGTGTGTGTGGCATGTGCATGTGTGTATGTGTGTGTATGTGTGGCGTGTGTGTGTGTGTGGCATGTGCATGTGTGGTGTAGTGTGTGTGTGTGGCGTTGTGTATGTGTGGTGTGTGTGTGTGTTGCATGTGTGGTGTATGTGTGTGTGGTGTGTGTGGCATGTGCATGTGTGGTGTGTGGCGTGTGTGTGTGTATGTGTGTGTGTGTGGCGTGTGTGTGTGGCGTGTGTGGTGTGTGTGTATGTCTGTTGTGTGTGGCGTGTGTGGTGTGTGTGGCGTCGTGTGTGTGGCATGTGCATGTGTGGTGTGTGTGTGTGGTCTGTGTGTGTGGCGTGTGTGGTGTGCATGTATGTGTGGTGTGTGTGGTGTGTGTGGTGTGTGTATGTGTGGTGTGTGTGGCGTCGTGTGTGTATGTGTGGTGTGTGTGTGGGGTGTGTGGTGTGTGTGTATGTGTGGTGTGTGTGGCGTGTGTGGTGTGTGTGGCGTCGTGTGTGTATGTGGCGTGTGTGTGTGTGTGGCGTGTGTGGTGTGTGTGTGTGGTGTGTGTATGTGTGGTGTGTGGTGTGTGTGGTGTGTGTATGAGTGGTGTGTGTGTATGTGTGGTGTGTGTGGTGTGTGTGTGGTGTGTGGTGTCTGTAGTGTATGTGTGGTGTGTGTGTATGTGTGTGTGGTGTGTATGTGGTGTGTGTGTGGCGTGTGTGTGTGTGGCGTGTGTGTGTGACGTCGTGTGTGTGTGGTGTGTGTGTGGTGTGTGTATGTGTGGTGTGTGTGTGTATGTGTGGTGTGTGTGTATGTGTGGTGTGTGATGTGTGTGTATGCGTGGTGTGTGTGTATGTGTGGTGTGTGTGTATGTGTGGTGTGTGTGTATGTGTTGTGTGTGTGTATGTGTGGTGTGTATGTATGTGTGTGTGGTGTGTGTGACGTCGTGTGTGTGTGCTCGAGCGGTGTTCATTTTCACCCTATCCAAACAATTACCCGTTGGGGCGTCAGTCTGTCTCAACAATCATTTCACTTTACACCACGAGACCAACCCACTAGCCGAGTAACGTCTCACACAATACGGCCCTTGACACACACACACACGCGCACACGTGGTGCGTGAATGTACAACACGCAATCAGCGATACATTCACACGTAGGGATATACGAGTATTGAATGCTTGCCTTGCGCACACAAAGAAAAAGATTCTCCTACCCCCCCCCCCCTGTATAGCCTTAACAGACCGTAGGGGCAAGTGCTGTTAGCGAGCAGCACCCTATGAAGGCCGGAACGGTACACGAGGGGGTGGGTGGCCAGGACCACGCCCGGCCGCCTTTGTCTCCTGCGTGGCGATGTTGTACTACATTCCGCACAAGGTATACTCATTAGGAGCTGGGTCGGAGAACAGGTAAGTGTCAGTGGTGTTGGTGGCCGTGACTGGAAACTCGGGTTCGCCAGGCTCTTAGCAAATGTGGACCATGCTAACCGCTCCACTACCGCGCGCGCGCGCACACGCACAAACATGTCACGTACAATGTATATCTCGTCTTTGAATCACTTAGTTTCGCTTCAAGTCACTTGATTATATCGGTTTATGTAAAAAAAAAAATGTAACTGGAGTTTGGCATATAGGAACTTTCCGCCAACACACGCCAGTGTTTTTTTTTTCCTCTGCCGGAATACAGATCCGTGGCCGTCTCAATATTTCAAAACTATTCCCGTGACACGGCCCAGCAGTTGCGTCGCAGAGATTCTCTGTTCCAACTCCAGCGGCCGCCCTGATTAATGTCGCTGGGTCCTGCCCGTCGCTTCGACGGACGGGCGTTCACTCGGTCGTTGTGTCGGTTTGCATTTTTCTGGTTGTTTTTATTTACCCTTGTCATGGCTTTTTCAGTTGGCAGACGCGGCAGTCGATTTCTAGACGCACCAATGCGGATACATAACCCCGATTAATACAGCGGCCGTGTGTTAATCGTAACGATACTACACGTTGTTCCCTTCATAGCTGACGTTGCAGATCCTTATGGCGCCATTCGAAAGAGTAGGCCATCGTGTCCCCTCGGGTCATTGCCCAAATTTGCCAATATTTAATATCACCCGTGCATATAAGTAAATTGTGATTATACCTGGCCATCATCAATCAATCACTTAAACTTCGTTTACGATGGCGCCCTTCACAAGAACATTGGACCCTCGGTAAAAAATCTAAACTTTTTCTATATTTATAGAGCTTCTTCACTCGAGGCGCTTGACATAGCTTACACAACGGTGACACAGACTGGAGTGGTGTAGTTGACAGGGCCGTGCTAAAAAAGTATTGAGGAACGAGAGAGGGGCACTTAGGGGATCAGGAAAAGGGTAGGGGAGGGATGCGAAGGAGTGGAGGGGTGAGGGGCGGGAAGAGGAAGAGAATGGGTCATAGAGAAGAGGTGGATTTTAAGAGAGGGGTGGAAGGAGGTGCTCCGTTCCGACTTTCATCGGTGCCCGCTAACAGCACTTTGCTCCAGCGGTCTGTTGAAGACCATACGGGGATTATTTGTCTTGTCTTTGTGTGTACGAGCCTGATGCGGTACAAGAGGATGTGGAGCTGAGTGGACTTGCCGCCGACCGGCACCAGCGGTGTCAAGATCGGCCTCCGTGGAGGAGGAGGCTCGTGAAGGACGCCGCTGCTACTGGGCAGCTGGAGGCAGTCGCCCTCCAGCAACAACGGCGGTCGGAGGAGCCACCGCTCGCAACAACGAGAAGATAAAAGGCAGCAGGTGGGCACAGTAGGGGACACATGTGGCGCATTTGCCAGTCATCTCTGCCGGTCATCTCAGTCAGTTAACCCATAGCACCTGGGTCTGTCCCGTAACCTCCCGCCAGCGAGTCTGCGACACTTCACATGTCTAGATTTGAAGCTTTCGTGACTGCAAGGATTCATACTCTTTGGTTTTTTCGGTAAAGTCACGTAGGTAAAATAAAATGAAACAACTAAATTAAATCACGACGTTTCTGAGGCAACACAAGCTTCCGTCTTCAGGTGGAACAGTCACAGCAGAATAGCTGTACCAAGCACTTCACGTGTCCTCAAAGCGCACATAGCATGGCACAAGCGCCACCCACGCCGAGCGGTTATTGCTGTTGTTCGTGTGACTCCTGTTCATTGTAATGTTTATTTTGACGTAACGGACAGGTTTGCAATGTGTATACACGTACAAAGATCACCCATATACACACGCACATACAATCGCCGAATACTACAGCCGATACTGCGAGCCTTAACACACTCACACACATACGTACACACACACACACAAAAGACAAACACCCCTCCCCCCCCTCCGGGATAGCCTAGAAGTGTTGTTAGCGAACACCTCTGACGGGCTGTGCGGCACGCTAGCCACCGCACCCCTGTGCTGTGTGCACACCGCTACAGGTACTCATCTATCGCTCAAGAGAGACCCGGGATTGGTTTCAGATTAAACTCGCCACCATTGGTTGTTTGGCCGTTGCCTGGAATTGAACTCTCGTCGCCAGGTTCAAAGCACTGCATCGCCGCTCTCCAATACGTACGTACACACACAGTACACCATAACAAAGACAAAGATCCCCCGTATAGCCGTGAGAGACTGTTGGGGCAAGTGTTGTTAGCGAGCACCTATGAAGGACAGAACGGCACACGAGGGGGTGGGTGGCCAACACCACGCCCAACCGCCTTTGTCTCCCCCCAGTGGCGACGTTTAAACACCGCACTAGCTACTCATTTGAAGCTGAGTCGACCTAGTGGAGGCCCATGACCGGCTCAGATAATCGTCACCGGTGTTTGCCGTGAGCGGGAATCGAACCCGGGTCGCCAAGTTCGAAGCGCAGCGCGCTAACCGCGCTACACTACCACTCCCACACACACACACACAGACAGACAGACACACAGACAGACAGACACACACACAGACACACGGACACACACAGACAGACAGACACAGACAGACAGACACACAGAGAGACAGACACACACACGCACGGACGCGCTTGGCCAGCATCACGGAACAAGAATACGGCTGTGACTCAACACCAACGCGCTCCGCGGTACAGACCGCCACCCCCTCTCTCCCTAGGCAGCGAGAACGCGGTGTTCACGCAGGGCTCAGTGGATACGATTCGCGACATTCCAACGACATTCTCCGGTTTGATCTCTCTCCTCTGTGAAGAAGGCTCGTTGCCCGGAACGTCACTCATTACGTGTTTTTTGTTGTTGTTGTATTTCTTCATTCGGGCCGCATTTGTTATCGACGGTTTGCTGCAGAAAAACAACCCTAAAAATTGGTAACGCACCACTGCCAATGCAGTATCACCGCCAACAAAGGCAAAGATCCCCCGTGTAGCCTTAACAGACTGCCGGGGCAAGTGTTGTCCGCGTGCAGCACCCAGGAAGGCACACGAGGGGGTGGGTGACAAGCAACCACACGGACGCGTCCCATTGTCCAAACAAGACACAACCGAGCGTTGTTATAATCATCATCTTCTTATGTACATTTCAAGTCGAACACAAGTCGCCTTTGGTGGAAGGCCTGAGAAAAATTTGAACCAATCCGAGATAAATCAAACTCGACATTTACAAATATTTCGCGGAGTCCGTACTAGTGGTGTAAATATAAACATATATACACACATATAGGATATACAGTATTGCTTAGTGTATTCAGATATTATCGATATGCAGGTAAGTTCACTGAAACTGCTACTTTCTGCCCCTCTCTGGGATCGTCAGACGGATCGAGCGATCTTTTAAACTTCAGCCTGGTTCGATATTGGAATCGTTGGTGGAGATTTAAATATGTTTTTGTTAAATAAATATTTAATTCCGCCTCTTTGTAATTGTGGCTATTCAATATTTTGTAATAGTACGTTCTTAAATATAAGCAGTTGTTATTGTTGTTGTTATTGTTGTTATTGTTGTTATTGTTGTTATTGTTGTTGTTATTGTTGTTGTTATTGTTGTTATTGCCACCAAGTCTGTGCTTCTCCGGTTTTTTTGCGTTTTAAAGTAATGGGAGGGGGGGGGGTTGTGCAAAATGTGTTATCGCTGTTTTATGTAAATTTAAACTAACTATACAAAAGTATTAAATATTCTTAGCTCTTTCGGTAAAGTCACGTTGAAGGGAAACAACAAAATAATAAAATATATAAAACTAAAAAATTCTCACGACGTCTCGACCATAACACAAACGGTCGTCATCAGGTGTGAAAAACCACCTGATGACGACCGTTTGTGTTATGGTCGAAACGTCGTGAGAATGTTTTATTGTTTTATATATTTTTTATTATTTTATTGTTTCCCTTCAACGTGACTTTACCGAAAGAGCTAAGAATATGAATGACTGCAGTCACGAAAGCTTTAAATCAAAAAGTATTAAAGTACAACATGTGGTGCTGCTGTGTTGGTAAGCACATTTAACAACACAAAACAGAATGAAATTACGTATTTATGCTGGGAAAATCCGATGAGCTATAAAGCTCTTTTTCACAGATTTCCAGTAGTTTCACAGATGTCCAGTTGTTAAACGCAAACACATTCGTCAACAACGCTCCCCTAAACATCTATAACCTATTACGCAAGCGATTGTAAATATGTGTGTAGCTTATGCATAGGCTGTATGATTTCAACAGCAGCGTTATCTTCAAACTGCTGGAATGAAAACAGAGTCTGTTAAAACGACATTATTAAGCGGTTTATATTTCCAAGTGAATTCTTTCCAAATGTACTTGTTTCCTGTAACTCTCCATAAAAAACACCGACGCGATACATAACCCAATTATGAGTAATTGCGACCACAGGCTCTCTCCCTCTCTCTCTCCCCCTCTCTCTCTTCTCACCTTCATTGGCTCCACATCGCCACGTGCAACCGCGCACGTCACTGACCACTGACCACCGACATCATCATCATCATCATCAGGAACATCACCAACAACAGCCGCCATTCGCCAATGAGTGGCGGTGACGTCCAAACGGCGCGTGCGTGACAGGCCACGTGCACTTTGAGGCCACGTGAAGTGTCGAAGACTCGCTGCTAACAGCAGGTCGTCACGGGACAGACCCAGGTGCCATGGGTCGACTGACTGAGATGATTGGCAGAGATGACTGGCCGATGCACCACCTGTGCCCCCCCCCTTACTGTGCCGACTTGCTGTATTTTATTCGCCCGGCTCGTTGTTGTGAGCGTCGCTCCTCTGCCCTCCGTTGTTGTTGGAAGTCGTCTGCCTCCAACTGCCCAGCAGCGCCTTTCACGAGCCTCCTCCACAGAGGCCGATCTTAACACCTCTGGTACCGGTCATCGGCAAGTCCGCTGAAACTAAACTTTAAAACTGTTTTTTAATTTACCAAGTAAAGCCCACTGAGCTACATAGCTCCTTTTCAGAATTGACCTGGCCACAAGTGACCGCTCAACAAAGTGGTTTATCATCTGGAAATGTATAGCAGCCAAATACTCAAAACGCGCGATGTTGATTCTAAATGTGGAGGGGAAAAACCGGAGGACCCGGAGAAAAATCCATGCGACCACGGGGAAAACACGCAAACTCCTAATACACAATCTCGATTTGAAGCTTTCGTGACTGCAGGAATCCACGCTCTTTGGTTCTTTCGGTAAAGTCACGTGGGTAGAAAAAATATAATAGGTGTGAGACAAACATCAGGTGCGAAACAAGCACAGCAGGAGGGCCGCTGACCTAATACACAGGCGCCAGGATCGGAATCGAGCCCACTGCCTGCTATGGCTGCTGCGGCTGTGACTGCTTTAACTTACGTGGCTCTGTTGTGGCTTCTTTGACTGCTGTGACTGCGGCTGCTATGGTGGCTGTAGCCGCGCGCAGTTTGTTTGCGCAGAGCCCGGAGACTGTCCCGCGGGGACACCCAACACCTTCAGGGGCCTTGCGCGGGGTGAGACGGTGGAGGGGGTCACGGCCTTCGGCGATAATGAGGGCCCTGGTCCTTCTCTGCACGAGGCCTCGAGACCGCCGCAGTGCAACCAGGCCCGACTGTCATGACCGTATTAAACGAAGCGATTTTTTGTTTAACCAGGCAAAAGCTCACTGAGCTACGTCGCTCATTTTCAAATGTTTGGCTATCACAGATGGGAGCTCATCGAACGTGGCTTATCGTCACGTGGAAATGTATAGCAGCCAATTGCTCTCTGAAACGCACATTAATTCTAAATGTGTGTGGGGGGGGGGGGGATACAACCGCATGACACGGAGAAAAATCCACGCGACCGATAGGAAAGAGACAGAAAGAGAGACACGCAAACTCAAAATATACAGCAGCAGGCGTCAGGGTCGTGATCGAATCCACGACCTCCTGCATACCAAGCGAGGTAGTTAACATCTCCTAGCCACCGTGGCGCGTATGCTCTTAATGATTAAAACGCACTACCCCATCAACCCCCGTCTCATAGTTAAAAGTTAAAGTTGGTGGTGCTTCTTGTGATCCACTCGCTGGGTTTAACTGCCCTGACAGCGGCTGCACGCGTTCGTGGGTTGCGTCCCACCTTCAGCAGCATCTCATGATCTAGAGAATACGGGATTGATGTCGTGCAGCGGTTTACAATCAAAGCAATAACAAAAGCCATTTCTTTCGAATTCGGTACATAACTCAATATTTCAATAGCCGCGAATGCATTCGAATACATACACACATACATACTTACATTACACACACACAGACACATTACACACACACATACATTACACACACACAGACACACATTACACACACATTACACACACACAGACATACACTACACACACACACATTACACACAGACATACATTACACACAGACATACATACATTACACACACACACAGGCATCCATTACACACACACACAGACATCAATTACACACACATACATTAAAACACAGACATACGTTACACACATATATTACACACACACAGGCATCCATTACACACAGACACACATACATTACACACAGACATACGTTATACACACACACAGACACCCATTTCACACAGACACAACATACATTACACACAGACATACGTTACACACACACAGACATCCATTACACACAGACACACATACATTACACACAGACATACGTTACACACACACACAGACATCCATTTCACACAGACACACATACATTACACACAGACATACGTTACACACACACACACATACATTACACACACACACAGACATCCATTACACACAGACACACATACATTACACACAGACATACGTTACACACACACATACATTACACACACACATACATCCATTCCACACAAACACACATACATTGCACACAGACATACAGACATACATACAGACATTACATACATTACATACGTACATTACACATAAACATACTTACATAACACATACGGACATAAATACAGACAGACATACATGCACACATCACGTGACGAAGCAGTCCGTAAAGAGCCACATGCGGCTCCGGAAGCCGCAGGTTGCCGACCCTTGCGAGAGTGCGTGAGGTTGGTACAGCCGTACCCCGATTTACGTCTGCCCCTTGTCACGTCGTTTCGCGAATACGTCGTCACTTTTTCAACACCACCGCTGCCAGATTTGCGTCGCCTGCACCCAAACTCGCGTCGCCGCCAGCATCGTCGTCCGTCCTCTCTCGTTATCCGTCGCCTCTCAGCTTCCGCCTCCACCCACCTACCGCTGTGAATCGCTCCGATTGACGTCGTTTCGATATTCGTCATCGCACCTTTCAGGAACGCATCCCCGACAGAAAACCAGGGTACTACTGTAGATTGCTCTCAATCGGCTTATTAAAGCGCACCTCTTTGTAGATTGCGTTCCATTTTATTGGTGACCACGTGGCACCACCATCCTCGCGTCACAATAGCGTCGGCGAGTTCCATTTTATTGGTGACCACGTGGCACCACCATCCTCGCGTCACAATAGCGTCGGCGAGTTCCATTTTATTGGTGACCACGTGGCACCACCATCCTCGCGTCACAATAGCGTCGGCGAGTTCCGTTTTATTGGTGACCACGTGGCACCACCATCCTCGCGTCACAATAGCGCTGCCCCCCCCCCCCCCCCCCGCGGGCCAGAAACAAAACCGCGACTTCATTTCATTGGACCCGCAAGCGCACGAGGGCTACCACTTTTTAATTGCCCCCCACCCCCCCCCCCCCCCCCAACGATATTAATTATAATCCATCACTTCGAGCAGCCACAGCTCAGCCGCGCTGATTGGGTACTAAGAGGTGTGGAGGGGGGGGGGGGTGGGGCAAGGTCTCCAAGGTGTAGGTTAACCTGTGTCATCAATTTGTAAATAAGGGTAACTCCTTAACAAGCAACAACACTTTGTGCTAATCTCCCGTTCGTTCACACGTCGTATTTACTCCCCTTTGTCGATTCAACTTACAGAACACACATACAGACCTCCCCATTGTCGTGTTGGTCAGAGCGGTGGGGGGGGGGGGGTCTACCCATACTTCACCACAATGGTCGATTCGGGTTGCTATGGGGGAGGTGGCGAGAGGGAGGGGGGGGGGGTGTGAAGATTTCGTTTCGATAGCTATCACTCGCCACTGATGGTAGCCGCGACCCGACAAAAAAACAACTCAGGTCGCCGGGGTTTTGTGGCGTAGTTGGCTAACAACACTGCCTGGGTAAAGTCACGTAGGTGAAAATAAAATAACAAAAAATATAACAAAAAATCACGACGTTTCGGCCACAACACAAGCGGCCTTCATCAGGTGAAGGGACGAGACTGCCTGGCGCTTGGTGTTTTCTTCTCACACAGCTTAAAGGTCGTGATCTGATCGTGGCGTCTTCCACTCCAGCGCTGTCCTCCAGACAGTCTCGTCCCTTCACCTGATGAAGGCCGCTTGTGTTGTGGCCGAAACGTCGTGATTTATTGTTAATTTTTTTGTTATTTTATTTTCACTTACGTGACTTTACCCAATAGAACCAAAGAGTATGGATCCTAGCTGTCACGAAAGCTTTAAATCTAGAATTAACAACACTGCCACCATCCACTCCTCCACCAAGCTCTAACGTGGTGCTGGAGTAAACGTGCCACTCTCCCGAGTGAGAGAGAGTGCGAGTGAGAGTGCTCGGAGCAGCACGAAGGCGTTGAGGAATCGATGGCGAGTTGGGAGCCCAACCTCTCCCACCACCCCCCACCCACGTGTTGTGTCTGAGTGCCCCCCCTCCCCCCCCCCCCCCCCCGTGGCGATGATGGACGGGCTAATGCGGTGCCGCGCTCTCACTCCCGCGGCCGCGTCGGTGGCACCAACTCGGGGAGAGCCTCGGAATTGAGCACTCGCCGACTAAATAAACACCACCACCCACAATCACCCCCCCCCCCACACACACACCCACACACCCACCCCGGTAGAAATTGTTTAGTTTTTTTGTACACGGGTGGTGATTAGATTACTACTCACCATTAGTATTAGTATGTGTGTGCGTGCATTCACGTTGAACGTAAATTGTCGAGGTCAGAAGCTGGGAGCGGTGGCGGAATGGTTAGCGTGCGCGCGCGCCGCGCTGTATACGTTAAGTTGGACTTATAAAAGCGGTTCTAAAGAAATTAGTGATCATCATAATTATGATTAAATAATGCATTGACAAAGGGCTGTTTGACCACGAAAACGATCACGTAAAATTCACATTTTGCTCAATCGCGCTCACGGCCACATGGAGCAATAACACCGCTTTCCGCCGCTATCTAGAGAACATTTATATGTTAGGCGAATAGACTCTGGGCCGGTGTTGAACTTTCATCGCTCCATCGTCAACGTGTGCGGCCGGATGAACGGACTGCGTTTCGTGCAACGGTGTACGGTTCTCGTTCCAGTGAGTGGTCAGCCGCGGTGTAAGAGATGTCAGCGAGAAGTTGTTTGAGTGGCGCGTGAGACAGACACGTGGATGTGACGGTGATCGTGGACGTGACGGTGATCGTAGACGTGATGCTGATCATGGATGTGATGCTGATCGCGGATGTGCCGCTGATCGTGGACGTGGCGCTGATCATGGATGTGATGCTGATCGCGGATGTGAAGGTGATCGTGGACGTGACGCTGATAGTGGATATGATGCTGATCGTGGATGTGATGCTGATCCTGGATGTGACGCTGTACGAGATGGCAAAGGACTAAAGTGAATCAACGCCACCTTTACACCTCAAAAGAAAATTGCATCTTCCTCTAGCTTTCAATCGTAATAGAACCACATTCGTAAACATTTCCTCGCATTTGACAAGCCCACGAAACTGAAATTTGTCGCAGATATGTATCCGGGGATTATGTATTTAAATATGTATAGCTCCACAAAAATCCTGAATTCTTTATTTTCATCCTGCAAAATCACTCCCAGGTGGCTGTTGGAACGGTTTCCAATCGTGAGGCAGGGACAGCCTCAAGTTAACCGCACCGTATTGTTGGTTCTTTCGGTAAAGTCACGTAGAAGGGAAATAATTAAATAATAACACATACTAAAAATTATCACGACGTTTCGATTACAACACAAGCACTCATCATCAGGTGTGAAAACTACAGCGTTTGTCAGTACTGCTGCTGTTGCTTTGCTGTCTTTCATTGGCTTTGCTGCAGTAGCATTGGTGTTCTGCACCTTTTTAGCCCCGCCCACTTCCCCCCCCCCCGTCCAATAGCATTCCACGCAACGCTCCCCTCCCACAACTCCTCCCCTCCCACAACTCCTCCCCTACCTTGCTCCTCCCCCTTCTCTAACGTATATAACCCCTTACCACAGCGTCTCTCCCACTTCAGCTAAAAACATTTTCTTGCTGTGGTTTTCACACCTGATGATGATTGCTTGTGTTGCAATCGAAACGTCGTGAGAATTTTTATTATGTTTTATTTTTATTATTTTATGATTTCCAAACCCACGTGACTTTACCGAAAGAACCAAGAATATGAATCCCTGCAGTCACGAAAGCTTTAAAGCGAAGTTTACCGCACCGCTTTGAGTGCCGTGCAACACACTCACGCGGGGTTCATCAGAATCAGAATATTTATTTATGCTGCCGGAGAAATCCGATGAGCTATAAAGCTCTTTTTCACAGATGTCCAGCAGGGACGGGTTAAGAACGTTACAACAACAAACAGGACAAGCACACACCATGGCAGTACAAAGTACAAGAATGGTTAACAACTCGCCAAAAACACACATACCAAAACTAAACTAAAGCATCCCCATCCTTACCAGGCAAAGCCCACTGTAGGTTTTAACTAAATTTTTGCAGAAACGACCTCACCACAAATGACAGCTCAACAAAGTGGCTCATCGTTTGGACATTTATATCACTAAAATAACCTAAATAATCTCAATCTCCATTAGCAGCAGCATCATCATCGCCACCACCACCGGTGACGCGAGTCATTCGTCTTGCGTGCAGTGTGATGCTAAAGCCGAGAGAAAGTAGCCAGAACCCGCTTCCGGTTACTGGTTGAATGTTAAACATAATCGTCCTCGTGTATATATTTACACACACACACACATCCCCGACGCAATATACACATACAGCAATACCCCGGTTTACGTCGGGGATGTGTTCCTGTAAGGTGCGACGACGAATATCGAAACGACGTAAATCGAAGCCATTTACAGCGGTAGACGTCGGTGGAGGTGAAGGCTGAGAGGCGACGGACAACGAGAGAGGACGAACGATGCTGTCAGCGACGTAAGTGTAGGGATGGGGCGACGCACATTAGGTAGTAGTAATATTAATAATAAAGTGACGACGTATTTGTGAAGCGACGTAACAAGGGGGGAGGGGGGGGAGACGATTATTCATGTAAAGTCTACGACATACTGGGGCTGTTGAGCCATAATGCACGATACAATTGGCATGTATATACTGGGGCTTTTCACTCCTCCGTGTGCATCTGCATGGCGTGCTGCTGTAAGTACCCGCGGCATTGCTCAAAGCGTCTCGAGAAAAGAAGCTGCAGCGCTATTTTTGGACGACGTCTTTAAGCTTTGGAAGCGGAGAGTCGCGCTCGGCGTGCGTAAAGCGTCGCCCCATCGTCCACACACCCTCGATGCTCACGAATGCCCCTTGCCCTGCCGTAATAGAGGGTGCTTCCAAAAAAAAAAGGTCGACACTTATACGGGACTGTCGTTTTGAACGGCAAAAGAACGGCTAAATACTGCATTGTAACGTGATAACAAGTGTAACGTTAATAGCTTCAAAAAGTCAAAGAGTCTCACACTTGTTCGCCATCGTTGTCAACGCACGGCCTGGAATCTTCTCCAGGTGATCTCCAGAGCCCGGAGGAGGAGTCAACAAAACCACAATTCTCGTGGTTTTTGTTGCAAATTTCTCCGAAGTGTTAACATTATTTTGAAGCGCCCTGTACAGCAGCAAATTTCTTCGAAGTGTTAACATTATTTTGAAGCGCCCTGTACATCAGCAGCTACTGCAGCCGACGAGCCACGGCAATATCGAGAAAGAGCGAAATCGCTCAGCGGGCTTTAACCTGGTGAAATAGAAACAAAAATCAATCAAACTCGTCCAGAGTTTGTCTCGCGTTGAATAAACGCCCCTGAAATGGTGCAACTTCCAGAAGGCTGTGGGAGCCTATGGGTTGTGTCAAAAATACACCTTTTTCTGTTTTAAACGTGGGGTGACGGGATATGTGAATGATACGTTTGTTTTGCTCGTCTCTTTTAACTATAGGCACATTGAGACATTAGTGGAAGGCGGCATACGAATAAATGTAAATTATTATTGTCATATTGTAGCTGCTTCGGGCTGTGGACGCGCATTTTCTAGGGATCCACGATCGGATGGACCGTGGATGGGGTCAGCGATGTGACGTCATCACGCAGATGTGCGCGCTGATATCACCGCCCGCGCGCCAGGCAGCCTGCCAGCCGGAAAATAAAAAAAAACTTGATGTCCGACGTTTCCCCGTGTCACGTGCAGGCGGAGGCTTCTTCAGGAACTGAGTGGGCGTGCAGTGCGGTGGTTACGCTTGCGGGGGTGTCTGTACTCTGGTGTGTGTCAGAATCGGAATCTTAATTTAGACTGGAAGGAATCCGAAGAGCTGTGAAGCTCTTTTTCACAGATGCCCATTAGGTGCGGTGTGCGTGTGGTTTACGCATGCGCGTGGTACAAGACGACATTGGGTGCTAGTCGAGTGCTGTGTGTGTGTGTGTGGCATGTGCGTATGGGGGTATACAGTGCGCGCAGTGTTAGACTTTTTCACTCGGCGGGCTCGGAGCATCTCCACGAACTGCAATCACCGCTACCGAAGACGTTCACCGGGCGATGCGGGGGGAGGGGGGGGGGCGAAACGTCGGGCAACACGCCGAACAAACTTGCCACATTTGAAGAAGAAAAAAACGACTCAACTTGGAATTCTACAATTTCCATATCGCAACAATCACCCACCCCTCTCCTGCAAAAACCTGGCAGGGCCCTCCTGAAAAATTGGTCACGAGACTCGCCGAAGCATTCCTGGGTGAACAAGGGCACCAACAACTGCTCCCACTAACTGCTTTTATTTTACCAGCTAAGACACACCGAGCCCCGTAGCTCTTTTTCAGAAACGATCTGCCCACAAATGACAGCTCAACAAAGCGGCTTGTCACGTGAAAGTCTAAGGCAGCAGCAGCCAGATACTCTAAACGGGTGATTCTAACTGTGGAGGGGGGGAAATTGGAGGAGCCGGAGATAAACCCACACTACCACGGAGAGAGAGACTTTTGACTTTTAAACAACTTTTATTGCCGCCAACAGCAACAGCACAGGAGGCGATTCTGATATGAAACACACAAAGTCACTAGCAAACAAATAAACACTATACATCCACGCGCTGTGGCGCTAAATTGAGCGCGCACAACACAAAAGAAAAGTCACGTGGTGGTGGTGGTGGTGCTGGTGATCGCGCACGCCACGGTGACGAGCGAGCGCTTCAGAAGGTGAACACGAGGGGTGCCGTCCACGCCGGTACAGAGAGGGGCTTTTCCGGCTCCCCAGCGTTCGAAGAAAACGCGCTGCACATCACCGACACGTGTGTGGTATGCGTGCTCCAGCCGGAGCCCCGCCTTAGAGAGAGAGAGAGAGACAGACAGACACGCAAACTCCACAATAATATACAGCAGGCATCGTCATGGTCGGGATGGAATCCACGACCTCCTGTATGCCAGGCGAGGTAGTTAACATCTCCTAGCCACCATGGCGCCCGATCCGCGTTCAGCTGTCGGGAGAGACGGCGCGCTCTGATCTGAAGGCTTCCGTCCGTGCCGCCGGGCGCGCGAGGAACCCGGGGCCTGGCTCTACGCCTCCACGTCGCTATGGATCTCCGATTAGCATGGTTGGCGACGTACGGTGCGAAAGAAGTTCAACAAACATTGACCCGGTCATTCCGTGGGAAATGTGCGCGTTATACATTGTGACCTATATAACATATATATTTGTATACATAGTTTATAAATATACACGAGAGATGGCGACGATGACGACGATGATGATGATGATGATGCTACACAGGAACAAACCGCGAATGCCTCTGCAGTAGCTATTATAATAGCATGGCTGTAGCCTGGATGTTTCAATGCATACTGGGGGGGGGGGGGGGGGGTGTGTGCAGCCTGTGTGTTTGTGTTAAGATTCTGAAGCCGAGCAGCAGCAGTCAGTCATTGAGCTTTTTTTTTAGTTTTGGATCACATTCGCTTAAGTGGCGCTTTAAGTGATTTCCATGAAAGATGTTTCGCGTGGGCCACTCCGTAACTCCCTTAACCCCGGCGACCTCCGGGACGAATCACATTTCCTGAGCGAAAACAATCATGGGATTAGAGTCGTCCACGACTAACCCCCCCGCCCCCGCCGCCACCACCCCCGTACCCTCGCGTTAGCCAGGCCAGCCACGGGAACTCTCTCCCCCCTCTCTCTCTCTCTCTCCAGGGCCACTTGCCTCACTCACTCAGCGAACCACGCGCCGCACCGCACCACAGTACTACTTAGCACCACCGAGCTCACTATTAACGCACTAATTGCCGCATGCATGTGCCTAGCGTAACGGACAAAGGTCCGCCGTATATAGCCACCACCACTACCATCACCGTTACTACGACCGCCACCACCGCCAACAACAAAAAGAAATATCCTCCGTATAAAGCCATCACCATCAGTACTACTACCACCATCAACAACAAAGATCCCCCTATATAGACGCCACCACTACCATCACTACTAACGCCGCCGCCATCAACAACAAAGACAAAGATCTCCCGTATAGCCTTAACAAACTGTTGGGGCAATTGCTGTTAGCGAGTAGCACCTATGAAGGACGGTACGGTACTCGAGGGTGTTGGTGGCCAGCACCACATACCACACACAAACGTCACGTACCAGACATGCTTACAAGTCACATAATACCTATCACACATGTATATAACAAAAAAAACCTCGCTCATCCACAACAGTCTTAAAATATATAATCGACGACGTTTCGGGCAATGGGCCTTTTTCATAGCACGTAAATATATACTCTTACCACACACGCATACAACAATCAACTGCCACCCCATGCGCCTACCAAAGGCAACATCGCCTACCTACACCTAACTTCGGTATACACCCAATACATATACGCACATACCAGCACACACATACATACACACATACCACACACAAACACATACCACACACAAACACATACCAAACACAAACATACTATATCACCCAAAATACCGATGAAGTCACTAATCAGCACTTATATGCATACCATACACACACCACTGACTACCACTCAATCTTACTATAAGCCCACTCATTTCCACTGCGGATAACCTCATCCCCGCCACAGTAACGGGGAGTTTCCCACCACTGGCTCAAAGACAGGAATTTATGCATCTCAGCGCTCAACGGAGGTGCCTCAATCCGCACCTCCGACTAGCACGGTTGGCTACGTACGGTGCGAAAGAAGTTCAACATACTCTACACACATAATAGAGCCACTGCTGGCTGAAGACCTACCCACCGTCCTTCGGTCACTTGAGACATCCATACTTCACCACGCTGGTCAGCAAATGATTGCCCAAAGAGGGCGCTCACGAAAATGCGCTAAGCACATCACCACCGCTCCACCTGCTGTCACATCTATTACCGTGCAACATATACAGTGAGGGAAAAAAGTATTTGATCCCCTGCTGATTTTGTACGTTTGCCCACTGACAAAGAAATGATCAGTCTATAATTTTAATGGTAGGTTTATTTGAACAGTGAGAGACAGAATAACAAACAAAAAAATCCAGAAAAACGCATGTCAAAAATGTTATAAATTGATTTGCATTTTAATGAGGGAAATAAGTATTTGACCCCTCTGCAAAACATGACTTAGTACTTAGTGGCAAAACCCTTGTTGGCAATCACAGAGGTCAGACGTTTCTTGTAGTTGGCCACCAGGTTTGCACACATCTCAGGAGGGATTTTGTCCCTCTCCTCTTTGCAGATCTTCTCCAAGTCATTAAGGTTTCGAGGCTGACGTTTGGCAACTCGAACCTTCAGCTCTCTCCACAGATTTTCTATGGGATTAAGATCTGGAGACTGGCTAGGCCACTCCAGGACCTTAATGTGCTTCTTCTTGAGCCACTCCTTTGTTGCCTTGGCCGTGTGTTTTGGGTCATTGTCATGCTGGAATACCCATCCACGACCCATTTTGAATGCCCTGGCTGAGGGAAGGAGGTTCTCACCAAAGATTTGACGGTACATGGCCCCGTCCATCGTCCCTTTGATGCGGTGAAGTTGTCCCGTCCCCTTAGCAGAAAAACACCCCCAAAGCATAATGTTTCCACCTCCATGTTTGACGGTGGGGATGGTGTTCTTGGGGTCATAAGCAGCATTCCTCCTCCTCCAAACACTGCGAGTTGAGTTGATGCCAAAGAGCTCCATTTTGGTCTCATCTGACCACAACACTTTCACCCAGTTGTCCTCTGAATCATTCAGACGCTCATTGGCAAACTTCAGACGGGCATGTATATGTGCTTTCTTGAGCAGGGGGACCTTGCGGGCGCTGCAGGATTTCAGTCCTTCACGGCGTAGTGTGTTACCAATTGTTTTCTTGGTGACTATGGTCCCAGCTGCCTTGAGATCATTGACAAGATCCTCCCGTGTAGTTCTGGGCTGATTCCTCACCGTTCTCATGATCATTGCAACTCCACGAGGTGATATCTTGAATGAAGCCCCAGGCCGAGGGGGATTGACAGTTCTTTTGTGTGTCTTCCATTTGCGAATAATCGCCCCAACTCTTGTCACCTTCTCACCAAGCTGCTTGGCAATGGTCTTGTAGCCCATTCCAGCCTTGTGTAGGTCTACAATCTTGTCCCTGACATCATTGGAGAGATCTTTGGTCTTGGCCATGGTGGAAAGTTTGGAATCTGATTGATTGATTGCTTCTGTTGACAGGTGTCTTTTATACAGGTAACAAGCTGAGATTAGGAGCACTCCCTTTAAGAGTGTGCTCCTAATCTCAGCTCGTTACCTGTATAAAAGACACCTGGGAGCCAGAAATCTTTCTGATTGAGAGGGGGTCAAATACTTATTTCCCTCATTAAAATGCAATCAATTTATAACGTTTTTTACATGCGTTTTTCTGGATTTTTGTTGTTGTTATTCTATCTCTCACTATTCAAATAAACCTACCATTAAAATGATAGACTGATAATTTCTTTGTCAGTGGTCAAATGTACAAAATCAGCAGGGGATCAAATACTTTTTTTCCCTCACTGTTCGTATATACCTCCTGTACTGAACTTACACATACATAGCATCCCAGATTATTATGAACCACTCAGTACATTCTCACACACACACACGTCAACAACAACAACCGCCATTGTGGCTACTGAGCGGCGGTCACATCATCGCGGCGCTTGTGCCAGGCTATGTGCACTTTAAGGCCACGTGAAGTGTCGAACGCCCGCTGCCATGGATTGACTGACTGCGATGACAAACACGTCTTACACATTCTAGATTTCAAGTTGTCGTGACTACAAGGAACCACATACTCTTTGTTTTTTTCGGTAAAGTCACGTAGGTGAAAAATAAAAAAAATAATTACATTAAAAATAAATCAATAGCGTCGTGATTTAAAAAAATATATTTTTTCATTGAATTACATTTTGTTTTCACCTACGTGACTTTACCGAAAGAACCAAAGAGCATGTCTAACACACACACGCACACACGCACGCTCTCGCTCGCTATAGACACACGACATTCCCACCGCGCACACTGCACTACGTAGCAGCAGAGTTTTCCAAAAATATGAATTACCAAACACGATCACCATCCAAGTTCACGCGCCACTCACTGCTTTATTTAATACTTACATCAAATATAAAGATATCCCGTGTAGCCTTAAGAGACTGTAGGGGCAAGTGCTGTTAGCGAGTAGCAACCTATGAAGACCGGGACGGCACACGAGGGGGTGGGTGGTCAGCACCACGCCCGGCCGCCTTTGTCTCCCTAGTGACGATGTTTGCACACCGCACCAGGTACTCATTTTGAGGCTGAGTCGAGCTAGGGGAGACCCAGGACCGGTTCATATAATCGTCACTGATGTTGTGTGCGCAAATCGAATAGCTGCCACGGTGGCGAGATGTTAACTTCCTTGCCTGGTATACAGGAGGTCGTGGGTTACGACACGCACGCACGCCTATAAACTTACGTCGCACCACGTGACCCCTTTTACCTCCCAACCTAATCACGCCACACAGTCCGTACCACGTTGTAAACAAACAAACTAAAAAAACGCTCAAATGCGCCAATAACACCGCCTTAAAAATTATAAATATATTATATGCGACGTTTATATATATTTTATATTTACTACTATAATGAGCCATGAATGTCTGTGTGTCCCGCGCGTGACGTCATTCCACCACGGCCAGCCCCCCTCATTAACATTCATGAACAGGTGACGTCCTCCAAATGGACACCCCCCCCTATTAATAATAATTAGCGGGTGACGTCACTCCACATGGGGGGCGAGGCGCCTCCTCCCCCCTCCTCGGCGTCAACTGACAACCCTCACTACAAAGGCAGAGCCCTCACGTCACGTGATCTCCGTAACGCTGTTGAGACAAAGGGGCCGTCCATAAATGACGTCACGCACCTAGGGAGGGGGGGTCAGATATTTGTGACGATGTGTGACGAGGGGGGGCTGAGGTTTGAAAAATGTGACGTCACATGAAAATGCGCAACTTTAAATAAATATAGACAACACGTTCTGCTGAATTAAATAGACTTTTTATTAAATGTTTTCTCCTACAACATCAGAGGGCAGCGCCACATTAAATACGCAATACAATGACGATAGTTTAAACCGATTTGAAACATGTTTTATTTGGGGGGGGGGAGCAGAGCTTTGTGACGTCATATTTGAGGGGGGGGGGGGTCTGACTGTTTGTGACGCCGTGTGACGAGGGGGGGGGGGGAGGTCAAAAATCGTCCAAAATCGCGTGACGTCATTTATGGTCAGCCCCATCGAAGTAAAAGGGACGTCGTGATGAACAAGGGATTATAACCTTTAAATGAAATAGCTCTGTGTCACCGCGCCCTTACAAATCTCACACGAATGGATGCAATGAACATCATGTCGCGGTCTGCTTTTCCCTTGCACGTTTCAGATTTACCGCAATACCCCTCCCCTCCGTCCCTTGGACGAGCAAAAGTCTCGCCTAAAACAGACTGTGTTGGGCCACGCCGTTTAACCACTGGAGGCGCCATTCGATCCATGAAATCCCTGCACATCGCCCGCGTCGTTCGGCACATTGGAAGAGCTCCAATCCCACCCCACCGGCGCTCTATTTGTGCAACGTTTTTTTTTTTACATCAGCAGCAGAAGCAGCAGAAGCAGCAGCAATCGCCCGCTACCTCGCTCAGCCATTCGTCTATAGAGCTGCCACTTTCTCGTCTCACGCACAAAGGGGGGGCGGTAGGGGGTTTGCGTAATTAATACCGCGGGTTTTAATTGGATGTCGCTGGCAAGGAGCGCTATCGCCTTTCTGCAATAACACGTGCTCGTGTTTTCTTAAGGTCCACGCTTGATGGCTTCATCATCCATACGGCGGGGGGATTTTTTTTTGTTTTGTTCCTTTTTAAACTCGTGTTATCTTTGAAGGAGGCTTCGACGTTTGGGCTGCACGTGCAGTCCGTGTGTGTGTATGTGTGTGTGGGTATGTGTGTGTGTGTATGTGGGTATGTGTGTACGTGGGTTCCGTCACCGTCACTTAGTGGCGAATGGCGAGTTATTGGTATGTGGGTACCTGGTGCGGTGTAAAACACAAAGGCGGTCGGGCGTGGTGCTGGCCACCCGTGCCGTGCCGGCCTTCACGAGGTGCTACTCGCTAACAGCACTGGCCCCAACAGTCTGTGTACGGCTATCGGGGAATCTTTGTCTTTGTTGTGGGTGTCCGATGGGAAGCGGTAGTGCATCGGTTGCACGTGCAGTCCGTGTGTGTGTATGTGTGGGGAGCGGTGGCGTAGCGGTTAGCGCGTTGCGCTATGAACCCGGCGACCCGGGTTCGATTTCCGCTCACGGCCAACACCAGTGAAGATTATCTGAATCGGTCCTGGGCCTCTCATAGGTCGACTCAGCCTCAAATGAGTACCTGGTGCGGTCTGTAAACATTGCCACTAGGGAGATAAAGGCGGTCGGGCGTGGTGCTGGCCACCCACCCCCTCGTGTACCCTTCCGGCCTTCATAGGTGCTCGCTAACAGCACTTGCCCCTACAGTCTGTTACAGGCTATACGGGGGATCTTTGTCTTTTTTGTACGTGGGTCCCGTCACCGTTTCTTAGTAGCGAATGGCGGGCATTGGTATGTGTATCCCTGGTGCGGTGCGTACTGCTAGCCTCTCACCCCCTCGTGCGCCCTACCGGTCTTCATAAAAGCACCTGCCCCAACAGTCTGCTAAGGCTATATGGGGGATCTTCCTCTTTGTCTTGTGGGGAGCGGTGGCGCAGCGGTTAACGCGCCGCGTGACGAACCCGGTGACCCGAGTTCGATTCCCGCTCACAGTCAACACCAGCGACAAAAATAATTATCGAAACCGGTCCGTGGCCTCCCCTAGGTCGACTGGGCCTTAAATAATTACCTGTTGATCGAGGCGGCCGCGCGCTCCGTTGTCCATACCAGAACCTCGCGTCGGTCCCACGTTTGTCTTCATAGTCGCTTACTAACAGCACTTGGCCCCGAGTCTGTTAAGGTTATACGGGGAATCTGTATCTTTACGTGTAGCGGGGGGGGGGGGGCTAGAAGGATGGGGGTGGAGGTTTGCAGGGGGAATGAAAATACATTAATTAAAGCCATCAAAGACGCACTGCTATTTCGATCGGAGCCGTGAGGCAATGCCCCGAGACCCTGTCTCGCGATATATTTACACTGGCGTCGCTATAAGCCAGCGGATTGTGGTGTGTGTGTGTGCACAGACCACTGCTTCGCCATGTTGGACAAATGCTTTAAAATACAAATATATGTTTTAATCAAGACGTTAAGCGGTTAACAGCAAGACACAGCACCATTTAGGCAATAATAGATTCGATGACAGTGGATTAAACAAACAAAAAAGGCGTACTATATACTTCACGTATATACTATACGTGAAGTATGGCAATATAACCCCAACGGTTGAGGGAGGCCTTCATCCAGCAGTGGATTGATCATGGATGGCGTTAATGCTGCCGATGATGATGATGATTTATTTTGGATGCATTTACTTGGCGTTCAACATCCGATATTTTTTTTGCGGGGCATCACCATCATCATCACCACCACCATCATGTGCACCAATATGAACCCGATGTTTTAAAACTAACAAAGAAACAGTGGCTGTAAAAATCTTAGTAGAACCACACCTGTTGTCCATTACGTTCCAACCTCGCGTGCCATCTGTCTGCCTCTCTGCACATACGAAGCGCTCTCCTCTCTCTCTCTTTCTCTTCCCGTGTGTGTGCGCTGACTTTGAGTTTTATGGGTTAATGTCTGCATCATCAGGAGAAATGAACGCGGCTTCAGGAGCCATTCGCCCAGCAGTGGATAGACCACGGCTCACGATCTTGTTTTTCTTCAGCCATCCTTTATCCGAGGGTTGGCCGCACCATGGGCAATGCATCTCCACTGACGTCTGTCCTTTGCTATCCTCATCGTCTGTCCCAGCGTGAGCCTCGTCCATGCTTTGATGTCATCCCATCCATTGTCATCCTTGGATCTTACACGCGCACGTGGGCAGGGTTTAGTGCATTGCATCATCTGCTTTTCCAAAACAAGTTCCATCTTGTTTTTCTTCATAACATGACCAAAGTAGCCGAAGCTTTCTTGATTTTATCACCTCTAACAGTTTTCTTTCAACACCAGCTTTCTGCAGAACCATTACGATCAGCGCTTTAATACAACAGCCCGAAAAAAATAGTGCGGAACGCTGATCTCTAAATTATTTTCCCATCCTCACATACTCGTTGGTTCTGTCGGTAAAGTCACGTAGGTAGAAATAAAATAAAATAAATCACGACGTTTTGAACGCAACGCAAGCGTTCGTCTTCGGGCAAACATAGCCATCGGACCACAAGCCATCTCGCTGTCCATATGTTGTCCTCAATTCTTCTATTGCCCCCCTAGAACTATAGGAATTGTGCGAACACGACACATGATGATTTATGTATGCATGTTGAACTTCTTTCGCGTCGTACGTAGCCAACCGTGCTAATCGGAGGTGCTAATGATGACGGATAGGCGTACCTTCATAATAAATGTTTTTTGGGTTAAATCGCGTAAGTATGTGTTGTAACCCTCCACCACCCGACATAGCCAGCAAGGTTTGTCACGTAAACAAAATGCGCCAGTGAGTTACTACTTCAGCCCACCGGTGTGTTGGAGAGTAAATCCACAACATTAAGAATTGCTGTGGACTTACTCTCCTTGTATTCTTGTAGAAGCTCACAAGACATCATATTTATTATACTGCATGAATGCGATGAGCTATAAAGCTCTATCACAGATGTCCAGCAGGGGCACGGGGTAGGAACGTTACAACAACAAACAATACAAAAACACGATAGCAGTGCAAAGGGGCCGTTCATAAATGACGTCACGCACCTGGGGGGGGGGGGGGGGTCAGACATTCGTGACGATGTGTGACGAGGGGGGGGGGGGGTTGAGAAATGTGACGTCACATGAAAATTCGCAACTTTAAATGAATATAGACAACACGTTTTACTTAATTAGATAGACTTTTTAATAAATGTTTTCTCCTACAACATCAGAGTGCAGCGCCACATTAAATACGCACTACAATGACAATAGTTTAAAGCGATTTGAAGCATGTTTAATTTTCAAAATGGAAATATGGTTTGGGGGGGGGCAGAGCTTTGTGACGTCATATTTAAGGGGATCTGACTTTTTGTGACGCCGTGTGACGGGGGGGGGGGGGTAAAAAGTCGTCCAAAATCGCGTGATGTCATTTATGGACGGCCCCAAAGTACAAGAAAAGTAAGCAAATCACCCAAAACACATACAAATACAACACTGAACCATAACTCCCACCACCATCCATCCCAGAAGAATTCCCTCATCAAAACTCTACACCATAGAGCTCGATGTATTTCCGACCATCATTACCTAGCAAGTGAACTGGAGCACGTACACCAAGCCCTCAAGATGAATGGATATTCAGACTACACAATCCGTAAAGCTGTCACCCCAACCGTTGGGAAAGAACCATCTGAGGACCCAATCAAAACCATCACCTTGCCATGCATAGCAGGGGTTACCAAAAATATTTCCCAAATTATGAGCAAACACAAGATCCAGGTTCAATTCAACACAGTACATAAAATTCGTGATCTGATCCCGTCTGTGAAGGATGTGATCCCTGACATGCAATACCCCGGTGTCTACAAACTAAGCTGTGTCTGCGGCAGTAGTTACATTGGGGAAACTAAGCGACATGTCTCGGACCATATTCGTGAACATAAGGCAGATCTGAAACATGGTAGGACCAACACCTCGGCCGTGGTTGATCATTGTTTTAACGCTGTGGGCACATACGAAATAGATTTTTCCAAGACGAAGGTACTCTGCAAACCCACTGGCTATCAGCAAAGATTCGTTCATGAAGCAATCCAGAAATATAAACACAGACACAATTTCAACCGAGAAGATGGGTACAAACTGAGCAATCATTGGAAGGACGCCATTAACCAGTTTAAATCATAACTGGCTGTGATGTTTCCATCCTACCTGCCGATGTTAGCAGTTATTTTCGACTCTCTGTGTTACATTACCAGGTTAAATGTCTAGATTAACAGGCTAAATATCTCACTAATACAGCCACCGTTGCTCGTTTTCCTCGATGTGGTGGTGGTTTTCGTTTTTCTTACATTGACATGCAAACTTCATCTCTATCCCCGCCCACTTCGCTTATGACCCTTGGGCTACGCCCACCTCAAACCTTTATAACATCCTGCCTCAGCAGCTCTCCCGCTATATTTTTTCACTTGATGGCGATTGCTTGTGTTGCGATCGAAACGTCGTGATATTTTTATTATTTTTCTATCTACGTGGCTTTACCGAAAGACCCATAGAATATGAATTCCTGCAGTGACGCAAAGCTTTAAGTCAAGATTCCATGCCCATGCTACCAAGCAAAAGTCCACCGAGTTCCTGACGCCGACGAGGCGATTACTCCCAGCCAGCCTAGAAGCATTCCCTTGAAATAACTACTCGTGAGAAATGAAGGCCTGATGATGATGATAAAACATTTACATGGTAGGGTTTTCACCTCGCTTTGCTGTTCACTTCACTTACACGAGACGGGGGGGGGGGTGCGTGGTTGGGAGGACACTTTCGCCGATAAGACATTACCAGTGTGAGGAGGGCCGCCACACACTTGAACTCTTTGGGATTTGACAGCAGCACGATGATGATGATGATGATTGGGGGGTGGGTGTTTTCACCATGTGTTTCTTTTCGGAGGTCGCACGTCAGGGGCCGCACTAAAGGCCACCAGTAGCCCCGCCAGCAGCCCACGGGCCTTGCAATGAAGAACACGGATCTACAGGGTGGGGGGGGGGGGGAGGATTCAGATATAATTCGCCACTGACGTTAGCCGTGGCCGGGCACCGACCGCCACTCGGCTCCTCCTCCTCCGTGGCTCACGCCGCACGCGTTACCACGGCGCTCACCACCCCACATCTGGTTTGTAACGGCCGCATTTCAAACGCCACGGCGCCAACGCGTTGAATAACAAATTACACACGGAGATTGGACTGAAAACCCAGAAAGGGGCATTTCACTCGAGTCCATTCAACGATCCAGAAGGCCGTCTCGCTCCACCCCCCCCACCCCGAACCTTGTCCCCCTCTCTCGCTCTTGCAAGTCCTGACATTACTTCGGCCACGACTGGCGGAAGGGCCCTCCGCTCGAGGGAGCGCTAGAGTCTTTGGCCTACTCCTCCACGCTGGCCAGACCGTCGTGAGTAAAGTGAGATTACTCAGCACTTTACACCGCCACACCCGACACAACCTGCCCTGCGCTGTACCTCACAATGAGGAGTGTATTATAATAATAAGAAGAAATACCATGCATAGAGGCCAGGTGATCATTTAAGGGCCTTGCCACATTGTTCCAACAGCCGCGCCAGGTAGGTGGAATCGAATCGGCGACACTGTGGATTGTAAGCCCAAGTGTGCTGTTGCTGCTGCTCATCACCATCAACACCGCGGCTGCAGCGTGGACGCTTTGAATATCAACTTATATCTGGATATTGGGCCCTATGCATGTGTTGAACTTCTTTCGCACCGTACGTAGCCAACCGTGCTCATCGGAGGTGCGGGGGACCGTGCAAATGGAACGAAATACAAAAATCCGTTCTAAAGAAATTCGTTTTCAATCGAGGTTTAAAAGTGCACAGCATCCAGTGGCTTCCTAATAACCCAGATGGTAGGGCATGCATTTCACTCGAGCTATTCAATAATCCAGAGGTTTTGGTCTCTTCCCCCAACTTTGCTCTGCCTTTCTTTCTTTTGGACGCCAGGATATTATGAGGGGGGGGGGGAGGGAGGCGGCGGTAGGGGAGGGGGGGACACCTGGCCCGCACATGGCTGCGCCGTGAGCCGAGGGCGCAATTATAATTTAGCGGAGAAAGGAGCCACGCACGACTCTTCGCGCAATGCGAGACGCAAACGAGCGCTGCGGTGCAATCGATACTCGGGGCCCGCTTTGCAAACGCGGCGAACAAATCCCCTCCGAGGCCAAACCCATATTCATAATGGGACCCGCGCAACAATGTTATTATGCGCGTACTTGGTGGTGGTGGTGGTGGTAGTAGCAGGAATAATAATAAGAGTTGTAATCGGTGGCCTAACATTTATTCAAGTTCTCAAATTATTTTGGACTTAATCAGTAATTTATTTATTCTCTGTCACTCGATCATTTTTCCCGCAACGTAGCCAGGGCTGGCTTTCATAGAGGAGCTGATTATATTTATAAAATATGTATACAAATATATATGTTATATAGGTCACAATGTATAACGCGCACATTTCCCACGGAATGACCGGATAGGTCAATGTTTGTTGAACTTCTTTCGCACCGTACGTCGCCAACCATGCTAATCGGAGATCCATAGCGACGTGGAGGCGTAGAGCCAGGCCCCGGGTTCCTCGCGCGCCCGGCGGCACGGACGGAAGCCTTCAGATCAGAGCGCGCCGTCTCTCCCGACAGCTGAACGCGGATGTTAACTACCTCGCCTGGTATATACGACGTTGTGGGTTCGATCCCGACCCCCTGCATATTTGGAGTTTGCATTTTATCCCACTCCACATTTAGAATCAACACGCGTTTAGAGTATTTGACCGCTATAATTTTTTTCCACATCGATAAGCCACTTCGTCTAGCTATTATTTGTGGTCAGGTCGCTTCTGAAAAAAATAGCTACACGGCTCAGTGGGCCTTACCTGGTAAAATAAGAGAAATCAAGTTTTGTTTTTATTTGGGTCTTTCGGTAAAGTCACGTAGACAGGTTCAAAAAATAATAATTTAAAATAAACAAAAAACTACGACGTTTCGATCGCAACACAAGCGACCGTCATCAGGTGAATATGGATTCCTGCAGTCACGAAAGCTTCAAGTCAAGATTTAAAGTTTAGTTTAGTAGGATGGTGCGTTATTAGTCGACCAGGGGGGGGGGGGGGGAGGGAGGCGGGGGGATGGAATTCCACAGAGCGGGTACTGAGAAACTGCGCTCAGTCAGAACGGTCCAACTCTCATTTAAAAGATTTGAAAAATAAATAAACGCTTGCCCATCCAGCGGCGGATGAGGGCCTCCCCACGCTTTGCGGGTTGTCGTAAGGGTGGGTGGGTAGGTGGGGCGAGGCGGCGTGGGGAGGGGGTGGTGTGCGGGTGGTCATTCGTCCATACTTCACCACGCTGCTCAGTACGGGACGATGAAGGCAGTGATTCGGGTTGGTGCATGAGTTGGTGTGCCATCCCCATGTGTCATCCCGACCACCCTCCCCTCCTATCCCCACCCCCGCCCTCCTTCCTCCCGTTACCACCACCACCTCCACGAAGGGGTGCAGGAGAGATGCATGGCGCGGCGAGGTATGAGCGGCTAATAAAGAACGATGTGCCGCTGTGCGTGCACCTTGGAACAATTTGTCGGAGAGCATAATTGAGAGTGGAGTTGTGGGCGCGCGCGCGCGTGTGTGTCTACGTGTCTGTGTGTGTGCACACATGTGTACACACACACAGGTTGCTACTCGCTAACAGCACTTGCTCCAACAGTCTGTTAAGGCTACACGGGGAGATATTTGTCTTTGTGTGCGGGTGTGCAACCGAATGGATTCCATACGAATGCAAATTAGCCCCGAATACGCCGCCCGATCTCGCCAGACCTTGGAAGATAAGCTAAGCAGGGTTCGTTTTTTTCCGAGCCTGGATAGTGCTCCTGGTGATAGGTCTTCTTTTTCTTTCGTACGGCTGCTGATGTCGATGCCGAACAACAACTTCACATTCACACTCAGGTGGTCAGAAGCCACCCTGCATAGGTGACCAGAACGAATGTTAAAAGAAGTTCGCGGATCACGCACGAAGCGTAGGTGCGACGGTTACCGGTTGTACCGCCGTGTTGTTCTGCGTGGTTGTCCGACGTTTCGTGACACGTCCTGGAAAGGTTCTTCATAGGAACTGGACAACTGGAGGAGGGAGGGAGGGTGGGGGGATGTTGAGGAAGGAGGGGGAGGAGGGAGGAGGAGCAACACGAGGCACGTGGAGCGAAACGTCGGGCATCGGTACCGGACAGCACGCAAGCGCCAGCCGAAAACACCGTGGGGAGCGGCGCGGCGCAACGGCGAAATCCTGCAGAGAGCATCGTCCCGAGAACGAGTTCACGATTCACAAAGCGCGTACGAGCGGACACTGTCGCGGTCATTATCATCATCCCCCATGCTCAATACACTGCTGGATTAATGGATGACGCCACCCCCCCCCCCCCGCCCAAGCAGCTGTCATGGGGTGCCGCGGTGGCTAGGAGATGTCAACTCCCTCGCCTGGTGTACAGGAGGTCGTGGGTTCGGTCCCGACCCTGACGCCTGCTGCTGCTGTATATTTGGAGTTTGCGGTGTCTCTCTCTCTCCCCGTGGTCGCGTGGATTTTTCTCCGGGTCCTCCGGTTTTTCCCCCCTCCACATTTAGAATCAACATCACGCGTTTCGAGTATTTGGCTGCTATAAATGTCCACACGATGATGATCAGGCAACTTCGTTGAGCGATCATTTGTGGCCAGGTCGCTTCTGCGAAAAGAGGTAACAGCTCAGTGGCTTTATCTGGTACAGTAAACGAATAGTCCACGAGTTTAATCCATCGCTCCATCTCCTCCCAGGTGACTGCCCACTCCGCAATTATTCTCGATCAATTATCATCGAACATCGGTCAACATCCTACTTTCTATCCGTGACGCGTCCTGCCCAGGCCCCACTCACTTTTCTCGAAACGTCGAATTGATGTCCTTAACCTGCGTGCGTTCTGCAATCCACGTGTGCCTCTTTTTGTTTCCAACATTTATACAACACAGCATACAGAACACAGCATACAGAACACAGCATACAGAACACACACAGCATACATAATACACACAGCATACAGAGCACACATCATACAGAACACACACAGCATACAGAACACACACAGCATACATAATACACACAGCATACAGAGCACACATCATACAGAACACACACAACAGCATACAGAGCACACATCATACAGAACACACACAGCATACAGAACACACACAGCATACAGAACACACACAGCATACAGAACACACACACAGCATACAGAACACACACAACATCCAGAACACACACACATCATACAGAACACACACAGCATACAGAACACACACAGCATACAGAACACACACAGCATACAGAACACACACACAGCATACAGAACACACACAACATCCAGAACACACACACAGCATACAGAACACACACAGCATACAGAACACACACAGCATACAGAACACACAGCATACAGAACACACACAGCATATAGAACACACAGAGCATACAGAACACACACACACAGCATACAGAAGACACAGCATACAGAACACACACACAGCATACAGAACACACACACAGCATACAGAACACACACAACATCCAGAACACACACACATCATACAGAACACACACACAGCATGCATAACACACACAGCATACAGAACACACACAGCATACAGAACACACACAACATACAGAACACACACAGCATACAGAACACACACACAGCATACATAACACACACAGCATACAGAACACACACAACATCATACAGAACACACACGCAGCATACATAACACACACAGCATACAGAACACACACACAACAAACATAACACACACAGCATACAGAACACACACAGCATACATAACACACACAACATACAGAACACACACAGCATACAGAACACACACACAGCATACAGATCACACACAGTATACAAAACACACACAACAACATACAGAACACACACAACAGCATACAGAACACACACAGCATACAAAACACACACAACAACATAAGAACACACACAACAGCATACAGAACACACACACAGCATACAGAACACACACACAGCATACAGAACACACACAACATACAGAACACACACAGCATACAGCACACACACAGCATACAGAACACACACAGTATACAGAACACACACACAACATACAGAACACACACACCATACAGACCACACAGCATACAGAACACACACAGCATACAGAACACATACAGCATACAGAACACACACAGCATACAGAACACACACACAGCATACAGAACACACACAGCATACAGAACACACACAACTGCATACAGAACACAGACAGCATACAGAACACATACAGCATACAGAACACACACAGCATACAGAACACACACAACATCCAGAACACACACACAGCATACAGAACACACACAACATCCAGAACACACACACAGCATACAGAACACACACAACATCCAGAACACACACACATCATACAGAACACACACACAGCATACAGAACACACACACACAGCATACAGAACACACACAGCATACAGAAAACACACAGCATACAGAACACACACAACATACAGAACACACACACAGCATACAGAACACACACACAACATACATAACACAGACAGCATACAGAACACACACAGCATACAGAACACACACAACAGCATACAGAACACACACACAGCATACATAACACACACAGCATACAGAACACACACAGCATACATAACACACACAGCATACAGGACACACACGACATACAGAACACACACAACAGCATACAGAACACACTCACAGCATATATAACACACACAGCATACAGAACACACACAGCATGCATAACACACACACAGCATACAGAAAACACACACAGCATACATAACACACACCGCATACAGAACACACACAGCATACAGAACACACACAACTGCATACAGAACACACACAGCATACATAACACACACAGCATACAGAACACATACAGCATACAGAACACACACACAGCATACAGAACACATACACAGCATACAGAACACACACACAGCATACAGAACACACAGCATACATAACACACACACAGCATACAGAATACACACACAGCATATAGAACACACACAGCATGCATAACACACACACAGCATACAGAACACACACAGCATACAGAATACACACAACAGCATACAAAACACACACAACAGCATACAGAACACACACAGCATACAGAACACACAAACAGCATACAGAACACACACACAGCATATAGAACACAGACAGCATACAGAACACACACACAGCATGCATAACACACACAGCATACAGAACACACATAGCATACAGAACCCACACAGCATACAGAACACACACACAGCATACAGAACACACACAGCATACAGAACGCACACAACAACATACAGAACACACACACAACATACAGAACACACACAGCATACAGAACACACACAGCATACAGAACACACACAGCATACAGAACACACACACGGCATACAGAACACACACACAGCATACAGAACACACACAACAACATACAGAACACACACACAACATACAGAACACACACAGCATACAGAACACACACAGCATACAGAACACACACAACAACATACAGAACACACACACAACATACAGAACACACACAGCATACAGAACACACACACAACATACAGAACACACACACAACATACAGAACACACACAGCGACGGCTTAGCAAGGCACGAGGGAGCACTCTGATGGATCCCTGTGGAGATCGTGAGAAGGCGTTCTCATAATCCACGGGACGGGTAGGCAGGGGAGTCGGGGTGGGTGGGGGGCAGCTTGACGCATTCTATCGTTGGCCCAACGTGACAGCCCTTCACAAGCACGGCCAAATGCACCCCCTGGCAGCAGCCTACGTGGGACTGCTGCTGTTGCGGCGGCGGTGGGAGCGGTGGCGCAGCGCTTAGCGCGGTCGTGAACGTGGCGAGATGGTCCCGAGGTCCATTTCCGATCCTGGGACGAAGATCGGTTTGCGACTCTTTGGCTGCCCCTTTGAGGCTCTTTGGCTGCCCCCTTGCTGCTCTTTGGCTGCCCCCTTGCTGCTCTTTAGCTGCCCCCTTGTGACTCTTTGGCTGCCCCCTTGAGGCTCTTTGGCTGCCCCCTTGTGACTCTTTGGCTGCCCCCTTGCGACTCTTTGGCTGCCCCCTTGCGACTCTTTGGCTGCCCCCTTGAGGCTCTTTGGCTGCCCCCTTGAGGCTCTTTGGCTGCCCCCTTGAGGCTCTTTGGCTGCCCCTTTGAGGCTCTTTGGCTGCCCCCTTGAGGCTCTTTGGCTGCCCCTTTGAGGCTCTTTGGCTGCCCTTTGAGGCTTTTTGGCTGCCCCCGTGCGACTTTTTGGTTGGCCCCTTGCGACTTTTTGGTTGGCCCCTTGCGGGCAGCCGTTTTAACAACAAAAAACCCTTAAATCTCACAATTATTTTAGCGTCAAGATAATAACTATGGTAGGGAATGGGTCACTATGGCATGTCTTTTTGACGATAAAATGTACAGCAGTCGAACTGAATTGTCAAGGAATAACTAAATGGGGAAAAATCAGTTTATTCCATCTCCTATTATATGCATTTAAGTCAGAATGTGCGTTTAGTCATCTTACCTAGAACCCTGCTGCTGTGTTTGTGCACAGGTCGCTGCTGCTGCACGCGCGATGCGGCTCTCGAAGCAATTTTGCTCAAAGACACAACACAACAAACACGGCTCTTCATCTTCCTTGAAAGGTTGCTGCCGACTCCCCCCCCGCCCCCCCCCCCCCGGTCGTGTCAAACGCAAGGAGGCGAGCGCCCATCGGGCCTGCGCCGAGGAGGAGCAGGAGGAGGAGGAGGAGCAGGAGGAGGAGCAGGAGGAGGAGGAGCAGGAGCAGGGAGAGAGATCCGAGCCCACACTGCGTGGATTTCCGCGCATTTTTGGCCAATTACAGGCGCCTCAAAGGCAACGCTTGAGAGCAATTTAACGCAGTTTCCCCCTCTTCCATTCCTTCTCCTCCCCCTGCTTCATCACGCAGCGGGCCGCACAGCGTGCAAGGGAGAGCGCCTGCGAGAGAGAGAGAGTGGGAGAGAGAGAGAGATATTAAGGAGAGAGTAAGAGAGGGAGAGCGAGCGAGAGAAAGGGAAATATTCGAGAAGTGAGAGATGAAATTATTGAGATCGCGAATGAGCGAAGTAAGAGTGATATTATATATTCTTTTTTTATCTAGATTGAAAACTTATTTATTTAGAGCTGCTGTTTGTGTTTAGTTTGTTGTCCTTCACCCGCATCTCTGATTAGCACGGTTGGCTACGTACGGTGCGAAAGAAGTTCAACCAACATTCATTACAAGAGAAGTGGCGAAAGAGAGAGGGGGGACAGGCGGGGCTTGGAGAGTTAATTAATTTAAAATTGTATTCCAATAGATGTGAATGACGAGACAGAGCAAGTGGTACGAGAGCCTGGACGAGTTTAGAGAGAGAGAAAGAGAGATCCAGCGAGAACTACAGAGATGGATAAAAAGAGCAGCAGAGAGGGCGAGATGTGGTGGAGTGTGAGAAATGGCGAGGAAGAGATGGAGACAGAGAAAGAGAAAGTACTGTAGAGCGAGAGGGAGAGACTTTTGACTTTTAAACAACTTTTATTGCCGCCAGCAGCAACAGCACTGAAGGCGATTCCGATATGAAATACACAAAGTCACCATCAAACAAATAAACAAACACTATACATCCACGCGCTGTGGTGCTAAATTCAGCGCGCACAACACGAAAGAAAAGTCACGTGGTGGTGGTGGTGGTGGTCATCGCGCATGCCACGGTGACGAGCGAGCGCTTCAGAAGGTGAACACGTGGGGTGCCTTCCACGCCGGTACAGGGAGGGGCTTTTTCGGCTCCCCAGCGTTCGAAGAAGACGCGCACATCACCGACATGTGTGTGGTATGCGCGCTAGCGAGAGAGTGGGCGAGATTAGAGAGAGTAAGAGAGACTTTTTTTTACTTTTAAACAACTTTAATTGCCGCCAGCAGCAACAGCAATGGAGGCGATTCCGATACGAAATGCAGTCACCAGCAAACAAATATCAAACACTATACATCCACGCGCTATGGCGCTAAGAGAGAGAGAGCGAGAACTACAGAGATGGATAAAGAGAGAAGCAGAGAGGGCGAGAGTGGTGGCGAGCGAGGGCGAGAGAGAGCGAGAGAGAGAGAGAGCGAGTCTGCAATTACACGCGGAGTTGAGATCGCTCAGAGCCGTTTCCTCTGTTTACGCAGCGTCCCTGAGCGACGGATTCCATCCCAATCGCCACTGTCGATGCCGCATGGAATATTATTGTAATTATTGGCGTAATAATAATAACAAGCCTAATGAAGCTTCAGCCTATGACCCAATCGCCCGGAATGCGCTCCATGTCGCCTGATCTCGGAAACTCAGCAGGGGTTAAGCCTGGGTAGCGCTTGGATGGGATAGGCGACCACAGTGCCATGACCCGTTGTTATAGGTGTCACGGTGGCGAGATGTTTACTACCTCGCCTGGTGTACAGTGGCTTCGATCCTGACTTTGACGCCTGCTGCATATTTGGAGTTTGCGTCTCGCTCTCTCCTCGTAGTGGTCGCGTGGATTTTTCTCCGGGTCCTCCGGTTTTTCCCTCTACATTTAGAATGAACGTCACGCGTTTAGAGTGTTTGGCTGCTGTACATTTCCACGTGATAAGCCACTTTCGTTGACCTATAATTTGTGGTAGCTCATGTCGAAAAGAGCTCCATAGGCTGAGTGGGCCTTCCCTGGTAAAACAAAGATAGTTTAAGTTCATCGGCTGTTTGCGGGGCTACGTATCTATCTATTTTGAACCTCTTTTGCACCGTACGTAGACAACCGTGCTAATCGCAGAGGGACGAAAAGAAACTAGACATTCAAGGGGCAGTGCCAGCACTATTCCTGACCCTATTGTTAATTCACTGCTGGATTAAGGCCTCCCCTGCAACGCCGTGTAGGCCATATGGGTTGTTTGACCATACTTCACCAAGCACGTCAGTGCGGCGGGTTGGTGAAGGTGAAGAGGAGAGGGGTGGTGGAACAAACCCAAAGATTATCCCCCCCCCTCCCCCATGTAGCCTTTACAATATTTAGCGAGTAGCACCTATTAAGGCCGGCACGGAACATTAGGGGATGGGTGGCCGGCGCCACGCTCGGGGGCCTTTGTCTCCCCGATGCTAATATTTCCAAAATTTGAGGCCGAGTCTATCGAGGGGAGCCCTAGGACACATTCAGAAAATTCGTCACTGGCGTGCCGAGAGAGAGATTAATTTCAGCTGGAGCTGTCCGGGGCTGCGTTCCTGAAAATACTGTCCCGCTGGGAGACTCCAGAAAATGTGAATCTTAAGCCCTGCGCGTGCCTATAGTGACAGATCCCACAACGTGCTAAGCCAGTCCGATAAGTGAGTCTCCTGCCACCCAGCAGGCAGTCTGCGTCACAATGTCCTTCTAATTGACAGCCCTTTGTCACTGCTGGATATTTGTTTTCATCGTGCTCCGACCATTTCCGCTCGCCCCTGCCCGCCCCCGCCTCTAGGTCCGCTCCGTTGTAACGCGACCCCGCTCGCCTGGGCTCTAATTGCGCCGTGTGGAATTGGGGGGGGGGGGGGGAGGTAGGAGGGGTGACGTGGGGTGGGCAAGGCGGCCCCTACACCAAGAAGGGGGGGGGCGCTGTGCAGACACGGGGCAGAGGGGACCGAGAGAGACACATCAGACACAGAGAGAAAGACAGGTGGTAGACAAGGTAGACGCTGTCCCGTACGAAATACATAGCACGAGAAATTCAGCGCTGACCACGAGTCTCTCTCAACTCCTGTCTCTCTCTCTCACTCCCGTATCCCCCTATCTCACTCCCGTCTCCCTCCCTCCCGTCTCCCTCCCTCCCGTCTCCCTCCCTCTCTCTCTCCCTTCTCCCCTGCTGCCCCGTGGCAGGAGAACGCAGCGGCGGCAGCAGTCGAAACTGGATCTCGCATTGCCGCGCCTATAAAGTTGTCAAGACTCGGGCTTAACCCCCTTAACCTCGCTCATTAGGCGCGGTATTAGCAACCGTAATTACAACGACTCTGATACGAGGGGCGGGGGTTGGGGGGTGACCGTGGTGACGTTATGGTAGTTGTGGTGGTGATGATGACGGCGGTGGTGGTGTTTTGCTGCTGCTGCTGCTGAATGTTCTGTCGTGGTAGTTGTGCTGGTGGTGTTGTTGATGGTGGTGGCGGTGGCAGTAGTAGCGATGCATCTGCCAATAATCTCAGTCAGTCAACCCCATGGCACCACCTGGGTCTGTCCCGTGACCTCCTGTCAGCGAACCTTCGACACTTCACGTGGCCTCAAAGTGCACCTGGCCTGGCACAGGCGCGTGGTGACGTCACTGCCACTTAGTGGCGGAATGGTGGTTGTTGTTGATGGTAATGGTGGTGGTGGTGATGGTAATAGTGGTGGTTGTGGGAGTATGATAATGGTGGAAGTTATGGTATTGGTTTTAGTTAGCGCGATGGCGAAGTGCTAATTGTGGTGCTGTAATGATAGTTGTGGTGGCAGTGATGGTGGTTATTAGCACATAATGGTTTCGTGATATCGCGTGTAATGATACTTGTAGGTTTTTTTTATAACGGTAGAGATGAATATTTTGACAAACCATGAACATTTAGTTTACCTTGCAACATTCCCATTGTACTGATTTTTTTTTCATATTTGCCCCACGTGACAGCTTAATTGATTAGCTGTGTCGTGTGGCGGAGGGTTATAGCCACAAAAAAACAACAATGGCATTCCAACCACACGGCGATCCCCATAGCTGGCTAGTTCGCGGTTTACGTGGCGCGCTCAACCAAAAATGTCCCATCCGCGACAATAATGCCACTCACAATAATGGCATCATTACCAACGCACTAACCACTGCACCACTGCTCCCTACATAAACACCTACCCCCTTCCCCCACCGCCGACTCCACCACTATACGCCAATTAAGAAGGGCCGTTGCTCGAAACGTTGCCTATCGTTCCCTTTCAAGGCCACACACACACACACGCGCGCGCGGTTTTATCGACGGAACGCGTTGATTTTATTTGTGCTTGAGTACCACTTCCAACGCAGCAGCAGCAGCAGGGGCAGCGGCGACATCACCAAATAATTAGCCAAGAGGGGGTGGCGGGGTGTGGGGGGGGCCGACGGGGTGGGGAGGTCCCCAGATGTGGGCAGCCCCCTTCCCCGTGCCCCCCCCCCCCCACCACCCTTCGCTCCAGGACTCTCTCCTCACATGAAACGCACGGAAGGGGAGGAAGCAACCGATTTAGGGGTCGGAATGCGCGCCCTGTCGAGGTCGCTCACGCCGCCTGTGGATCACACGAGGGCCCCCCCCCTCCCTCTCTCCGCCGCCTAAGGGCAGGCGGTGGTGGCAGTGCCCGCGCTCGCTCGAGAGGAGCTCCCTCATCCCCCGGCGTTCGACAGCCGCCACAAGTTTGGGAGGGGAGGGTGGGGTGGGGGGCACCGTAGCCACGATGGGGGACGATGTTTAGTTTAATTTAATAGTTGTGTTTGTGCTGGGCGAAGGGAGTCTTCGACAGTGACCGCAGTTATCGACATGTTTTGTGGCTACTTGTTGTGTACCCCCTCTCCTCCCCTCCCCTCCACCCCCAAGTGGCTCTGAGGAAATCAATGTGCGAAGAACGGACGTCGACAGTTTAACCCGATTGTCCATTCTGCGAGGTATCCTAACTTAGCTCAGCAACTTGCGAGCGAATAGAAAAACGAATTTCAAGGGGGGCGACACCTCTGGGTGCGCGTCTCGTGAATGTGTTCGCTGCCCACTCTTGGAAAACCGACATCGCTTACCATCAACGAGTTTACGGGGGGGTGGAAGGGTCTTTTAGATCGTTCCGGAGATCACCGCACGGATTTAAAAATGTTTACACGTTAGTTATTTTACGGCGGCGGAGTGAAACGTGATCGTTCACCAAATAACTGTCGTGTCCGATATAATTTCACAGATATTTGTGAATCATTTGACGTACCTACCCTCCACCCCCCCCCCCCCCGGGACATTGCCACGTTACCCCGAGGGGTCCGCATAACCCCCCAGTTGAGAACCCCGCTGCACTACACAAGCGAATTGTTCACACTCGGTTGGTTATTGGTTCGGTTACAGATAGGGTCAGGGAAGGTTGTTCCCCCCCCCCCCATCCAGCTCCACCTCTTCTACTTCTTCACGGATATTAAAGAGTGCTGCAGTGGGGAGGGGGTCTCTCGTTCGACTGTTACGAACCTCAAAGTCCTGCCCTATCTGCAATTACCTTGCTAACGCTACTGCTGGTGGAAGGGGCCTCGACTAAGGGGGGGGGGGGGTACATCTAGAGGCATCATGTAGAGAAAAACTGAGAGAAGTTGTTCTAGTCTTACACGCATGCCAGACGTCTTGGAAGAAAAGGTGGGACTACCCACACTTTACCCCACCACTAAAAAACATTAACTATAAAGTGTGTTTTTTTAATTTTATTTTACCAGGTTAGGCCCACTTGAGCTATGTAGCGCGTTTTCAGACGCGACCTCGCCACAGCAGTTGATAGCTCAATGAGATCGCTAGATCGCGTGGAAATGTATAGCAGCCAAATACTCTAAACGCGTGATGTCGATTATAAATGTGGAGGCGGGAAAACAAACCGGAGGACCACGGAGAAAACCCCACGCGACCACAGGGAGACAGAGAGACGCGCAAACTCCAAATCTACAGCAGCAGGCGTCAGGATTGGGATCGCACCCACGAACGCCTGCATACCAGGCGAGGTAGTTAACATCTCCCCAGCGCGGCACCGCACGCGACCTGCCCATCTGTGGTTGTACCCATTTATACTGCCGGGTGGACAGAGGGCCCTGTTGCTGCTGGTTGTGGTGATGGTGGTGGTGAGTGTGGCGTTGGTGAAAAGGAGTTGGGGGTGGTGGTGGTGGTGTCCAGTACCGGTTCAGATATAATTCGCCACTGACGTTAGCCGTGGCCGGGCACCGACCGCCACTCGGCTCCTCCTCCTCCGTGGCTCACGCCGCACGCGTTACCACGGCGCTCACCACCCCACATCTGGTTTGTAACGGCCGCATTTCAAACGCCACGGCGCCAACGCGTTGAATAACAAATTACACACGGAGATTGGACTGAAAACCCAGAAAGGGGCATTTCACTCGAGTCCATTCAACGATCCAGAAGGCCGTCTCGCTCCACCCCCCCACCCCGAACCTTGCTCCCCTCTCTCGCTCTTGCAAGTCCTGACATTACTTCGGCCACGACTGGCGGAAGGGCCCTCCGCTCGAGGGAGCGCTCGAGTCTTTGGCCTACTCCTCCACGCTGGCCAGACCGTCTTGAGTAAAGTGAGATTACCCAGCACTTTACACCGCCACACCCGACACAACCTGCCCTGCGCTGTACCTCACATAGTCCATTCGATGATCCAGAGCCCGTCTCGCTCCACCCCCCCCCCCCCCGCCAATCTTTGCTCCCCTCTCTCTCTCTTTCGCTGTGTTGCTCTCTCACGCTCTTGGTTAAAGTGCAGCCCTGAAATGTCCGGCTCCCGCCACTGCTAGCGGAAGGGCACTGCCCACACGCACACGTGGCGCAACATGCAAACAGACGTGCTCTGATACTATACTCGCATTGTCTTTGCAACGGATATGGCCTACACCAGAGACGGCAGTCGTCTTCATGGCCTCGTCTTCACTGCCAGTGTCAGATTAGAGAACGCCAAAAAACGAACAGATTCTCTATTGATCCACAGACTTTTGGGGGAAGTGTCGTTAGCGACTATCCATACAGCACTGTACTACCTAGTAAGAACGAGGTGTGGCTGGAACCACTCCCAGCCGCCAGTCGTGACATTCACAGACAGGGTACTAATTTAAGGCGCAGTCGACCTAGTGGAGTCCCGAGGCCGGTTCTGATATCACTCGCCACTGATGTCGCTCCTGGCCGGGAATCGAACTCGAGTCGCAGGAGTTTTATCGCAGTGCGTCACCGCTCCCACAAAGACAAAGGTCCCCCGTGTAGTCTGCGTACTGCTGTGTGGCAGCTGCTGTTATGAGCGGAAAAAGCGATTCATGTGGGTGGCAAAACTACTCCTGGGCCACCATTGCCTGATGTGTACAAGGCACATCAGTTACTCAATTATCAAGGCCAAGTCGACTTAGGGGGTGGGGTGGTTCAGGTTGGTTCAGGTTTGGGGCCGTCCATAAATGACGTCACGCACCTGGGGGGGGGGGGGGATCAGACATTTGTGACGATGTGTGACGAGGGGGGGGGGTGATAAATATGACGTCACATCAAAATGCGCAACTTTAAATAAATATAGACAACACGTTCCACTTAATTAAATATACTTTAAAATAAATGTCTTCTCTTACAACATCAGAGTGCAGCGGCACATTAAATACGCACTACAATGACAATAGTTTAAAGCGATTTGAAGCATGTTTTATTTTGGGGGGCAGAGCTTTGTGACGTCATATTTGAGGGGGGGTCTGACTGTTTGTGACGCCGGGGGGATCAAAAATCGTCCAAAATCGCGTGACGTCATTTATGGACGGCCCCTTACTGATGGTAGCCACGGAAGGGAATCGATCTCGGGTCGCCGGGCTCGTAGCGCAGTGCGCTCACCATTGTACCACCAATTCGTAATATTCACGTACAGAGACACACGCACGCTTACTTAAGGAATGAGTAGGTGGGTGAAAGTTCGAGTTTATTCTTACCTGGTCGTCTCTCTGCTATGTAGAAGGGCCGTTGTCCCAAACGTACCTCCATTGTATTTTTGTCGCTTATTTTTATTGCAACGTTATTATTGTCACCGCTCTGCGTGCGCTTAATCTGCTCAGATTCGAGGCCGGAATCCCCCACCGCTACGCATCTCTGAGCCGGTTTGAGCAACAGTCGCCGACTCGAATTGGGATTTAAATCGTCCGTGGCTCACTCGCGTCCCCACGTGGTCAATACGAGGATAAGACAAAGATCCTCGTGTAGCCTTATCAGACTGTTTGGGGCAAGTGCTGTTCCCCGAGCACCTACCGGGTGGGCAACGCCTTTGTTTCCCCTGAGCGGCAATGCTTACACATCGCATCCAGGTACTCGTTTGAGGCAGAGTCGACCTAGGGGAGGCCCAGGACCGGTTCAGATAACCGTCACCGGTGTTGGAGGGCAATCGAACTCGGTTAGTCTGACTTAGTAGCGCAGCGCGCGCACCACCGCTCTCCACGTGGCGGAGGTTGCACTGGGAATGGAATCTCGACACCGAATGTGTAGCGGTCGATCATCTGAGTTATAGTGACCCAGCCTCCAACCCTGCTCAGCTTCCGAGATCTGACGAGATCGGGAAAGCATTGCGGGTGATTTTGGTGACCGTTGAACAATGAAATTAAATTCGCTTCATTTTGAAGCCCAAGGTAAGAACCGGTTTTGATCAGAAGAATCTGTTTCAGGTAAGAACCGGTTTCAAGGTGAGACCCGTCGTAAAAAGAAAAACACCACAAGAGTAACGGAATCGAGGGCCTGGAGTGCGACAGTGAATTAAAGCGATCCTCGCAGTAAATCGATTTGCGACGAGCACGCGAATTTAGCGACAGGCAGCCTGCCTATTGTTGTGACTCGTTGATTCACGTCCCATTGCCACCTGCCCTGGGCCCTGGTTGCCGCCGATTGCGAGCACGTGGGCGCGCGTGTTCATTCGCGTGCCGTGGGGTGCTGCGTTGCGGTGGCAAATCACGTGGCCACACGCCACTTGGAGTGATGGTGGAAGGGGGGTGGGGGGCGATGCGGAAGGGAGGAGGGCGATAAGCAGGGGGGGGCGATGTTGAGGTGGGGGGGATGCAGAGGGGGGAAATGAAGGGGGGGTGGGGCGATGTGTAGGGCGAGCGATGTAGGGGGGGGGAATGTGGAGGGGGCCGATGAAAAGGGGGGGGGGCGATTTGGAGGGGGAGCGAAGTTGAGGGGGGGCGACGTTGAGGGGGGGGGGGCGACGTTGAGGGGGGGGGAGCGATGTGGAGGGTGGACGATGTAGGGGGGGTGTGGAGGGGGGGGCAATGGTGGAGGGGGGACGATGTGGAGGGGGGGGCGATGTGGAGAGGGGGGGCGATGTGGAGAGGGGGGGCGATGTGAAGGGGGGGGCGATGTGGAGAGGGCGGGCGATGTGAAGGGGGGGCGATGTGAAGGGGGGGGCGATGTGAAGTGGGGGGCGATGTGAAGGGGCGGGGGCGATGTGGAGGGGGGAGGGTGGAAGGGAGGGAGGAGGGGAGATGGGTGGGGGGCGATGTGGGTAATTTTTCGCAAGTTTAAAAAGCAACGAGAGAATTTTTAAAATGTTCCTAAGGATTTAAAGGCGCGCCAAGCAAAACACGAGGGGACTGCCAGCAGGAAAAACCATCCACATTCGCACGCCGTTTATTTACTCGGCAGTGAAAGTAATTACGCGATGGGCTTTTTATTTATTTCATTTAAAACATTCCCACCTGACAAACCCAGCGTGTGCGAGCGCTCACGCCGGACAAACAATCGCTGTCGCCTCTCACGCCTCACCCGCGACGTTTTCAAAGCAGCAAGATTTTTTTTTTAAAACCCCATCACTGATTGTTATTAATTATTCTTGTCATATTGCACGGACGGCAATTCTCAAACGCACTGCTAAACGGACTCCCCCCTGTGAAGCCATCTCGTGGGGCGAGGCAGTGGCATACATTTAGCTCCCGAACGTAACAGTAACAAAACTAACATCAGTAGGTGACAGGATACATACAAACAAAAACGATCCATCATAAGAGGTTTTTGGGTTAGATCTCGTAAACACAAATGCGTCGTTAAACCCGCCACCACCCGCCACAACCCATTAGTAGGGTTTGTCACGTAAACAAAACGTGCCAATTCGTTACTGGCGCAGCACAGCGGTGTGTTGGAGAGTAACCCCACAACATTTACAATTCCATTACGACGTACCGCCGGTAATTACAACCGGCATCATCAGGCAACAGCCAGAGTTGCGGAGAAATCCTCCTCGCTCGGTCTTAAATAGACGGCGGATAAATGTGATGCCGTCACTTGTGAGCCATTCATGGTGCGAAGGCCAGAGTTTGGGGTGTGTTAATGTTTGCGTATAATTGACGATGGATTGCCACTACCGGTTCGGTTATTCACAGGGAAATCAACATACGTTACGCGTGAAACGCTGTGCGTGCAAATCCTGCATCAAAAAAACAATGTTGCTTGCGCATCCCGTCAAGCACAGCGCAGAAGAGGTGGCGGGCGAGTCGCCCGTCATCTTGCTGCGGCAGCAGGCGATGCGGTGGCCCTCGCGGTTGACGACGGTGACCCCCCGACCTCACCCCCTCTGGAAACGAGCGAAGATAAACAACGGCACCAGCGGAACAACTCAGAGATGTGACGTTGTGGAGCAACACCAGCGGTCATCATCTTCCAAGTCCTCGCGAAGTTGTAACGCGGCCAGGAGATGGCAGTGATGCGTCACGAGTCATCATCGCCACCGCCACCATCATCATCATCATCAACCACCACACTTCGTGTTACCACCACAATCATAATGATCATTCATCATCCACCATAGTAATATTGAACGTTATTAGTATAATTATATAATATTCATCATCATACACCACCACAGTTATTGTTACCACCACAATAATAATGATCATTCATCATCCACCATAGTAATATTGAACGTTATTAGTATAATTATATAATATTCATCATCATACACCACCACAGTTATTGTTACCACCACAATCATAATGATCATTCATCATCCACCATAGTAATATTGAACGTTATTAGTATAATTATATAATATTCATCATCATACACCACCAGTTATTGTTACCACCACAATCATAATGATCATTCATCATCCACCATAGTAATATTGAACGTCATTAGTATAATTATATAATATTCATCATCATACACCACCACAGTTATTGTTACCACCACAATCATAATGATCATTCATCATCCAGCATAGTAATATTGAACGTTATTAGTATAATTATATAATATTCATCATCATACACCACCACAGTTATTGTTACCACCACAATCATAATGATCATTCATCATCCACCATAGTAATATTGAACGTTATTAGTATAATTATATAATATTCATCATCATACACCACCACAGTTATTGTTACCACCACAATCATAATGATCATTCATCATCCACCATAGTAATATTGAACGTTATTAGTATAATTATATAATATTCATCATCATACACCACCAGTTATTGTTACCACCACAATCATAATGATCATTCATCATCCACCATAGTAATATTGAACGTCATTAGTATAATAATATAATATTAATCATCATACACCACCACAGTTATTGTTACCACCACAATCATAATGATCATTCATCATCCACCATAGTAATATTGAACGTTATTAGTATAATTATATAATATTCATCATCATACACCACCACAGTTATTGTTACCACCACAATCATAATGATCGTTCATCATCCACCATAGTAATATTGAACGTCATTAGTATAATTATATAATATTCATCATCATACACCACCACAGTTATTGTTACCACCACAATCATAATGATCATTCATCATCCACCATAGTAATATTGAACGTTATTAGTATAATTATATAATATTCATCATCATACACCACCACAGTTATTGTTACCACCACAATCATAATGATCGTTCATCATCCACCATAGTAATATTGAACGTTATTAGTATAATTATATAATATTCATCATCATACACCACCAGTTATTGTTACCACCACAATCATAATGATCATTCATCATCCACCATAGTAATATTGAACGTCATTAGTATAATAATATAATATTAATCATCATACACCACCACAGTTATTGTTACCACCACAATCATAATGATCATTCATCATCCACCATAGTAATATTGAACGTTATTAGTATAATTATATAATATTCATCATCATACACCACCACAGTTATTGTTACCACCACAATCATAATGATCGTTCATCATCCACCATAGTAATATTGAACGTCATTAGTATAATTATATAATATTCATCATCATACACCACCACAGTTATTGTTACCACCACAATCATAATGATCATTCATCATCCACCATAGTAATATTGAACGTTATTAGTATAATTATATAATATTCATCATCATACACCACCACAGTTATTGTTACCACCACAATCATAATGATCGTTCATCATCCACCATAGTAATATTGAACGTCATTAGCATAATTATATAATATTCATCATCATACACCACCACAGTTATTGTTACCACCACAATCATAATGATCATTCATCATCCGCCATGGTAATATTGAACGTCATTAGTATAATAATATAATCATCATTACTACCATTATTATTATTGCACCACCACCATCATAATCATCACCAATACCATCGTCATTAAGACCACCACCATTACCACCGTCACCGTGATACTAATTATAGAGACAACGATCCCACTTATAGGCTATTAAGCTAACACCTGTTAAGGTCGGCACGGCACTCAAGGCGGCCAATACCACGTCCAGTGTCCTTTGTCTCCCCAGCAGCTGATTGTTTGCACACCGCGCCAGACACTCATTTAAGGCTGAATCGACCTCTCGATTCAGCCTTAAGATTCATACCTCGGAGAGATCGGATCAATTCAGACCTATGAGAGATCGATTCAGAACACGTTCAACTATCATACATGTCAACCCCTTGCCAGTGCCCTACCTTATTACAGACCAATTCAGACCTTGTTGGTCACCCCGGGCCCCTTATACATCTCAACGTTCATCCTACAAAGTCCCATCACAAACGGGTGTACGCCCTATGGACCTGGAAACTCAATTTCCCTGTACAAAAATACGGGTTAAACCGTATGGGCGTTGACAGCGATTAAATATTCGCCACTGTAATTCCTCGTGAGAGGAAATTGAACGCGGGTCGCCGGGCTCGTAGCACATGACGCCAACCACTGCGCCACCGCTCCCGCAGATTAGAATCAGGACCATGACCACACAATCCTCATAAACGCCATGGCCATCGTCACCACGATTAGCGGAACACTGCGTGACGAACAAACACGTTGCTGCTGAGATCGTTATACAAATGTTTGCGTAAATCTCGACTTAAAGCTTTCGTGACTGCAGGAATTCATATTATTTGGGTCTTTCGGTAAAGTCACGTAGATAGGTTCAAAGAAAATAACAAAAATAACTATTTCGATTTAAAGCTTTCGTGACTGCAATGATTCATCTTCTTTGGTTCTTTCGGTAAAGTCACGTAGAATGAGAATAAAATAATAAATTGATCAAATAAAATAATAAAATAATATTCTCACGACGTTTCGGCCACAACACAAGCGGCCTTCATCAGGTGAAGGGAGCGAGACTGTCTGGTAGGACACTCCAGTGCTGTCCTACCAGACAGTCTCGCTCCCTTCACCTGATGAAGGCCGCTTGTGTTGTGGCCGAAACGTCGTGAGAATATTATTTTGTTATTTGATTTTATCAATTTATTATTTTATTCTCATTCTACGTGACTTTACCGAAAGAACCAAAGAAGAAAAATAACTATTGTTGTAGTTTTTTGTTATTACTACTCTTGTAGTTTTGGTTCTTTTCTTTGAACCTATCTACGTGACTTTACCGAAAGACCCAAAGAACATGAATGTTTGCGTAATTTGCCCTAAAAAGAAAAGGGCAGTACAGTATTGTTAGTCCGATATCCGTAGGGCAATAAAAGCATATCTCAACATCGAATCAATCCACTGCTGGATAACGGCCTCCCCACACCGTATCGGCCACACGAGGACGTTTCTAGACTATACTTCACCACGCCGGTGAACGCGAATGGGAGAATGGATGAGGGTGGTTAACAACCGGTTTCAGCTTTCACTCGCCACTGATGGGAATCGATCGAATTCAGGTCGACGGGTTCATAGCGCAGTGCGCTAACCAGTGCGCCACCGCTCGACCCGACACGCATCATTGCGTCTGCGGAAATGCTGCCTGGTGTTATTCGCCTTCTACGAGCGCTGCGAATGATGCAACGTTGCTCAGAAATGTCAAATTAAAGTTCACCGCGGTCGTCACGAGCTGAGCGACATCATCAGTGTTTGATGTCCAGCTTGTGTTTGCGTGCGTGCCTGCACGCGTTTGTGCTCGCTGACAGCACTTGCCCCCAACAGTCTGTTCAGGCTATACGGGTTATCTTTGTCTTTGTGTGTTCTGGCCACACCACCCCCCTCGTGCACAGTGAAGGTCTTCAGAGGTGCTCGCTAACAACACTTGCGTCAACAGTCTGTTGACGATTTACGGGGGATCTTTGCCAGCCTGTGACCTTTGACACCTTAGTTCTATTCCTGCTCACGGATAACATCAGTGGCGAGTAATACCTGAACGTGCCCTGTTCCTCCACTGCGTTGATTCGGCAATAAATGAGTACCTGGTGTGCGTATGTGAACATCACCAGTGGAGAGGAAAACTTGGCCAGGCGTGGTGGCCACAGTCACTGTTGAGCCGTACTCTGTGGCCATCAATAGGAGCTCGCTAACAACACTTGTCCGAGCAGCCTATAAGACTGCAAGGGGGGGGGGGGGTTCTTCGTCTGCTGTGTGCCGCTGTGCTTGTAGCGACACCTTGTGGCCCGCCTATGCTCAGCCAAAGCGGTCACAAAATTAAGAGAGGGCCTTGGGAGATATCATAAATTTCCCTTCGCATTTATTTTGTTTTAAGGTGGAGATACATACTCTGTGTCAATGCCAGGAGAAAGACACGCATATGAGAGTACTGCACACTGAAGAAAAAAAACACTTTTAGTAAAGTGGAGGTGCGGAAAACTGTGAGCGGGTAGAATAAGCTACCCCATAGTGTATCTCTCCCCTCTAGCCCTAACCACAATAGCCAGACCATAGCCCTAACCACACCAACCAGCCAGACCCTAGCCCTAACCACAATAGCCAGACCCGAGCCCTAACCACACCAGCCAGACCCTAACCACACTAGCCATCCAGACCCTAGCCCTAACCACACCAGCCATACCTTAGCCCTAACCACACCAGCCATACCTTAGCCCTAACCACACCAGCCATACCTTAGCCCTAACCACGCAAGCCATACCATAGCCCTAACCACACTAGACAGACAATAGCCCTAACCACACTAGCCAGACCATAACCACACCAGCCATCCAGACCCTAGCCCTAACCACACCAGCCATACCTTAGCCCTAACCACACCAGCCATACCTTAGCCCTAACCACACCAGCCATACCATAGCCCTAACCACACTAGCCAAACCCTAACCACACGAGCCACCCAGACCCTAGCCCTGACCCTAACCAACATTGGTCTAACGTTCTATGGCTTCTGGGCAAGTACACAAACTCTAGTGAGTCCGTCTGTACGGTTGGCTACGTACGGTGCGACAGCGGTTCAACATACATACAGAGGGCATCCTTAATGTGACCTCTAACACAGTTTGTTTAGCGAGGTGAGAATTCAAGAGAGCAGAGAGGGGGACCGGCCCTATGGGGGCGCCAAGACTCAGAGGGTGATGTCGGAAGAGAGCCGCTTCTGCAAACCCCCTCCTCCATCCAACATCAAACTCCACTCATCGACCCCTTCAGCCCTGAAAAAAAAAATAGCGGAGAGAGGACACAATGTATGTTTGTAAATTTCCGTGGCCACTTTGCCGTCGGTTTATTTGCACTTTGCAAATGCTTCGCGTTGGATGCGCACGCGACCGAGGTCAACTGCAACCGATCTCCGTGACTTTACCGAAAGAGACTTGATTCGAAGCTTTCGTGACTGCAGGAATTACTCTTTGTTTTTTTCGGTAAAGTCACGTGTAAATAAGAAATAATAAAATAACATAATAGCGTACGACGTTTCGGTTGCAACACAAGCAGCCATCATCAGGTACAGAAGAGCTAAATTTACGAGAGGAAACACATAACCCCACATGTATATACAGACACACAAGTAGGCGGGAACTAACACAGATACAACAGGGGACACGGAGAGAGAATCACACCAAACAAAACAGGCTTTAGCAAAATTTACCGAAAGACCCAGAGAATATGAATTCCTGCTGTCACGAAAGCTTCAAGTCAAAATATAAAAGATTGTGGGGGGGGGGGCAGGGGGGTTTCGTGTTTAGTTTTGGTACCCTTACCGCCCGCGCCTCCGATTGTCACCGTTGGCTACGTACGGTGCGAAAGAAGTTCAACGTACAATCGGCGTTCTTCATTGCAAGGCCCGCGGGCCCGCGGGCCCACTTGCATCACCCCCCCCCCCCATATCATCGTCGTGTTGCTGTCAAACCCCCAACAAAGTTTTCAAATGTTCGGCGGCCCACACACTGCCGACGATGTCTTATCGGCCAAAGTGAAGAACTCTGGCGAACAGCAAGTGCAGAGTGAATAGGTCGATCGGTGCTGATGGTGACTGATCAACACAATTGATTCCTGTCCAGCCGTGACCATGTTGTGACTTGGGGGGCCTGGCTGTGGCGTCTGTTGTCGCGGGGCAACCGCGTTGGCAGTGTCGTCGAGGTGATTTGGGTTGTTGTTGTGTCGTGGTTGTTGTTGTTGTGTCGTGGTTGTTGTGTCGTGGTTGTTGTGTCGTGGTTGTTGTTGTGTCGTGGTTGTTGTTGTGTCGTGGTTGTTGTTGTTGTCGTGGTTGTTGTTGTGTCGTGGTTGTTGTTGTGTCGTGGTTGCGCTGTGGACCTGGTGGTTGTTTGGTGCTGAGTGCAGGCCTCCCCACTTCTCTCTCTCTCTCTCTTGTGGCTGCTTGTTCCCTCGCACTGCTGAGCTTTGGAATTCCCTCCCATCGTCACCACCCCATCACCCCCACCCCCCCCAGCTGTTATAATAATAACCATGATAAAGGTTGTTTGGGTTAGATCGTGTAAATATAAATGTAATTTCAGTACGGCGTTTCGCTGGTGATTACACGTTGCGAGTTTACTTTCCAACACACCGGTGTGCAGAACTGGTAACTAACCGGCATGTTTTATTTACGTGACAAACCGTTACTAATTGGCTGTGTTGGGTGGTGGCGGGTTTAACGACACATTTATATTTATGCGATCTAACCCAAAAAAACATTGATTATGCATATTGGTCGTGAAAGCCTACGTGTTAAAACTACATTTCTAATTTCAAGAAACGTAATAATAGGGTTTCCCCCCTTTTTTCTGGCGCCTTTTGGCGTCATCTGGTCTAGCACCAATTGAGTCTAGGCTCTAAAGAAAGCTGTCTCTGGTGTGGACCAATCACGATCAAGGACAATGCCAGTTATATTATCAGTTTTTTGTTTGCATTTTCACTGCAAGTATTGTGGTTAATGCAGACATGAATCCTCGTAAAAAAAAGTTTCAGTTTTCTTGCCAGAAAAAAGGGGGGGAAACCCTATTATTATATTTTGGTACTGGCAAAGGAGGCCCAATGATGTTCAAGAAACGTGTTGACTATATATTCTTGCTTCTTTCGGTAAAGTCACGTTAAAGGGAAACGATAAAATAATAAAATATATATAAAACAATAAAATTCTCACGACGTTTCGACTGTAACACTAACAGTCATCATCAGGTGTGAAAAACCAACGTGACTTTACCGAAAGAACCAAGAATATGAATCACTGCAGTCACGAAAGCTTTAAATCAAAATTTAAACGTGTGGACTGTTAACCATTACAGCACTTTTCTGGTCCTTCCCCCGCACCTCCGATTAGCACGGTTGGCTACGTACGGTGCGAAAGAAGTTCAACATAACATACATATGCATATATTTGCTGTTTGTTGCTGGCTGCTTGGAGCCTTTGGCCATGTGGACATCTATGGAAAAAAGCTTCATAAGCTCATCGGATTCCTCCAGGATAACCGCTCATCAAAGAAACTGAAAATACCCAGAGCATTATATTGGTTTAATGTTGACTTAACAGCTTTCCTGACTGCAGGAATTCACACTCTTTGGGTCTTTCGGTAAAGTCACGTAGACAGAAAATGAATTTTTAAAAAAAAATCACGTTTCGATCGCAACACAAGCAATCGTCTTCAGGTGAACAAAAAATACAGCAGGCAATTCCGCCTGCTGTATTTTTTTTTCACCTGAAATTCAGAGGCAGCAGTGACACGAGCGGTCTTCTACTCCCATCGTGCGTGCGACTCATGTCGACTCAGAGCGACGACTCCAATGTTAAGATTCAGGTGGTCGAGCCCAGATAACCGCTGTCAGGAGGAGCGCGGGAGTGCATCGTCGTGGCTTTGATGTCAATTTCGTTATTGTGTATCGGGGCATTGCGTCCTTACGCACGTTGTAGGGGTCCGTTCCTCGATGAGCACAGTCGCATCACTGCTGGCGAGTTTAGATGGGCCGCGAGGGCTGGAGACGCCGTGAAAAGCTGCCACCTTTTCACACAGCAGTGAATATCTGGCTGATCATGACGACGACGATGATGATGATGACGATCATTTAATAATGCAAAGCAGCTGCTGTTGTTGGGAGGTGCTCTTGAAGGGTGGGGTTGAGAAAGGAGGCGAGAGGTGGGGGGGGGTTGTCACGGACATCGCGGGTTATTGAGAGGCGTCAAGTTTTACAAACTCGACAAATACTCCTCCTGGCAGAAATCCACACGGAGCGAACACCGCTCGCGTCGTTTCGGATGGGAACATTTTAATTCGTCAGGCTTGATGCGAGTACATCCGCAGGGGAGTGCGGGTTGCCCGTATTGCTTCCGTGCGGTTAAAACGATATAAAACACCCGAGCCAAGTAAAGTCCGAACACGGATCACGCGCGTCTATAAATAACGAGGAACGCAAAGGGCGCTACAGCCACGGCGCGCACGGGAAGGAGGGAGAGAGAGAGAGACACATGCTCGAGTCACAGTGGTTCGTGCTTGTTGTTGCACCGTCACCAGACGACGAATGTGCGCGGAGAACTTTCAAATACAGCACGAGGAACGTAAAACAAACGCACGAGGCGTGCCCGTGACTCCCCATCTCGCGCACACGACGCGCACGAGGAAAGAATCGACTCACTTTGACGAAGATTAAAACTCCCCCGTATAGCCTTAGCAGACCGTTGGGGGCAAGTGCTGTGAGCGAGCGCCTATGAAGGCCGACACTGTGGCGCGCGATGGGGTGGGGGTTGGCCAAGACGACGCCCGGCCGCCTTTGTCTCCCCAGTGGCGATGTTTACACACCGCACCCGGCACTCATTTGAGGCCGAGTCGACCCAAGGGAGGTCCAGGACAGGTACAGATAATCGTCACTGGCGTTGGTGGCCGTGAGCGGGAGTGGAACTCGGGACGGCGGGATTGCAGCGCGGCGCGCCGACCGCTCCGCCACCGCTCCCCGCGTGCCCGCACACACATGCAGCGACGTGCAGCGACGTGCAGCAACGTGCAGCAACGTGCACAGTTTGTATCAACGGACGTTGGCGTAGCAGAGCCAAAAAGGTGTGCGACCGCTCAGCTGTCGGTCTCGCGGCGGCCGTGCGTAGAGGCACGGCGCTTCGTCGCGTTGGCAGCACCATCGCCTTGCGGAGTCCCCAAACGAACGGACGGAGAGAAGCGCAAGGCAACGACTTGGGGTGCTGCTGGTGCTGCTGGTGGTGGTGGGGCGTGCGGGTGCGGTTGATGCGCATGCGAAAATATACAGCTCGTCTAGCAGCGGACAGATATACACGTCTGTATGTACACGTGCACGCGTGACGCATGCGCATAAATTAACATCGTAGCGACGAGAGGCGAAACCGTGGCTCCGCGACACGCGGGGCTCCACGTGGGAACGGCTCTCACTGACCCCCTCCTCCCCGCCCGCCCGGTAGCCCTGCCGAGCGCTGGGTAGGGCCAGCCAGCGCCCAGTGGCGCGAGCGAGCGACGAGCGGGCATGCGGTGCAACCGCACTCTGGGGTTCACGGGCCGGAGAGGGAGGGGGGGGGTTACGCTAGAGGGGGGCGCGGTTGGGGAAATTTAGGCAAAGGAACTCCCCACCCCCCCCCCCAAACATTTCATTTCTTGCACCGGGGGGGGGGGCCCATGCCAACCGTGCTACGTCGCCGCTCTCAGCTGCGGCGACGCTTAACGCGCCAAGCGCGGCAGAACGATGGACAACATCAAGGAGACGGAACCTCTTCGCCCTCCTCGTCGCTTGTCCGAGCCTTCGGGACATCATCACCACACGGGGGGGGGGGGGGGGAGGGGGTTCCACGTTTGTTTCAAGCTTCTTCTTCCAACGAAACCCGGGACCCCGCAACGTCTCGTCGCTTACGCGGGGAGACGACGCGATAGGGCTCGGCGTGCGCTCACTCGGCCGACGGCCTTCGGCGTGCCACTGTAGGGGGGGCGGGGGGTGGGGGGGGGCTCTCCGGTGTTCGGCGAGGATCACAGCGGCTCTCGATGCGACAAGAACGAGCGCCTGCCGCGCCAGAATTGCTCGCTCCCTCGCTCGCTCGCTCCCACCGCCAACCTTGGACGAGGGGTTTGCGTTTCTTTGGCGACGCTCGGGCTAAAGGCCTCGGCGCGTGACGTCATCTCGACCGTTCCAACGCCCTCGCTGCAGAGACCGCAGTCTCGCCCAGGGGGGGCCCAGGGGGGGCCCATGGGGGGCCCAGGGGGGGCCCAGGGGGGACCTCTCCAGTGGCAGCTGTCTTTGTGCGGCGTGAGGGTGAACGCAGCCCCGGCCTGCGCCCGAGACGTCGGTATGCCGGTAGGGGGCGACTGGGTGGAGATGGAACCGGATGCTGCCGTCGGATCATCCAAGTCGCCCACGGCAGTGTGGAGCGGCGCGAGGGCAGCGTGGGGGGCAGCACCAGGTCAGCGTGGGGGGCAGCACCAGGTCAGCGTGTGGGCAATGTGAGGGCAGGGTTAGGGCAGCGTGTGGGGCAGCGTGAGGTTCGTGTGAGCGGGCAGGGTGGGGGCAGCGTGAGGGCAGCATTGGGGGCAGCACATTGGGGGGGGGGGGGCAGGGGGGGGGGGGGCGAGCGGCTCGATCAAGCGAGGGTGAAATTCTCCTCGCGGAACACGAGGTCGACGGCGGCGTCGACGTCCGCCACGGTGTACGTGGGCTCCACGAGCTCCGGGTCAAAGCGGAAGTCGCGGTGGCCGTGGAACACCGTCTCCTTCACCGCCTCCGCCGGGTCCGCCGGCACCTGGAGGGAGCGCGCGGTGAGAAAACCCTTGAGGGGATGGGTGGGCAACGTGCGGCCAAGCTGCACGGCTGGCCACCTTTGTCTCCCAAGTGCCAGCGTTCTAAACTATGAAACGCAACCATTTTTTTAAATATATATTTGACCAGGTAAAGTCCCACTGAGCTGCGTAGCTCGCTCGTCGAGCTATCACAAATGATAGCTCGACGAAGTGGCTCATCGCGTGGAAATTTATGGCAGCCGAATACTCTAAACGCGCGCCGATTCTCAACGTGGAAGGAAAAACAAGAGAAAAAATTCCAGACGACCACGGGGAGAGAGAGAGACATGCAAACTTCAAATATACAGGTGTCAGGGTCAAGATCGAACCCACGGTAGTTAAGGACTCGCCAACCGCGGCGCCACACTCCGGGCACTCGTCGCAAGGCTGAGTCCACCTAAGGCGAGGCCCAGGACCGGTTCAGACGATCGTCACTGGCGGCCGTGAGCGGCAATCGAGCTCGGGTCACGCACGCGCGCGCGCACCAACTCGGGTCACGCACGCACCTGCGCGTGGGGGCTGTACACGCCCGTGCACACGAGGATGGAGCGGCACGCCAGGGCTGCGGCCCCGGCGAGCTCCCCAGCTCCGTGCATCGCGTGCCCTCTCGTCGTCCTCGCCGCGCCGTCGCCGCCGCCGTCGCCGGGACGGGCCGGCCGCGCCACGGCCAGCCCTCCGGCGGCCCGGGCCTGCACTCGCTCCGCCACCGCCTGCCGGTCGCCGCGCTCCTCCCGCAGGCTACGCTGCAGGTGGCGGCTGTAGAGGTTGGCCCCGTAGATGTCCGCCATCGGGTTATCGCTGCCGAGGTGGCAATGGTGGGGAGCCGGGGAGGGGGGGTGACCAGCGGCGTTAAGTTTGTTTTATTATAATTACGGAGTGGGCAGTCTCCTGGGAGAAGGAGGAGCGATGAAATCAGCTCGTGGATTATGACTTCTTCTTTTTTTTGTTACTTACTACCACCAGGTAAGGCCCACTGAGCTACGTGGATATTTCCCATAAGCGACCTGGCCACAAACAATAGTGGCTTATCACGTGGAAATGTATAGTTGCAGCCAAATAGTCTGAACGCACGTGGATTATAAATGTGGAGGGGAAAAAACCGGAGGACCCGGAGAGAAAAAAAATGTGTCGTTAAACCCGCCACCACCCGACACAGCCAATCAGTAACAGTTTGTCACGTAAATAGAACATTCCAATTCGTTAGTAGTACAGCACACTCTCACCCAAAAATCGAACCCAAAAAACCTATATTATGGATGAAATTGGTCGCGAAAGCCTACGTGTTAAGCGGGGAGAGAGATATGCAGACTCCGAATATAAATAAACGTTACGGGCAGCGGGGGGTGGGAGGGGGTGGGAGGGGGCGACAAGAGGGACGAAGGGGACCGCTTGTTCTTGCGAGACAAGAGGGCCTGGGCGGATGAGGGCCTTGTGTCGAGGGGGAGGGGGGGGGGTCGCGAGGATCCAGCTGACAAGAGTGAGAGAGGGACACCCCCCCGCGGCTCCCGCTCACCCGATGGCGTAGAGGGTCTTCACCGGGTTCTGCCAGCCCATCTCGCGCGCCTGCGTGCGCACCAGGTACTCGGCATACTGGTACGTCACCTCGCTGGGCTTGCCGATCAGGGCCTCGTACTTGAGCTCCCTGCCCGTCACCTTCTTGTAGATGCTCTCCAGGCACACCATGAACGTGCCGTGACCGAACCTGCGGCACCGCGGAGCGCAAAGCAGGGGGGGGGGGGGGGGGGGGGGCGACGGCGTTCAGGGGGCGACGGCGCGGCGGGTGAACCGCTCGATCGGAGCGTCGGGAGCGGTGGTGGAGTGGTAAGCGCACTGATGCTAAGATCACGTGCTCTCTCCGCCCACCCACCCCAAGACGACACACCCTGGAACAGCTTCAGCAAACTGTTGGGGCAAATGCTGTTGGTGGGCACCTATTAAGGCCAGCACAGCACACGAAGAGGTGGGTGGTGCAGCACTACGCCTTTGTCTCCCCAGTGGCGATATTTTACAAACTGCACCAGGTACTCGTTTGAGGCCGAGTCGACCTAGGGAAGGCCCAGGGACCGGCCACGAGTGGGAATCGACCTCGGGTCGCTGGGATCGTAGCGCAGCGCGCTAACGACTACACTACCCGCTCCTCGACACCACCCTCACCCGTGGCCAAACACTCGCGATGGCTGACACTGGACGGCCAGGCCTTCGTCCGGCAAGTGGATTGACAGAGGGCGGCGAATTATTACTGTTGTCGTTATTCTATATTGCATTATTGTATTGTTACATCATTGCAAAGTTGAACGAACGATGTTCACTTCACCCCCTGCAGCTGCACGAAGGTGCTACCATTCACCGCAATGTAAAAACCAAAAATTGTTATACTATTTACTAATTTATCGGTTAAGGCCCACTGAGCTATAGAGCTCTTTTTCAGAAGCGACCTGGCCACAAATAATCGAAGTGGCTCATCGTGTAGGAATTTATAGCAGCGAGATACTCTAAACACAAGTTGATTCTAAATGTGGAGGGAATAACCGGAGGGCCCGGAAAAAAATCCACGCGACCACGGGGAGAGAGACACGCACACTCCATTCAATAAAGCGGCCATCTGGCTCGGGATCGCACCCATAAACTGCTGCATACCAGGCGAGGTAGTTAACATATCGGCACGGTGGATTAATTATAATCCATTCTTGGAATCGAATAGACAGTTTAAAACCATCTCGCCGGGAGAGTGAATTGCTCCACACTCGTTGTGCAATCCCCTAACCCCTTGGCAGCTATGCCCGCAAGGTGGGAGTGGGCGCTGGTGTGAGGGGGATGCCCACCCAGCACCCAGCACCCCCCCCCCCCCCCAACGATTGTCTGGGATCGTCACCGTGGCATTTTGGCCTCGGCCATCCACATGAGGTCCATGTTGCACGCGAGCAGCGGGAGGTGGGGGTGGGGCACGGCGCGGGCACCCGTGCCGGGACGCCCGTCCGTCAGCAGCACGTCCATCACCAGCTGGAGGTTCGTCTCCCACCGGATTGGCTCCCCAAACAGGATGATCGCTGTCGTGGCAAAAAGCAAAAAAGATTCAAGGAAAATTAAAAGGTCCCTCCGCGGAATTCCCGCGTTACCCTTTTGTTTATCGCTCGCGCTTTGTACCGGGGCTCTTGTCAGAATAAAAAAAATTAAACAAAGATCCCGCCGCCGCCCACTCAATGTGGCCACCGACACACAACAGCGTGGGGGCAAGGGGCCTCAGCGAGCAACTTACGAAGGCCGGGATGCCGCACGGAGCAGTGGTTGTGTGGCTGACACAACCCACACACGGCTGCTTTGGTTACCCGCCCCCCCCCCCGCCAGCAACTAAGCAGTGCTCATGTTTATACACCGAACCAGAAGATGAATCTATCAATCGCCACCGAGGTTAGCCGTGGTCAGAATCAAACCCACCCAGGTCGCGGGGTTCGTAGCGCAGCGCGCGAACCACTCCACACTACCACTGAACACAACATCGCACGCACGCCCGCACAGACGCGCACATGAACAGATACACACGGGGGCATGCTGAGGTGACACACGTCTGCACTCCAGCACTTTGGAGGCGAGGGTTGGTGGATTATGCAGGGATCTGTTAAACTCTCAAATCCACTGGGCTGCGAGAGGAAGCCAGTAGAGAGCTACTGCCGAGCAGGTCCCCAATCAACCATTGCTCAGTGGGGATGTCGCTCATTCTCCTTTGCTGCCCTCGTAGTCTGGAACTCTCTTCCCCCAGTCATCCGTGCTGTTGACTCGCTGCCCCTATTAAAGTCGAGGCTCATGACCTTCCCTCCTATGACTCGCTGCCTCTATATAGACAAGCTTAGCCCACTGTTTCTGTACAGCATCATGAGACGCGCTCCCATTAACTCATCATTGTCTGTTTATATTTGGCGCAAATCAAAACAAACAAAAAACCTTTGGGAAATAAACGCTCATTTTCTAAGGGGACCTGGTTTGCAGCAAAAAATCATGAACAGAACAATCCAAAAACAACTGCAGAGGGGTCAAGTTCCAAATGGCAAGGCCGTGCATCAACACGTTACATCCCGCAAAACGAGGCTGGGAGAACGCATCTCATACCAAGCATATTGCTTGAGAAACAGCACCGAGGTCGGTTAAAAAAAACTTTTAGAAGTGAAATCCTGCAAAGCGTAGTGATAAATTGCACACTTGAATTGCACATTTAGCTGCTATGAAAAAATCCATATTTCATTGTATATGTGGGCATATCTCAAAGACAAAACAAACAAGTAGAAATTACAAGTCATAGCATATTGACATATTAACCGACGGAATACGGTCATGTCTGGTATTAAAAATTATTTCGTGAGGGAAATATTCACGTTTTTAATAATTGCAGGTCCAAACAAACGTCTGAGCATTATTATTGTGTGCCAGCCTTGAAATTACCATCAATCTTTGGGAAATCAGGCGTTGTTGTTGGCTGAAAAGACAAGAACAGAAAATACACTGTGAGTAAAATATTCCGAAACTACCAAACAATGTTGCCAGCAGATCCCATTACAGGCGTCTCCGGTGTAGGACGCGCCCGATTTACAACAGTCCACATTCACGGCGTTTATATAACGCCACTGTGGATCGAATTTCGACGCAGAAACGACACGACGCATCTTCCGACACGACTCCAAATGCATTTTGAACAGAGTCGGTCTGGTTTTCCAACGTGACTTGGCGTGGTGCTTTTATCATACTCAAGTGTTTTTGTGGATTTCAACATTTTAAACCCTGTTAAATGTGCCTGATAACAGATCGGCAAATGATGTTTCTACCGCGTCTGTTGTCTACGGTAAAATAGGGGTCGATTTACAATGGGGTTTCCAGTAACACATTATGTCGTAATAGCAGGGACCGCCCTTTGCTCCACTTTCATCCGAACATCTAAACCCCAAGCCTTCGCCAACCCACGCATTACCAGAGTGGTGAAGCATGGTTAAAAAAAATGTTTTGCCGTCTTCATCCAGCAGTGGGTCGGCAAGCGGCTGAGAATTAATTATATTTAGAAATGGATAACGCCATTGTTTTTAAGGACAATGTACTCACCGCGGAGAACTGTGGCAACGCGACCGCACTCTACAACAACTGGCGCCAAACTGTCCCACACGCCCTCCCGCATGGCCTTGTGGGAGCCTTGGCAACCGATAAAGTTATTTTATTTTTTCTTCCGGTTTCGTTTTGATGACATACGTCATCGGAACGGGAAAAGGTTAAGATCTCATATATTGGCATCGTAAACGCAGTAACAATATTTTTAGTTACAATTATCAAATTAGTGTAACGTGCTCGTTTGCATCTCTTTGCTAGTTTACTGCTGGACGGGGGCCTCCCCGCGTCAAGTCGGCTGCAGGGGTTGTTGGTCAAAAAATCGACCGTGCTGTAGTCGGTGTGGCTTGGTGAAGGGTGTTCAGGGACCGCTACAGATACCACTCGCCACCGACCGTTGGCCATGGCCGCAACTTTAACTCGGGTTGCCAAGTTCAGGGCACAGCGCACTAAAAACACTGACGCCACTGCTCCACCAAAGAATGCTCCGGACCGGTTATAAAGTGAAGAATAAATCTATCAAATTTTGATTTAAAGCTTTCGTGATTGCAGTAATTCATATTCTTAGTTCTTTCGGTAAAGTCACGTTGAAGGGAAACAACAAAATAATAAAATATATATAAAACAATAAAAATTCTCACGACGTTTCGTTTCGACCGTTTGTGTTATGGTCGAAACGTCGTGAGAATTTTTATTGTTTTATATATATTTTATTATTTTGTTGTTTCCCTTCAACGTGACTTTACCGAAAGAACTAAGAATATGAAATAAATCTATCGTCACGATCCAACCACAATCCAACTTCGATATTAGCAAGCCACTGGGAGAAATCTATATATATTAAAACAAACTCAGTTCTTCAGAATTTATTTTTGTTTTTAGTTTGGTGCCCTTCTCCCGCACCTCCGATTAGCACGGTTGGTTACGTACAGTGCGAAAGAAGTTCAACATACGTACGGAAGTTCAAAATAATTGCACTTGATAGCATCGGTGCAGTTAGAGCACTGCGCTATGAACATGCCGACCTGAGCTTTATATACCCAGCCACAGCTAAAGTTTAGCGGCGGTTCCAGTTTCTTTATAAGTGACAATACAAAGTGACTGATATGTGATAACGCACTATGTGAAGTTCAACATACGTACGTGCAACTATCCGCTCCGCTGCGTAAATATCCTCACAAGCGGCCAAGTAAAACGCATCACGGGTACCGCGCGCGTACGCGTGTCCGTCACGTAACCCTGGCGGCTTGTGGTTACATTTCTGGTGCGCACGTGAAGCACATTGCTGCTGGGTGGCGGTCCGACAGTTTTCCCATCTCGGCGAGGTCAAATCAACCTTCCGCAGCACGTGCGGACATCAATGCCGCGGTGCAAAAAAACGCGCCTGCCAGGCACTCGCATCACTGGCCCACTGGTCGTCTAACAATTTATCCGTTCCTCGTTTCAAAACAGCCTCGATGAACGTTCGTCGCACGCAGGCGAAATCGTTGACGCGGCAACGGCCTCTCATTTACCGGTTAGGAAAACAATTTGCTCATGCCAGGGATGGGGCATGGTTGGCACGCCGCACTACATACGCCCCGGTGGGGAGATGTTAACTACCTCGCCCGGTATACAGGAGGTTATGGGTTCGATCTCAAATCCCGATGGCTGTATATGTGCAGTTTGCATGTTCTCCCCGTGGTCACGTGGATTTTTCTCCGGGTCCTCCCGTTTTTCCCTCCACATTTAGAATGAACGCCACCACGCGTTTGGTGAATATTGGCTGCTATTAATTTCCACATAATCCACTTCTTTGTGCAATCATTTGTGATAGCCAGGTCGCTTCTGAACAAAAAGAGCTACATAGCTCAGTAGGCCTTACCTGGTAAAAATATAACCAAAATAAAAACGTAAAAAAATAAAAAAAATTACAATAAAAAATAAAGCTTGTTCAGCGACAGCGAAGCGGCAGCCGACTCACCAGCTCCTTGGGCCTACGGGTCTGGTCCACCATGTCAAGAAGGGGGAAGGCTTCGCGCAGCATGTCGATGGTGACGATCTGCGTGAAGCCCAGGCTGAGAGGGGGGAGGAGGAGGTGGTGGTGGGGGGGAAGGGTGGCTCCGGTTAAGGAGCAAACCGCGTGCGCGAGCGGGGAGGTGGGGGGGGGTACTCACGAGGCAGGGCCGGGTTACAGAGTTACGGGAACGCGCGTGTTGGCATCGGGGCGACGTCTGGTCAACAACTCTACCGCCGTCCTCGTTCCCCAAGGAACATCCCTGAAACTTACTCCGGATCCACGGAGGCTCCGGACCGGATAGCGAACGCTCCAACACCGCGATGGCACCGAGTTATTACGATCGTATATGATTGCAATAACCTCCCCCCCCCCCCCACTCCTCTGATCTTTGCACCTGATAGGCTCACAGTGATAATATCACATTGTTCTATTTAAGACCGGAATCTGAAAGACTTCTAGACAATTCTTGAAAACCGCCTGGTGAAGCTGGTTGTAATCACGAGCGGGCCCGTCTTACTCGATCGTAAATGTCCCGCGTTAACTCGCCATCACACCGACGTGCTGAAGTAGTAACCAAATGCAACGTTTTGTTCACGGGACAAACCTTACTAACTGTCTGTGCCGGGTGGTGGTGAGTTAACGACACGTTTATATTTACGCGATTCAACCCCAAAACCTTTATGATTAATATCACGGTCGCACTGCACGGCTCTCCCGTGTGTTGTCCGGGTCGTACCACGGTGCATTGTTCCGCGCGCTGTGCCGACGTTTCACTCCACGTGCTGGGGGACTACTCCAAGAACGAGTACAGAATTTCAGAGACGCTTTGGAAGCATCGAACATCGCTGTCGAACAACACGTAGTGACAACCGGAAAGCACATAGGAGAGCTAACGTCATGCTGTACTGCAGCAAATTGCTGCTCCTCCATACGACATCATCATCATTATCTGTGGCCTTGTCGTTATTGATTTCATAAAAATCAGTAAAACTCACCATTACCACTCTCCTTACCGCTTCCCTAATAACAACACCCGCCATTCGCCACTAAGTGGCGGTGACGTCACCACGGCACCGGTGGTTTTTCCAAAGCTCCAATCCCAGGTGGACAGTTGCAACCATCGCAAGACCCTGTGAGGTGGCTATAACTTTGGGGAAGCATTCAGCCAGCAGTGGATAGATCACAGCTGGCTGCTGCTGGGTGTGTCCCGATTTATTATCAGGAGTTTTCATATTCCCAGCCTCCCTACTTGTATCATGAACCTTTAACATGTAAGTAGATACTTTTATTCCTGAAACAATCATCACGATTATTTGTGTGCAGTCGAATTACTCAATCAGCAGTGGATTGACCATGGTCGATGATGAAATCTTGAAATTAACTCGTTGAATTTTTTTTTTATTTGACGTTTTGCACTGTATTAACATTAGCGGAATGTATCACTTGTGTATAATTGTGACCATAAAACATTTAATATTTACCAACAAAAGCCACAAGTCAAGATAGGAATTATCTCATGTTTTCAACTTTGGATTTATGACCAATATCCGATTCGGGTTTCTTTGTTCATATTTCCCATTATTATATTAACTATGCATTTTCTTGAGATCATGTGAATTGGTTATTTCGGTAATCACTCAGTTATTTCAATGCTAAATTCGCCTAGTTATTTCAATGCTAAATTCCCCTGTTTGATTTGTACTAGGTGCCTCGGTGAATGTATATGCTCTGACTTTAACACAGCTATTTCTGTGACCAGTTACAAGCTAATCACTGAGCTATTTCAATGCTAAATTCTATGCTAATTCCTTTGTCAAAGGGTGCCTCTGCGGATGTGTATACTTTAACTTAGCTATTTCAATGCTAAATTCTATGCTAATTCATTTGTCAAGGGGTGCCTTTGCGGATGTGTATGCTTTAACTTTAACATAGCCTTTTCTGTGACCAGTCACAAGCTAATCAGTCAGCTATTTCAATGCTAAATTCTATGCTAATTCCTTTGTCAAGGCGCTTTGTTTCTTCTCACACAGCTTAAAGGTCGCGATCTCAGCGTGGCTCTCTCACTCCAGCGCTGTCCTACCAGACAGTCTCGCCCCCTTCACCTGATGAAGGCCGCTTGTGTTGTGGCCGAAACGTCGTGAGAATTTTATTGTGTTATTTTATTTTATCAATTTATTATTTTATTCTCATTCTACGTGACTCTACCGAAAGAACCAAAGAAGATGAATCCTTGCAGTCACGAAAGCTTTAAACCGAAATATAAGGTGAATTGGCCAGGAGATGGCGGTCACAGTAATGGGTTGAATCGACCTGTTCAAACATTTGGTTATCATCTCCTCATAATAATATCGGCCACAATTAATCCACTGCTGGATGAAGGCTTCCTCAAGCCGGCTACTTGGCTCTCTTCCCCACATGGAGCCCAACACTCATTAACGGAATCTGTCAAACATCCCCACCGCAGGGCCTCCTGAAAAGGACCTCCGAGACTGGGTGAGGCTTACCGCACCAATTCCGCATTGTGCCCTTTAACAGCCAAACTGGCGCTCGTGGTGAGGGACTCACAACGATTCGGTTTGCCCCCGAAGCATTAACCATACAAACGGCGAGTTTATCTGGCTTGCTCGTACAAATCCCCCGATCCAAAAACCTAGATTACGAGGCGCCTTCAAGTCCCTGCATCGTGCGCCGAAGAGTTCACGCGAGACTAGGGCGGGTGCGAGTTCATCCGCGATGCTCAGCGAACCAGGAAGAGAATGGCATTCTCTCAAACGATTTATTTTAACTCAACATTTTTTTTAATTTTAATTACCAGGTAAGGCCCACCGAACTACGCGGCTCTTCAGCAGAAGTGACCCGGCCAGAAAAATGATCGCTCAACGAATCGGCTTCTCACGTGGACATTGAGAGCAGCCAAATACTCCAAACGCGTGATGTTGATTCTAATTGTGGAGGGGGAAAAAAAACGGAGGACCCGGACAGACAAACTTCAATTATACAGGTTGTGAGGGTTGGGATCAAACCCACGATACCCTGTACACCAGGCGATGTAGTTAACGTCTCGCCACCGTGGCGCTTACATTCAATCACTCTTGCCTCCCGCTCGGTTTCCTGTGGTGAACTGGATTAATCGCTGGGACAATTTGAATCTAAAAACTGTTGATCCACTGCCTTCCACCTCACTCAAGTCTTTATCTTGCTTCCATTATCAATTTGTGTTAATATTTTTCACTTGCAAATGTTTTCAGTTCACGCCGCTGCTGGCGGAAGGGCATCCAACTAGAGGGCGCGTTAGAGAGCCCCTCTACAGAGGTTATTTTGGCCTACTCTTCCGCTGGCCTGACGACTTGGAACACGTGGGATTACCCACACTTTACGCCACCATGCGCCACCTGCCTACATCAAAAAACATTTAAGTTGCTCCACGGGCATTTGACATGTTGCTGCTTTGCAAGTGCATGTTTTGTATTTGTCTTTGATACTTTTAATTATTGGAATCTCAAACTGGAAAGAAGTCTAAAATAAATATAACGGTTATCAGACACGTGACAAATCCAAACTCGACTGGAATCGTAATTGTAGCAGCTGCAAAGCTGTTTATGCTTTGTCACCATCACCACCATCTGTCCGCGCTCGCATATTTTTTTTCCCAATTATATTTAGCCAGACATCAAAGCCCTCCGACGTGCGTTACCTCCCCCCCGCCCCACCCTGTGCAAAGGGAGACCCAGGACGCATGCACAGGTTTTTATACTCGCGTCCGTCCTCTTGTGCAAGGAAATGCTATCCCACCCCCAAACCCGTTTCTTCTTTTGCAAGAAAAATGAAAACCCTCCACACCTGTAACAATTTTACCACTCCGTGTGCTTTCGCGGACGTGCCACACGGCTTCCCCAGCGGCGCGTTTTAAAGTTGTGCCGCGCGTTTTTTTCAGCGCGATGTCCGACGTTTTGCTACCCCCACCACCTCCCCCCCCACCCGTGTGCTGTGAACTACTGGATATCAGTGAAAAAGAGCTTTTATACCTCATCGCATTCCTCCAGTACAAAATAGATATTCTGATTTTGGATGCGAATTCAGTTCCATTTCACGTGCTCGGGAGCTTCTTGCGACGTGGAATTTCAGTTCCTCAAGAAGCTGCCCCCCCCCCCCCCCCTCCCACCGCGCACACACGGAATGAGAGGTTTGAACATCGTGCCGAACGGCACGCGGTACGACGCGAAAACACATCGGAGGGACCGCACGGTAACCCTGCAGCGATGCGAACGGCGATCGCGCTGCGTGCGCAAGGCAGCGCTTTCACCCGTGACGGAAAGCGACACATCCGCAGCGGCAGCATTCTAAAACGCAGCCGATGCAGACGTTGTTTAAGAGAGCGCACAATTCAAACGCACGAGTCACTGTGGAATGAAAAAGGTCCCCGCTAAATCGGGAGAAAAAAAAATTACTTTACGTGCTATCAAATTTCACCGAGCAATGCCAGAAAGGTCCATGAATAACCCGGCCTCGTAAATGCGCTAAGGCGGGCAACGGTGTCTTATCGGGGCGGGGGCGGGTGGGGAAACATGCAACGTTGCCCAAAACAGTGACAATTTAAATCACACTGCAAAGGCGATGGCCATCAGCACTCGCCGTCCCAAGCAAAACATAACCGCTCCACGTCGATTTGTCTGCGTTTGACCGGAGGCAGGGCAAGACGAGATAGAACAATCCATGCGGCAGCAGGGCAGAGCGCGACCGCGGCGTTTTAAACTGCCGACGTGCGGCGGACTGCTGGGAAGGGGGCGGGGGGCAGGACCTTTTGTACTCGCGCAGCCTGCTGCTGCTACTGCTGCTGCTGCTGCACCTGCAGTGAGAAATGCGACACCGGCATTCTCCCGAGGCCGAATCCCACGGCGTCGTCAGGATGTGACCGGGCACGTCGACGGCCCACAGCTCGTCGCGCGCTCCGCTCGTTCGTCCGACTGTGCGGGCCCGCACGTCTGGATGGCGATCTACGCCGCGTCCGCACTTGCGACCCTGGCTGACCTCTCGCTCAAAACTGACATCGCCTCCGTGTGTGGTCAGAGGGGGGCTCTGCCAAATTGACCCACACCCCCAACCCAACTCTGATTTTACTGTACCACCGGTGTATGCCAGAGTACACCACGTGTGTATGTGTAGGGCTGTTACACGAGGCCGAGTAGGAAGAATGTAGAACTACAGGAGCAATGCGGATGCTCGCTCGGCACTCGCACAGTTGCACCAGATTTGTTTGGCTGTCGTCACCTATGTTGGACTTCTTTCGCAGCGTACGCAGTCACCCATGGTAATCGGAGGTGCGGTCATAACCATCAGCTGTCATCTACCCAATTATGGATATATATGTCTCTCAGCGGGGACACAAGAGAATTCTGGCCACCACTTTCGTAGCGCAGCATTCGCACACCACTTCAAAATTAAACCCCCCCCCCCCCCCAAAAAAAATAAACGCTTAGTGGACAATAATTTTTGTCGCCGATTTCATTTAACAACAACAGAGAATGGCTTGACGACATAAGAGATTCGTGGCCGAGAGACGTGGCACTACCTGAGCATATTGGCACAAGACAGAGAGGAAAGTGTAAACAAATGACGCAATTTGCAGGAGACACTTATGGGCCATCTGCCCATGGATCGGGATGATGATGACGATGACGACGACGAAATTAACACCCATTCACGGGTCTCTACCGACAGCGGTTAGAGGGAGGATCGTCGCACCGGAGCCACGGCACTCCACTTAAGGTCACAGCACCGGGTCCCCCAGGTGGGGGCGGCTCGGCAAGCGTCGACCGGCTCAGACCGGTTTAACACAACGGCAGCGAACCGGCAAACCCCCACCGCTCACATCTTAATGCACGACGCAAGCGCCCCCCGACAGCCGACTCGGCCAAGCGGGTGCAGCACCTTTGAAATGTCATCACCGCCACCGTTTATCGTCGGCATCAGCCATGATCTATCCACTGCCGGACGAAGACCTCCCCAACCCGTCGCCCTCTCCAATGATCCAACATCTCTCACGATGCTACTAAACTAAACTGTAAACAATTTGTTACCAGGCCCACTGAGCTGGCTTTCACCACCTGAATGTGAAATTGTAAGTTAAATCGTGACTTAACGCTTTCGTGACTGCAGGAATTCACACTCTTTGGGTCTTTCGGTAAAGTCACGTAGATAGAAAAATAATAAAAATAATGATAGAAAACCACGACGTTTCGATCGCAACACAAGCAATCGTCTTCAGGTGAAAAAAATACAGCAGGCGGACTGCTGAGGCAGGAAGAAATATAGTGACAGAACTACTGATTGTAAGTTGTTGCTCTGCATCCAGATTAGGCATACAAAAGAAGAAAAATAACCAGAGTATGCATGGAGTGTTGGACAGTCACTTACACACGCCTGATGTGTTGCACCCCACCGCATTTGCCATTTGGTGGAGTCCCTGATTTCCCATTTACGGAGGAAATATTGCAGGCACGAACCTCTCCACGCTTCTCCGAGCACTTTCCAGCTTTTGTTCCATTTTCTCTATCATTGTTTCTGATCCATATGTCACAGCAGGTGATCGATATATATATAGACTAGCTTTACTACCCGGCTTTGCCCAGGACTTGGGATTCACCACGCCCGGCCGCCTTTGCCCCCCCAGTGGCGATGTTCACACACCACATCAGTTACTCGTTTGAGGCTGAGTCGACCTAGGGGAGACCCAGGACCGGTTCAAATAATCGTCACCGGTGTTGGCCGTGAGCGGGAATCGAACTTGGTTCGTAGCGCAGCTCGCTAACCGCTACACTACCACTCCCCCTACACACACACACACAGACACAAACACACACAGCGCACTAACCGCTACACTACCACTCCCCCCACACACACACACACTCACTCGCGCGCATCCATAGGTACACATAGACGCGCTTGCTGCAGACACACACAACCTTCAGGGTGCGTACGGCAGAAAACGACTGAAATAATAAAGCAATGCTGAGCGAAGAACGCCTTGGACCTGCAACACATTTGTATGGCACTGTACCCGCGGAGGGTTGGGGGGGGGGGGTGCGTGACATCAACAGGCACACTGCGTTACGCTTCCGCATACGGGTCACATGACAGAGATGTGACGTCACAGCTGACTTGCCATGGAAAATATATCCATTACTGCGCCCCCCCCCCAAAAAAAATATGCAAAAGTGTATTTTTATAATTTTTGCATGGTGTACAATCTGGAAAGTACCCACATGGCAAATTTCAAGTTTGTTGCATGTCGGGAAGTACACTAAACATTTTGAACAGACACACATAATCACAAATTTCCCTTTTATATATATAGATAAACCCTTTCGTCTTTTGACACGTCTGTTAATTTTCATTACGTGTATTGTGTTTCCTCATTTTAAAATAAATATTGAAGCAAAATGACGCAGGGTAATTGCGCAGCTACTTTTCAAAGTAGTTCGTTTTTCTTTGTTGTTTGTTTACACAAAATTGCCCCACTGTTGGTTGTTTTCCAACCACTGTTTTGGAGCAATCATCAGCCGGAATTTACCTGCTCATTTTCCCTTGCTGTTTATGGCATCGTGACCCCCAAATTGTGGAAATCTACTAAAATCGCAGAGAGGCTGCATCGATATGTTCCTAATGCACATGCGTTCTGTACTGAACTTGGCCCGATACTCCAAGGCACACATCCAACACTTTTGTGCACATGTACCGGCGGCGCAGTAAACGAGCCCCCAGTCAACCGTCGCTCAGAGGGAGGTCGCTACTTCTCCTCTGCTGCCCCCAAAAGTTTGGAACTCTCTTCCCCACCCCCCAGCCATCTGTTCTGTCGACTCCTCGTCTCTGTTCAAGTCCAGACTCAAGGCCTTCCTTCATTTCTTCATCTGCCTATGACTCACTTCCCCTTTCTCTCTACCAAACAAAATACGCCTACCTTTCCTGTACGGCGTTCTTGAAACATCGAGACACCGTGTATAAATCCGAATCGTGATTATTTTTGCACTGAATTTTCTCGCTGCTGTCGGCGTTTAATTGCCACGGGACTTCGGACTAACGGTTTGAAAGATCGGTCCAGTTTTGACGACACTGCTGTGCAAAAATCAGCAGCAAATTCCTCATGTTGCAACTCAGAATCAGGAGACCTGGCAAAGACGCACGACCGCAGGACATTACAGGTAGTCCCCGAAAATATCGTAAGTCGGACCATCATAAGTCGGGGACTACCTGTATATTCCCTTACAAAGAGGGGGTGGGGGGGGGTGGGGGGGGGGAGTGTGGGGTGGAGAGGGAGAACAGCGCATCGAGCCAGAGGGAGGATACTTTTTGGCAATGTCTTCCACGGGCCCCTGGCCTGACACGAGCACGTGCTTGTGGTGGTACTGCTCAAACATTCGCAAGGGACTGTGCGACAGCATCACCTGCTCCTGGGAGATCTGCACGCACGCACGCAACACAAGCGACACCAACGCACGCGTAGCACACCGTCAGAGACTACGATCCACGGTGACTGTGCAACTCATATTGTAATTACGATTGCAACGTCACCTAAAAATGCTTGTGCGGTTATGGTTATTATGATTGACCCCAAATCTAAATCAATATTAAATCGAGGAATCGATGCATCGTCACATTAACAATGGCGGGGGTAGGGTGGGGTGGGGCTCAACACCCCCCGACCCACACAGCCACCGAGCGATGGACTCCCTCGCACCAAACAGCCTCGTCACATTTACAATACTGGGCGAGACAGACGGACATATGGACGGACAGGTCAACGGACCAGCTGAATGACCCACCGAGCTAAACTAAACAATTTTTAATTTACCTGGTATGGTCCACCGAGCTGCATAGACCTGGCTATCATGAATGATAGCCCAACGAAGTGGCTTATCACATGTAAACTTACAGCAGCAAAATACTCTCAAAGCATCGTTGTAACTTGCTCACCCGCCCATACTGGACACATCTGTGAAAAAGAGCTTCATAGCTCATGGGATTCCTCCAGTCTAAGTAAAGATTCTGATTGTGATTCTCAACGTGGACTGTAAAACCGGAGGACCCGGAGCAAAAAATCCACACGACCACGGGCAGAGAGAACATGCCAACTCCAAATATACAGTCATCAGGGTCGGTATCGAACCCACAAATTCCTTGATACCCGGTGAGGTGGTAAGCCCTCTGCCGTTCCGAGACGACTGCAAGTTACAGCGTGGCCCGCGTTCACAGCTGAATCTCGAAACGCGCAAGCGGTTAGCGTTAATTTTATTTAGAGAGGCGTATCACCGTTGTTTTTAAAAAAGATCGCACTCAACCACAGGGAACCGTAGCGACACGACCGCACTCCACAAACTGTGCCACACGCCCTGTCGCGTGGCCTCGCGGGAGCTTCGGTAGCGATAAAGTTATTTATTTTTTTATTTTTCTTCCGATATCGGAAACAGGAAAGGGGTTAACGACTCGCCACCGCGGCAACCAACCCACAGCGCACGCAACGCACCGGCACTCCCAGCACATCCGAGAGCTGCGCCGCCTTCGCCTGCCGCAGGCAGTTGCCGGCGTTGGTGACGAACACAACGGGCACGCGCAGCGCACCACTCGCGTCCAGCAGCTTGCGGAAGGCGTCGCGAGCCGCGGGGATCGGCGTGCGGCCTCGCACGAGCACGCCGTCGATGTCGAAGAGCAGCCCGAACGAGGCAGACTGCGTCTTGCACTGCGGGCCGGAGAGAGACGGGGGAGAGGGGGGGGCCGCGATCGTTCAGCGACGGAGATGCCAAAGGGAGCATAAGAGGAGAGAGGTGTGTGTGTGTGTGTACTGAATGTTGAACTTCTTTCGCGCCGTGCGTAGCCAACCGTGCTAATCGGAGGTGCGGAGATTATTCGACGTTCCTGAACAAGCTGCCAGCATGTGGGGGCGAAACGTTGGACTTCGTGCCAAACAACACAGACACACATCGGGAGAGATTAAAATACAGCCAACTGTAAATTATCTGGAGAAATATGATGGGGTGGGGGGCCCTAACCCCCAACCCGTAGGAAGGAGTCATCTGCAATATACATAAACACAGATGGGATTAAAAAAACATGTAAGATAGGCAAAAAAAAAACCCTTTATTTATTGTTGACCCATTTAGAAAAGTAATAGCCGCTGATGATGATAATGAATGGAATAATCTCACCAGTAATGATTACTGCGGTCAATTATTCGTGCGTGACCCACACCCATGTAAATAGCCCCTGCCCTAAGTCACGGCACAAAAACGCCTTGCTTTGGCGTCAGTGCGAGGATGACAGTCGAAGACAAGCGATGCCTTGGGACACTAAACAGGCATGAATAATGCCTCAACGCCCAAACCCGAGGTTCTGTTGGCTGCATTCCAGCTGTAAGCACGGTTGGCACCTACGATGCGCATGGTTGGCTACGCACGGTGCGAAAGATGATCAACATACATACACACGTAAGTCAGCGGAGGAAACACAAGAAATAAAATTCCCATTTTATGTAAGTATTGCGGTTGTGTCGATTTCGATGATGATAACGACGTGGGAAGCTGCTTCCGAAATGGCTTAAAAAAAAAGTATTTTTTTATTTTCAACAGCACAGCTGCTGAGCACAACGGACCATAGGTCCAAAATGTCAGCAGCCTGCAATCGGCAGCAATTTCAAAAAATAATTTTAAAAAAACACACACACAAAAGTGAAGGGTGTGACACATCCCTTGAATCGAGCTAGGGGTTTTTTTATTGCAGGAGCTTGGGGAAAGGTGGCAGTTGGGGGGAGGGAATTCCAAGGTGTGAAGCAAGGGCACGGGACCCCCCTGGCGATCCGGGGACCACACTTTGAGAAGCACTGCTCCGAAGGGTTACGCAGATCACACCTGGTCACAAAAATTACCACCGTCACAATTCTGTTGCGGGACCGGTTCAGATATCACTCGCCATTGACGTTAGACGAGGCCAGGAGTCGAACTCAGGTCGCCGGGAACACGGCGCAGTGTGGGAACCTCCCTCCGCGCCACCGCTTCTCCACAGCTACCCGTTGCCAGCATACAACACAAGCGTGCCGTGTACACGGAGTGCTTGGAGGCGGTCCGTCTTGTGTGAGCTTACCGCACACGATCCGGGTCGGCCTGTCCTTTACGTAACACCGCGCTTCGGAGCCGCAGTGCCGTTCAATTGAGGGCATCTGCCAATGTCCAGTTCAGTCCGGGTCATCATTATATTATTAAACCGCAAGCGGCGTAGTCATCAAGTGTGCAGGCGGTGTTACTGCCCCGGGGCCCAGGGAGTGGGCAGTGAAGAGGAGGGGATAGAGGACAGGCGAGGCGGCCCCGTTTTCATTCCTTGCACCATCTTTGCTTGGTACAATTGGAACTTATATACGTTATCTATTTTCATATTTATTTTTGTGTGATTTGCTTTCCTTTCCTATACTTTGTAATCGGATCGTTTTTTGTATTATTTATTGTTGCAACATTATGACCTGCCCCTACTGGATATCTGTGTAAAAGAGCTCATCGGATTTATCCAGGATAAATAAAAGATCTGATTCTGACCAGGGCCCATGCCAACCACACTTGGCCACTGGGTTCGCATAAGTCCCGAAGCATCTGTGTCTCTGTGTACTGCTTAGATCAATTATTATACCAATTGAGTCCATTTACATTTGGTTAAAAAAAATATATACATTAAATAAAAATCAAAGCCTATTTTAAGCCACTGCTGAATGAAGGTCTCCCTGTACCGTGTCGGTCGTGTGATCATATATTCCACCGTAAATAATTATTTTTCTCTCAACTGGTTATTATATAATTCATTAATGACAGTACATTGTTAGTCCATTGAATCATTCATGTGAGCTCATTGCACACAACCACCCATAGGCAAAAAATGTATCGATTCTCTCACACGCCTTAATTTGCACACAGTAATAAGTGGACTACACGGGCACCATCCCTTTGGTAGCAAGGGCCCTGTGTGCCTCTATTCGAAACATGCTTATATCAAGTGTCCTTGTATCCAGCTTCTACTCGATCGGGAGCGTCAAAATCCATGTAGTGATGATTCCAGTGCAATGTTAACAATCGTGCCCTTCGTGCATCATCTTTGCTTGCGACAATTGTGGATTGTGTCACCCAGGAAGATGCAATACTACAGCATAGCAAGTTTAATGAACAGGCTCGTCGCACGTGGATATACTAAACAACTTAATACAACATTATGAGACCTCCTTTGCCAGTAGCAAGATATAGTAATAAGTTTTTACCCTTTTATCTGGCACCAAAACTGACACCATTATGCAAGGGATCATGTTTGCAATAACCACAACACAAGCAGTCAAAATGCAAACAAAAAGAGACAACTCTGGTAATGATATGCACTGTCCTTGAAGTTGATTGGTCCACACCCGAGACGGCTTTTCTTAGAGCCTAGTCTCCACTGGTGTTGGACCAGATGACGCCAAAAGGCATACAACTCAAACAACAGCGCACTATCAGAGTACTGAGAGCTCGGGGCAAGCATTTACATTATGACACCTCCTTTGCCAGTAGCAAAATATAGTAATAAGTTTTTACCCTTTTATCTGGCACCAAAACTGACACCTTTATACGAGGGATCATGTTTGCAATAACCACAACACAAGCAGTCAAAATGCTTACACGTTTGACAGCGTTATGTAACGCTGCCTTATGTAAGACTACTCGTTGTACAAGGGATCGTATAAATCCGCCCTTATCTTTATCCTCACCTGCTCAGTTTTGGCCAAATCCGCAATGTTAACGCTGTCAGCAAATACGCTGTCACATGCCATTAACAATAAATTATATATATTTAAACAATTTAAAAGTTAATTATTTAATTTCACATTCGGGTTATAATTGCATTGCTGTGAATAAATGCGTTAAATATGCAGTGCGATATGTTAATCATACTGCATACTGTTTTTAATAGTATGCAGTACGATTAACCTATTGGCTCAGGAAATCCTCACTGCATTGGAATGTTTGGCTAATTCCTTTTCTCAGAAGTGATTTGGGAGATACATTCTATGCGCGAATACCTTAAGAGCACACGTGCAAATGAACACACATGACACTGCAATGTGTACGGAATCTGCCCATGACCAAATCACCCAGAAGGCAATCCACCCAGTCACATCTCAGAGGTTAAGAAAGCTTGACCCTGAACAGTGTTTGGATGGGCGACTACCATTCCTGGTTGGGGGTTGACTCAGCCCATAATCCCTCCAGGGTAGATAAAATCAGTACCACGTTGGGGGGGGGGGAGTCAACAGTGGTTGTCCTAAGGATAAACTCACGCCTGCCATAGGAATGTGGAATTTCCACCAATGGATCAGGGCTGTAAAAAGAGGAGATAAGCAGGAAATCACTGACTGTTTCATTCTTCAGTTTTTTTCCCAATTACGACACCAACCAATGCGTCATTGTGGACAAAATCAATAAACACCATCGTGGGCCGGCAGCGACCAGGGTGATGAAGTATGGTTAAAAAAAAAAACCGTTAAATAACTCTCAAGACCCGCAACAATCGTGGGTGAGGAGGCCCCCTCCCCACCCGTCAGTGGAGTGACAAACGAGCTTTGAGTTCATTTGATAACACGGATATTACTTTTTAAAAGCACCCTTCAGTCCGGACCAGTATTTATACCACTGGCTCGGACGCTGCTGCCAAGCCGACTGGCGCCCCGAACTCCCACCCCACCGGCCACCAGCCCCCACGGCTGTGAAATAAAACGTCAGAACCCGCTCCGAGACAGTTCTGCAAACCACGCAACTCGCACCCACCCGGGGAAGCTGGGCAAGTCCCAACGTTGTCACACGTGACCCCTGTCACGTCACAACGCAGGAACAATCAGAGGCCGCACCATGGAACTGCCACAACCCCCAGCCCTTAGTAACTGACCACGCGCGGTTCAGGTATTGGCGAGGACTTCATCCAGCAGTGGATAAGGTCATGGCATATTGATGACGATGGCGATGAGCATGATTGGGTTGTCCTGTGAAGCAGGGCCGTTGCCCGAAACGTCGCCGATTATATACGTCACTGGTGCTTGTGCACCACCGCCAATGCAGTAGGGCATCACCAGATAACGTCTTTACCGATTTGGTGGGTAGGTGGGTAGGAAGGTAGGCAGGTAGGTATGTGGAATGTTTGGTATGTATGTGGGATATGTGGTTAGTAGGTGTCTGTATAGGTAGACATGTGGGTATGCAAATAGGTAGGCAGATTGGTAGGTAGATATGTACGTACGTGGGTATTCCAATTTAGCAACTAGTGGGTAAATTAGTCGGTAAATACGCCCGTAATATACGTAGGTAAGTGAGCAGGTAGATGGTGCGTATGTGGGTAGACGGGTGGGTAGTAGGGACATTATGTGGGTGGATATATTGTTATACCAACAGGTAAGGAACATGAGTAGGTACTGTAGTTGGGGACGTGGAGGTAGGTGGGTGAACTGAGTATGCAGGTGGGTGAATAAGTAGCGTGTAGGTAGGTTGGCAGATAGTCAGGTGAACATGTAAGACAGGTGGGTGGGTGTGTGGGTAGGTGTGGCGTGTGGGTAGGTGTGGCGTGTGGGTAGGTGGGTGTGTGGGTGGGTGGGCGCGTGTGGGTGGGTGGGCGCGTGTGGGTGGGTGGGCGCGTGTGGGTGGGTGGGTCAACGAGTGGCTATGTATCCAGGCAGGTAAGCAAGCAGGTTGACTGGCAGGTCTGCAGATAGGTGAACAGGTAGTTAGGTGGAAATGTGGGTAGGCATTTGGGTATGTGGGTTGGGAAGTGGATGTGGGTATGTAGGTAGGGGGGGGGGGGGTATGTAGGTGGGGGGGGGGGGGTATGTAGGTAGGGGGGGGGTATGTAGGTAGGGGGGTGGGTATGTAGGTAGGAGGGGGGGTATGTAGGTAGGAGGGGGGGTATGTAGGTAGGAGGGGGGGTATGTAGGTAGGAGGGGGGGGTATGTAGGTAGGAGGGGGGGGTATGTAGGTAGGAGGGGGGGTATGTAGGTAGGAGGGGGGGTATGTAGGTAGGAGGGGGGGTATGTAGGTAGGGGGGGTGGGTATGTAGGTAGGAGGGGGGGTATGTAGGTAGGGGGGGTGGGTATGTAGGTAGGAGGGGGGGTATGTAGGTAGGAGGGGGGGTATGTAGGTAGGAGGGGGGGTATGTAGGTAGGGGGGGGGTCATAGGTAGGGGGGGTCATAGGTAGCGGGGGTCATAGGTAGGGGGGGTCATAGGTAGGGGGGGTCATAGGTAGGGGGGGGTCATAGGTAGGGGGGGTCATAGGTAGGGGGGGTCATAGGTAGGGGGGGTCATAGGTAGGGGGGGGTCATAGGTAGGGGGGGTCATAGGTAGGGGGGGGTCATAGGTAGGGGGGGTCATAGGCAGGGGGGGGGGGTCATAGGTAGGGGGGGTCATAGGTAGGGGGGGGGTCATAGGTAGGGGGGGTCATAGGTAGGGGGGGTCATAGGTAGGGGGTGTCATAGGTAGGCGGGGGTCATAGGTAGGGGGGGTCATAGGTAGGGGGGGTCATAGGTAGGGGGGGTCATAGGCAGGGGGGGGTCATAGGTAGGGGGGGTCATAGGTAGGGGGGGTCATAGGTAGGGGGGGTCATAGGTAGGGGGGGTCATAGGTAGGGGGGGGTCATAGGTAGGGGGGGTCATAGGCAGGGGGGGGGGGTCATAGGTAGGGGGGGTCATAGGTAGCGGGGGTCATAGGTAGGGGGGGGTCATAGGTAGGGGGGGTCATAGGTAGGGGGGGTCATAGGTAGGGGGGGTCATAGGTACGTTCATGAGTTGGCGGATAGGTAAGTAACAACGTTGGTCGACAGGTAAAAGGCAAAACAACAAAGCCGCCATTCGCCACTAAGTGCCGGCGACGTGGACACGGCGGAGCCTGTGCCAGGCTAGGTGCACCTGGAGGCCACCACGTTCAGTGTTGGAAGGCTCGCCGACGGCAGGAGGTCACGGCAACCGTGGCACACAGGTGGACAAGAGAGACAGACGAGTAAGCCGACGGAGACGAGAGAGGTAACCGGAGAGAGAGAGAGACACGCTAACACGGGCAGGGCAGGCACGACAGGCAAGAGACCGGGAAACCCGCGGTACGCCTGGGGGTGCCGGGCGCAACGAGGCGGGCAAGGGGTGGGGGAGGCCGGCAAGGGGTGGGGGAGGCCGGCACAGCGAGTCGGGCACGCGGCGCCTCTCACCCGGACAGAGGCCGTCGCTTGAACTCCTCCGCTCGCCGGCGGCTGAAGGAGCAGCAGCCCCGTCGCGCTCCGCCACAGCCTGCCGAGGTGCCGCATGGCTACCGGCCGCGTGATTTACAACGCAAACCACACACGCGCACAGACACGCACACACACACACAAAATCAACGGCCGAGTTGAGTTCCGAGCGGTGGAGGAGGAGAGGCGGAAGACCAGCGTCGTGGTTGCCTTTGACAGCCCGGCTGGGCGGTGGCGGTAGCGGCGACGGCGTCGTGGAGCGACCTCGCACGGAGCCTCGCGTCTCGTAGTGAGCGGACGCTGCCGTTACCCCTGGGGACCCCTCCGGGAAGCCCCGCCCCCACCCCCGCACACCTCCCCTACCATTGGTCGAGAACGCTGGTGTGTTAGAGCCGCGCCGACCAATGGGGGGCCGCGTTTGTTGTTGTGCGCCTGGAGGCGTTGGCCTGCGATGGAGCGCCATTGGCTGCCGAGGCCGCGTGCGTGTGTGCGTGGGTGGGAGGGGTTTTGGTTCGTTCCGTGTTTGAGTGAATGAATGAATTCGTGCAGGAATGACTCACGTACTATATTTAACGAGGCTGAAAAGACGCGTTGTACAGACCAGGATTTTTTTTATGAAAATCAATGAATTCATGCATTAGGGGCCGTCCATAAATGACGTCACGCGATTTTGGACGATTTTTGACCTCCCCCCCCCCTCGTCACACGGAGTCACAAAAAGTCAGACCCCCCCCCCTCAAATATGACGTCACAAAGCTCTGCTCCCCGCCCCCCAAAAAAATATAAAACATGCTTCAAATCGCTCTAAACTATTGTCATTGTAGTGCGTATTTAATGTGGCGCTGCACTCTGATGTTGTAGGAGAAAACATTTATTAAAAAGTCTATTTCATTAAGTAGAACGTGTTGTCTATATTTATTTAAAGTTGCGAATTTTGATGTGACGTCCCATTTCTCCCCCCCCCCCCCCCTCGTCACACATCGTCACAAATGTCTGACCCCCCCCCCCTCGGTGCGTGACGTCATTTATGGACGGCCCCTTATATGCAGTACTTTATTTAGTCATACGAGAGAAAGCTCATTGTATAATATATAACAATCCTAATGGTATCTTGTAAAAGATTCTTTATATATTTTTTAGAAAAAGGTATTAAATTAATGAATTCATAATATCCTTTATATAACAAGCCTAATGGTATATTGTAAAAGATTATTTGTATTTCTTTAGAAAAAGGTATTAAATAATGAATTAATCATATCCTTTATATAACAAAGGTCGCATACAGTCCGTTGTAATTTAAAATCAGGCGATTTAGAATAAATGACTGGGTGTGTTGCTTTCAAGGCAGAGCCGAGTCACGTTAACAGGATGCAGGGGAGTGTACAATTGTCATATACTGTTTGGTCAATCGACAGTACAGTACTCTATACATATATGAATACATATTATAGTAGGCGAATAATAACAATCTGTGTAGTATTTGACATAAATATGAAGTGTAAGTACTTTTGTGAACGCTCTACGAGATATACGTAGTATGGTTTAATAACACTGCAATATTCATATTGACAAAGCAATAAGTCAAATGCCCATTCTCTCTTACAAGTAAAACTGGGTTTGCACAAGGAATGAAGCCAACATTACAAAATAACATTACTAATAATGACGATATATTCACAATCATTTTGAAACCCGGTCTTGAACCCGTACTAAACCTGAGTTCGATTCCTGGTCGTGGCTTAGCATCAGTGGCGTGTGATATCAAAACTGGTCCCGGCCAGCCACTGCACCAACCCGCACTCACCTTTGTGGTGAAGTATGGCCAACGTTTGCTGTCCCCCCCCCCCGCACCTCCGATTAGCACGTTTGGCTATGTACGGTGGGAAAGAAGTTCAACATAAATAAAAACAACCCCCCCCCATGACTGACACTCTTCGGAGAAGCCTTCATCCAGCAGTGGATCAACGATGGGCTTTGAATTATTTAACTGTTTTAACAATAATATACTGTCATGTATTTATCGAGCAAAGTGTCACAGAGGCCCACGACTGTTCGTCAGGAGGACCGTACAATGGGATGTTTGGCCAATTCATTCACGAGTCTTTGGTTTCGCATTGGAAATAAACTGGAGTACCCTATGAAAACTCTCACACACACAATCGGGTAACAATCAAAGCACCGCACAAATAGATTCAGGAATCCGTTAACGTACTTGACCACGTCACATTTCAGACATTCAGTCCCTCATTCGCGTACTCACCATCATCATCACGATCCATGGGCAGAGAGCCCGCAGATGTCCACTGCGCATTTCGTAATTTGCTTGCAGATGTGAAATCTAATTACGAGCCGAGCTCAATTTGGCTCAACTTCTGGGATATAATGGGAATGGATACATTCAGGTCAATTTGATCCACGGAATATTTAACCGGTTTTTCTGCACTATTGAAAGTCATTTTAATATGAGACCTTGAAACACAAGACAGGTATTCTAAAACGTATAGAGGAAATATTGAGAATGTGTGAGCACGTTTAACTGTACAGGGCATAAGAACGATGCGTTGTCTCGTAAATATGTTTTCAAAACATTACACAGGAAAGAGGGATAACATGTTGATGATAATAAACCGCAAATATTATACGGTGGCCCAAAAAACTGTTTACATTCTCGGGTGATTGGGAAAGTGGCCAATAATGGATGTTTCAGTGCTCTGGTCAAGCATAACAAAAGGGTCGTTACGTGACTTTACCGAAAGAACCAAAGAGTATCGTCGTTACAGCAAGCTGAATCATTTTCATAATCTCACTGATGCTTAACAGACACTATTTACCGGATCGCACGCTTTCAGATGTGCTTCTGGGGCCGTCTGGAACGCTCTTCCTTCCGATTTTAGGAAGCTACTTGAGCTATGCACTTTTAAATAATTTATATTGAAAATTAATTTATTCAGAACTGTGTTTAGTTTATATTCTTAGTTTTTTCGGTAAAGTCACGTTCCCCGCACCTCCAATTAGCACGGTTGGTTACATATGATGCGAAAGAAGTTCAACATACGTTCGACATACATACAGACGTTCCACATACGTACAAAAGATCAACATACATACAGAAGTTTATTTTATTTTACCAGGTAAGGCCTAATGAGCTATGCAAATGTCCCCGGCGCTTGTTTATTTAGTGCATGAGTCACCTTCAAGAAGTTGTTTTGGAAACTTGGTAACAGCTATGGCATCAGAAGCGATGATGCCATGGATGGGATACGGGTAACGATGACATGACAATGAAACATGCATGCATTCATGGGAGAGGCTATGGGAGAATTAAACTACAACCTAAAACTAAACCATTTGTTTAATTTTACCAAGTAAGGCCCACGAAGCTATATATCTCTTTTTTCAGAAAACTCAACAGAGTGGCTTATCACGTGGAAATATATAGCAGCCAAATACTCTCAATGCATGTTTATAAATGTAGAGGGGAAAACCGGAGGATCCGGAGAAAAATCCACATGACCACGGAAATAGAGACATGTAGACTCATGCAATAATACAGGCGTCAGAGTCGAGATCGAGCCCACGACCTCCTATGTCTTACACACCGATGCATAACTATATTTGGCTACAGTGGCGTGTGTGACTCTTCATTGACTATTTCAGCTTTCCAAAAAACACTCCTCCTGCAGACCTTCTCTCGGCCGCCTCCGTAACTCGCCGACTCGTAACACGACAGCGCATCCAAAGGACCACTAAGATTACCCGTGGATGTGAGCGAGGAAGGGTCCCTTTTACAGGCGGCAAGGCGGTTGGCACCGTTAAGTGGCCGAGTCCCATTACCCTGACGCCCCGTGCTAGACTCACACAAAGACAAAGATCCCCCGTATATTCTTAACAGACTGTAGGGGCAAGTGTTGTTAACGAGCACCTATGAAGACCGGAACGGTACATGAGGGGGTGGGTGGCCAGCACCACGCCCGACCGCATTGGCCTTCCCAGTGGCGATGTTTACAGACCGCACCAGGTACTCATTTAAGGCTGAGTCGACCTAGGAGTGGCGCAGGACCAGTTAAGATAATCGTCACTGGTGTTGAATCGAACCCGGGGACGCCAGGTTCGTAGCGCAGCGCGCTCACCGCTACACTGCCACTCCCCGCTGCCAGACTCACACGAGCACTGTAATACACGCGGGGATTTGGGTGTCGCGTGGCCTTCATATCAAGCTGGAATTTTGATTTTGATCCACCGCTCAGGCGGCCAGGAGACACGGGGGCCAGGTAAATTGACGCCTTAAAATACACGACCTTTTCGGTGGACGTCGGCGTGCCCAGATTAGATTTGGTGTAGGCCCGGGGACTGTTATGTAAGTTTGGTGGAGGGGGAGCCCTCTTTGGATGTTCAATTCCTCCCCCTTTGCTGTTTCACCACCACTCGTACCCGAGGACAAAACACTCCATTGTTATGCACCGTGGTTATTTCATTTGTGGTCTTTAAATGTCATGATGTGAAATTTAAGGCCAAATTAACGTCTACACTGACGAATCTATTTTAATTTTGGTGCATAACTGGTCGTAATACACAAAGTGATGCTTTTGCTTTAATTAATTACTTACCATTAGGATGTTTCATAGCGCTCCTGTATTACATTTAAACAAGTGTAACGCTCTACAATTTTTTTGTTTGGAGGGGTTACCCCCCAAAATCCGAGGCCGTAGACTGCAGCCTCTAAAGCCCCTGTATTAATCCGGCCCTGAGTGTCACTGTCGAGTGTGCAGGCGGTGCAACTGCACTGGAGCCCATGGGCCAGAGGGGGGAGGGCTCAGATCCCGGGCTGCAAAACGGGGTGGGGGGGGGGGGTTGAGCAGTGGACCCCATGTCAATCAATCTAACAGGGCCCATACCCTGTTAGAATGATTGTTACATGTTTTTTATGTAGTTTATTGTAAAAAATTCGGTCACAGTTCCTATGATCACTGTTACATTGCATTTATGGCTTTATTTTGGTGATTTCTAAAAGTTTTTTGGTGTGGCCATGTTTTTGTTTATTGTAGTACGGAGTTAGACTGATGGCCTTAATCTAAGTTTTCTTGTTGTTGTTGTTTGACTTGCATCCGACTGGGATTTTTGCACACAGCATTGGTGTACGGTGCTATTTCAGGAATATTTTGATGTTTTTTTTCCTGGATTTTCTGTTTGCACATGTACAAAGTCACTTTAAGATGTTTTCCTGTTCATATTTTTGTTTTTTTGTTTGTTGTGGTTGCACCCGATTCAAGAGCCGAATGGCTCACAGGGCTATACCAAATAAATGAAATAAATGAAACTATGAAACTAACCTTGCTCTGCCACCAACCCCTTTGTCAATCCACTGCTGGATGAAGGCCTCCCCATGCGTGCTGTATCAGTCATGGGAGTTGTTTGGCCATATTTCACCACGCTGGACAGTGCGGGTTGGGTAAAAGGTGGGGGTAGGATCCAGCACCGCTTAAGATGTCACTCGCCAGTGATGTTAGCCGTGGCAGTGAATCAAATTCATGTGGCTGGGGTCATAACGCAGTTACTGCCTGGAATGACATAATGCAGTGGTAACAATTTATGTATATCTGCAACGAATATGGTTTATGTGATAACTATTTAATATGAGCGATTATTAATAGTATTGTTGTTGAGCAACAAATAACAAACACCAACAAAAATTCCACCCGAGATGCACCGATGCACAGATGCAATGGATGCCTGGTATGCAGGAAATCATGGGTTCGATCCCGACCCTGCCGCCTGCTCTATATTTAGAGTTTGCAGGTTCTCCTCGTGGTTGAGTGGATTTTTTTTAACCGTCGAGCTATCATTTGTGACCAAGTCGCTTCTAAAAAAAACAGATAAATAGCTCAGTGGGCCTTACGTGGTAAAATAAAACATTGTTCAATAGCAATTAACCTTTCGTCGGGACCCCGGGGTCCCATAAGCCCCCGGCTCTCGCATGAACTGCGTTGCGACGTCATTCGATGTCTGTCGAAGGCGAACGACACGGCAATCTGTTCCTCTCGACGAGCTGTACGCGGTGCGCTAATCAAAGTTTTAAAGTTTTGTTTATGACTACGGCAATTTTGGCAACGGCGGGTGCTTGGGCGAAGGACGAGAGGATTGATTTCTAGTGGGTCTCGACCGTCAAGTGCGCGGTGGGACGGAGTCGCCAAAAATAAAATCATGAATTACGACTTTGACTTCCGTTTATTCGGGAACCCCGGGGTCCCGCCATAAGGTTCAATTCGTCAATGAGTCTGTAGACTGCACGCGTTTTGGGTAGGTACAATGAAGCCGTGCAGTTGCTTGCTCACGACATTGCTTGTAGAAGAGCCTCCACTATACGAGAGACCGTCTCGAGGGTATTGTGTTCTACTCTTTCACACTCGCCAGGCAACTTGGAGGAGCTGGCAGCACCCACACTTGAGTCCACCACAGGTGACCTGTCAATCGACTCGCTGTAAGTTTACCCATGCGAACTGGATATGGGTACACGTTGTATAATGAATCACGCCGAGGGGTTCCACTATAAATAGGGAGAAGGGAGCCATGCTTAACAGACAGGGCCTTTGTCGAGGAACATCGGTCGATTCACCAAGCGCCGTCTGCTGATGAGACATTGAGTGTCGAAGCCGGTCTAGCGTTTGCTTGTGTTGAACCAATGCAGCCGTGGGCGGGGGGGGGAGATTCACTCTCAGAAGTCCGTGTCACCGGCATAGGAATAAAGCAATATTGCCTACTTACCCATTCATTTTGTCACTCAAAATAGGGTCACCGTGCACCCACACGGCACAGTTTTGCCAAACTCCAGTGCAGGCTTCTCGTGTTTACCAATCTTCTCCGTTCAAACAGAACACGCTGCTGCCTCGTGATTGGTAAACACGCCGCCCTAAGTGACGCAGAGCGGCGGCTGAGGTTAAATTAAGAACCCTCCGACGTCACGCGCCACACACACAAACAAACACACACACAGCTGATGCCGGGTCACATTCAATCGACGTTCCCTCCCTATTCGTCACATCGGACGCACACAAAGTAAAAGTCCCAAACCCCCGTGGAGCCTTACATAGACTGTCGGGGCAACAGCTGTAATCGAAAACCTGTGAAAGACGATGGGATTGGTGTCCACGATGGGGTGGGTGGCCAGCACCACGCCCGGCCGCCTTTGTCTTCCCCAGTGCTGATGTTTACACAACCGCACCAGATACGCATTTAAGGATGAGTCGGCCTAGAGGAGGCCCAAGACCGGTTCGGATATCACTCGCCACTGATGTTAGCCGTGACCGGGAATCGAACCCAGGTGGCCAGGCCACTGCTCCCCATCACAGGCACAACGTACACACACAAACACACAAAGACCTAACTTTTAATTTGAATGAGTGCTACTTGCGTCACACGGGACGCACGCGTACGTACACGTGTGCACGTGCACACACGCGCACTATTCAACAATGATTTATGTTTGTGCAACACTTTCGATTCTCGCGTGACAGTGACACATTTCTGTCTGCTTAATTGTTACACAGTACATTGTTTTGGCTTTTGCCATTGCGTTGACTCATGAGAGTCATCATCCTGCTTTCTTGAGTTCTCGCCTGCAAGTTAACCAAGTGCAATCGACTAGCATTGCATCAGCGCTCGCTGTGTCACACGGGACACTCACCTCCACAAAGACAATGGTCCCCTGTATAACCTTTAACGGACCGCTCGGGCAAGTCGTGTTAGCGAGCACCTATGGAAGGCCGGCACGGCCAACACCACGCACGGCCCCCTTTGTCTCCACAGTGTTGAAATGTACACGCCGTATCAGGTGCTCATCGTTTAAGGCTGAGTCGACCAAGGGGAGGAGGCCCCAGGGTCCGGTTCCATTATTCGCCACTGTTGTTGATCGTGAATCCAACTCGAGTGGCCGGGTTAGTAGCTCAGTGCGCTAACCATTGCGCCACCGCTCCTCATCTATACACATACACCACACTCTTTGGTTCTATTCGGTAAAGTCACGTAGGTAAAAAATAAAACAACAAAAATCACGACGTTTCGGCCACAACACAAGTGGCCTTCATCAGTTAAATACTGTTCTCAGGTTTTAATAGCCTTCTTGTCGATCAAAGTCAGTAAAGTATAAATCATTTGACTGGCAAAGCAGCTCCATTGATAAATAGTTGTAAAAGCAGTGGGTGTGTTGGGGGCGCGTCGTGACGAAAATCGGTGCGTGTGTGTCCACCGCTCACTGACCACACACACGTGGCACTCTGGCTGTTTACGAAGGAAATGGCTTGGGACGGTAGCCAGGCACGTACATAGCTGGTTGAGTGACCCATATGGAGCCACGTGCATTATTAACGTTCCAACAACCTTTGCCCCGTGCTCGTAAATATATTTACGACCGTCTCGGGCATGGCGTGCACTCAGCTTAGCGCGCAAAGGCAAACATGTTGATTTTCCTGATCACAGCTAATTGCGGCACAATCATGTCGCCGCAAGCGAAGCATTGGAACACAGATATCGGTTTTAATTTTCAAAAAATGTTTATTCATTTACCCAGTAGAGCCTAAGTAAGTCTCGAAATTATTGTATGAACTTTTATTGCACCGTACATAGGCCAACCGTGCTGATCGGAGGTGCGCGGGAAGGACAACAAACTAAACAAAAAACAGCAATTCTAAAGAAATTCGTTTTCAATCTATATTTAAAAGTGCATAGATCCAGTGGCTTCCTAATATCAGAATATTTCCTCATACTGGAGGAATCCGATTAGCTCCAAAGCACTTTTTCACAGATGACCACAGGTCAGAATGTTACAATAACAAACAACACCAAACAATAACAAACAATAACAAAAAACACGATCGGAGTGCAAAGCATATCGGGAGAGGGTTCCAGACGGCCGCGGAAGCGCATCTGAAAGCGCGCGATTCGGGTGCAGCTTTGGTCGACCGCATTTTCCGGCACGTTCTCTGTTGAAGTGTGGGTGAGGAACCTTCAGCGGTGCACGGAGAAGAGCCGAATGTGCGAGGGGAAAACACTCAAATAAAAGTAGTAATGCCGGGGGGTTAGACGCACAATTAGTTCATGAACGGTCTCCCATAATTGATGTGGAGCGCTCGCGACAACAACGTCGTGGTGATCCAGCAGAATGTGTTTAAACAAGTCTGACTCTCCTGCTGAAACCCAGAACGTTGAAACCGGTCCACAGTTGTATTGCTTATATATATATGTGTACACTGCTCGATAATACTCAGTGTGTACTATATGTGTGTATCATATTTTAATTATATGCAGATACACAGAATGGAGTTGCGTCTGTGCTGTTGTATTTGCTTTCGCCCCCCTGATGCCCCACAGCAACGCATCCATCCAGTACTGAGTTTGTATGCCGGTCTCGATGGGCTGTTACCTGGTCATGAATAATAGCCACCTTATCCCTCCGTCTATGCAAATATCCCAAGCGCTTGTTTATTTAGTGCATGAGTCACATTCAAGAGGCTGTTTTGGAAAACGTGGCAACCGCGATGGCATCAGAAGCGATGCTGCCATGGATGTGACACAGGTAACGATGACATGCCTATGGAACATGCATTCATTCATCGGGAAGGCTTGGAACATGCATTCATTCATCGGGAAGGCTTGGAACGTGCATTCATTCGTTGGGGAGGCTGTGAGAAAATGAAACTACGAACTGAAACTAAACGATTTTATATTTTACCAAATAAGGCCCACGAATCTATCTATCTATTTTTTTCAGAAAGCGACATGGCCACAAATGATCGCTCAACAAAGTGGATAATCATGTGGAAATGTATAGAAGCTAAATACTCAAAACGAATGTTTTTCTAAATGTGAAGGGAAAACCCTAAGGACTCGGATAAAAAAAATCCACACGACCACAGGGACAGAGACTTGCAAACTCCATCAGGGTCAGGATCGAACCCACGACCTCCTGTATACCAGGCAAAGTAGTTAACATCTCGCCACCATGGCATCCATATGCCGGGGACCCTACAACCATAAACTCCTCTAATCTTTCAGTTGGCAACTATGCTGGTAGAAGTGGCCGAGTGGCTTGGAGGTCAGAGGTCAGATGAGCGTTGAGCTGCCACTGCTGATAATGTGGGTTCGAATCCATGTTGTAGTCGCTCGTGATGAAACCGAACTCTCAAGTGCAGTGAGTTTATTGTCTCAACACAGGCACGAATGACTGAACAAAAACAACAATAACACGTACAAACAAAAACCTGGAACATGACATTTTATTCTGAACTTAATTTGGCGAAATTCCAGCTCAGAGAATTAACAATTTGGGATTCGATGTTGTGCGACGAACGTTACTCTCAGTGGCGAAGAAAATCAGCGGCTTCTGCATGAGGTGTTTATTTTAAGATGTTTCCAGGCAATTAATGATGATTTTTTTTATACAAGTGGGAGGAAACCGGAGCGCCCAGAGAAAAGCCACGCACGCGATGAGACAATATTTTAAACCTATACAGATGGAAACAGATGGTGATTAGTCCACTTGCCACCCTGCCTTCTCCTGGCGAGCAAGGGGGGGGGGGGGCGGGGGGGGTGGCACTTCCTCGAAGCCCACCGGAAGGGCGTTTTCACAACATCTGTGTGTGATCCACCAACCCTAACTGCCTCTACAGTGCTGGATTCAAGGCCACGTGCATAGCCACCACCTATTTAGAGAAACTGTAAAGCCTGCTCTATAAATTGCCCGTTGCGCAGTGATGTCATGCGCGACCTACAAAGTACAAGATGTTATTTTTTTGCAATGGAACAAATTGCGCAATCCCTCGCAAACTTGGTCGCTTAGTGAATCAACGTTTAACCTTCTGTGTGCTGGTATTATTATTGTTTTGTTGCTGTTCTTTTTTCACCACTTTATTCGGATTGTGTAGTCGGCTTAATGGTTCTGGACGTGACACTATTTGGAAGTCTCGCACAGCAATGGAATTCCTCGTGTACGAGAACAGACCGCGGAAGCGGATATCAAAGAACTACTTCAGAGAACTGTTCCAGTGACCTCTGATCCACATATAATGGGAGGGGCAGCACTAATAATATAATTAGCCAAAATAACAAAAAAAAGATTACGTTTGTGAATAAATTTGTGCACGGGCTGAGACCATCAAAGGATGCCACGGTGGCGAGATGTCAACTACCTCGCCTGGTACACAGAAGGTCGTGGTTTCGATCACAATCCTGACGCCTGCTGTATATTTGGAGTTTTCATGTTCTCCCCGTGGTCGCGTGGAATTTTCTCCGGGTTCTCCGGAAACATGGGCTTAGAGAGTATTCGGGTGATATCAATTTCTACGTGATAAGCCACTTCGTTCAGCTATCGTTTGTGGTCAGATCGCCTCTGAAAAAGGGCTGTATAGCTCAGTGGGCTTTACCTGGTAAAATAAAACAAATAGCTTAGTTTCTAAAACGGAATTAATCAAAGCCAAATGCGGTACAACATCGCCATCTCGTGTCAAGGCGCAATGAGTGCGGTGCTCTTGTCGACCACAGCAGCCAACCAAACAAGAGTTTAACTGGCCCATACCCTGGCTGATGAGACTCCGGGAATTCAAAACCGGTCCATACATTTCCTTCTTAAGCAAATGCTGCTGGAAAACATTGGTTCAGATGGCCGATAGGATGCTGAACTGAGATGTTAGTGTAGCTGGGCGGCTATATTGTTATTGGTGAGTTTGCAATTTAAGCCAAGGGTGGGTCGGTTATTGGGGCCTTCATACCATCAATGAGATATGTCTATAGTAATACCCGGGTTTACGTCGGGGGTGCGTTCCTGAAAGGTGCGACGACGAATATCGAAACGACGTAAATCGAAGCCATTTACAGGCATAGGTGGGTGGAGGCGAAAGCTGAGAGGCGACAGATAACGAGAAGGGACGGACGAGGCTGTCAGTGACCTAACCGTGGGTTGAGGCGACGCAAAGCAATTATTGGGATTAATAAAGTGACGACGTATTCACGAAAAGACGTAGAAAGAGGGAGACGTAAATCGGGTTATCACTTGTATCTCAATTAAAGTTGGCAGGTCAGTTGTCTGTCGGGATATGAGATATGAGTCCGACTACCAATTATGACGAAATTTGGTTTGAATAGTTGTTTTTATTTTATTACCACAAACGACCACATTTTTTTTCTTCATTTTGATGCCATTGAAAATTAAGACCGTTTTTTGGCGCTCGACTCGAGGCTTCTGTAATCCTCGGATGGAGGATTAATTACCTCTAAATTTAAGAATTGTGGAGTTATTAAACTAACACGTAACGGTACAGGATGATGTGGTATAAAACCAATTCTGGCCTAATTTGTGATGCAATGAGAGCACAATGGGAAGGGGGCATTTCGAAACCTTGAGCTCATGTGTCAGACCTAGAACATTCGTCGTGACGTGTGCTTTGTAAAGTACAGGTTGTTATATGGACGTGGTATAAACCAAGCACCTGAACCAATCCTGGGCTTCCCCGGCAACAGTGGCGAAACGTTAACCACATCGCCTGGTACACAGGGTCATATTTGAAGTTCGCGTCTCTCTCTCTCTCCCCGTGGTGGCGTGGATTTTTCTCGAGGGTCCTCCGGTTTTTCCCCTCCACGTTTAGAATGAACGTCACGCGTTTAGAGAGTATTTGGCTGCTATAAATGTCCACACGATAAGCCACTTCGTTGAGCTATCTATCATATGTGGCCAGGTTGCTTCTTACAAAGAGCTGAATAGTTCAGTAGGGCCTTACTTGGTAAAGTAAAATCTAAGTTTAAACAAAAACTTTTTTAAAGTTTCAGTTTTAAAGTTAAAGAGTTTACCTTATTGGTATAATTCGTACTGACACAGTCCAGCCGCTAGATGTCGCTATTCTATAAATAATTAAAGGAACACTAGATTCGATTCATCGTCGCCATTCAATATCGGTTTCATTCAATAACGATTTATTTTCATAGAATTGTGGCGAACGCAACGGACTCCATCGTGAGCCTAAGAATCGATTTGACTGACCGATCGACTAAATCGTTCTAGAATCGTTCTACCGCATCCCCAAACAAGCCCGCGGATAGCAACGCACTAAACAATGCAGTCGACTGACAAAAACCCACCGTGCTCAGAGCATTGTCAACCATGGTTCCCTTTCCACTGCTGGACGTGTTTAATGAATGCAGTACTTGATTGCTTGCGAAGGGCAGGGGGGTGACAGGGTAGACAATTGTCACCCCCGAAAAAAAATTAACAATCGAAAATCTGAAACATTCTGCGTATAAGTGTAAGACACTCGGTCTGGCGGACTCCGTGCAACTGCATTGTCAGAGTGTGTCGCCAACCGATGGCGTCTAGTTCAACAGCCTGACTCTCTAATCATTCTTGAAATTAAAATTTGTTGAATGTCACCCCCGGGCTGAAAATCCTGGCTCCGCCCCTGGCGAAGGGTATCTTATTTGGCGTTTGAACATCTTAACAAACTGTTTTATTGCCAGAAAGGGTAAAAGCTATTCTTATTTTTCATACGTTACGATACCTCCCAAAATGGACAATTGGTTAAATGATTGATGTTCATTATTCATAGATGTATTTCTCAGAACGATGGTTGGGTCAGGTGCTCGGTTCAAATTAAATTCAATAATGGGTTAGAGTATCCACAGAAAGGTTGAGGACCATTGCCAGTCTACTTAGTTACTAAATATAACTCAGCGCCGCTGAAGTTATTTGGTGATGCTGCTTTCGTTAGCAGTGGTACACAAGTACAAATAATAATAATTATTATTATTAAAAGCTCAACAAATTCGTCAATAAGACTTTGGTCTTAAAATGAGAAAGAGATATAAGAGCTGACGTTTCGGGCAATGACACTTCTTTATAATACTGTGCAAGGCGTAATCTGCTCTCAGCCTAGTCAAAGCTGATTTAACCTGACGGGTTTGTAATGAATTAAGCATAAGAGACGGAGCTGCTAATTCGATTGAATAGTCAAAATCACTTTAAGTGCTGCGAGTTTAGAATGTACAGTACGTTCACAAAGTCTCCAGTAATCCGGATTTGTCTCTCCCTTAATCCCAGCATCATCTGGCACAAAGGAATAATCATCACCGCTTGAAATACTTTTTCAAATAAAACAGTTTGTATTATATTCTTAGCTCTTTCGGTAAAGTCACACCGTTTTAAAAATAAATAAATTAATGCGGACCGACACTTCTTTCAAATGTTTCTTGCCGTTGCTTTTTTCACACCTGATGACGACCGTTTGTGTTATGGTCGAAACGTCGTGAGAATTTTTTATTGTTTTATATATATTTTATTATTTTATTGTTTCCCCTTCAACGTGACTTTACCGAAAGAGCTAAGAATATGAATTACTGCAGTCGCGAAAGCTTTAAATCAAAATTTAAAACAGTTTGTGGCAAGGTCTTGTTGGGTCATGGCCAGAGGCCGTCTCTAGGGCCAGGGCGAATCGGAGCCACCGCCCCGGGCCCCGCGCTTTGGGGGGGGGGGGGGCGGTGGGGGGGGGGGCTTTGACGTCACAGTCTCAGATGCAATGCTTCCAGTTTAGTTTGAAGGCATGGGAACAGTGCTCGCCGAGCCACGTTGGCGTGGGATTGCCGAACGAATTCGTTATAATGTCACAACTCATCACACACACACAAAGTGCTCACCGCAAATGAAGCACAATAATTTGTATTTAAAGCTTTCGTGACTGCAGGGATTCATATTCTTGGTTTCTTTCGGTAAAGTCACGTAGAAGGGAAACAATAAAATAATAAAAATATTAAACAATACAATTCTCACGACGTTTCGACCGCAACACAAGCAATCATCATCAGGTGTGAACATTTTCTCGTGGTGGTTTTCACACCTGATGATGATGATGATGTATTGCATGTGTTTCAGCCGAAACGTCGTGAGAATTGTATTGTTTTATATTTTTATTATTTTATTGTTTCCATTCTACGTGGTGACTTTACCGAAAGAACCAAGAATATGAAGCACAATAACTTGCTGATCTCGTCAGGGATGCGTAAACCATCGTCACGCGAACTCCGGCCATCCTCGCCAGCAGCAGCGGCTAACTTTGGCCGGCCGTCGATCAAAGGCGGTCACTGGAACGCGCGCTGTTCTGCGGGCGTCTGCAACGCTCTTTACTCCCAACATCACTGGAGCTATGGCCGGCCCCCTTTGAAATCCTCTGAATTGAAAACTCATTTCTTTAGAACTTATTTTTGTGTTAAGTTTATTGTCCTTCCCCCGCACCTCCGATGAGCACGGTTGGCTGCACGCGGTGGGGAAGAAGTTCAACATACACACACACCAACCACCCCCTGCGGACGGACAGCCCTCGACTCCTGACAACAGTTCAACAGCATTGTTGCACAATTCGGCACGTAACCAATGCATCATCATCATCATCATCCTCCTTGTTTACATCTCTTTATTGTCAATACACTGCTGGTTCAAAGACCCCCCCTCCGCCACGCTGTATTGATCACGGCCGTTTGTTTGACTATACTTCACTACGGTTGCTCAGTGCCCGGGGTGTTGATGGTGAAGTGGAAGGAGCTGCTACGGTCAAAAACATCCTCCGGCTCCCATTACTGAAACGGCGCAGAGGTTATCGAAGCTTTCATCCAGCAGTGGACTGACGAAGGGTTGTGCTCACACATTCCGCAGGGCAACACGATGGCACTTGTAACGGCAGTGCGCCAATGAGGTTTACGGGAGTATTTGCACGCTCCCATATATTCCCACACACACAAAACACCGAGCTGTACAATACTTAAAAGAAAGAACTGACCAAACATTCCAAAGTGCTCAAAATTGGCCTGGACTCAGTCAAGTGAGGCACTTATGGGCAAAGGTTATCAGAAAGATGGACCCAATTTCAAAGCAGCATATTTCACGATGGCAACATGTTACAATTACACAAAAAGTTCCAAACGGTTTAATGAGTTATCAAGTTTGACTAACCATTTTATAAATAGCTCCATCTTTTTGAAACACCCTGTACAGTAGTAGAGAGCCGTGCCTCTTGAATTACGTGTGTAAACAGCTGTGCGAGTTTGTTCCCATTGCAATAAAATCCCAGACTCCCAGGAATGCGTCTCGTCTCAAATGCCCCGTGCCGTCTCCAGCACCCCACCCACCCAAACCTGTCAACGTGGCTTCATATTGCATATGCAGGAGGGGCACCAACCCCCCTGTGTGACATCTCAACCAGCATAGCCAGGCACAGGACGATACTTGTATGTGTACGTATGTGCTGAGCTTATTTCACACCGTACGTAGTCAAACCGTGCTAATCGGAGGTGCCGGGGAAGGAGAATTAACTAAAAACTTGGCCCACGTGATGTTGTGGGTGCCTTGTCCTTGTCGGATATCGGAAGCTAAGCAGTGTTGCGCCTGTATGGTGCTTGTTAATAGGTGACACACACACACACGGGTTGTTATAGGTGACACACACAGGTTATCGGTGACCTCCGTGCACACACACAGGTTGTTATAGGTGACCTCCATACACACACACGGGTTGTTATAGGTGACCTCCATGCACACACAGGTTGTTATAGGTGACCTCCATGTACACACACACAGGTTGTTATAGGTGACCTCCATGCACACACACACAGGTTGTTATCGGTGACCTCCATGCACACACACACACGGGTTGTTATAGGTGACCTCCATGCACACACACGCACACAGGTTGTTATAGGTGACCTCCATGCACACACAGGTTATCGGTGACCTCCATGCACACACACACGGGTTGTTATCGGTGACCTCCATGCACACACACACAGATTGTTATCGGTGACCTCCATGCACACACACACACGGGTTGTTATAGGTGACCTCCATGCACACACACACAGGTTATCGGTGACCTCCATGCACACACACACACGGGATGTTAGAGGTGACACACACAGGTTGTTAGAGGGCTCTCGAGGTTACGTGTTGGGCAGTCGTCCTTCTCTTCTGTCGCGTTTTTACTTCCCACCTCCACCAACTCGCACTGCCTAGTGTTGTTTCCCGTTCTTTTATTATGTGTGGAGGGGTGGAGCACTGCTCTACGAACCCGACGACCTGAGTTCGATTCCCAACTACGGGCGAACGTGAGTGACGAGTGATATCACGAACTAGCCAGTTCCTGGGCACTCCCGCCTCCACTTCATCCAACCCCGGAATGTGGTGAAATATGGTCAAAACCTCGGACGAATGAAAGGCGTTGGTTTGGATTTCATCCAGCAGGGTCTAGAGTACTGTATAGACAAAGGGCTGTACTGTATGCGGGGTGGAATTGAATGCCATGTTGGTTTGGTATTCTAATTATTCAAGCAATGATGTAATTTTCAAAGTGTAACGTGAACCTTGTGTAATCGCGGAAGTCACGTCAAACAGGTGCTGGTGGTGCCTGTCATTTGTCACTGTACCACTTCATTGAGTGTCTTTGCATCTAATTTTGAAGCCAGCAGCTGCATGCACTAAATTTGCCTTTTCTGCATGTGGTCGACCCATGATTCACGACATCGCACGGTAACTTATGCTGTGAAATTTACCAACTGTGTGGCATCTTCGGCATAACAAGAGATGTTATTTTAAGCTGTTGTTGGGGCCGCATTATGGTCAGCAGAGGGCAATTCATAACAATCCAGTGCTACAATGTGATCCTGCGTCTGTACTTCCCAACTATCACCAACCCACTACGATCAGTATGAAGTAAGGTCAAATAACCCTGACGAGCCGCCCAGCGTGTGGTGGCCCGACAGTGGATTGAGACAGAGTACTGGACATGTCATCTTGTTTTAAATGGCATGTACAAAAAAACTCCCTGCCACATGAGGTGATTGATTATATTGGTTCATGTCCACAATGGACATAACCCTTGGGCGTGTTCCCTGTCACCCAATATTTAGTCTCGTCTTGGGATAGTACTTACTGTACCGATATCCATGGCTAAATCCCACATTCGAACATTACCCATTTCAAAAAAATGTATGATCGCCTACCTAGCTAGTCGAGGCCTGGGGTTTCTTACAATTAACTTCGATAAATCACCTGGCGAAGCTATGGGACATTGGGTTGAGGTGGGATCTGAGACTAAACAGTTGAGCAACTCATGGACTTTGAGACAGCGCACTGCACCTTGAGACCATCCTACGCATTAACGCATCGAATCAATTTTACAGACGACGCCGCAGTTTAAAAGGCGCGACAAGTCGAGGTCACAGAGATCTCCGTCCAAAGGATAAGTTTATACTCAAACCATTTGCTGTCACCTACTTTTAAGTAATGTGCCCGCAACAGCATTTGTAAGCGAGTCACCCATGTGCTAGCTTTTATTCGTGTCAAGTAAAATTTACTCAACAGGTTAAAATCTGATGTTACGTACAATACAACATATGCTTGCCATAGTTGCTATAGGTTTTTGGGTTGATGTGTTAAAGTACAGGGTGGTCCATGTCTTGTGACCTCTCCCCCCATATGATTCTCTAAAGCATATATTTTTCTAAGGAAAGTTTCTTTAAAAAAAATGAATATGCAAAGGAAAAACATGTTAGGGGTAAATTAATCGTGGGGGGGAGGGGGGGGGTCTGGACCACCCTGTACTGGGTAGATGGCGAATTTATAAATTGAGCAACAGAAGAGTCCTTTGTAGAGAACACAATATCTGATTCGTAGCCATAACAAATAAAAAATTCATTGCTTTACTTGCCCAAAACAAAATTCAAACATCACTTTGTTGTGAGGTGGCCAGATGGCATTAAAGCAATGGATTAGTAAATCCGGGTGGAACTTTAAATGCTTGTGCAGCATTCTACATGGATAGCCCTGTGTTAATCCACTGCTGGATGAGGGCCTCCCCACACCATACGGGGACTATTAATTCTGAGTACACTACTCCAGTTTCCTCTCGTTAACCAATTTGGAAAGCAACGCAATGTTAGAGACGCCTCCTTGAGTGAGATTGTCCTGCGTATATAGCATTGTTTTACAATGTCACATTCGCCTTAAGAGTTGAGCATTTCTATAAGAGTGCTGTGTAGATAAACGCTGAGATGACTAACCAAGTTATTTGCTTTAAATGTTTCGTATCACAAAGCTCCCCCGGTGGTCGCATTCTCGACACGCGCCAGTCAGCTTCCTGTAGCCCTCTGTGGCCCCTCCATTCCTCGATCCTCAGGCATGACGTACCGCTTGACTACGGGGCCCAAACTGCCTACCCACGCGCCACCCCCTCACGGTCACATAGCGCGACTCCCAACAGCAACGGTTTGCGCGTGAGTCAGCCCGCATTGGAATTAGCTTTGGTTGGCGTTAAAAGCAGCGTTAATGTAGTCAGCATTTTGGTATGTTTTTGTTCGAATCTCGTTAGTAGGGAACCAGACGAAGAGGTGACTAAAGCTGCAGGTCGTCAAGACCGACTAAAATGCTGACGAAAATAACGTTGCGTTAAAAACCGGTTCGCAATATGGCGAAGTCACTTACAAATGCTACCGAACGATTCAATTTTTGGATCGTGTCAATTTTCACCATTGACCGTTTTCTATTCGCCCTTGGACAAAAGCCCCCCCTCCCCCCACGCCGTCACTGTCGCTCATGGTCTTACGATGCCACAATCCATCACTCGTGCACACGGGCTGATCTCATAGCTCCTTCTCTTTTGTCGTTCTCACAGGCAGTTTCGATTTTTTCTTGGCAATGTCCTACCCAAGACCACTTTTTTTAGGTCAATGCCTCTAATTTACACAATTCCTGATTCATGTATTCTTCACTCATTTCTATAACATATCTTTATTCACGTGAACTTTCAGATTTTGTTAAATTTTCTTTGCCATTGTTCGTTTAAATAATAAAATTCGTGCCAAATGGATTGAGACCCAAAGGTCAAAACCTATCCAGTTTAATCCCTTAAACAAATGATGCTCGATATGGGTATGGAAAGTCAAAAGGAGTTGTGACCATATGTGCACTGCATGAGTGGTCTGAAGTCTTCCACCGCTCGATAACTTTAGACCTAGAGTTTATCTAATGAATGCTATGAGTGACCTTCAACCTCATGAATTAACCAACCACATATTAAATGTTGACAGCTAAAAGTGTTGCCCCCTAATGATGGTATACATATTTTCAGTCAGGTCATAATGTTGACATAAGTGAAAGGACAAGTCGTTCATCGCTCACCAATATTACAGGCCAACTCCTTCAGGTCAAAATCAACCATTGAGAGTGTGACAACAAATAGTCAAGCGCTTCACCAAATTATATTATAGATACAACCGGCAGTCTGGTCCAATTCAAGGCATAGCACACTCGAATGTCAAAGATGCACAATTTGTGCTGAAGCTTCAGATCTAGACAGAACCAACGTGTAAACATCACCCCGTACACAAGTTTGCTTCGGTACTGTATTGCCAAACCTTTTGCCACGACGCTTCTCGACTGTTCGGCTTATTCAAAGACCTCCGAGGTGGGATTGGCCGAGCTGGGATTACAGGGGTGAAGGGCAGTTCAGCTAAGCAGCTAACTTATATCGTCCCTCATAAAGTGCTAGAATGGGCCCCAGCCCACCATAAACAAGGAACAAGCTGATGAATAACAGCTCAACAGCCAGACCACTCGGCAGACTTTGACATCAGCTTAAAGTGGTTTTGCGTAGTTGATTGCATGCCAATATTCGTGCCAAACGCGTGGTTAAAATGTTTACAAACTCAAACGACCCATTACAATAAATCATGTAAATGTGTACAGAAATTAAAACTAAACTTACTGCTTTGTACATGTGGAATTTAGTGCAACAAAATACATAAACAAATAAAAATCTAGTGATGAAAAACTTTATTTCACAGAATCCAAATAAAACAGTGCAACGTTTGGATATTCACTCACAACAGGTGCCTCATTTAGCTACGGTGTAAATTTGTTGTGGCCATCATCAGAGGCCCTCAGTACTCCTCTCCTTCCTCCCCTTCTCCCTCGACCGAGTCGACGCCAACCTCCTCGTAATCTTTCTCCAGAGCGGCCAGATCCTCCCGAGCCTCGGAGAACTCTCCCTCCTCCATGCCCTCTCCGACGTACCAGTGCACAAAGGCACGCTTGGCGTACATGAGGTCGAACTTGTGGTCGAGACGTGCCCACGCCTCTGCAATGGCGGTGGTGTTGCTCAGCATGCAGACGGCTCGCTGCACCTTGGCCAGGTCACCTCCTGGCACAGCCGTCGGTGGCTGGTAGTTGATTCCAACCTGCAGAGAGAAGAAAAACCAGTTTTCAGAACATGCACAGGAATTATTGAACAAATCGATTTTAAGTAGAGTCACTAAATTATCATTACCAGCAACATGATCGCAATATGCTAAACAAAATTCCATGATTAACAAAATGCATTTCTGCAAAATGTCGCAGGCCAGTTTCACATACCTTGAAGCCAGTGGGACACCAGTCCACAAACTGGATCGAACGTTTGGTTTTAATGGCCGCGATAGCAGCATTGACGTCCTTGGGCACCACGTCTCCTCGGTACAGCATGCAGCACGCCATGTATTTGCCGTGGCGAGGGTCGCACTTCACCATCTGGTTGGCCGGCTCAAAGCAGGAATTGGTGATCTCAGACACCGACAGCTGCTCATGGTATGCTTTCTCGGCAGAGATGACCGGGGCGTAGGTGACCAGCGGGAAGTGGATGCGCGGGTAGGGCACCAAGTTGGTCTGGAACTCGGTGAGGTCGACGTTGAGGGCACCATCAAAGCGCAGCGAGGCCGTGATGGACGACACGATCTGGCCGATGAGGCGGTTGAGGTTGGTGTAGGTGGGGCGCTCGATGTCCAGGTTGCGGCGGCAGATGTCGTAGATGGCCTCGTTGTCGACCATGAAGGCGCAGTCCGAGTGCTCCAGGGTGGTGTGGGTGGTGAGCACCGAGTTGTAGGGCTCCACCACGGCCGTGGAGACCTGGGGTGCTGGGTAGATGGCGAACTCCAGCTTGGACTTCTTGCCGTAGTCAACAGACAGGCGCTCCATGAGGAGGGCGGCAAAGCCAGAGCCCGTGCCGCCACCGAAGCTGTGGAAGATGAGGAAGCCCTGCAAACCTGTGCACTGATCCGCCTGGAATTGGGATGCGTAAGTCAGATGAAATCAACTCCAAACTGAACCTCTGACAATACTTTTGTCGCAGATTTTTATCCAATTTATCAAGCATATTTTTATTCCACCATTGACCTTTGCTTGGGTTGCACTTACCTAAAATGGTCCTTTCCAATTGTCACTAGTTTTTAATATTCAATCGATGAAATAGACTTAGGAGTTTATATGGTTAGGTTAAGGAGTGCCCAAGACTGCTTGCTTTTCCCACCATTAATCTGGGCTAGACAGACAGCAGTTCCCAAGATCGTTTTTTCTTGTCCATAAATCTTCCGGTTTAAGTCTAAGCGTAAAGTAAAACAAGTATATTTTGGAGTATATATACCATACCAGCTTACGAATGCGGTCCAGCACCAGGTCGACGATCTCCTTGCCGATGGTGTAGTGGCCACGAGCATAGTTGTTGGCAGCGTCCTCCTTGCCAGTGATGAGCTGCTCTGGGTGGAACAGCTGCCGGTACGTGCCAGAGCGCACCTCATCTGCAGCAGAAAGAAAAACATTAAAAATATCGTTAATCCATGCCCTCAGAATGCAATGCCAAGAACTTTGAGAATCAACCAGCTTTAAAAATAATAAGACGCAGAAAGAACTTTCGTAGACATTTGTATTTTGACAAGTCCACGATTTCTCACCCACTACGGTCGGCTCCAGATCCACGAAGACAGCGCGGGGCACGTGTTTGCCGGCGCCCGTCTCGCTGAAGAACGTGTTGAACGAGTCGTCGCCGCCGCCGATGGTCTTGTCGCTCGGCATCTGCCCATCGGGCTGGATGCCGTGCTCCAGGCAGTAGAGCTCCCAGCACGCGTTGCCGATCTGGACACCGGCCTGGCCCACGTGGATGGAGATGCACTCGCGCTGTGCGGGGGAGATAGGAGATAAAGGGGGTGGGTTAAGATGACAACAGCTATGTCAACCACATTGTACTCGACCGTGCGCTGGGATAATTTGCTGGCTATTCAAGCATCAACTGGATTGCTAATAATCTCAACACCAACTCCCCTCCAAATAAAAGAAACACAATTAAATGTCTTTGTCAACAGGGCACATAACTTGAAAATATCACACAAAACGCACAAGCATAAATGCAAATTAGATAAATCACTCATTTAAAACCAACTAAAAGCCAATTGATAGTGTCTTTTCCAAGAGACCTGGCAAGACCTTGCTTTGTGCTCAAGATACATTCCAGGAAAAGTGAGCGCTAAGCGAGTCGGCACTAAAAGGGGTCATTATACCATTGTATATGGGGATGCTAAACATTGAATTTTTACTTTTAGTTATGACATTCTCATAACATCAGCATTACGTACTGTACTCACGAGTGCAATCTACTGTACTCCTACAAGGCAGCGGTGAGATACGAAGTTGGATCTGCTGCACTCTCATTCTGAGTCTTAGTGATCCCCCCTCAGTCAATATTCCTATGGTGAGGTTTATTTTAGGTGGAGCCCGAGACTCTGCTGGTCTCTTGAGTTCTCACCTGGCTAAACGCACTGAAATAAAACATTGGAATGTGTTCGTGACCACAAAACCATGACAATAAAATATCGCTCTCGTTGGCCGAACGAATGATGGGGGCGGGTACGTTCCCTCGGCCGGCGCTGCTGTCTGTTCATTCATAAGCACTTTTTTGTAGATACAAGTATTTTTTATTATCCATAATATAGGTTTTTTTGGGGTTAGATCGCGTAAATATAAATGTGTCGTTAAACCCGCCACAGCCAATCAGTAAGGTTTGTCACATAAACAGAATATGCCAATTCGTTACGAGTACAGCACACCGGTGTGTTGGAGAGCAAATCCACAACATTTAAAATGAGTACGACGTTTCACCAGTAATTACAACTAGCATCATCAGGTGGACAGCCAGATTATTTTGAATTATTTTTTGTTGTCGCAAAATGTTTCTCCAGGACAAAGAGCGCAATAACGAATCAGCGTTCTACGGGATCGCTCGAAGCGAGGTCTGCCCGTACAATACAATGTCCAAAATTTTGCAATATCTAAACATTACAGCGAACATGATAACATTGTAATAAATTGACATTTATTTGTATGGCGCCTTCAACTAATGTCTCAAGGGACTTTATTACAATGTATTAGGATAAGTAAGTTTAACTATGTCATAATTCATTAATTGAAAATCCATGTTCTCTTCGTGGGGGAATAGTCCATCCACGAGCAAACTAACCGCTACTTTTTTACGTTACCATTCCTCTTTGTTAAATGTAATGAATGTATTCGCAAAACACTGATAACAAAAAAACAAAATCTGTGCGTTCAGGGGGCAATACATTGATGTATAAAATAACAAAATTATCTCCCATAATTCTGCACCCACTGTTGTTAAGCCCTCGCACCAATGGCTTTCAAGAAACTCAGCCCCAAATAAGGACGTGAGCAAGTAATCTAGCGAAAAGCTGATAAGGCACGCGAGTGTTGCCAGAGTATGGCCAGATCAGCCATGTTAAGTCGACAGTCTCTTCTGCTCAATGTCACACAGTATATATAGGAAGGGGGGGGAGACCCACTTACAAAGCAGACAAGGCTTCATTTCCCCCCACCAACAACCCCCGACAAATATCGCACAACACTTTCCCGGCAACGGGCTAACCTCAGTGGCCGAGTAACCACCGAACCAGTCCTGCTGCAGCCTCCTCCCCACCCACCCCTTGAAGCAACCCGCCACTGATCGCCACGGCTAATTATGGTCAGACAACCATCGCAAGGCACGAGGAGGCCCTCATCCATCCAGCAGTGGGCTGACAAAAAGATCTGTACATGTCAATGCGTTGTTTCCCACTTTTGCAGCCTGAGTGGGAATGGAGCCGGCGGTTAAGCGGTCAGCGAAAATGTACTCCGAATCAAATTCCCAGCAACTGGGAATATCAACAGTGCCACCGGTCCTGGGGGGGGGGGGGGAGATCTCCCTCGATGACCAGCACGGTTAAAGTGTGGTCAAACAAAGCCTCAAGATCGACAAGATGGCTTTCATCCAGCGGTGGATTAACAAGAGATTCTGAACGACCATGTATAATATCCCGTCACTCTGAACACCCATTTTTCCACGTCACCGTCCGACCCCTAACCCCTGGCTCTATGTGGTACACGTGTGCGTTTCCCCCCCCCAAGGCAACTAGAGGCTGCTATTCTCCCGCCAAAAAAACACAACCCATTGTGCACAACTTGAAACAATTGCAGACATTATTCCAGCCCAGGGCTGTTTCTACCCCCCCCCCCGCCCACAGCTGTTGTACCGCAAGACGATGTTTTGGATTACAAGTACATTCATTTTCGCATTCACCATTTTTTTGTTCATTTGAAAACGCACAAGTATTTGTGCAAGATATACCAAGGTGGTGCATTAACGTCCCTGGCTTGAGTTTCTCATACACACCACAGTGGGCTCGCGAAAAATGCACTGCCCTTAACTTTACTACCTTCATTTACCAAGTTAAGGACCAATTTAAGAGTCGTTATCTCTCGTACACACAATGACCTTTATCCAGATGGGCAAGAGGCCGTTACCTGTTTCACAAGATAAACGAGGAATGTATTTGAAGTATTCACCCTTTGTGCAAAGAAGTTACTTTAAACACAATAAACCGAGTTGTTTTTTTTTAAACCGACCAACATTATCAACCCACTGGCCGAACAGCTAAGGAGTTTCGATTGATTTACATTGTCGAGTTGAAACGATAAAAAGGATTTGGAAAATCGTTCAAATATACCATTAAGAGGATGTCATCAATCCACTGCTGAATGAATGCCACCCCTCACCGTGTTGGTCAAGGAGGGTTGTGGTTTGACCATACTTCACCACACTAGTCAAGTTGCAGGTTGATGAAAGAATACCGTTAGCTTGTCTAATTAATGCATTTAAGAAACCCTGTATACGTAAACGTGTTTTTATTAGTCGAATTGAATTGCATTGCAGTTACCTTTTCCGACTCGTAAAGTTACACAGGGAGTTTATGCTAACTTGTAAAAAAATGCATTAAGATGCCTTCTATGATCATGAAATACAATTAACACGTTAAGTACTCGGTCAATAACACAATACTGCGACAGCTTAAGGACTTCATTCAGCAGTGGACTGGCGATTAACAGAACAATTCAACTTGAAAAGGATTTTTATTCGTGCAAAATTCCTGCAATGTTATTTGCGAATAACGGCCAACTGCAACTCTTTGCCAATAACTGACCACGGGGTGGGAGGGACAATGCACATTATAACAAAGTCCAACAAGCCATTATCATTACCTCATCATTGGCAGTAACTTTGAGTAATTTTAATCATTCCCCCCACACCCCCCATCAAAGACAAACAAATACGGCGACCGCGGAATGCATTGCAAACCACTGCGCGGGGTTTTGATTATCATATTGCGGGTAATGGGGGGTTTTGGCTTACCATGTTGAAGTTGACGTGGGGGGGGCAGAGGGAGTCTTAAGCAGCTGAGGTTATTACGAGAGGTGGTGGTGGTAGGAGGCGGCGGGGGGGGGGGTCGCAGCCGTTGACGTTGAGACGCGCCACGGGTCTCGCCAACCGCACACTTGGCGCGAACTCGCCTCGCGCGACCGCTTATATAGCCGCGGACTGAGTCGTGCCGGCCAATCGCGTCTCCCCGGAGCGCGCGGAGGACGCGCCCCCGCTCGCTCGCGATTGGTCCGTTTGAATTTAAATTTGACGGTTGGGAAACTCAACGACTTCAATTATATCCTTAGCTCTTTCGGTAAAGTCACGTTGAAGGGAAACAATAAAATAATAAAATATCTAAAATATGAATTACTGCAGTCACGAAAGCTTTAAATCAAGACTTCAATTATTTTTGTTTGTAAAGAAACAAACGGATTTAACTGAAATTAAGTTTAGTATTTTTTTTGTGTATATACACTTGTGTGTTGTAGATTGAGATCGAAACAACAACAAAAACGACACCCGCGTGGGAATCTAAAAGAACAATACGTAAAAAAAATGTTCAGAAGTAAAACTAAAATGTGAAAGTGAGAAACACCGATTAAAAGACGTGACGACCTGACATTGCTGACTGTAAAAATGTAACAAGGCCTTTTAATTCGACGAGAAACCCAATTACTTTGATGATCACGACTACCGTAAATTAAGTCCGCTTTGTCAGTGAATACACCTTTGTACAAATTGGCTTCGGTCGCGTCAATCATCCTAGGCCTTGAAATAAAATAAAATTTTCTTGCTGTGGTTTTCACACCTGATGATGATGATGATTGCTTGTGTTGCAGTCGAAACGTCGTGAGAATTTTATTGTTTAATATTTTTTATTATTTTATTGCTTCCCTTCCACGTGACTTTACCGATGAGAACCAAGAATATAACTAATCAGCTTGTCGCATTGCAGGCAATAATCCATTAACCCGAGTTTTTGTTTATAAAAAAAAATAGCAGCGAACATAAGAGTTGAGTCTGTAGATATATTTAAGTCTTCTCTTCAAAGTTGCCTTCCCTCTATAGTTTGGTTGATTGCTCCCGGTTCTGCTTTCGTTTCTTGCTTTCCATGCATTGCGCATTGGGATTCTAGGATGGAATGCTCATTATCAATTTGGATTATTATACAGATATAATAAGATTAAAAAAAACTGAAAATTCTTCAAACTAACCAGCTGAACTATCAGGTCTAAATTATACGTGTCATTTCCCAAAATAATAGCCGAGTTAGTCTCTTGAACTGATGTAAACACACTTTGTTGAACTTCTTTCGCACCGTACAATTGCACTCGTCTCTTTGACAAGCAAAACAGTAGCCTTCGTTACAGTGCAATACTGCACTAATTCTCAAAACATTGAAATGTACTGCCTACCTCACTTTACTCAAGTAATTCATGTAAATAAGGCAACGGGAAATGTTGACTCAATATGCAAACCTAATTGTTAACAAAGCCAAAGCTGAGGGAGGTTTTTTTTTGCTGGAAAATAAATGCGCCTTATAAACAAAAACGATTTTTCCTTTCATCAAAACAAAAGCGCTACATTTGTCCTCACAAGCCAGTAGAGCTTTGTAAAAAAATATAATCTTAATTTGCAAAAAAAATACATTTTTCCTGGCTCATTTCCAGAGGTTTTTTTTATCTTTGGTTGCCCAAAGCTGGGTTTTTTTTCACGAGACTGGTCCCATTAACAGATAATTGTGACCATTTGGAATGAGTTAACAAATAATTCTAGATTTTGAAGCTTTTCGTGACTGCAAGGATTCATACTCTTTGGTTGTTTTTCGGTAAAGTCACGTAGGTAAAAAAACTAAATGAAAACTAAATGAAATCACGACGTTTCGGGCGCAACACAAGCGTCCTTCTTCAGGTGGAGGACAACGTATCGAAAGCACAAACGCTTAAGTGTCTCAGAGATGGTTAACAAATAATGTACGTAAATAAATTGGTACTGTACAAATGTATCCACTGGCCCATATAATATACAATACGAATGACATTTTACGATATGAGCATTGAACTTTGCACTGTAATGGAATTTGACAAAAGTATTTGTCATTTGTTTTGTGCTTTGATGTACAGTTACAAGTACAATTAAAGATTGCTTAAAAGTTATTTAACTGTAGGTAAATCCATGTGTGTCATTGTTCCAACTTTACCAACTTCAATGCTTACAATGTAGATGCTTTCAGAGAAGATTTTAGAAAGCACTAATTTAATCTCTAACAGCGGTTTTCATTTTTACTTTCATGATTATTACTGTTCCATAAATATTTTACGGAAAAAAATTGAGTATGAGCAAACCATCCCAAAATTATACTGTGCAACGGGAATGATTATCGTTTATTATATTATAGTCTTACGATATTGTGACATTCACAGCTGGCACACAAAACAATGAGGCAGACACACAGCATTTGTAAAGATTAGCCACCCATGAAGTAACTTTGCTGCGTGCCAAATAATTATTTAGGGAACTGTTTTTACGTGGAGAAAAGCAAGCCTTAACGAGTAGGGAATTCATTCTTTGTCGAACTCAACATCAATCAACTTGTGTTGTGACTCGAGAGAGTTAGTGTTGCATGAGCTAGCACATTGTGAGAACAGCATTGCCTCGGAGCTGGTACCTTGAACCGATAAATGGAAAAAAATGTGAGCCTTGGCAAGGCAAGTTTGGTCTTGATAATTCTCATCACATTGACGAACATTTGCCAAGTGGAAAAAATATATATAGACTCCCAACGCACAAGATGCAGTTAATGAATGGCAATAAATTGAAGAATGTCAGTTAATTTAAAAATACTGAAATAATTTACAGCCCCTTTTGATAACCCCACTACTTTACATCACTTTGTAAATCCAATTCTCCCAACACCGTGTCATTCGGGTTGCTTGGCCACACTTGTTAATGCAAGTTGACCGGCGGCCCATTACCGGTTAAGATGTTGCTCGCCACCGATGTTAGTCGTGACCGGGAATAAACTCAGGTTACCTGCCTCATCGGCACAGCACTCAACACTGCTTCACCACCACTCCAAATGGGTGGAATCTGTATGACAATTGCTAGAGTAGTCATTCTAAATCGTTCTCTGGATTGTCCCAGTGAAATAGGCTTGCAATAAATGGTGAAGTGCTAACTCCTAATTAAGTTTCATATCGCACCTCCAGTTAGCATGGTTGGCTACACACGGTGCAAAAGTTCAACATGTGTATAAAGTACTCATGTTGCCTTGCACCTTACAAGGCTCCAAAAAACGGCAAACAAAAGCTACAATGCTATAGGGTTACCATGTGTTAAGTTTTCCCACCACGTACACCCGTATTGAATTGCCGTCGAGGAAAAACTGTAGATCCCTAAATCTGTACTAGACCAATGTTTCGATTTAAAGCTTTCGTGACTGCAAGGATTCATCTTCTTTGGTTCTTTCGGTAAAGTCACGTAGAATGAGAATAAAATAACATTGATAAAATAACACGATATTCTCACGACGTTTCGGCCACAACACAAGCGGCCTTCATCAGGTGAAGGGGATGAGACTGTCCAGGTGAAGGGGACGAGACTGTCCAGTCTCATCCCCTTCACCTGATGAAGGCCGCTTGTGTTGTGGCCGAAACGTCGTGAGAATATTTTATTTTATCAATGTATTATTTATTCTCATTCTACGTGACTTTACCGAAAGAACCAAAGAAGATAGACCAATGTTGCAGATTAGACCATCCTGGTATTTTGAATTTACCTGGTTACACAATAGAAACATAATCAACCGAAAGCCTCCATGCTACGGAGGTACTTTCATACCTCACCACGACGGTCAATGTTTTGAAGGGGGTGTGTGTGCCAAGGGTTGGTTGAAATTACTGCGTAATACAGGACTTGAAGAAGTCAATCTGTCATTTTCCAGTGTAGGAACCATTGCACCATACTACCCCATACATCCAACGTGTGGAACTTGAAAATGAAGTTTGAAATTAAAGTGGGCCAATTTTAAAAACGGAAAGCCAATGTTAAAAATCAGCCTCTGTGCATTCCATAAAATGTCTCTAACATGGAGAGAATACCAAGGTAAATAAAAACCACGTAGGTGCAGTGTCTTTAAAGGCAACTGCCCAACAGAAGGCACACGTCTACCCTCTAAAAAGGTCAGTTGCCCTCCCACTAAATTGCAGCAGGCAAAACTATTTTTTACACGCTTTTATGTAATACTATATTCTATCATAAAAAAATATATTTAACATTCTTTTTTATGTTACGTTTCGGCTTGGGTCTAATTGTCCACGGTAAAACTGACGTTGGCTGTAATTGGGCACGTTCCTTACGTTATGGCAAGCTTCGGGGCCACTTCCTGGAGTCGTGGAGTTCTTGCATTACTAGTACATTTCATAAAAGTGTGTTTAAAAGTTTATTAAAATATTAGTTATTACAGCAAAACCAGTTGTGTAATTTTCACTCCTATGGCAAGGGTTCTTTGATCCAGGGAGACCAATGAAGGGCCGTCTGACCACCCCAACCAGGAGTTGAACCCAAAAAAAATCATGCGCACTCCACCTCTGCACCATTTCACCCAACAATGGTTCAACTCAAACGTCCAGCAGGATTTCAAATTACTCCAGGCAAACAGTCTCATTGCAATGGGTTTTATTTTGAAACAAATCTAGGCAACATACAATTTCAATTGCGACACAAAAGCATCAGAAAATAAATTGCACGAAGTAAACGAATAAACAGATGGCGCAATCAAGAGGCATCTGGCAACAACTTTGGGCTTTTCGTTAAGTCTTCTTAATACTCGTCTTCATCCTCCATCTCTCCTTCCAGCGAATCGATACCAACTTCCTCGTAATCTTTCTCCAGGGCTGCCATGTCTTCACGGGCCTCGGAGAACTCTCCCTCCTCCATGCCCTCCCCCACGTACCAGTGCACAAAGGCACGCTTGGCGTACATGAGGTCGAACTTGTGGTCAAGTCGAGCCCATGCCTCCCCGATTGCAGTGGTGTTGCTCAGCATGCAGACGGCGCGCTGCACCTTGGCCAGGTCACCTCCCGGCACAACGGTTGGTGGCTGGTAGTTGATGCCAACCTGCAGAGGGAAAAAAAGATGAGACTCAATACAAAATGTTGCATGGGCATTTTTTGAATGGATTAACTTTATTTAAGACACTAAAATGCACATTGCAAATTCTAATGCTCAATAACCAAAAGGAAAATGTCAAGACTTCAGGATGTTTTTCATGTTTCTAAATAGAAAGCCCAAACAAGTATTAGATTGTGCGCCCAAAATTATGGTCTGGAAGAACATTTGTTTCTTTATTAAGATTGGGTCAAAATAAAGTTAAATTGCTTCCAAGTTTAGTGCTTCTCAAACATTAACTTCTTATATTAGTAATTGACCAGTCAGACGCTCAAGTGAAATCTGCAAAAATAATGTGTATATATTAAAAAGTCTAGAATTTGCAGTCACTAAATTATCATTACCAGCAACATGATCGCAATATGCAAAACAAAATTCCATGATTAACAAAATGCATTTCTGCAAAATGTCGCAGGCCAGTTTCACATACCTTGAAGCCAGTGGGACACCAGTCAACAAACTGAATGGAACGCTTCATTTTGATGGCTGCGATGGCAGCATTGACGTCCTTGGGCACCACGTCTCCTCGGTACAGCATGCAGCACGCCATGTATTTGCCGTGGCGGGGGTCGCACTTCACCATCTGGTTTGCCGGCTCAAAGCAGGCATTGGTGATCTCGGACACCGACAGCTGCTCGTGGTATGCTTTTTCTGCCGAAATAATGGGTGCATACGTGACCAGCGGGAAGTGGATGCGCGGGTAGGGCACCAAGTTGGTCTGGAACTCGGTGAGATCGACGTTGAGGGCACCGTCGAAGCGCAGCGAGGCCGTGATGGACGACACGATCTGGCCGATGAGGCGGTTAAGGTTGGTGTAGGTGGGGCGCTCGATGTCCAGGTTGCGGCGGCAGATATCGTAGATGGCCTCGTTGTCGACCATGAAGGCGCAATCAGAGTGCTCCAGGGTGGTGTGCGTGGTGAGCACCGAGTTGTAGGGCTCCACCACGGCCGTGGAGACCTGGGGTGCTGGGTAGATGGCGAACTCCAGCTTGGACTTCTTGCCGTAGTCAACGGACAGGCGCTCCATGAGGAGGGCGGCAAAGCCAGAGCCCGTGCCTCCACCGAAGCTGTGGAAGATGAGGAAGCCCTGCAAGCCTGTACACTGATCCGCCTGGAGATAAAGAGCAATAGGTCAACATGCAATCATGGCCAAACAAAAGTCAATTACGTCACAACACTTCGGCAACACTTTATACCTTGTGTCAGCTCCCGCGGATGCTGCACAGCAGACACGCGACCTCCAACATCTGCCCTAACAGTATCCAACCATCTGGTCTTAGGTCTTCCCCTTGATCGCCGGACTCGTGGAGACCACGCCAATGCCTTTATGGGTAACCGGCCCACCTCCATCCTGCACACGTCCCACCCAGCGCAACTCTTTTGGCCTAATCCTGTACTGTATACTTACCTATCATGTTCTCTTCCACCAGGTTTCCACATTGCTTATCCCATCTTGCCACGAGATTCCTAGCATCCGTCTCGGGACACCTGTGCTCAAATGCCAAGAAGTTCTTTTCAAACTGCTTAGTTAAAAAAAATCAGCTCTCTGAACGATACAGCAACATATAACCATTCCTGCCTAAAAAAAATGCCCTTTTTCCCCCCCCACACACACACACACGACTTGCATCGCTTCTCTTCCTGGAGACTGACAGTGATATTAAACCAGAGAAAACTGGTAAACATGTTTAGGTAGGATAACAATGGGGAGATTTTTGTGGGCGTTGACATACCAACTTGCGGATACGGTCCAGCACCAGGTCGACAATCTCTTTGCCGATGGTGTAGTGACCGCGAGCGTAGTTGTTTGCGGCATCCTCTTTGCCGGTGATCATCTGCTCCGGGTGGTACAGCTGCCGGTACGTGCCGGTGCGAATTTCATCTGTTAAATGCCAAATTAAGCATCGTTAGAAATGCTGGATTCAAATCGCACAGAGTGGTGTAGTAGCACAAGACTGAACTTTAGCATTAGAGATGTGGGTTGATGCAGTCTATGAAAGACACTTGAGTGTCACATCCATGTCAGATTTTACACCAATGCAGAAATATAATCAATGTACGAGACAAAAAAAACAATTAATTATAGAAAATGGGTGTGCTCTTATTCGGGAAATCACAATACAATATTACAAGAACAAAACTTTATCTTTTGCCAAGTCAATAGTTTGTTAAACCACACTGTGTATTTAACTCCTTTCCCGCAAATGTTGTGTTTGCTGCAAAATCGTAGTGTGCTGAAGAAGCAGTCCTTACCAACCACGGTTGGCTCCAGGTCGACAAATATCGCGCGGGGCACGTACTTGCTGGCGCTGGTCTCACTGAAGAACGTGCTGAAGGAGCTGGCACTACCGCCGATGTTGTCATGGCACGGCATCTGCCCGTCGGGCTGGATGCCGTGCTCCAGGCAGTAGAGCTCCCAGCAGGCGTTGCCCATCTGGACACCGGCCTGGCCCACGTGGATGGAGATGCACTCACGCTGCGCAGAGGTGGGGGGGGGGTAAGGAATAAGAAGATGAAAGACGGAAATTAAAGCGCTGGATCACCAGGTGCATTTTTCAGTGGCCTTTGTTTTATCGAGGCTCTGAATTAATAATGAACCTCTTTTTTCAGAACATCAATCATCTTTCAGATGACGAGTGAATGCACATTGGTTAAAACGTGAAACCATCAATTTAAACGGAATAGGTTACTCTTAGAATTAACTTTTAACGGTTTATTAGAAGCAAAGTTCAAGATGCTAGCATTTAGTGCATTCCTATTTTTTTCAGAATCCTCATATTTTAATGAATATGGGGGGGGGGGGGCTTCTAGTTACTTGGGGCGAATAAGCCTTTGCTTTGCCAATAGCTAGGGTCTCCAGCTGCTGTCTCGACACTCCATCCGTCGATTCCCACTTAACGCAGGCAGCACTCGGTCCCTTGGGGCCTCCGGATAGCTCTGCCCTGGCCTCACTCCAGCCTCTCCTGGGTACTCCGCCACCTGCTATTTTTTGCCCGAGCAGACAAATGGCTGTCTAGAGCTCAATTGCTTTTGCACGTTAAAAAATCGGAAAGGAAGGTTTATTAGGCATGAATAGGGCTGCCGCATTTGACACAGTATGGGGTCACCGATTTGCAGATAAATACTAAAATAGAGCCTGTAAATACAAATGTAATTTCAAGTTGACAGGCCGTCAACTACCGCCCGTGATTTTCCCCCGCCAAGAACCGACTAATGACATCACAACTGCAAACATTATGCAAAAGGTTCACATAAAAATTAAGTTCCCCGATGGAAATGTTTAAATTGATCATCTCTAAATAGCCTCCATAAAAATGTATTGGATACATTGTATACATCTTTCTAAAATTACCCAGACCTACACCGCCGTACACCATTTCATTTGACGTAATCTCTCGTTGGTTTAAGTACTGCGTCACTTGCAATGTGGCGTCCCTGGTGGTGTTGGCTGGTAAGTCTCGCTGTGGCGGGGTGGGCGATTAATTATGAGCCCGGGCAGTGACGTGTGCACTGCGTCGGCGCTACATTGGTGAAAGCGTTTTCGAGTTGCGACGGACGAAACACGCACACGGAAAGGTCGAGAAACGTTGGGCATTTTTTTTATTCTTCCTCAAGCACTGCGCGATAGCTGCACCTAATGGTTTTGACTGCGGCTACAATGTGACTTTAACCTACCAGCGAACCGAAATGCATTCCTCGAAAATGTAATATGGCATATTATGTAATATGGCATATTAACGTCGAAAAAATCTTGCCGCATATTTTAAATACTGCAACAATGTTTATAAAGAAATTAACCAGTGCCACAACCAGCACTTTTTAAAAATATTCATTTGAATCATTATAGTGATGGTGGGGGGGCGGTTAGTGATGTTTTTATTAGACCCGGCCATAGGATCGTGGGAATGCCACACACACACACAACGGCCTCAAATGGCGGCTCAAATGCCCCGAAGCCCAAGAACCCCACGACACGTGCAGCTCACGTGGGGCCGGGACCCGGAAACGTTTCACTCCTCGGCCGCGTGATCGTTTCAAGGGCGTGGGCCAATCACGTGACGGGAGTGGCGGCCAATGAGAGCACGCCGCAGCGCCCCCCCCCCTTACCCTCAACAGTCCCCCCCCACACCGCGTGCGCATGGCGGCAGTGTGGCGACGTTGGAATTGAGCGCGGATCGATTCGAGACGATTACCTATCGCCCACCGAATCGACCTGCGATTTTATATATTTTTTACAAACGTTGGGAGTGTGCTGGCAGTTGGGGCGGGGGGGGTCCAAGTCGATTCGGGACGATTCGCGAGCGAAGCCCACCGGAATCGAACACGAAAATCGACTTTTTAAGATCGTTTTGTATTAACGTTGTGCGGGGGGCGGCAAGGAGATGTGGCGCAGCAGTCGCAATGCGCTTCCAAGACCCCCCCACTCCCCCACCCGATGATTTCAATTCACAAGGCTCACATCATCATCAGCGGGGGAGCGATACACGAACACCACCCCCAAAGCGATTCTTGCGCGGTGCATTCCACAGAGCAGCGCCCGCACTTTTTTTTTACCGCCACGCAACTCGTGAACCAGCGTGGGGAAGTATGGACAAACCGCCGCCATGCCGCGCGAACACAACGCAAACGGCTTTTACACACCAAATTTCAAAATTATATTTATCAATCGACGTTTAAAAGTCGTACCAAAGCGGTCCAGTATATATTACAACCGGCCTCAAGGGGGGGAAAGATTAAAACATTCGATTACCGCATCGAATTGTGCGACAATTAAAAAGATTTATTTTTGTTAAGCGGAACGCCGGCCGCAGTTTATAAATGTGCGCGCGCTTGCCGCAGGGAAGCTTTACGTTTACATTTTTGACGGCAGCGAAAAATAAATAACAAAAAGGCAACTATTAGTTGTTACGGGGGGGGGGGGGGAAATAAAATGTGGAAAGCGTGAGAAGACAAAACTGCGTTGTCAAAACGTTAAGAACGTCTTTTTTTAATTTTGGCGCCGAAATTTTTCTCCCCACCCCACCCGTTATTACTCGCCGATTTAAATTTTATTTCAAGCGGATACGGTTTTTTTAAAAGGACATTTTTCTTTTTTTAAAAGGGACGACCTTACGTTATATATAATTATCTCGAGTTAAAAATGTAAAGCCATGTATGGGCTAAATTTTTCTTTCCCCACAAAAATTAGGTTCGACAAACATGGGTGCGGCCAACGGCGCTGACGGGCATCGCTTTCCCTCCCAAAAGCACAAAAGACAAACGTAATTCATTATTTATTGGTTCCTTTCGTCGCACCTCTTCATACCATCATTTGTTAGTTTCACATTTTTTAAACAAACAAAAATCTTTATTAAATCGGGGATTTTGCAGCAGAGGGGGAATAAAATGGCAACTAAAAAAAATTTCGGCATTTCCGCGGTTACAAAGGCAACAATCACCCCCCGCGCCTTGTTACAATTTCACGATGGTTTGTTATTCGTAGTCTTGAATTAACTATAAACTTTACAACGGAATCGTCGCGGGGGGGGCGGGAAACTACAATTTACACATCGTCGAGCACAAAAAATATACGACCATAATACATAAATTTACGACCGATATGCAAAATGAATCCGGTTCAAATATTTCGCAAAAAACTCTACACCAAACGTTATATTAGATTAACGTGTAAAAAAACAAATTTAGTCTTTTAAAAAAAAATTCGATAATACATTAACAAACATGACAAGCGGGTTGGCGGGAGAGAAGAGAAAAAAAACCTCACCACAAGCAACACGGGCGCGGCGTTACACAACAACTCACCATTGTCGTTGACTTGGTGGGGGGGATGAGCTTCCAGAAAGAAGACTTGAGCCTCTGAATGCAAACTACCGCTGAACGTCAACTGCCCTGAGACGCGTTACGGGTCTCTCAAACAGTGAAGCTGTGTCGCACTCAGGAATGAACGCCACTATTTATACCCCCCGCCCGATCTCCATCCTCCTCCCCACCCAGCTAAGACACTGCCCCCTTTCGCTCAACAGGATGCGGCATTTTTGGGGGTACATGCCCCCGCCCGCCCGCCTCTGTTACAAACACGCTCACACATGCCACCCAACCACCACCACCAACCACTGCCAGGCCCGTCCCTCATTTCAACAGCAACCATCATCATCGGTGGCTCAGATGCCATCCCCATTGGCTGGAGTACGTCCATGTAACACACGCACGCACACACACGCGCGGTGCCCAGCCCCCAACCTTCTAGAAAACCACCACCAGGGCACGTCGCTCTCATTCAACGGGGACCAACAGCAATCACCAGCAGCAGCAGCATCATCGGTTTGCACACCCCCATTGGCTGCAGTGGCCGAACCACTATCACGCCCCGCAGCAGCAGTAGCAGCAGCAGCACGAAAAACCCTCCCCCTGTCTGCATTTTTGGTATCATGCGGCACTGCAACACGGCAAATCCAACAGGCTCACGGGACGCAGTTGGTACTGCAAGTTACGCCCAATTATTCACCACCAACGCCCCGTTTCACGCGATCTGATTTTTTTTTGCAGCTATTTAATGAGATATTTGTTTAGAATTGTGCTCAAATAATGGAATGGAGAGCGTTCCGGGAAGACGTTTACGGTGTCTGAAGGAACAGCCGCATGGATCGGGAGAACGTGCACAGGTTAAATTCGATTGTTGGGGAGGATACTTCGCTCGAAGGGATCATGGCCAATGGTCATGAATAGTGATAGTGGGAGCAAAATGGAACAATAACGGAGAGAGTATATATCCTCAGAGGAGATGGAGCGGTGAATATATCGTGTGCAGGTGCTAAGTGGAATATTACATATCACAGTATCATGAGATTGGGTTGGGTGATCTTTATCCAGCTGGTGATGTGGTGAATTGAGTTGAATTTCGACAATACCCGAAATTACGATTCATAATGTTTTTTTATATATTGTGAATATATCGGCCTCTGGTTGCATTGAGTAGGACGTGTGCAGGATGGTCAGCAGGTTCAATAAAGGCATAGGAATGGTCCCCTAAGTGGAAAGTGATGTGAGTTTCAACGAGGTTACAATAACCAAAATACACTTTGTAACACAGTAGGAGAGAGCTGATTTTCAGCAGTTTAAAAAGTAGTTGTTGGCATTCGAGCACAATATCTGTGACATATGCTAGGCATTTGGTGGAAAGCAGGAAAAGCAATGCGAAGGAGAACATGGAAATTAATTGGCAATTAATTGAACCATGGAATATGAATTCCTGCAGTCACGAAAGTTTTAAGTCAAAATTAAATTGACCTCTAAACATGTTTTCCTATGCAAATTCATTTATGTTTTGAATAAACCGTAATTTAAAACAAATAAAGTTTTAGAAAATTAAATGAACATCTGGGCCCCACCCTGTACTGTAGACAATTCGGAAAAACCGGCTACGCTGGATGGGGGCATGTTTTGAGGATGCATGTATATTGTATGTTGAACTTCTTTCGCACGTACGTAGTCAACCAATGCATTAGGTTCGCCCCTTGTTCGCCATAAGTTTGGCGACCATGGGGAAAGTAGACATTGAGAGCAGATGGTGGGATACTGTTAGGGTAGATCTATGTCTGTTGTGCAGCATCCGCGGGATCTGACGGATGTGTAGACAATGTTTGTGAGGTGTGGTGGCATCAATGGCTTTGGCCATGATGACATCTTCTTGATCGAGTGGCCGAGGAATCACATGAAGCTAATACTGTGCTGCGTACCTTATTCTCCGGATTGTAAGACGCACTCTTCCCTGTATTTGACATAAAAAAATGGTGGTGCGTACCACTGTATATTCATTCCGGCAAGGTCTATAATAAAGGGTTTTTTGGGTTAGATCGCGTAAATATAAACGTGTCGTTAAATCCGCCACCACCCGACACACCCAATTAGTATGGTTTGTCACGTAAACAGAACATGCCAATTCGTTATTAGCCCTACACACCGGTGTGTTGGAGAGTAAATGCACAACATTTACAATTTGAGTACGACATTTCACCAGGATTTAAAGCTTTCGTGACTGCTAGGATCCATACTATTTGGTTCTATTGGATAAAGTCACGTAGGTGAAAATAAAATAACAAAAAATCACGACGTTTCGGCCACAACACAAGCGGCCATCATCAGGTGAAGGGACGAGACTGTCTGGAGGACAGCGCTGGAGTGGAAGGAATTACAATCGGAATTATCAGGCGACAGCCAGATTTGTGGAGAAATCCTCCTGTTTCGTTCTTAAATAGAGGGATAGATGTGATGTCATCACTTGTGAGCCTATGTGTTAAAAAAATTCCGGTAAGGGTTGGGGGTTGTGACAAGGTTTGTTTATCTTCTTTGGTTCTTTCGGTAAGGTCACGTAGAATGAGCGTTCATTGAAGCTCTGTGGATGTGTAGGCCTTTACTTTAACATCTATTTCTGTGACCAGTCACAAGCTAATCCCTTAGCTATTTCAATGCTAAATTACTAGTTGCCTCTGTGGATGTGTAGGTTTTGACTTTAACATAACCATTTCCGTGACCAGTCACAAGCTAATCCCTCAGCTATTTGCACAAGCTGATCCCTTAGCTATTTCAATGCTAAATTACTAGTTGCCTCTGTGGATGTGTAGGTTTTGACTTTAACATTGCCATTCCTGTGACCAGTCACAAGCTAATCCCTCAGCTATTTGATATGTAAACCCCTTTGTCAAGGTGCCTCACTTCTCCCAACCAGCTTAAACGTCGCTACGAATCTTAACATCGTTCATTGAAGATCTGTCGTCCCGACAGGTCTGTACTTTCACCTGAAGACGGCCGCTTGCGTTGTGGCCGAAACGTCGTGAGAATTTTATTGTGTTCTTTTATTCTCATTCTACGTGACCTTACCGAAAGAACCAAAGAAGATTCATCCTTGCAGTCACGAAAGCTTTAAATCGAAAGGTTTGTTTAACTATATTGTTGTAACGATCTGACCTGCCTCCACTGGACATATGTGAAAAGAGCTTTATAGCTCATCCTCCGGTATAAATATTCTTATTATTATTGACACCGAACAAGTTTGTGGTGCGTCGTCCCTGAACGTCAAATAATCCGGATTATACAATACAGAGAAACATCGATCCTCACACGAGTTTCAACGCATGTGTCATGAGTTTAAGGATCGGTGTGCTTTATTATAACACTGCTGCTGTCACAAGATTTTCCAAACCGCCAGTCCTCGAGACCCCACTGATGACCCACAACGTTCGATCCGCTGGGATATGAAAGATACAAATCATTAAGCCGTTACACGCCGCACGCGCCTCGTGATTGCGAAACGCAGGGGCGGGCGCAGATTCAAGTTAAAACAATGTGCTATGGCTGCGTATCTTTTATATTTTCCACAAGGACGCTGGTAATTGTTGTCGAGTTTTACAATTTGGCGTCGAACTAGGGCCAACCATATGGCTGTAAGATCAGAAGTTGATCAGGATTGACTCGTGAAAGCCTTACTCTGCTGATGAGATAGTGCATGTCGAAACCGGTCCAGAGTTTTTATTATTCTATTTGGACCAATTCTGCTTCAACCACAGAAGGCCGTGCGGCTGATGAGTTGTTAGATTTCAAACAAAAATGTGTATTTTTGTGGAGACGGATGTGCAACATTGCTTATTTTGCAGCGAAGGGCCACTGGCCGAAACGTCGCCTGTTAAATTCTTACATTAAACGCAGTGTTATTTGTTTCGTGCTTGAGTACCACTGCCAATACATCACCAAATGTCACATTAAAACCGGTTTCCCATAAAGGGCTTCATTGTACAAATAGTAACACGGATTACTTTTCAAGTGCTCTGGTGAAATGTGTAAAGGTATACCACAAGGGCATGTATAAGCAGACCCGGACACTTGCAAATACTTTAGTCCATTAGCCTTTAGCTTCCAGACTATTATCAGCATTTTTAAAGCAAACGCCAGACCTGTTTCAGTATTGTGGGCCTCATTCGTCAGGCGAGTGAAATAATTACTGCTGGTTTGCTACATGTTTTTGGCAAGAGACGATGGTCATACAGTACAGTATATCCATGTGGGTTTTAAGGACTGAGTGTTGCGAAAAACTGGTTCATGTACAGCACATGCTTGTGCACGTAAATATATTTATAGAAGCCGATTGCTAATGAGCCTCTGCTCAACAGCTGATTGAATATTGAAGCAGTGGGTCTATTTCTGCAGAGTATTAAAATCTTAAAATGCCATGAAATGAAGATGTAGTCGTTTATATAGAATGTTCGCTCAATTTCCAGTTTTATCGGCATGTATACAAATGTTTGCAATTATGCAAAAAACCCCTATAAACCCATCCTTTAAAAATGAAATTTCCATTTCGTAATTACAGCATCAAGTGTTTATGCACATGAAAATAATTGAGTGACATGAATTGTCACATTCTCACCTAATTCCAAATACGCAATTGTTGCATGCTTGGAAGACCTTGGGCAAGCATGGATACATTTCAAAACGGCAAGTCGAACTTCCCAAAAATGTTGTGGTTTCCAGGCTGCCGTATGGGGTAGCAGCAATGGGTTCCCGTTACAGAAATTCAAACCACTGACAGCTGTCCAGATAGCCGAGTCATTCCAGTTACACTGGCCAACTATATTTCACAAACCTGTCATCCAAACCCAAAAAGCGTGCCCATCTTCAGTAAACTTGGGACTTTGGTGCCACTTGAAAATAATTTAAACTTGAAAAGCAGTATTCACTCAAGACACTCAATGTGTGGAACCAGGTAGCAAAGGCAGCCACGCAGGTCAGCTGGCACCAATTACCCAACTTCTAGTCCACTATTTAGGCATCCGCAAATTGTGGTAGGAAACCAGAATTCACCATTCTATACATAACAGGTGAGGTGGTCTCCACCACCTCCTGTAAATGCTTACATTACAGCATTCAGACATCGACTATTTGCGTCAAATTTTGATCTAAAGCTTTCGTGACTGCAGTAATTCATATTCTTAGCTCTTTCGGTAAAGTCACGTTGAAGGGAAACAATAAAATATACATTGTTTTTATATATTTTATTATTTTGTTGTTTCCCTTCAACGTGACTTTACCGAAAGAGCTAAGAATATTTGCGTCAATGTATCTTTTTAGAGTTGAAGTTTTCAAACGGGTTTACCACTTGCACCACCTGCTGTCAGAAAAATGAATAGCACCCATCCAAAAACGTGTAAAAAAAGCATGCTCCTGAAATAACCAGCAATGAAACAATACAATGCTCAGTAAAGTTTTATTTCAACGAACCAAAACTTTTGAAGTGCACATAGAAAGCACAAGAGGTCAAACTTTGCATAGAAGTAATGAAAAAAAAGAACGGTCAGACATTTTGGTAAGAGCAACAGAAATGCAGCCTCCCCCCCCCTCAGTACTCCTCTCCTTCCTCTCCTTCTCCCTCGACTGAGTCGACGCCAACCTCTTCATAATCTTTCTCCAGGGCAGCCATATCTTCACGAGCCTCGGAGAACTCTCCCTCCTCCATGCCCTCTCCGACGTACCAGTGCACAAAAGCACGCTTGGCATACATGAGGTCGAACTTGTGGTCAAGACGTGCCCACGCCTCCGCAATGGCAGTGGTGTTGCTCAGCATGCAGACGGCTCGCTGCACCTTGGCCAGGTCACCTCCTGGTACAACCGTTGGTGGTTGATAGTTGATGCCAACCTGCAAATTAAGGAAGGGGAAAATTAAAAAATAATACATCACCACAACAGATATGTTTAAGTACAATGGCATTAAAGTAATTGAAAAAGTGTTTTAGAGGCCATACCTTAAAACCAGTGGGACACCAGTCCACAAACTGGATAGTGCGCTTCGTCTTGATTGTCGCAATAGCAGCATTGACGTCCTTGGGCACCACGTCTCCTCGGTACAGCAAACAGCACGCCATGTATTTGCCGTGGCGAGGGTCGCACTTCACCATCTGGTTGGCCGGCTCGAAGCAGGCATTGGTGATCTCAGACACCGACAGCTGCTCATGGTATGCTTTCTCGGCAGAGATGACCGGGGCGTAGGTGACCAGCGGGAAGTGGATGCGCGGGTAGGGCACCAAGTTGGTCTGGAACTCGGTGAGGTCGACGTTGAGGGCACCATCAAAGCGCAGCGAGGCCGTGATGGACGACACGATCTGGCCGATGAGGCGGTTGAGGTTGGTGTAGGTGGGGCGCTCGATGTCCAGGTTGCGGCGGCAGATGTCGTAGATGGCCTCGTTGTCGACCATGAAGGCGCAGTCCGAGTGCTCCAGGGTGGTGTGGGTGGTGAGCACCGAGTTGTAGGGCTCCACCACGGCCGTGGAGACCTGGGGTGCTGGGTAGATGGCGAACTCCAGCTTGGATTTCTTGCCGTAGTCAACGGACAGGCGCTCCATGAGGAGTGAAGTGAAACCAGAGCCTGTGCCGCCACCAAAGCTGTGGAACACGAGGAAGCCCTGCAGGCCTGTGCACTGGTCCGCCTGAAAACGAGAGTGGGGGGGAACATCATGTTAGTTGTAAGCCAGACTTACACCATTAAACACTGACAAAGTACATCACAAGGAATGTTACAATTTGGAAAACCATACCAGCTTGCGAATGCGGTCCAGCACCAGGTCAACAATCTCCTTGCCAATGGTGTAGTGGCCACGAGCATAGTTGTTGGCAGCATCCTCCTTGCCCGTGATGAGCTGCTCTGGGTGGAACAGCTGCCGGTATGTGCCAGTGCGCACCTCATCTGTAAAAAAAAAGCCAAAACATCAATAGGCTTAACCTTTACCAAATGAAATTCAAATTCTCAGCAGTGGCCCCAGGGAAGATTTAAACCCCATAAAAAGATAATGCTAAAAAGCAGTTTAGCCCCACCCTCAAGACCTCTTCACTTGTTATGTTCAGTCACGGATACGATGAGTCAAACGGGCGTGCCAAAACCACACTTGCGTCACGATGAGCTCATTGCTGCCCACGTGATCAACCAAGCACCATTTTTTTGATGACAAAGTGTTTCGCTCAACGTTAACCTTGTCATGCGCCATGTCCATCGCAGTGAACTGATGCGAAATAAAAATATTTTTTATCATAGTTTCATCATGGGACCTCCTTTGCCAGTACTAAAATTTGAGGATAGGTTTTCCCCTGTTTTCTGTCAACAAAACAGGTGTTAAAACACGAAAATGAAACCTTTTACAAGGAATCATGTCTGCATTAACCACAATAATTGTGGTCAGAATGCAAACAGAAAAACTCTGATAATATATGCATTATCTTTGAAACTGATTGGTCCACACCATAAGGCGTTGTCAATTAATCATCATACAAACGGTGTTAGACCAGAGGACGCCTCTGGTCTAACACCGTGTGAGACGAGGCTCAAAAGAAAACCGTCTCTGGTATGGACCAATCAGTTTCAAAGACAATGCATATATTAGTGTTTTTTTGCATTCTGACCACAAGTAGTGGTTAATGCAGACAAGATTCCATGTAAAAGGCATCATTTTCGTGTTTTAACATCTTAACACCAGCTTTGTTGCCAGAAAAATAAAATTCTCTTAGATAAGAGTTCACTTAAGTATATATACTTTTTTTTAAATAAACCACACCCCCCCCCCCCCCCCAAAAAAGAGAGATGCTTTATTAATTCACGCACGAGGGTTAAAAATGCACCACGTACAATGTAACATGTAAAGCCAGTGTTAATTACACATCCGAGGTTGGTGGGGGGGGGCAGAGGAAACCATGTTTAAACAACCTTTGCGCAGTGCAGCAAGTTGGGGGCCCTCCCCACGGACTAACCCCGCCCTATCCCGCAAGGAGACTGGAACCCGGCACCCCCCCCCCCCTTTCCACACCCACCCACTACGGTCGGCTCCAGATCCACGAAGACGGCGCGGGGCACGTGTTTGCCGGCGCCCGTCTCGCTGAAGAAGGTGTTGAACGAGTCGTCGCCGCCGCCGATGGTCTTGTCGCTCGGCATCTGCCCGTCGGGCTGGATGCCGTGCTCCAGGCAGTAGAGCTCCCAGCACGCGTTGCCCATCTGGACGCCGGCCTGCCCCACGTGGATGGAGATGCACTCGCGCTGTGCGGAAAAAAGGGGCGGTGGGTGGGGGTGTGAAAGAGACAAATGTCTGGGTTAGTTTACCCACCGACTATAGATATTCAGATTTTGTTGTGTTTTTTTTACCCGTCACACGTTTCTGAACGAGCGAACTTGCCAGCCAGCTCCGTGAATGATGGGGGAGTGATATTTGAACCACATGTCTGTCAACACACTGATTAACTGCGGGGTTTGGTTAAGGCTCGAAGAGCAAACTAAAAAAAAAAATCACACTTTACAACAGAGACCATCACAATTGGTTGAAACCCCACTTGTTGCTGTAATGCGTGGTTCCGGTGAACTAAGGTATTCGCAACCAAAAAAAAGCATTCGTTCCAGTACTATACTGCTACCAGCCGCAAACGAGTTAAATGTTAGGGGGGGGTGGGTGGGGAGGGAGGTCGGCCACGGCATGAAATCGGCTTTGTGATGGATTTATCAAAAGATTTAAACCGCGGGGAGTGAACTTCGCATCCATTTCGCGCGTGGCGAGGGAGCCGCCGCCGCCGTGGTGGTGGTGGTGCGGGCTAAGATGGCGCCCCCTCTAATTGCTGGGCGCGCCGGGCACCCCACCTCCCTCTCCTCCCGGCCACTTTTCCCTAATCGTTTGTTTTTAGTTTAATTTCGAAAATTCCTAAGTTTCACCAAGTACAACGACGGCAACTTGGGCACAACCGCATTCCCGACGATAGTCTACGCGACGGTGATAATGTAGTCGCTCAACGAGTTCACGCCGTATTTCCAATGCGGACTTTTTTCGCGGGAAAACTCAAGGCACGCGCATTTTTTTATTTTGAATCGCCTCCTTAAAAGAAAAAAAACCGCACTTACGTAACGTCAACCTTCCATTTATATACTTAAATTCGTTTGTTTAAAAGCGTCAACCTTTTAGTAACACTTAATTAAGAATGCCATTGTTGTGTGTTCCGAGCGTTTTCTTTAAACCGTCGCTTTTAATCTTATTTTCCCAAAAAAAACACGTACGCACATACAGGTACTGTATTAAAACCGCGTAAGTGCACTTACCATTTTGATTGAGTTTTTTTTTTGGGTTTAGCTAAAGCAGACGGCGGAAAAAGGAATGGGGAAAAAGTAACAAGTCCTTGCTCCGTTGACTCCGACGCGCTACGGGTCTCGCCAACACAGCATCTGACGTGGCCCGCGCGGCGCGCCGATTATATATGACGCCGGTGACGTCACGCGCATCGGCTTGAGCACGAGCCGCGCTGCCATTGGTCGCCCCCTGTCTCCCGCACCCCTCACCCCCGCGTGACATCGTAGGCCGACGCTGGTTGGCCGCATCGAATTTGAAACTGCGCCGACCCGTTAACGGGCCCCGCCCCTCCACCAGCCCCCTCCCCGCCGCCCCCCCCCCCGCCACCAACCCACCTCCCACCGCCCCCCCCCACTCCACCCACCACCCCCGCCGCCCCCCCACCCCACCTACCTACCCCCCACTGCCCCCCCCCGCCACCAACCCACCTCCCACCGCCCTCCCACCTACCCACCCCCCGCCGCCCCCCACCCCACCTACCCAACCCCCCACCGCCCCCCACCCCACGTACCAACCCCGCCGCCCCCCCCCGCCACCGACCAAACCCCCGCCGTCCCCCCACCTACTTATCCCCCGCCCCCCCACCCCACCTACCCAACCCACGCCGCCCCCCCCGACGCCACTAACCAACCCCCCGCCGCCCCCCCCCACCTACCCAACCCCCCCCCGCCCCCCATCCCATCTACCCCCCCGCCCTTCCTGCTGCCCCCCCCCCCTCCCAAGGAAACTAAACGGAGTCGGGCAGTGCGCCCGGCGCGCCCACCGCTCTGATGAATCAATTATTGATCCTATAAAACGAGACCAATACCCCCCCCCCATCCCTCCTCAACATATTCGTCATCAATCCTTGCACCAAACAGGAAACAAATATATAATGTGTCAGGTTTTCCCGGACATTCAGAATCAGAATGATTATTTATACCGGAGGAATCCGATGAGCTGTAAAGCTATTTTTCACAGATGTCCAGTTGGGGCGGGTAAGAACGTTACAGCAGAGAGATGCCAGGGAGACGAGAGAGAATAATAAAGTGAAGAAGAAGAAGAATAATAGTTGGATCCTTGCAGCATATACTCAGGCCCAGGGTGGCGGCTATCATAATTACCATCAGCCATGATCAATCCACTGCTGGATGGAGGCCTCCCGCAAGCCGTCGATAAACTATGGTGATCCTGCGATGCGACGACAAATATACTTTACTTGGAGACTGCAGAGGCTGCACTAACAATCTCCAACTACACGTATTGCATTTAGCAACTCAATCTTGCTGATCTGTTTCTGCTTTGGCACGTTAACTTTTTTTCATCTTAGGGCAGTGTTATTGACAAATGTGTTAAGTTTTGTTAAATTCGTATGTAGGCTTTCACGACCAATTCGATTTCATAATTGGGTTGGGCAAGATCGTTGTCGGAGGTGGTATAGTGTCAATTATAGCTATTATAGAGACTATGAACTCTTGCCAACACCTCATCATGATGATGATGATACCTTTTTGTTCTTTGTGCACCACTTACCAACAAACACCACACTATCACGTTTATCACATATAACGTTTTATACTGTTCTGTACTAACAAGAAATGAATGATCAATGCACAAGCTCAACGGGCCATAAACACAACTTAAAATAACATGGTGACTGTCGCTGAGGAAATGTTAATTTTTAACATGGGGCAGTTCAATTGCTGTTAATGCCAAACCGAAAAACCGCCTAAAAATGTCCTCTTGTGACTGGAACTTAACCTTTTCGTCTGGGCGTGCCCTTTCATGAACTCAAACGTTCCTCAGCGTTTAGCATTTAAGCATGATTTTTTGTTGAACTTTGTATGCTCGTCCAAATTCAATGGATTGCAGTGGGTCGTGATCTGTGTGGGTCTGTACCAGTCGCCACTGTCGTGAAAGATGTGATGAAGCGCTTACATATTCTTGGTTCTTTCGGTAGAGTCACGTTGAAGGGAAGCAATAAAATAATAAAATATATATAAAACAATAAAATTCTCATGACTTTACCGAAAGAACCAAGTATATGAATCACTGCAGTCACGAAAGCTTTAAATCAAAATTGAAGTGCTTACAGTTTGTCGATTGGCAGATCGAGTTTAGTGAGGTCAAACCTGTGTACTCCCACCTCTTGCAATGTGTGTTGGCCACAGCCTGGTTTGGGACATGTGCAGAGTTACAGGAAGATGTACATTAAAACACCATAGATCATGAGTCATTTCACAGAGCCACACCTCACTTGCAATCTGCTTGCATATCAACTCATTAATGTGACCGTAGGTGGCACGGCTCGGTTTTGCAGTGGAAAAAATAATCTGGAGCTTCCTGAGCTGCGCTGAGATGGCTTGGCACAGTCCCAACGCAGCTCGGTTATACGTATAGTGGAAATAGGAATGAGAGGATCATATATCCACTGTGGAGGAGTCTCAGTTGTGGGATGGGTGGTTGAAGAGAGAGGCACAGGATCCTATAGTGGAGATGAGAATTGTGAGCACATCTGTATAATGTATTTCAAAGAAGGCTGACTCAGTTTCAAAGACAACACATATTTTCAGAGCATTTTAACGCGTAGGTTTTCATGACAAATGTCCGTAATAGAGGTTTTTGGGTTAGATCGCGTAAATATATGCGTCGTTAAACCCGCTACGACCCGACAGAACAATTCGTTGTGTTTGTCACTTGAACAAAACAATTATAAATTTAAATTGGGTTTACTCTGCAACACATTGGTGTGCTGAACTGGTAACGAATTGGCATATTTTGTTGACGTGACAAACCTTACTAATTGGCTTTGTCGGGTGGTGACGGGTTTAACGACACATTTATATTTATGCTGATAATATTAGTCTGGCAGCTAAAGGCTAATGGACTAAAGCATGTATATGTGTCTGGTGGTTCTGCTAATACATGCCCTAGTGGTGGTATACTTTTTCACATTTTACCAGAGCATTTAAAATGAAAAGTATCCGTGTTACCATTTGTGCAATGAAGCCCTCGATCACGGGAAACCGGTTTTAATGTGACATTTGGTGATGTATTGGCAGTGGTACTCAAGCACGAAACAAATAACACTGCGTTTAATGTAAGAATTTAACAGGCGACGTTTCGGCCAGTGGCCCTTCGCTGCAAAATAAGCAATGTTGCACATCCGTCTCCACAAAAATACACCGTAATTTTAGTTTTATATCTGACAAACCATCAGCCGCACGGGCCTTCTTCTGTGGTTGAAGCAGAATTGGTCCAAATAGAAGCAAAACTCTGGACCGGTTTCGACATGCACTATCTCATCAGCAGAGTAAGGCTTTCAAGAGTCAATCCTGATCAACTTCTGATCTTACAGCCATATGGTTGGTCCTAGTCCGACGCCAAATTGTACAACTCGACAACAATTACCAGCGTCCTTGTGAAAAATATAAAAGAAACGCAGCCATAGCACATTGTTTTAACTTGAATCTGCGCCCGCCCCTGCGTTTCGCAATCACGAGGCGCGTGCGGCGTGTAACGGCTTAATGATTTGTATCTTTCATATCCCAGCGGATCGAACGTTGTGGGTCATCAGTGGGGTCTCGAGGACTGGCGGTTTGGAAAATCTTGTGACAGCAGCAGTGTTATAATAAAGCACACCGATCCTTAAACTCATGACACATGCGTCGAAACTCGTGTGAGGATCGATGTTTATCCGTACCGTATTGTATAATCCGGATTATTTGACATTCAGGGAAGACGCACCACAAATTTGTTCCCGGTGTCAATAATAATAATAAGAATATTTATTTATACCGGAGGATGAGCAATAAAGCTCTTTTCACAGATGTCCAGTGGAGGCAGGTCAGACCGTTACAACAATAAAGTTAAACAAACCTTGTCACAACCCCCAACCCTTACCGGAATGTTTAACAAGGAAGCTCACAAGTGATGACATCACATCTATCCCTCTGTTTAAGACCGAAACAGGAGGAGGATTTCTCCACAAATCTGGCTGTCCCCTGATGATGCCGGTTGTAATTACTGGCGAGACATCGTACTACTCAAATTGTAAATGTTGTGGATTTACTCTCCCAACACACCGGTGTGCTGCACTAGTAACGAATTGGCATGTTCCTGTTTACGTGAAAACCCTTACTAATTGGCTGGCAGGTGATGGCGTGTTTAACGACACATTTATGTTTACGTGATCTAACCCAATACTCTCTATCATGGATTATATATATCAGAGGATGCTTGTTTGCATGTTTTGCCACAGGTACGTGTGGTTAATGCAGACTTGATGCCTTGCAAAATGTATCTATTTGTTGTGTGGGCACCTTAACACCACATGTTTTATTGCCAGAAAGGGTAAACCCTATTCTCATCATTATTTTGATACTGTACTTGCAAAAAAGAGTGCAATAGAGCTGTGGTAATTGTTATAGATTTAGTTTGATGCAAAATTCAGAGATTATTTTGTGTACACGTATGTACTGCACAGGGATTTCAGTCAGCACGTTATTTATTTGTGTAGTATCGCGTTTACATCCGCTCTTTAAAAAAGATGTGTTCGTTTACATTTATGCTTTGGCCAGTTATTGCACACGCAAATATATATATATTTTTAAAATATATTTTGAGGATGTGAAAAGAGGAATCTGAGTTAAACATGAAAATAAGGCTTGCAATGTGAGACATCTTTGTGAAATACTGTACACCCTCACTTTACGTAAAAATTTAAACTCGATAAAAGATTCAACTCGAGCTGTGGTGCAGCGATTTGTGCACTTTCCCATGAACCTGTGACCTGAGTTCGTTTCCCAGCCACGGCTAACATGAGTGGCAAGTTTGACCTGGTACTGAGGTTCCCCTTCACCAACCCACACTGACCAGCATGGTGAAGTATGGTCAAACAACCTCCATAACTGAAAGCCATGGGGAGGCCTTCATCCACCAGTAGATTGAAAGATGCATTAATAAACGGCCATAATGACTCTACAATTTGGACTAAAATATTACAACGTTAAAGTTCATAAATAAATTGCGTGGAATAATAACGTCCATCTTGGAGCTACTTAATGGCATGGCAGTAAAATGTCTGGATGGTCGTTTATTACAATGCTAAAGCACTTTACAGGATCTTGTAGAAGCATTTTTTCTTCTTCCTATAACCAACCCAATGTGTAATGTGTTAGCAAATCCCGCTAGGTGCACCCAATCTAATCAGACCTCCAAAGCTAAGCAGGTAGGAGCCTGGATCGTGCTTGCATGTGTGCAGGTGTTACAGGCTGCTACGTGGCATCGTTGTCAGCAGAGGGAAGGGCTACGAAATCCATTGCTATTGCTGTACAGTACTCTGCTTCCACATGTATGATCCCCACCTTTACTGATCCGCACTGACCAAACGTGGTGAAATATGGTCAAATATCCAACCAGTGTGCTAGGGCACATTCGAGTAACCCACGTGAAATGGAATGCTGTATACAGTACTGTACATTAAACAGGCTTGGATTATCCTTTACCTAAGTGGTTTCAACTTAGGGATCATTGGACCCCAAGGGTTATTTCGGTATCACTCGGAATCGGGGTTATTTTGGTTTCACTAGGGTTCCAAATGAAGGGAGTTCATTAAGTTCCCAAGAAATTAAAATCGGGGATCTCTATGGCAGAGCCCATCCACACAAACCACAGGCAGATATTAAGGTTTCCAATTATTAAGGCTTGAAGGTTAAACTAGGTTGTCCAGCAAGGCCCATTCCACATTCATATCTTGCCTACATAAAAAAAAAACACTTTATTGTACAGTGCTGGGTTTTACTGGAACATTTACGCGAGACTGTTGTCTCTTAGGGGCACTGTTTGGAAATTTAGTAAAAACAAAAAGCAGTAGTGTAAAGTTGTAGTATAGATTTTAAACTTTTCACAGGAACACCAAATCAACATGGAGCAAGATCCATAATTGCTTAAATGCTTTGCCAGCAAATGTCAGGGAATGTTATGTTTATTATTGTTCGCATGAAAGCGTATTAAAATAAAAAGTAAAACTAGTCTGTGTCCACTTGTTTGAACATGCGTGTTTGGCTTCACAACTGTCCAGACGTCCTACAAACGAAGGGACGCCAACTCTGGAATTTAAAATCGCGTTTATTTATGCCCAGGACATTTGTGGAGGTACTGCTTTTAGTGTAAAGAAGTTGGCCCTTTAGACATTTAATGGTTTGTAAATAACACTCTGGCACCTCTGTGGACATGCATTTCTGCTACCCGAGGTACTGAGTTTAAAAGTGTCCTCGCTTTTACAACTCAATTATAATTGTGCTTTGTAGCAGCTTGTTATCATTTGAAGACATCCATGTGAAACATTTTCAGTGAGCAGTGCACCAAGGTGTGTCAGAGAATGGCCCCTGAAGATGACCTCAGGGAATAGTTGTGAAGTCACTTCGCATGGCCACCTTTTAATCGCCCAACAAAGAGTGATAATTTGTTTTCATCTAGAGCCCTTTGTCACTCCACTGTTGTATGAAGGCCAACCCATGCCCCTTCAGTTATGTTTTTGTTTTACCATATTTCACCATACAAATCAGTGCGGGTTGATGAAGGGGGAAGCCCAGGAAAGAGTGTTCACCACATTTCAAACCATAGAAGAAATAACAAAACGTGGGAGCAATAACTCTCGCAAAAAGATAATCCAATACGAACAAAACTGTATCATATAAGTTGTGTTGCTATTAGGAACTTACCCCCTTTAGAAAGCCGACCAAAATGTATCAAAGGGTTTCCGAATATTTTGAGATTCAAACTAATGCTACAAGGATTTGCCTCATTGCCACAACCCTGCCAGCCAAGGCACATGGAGCAAATCGTCAAAAAAGACATTTATTTTTCGGCTATAAAATGGAACACAGGCAGGTCTTTTCAAGTTTTAATCTCCTTTGTGGCCTTCTGTGAAATAATGATTGCACACACATATACAACATTTGACTAATCTGTGGAAAAGATGCTGCAGTGTTACGTGCGGAATATACAAAACATTTCACATTTAACAAATTCCTTTGACCAGCTATTCCATTGGATGTTTGCCTAGATTGAAACAGCCTTTTATAAATTATTAATGGCAATGTGAGATAAGCCGTTAAGTGTTTCTGCACTTCTTTGGAGATAAAACACACAACATGAATTGCTACATTTGTATCGGAGCAGACTTTGAATTCACACATCATATTTAAAATGGTTTATTTTCAGAAAATTTCGAATTCTGCCCCATGGGAAAAAAAGGATATGTTTCAAGCAGAGCAAGTTTTTTTGTGGCGAAAACTGACTCCTATTTCAATATGTATTTGGGTACTTCCTGCATTTAATCGTGTGTGGCCATTCTGCTTTTGAAATCAATATTATTCTAAAAAAGAAAAAAGGACAGTGTTGAATATTTTTCATTTTTAATAAACAATAAAAATAATGAACGTCGAAATGTTTTTTTAAAAAAATTGTAAACATATCATCATCAGGTAGCATCATACTGTCGATACGAATTCCCTCTATTTATTTGAAGCTTTCGCCACGTTACTCACTGTAGAAATTATTTGATAGAATTGTGCCAAGTCTTTGTCTACTGTCTTCCCACCTGCTTCTCGGTCTTCCTCTTTTCCATCTTTCGTGCACCGGTTGCCATCGCAAACTGAAAACACGAAACCACATCTTTATTATACTGTACTGAAACTAGTTAGCCGATAGAATACGTACAGTGGAGTATACCGTTGCCAAAAACTACCCTGTTTCTTAAGATTTTTACTTAAAAAAATATATGAGTGGGAGCGGTGGCCTAGTAGCTCATGTGCTGCTCTACAAAGCCAGTGAGGAGAGTTTTATTCCCGACCAGGGCTAATATCAGTGGCGAGTTACGTCTCTTAAAATCATGCACCTCTATAACCCCTTTATTAACCCAAACTCATCAGCATAAAGTGTGGTTGAACAACCCCCAGTAGTGATCGACATGACATGGGGAGGCCTTTATCCAGCCGTGGATTAACAAAGAGCCACTAACCATAATGGTTAATTTGGGTTATGTATGAGATGAACCTGTAACGCATAAACACTGGGATAGACTGCAGTGAAGACGGGTCACCTTCGTTACATTGTTACTCCTTCAGGTCCTTTGTGCTGCATTCGTTTTGCTCCACAGTCGTGGCAGAGGCAGGGAATGTAAGCGCATGACGATGGAACAAATACTCTAATGCATCTTTTCCCTTCGAGCGATTGTTCGTGTGACAGGCAGCCACTTTGCCGGCTCACATAATACCGTAGTTCCACTGAATTATTCACCGTCGGCGATGCTGTACGTATTACGTGGCGTGGCCCTGTGCTGAGGTGTTCTTTTCCTGCGACGGCGCGTCTGTGTCAGTAGCTGTGCGGCAAATGAAATATTTGACTTTACATCGTGGTCCAAAGCGAAATGGTGCGATTGTGTTGCAAATATTGTTTATGAATAAATATTGCTACGGCAGCCACAGGAGCTAAAGTACCCAATGATTGTTCAGCGTGCAGATGGAGTCATAGGGATGGGCTCCTCTGTCGATGCCGAGTGTATTATTTTGCATCGCAGGACTGTAGGGGGATGCTTGCTATTTGAGATTCATCCAACAGTGGAGCGGTCACTGATCAATTCTTTGTTGTAAATGTTGTATGTTGAACTTCTTTCGCACCGGTGTGTTTGGTTGTCACCAATCCAATAATTACCCATTCTCAAATTGCTGATTAGCTTTTGACATTTGATGTGATTGGGTACATTTCAGGTGATTTCGTTAAAGGTAGATCTTGTAGACATGTACTGTACACCTTTCAATGCGGTTTGTCCAAAATCTGACAAGCATTGTCCTGTACCTCTAATTCTCTCTGCGTTTACCCAGGTCTACTTTATTGTATCAATTGTTTAAACAAAGCTCACGTGCCTACCAGCTCACCAACCAACCTGTCAAAAGAGAACTGTCCCAAATGGACCTTCCCTTTGTTCACATGCAAACCTGCCTGTTTACGATACTTTTGCTATCTGTTCATACCCAAAGACAAAAACCCAAATTTAGATGGGCGGGTTACGCCGTCACTACAAGGGATGGTGACCGTTGGTCCAGAATAGCGATTGAATGGTATCCATGGGATGGAACGTGCTTGAGTTGATGTCAACCAGAGATATAGAATGATGTCATCAGCTTGTGTAACAAGGGTCAGCCCTGACTTTCCTTCTGGCCTGGGATCAATTGTGAAAGGTAGGGGCCCGAGTTAGACATTTCGCGGAACTGAGGTTGATATGAAATTCGTCGTGTTCAGCTTCCCCCATCTTGTGTTGAATTCAACCTGGCACTTGTCCTGAATACACGTTGGCATTCGTAGATCCAGCAGAAAGGCCTTCATGATACCAGCAGAGCAGCGTTCTTCATTGCAAGGCCCACGGGCCATAGGCGGCCCCTGGTGGCCTTTAGTGTGGCCCCTGACGTGCGGACCCCGACAATTACCAAATGCGAAAACACCCACATCGTGATGTCAAACCCAATGGTTTCAAATGTTTGTCGGCCCTCACACGGATGATGTCTTATCGGCATTAAGTTTTCCCCCCTATGAGAATTAGTGCAGCAGAGGGCTCTGTCAAACTGCCCGAGAGCCGCCCTTCACAGTAGCCCCAATTCTTATTTTCGTGTCCGTCCACCAAAGCCAAATGTCCTTCCAGTAGCAAGCACATCTCTGAGCTCGCAGGTCGCCTTTTGCAAGATCATGCACAGCATTGAATGGTTCTGCCTCTCGCCGCTGTCGCAAGTTGAATTTAACGTAGAGTATGTCTAGTGCTCAACACGGAGGCACACACTTGACTTGGAGGCAACACGTTTATTACACAGCCCAACTGGGCTAACCACATAAACGTACACTCTAGACCCTAACAGGGTAACGACACTACTTTAACCGGGTAACTACATAACCGGGTCAGTCAGTAACGGCCTGACTGACCCACGATGCCGATTGGAGACCGAAGGCTGGAGAGACGTGGCGCCAAAATTGATTTCAGAGAACAGCCAAGAACGCTCTCGCTCCGCCTTCGAGACCTTTCCCGAAGGATCTGGACGGAGCGTCACGTGTCCCTCACTCCCCTGTCCCGGTCACGTGCCCTCTCGGGTTCACCCAGACTACCATGTCCTGGCTTGCCCTCTCTCAGGCCGTCACCAGGACTATGCCCCCTAGGGCCCACTTGCATATAGTACTCACTCTGGCCCCAGAGAGAGGTTCCAGACGCACAGCAGAACTCTTGTGACAGTGCCTGGCGCTCACACCGTAGTGACACCCTTAACGTCACTACATATGCATAAATACTGTAAATGGTGATCCAGATGTCTTGTGAAAAATGTCTTGGGAAAAAATGTTAGGGTTCAATTCATTGGGGTCACAAGACATCTGGACCAATTTGTACTTTCCACGTAACTGTCTGTTATTCATCCACCTAGTGGACATAGCAACCAACTGCACACTGCATCGGTCACCCTTAAGAGAGAAATGACGTAACATGCACCCGCACCCATCCACTGAAAAAACAATTACGAGGCCGTCCGTAAATGACGTCACGCAACTTTGGACGATTTTTGACCCCCCCCCTCGTCACACGGCGTCACAAAAACTCAGACCCCCCTCAAATATGACGTCACAAAGCTCTGCCCCCCCCCAAAAAAAACCATGCTTCAAATCGCTTTAAACTATTGTCATTTTCTTTGGTTCTTTCGGAAAAGTCACGTAGAATGAGAATAAAATAATAAATTGATCAAATAAAATAACACAATAATATTCTCACGACGTTTCGGCCACAACACAAGCGGCCTTCATCAGGTGAAGGGACGAGACTGTCTGGTAGGACAGCGCTGGAGTGAAAGGCCGCTTGTGTTGTGGCCGAAACGTCGTGAGAATATTATTGTGTTATTTTATTTTATCAATGTATTATTTTATTCTCATTCTACGTGACTTTACCGAAAGAACCAAAGAAGATGAATCATTGCAGTCACGAAAGCTTTAAATCGAAACTATTGTCATTGTAGTGCGTATTTAATGTGGCGCTGCACTCTGATGTTGTAGGATAAAACATTTATTAAAACGTCTTTTTCATTAAGTAGAATGTGTTGTCTATATTTATTTAAAGTTGCGCATTTTGATGTGACGTCATATTTCTCACCCCCCCCCCTCTCTCGTCACATATCGTCACAAATGTCTGACCCCCCCCCCCCCCAAGGTGCATGACGTCATTTATGAACGGCCCCCACCCCATGTTACCTATGTATATATTGACGCGATCTAACCCCCCCAAAAAAACTGTGTTATGGAAGATATTGGTCGCGAAAGCCTACGTGTTAAACTTACCTATGTAGATTGCTCATTAAACAACGTCTCACTCTACTGCTCTTCACAATCAATTACAGCTGTTCAATATCACACGTAACACATGTATATGATCATCGCGTAACACGGTTAGTTTTGGTTCAGATTTACCTTTGCCTCGTTTGCTGTACTTTCTTGTATTTATTTTGCATTTGTCATTTTGGTGAGCCAGATCACTCGCTCTTGCAATTGACTCATCCTAGTATCTTGAGTTCTCACCTGGTTAAACATCATACAGTTTAACTAATAATGTACAGGGACTCCTCTGCTTATGAACATTCGACTAATGAACTTTCAGATATACGAACACTCCTGTCCGTATATCCAGTTCCCTGTTTCGACCGAGAGTCGTAAGTTCAACCGCCGCACAATAGATGGCGGTGGTGGCATCTACATCTGCAGAACGTGAAGAACCAGTGACATCTACATCTACAGACCGTGAAGAACCAGTGGCATCTACATCTGCAGAACATGAAGAACCAGTGACATCTACATCTGCAGAACGTGAAGAACCAGTGGCATCTACATCTGCAGAAGATGAAGAACCAGTGACATCTACATCTGCAGAACGTGAAGAACCAGTGGCATCTACATCTGCAGAACGTGAAGAACCAGTGGCATCTACATCTGCAAAAGATGAAGAACCAGTGGCATCTACATCTGCAGAACGTGAAGAACCAGTGGCATCTACATCTGCAGACCGTGAAGAACCAGTGACATCTACATCTGCAGAACGTGAAGAACCAGTGGCATCTACATCTACAGCAAATTATGCAACTTTTAAAGCCATTCCCCGTGTTTAGCGTACATGCCGTACAACATGTTTGGAATCGACTGGGGAAAAGTTGGACTTAGAGAACAAATCGACTTACGAACAGACCTCTAACTAACTCGTTCGTAAGTAGAGGAGTCCTTATACTCAATTGTGTTTATCTGCCTGGCCGATGGTATCTAATCGAACGAGTCAAGAAATTTGAACACTATTAACCACGACCGTTAACAAATATAACCATTACAATAATTAACAATAATTTATCACAAAACCCTGACATAAAACTTCTCGAAGTCGGACTAATGGACGTGTGAGGGTGGATGCCTTTACGGTAATGGGTCGCGAAAGCCTACGTGTTAAAAAGGAACCAGCATACTGCAAATAAGTATTCAAATATACTTTTACATGTAATGAACACTTAACACATTTAATTAACCCTTAATATCTTAATAACAATTGACTACGTAGATTTGTAACTACTCTCCAACCACCCCCTTGTCCCACTCCCTTCCCAAGCGATTCTATGGATTGTTAAGAACTGGAATTCATGTTTTTCCCCCCGTGTGTGTTGACATGCCACAGTACTGTATTTGGTTAACAAAGATTGCCCCAAGTAGTGCATTAGCCCAGGGGGGTTTAGTCGGCACCGTGTGGGGTGGCAGATGATATTGCGGTATCGACCACCAAGCGCCGTGTTCACCATGAGATGAGTCTACCACAAACAATTTTCCACCTTAGGCATTATTTACCATGGGGGGGTGGGGGAAGGGGGAGTTTCGTGTATATATCACATCCTATTTATTTATATTTTTCAGAGATTTTGAATATCTCACGAACAGTACTGTCGTTTTTTTCTTCACAAAAAGACATAAGGGCGTCACGGTGGCGAGATGTGAATTACCTCGCCTGGCATACAGGATTTCCTGGGTTCGATGCCGACCCTGGCGTCTGCTGTATATTTCGAGTTTGCATGTTTTCCCCGTGGTCGCATGGATTTTTCCTTCAGATCCTCCGGTTTTTCCCACCACATTTAAAATCAACGTGCGTTTAGATTATTTGGCAGCTATACATTTCTACGTGATAAGCCACTTCATTGATCTAGCAATTGTGGCCAGGTCGCTGATGAAAAATAGCTAAATAGCTCAGTGGGGCTTAGCTGTTAAAATAAAAAAATATATAGTTTCTAGGTTTTTTTGCATCTAATATTCTATCAAACATATCATTGTAAGTTATTATAACATTTCACTCAAATAAATCTACGACGGCGACTTTGCTTAACTACCTTTTTGCAATCAAGATACTTTATTTGATTGAACAACATCTTTGTTAGTTTAACACATAGGCTTTCGCGACCAAAATCATCCATAATATAGTTTTTTCCACAAATCTGGCTGTCCACGTGATGATGCTAATTGTAATTACTGGCGAAACGTGGTACTCAGATTGTAAATGTTGTGGATTTTCTCTCCAACACACCGGGTGTGCTGAGCCAGTAACGAATCGGCATGTTCTGTTTACGTGACAAACCTTACTAATTGGCTGTGTCGGGTGGTGGCGGGTTTAACGACACATCATCTTTGTTAGAACAGTAACTGTTAAAAGGTCACGAACCGAAGCAGGGCATCGGCCATGCACTTGTCAAAAGCGCCCCTAGTGGTGACTCCCCGCTGGTAACTTCGTCCTGCTTGATTTGTACTAGGTGGCTCTGTGAATGTGTATGCTCTGACTTTAACATAGCTATTTCTGTGACCAGTCACAAGCTAATCACTCAGCTATTTCAATGCTAAATTCTATGCTAATTCCTTTGTCAAGGGGTGCCTCTGTGGATGTTTATGCTTTAACTTTAACATACCCATTTCTGTGACCAGTCACAAGCTAATCAGTCAGCTATTTCAATGCTAAATTCTATGCTAATTCCTTTGTCAAGGCGCTTTGTTTCATCTCACACAGCTTAAAGGTCGCGATCTGAGCGTGGCTTTGTTCGTTCCAGCGCTGTCCTCTAGACAGTCTTGTCCTTTCACCTGATGAAGGCCGCTTGTGTTATGGCCGAAACGTCGTGAAAATTTTATTGTGTTATTTTATTTTATCAATTTATTATTTTATTCTCATTCTACGTGACTTTGCCGAAAGAACCAAAGAAGATGAATCCTTGCAGTCACGAAAGCTTTAAATCGAAAAAAAAGTGGTGGTGTAGTTACGGTGATAGGACAAGTGGAAGTAGTTATGCAAGGTTTGGGGTAGTGATGGTGGTTGGGGTAGTAATCGGGATTGGGATAGTGATAGGTGTAGTGATGTATACATTGTGGCTTCACTCTCCAACACAACGGTGTGCTGAAGTCGTAACGAATTGGCATGTTTTTTTTGTTAACGTGACAAAACTTTAATAATTGGCTGTGTCGGGTGGTGGCGGGTTTAACCACATATTTCTATTTACGCGATCTAATATTCCCAACCCCCCCCCCCCCATCTATTATAGATACACGTGAGTTGTTTGCATAATCTGTCAAACCCTTATCAGTGCCTATATTATTGCAGACCAATTCACGCCTTATTGGTCACTCCGTGTTTTTATAAATCTCAACGTTCGTCCTACAAAGTCCCATCACAAGGGAAATACACAAACAAATTGACATTTTGTTGTTGTTGCCCGTATTGAAACGGATGTACACCGTACGGGCCTGAAAACTCAATTTCCATGCACAAAGAATACGGTGGCGTTAAACCGAATGGATTTGACAGCCATGCGTTTGCATGTTTAACAACGAATTTAAATTTAGATTTAAAGCTTTCGTGACTGCAGGGATTCATATTCTTGGTTCTTTCGGTAAAGTTACGTAGAAGGGAAATAATGCAAATATTTGTATTATTTAAAAAGTATATATTGAAAAAAGTTTGATTATAAAAAAATGTTTGCATTATTTTATTATTTCACTTCTACGTGACTTTACCGAAAGAACCAAGAAAATTAATTTAAAGGTCACGTGCGGGGCCAATCGAAACGGTCGGTGCTGAGGGCGGGGCCAAATCGAAACGTGCGGGGGCAGAGGGCGGGGCCAAATCGAAATGGGCAGTGCAGTGGGCGGGGGCCGTGAGAAAAGTGGGCGTTAACTATTGAGATCAGGCTCCGCCCCCCCGCCGACTCCATTCCGCATTACAGGGATCCGGATCCCGTGCCGGCCACTTGGAATCTGGGGACCGCGAAGGCCCCCCCCCCTCCCAGTAGGGCCGCGGGCCGCCAAGAGGAGAGGGCCTTTACCCATCGAGCAACACCACCACCACCGCCAACCACCACGACCTCCTGCCGCCTCCTCCTCCTCCCCATGGGGTTGTGCTGAGCCGTCAAGCAGCGGCCTCGACGATGGCAGAGGCCACGGTAAATGCCAAACAGTCCATCGTTGGGTGGCGGCGGGGGGAGGTAAAGTTTCTTTACCGCTACCATCATGATCCTCGTCGTCGTCAGCTGTGGCCGGGCCTCACTGCTGGATGAGGTCGCCCTTATCCACTCCTCACGGTTGTATCACGTCCCCATCACCGACTGTCGCCGTCCCCTGCGATGTTTTAACATTTACCAATGCCGCCTCTTATCAACACGCGCGATAGGTTCTGGTTTTTGTGTGTTCAGTAGAGCGGTGGTGCAGCGGTTAGCGCACTGTGCCATGGACGTGGAGACCTCGAGTCTGTTCCCTCGGCCGCGGTTAACGTCTGTGTCGAGAGATATACAGTATCATCATTTCATAGATGGACTCTCCTTCACCAGCCTCGCCCTGACCTAGCGTGGTGAAGTATGGTTAAAAATCCCTAAGATCCACGTGGGGGAGCGGGGGGGGATAGGGCCCGGTCATCCAGCAGTGGATTTGCTAAAGGTCTGTGAGTTATTAAGATGCATTGTTAATGTTTCCCAGAGAAAGCAGGTGACGGTAGTCACGATGTGAATGGGTTGGTGATTGTGCCTGAGACGCAATACCGAACCGCACCACGTGGCTGCGTGGGTTGTTTAAGAGCATGATGGTTATTATTGGGCGTGTTATTTTTATACTTGTTATAAGTTAATTTCGTGCTTGAACGTAATGCGATGATATACCTCGTAGGGAGATATCCACGTGATTGTGTGTGCTTTTGTTAGACCATGCACGGTGTTTGTGTGTTTGCGGTAAGGATAACAACCCACGTGTTTGTGGAAAGGAATTAAATGCCCCATGTAGTAACACAAATACGTGGGCAGCAGAGGGCCGTTGCAGAATCTCCAATTGTTATATTGTACTCATCCCACGTCTATGATCCCCGCCTTCAACCCGCACTGACCACCGTTGGTTAAAATATGGTTAAAAAACCCCCCCACGATCCACCCGCACGGTCTGGGCACACACTCGTCCTTGGGTGACAAAAGGGGGGCTTTAACAGTAGACACAGTAAAGAGACAGACCAACGCCAAGTTTAGTCATTTTTCATGTTTATTGATGAAAGCATTTATTTAACCACCAGAGTCGAGTCGCAACACTTCCAGGAAGGTCATATATCGGGACGTTTGGTCAAGTCAAGATCGAATAATAGAGGATTTAACTATAATTTACGCCAGTTGGTGCGGGCCGTTGGCAGGCCTGAATTCAGTGGATTAATACATGGCTGTACATTACATTAAGTATTACAGTAGGGTATACTTTTATAGAGCAATACTGTACAAGTGTCATGAACTTTCTCTGAAATTTGCTTAGTGGGCTTTTGAGCTGAACCACGTGGGACACTTAACCATATTAGAGACACGGTTATACCCAACTTGAAAAGAAAACCTGTAGGACTTTAACATATAGCCAAGAAACACTTTTAAGAGGACTTTCTTTAAAAACATATTTTCTCGATTTGAGCATGACAAGCTCGGTCAAATATATGTCCGATGTTTTATCAAACTGGCAGTTTCCCCCTCGTATGATTGATGAAGGCCTTTATGCCATCAGTATCTTTCAGAGGCCTGTAATATAACAATCCAGCATCTGCAAAAGAGCTGATATCGTTACATCATTTCTACAGAGGGCACAATTGGGCCTGTTATAATCGGGGTGATGACTAAAAGCTTTCGACTAATCATTATTGTTATGAAACGTTAAACCTATTTCCCGCTTGTGTTTGGCGAATGACATTATGGTACTACGTTTATTAATTTCTCCAGGATCACAATGTGAACTTCAGTACATTTATGTTGTTACTTTCCCGACTCTTGTGGCCCTGCCATCCTGGTCCACCACCGCTCATTTCAGGCCTGGGTTATCTCCATGTCCACTCTGCATTCCTCCTTAGCCTGATTCACCACTCCAAAACCACCTCTTTCTAGCCCTGCAGAGTCCATGTTTATCACATTTTTTCGCACGAGTGACTGTTCCTCTTTTCTTACTTCCAACGTGCCCAATAGCCATCCGAGCAGACTTTGAGCTTGCCTGAGATGAGTCGTATTTTTCGATTAAAAGCTTTCGTGACTGCAGGGATTCATCTTCTGGGTTATTTCGGTAAAGTCACGTAGAATGGAGATAAAATAATAATAATAAAAAAAAAATAATAATAATAACAGAATGAAATTTGCTTTTGTTATTATTATAAAATTTTATTCTGTTATTATTATTTAAAAAAATTATTCTGTTTTTATTATTTTATCTCCATTCTACGTGACTTTACCGAAAGAACCCAGAAGATGAGTCGTATTCTCGTCTTCTTCCACGTCTCTTCATTATGGACCCAATCAAGTCTTGTAAACCCTGAGATCCACCTTGTCCCCATTTCCGTGATGTGCAAAGTCTGCACTCAAGTATGAATGGTATTGCCATTTTAAAACGTAGTAGCATGCATATATAAACATCTGGAAATGATGTACAGTATTTAAATGCTGTGATGAAAACGGGAGAGCATATTTAACTTAAAGCTTTGAGTACACAGTATAATTTTAGGTATGTGGCGCTTGAATTTTTTTTAACATGTCCTTTAAAATGCCTCTTAATTTGACTGTTGGGTAATAAATATGGATTTTGAAGTACTGGTACAAGCCTACGTCAATACAATGCTGGGTGGGGAACTCCTCACCTCGTGCCATTCGTGGGGGTAATTTTTTGTCATACTTCACCAAGCAAGCCTGTGTGGTTTGATGACGGGGAGCATATAGATTCAAACATAGTGAAGTACAGTACAACAATAGGTAGTTTATCTGTTTTGCCACTTCATGCCCATCGCATAGCCCTGCAGCCTATAACACCTGGTACGCATGGTGGTAACCGTTTTGAGCACTATCCAGGTGCAACTTACTGTAATTTATGGCATCTGTAGGGATCCGCTGCATTCTGGGTGATTTGGTTACAGGCAGGTGTCAATATGTACAGCCCTATTTCAAATCACTGGTGCCTGTACACATCATATTGGTCATATGGGCTGTTTAATCATACATAAAAACACTGGTCACTGCAGGTTGGTGAAGGGGGAGGCCAGGACCGATTCGAATATTACTCAGCACTGATGTTTGCTATGGTAGGGAATGAAACTCAGGTGGTGGGTTCATAGCACTCCACCCGTGTCATTTATTCTGTATGTGTACATTTGCATATATGTATAAGTATGATCAGAATCTTTATTTATCTTGGAGAAATTCGATGGGCTTTGAAGCACTTTTCACAGATGTTAATTTGGAGTTGGTCGGAAAGTTACAACAACAAACGATACAAAAAACTATAGGAGTGCAAGGTATGGGAAAGGTAAGCAAATCACTATAAATGAAAGAAATGATTTAGATAAAGTATATAAGTTCTTATTGCATAAGTATACCAAATCCCAATCTTGGGCAAGGCATCAAAACAACAGCAAAAAATAGTACCAGACCACATCAAGACAACAAGATAACATGCGTGAATGGTCTCTCGACCAAATGATTTCAAATATAGTAAAAACATAAATAAAAAAATGTTTCGCCCACCACTGAACCAATTTCCCACTCACAGGTTGGTGAAGGAGAGCCGCCGACCTGCAAGACGGGCGGCATCGCCCCACGAGACATCATGACCAACTCGCACGCCAAGTCCATCTTGAACGCCATGAACGCACTGCGCAAGAGCAACACGCTGTGCGACGTGACGCTCCGCGTTGACGAGATGGACTTCCCTGCTCACCGGATCGTCCTGGCCGCCTGCAGCGACTACTTCTGCGCCATGTTCACCAATGAGGTACCTTTCGAATGTGCACAGTGTTAGCTGGGCGCACAGTTTGTGCATCTGCCAGTCATCTCAGTCGGGCAACCTGTGGCACCTGGGGCTGTCCCGTGACCGCCTGCCAGTGAGCCTTGGACGTTTCACGTGGCCTCAAAGGGCACCTAGCCTGGCATAAGTGGCGTGGTGACGTCACCGCCACTTTGTGGTGAATGGCGGTTTTTGTTGTGTACAGTGCCTTTCGTCAATCCACTACTTGCTGAGGGAATCCCCATGGCTGTTTGGTTTTGTGGTGGTTGTTTTACCAGCCTTTGCAGAGCCGGTCAACGCGGGTTAGTGTAGGTGGGAACCAGAGATCCTAGTTAAATAATACAGCAATATAATATACATTTTCCTCACTGTGCCCACTGCTGCCCACCATGTAGCGCAGCCCCACAACTACTTGTGACGACCTGCCATGCGTGGTGCATGGCCACCATTTCAAGCACGAACCATGCTCAAGCCTCCCTAGCTCTTAAGATCTGAAGAGATTTGGTGCATTCAGCATGATTTGGTCAGAGACAGTGCGGTGCAATGTCCATTGAATAAGCTCTTCGAATGATTGTGTATCAATGCTATTCTGGATCACATTTATATATGTACAGTTACTAAGCAAAGAACAAATGTCCTATAATGTGCAGCTACCAGAAACTGACAACTGCTGATAGTATAGCAGATAACTCGTACATGTATTGTGTTGAATGAGGTGACAGGAAGGGGGGAAGTCCACAGTTTGTGCAGTGCGAGGAAAGGAGGAGGAAGGGAAATATTGTGTTCTGCATCATTTCAGTTGAACACTGCACGGATGAAAGGAAATGGTCAATCTGATAGAGCGAGTTCTTGACATTGGTGCCATTATTGAGACATAAATTTCACGGTCATGGTAGTTGTGAGCGATGAAGCGATAACAAAAAGTTCTAAGAGCAGGGCTGGCGTCAGGGGAGGGCAGGACGCTGGGATGGGCCCCGCACCACCAAATGTCCCTCAAGGCCACAAAAGTTTATTCTGCTTAGCGGTTTATCACTACTATGGTGACCCACACAACAGCTCTACTGGTAAGCCTATTTCAGTGGAGCTCGTGCTGGGCCTGATTAAGAGAGATCAAATTCCCCCAGGCCCCCTCACCTCCTTTCCCTGCAGGCCTGGGACTCCCCTCCACAAGTTTAAAATATCCCCAACCCTTCTTTACCTTACCATCCGCGATTACTTTGTGTGAAAGAGGGAATTGATGTATACTCCTCTCCTACACCCGCGGTTAAATTCCCCCGACTTGTATTGACTGGTCGGGTCTGAGGGCCCCGAGTTTGTCCCCGTCCGGTTTTTATGTCATCTCGAGCGTTATGGGCCTATGTTGTTGTTTTATAGAATTCTAATAAATAAAAAAGCGTGCTAATATTATATTAATGCCTGTACAAGCAACATCTGAAATGCTGTACATATAGGTTCATAGATAAATGCATTGAAGTTTATTTGAACAAATCCTTTTTTTTTACTTGAATATGCTGTGTATTTAGATTTGGGTCAAGCCTTCAGAAAATAGTGATCACTATATTCACCAAAATATAAATAGAACAATCGATTTTTTATTTGAATCATAACCCTGACTAAGGAGAATTAAGCAAATCACCGCTTGGATGAATCCTATGTTTAATATACATGAGGTGAATTATTTGGGGATGCAAATTTTTCAATAAGTGTAGGTGAAGTACTGACAGTTCTGAACACGCTGTGCTGTGAACTCTGCGACTTGTTTTCTATTCTGACCACGGCTAACATTAGTGCTTAGTGATATCTGAACTTGTCCTGGGTCCTCCTGTTTACCAATTCTCAATGACCGGCACGGTGAAGTATGGACACGGCATGGGGAGGCCTTAAGCCACTGGTGGATTGAAAAATGCTGTTAATTTATTATATACAGTAAAACCTTGGATTGCGAGTAACTTGGTCTGCGAGTGTTTTGCAAGACGAGCAATTTTTTAAAATAAATGTTAACTTGATAAACGAGCGAGGTCTTGCAATACGAGTAGTACATATACGCTTTGTCTGCCGAGCGTCACGTGATCACAACTGAGCCGATGGTTCTTCTCTCCCTCACTGCGGGATTGTGGGTAATCGTCTCCCATGCTCGGTCTCAGTCGGCGTGCCTCACTCGTATAGTCAACATCCGTGCGAGCATATACTGTTTACTACAGTACTATAGTGTTGTGACTACGTGTGTGTGTGTAAAGCATTTTTTTTATTTTGTGTCCAAGTGTAGTGACTGTTCTTTAGTAACTGTACTGCAAGAATGGCCCCCATGACATCCTCAAAAGGAGGCAAAAGCAAGTGTCATTGGATAGGTTCCTTGTTAAAGTCGCACAAAAAGAAAAATATTCCAGTGAGCCAACAGATGGCAATGATTCTGTTAGTGACAGTGAAAGTTGTCCTACACAATAACCCTCCTCCTCCTCTCGTCTCTCTCGTCTCCCTCACACCAGCCACGATTAAATTTAATTAATAAAATGTATTACTTTATATTAAATGTAAATAATAAAAAATATATGTATGAATAGTTTTGGGTTGTGGAACGAATCATCTGAGTTTCCATTATTTCTTCGCTTTGATATTTGAGTGCTTTGGATTACAAACACGTTTCCGGAACGAATTACTGTATATATATAAAAAAAATAAGATTCGGTGTGTGATGTGTACATCTATTCTCGCTGACCGTTTAAACATTTGGGAGTTGAGATAAATATGTGCAGATTTTCAAATCCAAAATTGTGCCATGTCCTCTGTATGTTTCTCAGCTGTCGGAGAAGGACAAACCTTGCGTGGACCTGCAAGGGTTAACAGCTGCCACCATGGAAATTCTGCTGGACTTTGTATACACGGAGACCGTTCACGTGACGGTGGAGAATGTCCAGGAGCTGCTCCCGGCTGCCTGCCTCCTACAGCTAAAGGGTGAATTATTATATTATCAATTTCACTTGAAAATATATGATTCTCTCAATGTCACTGTTTTTTTCCTGCGTCATTGTCAATATTGGCCATGATCAATCCACTGCTGGATGAAGTCTTTCCCAAAGTTTCTCCGATCTTTCAGTCCAGCGATGCACCAATCCCCACCCCAGGACCTGCACACTAGCCAATCACATTGGTGCATCTCCGAGGTAGAAATATTTATATACCTCCAATGAATTTCCTTTCATCGTATCATGATCAATCTACTTCTGGATGAAGGCCTGTCCAAAGTTGGCACCACCTCTCACAATCCTGTGATGTAATAATCCAGATAGCACCTGCACGTGAATGAAATTTATCGCTCCATCTCCTCGGTTGATGTTCACTTAGTCACTTTTTCTCCACATAGTAGTTTTTCCTCTCCGTCCTCCCTTCGTTATTTTAACATAAAGGTCTCATTCAATACATTCTTGGAAATATGTGTTAGGACCTCCTGCATACCAGACAAGGTAATTAAGTTCCATCCCGACCCTAATGCCTGTATATTTGGAGTTTGTATGTTTTCCCCATGGTCACGTGGGTTTTCTCTGCTTCCTCCGATTTTTTTTCCCTCCACATTTGGAAACATGCTTTTAGAGCATTTGGCTGCTATAAATTTTCACATGATAAGCCACTTAATTGGGATATAATTTGTGGCCAGGTTGCTTCTGAAAAAGAGCTATATAGCTCCTCTGGGCCTTACCTGGTAAAATAAAAATGGTTTAGTTTAAGTTAAATTCTCTGAGACACCTTGAGTCATGTGAAGTGAAGACTAATTTCTTTAGAACTGCATTTTGTGTTCTCTTATCCTTTCCCGCACCTCTAATTAGCACGGTTGGCTACGTACGTTGCGAAATAAGTTCTGCGTACTTACAAGTATTCTATAATCAATAAATACTGATTACATTTTCTCTCACCCACCACTGTTGCGCTGCATCGCTCGCACGTCGTCGCAGGCGTGAAGCAGGCATGCTGCGAGTTCCTGGAGAGCCAGCTAGACCCTTCCAACTGCCTCGGCATCCGTGAGTTCGCCGAGGCTCACAGCTGCATGGATCTGCAGCAGGCGGCCGAGCTCTTCAGCCTCAAGCACTTTCCCGATGTTGTGTACAACGAAGAGTTCCGCCTGCTGCCCCAACCCGAGGTGCAGAAGCTCATCAAGTGCGACGAGATACAGGTGATGATGACGACTATGATGAATATTTTCCCGGGTCGTGGCTAGCCTGGAGCAGATGACTACTCTGTAGCGAGAGGTGACCTTTTGATGTGGTGTCCCGGGGTCAAGGAATATTTTATGGACCGCTCTGGAGCCACCAACTGTGATGTCAGGGTAAAGAGCAGGCGGGTTCTAAGAATAATTAGGATAAACAGGACAGCTTGTTCTCACCATCACTATGTACAACACATGGACCCCAAGGAATGAAATGCGTCTGCGAGGACAGACAAGGAGATGTAACGATTAAATCCGTTCATCTGGAGGTGCTAGGCAGATTATTACATGGCAGGATTGTGTGCGGTGGTGGCGGCTTGCGGATACCTTTATCCAGCAGTGGATTGACCATGGCTGATGATCACGAGATTCGCATATTGCGCATCAGCAGCAACATCAAGTTATATGTGAAAGACCTTGCTATACAGTGAGGGAAAAAAGTATTTGATCCCCTGCTGATTTTGTACGTTTGCCCACTGACAAAGAAATGATCAGTCTATAATTTTAATGGTAGGTTTATTTGAACAGTGAGAGACAGAATAACAACAAAAAATCAAGAAAAACGCATGTCAAAAATGTTATAAATTGATTCGCATTTTAATGAGAGAAATAAGTATTTGACCCCTCTGCAAAACATGACGTAGTACTTGGTGGCAAAACCCTTGTTGGCAATCACAGAGGTCAGACGTTTCTTGTAGTTGGCCACCAGGTTTGCACACATCTCAGAAGGGATTTTGTCCCACTCCTCTTTGCAGATCTTCTCAAAGTCATTAAGGTTTCGAGGCTGACGTTTGGCAACTCGAACCTTCAGCTCCCTCCACAGATTTTTTTATGGGATTAAGGTCTGGAGACTGGCTAGACCACTCCAGGACCTTAATGTGCTTCTTCTTGAGCCACTCCTTTGTTGCCTTGGCCGTGTGTTTTGGGTCATTGTCATGCTGGAATACCCATCCACGACCCATTTTCAATGCCCTGGCTGAGGGAAGGAGGTTCTCACCCAAGATTTGACGGTACATGGCCCCGTCCATCGTCCCTTTGATGCGGTGAAGTTGTCCTGTCCCCTTAGCAGAAAAACACCCCCAAAGCATAATGTTTCCACCTCCATGTTTGACGGTGGGGATGGTGTTCTTGGGGTCATAGGCAGCATTCCTCCTCCAAACACGGCAAGTTGAGTTGATGCCAAAGAGCTCCATTTTGGTCTCATCTCACCACAACACTTTCACCCAGTTCTCCTCTGAATCATTCAGATGTTCATTGGCAAACTTCAGACGGGCATGTATATGTGCTTTCTTGAGCAGGGGGACCTTGCGGGTGCTGCAGGATATCAGTCCTTCACGGTGTAGTGTGTTACCAATTGTTTTCTTGGTGACTATGGTCCCAGCTGCCTTGATCATTGACAATATTCTCCCGTGTAGTTCTGGGCTGATTCCTCACCGTTCTCATGATCATTGCAACTCCACGAGGTGAGATCTTGCATGGAGCCCCAGGCCGAGGGAGATCGACAGTTCTTTTGTGTTTCTTCCATTTGCGAATAATCGCACCAACTGTTGTCACCTTCTCACCAAGCTGCTTGGCAATGGTCTTGTAGCCCATTCCAGCCTTGTGTAGGTGTACAATCTTGTCCCTGACATCCTTGGAGAGCTCTTTGGTCTTGGTCATGGTGGAGAGTTTGGAATCTGATTGATTGCTTCTGTGGACAGGTGTTTTTTATACAGGTAACAAGCTGAGATTAGGGGCACTCCCTTTAAGAGTGTGCTCCTAATCTCAGCTCGTTACCTGTATAAAAGACACCTGGGAGCCAGAAATCTTTCTGATTGAGAGGGGGTCAAATACTTATTTCCCTCATTAAAATGTAAATCAATTTATAACATTTTTGACATGCGTTTTTCTGGATTGTGTTGTTATTCTGTCTCTCACTGTTCAAATAAACCTACCATTAAAATTATAGACTGATCATTTCTTCGTCAGTGGGCAAACGTACAAAATCAGCAGGGGATCAAATACTTTTTCCCCTCACTGTATGTGAATACATTTAAAGTGTTCTTGTTAGACGTGCTACTAGAATTTATTTCATCACAATGGCCGACTGGCCGATGAATTAATCATTAAAAAAAAATCTGAGCCATACAATTCCTTGTTTGTCCACTGGATGGAGAACAACGTCAAAGTTAAGTGCCGCCATTTCCACACTTATCCAAGAGCAGTGGTTCTTAACCTTCACTGCAGTCATGCACCCCTTTGGTTCTCAATAGTTAAATGTATAATGTTAATAAATACATAGGTTTGATGAAACAAAGTTGTTATACTTAGGTGCTGCATCTCGCACCCCCAGGGTGTGCGTGCACCCCAGGTTAAGAACCACTGTCCTAGAGCCATGTGCTGTATGTAGCATGTGGTTATTTGGTTGGTGTGGCACATCCTATGAAATTAATCGTTATCTTCATAATAAAGGTTTTTGGATTAGATTGCGTTATTTATAAATGTGTCGTAACCCTCCACCACCCGACACGGCCAATCAGCAAAAAAGTGTCACGTTGACAAAAGACAAATAATAATAGGGTTTTTCCCCTTTTTTCTGGCAACAAAACTGACACCTTTTTTACAAGGATTCATGTCTGCATTAACCACAATACTTGTGGTCAATAGATGCTAGCGTCATCTGGTCTAGCACCTATTGAGACAAGGCTCTAAAGAATGCTGTCTCTGGTGTGGACCAATCAGTTTCAAGGACAATGCATATATTATCACAGTGTTTTTTGTTTGCAATATTGACCACAAGTATTGTGGTTAATGCAGACATGAATCCTTGAAAAAAAAGGTTTCAGTTTTGTTGCCAGAAAAAAGGGGAAAAACCCTATTATTATATTTTGGTACTGGCAAAGGAGGTCCAATGAAAATGACATAGTTCACTATTTTAGCCCACCGGTGTGTTGAAGAGTGAATCCACAACATTTACAGTTTTTGAGTACGACGTTTCGCTGGTAATTACATCCAGCATCATCGGGCATTTCGCCCGATGATGCTGATGAAGGCCTCTCCTTAATTTAAGCCTTCTTTATTGTCTTGCGATTGCCTCGGTGAATCGCACTCTCACACTTCAGCTGATCTCATCGCTCCATGGTGGTCATCCTCTTGGTTGCATTGTTCCCCTTTGGGGGCCCCCCCCACCCCGTTTTGCCAATGGCAGCCAGGGGGGATGATCTCTCTGCATCCTCTCTCTCTATCTCAAACTTAAACGGACTGGGTGGGTTTTCGTACGTGTTCTTGCTGGACAGGTGGACTCTGAGGAGCCGGTGTTTGAGGCGGTGATCAACTGGGTGAAGTACGACGAGCCGGTGCGCAGCCGCTTCCTGCCCGAGCTGCTGCAGTATGTGCGCATGCCACTACTCACGCCTCGCTTCATCACCGACGTCATCGACACCGAGGTGGGGAACTGCCCCGTCGTTAACGGTGTTTAGTTGTCCTCCTCCCGCACCTCCGATTTGCACGGTTGGCTGCGTACGGTGCAAAATAAGTTCAACATACATACATGAACCCAATTAAATATTTGTTGAATTGCATTGGCCGACATAGTATTATTGGCCGGCTTTATGGCTAGATAATCACGTGGGTAAATGTAATGAAGTACTGTTTGGTTATACCTCCTTTTGCCCCACCTTGTACCATATCCACAGACTTTTTGGTTTCACGTACGATGTGTTGATAAATAGTGATGATGAAAGGAATTTGGGTGACATTGTGTACTTTTGCCAATGTTAAATTTACCCCTTGAATATATGACTGAATTGCGTAATTAAACAGAAAAATGCATTTCAGGACTTTTGACAGCGTGGATATCCATTGCATTTACTTAATGCTTCATTTGACCAAATCTCATCTGATATCGGAAGCCGGACATGGTCGAGCCGGGATGGTTGACCACCAATGCACGCAAGGCTGTTATAGGCAGCCGCTGGGCTGTGCTATGCTATGCAGCAGCTGGAAGAGGGCAAAGTAAATTTTTCTGTTGTACTTATATGCCATCGCGATGCGGTATGGTCAGTGAATTGACAAAAGGGGCTGTATATGTTCACGTTTACTTCTGCACTTTCTCATAACTGGTCCACGATTTTTTTTCACTGCCATTTGTGTTCGTCTCCAGCCGCTCGTTCACAAGAGCCTGGAGTGCAGAGACCTCGTAGACGAAGCGAAGAAGTTCCACTTGCGGCCAGAGATCCGAGCACAGATGCAGGGCCCACGAACAAAGCCCCGGCTGGGTCGGTTGCAAAACAACAACAACACACAAACACACATTTACCAACAGTTGGTTGTTTTTTTCACCAACAGTTGGTTGTTAAGTCGGGCTGAGCAGCTACAGTATGGGACCTTTCTTGACAGTATTAAAATATTACAATAGGTTTTACCCTTTCTGGCAATGAAACAGGTGTCAAGGTGTTAAAACACAAAACAGAATCCTTATTCAAGGAATCCTGTCTGCATTAACCACACGTACTTGTGGTGAACATGCAAACAAAAAACATGCTCTGTCCCATATTCTAGCTGTTCACCACGAGCTGTAAATGCCCTGAGTGCATTGTCTTTGTGCTGTTCGCCTTTTGGCATTCTCTGGTCTAACACTGAGACTAAAGAAAGCCGTCTCTGGTGTGGACCAATCCGTTTCAAGGACAATGTATATATTATTAGAGCATGTTTTTTGTTTGCATGTTTACCACAAGTACGTGTGGTTAATGCAGACAGGATTCCTTGAATAAGGATTCATGTTTTGTATTTTAACATCTTGACACCTGTTTTTTTTTATGCCAGAAAGGGTAAAACCTATTGTTATATGGTTGTTAAGTCTTAACAACATGTTTCTTTTGCAAAGTGTGAATGCATTGGAAATAGCATCCGATTACTTAATAATGATCTTAACTCGGGATGCATGCTGAATTTGAATAATACCGTGCTAGTAGGTCAGAGGACTAGAGAATGATTTTAGTGGTGAAACTAATTTTTGCAGCGTTGTTGATGACAAGGATGTTTTTTTGTCAACGTTTCTCAGTTTATTATGAACTGCAACTTTTTAGAAACATCATTACATGGCCGGCTTTAACCATGCAACCTTTTGTATTTGCAACATAGCTGTGATTGGCTGGATAAGGTCAAATGAGTTGTCAATGCAACAGGAAGCACATTTAACACGAATATTCATATACAACAGGATGAATATGTATATTCTTAGTTTTTTCGGTAAAGTCACGTTGAAGAGAAACAACAAAATAACAAAATATATATAAAACAATAAAAAAATTCTCACGACGTTTCGACCATAACTCAAACGGTCATCATCAGGTGTGTCGGTTTGCATAAATTTATTTTGAAAACGGCATGTTTATTTATTTATATATATAAATAACGTTTGCGTCACGCGCAACGATGGCAGTTTGCCAGGACTAGTCCATCTATTTTTTTTTGAAAAGAGGAGGGGGGAGACGAAATTTGTTTTTATGTATGCTGTCTGAAAGGCACTGTAAGCGTGAACAATCAATCAAGAACTGAAATGATTTATCAAATCTTTCCAATGATTGCTAAGATAGAATCCATCTTCTCGGTTGAAATTGTCTCTGTGTTTGTATATGTGGATAGCCTCATGAACGAATCTCTCATGGAAGCCAGATGGCTTACAAAGAACCTCCGTCTTGGAAAAGTCAATGGCATGTGAGCCTACTGAATTAGAACAATGATCTGCTACGGCCGAGGTGTTGGTCCTACCGTGTTTAAGGTCTGCTTTATGTTCACGAATGCGGTCCGAGATATGGCGTTTGGTTTCTCCAATGTAACTACTACCACAGAGGCAACTTAGTTTGTAGACACCAGGGTATTGTATGTCCGGAATCACATCTTTTACAGACGGAACCAGATCACGGATTTTATGTAATGTGTTGAAACGGACCTGGATCTTGTGTTTATTCAAGATTTTGGAGATCTTTTTTGTGATCCCAGCAATGTAGGGTAAAGTGATGGTTTTGAAAGGCTCCTCAAGAGGGTTCTTCTTCATGGTTTGAGTGATAGCTTTGCGGATTGTATAGTCGGAGTAACCATTAGCCCTAAGAGCTTGGTGTACGTGCTTGAGTTCACTGCTTATGTGTTCCTGGTCGGATATGCATTGGGCTCTATGATACAGAGTCTTGATGAGAGAATTCTTCTGTGATGGATGGTGGTGGGAATCCGGTTTCAGATAAGCATCCGTATGGGTAGCTTTCCTGTAGACAGAGTGGCTCATTGAACCATCAGGTCTCTTTTTAATTAGGACATCCAAAAAAGGTATCTTGCCATCTATTTCGACTTCCATGGTAAATCTGATGGCTGGGTGTATGGAATTGATGTGGTCGAAGAATTGGTCTAGAGCAGGCCGGCCATGTGGCCAGATGACAAAAGTGTCATCCACGTACCTCTTCCATAAGGTTGGGCGCAGAGTGGCAGTCTGGATGGCGTCAGTCTCAAATTTCTCCATGAAAATGTTAGCTATAACTGGAGAAAGGGGGGAGCCCATTGGGGTGCCCTCAGTTTGTTTGTAGAAAGTTCCATTCCAAGTGAAGTATGTATTGGTTAAACAGTGTCTCACCAGGGGGGGTACCTCAGTGTTTAGTCCTTGATGAACCAAGTCTTCAATGATTGCAATGGTGTCAGGTACAGGAACCTTGGTGAATAAGGAAACTACATCAAAACTGACAAGCAGGTCGTCTGGGGACAGGGAAATACCCTTGATTGTTGATACCAGGTGAGTAGAATTTTGTACCGCAGAGGTGGTCTTTCCAGTGAAAGGACGCAGGATTTCAGACAAAAAACGAGCTAGTTTGTAGGTGGGGGAGCTGATAGTAGAGACTATGGGACGAAGAGGTGTATCAACTTTATGTATTTTTGGTAAGCCGTATAATCTTGGTGGCCTGGCAGCAGAAGGTTTCAACGAAAACTGTTTAGATTGATCAATTAATGCGGTTGAATCAGAAATTATTTTGTTGGTTTGTGTGACGAGGCTGTTGGTGGGATCTCTTTTTATTTTTGTATAACTACCATCGTCGAGTAATTCTTTAATTTTGTTGTTGTATTCTATTTTATCCATGATAACAGTAGCATTGCCTTTGTCAGCTGAGAGAACTACAATATCATTCCTCTTTTTTAATTTATATAGTTCAAAACGCTCATCTTTGCTGAGGTTGCTAGCTGGCATCTTAGCGTTTTTGAGGGTTGCAGCGATTTCAGATCTTGCTACGTCTGCAGCGATGTGACCCAGGCCCCTGAGAGCAACGTCTACTTGGGCAATTATATCATTAACTGGTATGTGTTTAGGTGTGAGTGCAAAGTTTAGACCTTTAGCTAAAACGGATTTCAGACCATCGGAAATAGAACTGTTACTGCGATTAATTACGACTTTATTAACGTCTAACTTTTTGGTGTGTGGGTCCGGTCTTTTGTTGAAAAGGAGGTTAAATTTGGAAATCAGGTTTTCCTTACATTTGGTCGACATAGTAGCAGCTGAAGAGGCAGTCATATTGTCTACATGTTCCCAATCCGATGTGGACATTATTGCCGTCAATGATAAGTGTGATTTGTAGAGTGTCTTGTCTAACTGATCTAGTTCTGTGCGTATAAGTCTGATTTTTTCTGAGATAAGAGCTAAGCTAGTTTTGAAAAGAATTCGTTTCGCACACCAAAAAGTTAGACGTTAATAAAGTCGTAATTAATCGCAGTAACAGTTCTATTTCCGATGGTCTGAAATCCGTTTTAGCTAAAGGTCTAAACTTTGCAGTCACACCTAAACACATACCAGTTAATGATATAATTGCCCAAGTAGACGTTGCTCTCAGGGGCCTGGGTCACATCGCTGCAGACGTAGCAAGATCTGAAATCGCTGCAACCCTCAAAAACGCTAAGATGCCAGCTAGCAACCTCAGCAAAGATGAGCGTTTTGAATTATATAAATTAAAAAAGAGGAATGATATTGTAGTTCTCTCAGCTGACAAAGGCAATGCTACTGTTATCATGGATAAAATAGAATACAACAACAAAATTAAAGAATTACTCGACGATGGTAGTTATACAAAAATAAAAAGAGATCCCACCAACAGCCTCGTCACACAAACCAACAAAATAATTTCTGATTCAACCGCATTAATTGATCAATCTAAACAGTTTTCGTTGAAACCTTCTGCTGCCAGGCCACCAAGATTATACGGCTTACCAAAAATACATAAAGTTGATACACCTCTTCGTCCCATAGTCTCTACTATCAGCTCCCCCACCTACAAACTAGCTCGTTTTTTGTCTGAAATCCTGCGTCCTTTCACTGGAAAGACCACCTCTGCGGTACAAAATTCTACTCACCTGGTATCAACAATCAAGGGTATTTCCCTGTCCCCAGACGACCTGCTTGTCAGTTTTGATGTAGTTTCCTTATTCACCAAGGTTCCTGTACCTGACACCATTGCAATCATTGAAGACTTGGTTCATCAAGGACTAAACACTGAGGTACCCCCCCTGGTGAGACACTGTTTAACCAATACATACTTCACTTGGAATGGAACTTTCTACAAACAAACTGAGGGCACCCCAATGGGCTCCCCCCTTTCTCCAGTTATAGCTAACATTTTCATGGAGAAATTTGAGACTGACGCCATCCAGACTGCCACTCTGCGCCCAACCTTATGGAAGAGGTACGTGGATGACACTTTTGTCATCTGGCCACATGGCCGGCCTGCTCTAGACCAATTCTTCGACCACATCAATTCCATACACCCAGCCATCAGATTTACCATGGAAGTCGAAATAGATGGCAAGATACCTTTTTTGGATGTCCTAATTAAAAAGAGACCTGATGGTTCAATGAGCCACTCTGTCTACAGGAAAGCTACCCATACGGATGCTTATCTGAAACCGGATTCCCACCACCATCCATCACAGAAGAATTCTCTCATCAAGACTCTGTATCATAGAGCCCAATGCATATCCGACCAGGAACACATAAGCAGTGAACTCAAGCACGTACACCAAGCTCTTAGGGCTAATGGTTACTCCGACTATACAATCCGCAAAGCTATCACTCAAACCATGAAGAAGAACCCTCTTGAGGAGCCTTTCAAAACCATCACTTTACCCTACATTGCTGGGATCACAAAAAAGATCTCCAAAATCTTGAATAAACACAAGATCCAGGTCCGTTTCAACACATTACATAAAATCCGTGATCTGGTTCCGTCTGTAAAAGATGTGATTCCGGACATACAATACCCTGGTGTCTACAAACTAAGTTGCCTCTGTGGTAGTAGTTACATTGGAGAAACCAAACGCCATATCTCGGACCGCATTCGTGAACATAAAGCAGACCTTAAACACGGTAGGACCAACACCTCGGCCGTAGCAGATCATTGTTCTAATTCAGTAGGCTCACATGCCATTGACTTTTCCAAGACGGAGGTTCTTTGTAAGCCATCTGGCTTCCATGAGAGATTCGTTCATGAGGCTATCCACATATACAAACACAGAGACAATTTCAACCGAGAAGATGGATTCTATCTTAGCAATCATTGGAAAGATTTGATAAATCATTTCAGTTCTTGATTGATTGTTCACGCTTACAGTGCCTTTCAGACAGCATACATAAAAACAAATTTCGTCTCCCCCCTCCTCTTTTCAAAAAATAGATGGACTAGTCCTGGCAAACTGCCATCGTTGCGCGTGACGCAAACGTTATTTATATATATAAATAAATAAACATGCCGTTTTCAAAATAAATTTATGCAAACCGACACACCTGATGATGACCGTTTGAGTTATGGTCGAAACGTCGTGAGAATTTTTTTTTTTATTGTTTTATATATATTTTGTTATTTTGTTGTTTCTCTTCAACGTGACTTTACCGAAAAAACTAAGAATATGAATTACTGCAGTCACGAAAGCTTTAAATCAGGATGAATATGCTTAATAGGAGAACAGAATTAATGTCTATGGAGGTGCATGTAATGCTCACTTTAGTTCTTCACACATTTACTAATTTAACATGCTAAACTCCCGCTTTTTTCATTTCTCAAGTGGGCATATTTTTATTATTAGATACCTTCTTTGCGTTATTGAGCTCCTTAGGGCTGACTGTCAAGGCCTGTCCCTCTTAACGCAATGGGGCGGTGATTGACTATCATGGCACGGTATTGCAAAATAAAAGGGAACTGCACAGCTCTACAAAAAAAAAACTAACAATGTACGCCAAGGAAAATTGCGCCATTTTAACTTGGCTTAAGCCAGCTCTCGGTTTAGAATCCTGCAGTGGTAAAGCGTGTTTGACATGGGCCCATCCTGGTCAAAGAAATTAGATGGGGGGGCCCCCTATCCAATTTCTTCCCCTCTTCATACCCTGGCACCTCTGGTCAGTGGGCCCCTGGTGAATTTGCACTGCTTGCACACGAACTGTGCCGCTGTAATCCTGGGACGTTACCTGACATAAAACTGGGGTTTTAAACTTTGTGAGTTTATGGTCTCTGCAAAGTCACTCTTGACTTGTCTACAAATTGTCTTCAACAGCATTTGCTCAGTTCCCAGGTCTGATTACTTCATTGGTCGATATGCAGTGAGAAAGTTATTCAGCACAACCACTTAAGTGTGTAATGTTTGGTAGACCTGTTGTAGGATATTCAGCAAATGGCCCGTGATGTTATTTATGCATTCAGTAATGCGACGAGTGATTCCCTGACAGAGTAGTATGATGGGAAGTACATTTTTATTTGCCTATATGCCAGTAACATGAAATAATATTGTTCTTTGCACAGACGTTGATAACCCCCCCCCCCCCCAAAAAGATACATTTAAAAATTTGCTTGACAAAATGCACAATGAGAATGACTCAACTGCTGCTGCATTGTACCATGAAGTGCCAAAGTTGAGTTGAAAGGCAATGTTTTCCATGGGTGTGGAGTGCTTGGGGCATTGATCTTGGCTCCTTGATAACTTTAAACGCAACTGTTTTCTTTATTTAATTATTTCTCAAACAAAAACATTTTGAACAGACACAGGCTGCTTTTCCATGGCAGTGCTGAGAGTTTAGTTGGCATCGCGCCTGTCATCGTGCCCATGGAGACGCCGTGTGTTTTGGCACATTGCGAGTGCTGCTGTGGCTGACACACGCAGCAGTTTGGCTGACTAAAGGAGAGCTGAGATTGCGTTGACATTCCTTCATACTGGGCACAATAAGACTGAGATTCATCGGTTTTATTTGTGTTTTTTTTTATGTTCGTGACACATGCATGGCCAAATCATCAAGAATGTGCCCGATCTTATCAGATATTTGAAGCTTTGCAGGGTTGAACCTGCATAGATGGTGGGCCACTATGCACACGTTCGTCATTCGGCTGTGGTGCCACGTGATGTGCAATAGAGGGCAGTATAAAATGCATGATTATTTTTTTGTAATAAACAAGTGAAAATGTGAAATCTGGTCAAATAACCCTGTGAACTAAATAATTCTTACAATATTAGATGCATGTTATGCGAGTATTAGTATCAAATGATACTTGATAATGCATTGAATCTTTATGTGCCTAATGTGACAATTTTGTTGCACAGATCTTATAGAGGGTGAATGAAAAGTGATGTTTAGCTTATTTAAAAACATTTGTTTTGTTCACAGCTGAATATTTTATATCGAATTAATCCTTACAATGTCAATAATAATAACAGATGCCATCATTTCAGACCTTTTGGTGTTTACTAACACCGAGTGCTTCCGATGCCTGGTCTCGCAGGGGCTAACGAGGTGCTGCTCGTGATCGGGGGCTTTGGGAGCCAACAGTCTCCCATTGACGTGGTGGAAAAATACGACCCTAAATCGCAAGACTGGAGTCTTCTGCCCGTGAGTGCTCCTTGTTCGGTCTGTCGCACGTACGTGTACAGCCCTTTTCGTTAATCCACTGCTGGATGAGGGCTTCCCCACAACGTTCGGGTCACGGGATTTTTTCAATGTATCTTCACTAATTCTGCAGTGCTAATACACATGATTCCCTATAAACCAATTCACGCTCAACTAGAATCACAATATGAGAATTTGGTTTTCCCCTTTTTTCTGGCAACAAAACAGGTGTTAAGATGTTAAAACACCAAACTGAAACATTTTACAAGGAATCATGTCTGCATTAACCACAATACTTGTGGTCAGAATGCAAACAAAAAAAACATACTCTGATAATATATGCATTGTCTTTGAAACTGATTGGTCCACACCAGAGACGGTTTTCTTTCGAGCCTCGTCTCAAACGGTGTTAGACCAGAGGCGTCCTCAGAGGCGTCCTCTGGTCTAACACCGTTTTTGTATGATGATCGATTGACATAACGCACCATGACCTGGTGATTTATCCAAAAGCACATCTTCCACTGTGCTGCGAACTCCTGCCTCCCAAGGGCCTAAATTGGCCCTTCACAATGGTAAGGAAAAACACTGCTTATTCTAGATTTGAAGCTTTCGTGACTGCAAGGATACATACTCTTTGTTTTTTTCGGTAAAGTCACGTAGGTAAAATACAATAAATGAAGACAACTAAATTAAATCACGACGTTTCGGGGGCAACACAAGCTTCCGTCTTCAGGTGGAACAGTCGCAGCAAAATGGCTGTATCAAGTGAAGAGCTCTGAGACACCCGAGATTATATACAGGTTAAGGGGGGGGGGGGAGGAGCCAGGAAGGGACGTGGGTGGGGGCGAGGGCTAAGTTAAGCCGCCTTTTGTTATGCTGCAGGGGGTTGGGGGGTAGCGGTGGTGCAACTACACGGAAGCAAGTACAACCCCCTTTTGTTATGCTGCAGGGGGTACGGGGGCGGCGGTGAACTGCACGAAAGCGAGTCCAACCCACTGGAAGAAATGGAAATGGCTGTACAATTATAAGGCAGCTAAAGTTTTGACTTGGTTGATGACATCCTTCCAATGGTTGCTCAATTTAAAACTGCTTATGCCCGCTTACTTTGCTCGAGCTAATCCCCCTCCGCTGCCTGCCCTCAGAGCATCACGCGCAAGCGGCGCTACGTGGCGACGGTGTCCCTGAACGAGCGCGTGTACGTGATGGGCGGCTATGATGGGCGCTCACGCCTCAGCTCGGTGGAGTGCCTGGACTACGGGGCGGACGAGGACGGCGTCTGGTACTCTGTGGCGCCGATGAACGTGCGCCGCGGCCTGGCCGGGGCGACAACTCTCGGAGGTACGGGCCCCATTGAGACGCGTTGCAACGAGACAAAATACAGAAGTTCCTTCTACCGTTCATCCCCATATGCTATCCGCACAAGTGCTGTTGAGGCCGTCATGCATCCAACCATGATTTCTGAACGTGTGAAGTTGTCTGGCCGGCACCACGACTCTTTTGGGTCACTGCAGTAAGTACTCGATCAAAGTTTAGTTGACACAGAAAAGAGGCCCTGTACAGGTTCAGACACCGCTCAACCCCTGATGTATTTATGACATGTGTTGAGCTAACACGATGGACATTGTATACAAGTGATTATAAAAAAAGTGTACTTTGTAAATGGCTACCTCTAGAAAATGGAGGGAAGAAAAAGGGATAAATTAATGCAATCATTACCAAGAATTGTCACCAGCAACTTGTGTACAGAAGGCAACTATGACAACCCATTACTGTGATGGTATAGACCAGGGGACGGCACCCTTGCGGTTCCTGAGCCGCTGGCGGCTCTTTTATGTACCACTTTGTGATGTTATTCACATGCATTGCGGCTCTTGAAATATTTACTTTATTACCGAAGTTATAAAAGGCTCTTCTTGCTATTTTGGTTTCCGACCCACTGGTATGGACTTACTTAAAGTCTCCTTCGCCAATGAAAACAGAGTTTGTCTGAAAACAATGTGTTTTGAACTTTTCTGGGTTTTTACAGAGCACACAACCTTTGGTAGTCATGAGACCCTCTGTGATGGGGAGCAGCGATCAGATTTCCAAATTTGGGCAAACAAAGTGCTTCACAATGGACGATGTTGTAGAAGCCATTTCCGATACCGATTACTGGCAGTCCATGCCCTGGAATTGTTGTGGCATGTCCGTGGCCATTGAGGTGTGGTGGCTGGCACCACGTCCAGCGGTCTTTGTTCATCTCTTGCGCTGATGAGTACAGCATTAATGAGTGCTTCGTTAATGCCGAGTTGACCGATTAAGAGTCCCAGGATATGTTCGGACACCACTGACGTGTTCATTACCGGTAATCAGACCCAGGTTGCTGGCTGCGTAGAGCACTTTCACAATTCACTGTACCACCACTCTCCATTGGATGTGCATGGAAAGATGCTTGTTGTCACATACTTGGGTTTAATAATTTATTTAGCTTTTGCAATTTTAATTCTGTTGGCTTAGGTTCTAGCTAAGATATATACACGTTATAACTCACCCTTGCGCATAATTGCGCAGTGATCATTGTCAAATTTCAAACCAAACTGATTTATTGCAGAGTGACCTTGAAGAAATAAATTAAGAGCCATTTATTTGTTGCTGTGCAAAAAGGAAGGACAACCTGGCCAGCACTGCTGTCAAGACTATCACGCTTATCAACATATTTGCTCGTTATCCGATTGTATTAACATGGGACTATGCCTGTGGAGTCCTAATTTGCATTTTCTGCTCTCTGCTCCCCTAGTTTACCATTGGGGAAAACCTGGAGGGCTTGTGATGGTAAAATAATAATAGTTGTAAAACCTCCGGTGGATTCCCAAAACAATGCCAAATGAGGATCTGGAGCTAGCGTAATCTTCCACATATTATTGTTTGGCAATTTCAAGTAGCCATTTTGACAATTTAGTGCAAATAATGTGACGTATGTTGATATGCAGGTGTAACATTTGAGCAAAAATAGTTTTATCATTAAGAATCATCTGTGTAACTTTAAAAAAAGGATAGCGGTGTTTTAGAGGCTTTTTCATGTTTGGGCCTTTTTCTCTTTTCAAAATAAAGGCAGTCCTATATAACGATATGGCCAAGGATGATTACTATCATTGCCTTTGGAATCAAGCAAACTTCATTAAAACAGTCATGAAAATGCTTGGAAAATGTAACGCTCCCCAACATAGGTTTTGTCCTCGGGCTATCGTTTTGTAAATACGTCCGATGAGTTAAGCTGGCAAAATTCAGTTTTGCATATGTGCAAATAGGTTTGCATCTCCAAAAATATTTGTTTTCATTCGAAAAAAAATCCCTTAGATTTGGTACTTTTTTTCCTTCGGTTGAGTTCCTAATAACAACGCAACAAAAGCTTAATTAATTTTGGATCATCTTGAAGAGAGTTACAGGACCCGCCCCCCCCCATTACGAACGGAGGGATGGCCGGACGGACAGCTATAATGCATGAAACGCTCGCAACCTTGGTTGGAAAGCACTTCTAAATGTTTTCCCTCCTAGCGTGTTCGTCTTGTGCGACTGCTGGCAGACATGATATACGTGGCAGGCGGGTTCGACGGCAGCCGGCGGCACACGAGCATGGAACGTTACGACCCCAACATCGACCAGTGGAGCATGCTGGGAGACATGGCCACGGCACGCGAGGGCGCCGGCTTGGTTGTCGCCAACGGCGTCATCTTCTGCGTAGGTCGGTGTTGAATCGGGAGGGCGTAGTGACCACGAAAGCAGCCTTCGTTGCAATATCATCCTTATGACTCCACTTTGAATTCAACCTCTTGATTACTTGAGGCATCCCTCACTTACGAGGCCCTTAAGAAACGGTGCCTTTCACTTCTAATCTCTTACCGCGCTACAATCAAATGCACCATAGGCTTACTTATACCTGCACTGTTAAATGCCTGACGATGGTAAGTTTTCCATATGGAACTTGGCTATTACTTATGAACTGGATGCTATTGAATATTACGGTTTGTATATTAGGCACATAATGAATTGTTGTTGTTTGTGATATGAACTGTCATGACTTAAGGTTACACGTTGAATAAAACCAGCTGTAATTTTTGTTTTACTTATTTGTACTGTCTTGTTGGTATTGTCTTATCTTGTCTCATTTGGCCTATCATTCTTTCCATTGTCTGCAGGGTTATATTGATGTATAATTTCCAAATGTGAAATATTATTTTACGCAAATTCAATTCACATATCCTGCACGTGATACGTAATTTTATTGACTTTACGTGCATATTGTTTACGTGTTAATGTACATGTACAGCCCTTGTCAATCCACTGCTGGATGAGGAGCTCCCAATGCTGTGTGGGATGTGAGTGTTCGTTGACCATACTTCACCATGCCTGTCGGTGGTTTGGTAAAGGCGTGGAGCATGGTTGTAGGAACATTGTACAGTACTGTATAGCAATGGATTTTGTTGCAATGCCCTCTGCTGTCTACAACGTGGCCCCGCAGCCAACAACACCTGATTTATGCTTCGTAGTCACCCTTCCAAGTGCTATCCAGACTCGATCTTACTTAGTTTCTGACATCTTAATAGATCGGGCAGATTCTGGATGATATGGTCAGAGGGTATTTATATACAATTTCCGTAACTCATAAATGATTCCTCCACACTCGATTCAGTTCAAGTGTAACAATCGTGCGACTCCATTTTAATGGATGTATCGTTGCCTTCCTCTTGTTTACATAATTTATTTCGCAATAAGGCTATACACATTTACATCTGGCGTAAGCTGCCAACAGCCCGCTAATGTGGAATGCGGGGTGTGTGTGTGTGTGCGCATGCACGATGCAACAGGAGGGTACGACGGCATCAACATCCTCAACTCGGTGGAGAGATTCGACCCGCACACAGGCCACTGGTCCCACGTCTCTCCCATGTCCACGAAGCGCTCGGGTGAGCACGCAACACAGTGGGAGCAATGCCAGCGCCGCTTTCCCATGACACTCGCACGTGGGGTGCGACGTACGGCGAGGTCACGATGACAAATATTCACTCTATAAATAAAGCACAGTGGTTATTGGTCGCGTAGCTGGATTCAACCACGGTGTTTAAAACATTGTGGCGAATGCAGGGGCATCTTGTTTCCTCTCTGGGTAGGACGTGTGCAGGGTTGGTGGGGGGGCAGGTTACCGAGGCAGTTATGGAGTGGGGTCTCTCCGCATGTGCAGGTGTGCGATTTGTGGTATGGTCACAATGAGCATTATTCACTGTGTAAATCCAGAATGAATATGGGTCACGAGAGCTGGACTCTAACTTAGAAGTAAAAAATAAGTTGCTGTTTGAGCACTGATTTTCCGAGATTGATGCTGGGAAGTTCATGGCAAGGCAGGAAAATATGAATAAGTCCAGAAGAGAATGTAACATGGCTGGTAAGTATTCTAGTTATAATTAGGTGAAAAACATTTTCTATGGGTAGAGCATGTGTCCAAGATGGCGGAGAGTCGGTTATTGAGATAGGCAGTGGAGTGGTCTCCATGAGTGTGGGGTGACCGGGAGGAAGACCTAAGACAAAGTGATGGGTATTGTTAGATTAAATCTTGGAGGTCACTGTGTAGCACTGCGGGATCTGGCAGAAGGTAGAAAGTGTTGGCATAGTGTTTTGGCATCAACAGCTTTGACGAAATCCATGTCAGAATTGCTATGACACGGTAACATATTAACAGAAAATGGCCACCAAAATAAGAATTGGAGTAAGTGACTAGTTGTTTTTCAATGTCGCTTCTATTCAGTTTATCCACCAAAAATATATCCAATTAAAAATATGCAGGATCTGGGACTGAACTCAAACAATTTAAGTAAATTGACGCAATATGGTTTCCTAAGTGGCCTTAAGGTTGCTGTGTTTCATGGGGCTGTTTAACAAGAGTTATGACAGTCTGAGAAACAATACATCAAAAGAACAGGAGCTACCAGAAGATTTTAAGTATGTCAAGGCATTGATGTTGCATTGAAATGCATATGCATGACATCACTAAAGTGCCAAAATGTCATACGTGACCATATCTGCCAAAGTCTATTGTTAATGAAGCTTGAAATTTCATTACACTGCCGAGTAACACATCCTTGGTGTGGCTATGAGATAAAATATACGAGTTTTTTTATGTTATGTGTTCCTTGAACACTTCCAAGCACAGTCTGTCCTCAATAACATGGCCAGATATAGTGTTTCCTGAGGATATTCTTTGGGTATAATGGGGCGTTAGGGGGGGGGGAATCCCTAAAATTTTATTTTATATTTTAAATAAAATTCAAAAAGGTTAAAAATAGTTGCATTACCATCTGGATTTGAAGCTTTCGTGACTGCAGGAATCCATACTCTTTGGTTCTTTCGGTAAAGTCACGTGGGTATAAAATAAAATCACGACGTTTCGGGCGTAACACAAGCGTCCGTCATCACCTGAGCGTCCGTCATCACCTGATGATGGATTCTTGTGTTGCGCCCGAAACGTCGTGATTTATTTTATTTTATACCTACGTGACTTTACCGAAAGAACCAAAGAGTTTGCATTACCATGTTAATTGGAAAAAATATAAAATATCACTCCTGAAATGTCAAAATCTCGCAAGGTTCCAAGTAATACTCACTCGTTATGTGATGTGTCTCCACACCGAGCATAAGTGTCCTGCACTTGGCAGTCACAGTTTAGTACTGTATGTCACAGTAAGTACTGTAGCATTGGATTTGTGTGTGACTTTTGTGTGGTGTTTTTTTTAACCAAAAATATATTTATAATATAAAAATCGATATAAACAACATGACAAGCTGTAAATGGGCTAAATTTGATCTTCGCAGAATTAATGGGGTTTTGTTCATAAAACGGATATGCCCGGGCACCCCACCCCTAAAATTAACCGACTATTTTGTGCAAACTCCACATCGACTTTGCCATTCATGAAACAGCTTGTCAGATTTCGCTCCTGATTTATCCGTTGCTTTTTTTGTTTTGATAAAAGCTATGCGAATGACCCCCGCCTGGCGGTGTGCGACGACGCAGGCGCTGGCGTGGCACTGCTAAACGACCACGTGTACGTGGTGGGGGGGTTTGACGGCGCCGCGCACCTCGCCTCCGTCGAGTCGTACAACATCCGCACGGACACGTGGAGCAGCATCACGAGCATGACCACGCCGCGCTGCTACGTGGGCGCTGCCGTGCTGCGAGGACGCCTTTACGCCATCGCCGGGTGATGACGCGCCCTGCTCACGACACCAACCTTTTTGCGTTTTTGGAAATTGCTTCACTAAAGCGGGCTGCGAAAAAATAATTATCCGTGTATGAATTGTGCAAAATTGGACCGGTGGATGCTGCCGTGCTGAAATTGTTAGCGCGTATCCAGAGGTCCCCGAATCGATCTCGCGGCACGACAGTTGAACACAATGCGCAGTGTAAATGGGTACGCGGCACTGAGTCGATCAGCATGTCCGCGTGTGGTGGCGCAAAGAGTGGGGTGTGCCCACTTCTTTGTAAAATGTCTGCCCATTGTGGAAGAGTAGGCCAAAAAATACCTTCTCGAGGAGGGCTCTTGACACCCGCCCCCCCTCCGCTAGTGGGTGTCCTTCCGCCAGCTTTGGCGAGAGCAAGTAATCTTTTATTTTGACCGGTCACTAGAGTGGTTAGTGTACTGTGCCCTCAACCTGGCAACCTCAGCTTGGCCACGGTTGGCATAAGTGGGGAGTGACATCTGAACTAGTTCTGTCCCTACCCACCCCCACCCTGCTTCCTCATCAACCTACACCGACCAGTTTAGTGAAGTATGGTCACATAATCCCCATGACTCACATGGCCCAGGGATACCCTCATCCAGCATTGGATTGACATGTATATGTAATGTCCAAAAAAATACCCACAAATAAAAATAAAAGTAACTCTCCCTATGGAACTTTGGTTTCAAAATATTGTGGGAAAATAATCACAATGGGCTCTTCCAAATATTTACGATATAAATGTGTGTGCCCTACATCAATGACCATTTCAAATTGCATTGCCATTAAAAAAAAAGATCTACATGAATTTGTATGCATTTGCATTTTTCATTTGTAAACCCAGACGTTGCTGTCACCTCTTTCCACTTTTCACGGCAGTTACGATGGAAACTCGCTGCTAAGCAGCATCGAGTGCTACGACCCGATCATCGACACCTGGGAGGTGGTGTCCTCCATGGGGACCCAGCGTTGTGACGCTGGCGTCTGTGTCCTACGTGAGAAATAGCCGTTGTGCGTCCACGCGTGTGTGTGTGTGTGTGCGTGCGTGCGTGGGGGGGGCTGGTGCATATCACATTTCAACAGGGTTGCTGACGCAGCAGTGTTCGCAAGACTAATAGGAACATCATAGCGATGCTGCCAACCATGTGCACATCAGCGTTTGACCGATCCGATGTGCGTCAATCCAAATTTGTGGGGGGGGGGGGGCGGGAGACACGGCGTAGCGCTAGCACGTTCGCCATTTGTGTTGCAAAAGGGGTCACGGTTAGAATCCAGGAGGCCACCCTGATTAAAAGTACGGGTGTATCAACCGTAGAAATACTTGCCGTTTTCCAAGTTTACGTTAAAGATCCCCGTATCGTTGATTGTAAGAGTCGGCCATTGTATTATATAAATCGCAGTCATTGGCGTCTACCGCGAAAACTTGGCAGGACCCTCCTGAGAAAGAATTGAGACTGGGTGACGTTTCCCGTGTAAATGAGCGGAATAATATAAATTAATTAAAGTTGTTCTTATCAGTGTTGTCTTAACAGCCCTATTTTTACCATACTGTAAGATGAGTTTCAAAGCTAATCATTTCACTGTCACTGGACTGATAAGTTGCCAAGTCTTTAAAGGTAGTCTCAAGTATGTTTAGCCAAGCAAGTGCAATATCAGGACTAAGTAAAATGGAGAGGTAGCCTGAAATAACAGACTTTTATAAACCACACACTTGAGTGCTTTAATGTTTAACCATGTTTGAAGAAGTGTGTTTCAGTGCTGCAAATGGAGATGCATTGTGCAGGTTTTTTTTTGCCCCCATTTATAAGCTGTAGCTTAGCGAACTGGTGTATGAATTTACTTGTTGATTTTATTTTAAAGACACAAGCCACCTGTGTTGTGTAAATAAAAGCCACAGGAATTCTGTGCGCATGTGGCGGGGAAAAAATGGCTGTGAACGTGTAAATAAAGGTAAATAACAAGTGGCCTTTGTTTCTGTTTTATGCGTGGTAAGAGGTGTGCAACAGTCGCAATCGGGGACAGGGCACATTGCAAGAACAGTCTGTTCTATTACGCGGTAGTTGCGCTCCTGAAGAACACCATGTTATGGAAAAATCGCGTTATAATAAATGATAGAAAACGGGGTAAAGCAGTCGGCGATAACTCACCAGATGCATATGCAGGCTGACCAAAGATTGAGGTGCCTTGTGATGCTGCTCAAAGGCAGCCGTACAACCGATTATGCCTACTCGCACGACGTTAAATTTTCATTCAATCGCGTTATATACATTTTGCATCTGTGATATGAACAAAAAAAATCCCTAATACATTGTGTTATATTCAATTCGTGTTATGAAAACATGCGACATTGGAGAACAGACTGTCTTAGTATTATTTGCATTCGACAAGAGCTACACAAAAGGCACATTTATGACCCAAGATTGCTCCGATGCATTGTTGCGTGGCAGAGGATCACCTCGGATAAAATTAAACAATTGCCATTGTCATTTTGATATGTTGATACAAGGTTCTCTGAAATTCAGGGGTATTTAAGTGCCTGATAAATGAAAGTCCTTACAATCATCGTGCATTGTGTGTCACGCGGCCTCACCGTACTGCATGTGTAATGTACCAAGTCCTGTTTTGGACTTCCCAAATTTGTGCACATTATTTGACAGCAGCAGGGCAATGACATAAGGAATGCAGCATAACGGTGTTATCCCTTATTCGGAATTATCGGTGCCATACAGTCATTGCCTCTTGCCCCATTCCCAGTTTTCACATTTCTCTTGCATGGTTAGGTATGATGATGCCTGAAATTACAAAATGCTGTGTGTGCGGTGTTGTTTTTAATATTAAAACTTAGAATCCATCCAAACATTGATACGGGTTTGCTTTCCCTTGTGGACTTGTGGCTGGGCCCCTTCCCCATCCAGAACCTTATTCGAGTATCATGATGAGGCTGTAGTTCCGCAGCAGACGGAACGCCCCGTCTCCTGCGCAAAGCTTTTGGTTAAATGACAGGTTACACCACTAAACTCGGAGACCACCAATGGAGCCAAGCACTGTTTAATCATTGTGTGTTTTAAAATTATCTTTACCCAGGATACAGATTGGTTTAGTGGAACAACAGAGCACTCTTCAAAGAGTTTTAGTTTTAAAATCGTGCTCAGGATCCCTTCCAACAACACGCCATCATTCTGGGGTAAATAATGTTCATGTTGTCTAACCCCATTGTACCGCTATTGCTGTTAAGTCATGATACGAAGTTATCATTTTGGATTCCTCGCAACAGTGCTTCCCTTTATGTAAATGTCACACGAAAGCAGATACCAAGAGAGCTACTTCTTTTAAGTGACCTCTTGGCTTAAACAGTATGGGGCCACGTGTTCTTTGTCAAAATATTTATCATTCTCGGAGCAACAAATTGAGCCGGACCAAGCTCAACACCAAATGAAACGCGATATTTATTTGCAGTCATTGGCGACTGGCCCCAGAGACCCAGCGAACTGCACTTGAGAATCCGGGTTTCATCGCGGGCGGCTGCCAGAATTCAAACTCGGGCAGGGTCTTGAGCCATCTGGTGACCTCCCTGCTGGGGTCATTGGCACCAGCAGCAACTTGAGTGAAGCTGGACCACTGGGTGAAAACACGAACAGTGACTGCACGTGTCCGATGTAGACCAACAACATGGGCAACCGTGACCTCATCTCAAGACTCAACAGAAGCGGTGGACAATTATTTTGTCGAGCGAGGCAGTCGGTCATGCAGAGGGGAGAAAGTAGCCCGAACCATTAGCAGGAAGTCGACAGCATGGACGGCTAGGGGGAAGGGGAGTTGCAGACTTGGACCTACCAGCAGAGGTGAATGGATAATTGATCGTAAAGGAAACTCAAACGTATTATTTTACCAGGTAAAGCCCACTGCTCTATTTAGCTATTTTTCAGAAGCCATTACAAATGATAGTTCCACGAAGAAGTGTGGCTTATCATGTGGAAATATATAGTCGCAGCCAAATACGCTAAACGAAACATTCCAGCCTTCCACCAACCCAAGCGATTAGCCGAATTGTCTTCAACTGTAAGGGTACGCGATCCCATTCAATAATCTTTGGTCGTTTAGCCTTCTACAAATTGCGTATTTTTTTAAACATAAAATTTGCATACGTTATCAATCGGTTGTCGCACAATGCGTGCTTTGTGAGTGTAAGATTCCAAGCCAATCCATGAACCGATGCATTAGTGCACGGCTAGTATTGAACAGTCACCACGCAAACGATGCATTTGACCCCCGCGATTCGACTAAGTGCAACGGTTCGCGTTGCAATCGTGCTCCACGGATCGATCGATTTGTGTTGTTTTTAGCATCTCGTTAAGAACCGTCTCCGTTATTGTTCGACAAATTAACCTGATTTGTTTTTTTTATTAGCGACGTCCCACTTTGCTGACTTTCAACGCAACGCGGAACAATCATTTGTTATCCCTTCAAATTCACGCTCGGGGTCGTGAGCGTTAAAAATCGATTGGCCGTTGCATTAACGTCGATATCGCGTTTGCACGACGCCCACGTGAAGAAGACCCAAATCTCGTCGACTCTTTGTAATCAACAACACCTGTATGCCTTTTCAACGTCCAAGCCTCCGCAACGCAACGCCTATTGACATGCGCCCATCATCACCTCTGTCTGCAAAGATTCCCGGCGGCTGGCTGGCGTTTAGGTCCATTCAGCGCACGCACGCGCGCGCGCCACCACCACCCCCGCTCCTCCCCACATTTTCTCCTTCCCACAAACAGAAGCTCGTGGTCCACTGCCCCCCCTCCCCGCCCCGCCACTCTCCTCCACTTCGCTCCACCAAGACCCACGTGACCAAGGGGGCTGGAGGCGAAAAAATGGCTACAGTCATACCGCAAGCTGGAGTGAACGGGAACGGCGGTCTGCAGGACTCGCAGATCACCGAGGAGGTGAGGCCCGACCGCACTCTGCGCATACGATAAACACCCCACGGTAACGATGACCCGAACCGGCGGGTGCCCTTCCGAGGGCTCCCGACGCCGGGTCGCAGTACAAGGTGACCACCTACCACCATCACCACCACCACTCCCCCCGCGGGCTCCCTCGGGCCCCCCCGTCCCTCGTCTTACTCGACCCCGCTGAGCGTTCAAGCGAGACCGTAGGCTTCAGTGCGGCCTAGTCGGTCTTCGACGGGGGGGGGGGGGGTGGTTGAGGCTCGCTGTGCTCACGCGTAAATGCGTAAATCGTGTCGCTGTGTGTTGTTTTTGTTGTTATTTTTAAAACGTTTGCAAGCGAAACGTGTTGGTCTGGGGTGTTGTTTTTTTTTTAAAGACAGCGTTGCGGCTGCCTCATGAGACGCGATTGTCAGACGCTGCTCTATGGGCTTTTGTTTATGCGAGGCAATCTTATGGTTGCTCCTGTTTTTGTTTATAACTACCAATGCGATTGCAACGGTTAACAATGATACGTGCCCTTTCCTTGACATGTTTGTATCATTATAGTTATGCAATGCTGTCATTTGTATTGCACCTCACACGCGCGTATGCATGCACTCACATATGCGTGCACGTATGCACATACGTAACCACACGTACACGCATACACAAACGCATCTGCACACACGTACACACGTACACACGCATACACAAATCTGCAACACATACGCATGCGCACACAAGGGGGGGGGGGGACACAACATCTGCACGCACACATACACACACACATCTGCACGTACACACACACACATCTGAACGCACACACACACATACGTACACACACACGTACACACATCTGCACGCACACACACACATACGTACACACACACGTACACACACACGTACACACACACATCTGCACGTACACACACACATACGTACACACACACATCTGCACGCACACACACATCTGCACGCACACACACACACATCTGCACGCACACACATACAAAGACAAAGATCCCCCGTATAGCCTGTAACGGATTTTTGGGGCAAGTGCTGTTAGCGAGCACCTATGAAGGCCGGCACGATACACGAGGCGAGAGGGTGGGTGGCCAGCACCACGCCCGACCGCCTTTGTCTCCCCAGTGGCGATGTTTACTACGCCCCGCACCAGGTACTAATTTTAAGGCTGAGTCGACCTAGGGGAGGCCCAGGACCGGTTCAGATAATCGTCACCGGTGTTGGCCGTGAGCGGAAATTGAACTCGGGTCGCCGGGTTCGTAGCGCAGCTCGTTAACCACTTCACTCCTGCTCCCGCACACACACACACATCGGCACATACACATCGGCACATACACATCGGCACATACACATCTGCACACACACGTACTCATGTGTACAAATATACACGCTTATATACCCGCATAAACACATGAGTATGTACATAAATACGCGTGCAGGCACGACGTACACCAGGTGCTTGCAATCCTCACCGCAGGAGATGTTTGCATTCACGTCTGCCTACATGATTGACACCTTTCCCTTGCGTGCTGCTAATACCTCTTGCGATGTTCCGCTACAGGCCTGATTCTAAAGGTTATTTAGCGGTGCGGTAACATGCGTGGGACACTTTGTTGATCTTGAAATAATGCCCCAATGCATAGGCTTGTACATTATATATACTGTATTATTATATGTGATATTTTGATAATTATTTTTGAATCATCGACGAAGCGGAGTTGAGCCGACCCTCTTTAACTGCAAATATCTTTGACCATTCGCAGGGAGTTAAACCAACAATGATAATATTGTATCACTAGGCAAATTACTGCACACATTGTGTATCGCTTTGCCGTAGAGGCCCAAGATTAATTCCTGGTCTGCAACTATATTATTTCATTTTCCAGTATCATTATTCCTCACTAAAAACAAAACAAACCACGGTACATAATGGAGTCGAGGGAACGGTATTTTCCATTGAGAAGTAAATTGAGCTCATGTTCAGCGTCAGTACCACTGTATAATAGTCTTAAAAAAGCAGATTCAGAATTTGATCTAATGCCCTCACCTGTGATACGCAAATGTGATCCGCATCAGTTCAAGTCAACCATTGTCTTGAAAGTTGTTGAGGAATAACGTATGCACTTCACAACGTAATCCAGATCAATTGTGCGAGGAATAACGTATGCACTTCACAACGTAATCCAGATCAATTGTGCGAGGAAGCATTTGGATCAGAAAGGATTGCTTTCACCGCAAATGACTTAACGAGTCAACACGTTGAACAGATGCTTGAACAGATTTCTCTCAAATTGTCTGCGATGTAGCAGACAGGTAATTAGTCGTACGTGAGAAATTGTAATTGTTTTCACGCACATCTTTTAACCGTGAGAATATTTTAAAACAAACCACGACAACTGCGAGTATAAAATTATTCAAATTGTTCCGTGAAGGAAACCGCCGGCAGAAGGCATTTGTGTGAGTAACCCGCACGGGTAAAGTCATTCGACAAAATATACTGTTCTCACCGTGTCACCTTTACCTGTGAGTTGTGTGTGCATTGCTCGTCTTCCAACTTGGCATACAGCTCGCTGTTTATTACATTGACACAAGCGGTTAAGTGATGTGTTCGTAGGCGCACTTGTGGCTTTGTTGCTGTAGAAGGCCACTGCCTTTTTGCTGAAATAAAAAAAAGTGATTTTTTTTTTACATAAGGTATGAACATTGTCATTTATCCATTCACATGCCACTAAAATGAATTCAACATTGAGTAAAATAATGATTCAATGTCAATGCACTGCTGAATGAAGGGAGCCCCAGGATTTATTGATATATAACAAGGCTAACGATGGAGCAGCCACTGATGTTAGACATGGCTCAGGTTGCCAGGTTCATAGCGAAGTTGCGTGAACCACTGTGCCACTACTCCACCACAAACTCAACATAAACCTAATTTTCATTTGAGTCTATATATTAAGTGCAGCTGTTTATTTTACAGTGCTGTAATTGCTTTTATTTGCATAGTTAAGTGTTGTGAGTAAATATTAGCTTCTGCATCTATGGTGTAATGCACAGTGTGACTCATTTGATAATTATCGCCATAAATGTGCAGGAATTAGAAATGTTACATTCAAAATGTGACGGTGCTCTTTTGGGTAGCATTGAAGAATTTGGGTAGCATGTTGAATAGCTGTGTGTGAGATTGGACTTAAGGCCTGCAAGACTGCATGGGGCGTCTCAACTAAAAAAAAAATCACCTGAAGTCTGTGTGTGTGTGTATATTTGCGCGAGTTAAAAAAGTCCACGCAAGAAAAGCATGGAGAAGTTCATGCTGAAATTAAACCGAGAGGCGAAAAAAGCAACACGTGGATTAGAGAAGATATGTAAGTCGGAGACGTAGTGACTTAAACAAATGTAAGTGGGCCTGTGCCAGACATAGAAGGGATGATATCCGGTGGTTGAGGCTAACGATGTAGCAGCAGCCAAATGGGGAAACACACCCCAACATGTATTCTGTGGAGATGGAGCAATAAGCTGGGTGCATTGTTACATCACATTTCTGTTTAAGACGATGGTGGTGTGGGGAGGTCTTCATTCAGCAGTGTGTAGATCATTACTAATGATGATGGATGTGGGACAATGTGAGTGGGTTGTACAATGCCGGTTCTTAATTAGACTGTGTGATTTTCGCATAAAATAAAATAAGCCTGATTTTGGTTGGTTTTTGGTTTGTTTACGCAGTTAATAACCTATGCATTTTTCGTCATAGAGAATTTCCATCGTACATTATGTAACAAGATGTCTAGCATTAATATGGAGTTATATTTTTTTCGAAAGCATTCTGCGTGAATGTGTTAGATGAAGAAGAGTCGAGCTCTTAAAGTTTTCCCATAAACCTCTTAAGGGAATCGGTAGTTAATATTCGCCGCTGTGTTGCAGAGGTTCACGGTTCGATTCCAAGGGCCACCCTGATTACGACCGCGGGTGTAATCACCGTAATGCATTAAAGATCTCGCACAGTTCATTCGCAAGAGTTAGGCCATTGTGTGCTGCCGTGAGGGTCCAAATTTGGCCAAATTATAAAAGTAACACCGCAAATGACTCAATTGAGATACGTAGCAATCATTTCCCCCTACTGGTATACGAATGCAACACGTTAACTCTTGCATATCTGAATTATAATATTTTCTATACTTTAGGAATCGGTGAGCTATACAGCTCTCTTTTTTACAGGTGTCCAGGAGGGGCGTGTCAGAACGTAAAACAACAATACAAATACACGATAGGAGTGCAAAGTATAGGAAAGGTAAACTAATAATAAAAAAATATATACAAATACAACTAAAAAAATTATTCTTGCGGTTTCGCATAATTAAACAAAAACATCTTGAAATTGATATTCATCGCTTATCTCTATAGAAATGTGAACTGTACTTTAATTTAATATAGTGCATCCTTCTTACAAGTTTGTTAGATGCACATCATATTCAGTTCTGAATTTGAAATGATTCCATGATAAACTTTGGTATTATAGTGTATTAATTTCTTCCAGGAATCCTTTGGAAAATTTGACTTCTGATCTTTATGGCCTTTTACCTGGTATAATAAAGGAATTTAATTCAATATTGGATATCCATTCTGTTGTAAAAGCTGTTTGCAATTACATTTTATTGCACACCTAGGGTCAATTTTCAAAACTCGTATGCTGCAGTTATCGATTAATTAGGGACATTATCATGCCTAATGGGGTATTACTTATACTCGGTGATAAGTTAACCTTATGTCGGGACCCCGGCGTCCCGAATAAACGGAAGTCAAAATCGTAATTAATATAAAAAAAATGTTTGGCGACTCCGTCCCAACGAGCACATAAAAGCCACGACCCACCAGAAATCAAATCCTCTCGTTCTTCACCAAGCACCCGTTATTGCCAAAATTGCCGTAGTCATAAACAAAACGTTTAGACTTTGATTAGCGCATCGCGTAGAGTTCGTCGAGAGGAATAGACTGCCGTACTGTTCGCCTTCAACAGACATAAAATGACGTCGCAACGCAGTTTATGCGAGAGCCGGGGGCTTATGGGACCCTGGCGTCCCGCCATAAGGTTAATTTATTATGCTAACTACCAACTGTTGCGTCTGAGTTGTAATTTTTAAAATAATTGTTCAGTGCTTGTAAATGTGTGCGTGTGCATGCAGCGTTATCCCACAAGTGATGAAGAACCTTCTAACCCCTTCTTAGACTTTTTCGAGGTCTTTGTTTTACTTCTGACTACATTTAGAAACATGTTAGATGTTATTACTGTTTTAGTGTTGGTGTAATATTACATTTGCGTTCTTTTGCCTGTTGATGTTTAAAAAGTCAAGGAAGATGTGTAAACAAAGAATCCTATTTCCATAGGTGCTTTTGTTGCCTTGAGTGCACAATGGGACCTGGCGGGCATCTAACAATTCACACTTCTTTGCGATTCGATGAATTGCCACGATTCAGGGTCTAATCTATCACTTGTCTCCCATTTGTATCGTGACATTTGTGCTGTCTCTTGTTTATTGTTCTTCTTCTTGCATTGGGTCAGCTGATCGGATTTTATTTTACCATGCCCTTCTATGCTCTGCGTTGGCTAGATTTTAACTTTGTTGCCTGGTGGGTTTGATCCAGACTCCGATGCCTGTATATTTGGAGTATCCATGTTCTCACCGTGGTTGCGTGGATTTTTCTCTGGGTCCTCCGGGTTTCCCCTCCACATTTGCAAACATGCTTTTAGAGTATTTGCTCCTGTAAATTTGCACGTGATAAGCTACTTCATTGAGCTATCATTTGTGGCTGGGTTGCTGCTGAAAAAGAGCTATATGGCTCAGTGGGCCTTACCTGGTTAAATAAAAAATAGTTTATAGTAATTTGCATCCACTATCTTCATCGTGTCTCGATCCACCACATTCTTCCGTTTCACCCTCGGTTTCGCTCTACACCTTTCTGCTGTGCACCGGTGACGCCTGTATAGCCCTTATAATTCCATCATTTGTACGCATGTATATACATTGAACTTCTTCCGCAACGTACGTAGCCAGCCGAGCTAATCGGAAAAAAAATCTGCATGGTTAATCAATAATCGTTTCATGCATGCTTTATTTGATGAATATGCCGTGAAGGCAACAAGTCGATTCTGATTGACGAGTCGTCACGTGCCCGAGGCGCAGGCTGTACGTTTTTTTTCCACAATTAAACATCCACCACCTGTGTGTGCGCAGCCGGTTATACATTTTTAAACGATCTTTATATATCAACCGACGTGTTCAATTCTCTATATACTTACACAAATGCCACGTACAGCATATGCAACACTGTATTGCTATTTGTATAAACAAAGCCGCTGTGTTTACACTGGGAGTCGTGTTTGAGTTATTGTGAAGTTATGTTACAAATTAGGCCGCACGCTGCCGTTGAGACAACCATCCAACTTGTATGCCAGCTTGTTTGCAGCTTCGTTATAAATAGCAGGATTTTGTGTCTGTAGTAATTGGATAAGCTCATGGTAATCAGTTGGCTGCAGGCCGCGTCGTTTGATCTCATTTCCATGGAAGGGGGGGGGGGCTTAAGAGTTGATTATTTTTGTTTGTTTTGTTTGGCCGTATTCGATTTTGTTCCAGGTCTGGAGGGCAGTACCGGTCCGGTTTTTGGTACACCAAGAGAGCAAGCGGATTAGGAATTCCCATCTGCTTCTGTCAAATGGAGTGCGGCTTGCGGGCCGACTTGTGCACGCATCGCTGTAGCGCGCGCGGCAAAGCAGATTTGTGGGGGGATTTACATGCTCAATCGCCTTATGGTGTGAGAGTGAACGAGACGTGGAAGCTTGCTTTTTTTCTTTGACAGGTTAAGCATAATTTAGAATTATAAAATGTATGACGATATTAGGAAGCCACTGGAGCTATGTACTTTTAAACCTAGATTGAAAACTCATTTCTTTAGAACTGCTTTTTGTGTTTAGTTTATTGTCCTTCCCCTGTACCTCCGATTAGCACGGTTGGCTACGTACGGTGCGAAAGAAGTTCCACATACCTACGTACATTTATTTTGGATTTCGTTAAAATGTCTGAGCTGGCCTGTAATTTGGCTGAAGTTGGTGCATCGATGTTTACCTTTGCCAGGTATGGAACCTGCAGCAGATGATCAAGCTCACGCAGGAGCACCTGACGGCTCTGCTGGACAAGTTTGGCGGCGAGCACAATCCTCCCTCGATCTACCTCGAGGTGTGTGATTGCCCCCTTGCTGCCGCTGTCTCGTGCTTGTGATATCCAGACGAGCGACGTGTCTGTAAAGCGTGCACTGCGTTCGCTAAACAATGTGGAGTCTCTAATTTGTACGGACATATAGACAGATTCAGGAATCCATTGCTATACTGATAACTCCTGACCACCTTGCAGCTCAGGGAGCCTCTTACTAAAGTACTAACCCCGCGTAGCTTCTGAGTTCGATTGAGATTGTTCAGGGTGATTTAGTTGTACGCTAGATCATCCTATGGTGTCTCACTAGAGTACTGTAGTTCCAACTACCGGCTCCACACTGAAGGTGCTACCTGCTACCATGGCGGAGTTGGAACGAGTTGGAGTTCTTTACATACCTCCCCACCCGTGCGTGGCAGGCGTACGAGGAGTACACTAACAAGCTGGACGCGCTGCAGCAGCGGGAACAAGAGCTGCTCGAGTCCATGGGCAACAGCCGACCCGAGAGCATCTGCTCCGAGGACCAGCAGACCCCCGGCTCGGCGGGCGACCCGTCGCTGCCCTCCTCCTCCTCCTCCTCCTCGCAGTCGCAAGGATTCGGGCAGTCCGCCGGCCACCCCGAGGGGGCTTCGGGTTCCGGGCCCAGGTCCCCGCAACGACATGTGGTGCGCGTGTTTCTCCCCAACAAGCAGAGGACCGTGGTAGGTTTGTCCCACTCGAGGTTTTTTTGCTCGCGCGTGCGCTTTCTGACTTTCGATCGCAAGCATTGTGTTGCATCAGCTCTGTCTTTCTGATTGTCCGTCCGTCCACCTATAAAATGGTGTGGCACGCTAACTCTTTTATACTATCATCCAGTATGGAACGAAACTTTATAATAAAGTTGTGTCGCTGTTATTTGAGAAAACCTGCCAAATTTATAATATAGTTACGCGCTCCTGCCCCGGCAGAGCAGTTTTCCGAGCCCACCGTCTCATCGTGGCCTACAGATGTACTGGTTTCGTCGCTGCCATTATCATCGTTTGATTAAATATTTTTGAGGAGAAATGCATCATTACATAATCCATGCCTATGCTTGAATTTGATTTCGCGTTATTTACCATCATTTGTCAGTCAACTACAGTATAAAGGCCTCTGCGTGCTGTTATTCATCGGTGTTCTTTGATAATGTTCTCAGCGTGTTGGTCATCGCGTTTTGGTGACTAGTTCATGTGTTACATGCCACTGATGCTGGCCATGGGCGAGAGTCAAGCTCGGGTTGCTAGTTTCATAGCGCATTGCACTTACCACTGCGTCACCGCTCCACGCCCAAATTGGTTGTGTAACGGTAATAATTAAATAACGTGGAATATTATGAAACGCCTATGCTCGCGACGCTCGTGACTGGGCAGGCCTCCTGCACGAGTAAGCAGAATTACTTTGCGGTAGTAAAGTTTTGCAGTTCCAAGCTGAAAAGTAGAAGGTTTATTTTCAGTTGATAGGTCACGTGGTTGGATTAAAGTGTGGGTACTCCGAGGACTTCCATGTGACCATAATAGCTATCATCATCTCTCCCGTCCGTCAGCCCATTGGTGTTGATGGGGCTGAATTAATTTCTTCCGTGGTTCCCTTCATTTGGCCCACTATTACTGATTGGTGAAACCTCGATCCTTTTTTCTTCACCAGAATGTAAGATAAAGGAATTTCTGCTCACCAGAATGAAAAGCTTAATTCTTTTTCTGCAAAGAAAACTATACAAAGGCCATGTTGCCCTGTATGGGGGATGGCTTGCATACCAGGTAGCGCGGCTTGCCTGGACGGGTCGTGCGTAGCGACCGCATAGTGTAGCGGCATCGTTGCACAATTTGTTGGCAGGACTTTACCACGTTGCATGATAAAACAGAAAAATAATTAAGATGCATTAAGTTTCATTAGCTTATATGCCTGTTAATGTAAAAAAAAATATGACCATGGCACGGGTATTTGTTAAAGTAGAACGTCACGACTTTAAATCCTGATTGGGGGGTGGAGTGGGTCTCGAAATCTTTGCTGGGTCTGAAAAAAATATGTACTCCTTTGTGGGAACTCGGCAGTAGTTTTCCCAAGAAAAGACTGGTCCCGACCGTGGGATGTCTAATTTCCACCATGGGCTGACCGTCAACCGAGATGGTCGTCGCCAAAAGCGAAATTAAAGTGTGGTGACATGAGCGCTGTCTTTAAACACGTGTAATAATACACGTCGGTGTGTCGTGTCCTTGCCGTTGCGTTTGCGCGTGTTGCTAAAAATGATTTTTGTTTAATCGCGAAGGTGCCTGCCCGTAATGGCGTGACGGTGCTGAACAGCCTGGCCAAGGCGCTGAAGATGCGAGGTCTCACGGCAGAGTGCTGCGCCGTGCATCGCATGCAGGGGAAGTATGTCTCGCTCGCGCCAAGCGAAAACTTTTAGACGTTGTCCGAAGCGTCCAGGCTGAAAGCACGTACAGGGTAATTAATAAGGTACCCTGTGACCACCGGTTTACTGGCATACGGAAATGTGCTTGCGTGCAAAATATACTCACAAGAAAGTCCCTTGATTTTAAAGTAATGTATGTGGGGAAACAAATGCATATATATGTATACATTTGCAGGCCCTTTGTCATTCCATTGCTGGATCAAGGCCTCCAGTTGTGTCAGGTCATTTGGGATTGTTTGACCATACGTTACCACATTGGTCAGTGTGGGTTGGTGAAGGCTGTGACGGTTGAGTTGGTGAAGATGGGGGTGGGTGTTGTGCTGGTGGAACGGGACTGGTTTAGATATCGCTCGACACTAGTGTGAGCCGTGGCCAGAAATCAAACACAGGTTTGCCAGGTGTATAGTTCTGTGCACTAACTGCTGCTATGCTGTTCCCCCACAGATGTGTTTACAGTTGTTCTTTCAATACAAATGCTCACTGTAGTCCAAAACGTGTTATTTGGTGGGAGATGAGGCACCATCTGGGAAGACAATATGAATCTAAAGAAACAACGAGTGTTTGTGGTCCAAAGATTTCTGGTAGACTTTAAGGGTCTTGAGATAAAGGTAACAATCTGAAATGGGTGTTTTTTTCAAAGTTTATTGTAAAAAAATGTAAGTCAAGACATTTGAAATAATGTAAAAACATGGATAAGAAAGAGATAACAATTGAGGGGGGTTTACAAGTTCCTGAAGAAATGTTGGCAACATTTTCATGATGAAATACAAAAGTATGAACAGAATGTACATGTCAACCTTGAAATGTAAATGTTGGAAAACTTGTGCACGTTTGCTCATTTTATGGCATATTTAAAATGTATAACATTCTTGTGAAAGCACATAACTTTAGAACTAAGGATGGCATTTTTGATTGCCCTCTACGCATTGATCATGATTTTGTTCCATGCTACCTTCAAAACCAGACACTCAATAAAGTATTTAAATATGTTAATTATGTTGAGCAAATTGCTCGATGTGCCCCGCTCAGTATCTGTTAAATTATGTATGTTTGTATTAAATGGTGTTTAGTTCCAACGCCAAGCGTGACATGCTTATACTCCAATGCAAACTTAATATAGCCCGTCTTCCTCTGAGTGGATTGCGAGTGATGATACAGCGCAGCCTTGAGTCTCACTACAGACGACTCCATAATCTGTTTGATGCTGGAGCACGATGCGGAGTTATTGCCCCGTTTAATACTGGTAGGAACCTCCTGGTTACACCAGCCCACAGGGGATTATTGTGTCCGTCCATCGTGCATCCAAAAATGGGAGGGGTGGGGCTGAGTGGGGAGGGTGGGGAGGGGCTGGGTGGGGAGGGTGGGGCTGGGTGGGGAGGGTGGGGAGGGGCTGGGTGAGGAAGGTGGGGCTGGGTGGGGCTGGGTGGGGAGGGGCTGGTCACCCCGTGGTGCCCTTATAAAACTCAACGTTTAACCTACTCACGCCGGCTTGTGCCCGCCCTCACAGTCGGGCATATTTGCGGAATACACCACGCCGCCGTTGACCCTGGCCATTGACCGAGCAACCCAACGTTCCTACCAGCTCCCTCCGCAGGAATGTGTTTGCCTGACTTTGGCAAGTTTCCAACATACGGCCGCCGCTGCTGTTTTGCGCAAAAAACAGCTCCAGACCACCCGTAGGTGTAATGTTGGCACAGCTCTAAAGAACAGTATATGCATAGTCACAGAATGTCCTTCAATTAGCACAGTGTTAGGGCAGCAATGTGCTCAGATACCTAAAATGCCATCCACGGAACAATTTTAATATGCCATTGTTGCTGTTAATGCATTGCGTTACACAAATGTAAAAGTAGGGTTACTTTTATTTCAAAGCTGTTTATTAACAAATTTAAAATAACGTTTCATCCCCCCCTGCCCCCGATATCTGTAAATTTGTAGCATTTTGTTTTTAGCAGTCAGATGTTGTTGGCCTCAAAATTTTATTTTAAAAAACCTTATCTTTATTAAAAGTTGCATGACAACCATATAATTTATAATAACCATTAGCCAATATCTTGTGCAGCTTCTAAACCTTGTTCCAATTCAACACTAACAATGCAATAGAATAAAATTCCTTTTATTAATAGCAGGTAAAAGCCTACCACTAAATCACCTGGAATGCTCCATCTCCAGCGATATCAGAAGCTAAGCACAGTTGTGCCTGAATAGTGGGGAAGTGACTACCATGCACACTTGGTTGTTATAGGTGGATAATGGGTTGTGCTTACTGGGTGGTCAGCAGGGGGCAATGCAGCGAAATATATTGTTGCACTGCACTGCCATACGCCCATGTCTTAGCTTTCCAGTTTCAGTAAACCCACTTTGAGCAGCGTCCAATCGCTAGCATGACGCGCACGGCATAGGTAGGTCTTCATACAGCTGGTGGATTGACAACAGGGCTGAACGTTACATACCATCAGTAATCAATGACTTGCAAAGTGGACTGCCTCTCAATGTGGTTACATTCTGACAGTAACCAATGACTCACAAAGTGGATAGACTGCCTCTCAATGTGGCCAGTTGCGAACTGGTTTACCCGGTTGTACGGAGCGCAGTATTCCTCCCAGCGGGATGAAACGCTGCCCGCTGCTCCTCAGTGGGGCTCTCCCGAGTGTGCGTTTGATACTGATGTGGCCGTCCGCTTTCATGCTTCGGCCAAACTGCGGGGGACGACACGCCTGTCACCTTAAGTCCCAAGTGGACGTGAAAATGCTCTAAATGGGTGTGCGATTACGTGTTCAGGTATTGAGCTGTAGCTTAATTTAAAACACAAATATATAGCGCATGTGACGTACAAATGTGCAAGGGTTATCCCACAGGTTACGTCACCTTATTTGCCCCACTGTAAAGCAGACATTCAAGATGATCCATTTATAGACACCCACTAAAATAATAGAGAAAGTTTACGTGGAAAGACAACATTTTATTTCAAAACTCTGTCTTGCACAGATCTCAATACATCCATTCAATCCCTTATCACTCTTCTCTAGGATACAAACCCCTCACCTGTTGTTAAGACAGTTGTTAGGAAGTCAGTGGGGGTATCTACAAATTATCCCTCTGTACTATTGACAATTTGCACTCTCATTGCTTTATTTTATACGAGTGGGCAAGCTTGTCTTACGGCACATGGCACTCAACTGACCCTTGTCAGACATTCAGCACTCACAAGCCATCAACCCGCTTGACTTATCACCTGGAAATCCCACTGAGATTCAGCGGCTCTCCCTACCCACACGTAACTCTTCATCAGCCGCACGTGCCCGCTCATTGCCTAGTTGTTCCAAACGAGCCTAAGCGTCGCGGGCAACGTACAAGACTGCATTTCAGGCCGATGGAACGCGTCGATGAGCGTTCAAAAATGTTAGCACCCCTGCTAGACGTTGCGAGACTCACGTCGTTGCCTTCTTGTGCTGTGCGCTCCTGCAGCCAGAAGCTGCTCATAGATTGGAACACTGACATGTCGTGGCTCATCGGGGAGGAGCTCACCGTGGAGGTCCTGGAGCACGTGCCACTGACCACGCACAATTTCGTAAGTGCGGAGCCCCCCCCCCCCCCACCACCACCTCTCTGTCACTGCGGGTCTCTGCGTGGGATGGAGTTATGGTGATGCCCCCATCTGTCTACGCCAGGGATGAAGGAACCTTTTTTTCCAGACCGAGCCGAATAAGACTTTTAAATACCTTTTTTTGCGGGCCGCTTCTTAACATCGAGGCAGGAGTATTCGGAAAACGGTGTCACCGGGTCCATTAGTTTCCCCTCTAGTTACCCGATCGGCGTGGCTAAGATGCACGGAGTGGTGGATAAACGCCGTTTTTGCAGGCCGTTCCCGAAGTGGTAGGCCCCGGTCCGTGTGTGGCCGGAACCGTAAGACATGAAGTCGTTGGTCATATCCAGCCATGGGTCATGGGTTCCCCCCCCCCCATCCCTGGTCTACGGTAACAAACTAACGTCCCTTATACTCCTTTGCAATGCTTTGTCGTGGTCATAATATCGTTACACAAATGCATACATTTATATTTGGTCGTATATTTGATTGGTGTCCATTGTTAGCAAGTATATAATGTTAGGGAATATTTGTGGTGCTGTGTTTAGTTAGCATTGTGATATTAAAAGTGGGAGAGTAGCGTGCAGATATATGCGTTATATAATATTAGTATAATATTATTTGTGCAATTGAGAGTAGTGTATAGTTTATCATTATGAACGAGACTTTTTGTAGCACAGGGTTACAGTGTGCCAGCTGCTCAAATAACTCGACCCACCATTGATGTAAAGTGGCTCACGTGAGGTCATTTCTTCCCATGCCGAGCATGCTTATTTACCGTCTGTTTGGTGCATATTCCGCATTCTGCGAGCACTGCAATGATGACTGTGAGCTCACACGTCCACGTGTTTTTCTCTTGTCCACATCCGCAAGGCCACATCTGACCCATGTAAGACTCTTGCGTCGGCTGCCGGATATATAGCCCACCTAGAGACATGGATTGTCAAACGACAAGGTGAAACAGATTAGTCAGATGAGAGATAAACAAGAGAGAGTGTAGCTGCGCACTTGAGATAAAGATGGCTAAGATGAAAGTAAGATAAACAAAAGATCTATAGAGGAGAGGTACTGATTAGCGGTCACATGTACAGCCGTTATGACGTCTGTACACCGGATAATTATGTCATGTGACCTGATGGAAAGCACGAAAATATAGTTGAACAACTCCTCCCTTACAGGATATCGTTTGTGATTGCTGCACGAGGTGATCGTTTTCCTGCCCGCTGCGATTGTCGTGCACTTAGGTACGCAAGACGTACTTCACGCTGGCCTTCTGTGATTTCTGCCGGAAGCTGCTGTTCCAAGGTTTCCGCTGCCAAACGTGTGGCTACAAGTTCCACCAGCGCTGCAGCACCGAGGTGCCCATGATGTGCGTTAACATCGACCGCCTCGAGTGAGTTGTTTTAGGGTTCACTATTCAACGCTCGCATTGGTACCAGGTTTTCATGGTGATAAGTCTTTTGCCTGTTTGTTTACATTTTTTTGTCCTGTATAGATCCCCTGCTATGATCTCGGGGCTGGGCTGCCGAGGTGAGAGAATAGCAGAGGGGATGGATCTACCAGCCGCGAATAATTTGTATTTATTTCCTCCAGGTCTATCATCTCTTGGACATCTGTGAAAATAGCTGTAGAGCTCATCCTGCAGTATAAATAAAGATTCTGATTCTGTTTAGCTCTTTCAACTAACTAATTGTTATTGCTTATCTCCAGCTCACTCATATATATCCCTTATTTAGCTTTCATCTTACAAACCTGTCTAGTTTAATATCACAACTGGCCATTTAAAGAGCCTTTCAATCTTTATGTAATTTGCTAATATCACCCTCAATAAAGTAGGCATCAGTGCACTTTGATACCGACTGACACTTGTATATTTGGAGTGTGCATGTTCTCCCCATAGTCGCATGGATTTTTTTTCAGATTCTTCGGTTTTCCCCCCCTCCTTTAGAAACATGTATTTAGAGTATTTGGCCGGTATAAATTTCCACATTGATAAGCCACTTCTTGAGCTATCATTTATGGCTAGGTCGCTTCTCAAAAAGAGCTATATAGCTCAGTGGGCCTTATCTGGTAAAATAAAAAAATGGTTCACATTACAGCAGGACAGGAACGGTACAGGAGGCACGGAGCAAACAGGAATGATAAAAGAAACCCGTAACGACCTCAGTGGCTAACATAGAGTCGTCTGACCCATGGGCTACCACTCGAACACCCCCTAGTTTATGTTAAGGGTAACTCATCAATGATGGTGTTGTCTTACCGGGGTACCCATGTGCTGTGTCCCAGGTTCTTGGAGACTGTGCCGGTGGCTCCAGAAGAGGGCTCATCTGGTAGCGCCACACCGGTGTCGCCCCACCACGTTGCGTCCGGGGCAGCGCCCAGCTCTGCTCTGGCGACGTCTACAAGGTGGCGGTCTTCCCTCGTACTTGTCCCCTTCCGCTCTCCTCTTGCTCCACTGTCAACTTGTACGGTCGCGCTCGTTAAACACAAAAAGCGCTTGTCAAGGAGCATAAACCATCATCGCGCGAACTCCGGTCATCCTCGCTAGCAGCTGGTTTTGGCTGACCATGGAATGAAAGACAGTCGCTGCATCGTCTGCTTTCAGGTACGCTTCTGTCGCCGTCTGGAACGCTGTTCCGATATTAGGAGGCCATTGTAGCTATCTAGTTTGAAATCTAAATTGTAAAATTACTTCTTTAGAACTGCTTTTTGTGTTTAGTTTGTCCTTCCACCACACCTCCGATGAGCACAGTTGGCTACGTACGGTGCGAAAGAAGTTCCGACATACGCACATGCAGAATCCCACAGTCCAATTCTTATCTTCACAGAGGATAACTATGTTGAGCTCGTTATGTCTCGCTGATCCATCAGCTATTCGTGAGCCATAGCTTGCCTTTGCAGCCTGCACTTGGCCCGCGGGCCACCAGTTAATGTTGTACTGTGCTAAGTTCCCACATCTATGCTCCATGACTTCATCAATATGCACTGACCAGCGTGGTCAAGTATTGTCCAACAAACTACCACGACCCACACGGTGTGGGGAGGTCTTAATTCTGAATCAGAATCTTTATTTAGACTGGAGGAATCTGACGAGCTATGAAGCTTTTTTTCCCAGATGCCCAGTAAATGGACAAACAAAACGGCTGTACGTGTACATCTCATGCATTTCAAACTCCATTGCCCTTAACTCGGTTCAGGTGGGTTCACAAACCTACTCGCTTTACTGCTGTGCTCTTTCCACCACTGTCATTGTTTCACGTCCCCTTTCCTTTTCGTACCCCGCCTCCCACTGCCCCCCACCCACCCACCCTGCAACGATCTCGCCCCGCAGTCCCGTGGCAAAGCCGCCAATGTCGCCGTCGCACTCCATCCCGATCCCGCAGCCGTGCCGGCCGGCCGGGGAGGAGGACCACCGTGGCCAGTTCACCCCACGCGAGCGCTCCACCTCCGCACCCAACGTGCACATCAACAGCACGGTCGGGCCCGTCGACAGCAGCCTCATCGAGGTCGGGCACACAATCGGTGGCGGAATGAGGTCGCGCTCGTTACACACAAAGTGCTTGCCACAAGTGAACTGTGATACCTTGCTTGATCTCGTGAAGGAGCATAAGCCATCACGCAAAACTCCGGTCATTGTCACAGCAGCCACTGTTGCCAAACCCTCAAACAAAGGCGGCCACCGCATCGTGCGCTTTCAGATGCGCTTCTGCGGATGTCTGGATTGCTCTTCCTTCCGATATTAGGAAGCCTCTGTAGCGATGCACTTTTAAATTCCAAACTAATTTCTTTAGAACTGATTTTTGTGTTTAGTTTGTTCTCCTTCCCCCGCACGTCAAGTGCGAAAGGACGTTCAACATGCATACATACAGCAGGATCATATTTTGGGTGCATCTTTATTTCCGGAGCATCTTATAATTGGCAGACTACTTTTGTAGTTTCTAACACTTTCCAACTAAGGTTGAAAGTACTCTTTGGTTCAGACTTGATTCGAAGCTTTTGTGACTGCAGGAATTACTCTTTGTTTTTTTCGGTAAAGTCACGTATAAATAAGAAATAATGTTATTTTATTATTTCTTATTTATACGTGACTTTACCGAAAAAACCAAAGAGTTACTCTTTGGCTCTTTCGGTAAAGTCACGTAGATGAAAGATGAAAAATAATAATGAAAATAATAAAATGAAAATAACTAAATTAAATCACGATGTTTCGGGCGTAACACAAGCGTCTGTCATCAGGTGGGAAAGCATGGTCTATTTTCATTTTTATTTTTCATCTACGTGACTTTACCGAAAGAACCAAAGAGTATGGATCCTTGCAGTCACGAAAACTACAAAACTAGAATTAAGGTTGAAAGTGTTTATGCATTATATCTGTTTTTCGTTTTGTTTTTTTCCCTTAACGGGTGGGACCTAAACTCTTGTAAAGATTATTCAATAATGAAATATCTCGTGGGATAAAGTTGTGTTGTCAATGGGGACTTTTCCTTTTGAAAACCGGTTAAATGTATCAAAGTTTCCCAAGACTTTGAAGATGCAAACCAGAGCAAACAAAACTATTTGGAAAAGTTCAAATGCATTTTTGTCTAGCTTACAGGTCAGCTTCCGTTCTGCAGAGCAAGTACAAAGACAAATGGATGCATGGTTTTCTAAAACTTGCTTGCCATTTCATCATCAACTTAATTATCACGCACTATGCCAAGTTTACAATTGTGGCAGAGAATTTCTCATAGTGTCTAATTTGTTCAGTAAATCATTGCCGAGATTCCAGACTTTTTTTGTACGAGTGCTCCACATTAGGGTGTTTGGGTTATTCTATTTTAAGGAGAGTTTTTACATTTGTAAATACCCATGAATACAAACGGATATCACTCAAAGACGTGTGCAGCTGGGCTCATGTAACCATTTACTATCCTGCCATATCCTGGTCACCTTGAAGCTCTTGCTTCCAACTTTGACCGTTGTTCTAGCAGGTTGCACGTTGGTTGTTGTTTTTTTTAAGCCAATGTTGTTCTTCACCCTAGGACCTGCGGAGGGGCCAGAACGCACCACAAGGCACTGGCTCAGGTGAAACATGCACGCCACACAAGTCTGCCTCTTTGGTGGGACTCAACTGATAGCAACATTTTAATTTGTTTAGTTTTTGTCTTTTTCGCCAATATCCCATGTGCTCTATTGATGTTATGTCATGTGATGGAGTGACTGTACATTATATTGTTTGTTTTGTCTTTGTATTTTGCTAACCCAGGTCACTCTTGCAAATTAGACTTCCCTGGTAGTCTCTTGATTTCTCACCTGTTTAAACAGATTAAACAAATGAACTTCAACTTGAGATTACTTGCAGAGCAGTACAGCCCTTTGTCTGTTAGAACGGCCCATAGAAGTGGGTAAAACAGAGGTAATGTAAATCAGTATGATTTGCGGCCTGCCTCTATCTAGACTGACTTTCTGAAATACCCACACACGGTGTCGGTGGTGCAAGTGTGCGGATGTTTCAAAACGATGACATTACCCCACTCATGATTACCAAAGATGCTGCTGCTGCTGCAGGGAAGAAGGAGTAGAGGGAGCCTGGGGGTGTGACGAGCGGATGTGGTTAAACGAGATATGAGGGTTGTGGCTGTGAATATAGTAGAAGAGGAACCTATGGTGGGTTTCTATGCAAGCCTATGGTTTATTTATGTAAATATACGGATCATGTAAGCGTGTGCAAGTTTGTAGGTCAGTAAGTGTATGGGTCTCTGTGTACCGACAGTGAATGTGAAGCGCAAAATAGAATTGCGCTGGAAAAATAAAATCTGAGCAGCCGGCCCCCATGCAAATAATTGGACTCTTACCGCCCTCTCACACGCCTCCCTGTACCTACCCCCACCTGCCATACTGCACTCCCTCGCCAGCGCACGCAGGTGCGGGCTTGTCCGCCACCCCTCCTGCCACGCTGCCCGGCAGCATCGCCATGCCCAAGCCCCCCTCCAAGTCACTGCCTCGAGAGAGGAAGCCCTCGGCGTCCTCGGAGGACCGAGCCAGGATGGTACGAGCTGGCGTCGTTAGTGACCCTCGGCGCTCCCATTGTTGTTTGTACGATCAAAATGTTAACCTTAGCTGGTGCCAGCAAAAGTTGCTAAAAAAAATATATATTGAATAATTTTGTATTAAAAAAATGAGCATGCGGTTTATTTAATAAAGTTCATTTTCTTAAGATATACTTAAGTATTTATTTTAGATTTTGATTTAGAAATTATGAATTGTATTGGTTGTTTTACTTGACTAAGGTTACTGGCCTCTGAATAAGGCCACGCAGCCAATCACATTGCAGGTAACTCAACCTTGTGGTTTTTATAAACAAAAAATAACGTGTAGCAGGCAACGCTTTCAAATATATATTATTTTACTATTGTTCTATTGTTAATGTGTGCCTTCTCAGCCAGTGCAAGTTTCGCGGAGTCGGTTTCTATAAAAAAATACGGAATTTTAAAAATAGATTTCCTTACAATTAGATTTTGTCGTGGCACCAACGTTGGATGTGCGATTGCGCGCGCGAATGTTCGGCGAGGGAACGCGTTGTTTTTTGTCGCTGACCTTGGGAGTGCGCTCTACTTTTTGTCCTCCACTTTTGTTTTGGGGCCCTGCAGAAACAGATAGGGCGGCGTGACTCCAGCGACGACTGGGAGATCCCAGAGGGACAGATCACTGCTGGGCAGAGGATAGGCTCCGGCTCCTTTGGAACGGTCTACAAGGGAAAGTGGCACGGTGAGAGGATGGAATGTCGTAACGGTAAAATCTGGATGGCCCCAGCGGTTCAAACCATCTCCATCCCCCTCCCCAAAGTCAATTTGTACACGGTCAGCAGTTTCGACTGCTGTGTCGGGTCGGTATTTTATTGTGGGGAATGAACCAAAGTGCCTTCTGCAAAGTGGGTGTTACAAGAACCACCAAGTAACATCTTTGACTAGAATTTGCCTACAAAAGCCACGTGCAAAAGTTAAATTACTTCTATACGAGCCAGGCCCTTGGCAAGCGTGATGATACATCTTTTTGAGCTCGCACCTAGCTTAATAAAGGACAACCCTTATCGTATCTTTAGCCACATTATCTTCATTGCTGTCGGCATCGAGAAACCGGCTCGCATCGGCTGGGCACAGCACGTAAATTTTACCATCAATGTTTTTAAGGATGGAAGAGCGAACCTTGGGGGTAAACGGGGAAGCAACCGTGCGCTGTGCCGCGGTTGTGCCGTGCTTGCAGGAGACGTCGCGGTGAAGATGCTCAACGTCACCGACCCGACCCCGCAGCAGCTGCAGGCCTTCAAGAACGAGGTCGGCGTGCTTCGGTGGGTCTCCCGCGGAATGCATAAAACGCAACCGCGGTCGCTCGTTGGAGAGTTACGTGCCAGCACACGTCGTGGGCGTGACCAATTAAGAGTTTGCCCACGTGTGCATCGGATTTGTTTCCCTGCTTTTTTTACGTTTACTTGGTTGTCCATAATATGGGGTTTTTTGTTGTTGTTGTTGAGTTGACGCCATCTAATCCAAAAAAAACCGTATGGGTAATATTTGGTCGAGAATGGCTAATACGTGTTAAACTGGCTTGTTGACCCCCCCCCACCCCGCACCTTCGATTAGCACGGTTGGCTACGTACGCTGCAAAAGAAGTTCAACATAAATACATATATTCCCTTCTATTTCGCTGGTAATAAAAACGTGTATCACTTGAATTGTAATTCAGCTTTATTTCAGATCAACATCTGGAGCAGTTTTGCAGAAAATTCAGATACATTTATATCAAATGTAGGAATGTGGTGTAGAAATATTTTTTAAGAACATTTTTTTTAAATGTTGGCAAATAACGATTTGGGGTTAACCACTATTGAATTCCAGAACTGATTATTTATATTCATTGTGGTGAATGTACTTCCTCTACTATTAGTTGCATGGTTAATATAAACAAATGAAATACAATTACAAATAGCATAATCCCTTATTACATTTATGATTTACCACAAGCTTACAAATCAATTTCAATGATTAATTGTTGCCATTGTTACATGTCTCAAATAACCTTGCAATCGCGAGACAGAATGCCGCAATGACTTTTGTCCATTGAAAACTCATTTCTTTACCGCTGCTTTTTGTGTTTAGTGTGCTCTTCCCCTGCACCCTCCGATTAGCGCGGTTGGTTACGTACGGTGGAAAAGAAGCCCAACATGCGTACATTGTTGTTGTTGGTCTAATGGCAGAAAAACTCGCCACGTCAACATTCTGCTCTTCATGGGCTATACCACCAAGCCACAGCTGGCCATCGTGACGCAGTGGTGCGAGGGCTCGAGCCTCTACCGCCACCTGCACATCCTCGAGACTAAGTTTGAGATCTTCCAGCTCATTGACATCGCTCGCCAGACGGCCCAGGGCATGGAGTAAGTGCGGCATGTGTTGGGGGAAAGTGGCGGGGGGGAAATGGCCTTGTACATACGATACGAAAATAAAATAATACACTTTGTATTTTACCAAGTAAGGCCCACTGAGCTATATAACTCTTTTCAGAAGTGACCTGGCCACAAAAGATTGCCCAACGAAGTGGCTTATCACGTGGAAATTTATAGCAGCCATATACTCTGAACGCATGTTTCTAAAAGTGAAGGGAAAACCGGAGAACTCGGAGGCAAAGCCACGCAACCACGGGGAGAACATGCTTAACTCCAAATATACAGGCGACAGGGTGGGGATCCACGACCTCTTGTATACCAGGCGAGGTAGTTAACTTCTCGCCACACGTACAGTTATTCCTCGTTTTTACACCCTCGATGCATTCCTGCAAAGTGCCATATCACGCGAGGTATTACTGCACATACATTACGGGGCATAAATAAATACAGTGCAAATTTGTAGTCACATTTGCGCGATAAAATCAGCCTTTGCAGTCATCCCATGGAGGGACATAGAACTCGTATGAATGTGCACCGCCGCGTACTGTATCGCACCACTCGGCCGTGTAGCTCACGAAAGTAGTAGTTCATCGCCGACCGTGCAGAATCCGCGTCATAACGGTGCGCGTTCCGCGTTTTGCGAAAAGTGTTCCCCAATGGAAGCACCGCATTATAGCGACAACGCGTCGTGTGAACACCACGCGGTAAGCGAGGACTCACCGTAAAACCACACGTTGGGTTACACTTGGGGGCGGTGAACAATCGTTCAGAAATATTGTTTTTATCCTCTTCATGGAGGAGCGAGCTGCAAGACTTTAAATAAAAGACTTGCTGATAGCAATGCACAATTGAAGCCTTGCTATAACATTGTAACTGAGCTGCTGTAGTCATCATGATCACCATCAGCATTGATCACAATCTACTGCTGAAGGCATCATTCCCCAGCAAGTGCCATCTCTCACCATCCTGCGATGTAACTCACACCTGCACACGAGCTATAGAGTGTGGCTTATTCTTGTCGTTTTTGAAATAATGCCCCAATTATCAGTTATAAACATAAATAGGTCCTTGAAAAGGATTTTATATGAATGCTTGTTTTGGAATAGTAATAATTATGTGCGTGTGTTCTTTTTTCCCAGTTATTTGCACGCAAAATCCATCATCCACCGAGATTTGAAGTCGAATAGTATCCTTTCTGTAATGATGCATTGAATATTAGAGATCTATGTACTGACTTAAGTCTGAATTTGTGTTTAAGCAGGGACCTTGCTGGACATTTTAAAGGTCACGTGAACTTACTGACTGTGTGTACCTTTGAGGCTGGACTCAAGACATGTTTTATTTTAACCAGTTCCCGAGTAGACCAGACATTCACTGTTTAACCTGCACTACAAGAAATCTGGTTTGTTAATGCAAATGTGTCATTTATTATATTTGTTTGTGCGAGGGTTTTGCCACCAGGTGGTGGTAGTAGGTTAAGTGGCAACGTTTTTTTCTTCTACGAATGTAACGAAGTTGCACGTTGTAATACACACACTTACATATTTAGTTTTTAGTCTCTTTTTTTAACCAATTTTATTCCAATTATGAAGTTGTAATGGTGGCATGACGCGAATATCCCATCGGAACGCTTGGAGAGTGGTACTTGACGCCGTGTTACACAGCGGTTCGCAGAACGAGATTTCAGAACTGCTTCGGAATTATGCAGGTGACCTCTTATCCACAGACTAGGGGGGGGCAGCACGTCCCCCCACACCACGCTACACGGAGATGTTCATCGCATGACAGCCAAACTGATATGTTTAATTCCCAGAGCTGAAACTTCATCAAATTTAGTTCAAAATTACATGTAATGTGATGTTTGAGATCATAAAGCACATATGGGAGTACGCTGTATGTACGTATTATGTTGAACTTCTTTCGCACCGTATGTAGCCAACCGTGCTAATTGGAGGTGCGCAATGGGCGTCTGCCCAGATTTTAGTCCAGGATCTCGGTGAGGTCCCCTGATCCGTCTGACCTCGAAGCCACCTGTGACCTCTTACAATGCACACATTTTAAATGGGTATTGGATATTTCTGTGTCGCACTAGCCAGCAGCAAAAGAGTCCCGAGAGTTGCTGTTGCCACTTTTGCCAGTGTCACCGTGTAAGAAGAGTGCACAGTACGGTGGTGCTGAACTCCCCCTGTCGCAAAATAGTGGGCTTTTCCATGATGTGCCGAACAGACATCTTCCTGCACGACGACTTGACGGTGAAGATTGGAGACTTTGGCCTGGCCACAGTGAAGGCTCGGTGGAGCGGCTCTCACCAGCTGGAGCAGCCGTCTGGGTCCATCCTTTGGATGGTAGCACTACTTCACTACCAGCACCACTGGCACCACCAATACCAAACAAAAAGACAAAGATCCCCCGTATAGTCTGAGCAGACTGCTGGGGCAAGTGCTGTTGGCGAGCACCTCCTGAAGGCTGGCAACGGCACACGAGGCAGTGGGTGGCCAGCACCACACCCGGGCCACCCTTTTTCTCCCTAGTGGCGATGTTTACACACCACACCAGGTACTCATTTGAGACCGAGTCGACCGAGGGGAGGCCCAGAACTGGTTCAGATAATGGTCACTGGTGTTGGTCGTGGGCGGGAATCGAACTCGGGCCGCTGGGTTCATAGAGCAGCGCACTAACCACCACACTACCGCTCCCTATAATACCACCACCAAAAGCACCAGCAGCCCCATTACAACTCGCACTATCAGCTACACGCGAGACTGATGTCACCACCTGCACTTCCGATCACGCTGTACAAACACGCAGTGTCGCACGAATGAAGTGCAATATTATAAGGGGAACCACCACATGTAGCGTATCACCATGCAACAAGACTTCACACACCGCACCACTGCACATACAGTGTGTACAGCGCACACTTTACCACTGCACAATGCTCCCAATTTGTCAAACAGCACAAGATCATAATTCACAATAGCATGCGCAAGTCTGCACTGCTGCGAGTACAGCACCGTACATTTGCCGATATAATTTCTTGATGATGTTCCTGTACACATCAGTTTCATCACCGTAACTTCACGAGTAATGTAATGCTCATCCCTGTATCAATGCACTGCTGGACGAATGCCTCCCCCACACACACCTCTTGGTCATGGGGTTTGACCACAGTTTACCACGCTTGTCTATTCAGGTTGGTGATGGGGGGGGGGGTGTACCCAGGCTTGGATCATGTATAACTCACCACTGAACTTTGGTGCAGTGCGTTAACCGCTGCACCTCCGCCGCACCCCATTTCACTAGTAACAATTGAATCGTCATTGCATTCGTCATTGAAAATAAACAATATTATTCACTACAATATTATTCACTATAATCCCCACCTGGCAGGCACCGGAGGTGATACGAATGAAGGAGCGGAATCCTTACAGCTTCCAGTCGGATGTGTATGCATTCGGCATCGTCCTGTTCGAGCTCATGTCCTGCCAGCTGCCCTACTGCAGCATCAACAACCGTGACCAGATCATCTTCATGGTGGGGCGCGGATACCTCTCGCCCGACCTCAGCAAGGTGCGCAGCAACTGCCCCAAAACGATGAAGCGGCTCATGATCGACTGCTTGAAGAAGAAGCGCGAAGACCGCCCGCTCTTCCCACAGGTGCGTTTTGTAGTGGCACACACGCGCCAGTAATGCGGGGCTTTGGAGGCAAGTTTCGGTGGTTCACGTAGAGGAGAGCTCTTCTTTGTCTGACGCCATAGCCCCATGTCGGGGGACATTCTCTCCAGCGTGTCCCCTCCTTGGGCTACCACTCAATTTTTACTCTCAATCTCCGACCATCTAAGCACTATTTCTCTTTTTAGACGCACGATAGAGATAGAATGAGTGCAGGAATTTTATGCAGATCTACTTTGCAGAAAATTCCCGTATATATTCACCGACGTGGCCTAGTTTGTTCTTGGAAGGAAAAAAAATCTACGTTGGCTTTGCAATGTGTGGTTTGCACCAGGCAGTACTCATGTAGTGACACTGACAGACTGCCATGCTGACAAACTTGACTTGAACTATCATCCTTGACCCCACAACCGGTCTGCCCTCACCAAAACCGCCCCCCCCCCCCACTTTTTCTCCCACCGTCGCAGATTTTGGCATCCATCGAACAGCTGGCGCGGTCGCTGCCCAAGATCCACCGCAGCGCGTCGGAGCCGTCGCTCAACCGCGCCGGCTTCCAGACGGACGACTTCAGCTCCTACACGTGCGCTTCTCCGAGGACCCCGATCCAGGCGGGCGGATACGGTCAGCGCAGTCGTACACTCGTGCCGCAGTGCCCCCTCGGCCTCAGCTTCCACGGCTGGGGCCGCAACGGGGCCTGCGGGAGGCCTCGGTGGCCGATAGGCGCTGCCCTGGCTTCCCTGTCTCCGCGCAAGCGCGCTCACCGCAGCGACCCCTCTGCTTGCGCCGCTTTCGCACACGGGACCAACTTTTGCCTTGGCGTTATTAATTCTCTCCCCGTCCTTTTGTTTTACCCTTTGCAGTGAGCGAGCACGTGCGTAATCAGGTTTGGCAAGCGCAATGGAAGTAAAGTTTCGTGTGATTTGAATAAAGGAGTAATTGTAAAGCTGCGTTAAGTGAAGCTGATTCTAATAATCTTTATCGAATGTGGATTTAAAACACTAAGGAGATACAAATGTAAAAAAAAAAACATTTTAACAGCTCCTGTTTGTGCCGATAAGTAAAATCACCAGCTCTATTTTCATACCTTGTTGCTCCCCCTCTCCCACCTGATTTTACGATTGCACACTGAGATGAGAATGCATATCCTCCTACCCTACACAGTGGTAATGCTCTGACATCACAGTTATTGCAACAAACGGCTCAAGGGACCAGGAGCTCAATTATCTGGGGTCCTGGCACCAAAAGTCTTGTTGTCACTGCAACTCACTGTGCGCTTGTAATTAAAGTTGGTTATAATCTTTGAACATTTGACCCCTTTCCAATTAATTGAATTATGACTTGAGGCTAAACTTTGATTTGAAGAATATTTTTTCGTTGTGGGGAACGTAGCTAGTTCTAGTGGCAGAAGCGGTCATATTGAACCGTTTTCAAAACAAGACGTGATTTGAGAAGCGTCGATTCTCACTTGCACGATCCAGCCTATGTAGTCGATTTTAATCTATGCATTCGTGCGCCATCTAAAATATCCGCTTTGCCTTCCTTCCCCCCCTGTTCTGTTCGCTAAAACCTCCACAGGAGAGTTTGCGGCTTTCAAGTGAATGGCCCCTTCGCCGGCAGACGGAGAGGCACCGCCACCGCACGCAGCGCTCCCCCGCTCTGCTGCCCTGGGACTGGTGTGTCGAGCAGGGGAGGGAGGGCAAGGGTCATGGGACCGGAGGTCAGGGGCCGGAGGTGAGGGCCGTCAATCGAAGACGGGAAACGGGGCTCAGGAGAGCCGGCACGATTAACAACCCGCCGAGTCTCAGCTCGGCTAAAGCAGACCACATCATCTGAAGCTACGTGAGGTTTTTAGTTGCTAGTGGGTGGTCTCTAGGCTGTGTAAAGTGTGGTATGGGTCCAGATGTCCAATATCCCAATGATGTCACTGTTACATATTTATGAATGTTGGGAGTTAACATTTTTGTTTTGTTTTTATAACCTAGTGGATCCTGGAAATGGATAGCATGTTTATCAGCAATTCAATCACAGGTGATATTTTTATATATTTATTTAAGGTGACGTGTTAAGTGAGGTCTTTAAGTAATGGTACATTAATTTCCATTCACTTAGTTAATGCAATAATTAACAGGGTTTTTATTTTATTTCTGCCATTGATGTCTTTAATAACTTTAAAAAGGTTTAATTTAAAGATAGTATATTAAAATATATATAAATTATGTATAGGTCAATGTTGTCAAACTTACAGGGAGATTGGACTCGTGATTTAACTGCACTTTGCATCTAGCCTATAGTTTCTTCATATTTTTTTCTGTAAATTTCCTAACTGTAGCAAAAAAAAAAATGCATGTCGGAAGCTTATTGTGCTAGTGACGATGATGTGTGGGTGTCTGGGATGAATGTATTTAAAAGTCAGATAAGGCAATATTTTTTTGTTTTCATTGTCAAAAAGGAAAAACACAACTTAGCCTTTAGAGTTTATTTTCTGTGCAGTTTTGTTTACATTCAATCCTATACATGCAGTCAGTTCTACGTAGCCTCGGTGTGTTAATGTCCCGATTTAATGTCGGTCGCAGTCTTCCCAGACGTGGAGGATTGCTCTCGACATGTTCTAGATTCCTGGTGACTTAAGCCCAATGTTGGGATCGGGATGAGCAAAGGTTTAAATTGTGAGGTTCACTGGATGTGGAACGCTTCCTATCCAATGCAACATGTGGATGTTGGGTTTGTGAACTGGCCTGCCTTTGCAGTGTCGCGTTCAGTCACGTATGATGATCGGCAACGTATGATGATCGGCAACGTATGATGATCATAATCGTTGCTGATGATCAGCAACGATTCGGCATCCAACTCGGTAAGAAAAGAATGACATTTATTTTGTACTCTAATATGTAACCAATTTATTTGGCGTGTTTCGGAAAAGTTTCCCCGTAATGTGACTCAAAGCAACGCTATTTTCTAGTAGAGTATTTCAAAAACAAATGTCTGTTCGCGACAAATTCGGCGTGATAATTTAACTTGAAAATAAGAGTGTGAACCCTCGTGCACATGTAAGCATACGTTTTGTCAAAAAAGGCACTTTGTTCAACAAGAAACGAGCGTGGAGTTTCTGATCGCCAGTTTCCCTAAAACCCTATTGGAGCGCTTGTAAATATTCCAAGCACTTTATTTACAGCCATAGTCTGCATCGTCGCTTGTTCCGCTACATGACGATAATGTGAAGTTGTCTTGTGTTATTATCTTAACCTTTATCTTGCTGGAACGCAAAAAAAAAAGAAAAAATATATACTCGCGAATGGAAGAAGAGGAGCAGGTTGTGGTTTGCACAATTTTTACATCAGAAAAATCTTATTTTGTTTGAATACACAAAAGTAGCTACTATCTCTATTCTTTAATATATTATATACGTATTTATTTAGCTTTTTTTATTTTTCAGAACGTTTATTTTATATTTTTTTGCAGTCTGTGTGTGTTTTTAAGGTCACTGTGTATAGCTAAGCAGGCCTGTGCCAGATTGCCGATATATAGACGATGCGGATGGGAGGGCATAGTCTATTCGATGGGTCATATTTTATGAGCTAACATCATTGAATAGGGCCGATTTAAAAAAAAAAGTAAATATAGCCACTTCGTGTACAATGCAAATAGTTTACTGTAACTATACGATAAACATTTCATATACGTAGTTATATCTGCACAATTAATTTATATGTCCATTCCTTGGTTTACCATGTAATGTATATTGAAATTATTTGGTATGGAACGTTCGAGAATCCAGGTTTTGCTTGCGAGCATTTCACGATGATTGTTTTGTTCATAAATGCCTTTTAAGTATTTTTATTTGCAGTCTATATGTATTTAAGTTATTGCTCCCTTTTAAAAATATTTAATGTCTTGTAAATTACGATCAGCTCATGACCAGAAAAGGATGTCATCGATATTTTACCAAAAAAAAAAATCTCATAAGTTATGGATCATGGATTTCGCTTCAAGTGTAGTTGGGGACATCTTTGTGCTCGCGTTCCTTTGTGCTCATTGTTGAGCCCAATTTGTCATGCAAATCTTTGGATGGAACGGCCCTTGTGATACGACCGCAGTGTAGACCTGACGTCAAGGAATATTTGACACAAGCAGCTCGGTAGTGCGTTGCAAATCTACACGGGTATCACCCTACCGAGGTGGAAAATATAAGCAAGGCAAATAATTGGCAATTTTGACGAAGGAAATATGTTTGGATGTTGATCAAGTCAATCGTGGGCTCTTACTAAAATAGTTGGTGCTTTATTGTTGTTTTAAAGTTTTGGTTTTCATTCAAATGAGACCAGACTTCGGTCATTAAATGTTGTTGATCGTTTTACATATCTGTAGTTTGATATAAGACCGTTTATTTAATAATTTAAATTTAACCAATGGTGAGGCATTACTACTGCAGGTTAAGTGTGAATGGGGAAGATCATACAATTAGATAACCGTTGCACATGAATCCGCTACTGCCACAGTCAGGGATTTCTTCTGTCAAGCAAGAAGGACAATTTTGGCCCACAACAACCATTTTCGGTTCAACAACACGTTTGTATATCTCACAGCACTGGGTCTCACTGCAGGCAAAACTTCGGTAAATGACCTCATTTAGAATTGTTCATCATTTGACCATTGTGACTAAATAACAAGCTAACAAAAACTTTCCACCCTTGCCGAGATTACTAAAACAATGGGGGAACGTGTTACCACAACTGGTGGTCACATGACTGCGATCACATTACTTTCCGAGCCCCATTTGTCGGTATGAAACCTCATGTTGCGCTTTCCTGGAGCCAAGTTTCGAGTCGTATGATTCCGGCAATGTGGCGACATGTTGCTCCTCCTGTCCATCTCTCGCTCATCTCTTCAACTGTTCTGGTTCTGGCCGCAGGCACTTGTCATTTGAGATGCCTTCTGCAGTAATATTTTATTGGGGGGGGGGGTTGGGAGTTGGGAAGTGAGAAGCTTTTTTGCTAAGATAGTTTACATCATGTGATTTGTTTTCACTGTGCTTCTTAAACTTAAATTAATAATACACTTATTTGAGCATTATATATATATTTTTTACATTTGTATCATGTTCGCGTTTTGTATTTTGAAAGAATACAGTGTGATGTTTTATCATTTCAGGTTCGTAAAGTTTTCAATGTTGATCTGATTTAGTTTTTATTTCTTGGTGATACCATACACTGGCGCATGCTACGGACGGTTGATATAACCTGTACGTTTGAGTTTACTTGAAACAAAATTAGAACATTTAAAAATGTGTTTTGGGTGCGTACTTTAGCATCCACATTCTTTGGGTATTTTGGTAAAGCCACGTAGATAGAAAACTAATAATAATTGTATTATTATATTAAAAATAAAAATAATTTTATTATATGATAATAATTTTATTATTTTTACCGAAAGACCCAAAGAATATGAATTCCTGCAGTGACGAAAGCTTTAAGTCCAGATTTTTCATCCACGTTAACTAAGTCCCTACATCGCAGTGCCCAGTTAACGCTTTGGCCACGTCTGCAGCCATGCATCGCTGTTCTCCGAACGTACATGTAATTCCTGCACACTTTACAAAGTCACGCAACCTCTCTTGTGTAACGCATGGGAAACGAATCCACCCTCTTTCCTATTAAAACACCGTACAAATGGCAAGCACGTACGATTTAATCCAACTGCTGTGCTCACTCGTTTTGTAGGCTTCACGTTTGGTTTCTCCCGTTAACCACACACGCGTACACCAACCATCCCTTTAAGGCGCACCATTTCCTCCTTTCTCTTCGGTTCTCTGGGCTGTATGTAGTTGTACAATTTGTGCGTGCACAACGCGGAGGTTTTTGATAGCTGTGACGAGCAATGTAATGCATACATACTGTGTGTACTGTACATTTGATTTAAAACGGAGACCTTGGATGTGTTAGCGAAGATTTATTGGAAACATGCTTCAATAAAAGAGATGCATGTATTGCTGACTGCTGCCCCCCTCCCTTGTGTTCAGCGTTCATGAGAAGGAGGTTGCGAACGAGACGACCTTTGCGTGTTACCTGAAAATGATTGATACACACCGCGGCCACTTCACGCGGTTAACGCTCGGCCGATAAATATACATTCATAGCCCTCTTTATCAATCCTAAACTAAACTTTTTATTTTAACAGGTAAGGCCCACTGAGCTGGTATAGATAGCTCTTTTTCAGGAGCGACCTGGCCACAAATGACAGCTCAACGGTGTGGGCTCATTGTGTGGAAATTGATCTCGGTCAAGTGCTCTAAACGCACGTTGTTCATGTTTTTGTTTGTTGTGGTTGCACCCGATTCAAGAGCCGAATGGCTCACAGGGCTATACCAAAATAAATCAACTGAAACGTTGATTATAAATGTGGAGGGAATAAGTAATATTTAAAAATGCTTTTTTTAAAAACACGCTTTAATGAAATGTACCGTAGGAGTAATGGCAGAACTCCACGACTCGAGGAAGAGGCCCCGAAGCTTGCCATAACGTAAGGGGACTGTGTGGTGATTTACAGCCAACGTTAGTTGAGCGTGGACAATTAGACCCAAGCCGAAACATAATAAAAAAAAGATTGTTAAAAAAATATATTTTAATCATAGAATATAGTATTGTCATCAGTATGACATACGTTTACCAAGTTTGCAGTCGATACGACATTGGGAAGTGGGTTAAAATTGAGTTACAAGATTTGAGGATACAACAGACTGAGTTAAATAAAAGCGTGTAGTAATAAAAAAAGCGGAGGATCCGCATAAAAAGCCACGTGAACATGCAAACTCCAAATACACAGGCATCAGCAGCGTTGGGATCCAACCCACGACCTCCTGTACACGAGGCGAGGCAGTTAACATCTTGCCACTGCTGGCCGAGGGCTCTGCCATTCTGTGCGGGTTGCGTGTGGGAGGTTTTTTTTTTACCATAATTCACCACGCTGGTCGGTGCGGGTTCTGAAGGTGAGGACCATTAAACCAGTCGGTCATACCACACACGTTGCAGCTGTGGTGGGTGTTGCTGCTCTGCCATCTGCTGAGGAGGACATTACCTCCGTAGTTTATTGCGTATGTACACTATGTTGAACCGTGCGTAAGTCGCCAACCGTGCTAATCGGAGGTGCTATGGACGCTCAACCCTTAGCTTTGGAAATCGGACAAAATTGGGTGCATCGAAGGTGATTTGATTTGCAGGCATCGCGCTTGGTTCGCCTGGCCAAAGGAGAATTCACGTGCATATTGGGTTGTATTGAATTGAAACGATTTAAACAGGCGAATGTGACCGTGGATTTTGTCAATCTAGATTTGAAGTTTTCGTGACTGCAGGGATCCATACTCTTTGGTTCTTAATTACATTTATAATAAAATAAATAATAAATTGAAGCGGTGATTTATTTTATTTTATACCTACGTGACTTTACCGCAAGAACCACAAAGATCGTGGATTTTGTGTTCAGCACGGCCCCATCAAACGCGGTGTTGGCGTGCTCCACACTTTTCCTGGCCTTGCTTTATCAGGGTTCATCAACTCGAGTGTCCGTCTCAACATCCCCCCGGCGATTTGAGCCATAAAAAAAATTAAGCGTCCCACGACGATTCTCAAACCGTCCATTGTGTCCCGGCAACGTGGCCAAAAAAAGCGAACTGAAATATGCGCGTAACATTATTTGTTTTCATATTCACACACCGTTATATTCTTAGCATAACATTGTAAAAAGAAACGCGCTGTTCTCTCGCAGTCAACCCTCCCCTCCCCCCCCCGAAAACCCCTGGCTACTCCACCCAGAAACAATACAGGAAGAAAAAAAATGATAATTCCTGTTTTGACAGAACCACCGATTCTTAAGGCAGAAGGATAAACCTCACCGGGAAGGTGAACCAGGTCACGCGGCGGTGCCTCGAACCCGACCTCGGCGCTTCTATTTCCCTAACGCCTCCTCGGGGAGATGACGTTCTCTCGGAAGAAGGTCTTGGAACGCACGATCCTACCACATCCTTGCGCGCTCCTCAAGGACCGAGTGCGAGTCCCGGATGTGTCCTTGCCATCAATTACCCTATCTTTGGGAGCGTGACACACGCGTAGTCTCCACTCGTGTCAGAGTGGGGGGGGGGGGGTGTTGGGAGGTCCTCCTCTTGTGAAATTCCTGTACGATCAATTCAAAGAAAGGATATCCGGCGGCAGGGGTTTGGGGGGGGGGGGGATGAAATCAACTCGTGGATGTGCCAAGTGCATTTGTACTTCGCAGGATCGTGCGCATTGACCATTGTGTGGAGGCCTTCACACAGCAGTGGATTGATCATGGTTGTTGATGACGAATACATAAACTACTACTACAGAAGGATTGCTTTAGTTAATGCCCCAAGTTACTTTTTTTTGACACCATGGCGGACTTAAAGATAAGACGACACTACTTTTTTTTCAACGAGCTCGGGTCGTAATCAGTCCAGTGTAAACAAAGATTGCCATCTAAAACAAAATCAAGTGGTTGTCTTGGTCGGGGCCTCCTTGTCAAAAGTCGCAGTGTTGCAGCTCTTTAAGCAGCTGGCAAGGCGATACGTTACGCGAGCCTCCCGTTTTGTTGGTGCGCTTCCGAGATTACATCCTCACCAGCTTTCTTTGCCCGTCCAATGACGGGTGTATATTGCAGTAAATCGTAAATATTCAATAGAAAAATTGTTCAGCTCATGATTATTAATTAGGGGGTGGTTGCCCCATGTGGAGTAACGTCACCAGCTCATTGTTATTCTTGGTTCTTTCAGGAAAGTCACGTGGAAGGGAAACAATAAAATAATAAAAATATAAAACAATACAATTCTCACGACGTTTTGACTGCAACACAAGCAATCATCATCAGGTGTGAAAACCACAACAAGAACGTTCAAGGGGCTTGTGTGTCGCCCCGACAAGTTTCGATGAGTTTGGTCTTGTCGAATTCGGCAAGTACTCGCCCGAGTGTCCATGCAAAATAAAAAAAATCATCATCATCATCATCATCCCCTTGTTTTGTCGCTGTGTTGACGACAACAGCAGCTCTTCTTGTGCACTCGGTGGCGGTAAAGTGTTGTTGTCGATTATACTGGTAGGAAACGTAGTGGACTGGAAGCCCAACCGGGATTAATTCACAGGAGGCAGGGGATTAATTGTGTATGTCTGTGGATGTCTGTCCACGTCGGAGGGGTGGGGCTGGGTGGAGAGGGGAGGGTAGGGAGGGGCTGGGTGGGCTGGGGAGGGGCTGGGTGGGGCTAGGTGGGGGGGGGGGTGGAGCTGGGTGGGGAGGGGCTGGTCACCCCATTGTGCCCTTATATGGACTGGAAGCCCAACCGGGATTAATTCACAGGAGGTAGGGGATTATACACTGCACTTTCTGGCGTCGTTTTATAATTCTGCTCACTTTTTATTTTGCTTTCTTCTGCGCACGACCCTAACAAGTTTGGCTTAAATATCCATACATAATTACTTCATAATGACTTCAAAATTTCCTACCAGCCCCCTCCGCAGGAATGTGTTTCCGTGTTGGAGGTCCTAAACCTCGCGCGTGATTATTACCGACGATAATCGCCCAGAAATGTCTGTCCATCCCGCACGTGACGTCACTCCACGTGAGGCCCACCCCCCGCCTGACGTCACGCCACATGAGGCACCTCCCCCCCTCATTAATATTCATGAGTGGGTGGATTTTTTACACTAACGCAGAGGAAGGTGAAGCTGAATAAAAAAAAATTATTACGCAAAGTCGCTTCAAATATGACGTTTCTTTACAGAAAGTGACGGTAGAAAATAAATCTACGCAGCACAGTACTACATCCGTGCGTGACGTCACTGCAAAAGAGCCCCCCCCCCTTCATTAATATTCATACCCACGTGGAAATTTGCACGAACGCACAAGGTCGCGCACTTCACATGCCGCACTCCTTCCCTCATTAATAATCATGAGCCAGTGACGTCACTCCACATGCCGCACCCCTCAGTTTAACATGTACGCTTTCGTGACCAATATTATTCATAATAAATGTTTTTGGGGTTTGATCGCGTTATTTATAAATGTGTCGTAACCCTCCACCACCCGACACGGCCAATCAGCAAAAAAGTGTCACGTTGACAAAAGACAAATAATTCACTACTTTAGCCCACCAGTGTGTTGAAGAGTGAATCCACAACATTTACAGTTTGAGTACGACGTTTCGCTGGTAATTACATCCAGCATCATTGGGCAATTCGCCAGAATGGTAAAGCCCTCACTTGCTCCCGGTCTTAAATAGAGCAGCAGGGTGACGTCATCATTTAACTCATTTCAGGTGCAGTGATTTGAGGCGGAGGGGGGGTATTGTAATTATATAATTGATTGGTAATCAGTCAATGGTTATGATTAGTAATGAGTTGTAGATTAGTAATTAGTTGTAATGTGTGTTATTGTGATTATATGCTACGTTAGTAATCCGTTAATTAGTATGTGTTTCCCCTATAAGGAATTGTAATATGTATTATGTAATAATACGCTTCCAAGCCGCACTAAGCCTGTAGCTGTCAGAGCGATTAAAGTTATTTCTATTCCTCTCAATTTTAATGGATTCTCTAATTAGTCTTTGCCAGTAATAATTAGTTTTACACAACACTTCAACGTTATCAAAATCAATTGAGTGTCCTTGTTGACAAGCATGTTTTGCCACTGCCGACAGTTGTGTTTGAGATAATTTAATATTTCTTTGATGTTCTTTTAGTCTTATGCTGATGTTACGTCCCGTCTGTCCAATATAGCATCTGCCACATAAACAATTAATCCGATATACACCTTCTGTTGATAATTTAGGTAATGCGTCTTTAGTGCAAGATACTAGTTTTTGAATTTTGTGTACTGTACCAAATCTTACTGTAATGTTTTGCTTTTGCAAAACACGGGCTAATTTGTCAGTTACTCCTGAGATATATGGAATTTTTATTGTTTTAACAATCTGATCGCTTTCAGCAGTATTGCTTTGCGATCGTGATTTGGCATTCAGTGCTCTGTTAATTTGAGCATTAGTGTAGCCATTCTGTCGTAGTGCTTCTTTAACGTGTTTGATTTCTCTCACTAGACTTTCACCATCTGACATTGTTTTAGCCCGATGTATGAGCGTCTTGATAAGAGAGGATTTATGAGCTGGATGATGATGCGAATCTGCATTCAGATAGGCATCAGTGTGCGTTTGCTTTCTGTAAACGCTGTGTGTTATTTTACCGTTTAGGCCATGTCCAAGCAAAATATCTAGGAACGGGAGTGTTATTCACCTCCATTTCCATGGTGAACTGGATGGCCGGGTTTTGTGCATTGAGATTTTTTTAGAAAATCATTAAGTGTATCTTTACCATGTGGCCAGACAACCAAAGTGTCATCCACATATCTAAACCAAAAAGATGGTTTTAATGTGCTCGAGGCAAGTGCTCTTATTTCAAAGTTTTCCATGTACAAATTTGCTATAGCAGGGGATAAAGGAGAGCCCATTGCTGCTCCTTCCTTTTGTTTAAAGAAATCCCCTCTCCATAAGAAGTAAGTGTTATTTAAACAATGGTCAGCAAGTTTCGGAATATCTTTTGGTAAACCTGTATTCTTTACTAATAACTATTAGCGGGTGACGTCACTCCACATGGGGCACCCCCCCCCCCCCCCCCCCTTATTACTAAAATCATGATCTGAACAATTTTTCGATTTAATATTTCAGATTTACTGCAATATACACCCGTCATTAGATGGGCAAAAAAGCAAGTTATTTATAAGTTGTGATAATGGGGGGGGGGGGGGGTAATTGAACATTCGTGCCTTGATTGTAGTACTCTGGTGTCACGAAATTATTATCCGCCACAGCCGGTCCGCGCCCTTGTGCAAAGCGTGTCAATCGTGCACAACGGAATCAAGGGCATGGTTAAGACATCCCAAATCTTGTTGAAATCCATTGCATTCTAGCTCGGGTTATTGTCGTAAAGCACGGTTATCAAACAACAACGAAAAAAAATCCGCATTGGTATCCTATATATATAAAAAAAACATTTGGAAGGAATTGCATAGGAGAGAAAAATGATGGGAACACCTCTCAAGCTTCTCTCCCACATTAAAAATGAGCTACCGTCCACGGGGGCCTTTTGAGTCTCTGCCAAGCAATAGCCAAAAGGCGACAACTCGCGAGCCCCCTCCCCCCCCCAACCTGCCAACGACCACCGCCTTGCGTAGTTCGAAGTAGGGCTGAACGTCTTCTTTGGTTCTTTCGGTAAAGTCACGTAGAATGAGAATAAAATAATACAATAAAACAATACAATTCTCACGACAGGTTGTTCCTTTCACCTGAAGAAGGCCACTTGTACTCTTTGGTTCTATTCGGTAAAGTCACGTAGGTAAAAAATAAAACAACAAAAATCACGACGTTTCGACTTTACCGAATAGAACCAAAGAGTATGGATCCTTGCAGTCACGAATGCTTTAAATCTAGAAAAGGCCACTTGTGTTGTGGCCGAAACGTCGTGAGAATTTTATTGTTTTATTTTATTATTTTATTCTCATTCTACGTGACTTTACCGAAAGAACCAAAGAAGATGAATCCTTGCAGTCACGAAAGCTTGAAATCGAAATTTAGGGCTGAACTATTTGGGGAAAATATCTAATTGCGACTTTTCTGACAGATATTTGGGATTGCGATTTGATTTGCGATTACATTTGTTTTAATCTTGATTTGAAGCTTTCGTGACTGCAGGTATCCATACTCTTTGGCTCTTTCGGTAAAGCCACGTGGTAGGTAGAAATGAAATAAAATAAAACAAATCACGACGTTTCGATCGCAGCACAAGCGGTCGTCATCAGGCAAAGGAGATGTTTTAGGTAAAGCTTCAGTTCAATATTCACTGTGTAATAGATTTAAAACACGTGGTGGAGCGTTACCACATGATACCATCAACATATGAACTGCTCTATATATTCTAATGCAAGGATGAGAACTTAAAAGCTATTAATTGCTTCCAACATGTATTTATTAAAATATTTTAATTGAAATAGAACAATCAAACATATAACAATTGTTCAGTTAAATAAATAAAGCTATAATAATAATAAAAATAAAAAAACAATTCCAATAAGCACGTAATAGGACTTTTCAAATCGCAAAAAAAATCGCAGCCTTTGCGATTTGCTAATCGCATTGTTTGAATTTGCGATTTCGATTTGAAATCGATTAATCGTTCAGCCCGAGCTTCGAAGGGGACCTTTGTGGTCCATGGCACCAACACGGCAGGGCCCGTAGCCAGCAACACGAGCGAGTGAAACGTGCGTCCGTCACAATGGGCAGTTTTTCCAAGTCGTTTGTTCCCCCCACCGCCGAAGTGGCCGCGATATTCCCCACTGGTTGTGTTGACTCCCGTTACCGCCGCGTGGAATGAACTCGTGAGCCTGGGAAAGCATTGTTCAATCTTGAGAGGGCAAGGCGGCCGTCGGCGGGGTTGGTTGGGTTAAAAAAAAAGGTCGCCCAATGTGGCAGTAGGGCCATGGGATTGATTTTGTCCCACGTGTACGCGGAGCGGTGGCGCAGTGGTTAGCGCACTGCGTTACGAACGTGGTGGCCTGGGTTTGATTCCCAACCGTAGCCCACGTCAGTAGGGAGTGATCTGAACAAGTCCTTACCGACTCCCCCCCCCGCCTTCACCAACATGCAATGATCAGCGTCACAAAGAGTGGTCAAACAAACTCCATTATCGACACGGTGTGGTGAGAGGCCTTCATCCAACGGTGGATTTAAAAGGGCTGTGCGTTAAATGTATCTACACCCTTTTACAGAAATACATAAAACGTTCTTTGTTAACCTGTCTTTGTTTGTTTCCATTTCGCTTTTTATATCTAGATTTATTAAAAGAGGTGAGCTTTGAAACTTTGCACAAAATGCATCTTAACTAAGCCCCAAAAATGTCCTGCAGTTTGCGGCCCTTGACAAGTCAACGCTTGCATTCGCACTCTCTCATCGTTCTCCCCGTGGGTGCCAGCATCACAAATCATCCGATCGGACACGTGACTGTGGAAGGCACCACGCGTTAGCTTGATGAAAAATGTCCATTTTACTACCGAGGGACGTCGCTCTTACGCGCGATTTATTATTCCCAAAACGCCGCCTTTGTCCAACTCGAAAAATTCGCCAAATTCGTCACACGCGCTCCGGTGTGCTTGCGTTGGGAGTTGAGCGGCGATGCGGTGGTCGTATTGGCGTCCAACGGGACCCCCCCCACCCACCCCCGCCCTTTGCAACTCCGCTGCCCGTTAAATCTTGGGAGCAAGTGGGGCAAAACACTTGTTTGTTCAATTTCAAAACAGATAAGCAGATGGGCGTGTGCAAAGCCCTCTTCCAAGTCACGCTGACCTCAGACGCGGGCCTTGGCCAGTGCTTGCGATGACACTGGGAAGGCAGAAAGGCGACATGCAGCCAGATATAACGCTGACCGCTCGGTTACCTCCATCTTACACGGCGAGCCAAAAAGTTACGCTTTCCCTCCGCGTGTGCGCCCTTGACCTTGCCGAGGCCTTGAGAAACTTGCTTTTGGTTTCCTGCATAGCTCGAGTTATTTTTTTTTAATTTTATGTTTTCTCAACGGTGCGTGTAAGTTTATAGTTGTAGGAGTTTTGTTTTCAGTTGAGATTATAAAATGCCTTGGAATGACTCGTGTTCACAGGACTTATATAAACTTTTTTTTCTGTTCTCTCTCTCTTGAGTGAAATATATATTTTTACTGTTTCAAAACAGCACCGTGAGGTACAGTCACGTTTAGACGCTATATAAATTTATATTGTTATTGAAACTTAAAACCTTCTGTTGGAACAGCTGAGGACACGCAACCTTGGTAGGTTTAACACGTCGGATTTTACGACCAATGTTAGTCATAATGTTTTTTTGGGTTAGATCGCGTAAATATAAATGTGCCGTTAAACTCGCCACAGCCAATTAGTAAGCTCTGCCACGTAAACAAAATATGCAAACCGACACACCTGATGACGACCGTTTGTGTTATGGTCGAAACGTCGTGAGAATTTTTTATTGTTTTATATATATTTTATTATTTTATTGTTTCCCTTCAACGTGACTTTACCGAAAGAACTAAGAATATGAATTACTGCAGTCACGAAAGCTTTAAATCAAAATAAAAACATGCTAATTAGTGACCACTTCAGCACACCGGTGTCTTGGAAAGTAAACCCACAACATTCACAAACCTATGTAGGTATTCATATTCTTGGTTCTTTCGGTAAAGACACGTAGAATTAAAAAAATTTAGAATAAAAATAATACATTGAGCAAAAAACCCACGTTTCGATTTTTATTTAATTTTCCATCCACGCGACTTTACCGAAAGAACCAAGAATATGAATTCCTGCAGTCATGAAAGTTTTAAGACAAATTTTTCGTGTAGATATATACAAGATTACGGTTATTTATTTCTTGGGTGACGTAAGGTGCGTTGCTCTGGCCGTAAGATGCTCTCACACTCCAGGGTCTCCAGGGTCGTGCCTCGAGGTCCCGTACATCCCCATAGCCACACCTCTGCATTGGCATCACAATTAAGCCACACAAATGCTTACGAAAATAAAGATCCCGATGCACGCCTGAATCGAGATTATTGTATGTTTATTTTCTTTTAATAGAAACATTTTTATGCATAACACGGAACCGCATTCTATAAAATCGAGCCATTTGCGCACGTCCGAATTCGGGCACATTTACACAAACAAATGAAAAATCAGTGCAATTTAATGTAAACGATTTGGTAGTAATCTCAACTTCAAAGATTTGGCTCGCGATTTGTACAATGCGAGGCAGCGCGTTGACATTTACGCGCAACTATCCCCAGACAAAAAAAAACTTTCACAGCGTTATTCGGAGAGAGAGCAAAACAGACACGTGGGGGACTCCCAGATCCGGCGCACACATTGCTGACGAGCAGCGCCGGGGAGAGGGCGGGGGGGCTCACTGAGAAGGTGGCAGAACTGTGGTAGTCGTTCATTTGACGTCAATCGATTTCACTTTGACACACGGCTCTTACAGCGGTAGCCATTCGCGTTAACTGAGATAAACAATTTTATTTATCCCGCTCCCCCTCCCCCCCCCCCCCCTGCTGTCCCCAGGATCCCACGAATCTGCACCATTCAGGGTGGGAATTCGATTCCAGAATGGATGAATTTTCGTCTTTTTATTTATTTAACCGTCTCGGTTTGCAGTAGTTTCTCGTTTCGTCAGTACACTTTTTAATTCGCTCCCAATAACCTCCAATGTAACACTCGTATTTCATCAGCCCCCTGCGTCTTATCCTCGAGTGTGTATTCAGAAGCCTCCCTGTGACGTTTTAGTGCAATAAATCTCTGCGCGCTACAGGGATTCATTCAAATGGATCTCACGATCACGGCGCATCCAAATGAAACCGTATGTCTGACAAGCGGTCACCTTAACGTAATGCGAATGTGCGTTTAGGCCAACAGAACACACGGGACACAACCGGACAGAGTATACGGTTAAATCCAATCATGATCCCAAAAAAATAAAATCTTAATTGTGAGATGGTGGGGTAAATCTTTAGATTGCCAACAGTGAGAAGCATTCTTAATATATATTTACATATGGCATTTACCAGAGCTCCAATGTTCAGGAGTTACAGTTACGAGTTAAGTCACTGCAATAGAAGCAAAATAATAGAATGCTATGTTTGCCTGCTTGAACGGGGCTAGGTTAACTTTAACGGTAGTCGGTTAAAATCTCACGAATGTGGTGGATTTTTTTTGTTTAGACGTTTTATCCCCTTGACGGTGGAGATACAGAAAATCGCATCCATCGGAGAAATCTTGCCATGTGCTTTAACCAATTGCTCAGCCCTGCTTCTGAAATCCCTCTCTGTCATTTTCCAACCCCCTTCAAATTTGCCAGGACACGGAACCGTCCTGCAGTGCCGTACTATGCCAGGGCTGGATAACCTCTATAATAGACCACAGGTGCGAGATGTATCCACACCACTTTGAAGCGATCCACAAGTGACATGCATCCATAACTGGAAGCATCTTAGCTGCACTTCTTATCCTTTCGTATGGCTGCTGATGTAGATTCAGAGCAACAACGACAATTTCACATTCAAGGTGGGTCAAGCCAGATAACCGCTTCAGGAGCAGTGAAGTGTATAATCGCCGTGATGTCTCCTTCGTTTTTATGGATCGGGCTGCACTAATCGGGTACCAGAGGGAAATCTTTCTTTGTTCGAGCTGGCAACAACATTTGGTGGTAATTTCCACGCGCTCAACCGCTGCTGTGAAACTGAAGGGCCTCTTGCAGCGACGTAAACTCCTCCGGGTCGTGCTCGAACTTGAGTACATTTCCGAACGTGCGTGCAGTTACAAGTCATCTCATTATCATGATTATTAACATCATAAAAACGGGTGTCCCCGCGAAACGAAGGCGAGATTCCCATTTGGCCCTCGCTCGGGGAAAGGGCTTCCTCAGCCCCTGCCCGAAGTCATCGCTTTGTTACTTTTTAAACATTTCTCACTTTTACGCTTTCTGTATCGGCTTGATATATGTAAACCATCTTCTTTGGTTCTTTCGGTAAAGTCACGTAGAATGAGAATAAAATAATAAATTGATCAAATAAAATAACACAATATTCTCACGACGTTTCGGCCACAACACAAGCGGCCTTCATCAGGTGAAGGGACGAGACTCCAGCGCTGTCCTACCAGACAGTCTCGTCCCTTCACCTGATGAAGGCCGCTTGTGTTGTGGCCGAAACGTCGTGAGAATATTATTGTGTTATTTTATTTTATCAATTTATTATTTTATTCTCATTCTATGTGACTTTACCGAAAGAACCAAAGAAGATGAATCATTGCAGTCACGAAAGCTTTAAATCGAAATATGTAAACCAGTTTAACGTAGCAAAACTGCTCATTACGAATGCAGCGTGGCTGTGTAAAAAAACACACTATAAGCCATTGTGTTTTTTTATTAACGTTACGTAACGGCGACAGTTGTTAATACTCGGCAGCCAGAACCTGCGGTCTGACGCGCAGTAAAAATGTTTTATAGGAAACAAAAAAAGCACCGAACCCACTTTTTGCATAATCCTGCATCTAACATAACGTTCGCAAAGGACTCCCCAAAAGCATTCCCCATTGACTCAATTGCAGTCAATGTTCCCAGGTTTAATGATTTCCCCACAACTCACATTCACCTTGGCCAATCACCTGAAAAGCCTTTTTATCGAGGTTTTACCGAACCTTGCGTCAGCAAGTGCGTGTTGTATAGTAAGACGTATTGTGGATATCAACAACAACAATAACCGGCATTCGCCACTAAGTGGCGGTGACGTCACCACGACGCTTGTGTCACACACACTCATCGTCGTCAAGGGGCATGGTCTATCCACTGCTGGGCGAAGGCCCTCCACGTTCCGCCACCATCCCTCAAGGTCCTGCGATGCCACAGTCCATCTCTCGCCCCCGCTGCACATGGACTTCATCTCATTGCTCGATGTTGCAGTGGTCTCACATTTAGGCATAATTCACCCCTTTTGGATGCCATTGCGTCGCTGGGCTTGTCCATCGGCTATCATCCCTTCGAGTGGCACGTGCCTTGCCCAACCCCACTTGCTTTTATTAAGAGTCAGTTACGATTGCGTTTGTTTCCTGATCCGTATGCTCCTCTTCCTGTCTCTCAGTGTAATTCCCAGCACACATCTACCCCATGCTTCTCTGTGTGCTATTAATCATTTTGGTATCTTCCTTGTCCGTGTCCACCATCTTTCTAATTACATGCAGCGCCCTGGAGGATGGTTAAAATAACCCCCATGACTGAGACAGGGTGGCAGAGGCCTTCAAAATTAAACGATTTTCTATTTTACCAGCTAAGACCCACTGAGTTACTTAGCACTTTTTCAGAGGCGACCTGGCCACAAACGATAGCTCAGCTTATCATGTGGACATTTATTGCAGCCAAATACTCTAAATGCATGTGGTGGGAAAAACTGGAGGACCCGGAGAAAAATCCACGCGACCACGGGGAGAGAGACACTCGCAAACTCCAAATATACAGGTGACAGGGACCGGGATCGAACCCACGACCTCCTGTATACCAGGCGAGGCAGTTAACATCTCACCACGAGGGCACCTCTTCATCCAGCAGTGTGGATTGACAAGAGCTGTAAATATGCACACAAATGGAAACAAAATTGAACCAAAATCTTGGCTCTGGAATGGGTTTCACGCGCTGGAACTTTTGGCCCGTGAGATGCCGTTCAGTAACCCATGCACACAGGGGTCTGCGAATCTCAATCCGTGGAAAATCTCGCCATGTAACGAGACGTTTTCAACAGAGTACTGCATTGGTGAGGTCCACCCATTTACTCGGAGTATACTTCACGCTTGTAAGTCGCAGACGCGTCTGGTATTTTGGATAGGTAAGGCATAATTTTTAACATTTACTTTCTGCTTTCCAGTCGACATTTATGGCGGAAACTGTGTTCTGATGCTTTACGAATACACACTGCAGTTAATCGTATATCATGGAATATTCATGTTTTCTTATGTTCACCATACATTAATTGTGTGGTGACACCAGTCACGTCACCCGTGTGTGCATTGCTGGGGAGCCATGTCTTAGTGTGCGTATCTCGCAAAAGAATATCAATATTTGGATTGCGAGTTGGTAAAAATCGTATGATTGATAAAGCTGTCGTTTTTAAAGCTCTTTCTTAGTTTACACTCATTCTCCCTCGACTACAAATTTGCTTCTAGATTTTAAGCTTTCGTGACTGCAAGGATCCATACTCTTTGGTTCTATTCGGTAAAGTCATGTAGGTAAAAAAATAAAACAACAAAAATCACGCTACTTGTGTTGTGGCCGAAACGTCGTGATTTTTGTTGTTTTATTTTTTTTCCTACATGACTTTACCGAATAGAACCAAAGAGTACAAATTTGCTATCAGAGTCACATCACGAGGAGCTGAAATACGGATCCTGAGCCCTCATAAAAAATATCCCTGGAAGGTAACTACTACTTCCGAGGTCCATTCAATGCCCTCTTATCCACAATGGGTGGTGTTGTACCCGTCTTACACTCCCTGCTAAAGAGGTGCTTCATCTTTGGCGATCAAACTAATCGTGAATTGGACTAATGAAGTGATACGTTTATGATCATGAGCTTCTGCGCGGTCATTGTGTGACTGTAATGAGACATTCAATACGAATGAGAACCCAGTCTCATCACAGGTGGCTTGACCCCAGATTGGAGCCCCAGGACCTCAGTGGTGACAGTTCAGCTCTCTGACACTGTTATCCCCCGAAGCTACCCAAGCACCTCCTGTCAATCTGCTTTCTTTGCTGCATCTTGGATGGATATTCCTGTCCACCCATTCCCCACGGACCCCCCTCGCTCTGTCGGTACATGTCCTCATATATCTCCTCTGCGTATCCCTCGTTTTTATGAGAAAAAGTGACTTTTTTAAATAAAGTCTTATTTGGAAATTTTATAGGACAGATAAAAATGTATTTCTCTTCCAAAAAAACGTATTCTACTCACAAACATCTTCATTATCAGCCTTGGTCAACACACTGCTGGATGAAGGCCTTGCCAAACCCGCTGCCATCTCTCATTATCCTGGGATGCAACAGTCCACCAAACGCCTGCACACGAGCTGATTTTCATCGCTCCATCTCCTCCCGTCGAACGTCCTCTCGAACGCGTTCCATTTATCTGCCGCCACTTCAATCGTTATTCTTGACCATCCCCAACCATCCCTTGGAGCGACACGTTCTCCCCAAATCCCACCAAACTTTTCCCAACAGTTTGAACACCAAGAGTCGCGAATATATATAAAAAAACCACAACCGCCTCCAGGAGACGGCGAAAAAAGCCAGGCCGGACGGGCCGGCCGCCCTACCGCCCAACCGTCGGGCCGACGTTCCCCTCCGTCTGTCCCTCTTCCGTCCTCCACGGCCGCTGGGCCCGTCCGCTCCATCAGTACATGTCCTCGTAGATCTCCTGGAGGAGCGGGTGCAGGGCCATGCCGGCGTCGTCTCGGCGGATGGCTTGCACCACGTCGGCGTGCTCCGTCACCAGCTGCCGCAGATCGGCCATCTTCTGGAGGCTGCGCGCGAAGAGGCGCGGAGCGTGCGGGTGGCCCAGGCGCAGCTGCAGCGCGAACGCCTGCAGCACGTGGTCCTGCAGGTCCTCCACGCTGCGGGCATCCGACAGCCCCGGGCGGTCTAGCGGGCGCACGTCGACCACACGGAACGCGTTTCTTTAGAGCTGCTTTTTGTTGTGTTTTAGTTTGTTGTTGTCCCCCCCCCCCTACCCCGCGCGCACCTCCGATTGGCACAGTTGGCGATATACGGTGCCAAAGAAGTAAAACGTATGTACGTGCACGTGCGCACGCACGCGCATGCAGAAAGACAAAGATCCCCCTTATAGGCTGAACAAACTGTTGAGGCAAGTGCTGTTAGCGAGCACCTATGAAGGCCGGCACAGCACACGAGGGGGTGGGTGGCCAGCACCACACCCGGCCGCCTTTGTTTCCCCAGTGGCGATGTTTACACACCGCACCAGGTACTCATTTGAGGATGAGTCGACCTAGGGGAGGCCCAGAACCGGTTCAGATAATCGTCACCGGTGTTGGCCGTGAGCGGGAATCGAACTCAGGTCGCGAACTCTCTTTCAGGAGGGTCCTGCCAAATATGCACGAGTAGGGGGCGATGGCTGCTGTGCAATGATCCCAGTTTGTTGCGCAAGGTTGCATTTTATTTTGCGCGCGGTTTGCAAATTTACTCTGCTGAGTCAGTGTGAGCCACTGAGGTTGTGACGGGATTCTTATTGATTTTTTATTCCTGTTGCTCCGTGCACCCTGTACCGCTTCCCGTTCCACGCCATTTGGCACGTAAAATAAAGATCGATCGATTGAATTGAGTAATTTGCGGGCGTAATGTCTCACATTTCTAAGTGTGACGAGCCGACGCGATGGTTTTACTCTCGCAAATGACGTCGAGGGGAACTTTAAACGCCGTCCACTGTGAAGTGGACGGCGTGCCTTCAGTACGGCTAACTTGCCCGTCGTATTAAAAATCAGAAAATTCATTCATACTGGAGGAACCCAATGAGCTAGGAAGCTCTATTTCACGGATGTCCGGCAGATGTCCGGTGTTAATCAGGTGGGGTCGAACCGCGAACCTCCGTGACAACAAGCGGCGAACGCCGCTCCCCTGCCGCTGGGCCGTGTCACCTAACCGGGCGCGGCGCGAACAGATGGAATGAAGCGACGAACCAAGAATCCACCCGCACACACCGTCCCAGCCCGCGCGTCCCCTCCTCACCACCACACAGGACGATCGCGGCGACGAAGAGCGCGAGGTCGGCGTCGTCCAGGTCGAGCGTGTTGAACCGCATCGCGAACTGGAACTTGGGCTCAATGACGCCGCTGTACGGCTGCCGCAGCGACTTGAGGAACTCGCGCGTCACGAAGCTGTTGCTGTGCGCCACCAGGATGCCGTCCTTGTTCATGTAGGCCGACCACAGCGTGAACATGGCCTCGTGCACGCCGTACTTGAGCAGCGTCACCTGCAGCGGTCCGGGGGGGAGGGGGCCCGTGGTGAACGGCGGAGGTGCCACGTGCGTGCGTGCGTGCGTGCGCGCATGTGCCGGTGATTGCCCAATTTTTACTCCCAGCCACCGGAAAGGAAAATCCTTTGAAATGAATGCTAAAGTTCACCGACTTGGGGGGCCACGGTGGTGGACAGGGCGTGGTGGTTGAGCATCCTTTAATCCAGGACCTGGTTGAATGCGCTCAGGTCAAATGCCGAACCAACTTGCTGTGAAAGTAAAGTTGTTGCTCTAAGTCAACATCAGCCCTATGTTGGAAAAGAAGAAGATTAACCTACGGTGGCGAGATGGTAATTCCCTCGCCTGGTATACAGAAGGTCTTGGGTTCATTTCCTACCCTGACACATGTTGTATATTTGGGGTTTGCGTGTTCTCTCTCTCCCTGTGGTGGTCATGTGGATTTGTCTCCGGATCCTGCGGTTTTTCCCCTTCACATTTAGAATCAACGCGCGTTTAGAGCATTTAGATAAGCCACTTCGTTGAGCTATTATTTGTGGCCAGGTCGCTTCTGAAAAAGAGCTATATAGCTCAGTGGGCCTTACCTGGTAAAATAACAAAAACATCTTTATCCTATATGAATTTTGAAATCGGCAGCTCTGAAAATGCACCCACGTCAAGGTGAAACTTACAAAATCATCCTCATAATACATGCTGTATAAAAGGTACAGATGCAGCCCTTCAATTGCTGGCTCATAACACTTCTGGTGAAGGGGCATAGACGAGAATGAGCTCCGAGGAAGCCGGGTATTTTTGGTCTACTTTATATTTGTACTGGAAGAACAACCTGTATAATAATACCTGTTCGCAGCCTTGAAAAAAAATATTGGCTTAAATATAGGCCAATCAGAATTGATTTTATAACTCAAGCGGCATGGCAACGAGCATCTTTATAGGCGCGGTTATAGCGATATTGAATAACAATTACAATTTCCTCAATATCGTAGCATGGCAAGCCATTACAAGCGCGCTGGCTAAGATTAGAATTATGACGACACGGCTATATTTGTGTGGTCAGGACATATTATGGGTAGTATTTAAATGCCAACAGCTGCAATAACAGATATGTTAATCCGATCCGCACAATTGTACGTATGTATGTTGAATTTTTTTCGCACCGTACATAGCCAACCGTGCTAATCGGAGGTGCTAAAATTGCAGAAAAGTGTTTTTTTCTATTTAATGTATATGACCACATTAACTCCCCTCTGGTCTTCGCACCTGATTCTCTCATCCGGATACGGCAGGTTTTCTCCACAAATTCTGGCTGTTGCCTGATGAGGTTGGTTGTAATCACCAGCGAAACGTTGTACTCCAATTGTAAATGTTGCGGGTTTACTCCGTAACACACCGGTGTGCTGAAGTAGTAGCTAACTAACCTAACTAATTGGCTGTGTCATGTGGTGGTGGGTTTAACGACACATTTATATTTACGCGACCTAACAAAACAAAAAACAACCTCTATTATGCAGGGGCGGAGCCAGGGGGGTGACAGGGTAGACAATTGTCACCCCCGAAAAAAAAGAAAAAATCGAAAATCTGAAACATTCTGCGTGTAAGTGAACGACACTCGGTCTGGCGAACCCCGTGCAACTGCATTGTCAGAGTGTGTCGCCAACCGATGGCGTCCAGTTCAACAGCCCGACTCTCGAATCATTCTTGAAATTAAAATTTGTTGAATGTCACCCCCGGCGCTGAAAATCCTGGCTCCGCCCCCGCTATTATGGATACATACGGAAGCGGTTAGGGTTTAACGTAGCCGCTTGGCTTCGGGCGCTACGCATCTTCACCGATCGAGCGTCACGACCTAACCCCTACCTGGTCATTGAGGTTGAGCGCCAGGAAGCCCGGGATGCACTTGGCGAACTCCGTGACCTCGCGGATGGCCTCGACCGAGCGGTGCTGGTAGCGGTTGAACACGAGGACCTCGGCGGCGCGGCCGTCCCGCGCGCGGCCGTGCAGCGTGGACTGTGCGCTCTGCAGCGACTCCATGTCGTGGATCACCACGGGCTGCCGGCGCCGGCACAACCTCAGGTCACACACGGCCGGCTTTGCCGTTCGAGACGTTTCGCGTTTTTTTTTTCTTTCTCAACGAGCGTGCATTGGGGAGGGGGGGGAGGGGGGGGGGATGCATCGCGTGCGTTTTGCGTGGCCGTTTCGTGCAACGGTATTGTCAACCACTTTGATGTTCCGGGACGGCTGCAAGTTGCAGGGTGGGTGTCTCCGTTCGCCTCTGAATCTCGCGCAAGCGGCTAGGCGTCAATTTTATTTAGAGAGGCGTAGTAGCGGCGCCGCTGTTTTTAAAGACGTTTGCACTCACCGCGGAGAACCGTAGCGACACGACCGCCGCACTCTATGATAGCTGCCGACAAACTGAGCCTTGGTACTGATAAAGTTATTTTATTTTAGTTTTCCTTCCGAATTCATTTTGATGACGTACACGTCCGTCACGGGACCGGGAAAGGGTTAATCAAACGGCCCTTTGTCGAACCATTTTTGTCCAACAATTGTGATTGGCAAGGACTTATTTAGATGACACCCGGCCAACAACGCCACTTGCCCCCTCCCCCTCTCTCTACGGCGCGAGAAGAAAAGACACGACAACCTCCGTTCCTCCGATTAGCACGGTTGGCTACGTACGGTGCGAGAGAAGTTCAACGTATATACGCTCCAATGGCACAACCGAAACGGGCCAGCACGGGGCCCTTCAAGCTACGTTGGTTTTCCGCTGGCTATATTCCGTGCACAACAAACCGGAACAAAAATCGTGATGCGTTGGCCTCGCAAGATGTGTGAATATCGCTCGGGGCCAAGCAGAGCCAGGGGTGGCGGCGTTGGCGTGACCTTGCCCCCCCCCCACCCCGAAACCGGGCGGTAAGAGAGTCCCTCACCGAATGCACGGACCTTCCCGTGAGGACGGCCCGGGCCTTCTCCTTGGTGAGCGTGAAGTTGCGCAGGTACGCGGCGTACACGAGGTGCGCGAGGCCCAGCAGCGTCGTGTCGTGTGGGCTCCGCTCCCCGCCGGCCGGCGTCGCGCCCAGCTCCGCCTTGAGCCTCTCCTTCTCGGCCGCGGGCATTCGGCCAAAGCGGATGGCTGCGCGGGAAGAGAGACGACAGCGGACCAACGGCAGGGCACGTGCCGTGTTTTTATTTGATGACTACACGTGAAGGGCTCGCGGGTGACGTCACCACATCTATCCCTCTGTTTAAGGAACGAGACAGTTGTAATTACTGGAGAAACGTCGTGCTCAGAATGCAAATGTTGTGAATTTGCTCTCCAACACACCGGTGTGCTGTACTAATAACAAATTGGCATGTTCTGTTTACGTGACAAACCTTACTAATTAGCTGTGTCGGGTGGTGGCGGGTTTAACGAGATATTTAAATTATGACTACCCTGCCCGTGCCCACCACCCTGCTCGCCGCCACCACCACCAGCGCTCCAATGTTAGTTCCATTTTGCAATTGGTCTGGTGCTACGTGAAGAGGTACCCACAGAGTAATATAAAACAACTCTGATTTCTATAATTTGGCAATTCGCACAAAGGCTAAAAAGTGCTCTACGTGAATCGCAAGTTCTGGAGAAAGCCTGGTGTAAAACCGTCTGAGTTTTAAGGTGCGATTTAAAAAGTGCAACAGACTCAGATTCACAAATCTACGTATGTTAAACTTCTTTTGCACCGTACGTAGCCAACCGTGCTAATCGGAGGTGAGAGGGAAAGGTGCAGCCCTGCAAATGGACAGAGGAAGGGAATTCCACAATCGCAGAGTGGTGTGACCCTCCGCGTTCGAGAACAGCCTACGGAAGAAGTGAACATCACAGAGATACCTCCGTGATCCCTTCAAGTGAACTCTGCTCCACACAGTGAAGCGCAGCCCTTTCCCACCTGCTCTGCGCAAGAGAGCAGCGGTCATCACACGACGGTTAAACCCGTGTTTTTGTATTCATTATTTGGCCAAATCAAGTGCAGAACCAGATCTAATGCAATGCTTCTTGCTGTGCAATCATTGGTGACTGGAATGTGACCTCGAGATCCCGTTTTATTTACTATTCATTTATATTTAGTGACTTGCTTACCATTTTCCCAATTGTGCACTCCTATCGGTTTTATTTGTATTGTTTGCCGTTGAAATATATGTACGTATGTTGAACTTCTTTCGCGCCGTATGTAGCCAACCGTGCTACTCGGAGGTGCGGGGGAAGGACAACAACTTGCTGATCCGCCCATACTGGACATCTGTGAAAAAGAGCTTCATAGCTCATCGGATTCCTCCTCCAGTCTAAATAAAGATTATGATTTCTGATTCTAATCAGCCGTTCCAGCTGGATCACTGTCCCAACGTATCGTAGCAACGCCAGGGGTCGTCACCGGTGTTGAAAAGTGCAGCCCTGCAATTGCTGGCTCAACCCCCTGCCGACAGAGAGGTAACTCTTTAGGTTCCCTCTCCAGGTTATTTTGGACCTACTCTACCGACGCTGAGTCAGACGCCTTGAAAGCGGTGGCAGCACCTCACCCCACCACGAGCGGCCTGCGGATCGACTAAGCGCGGTGTGTGCCCATTGTGTACCCGCCGGGTGGATCGAGGCGGTTAAGGAACTTGACCGTTGGTTCAACCGCTGCGCCGGCGACATTGATCAACCGGCGACCTCCAGATTGAGAGACCAGCGTGCCAAACGGGTAACACCGTGGTGGCGGCCCCATCGTCACCAATGTGATCACTAACACGTCGCCCCTTTCGCAAAAAAAAAAAAATCACACGGCTCTCCCTGCGAACACAAATAAATGGGCCCGCGCCATTATGCAGCTGAGAGTGAGCTGTGTTTAATTAGTCGTCCCGCTTCGTCAGCGAAATGTCGGGGGCCGTCCATTGTATAGTCGAGGCTACTGAATTTGGATGGGAACAAAATGTTTCACTGAACGTGAGGTCCTGCGGAAAGGATACTCGGTACATTGCGTTGTCTTATTTCTTTGGCCATTTGCTTGAATTCCCCAGTGAAAATTCCGATCGTGCTGTCGGTAACGTGTCACGACATGAAGATGTTCACATTCGCAACTCTACGGCTGTGGCGGTGTTATCACCGTGTCAGAGAATGACCCGGGGAAGACGAGGATTCAAACGACCCTTGTCACACGTCACGAAAAAACCCAACGTTTCATTCTCAGAGTTGGAATAAGCCAAAATAAATAGCAAACTAAATCTGATATGATGGGGTTTCATTATAAAGGTTTCTTGTGTGGTTAGATCGCGTAAATATAAATGTGTCGTTAGCCCAGCACCACCCGACAAAGCCAATTAGTGAGGTTTTCCACGTGAACGAAATGTCCAAATGTGTTACTACTTCAGCACACCGCTGTGTTTGAGAGTTAACAAGCGGGCACACCTGTCAATCCCTTATCAGTGCCCACCATTACAGACCAATTCAGAAATTATCGGTCACCCCGTGCCCCTTATAAATCTCAACGTTCATCCTACAAAGTCCCATCACAAGGGAGAAACACAAACACACAGACAACACAAAATGTTTTTGCCCCGTGTTGAAACGGCTGTTGGCCGTATGGACCTGAAAACTCAATTTCCCTGTACAAGAATAGCGGGGCAAACCGTACGGGTTGACAGCTTTGTGTAGGCAATAGCCGACGTGGTCTGATCATTACGTGGCCTAACCCATTGGCTGCAACAGAAAAAAAACCCCCTACGTGTTATGCAACAATCAATGTTTACATATCTCCTAGGCAACATCCACTACAGTCTATATATAGAAGTCGTATAGCGATTATTGCAATTTAATTGTCTCTGCAAGACAACCGTGCACTTTAGTCCACATGGCAGTCGTTCCGTTTTTTTTTTCATGAAGCAAATTATTGCCGGTTGCTATTTTCCCCGATGAAGCGACGACGATCGTACGCCGACGCGCTCGCTAAATGCCGCTTTTTCAGCGCTACGATAAGAAAATATACCTGCAGAGACAGAGCGGCTGTGAAATTACCTAATGTAAGCCGTGATGCCAACGTCAGCATGAACTCCCCCCCTCCCCACCCACGTTACAATTTACAGCCGTTATTCAATCGCTCTGTGGGATTAAGGCCAATCCCCATGCTGTGCTCGTCACAGGGGCTGTTGACTTTAGTTTATGGTGGTTGTACTTTTAAAGTCGCGGTGAACCAGGGATCGGTTCAGAGATCACTTACTACCGATGTTACTCATGGCTGGGAATTAAACTCTGGTTTGCCACGCTCGTAGTGCAGTGGGCAAAAACGACCGTGCAATCTCTGTTCCACAAAAAAAGAAAAAAATCCCCCGTATAGCCTTAGACTGTAGGGGCAAGTGCTGTTAGCGAGCTGCACCTATGAAGGCCGGCACAGCACACACGGGGGTGGGTGGCCACCACCACGCCCGGCCATCTTTGTCTCCCCAGTGGCGAGGTACTCATTTGAGGCTAAGTCGACCTAGGGGAGGCCCAGGACCGGTTCAGATAATTGCCACTGGTGTTGATCGCGAGAGGAAATGGAACTCGGGTCGCCGGGTTCGTAGCCCCACGTGCTAATCCCATGGGACCTTCTTTGCCAGTACCAAAATGAGAATAGGTTTTCCCCTTTTTCTGGCCTTTTGACATCTTCTGGTCTAACACTGTTTGAGACTAGGCTCAAAAGAAAGCCGTCTCTGGTGTGGACCAATCAGTTTCAAAGACAATGCATATATTATCAGAGTACTTTTTTGTTTGCATTCTGACCACAAGTATTGTGGTTAATGCAGACATGAATCCTTGTGTTTCGCCGTTACCAGGGCGCTGTTACTTTACTCGCCACCACCCTCACAGGCCGATAGGGGGCAGCCGGGAGATTGAGCGGGATGTGTAGTGGCAAACCGAACGTAACCCCCCCGGCGTATCTCGTGACCGGAGGTGGAGACCTCAGACCCCCAAGGGGTGGGGGCTGTGGGCTAACGGTTCATTCAGAACCTTCTGGAAGGGTCGAGAGGGGAGGCGTGGTTATGGGCGGGGTAAGCCCCAACTTGTGTATAGAAGCCGGTCCTCTTCAACGGGGCCGGCAGTGTTCGTCCACTCAAGACCCGAAGACATCGGAAGACTAGACCAGCACCCTGGGACCCTCAACCGAGGCTCTTGTAAGAGCCGGGTTGTAGCGGACCAGCGGTGAGACCCATACACTCTGGCTAGGTCGGGTCCCTCCACGAGCTCCCGTAGCGGAGGACCCGCGTAGCCCCGAGTCTGTAGGGCCCCGCTAGAAGGAAGGCTGTACCTCCCTTAGATTATCGGGTGAAGGGGCCGCTCCCCTTAGTGTTACAGGGGCCATACTCCTTAGTGTTACAGCTATTGTTATTGTTGATCTGAAATAAACGCGTTGCCCCTAAGAAGACGTCTCCTCGAAGTTTATGCCACAACACTTGTAAAAGGTTTCAGTTTGGTGTTTTAACAATTTAACACCTGTTTTGTTGCCAGAAAAAAGGGGAAAACCTATTCTCAGCGTGCTAACCATTACACTACCGCTCCCCACACAGCACTTTCTCACCCACTCCTGCGCCTGAGAGACATGTTCACCACGTGACAGGAAAAAAAACCCCCCACCATTTTTGTCTTTAAATTCTCAAGAGAGAAAATGTAGCCAATCGTTTGAATGTTGATGCTGTCCTTGGCGACCGAGCCAAGACCACTGATGTCAGCCGTGGCTGCCAGGCAAACGAAACTCAAGTCGGGCAGGGTAGGTTCACCACGCAGTGCGGTAACCACTCCACCACCGCTCGTCCACCCCACCTCAGCGTGTGCGACGTGTGGTAAGCGTGGCTTCTCGGGGTGTATGTCTCAGGGGTCGTGTGGTGCACTGCGAGGTCCCGTACCGCTGTGCGACATGCCCACGCTCAGGCACTTCTGGAAACGACAGAACTGGCACTTGTTGCGGTTCTTCTTCTGAATCTTGCAGTTGAGGCCGCAGTTCCCGTACTCGAGCTTCATGCGAATGGTGCGCCTGAAGAACCCCTGCCGCCGAGAACGCGAAGACGGAAAAAAACGGGGGAGAGAGAGAGAGAAATACAAAATCACGCACGCGCACGGGATTTCGTTTGCCAATAACGCACAACGAGATGATGTCGCCCAACGACGCGTGGTACGGATGTCAAGAGATGACGTTCACGCGTAATGACATCACCAGGGTCCAGATGTCTTGTGACCTCTCCCCACCCCCACCCCCCTCCCACCAAAAAAAAATGTACTGACCCCTACATTTTTTAAAATTTCCTTCGCATATTCGTCTGATGATGCAGGCAGTGATTGGAAGGAAACTGGGACTTTTTTTTGACACGTATGTAGGATGGATAACAACAGGACAATGTAAAGTGTGGTGTTTGGAAAAATGGAAGGAGCCGGAAAGACAGGAAGACGTAACAGAGAGAGATAACGCCTTGATGGCGACGACATGAAGAGATCGGTGCCAGAAAGACGTGGCCACGAGCATATGGGCAGAAGTGACACGATGTGCAGTGGACACCTACGGGACCCTCTGCCCATGGATCGTTATGATGTTCATTTCTGTTTTAAATCAACCTTACGTTTAAGAGAATTCAATGGGGGGTGTGGGGGTCGCAAGACATATGGACCACTGTACTGTATCTTGACCTACAGAACAATAGACAGAGAGCGTGCGGATGAGATGGAACAGTTTGGTAGACCGAGTTTGCGTCCATGGGAAAATTACCCCATGGTTGTAGCGGTAGGAAACAGGCCGCGACGAAAGTTAATGACGGAAAACGGATTGCCCCTGGGCACAATGGGGGGTAAGGAATAACAGCTCATCTGGTAGCCGATGGGCATTCCGTTATCCCCATTGTAGCCGATGGGCATTCCGTTATCCCCATTGTAGCCGATGGGCATTCCGTTATCCCCATTGTAGCCGATGGGCATTCCGTTATCTCCATTGTAGCCGATGGGCATTCCGTTATCTCCATTGTAGCCGATGGGCATTCCGTTTCAAGCTTTGTGTCACTCAGTGACCAGGAGGCGACTGACCACGCCGGAGGTGAGCGAGTGGCCGGGGTGAAAAAATAGGTCGCCTCGGCCTCAACTGAGTACCTGGTGCGGCGCGTAGCAAACATCGCCACTGGGGAGACAACGGAGGCCGGGGCGCGGTACTGGCCACCCACCCACCCACCCACTCAGCACGCTCGCGTGCCCATGCCAGCCCTTCCTTCACAGGGTGCTGCTCGCTCACGGCGCTTGCCCCTCAACAGCTTGTTAATGCTACGCGGCGGGGCGGGGTGGGGGCGGTAATCTTTGTTTGTGTGGTGAACGGGCAACCTTGCAGCCTTCGCACGCGTGCACCCCGTAGTGGAAGCCCGAGGCGCGGTCCCCGCACACGCGGCACTCCATGGAGAGCGGCGCCTCCACGGGCACCGAGGACGCCGCCGCCGTTGCCGCAGCGGATGCGGCGACGGCGGGGGCCGCTGAGGGCAGCTCCCGCAGGGCCACGTCGCCGCACGGCGGAACCACGGGCATCGTCGTGACGATCGCCGCCAAGGCTCCCCGCCTGCTTGCCCCTGGGGACGAAAGTTGAGGCAGTTATGGGATGCCACCAATCCAGCCAGTAGTCGTAGATGGACCGTCAATGATGGAGGGGGGTGGGGGGGGGGGGGTAGTTGGGAAGTCCAGAAATGTCAAGATTTTTAAGACGGCCCTCATCATCATCACGATCCACGGGCAGATTGCCCGATGGTGTCCACTGCACGTTCCGTTATTTGTTTCCACGTTCCTCTGTCCCGTGCCAACATGCTCAAGTAGTGTGCCACAGCTTTCTGGCACCAATATCTTATATCGTCGGCAAGGCATCCTCTCTTAGGTCTTCCTCTCTGTCCGGCCCTACGTGAGTGGAATATAATTTTTGAGGTCTCATCATGGGGAGTTGGGGAAGTTGCGTAACGAGCATGGGGGCAGGGGGGGGGGGGCTTGGTCCCCCCGGTGGCCAAAGCTACCGGTTTGAGCTCCCCTTGACAACCACAGTGAGATTTGTTTTAAACAGTTTAGTATTGGAAGTAACACAGTTTTGTTGTACCTTAACGAAACGTAATGTAACGTAACGAAACGTACTTGTCTTTGAATGACCTAACTTGAGCTGAAGAACATTGGCAATAGATCTTCGTTTCTGGGACATTTATTGCATTAGATACACGTCAATTATATTGCAAAGAGGCACGAGGAAGCTGTCGTGGCTGCATTTTGCGGCGACAGACCGTCCCTACAGTGTTAAATGATTTGGCAAGAGGAGCCGCTGATAATGTCGTCACCACGCCACTGGGTAGGGCCCTGTGCCATCATCACCAGCCATGAGCAATCAAAGCTGCGTTAAGCTGTAACTGAGAACACAATGCTAACAAGACTAGGGGTGGAATTAGTTGCATAAACACTAATAATTAACTTGCTGAAAACATCTTAAAATAAAAAAAACTAAAACAGGATCTGCCTTTAAAGAGAGAGTCCTACGACTTGAGCATCGTTTTTTCTTGAATGAATAACCACATTTTATACTCTTTGGTTTTTTTCGGTAAAGTCACAAAGGTAAAATAAAATAAATGAAAAGAACTAAATTAAATCAATTAAATTAAATCAAATTGTGATTTAATCGAGTTGTTTTCATTTATTTTATTTTACCTACGTGACTTTACCGAAAAAAACAAAGAGTATGAATCATTGCAGTCACGAAAGCTTCAAATCTTGAACCACATTTTAATCACTTTAGTCGGAGGGGAGTAGAGCGAGATGAGAGGGGAGACGTTAACAGGTCCACGGAGGATCTTGCAGTTGATCCGGACCTGGATTGGGAGCCAGTGGAGGGATGTTACTATTGTGGGTGATGTGGTCTTTGTTTACAGGTGCGAATGAAAAGTCTTGAGGTGGACTTATGGATCGCTTGTCGCCTGATGAGGCCGGTTGTAATTACTGGCGAAATGTCACGGTAATCGAATGGTAAATGTCGTGGGTTCACTCTGCAACACACCGGTGTGCTGAACTCGTCACGAATTGGCACGTTTTGTTTGACGTGACAAACCTTACTAAATTGGCCTGTGTCGGGTGGTGGCGGATTTAACGACACATTTATATTTACGCGATCTAACCCCAAACAAGAATCACCTATTATGTGGGAGAGAGTTTCATTCGTAAAGGGGGTAGGTGGGTTCACACACGCGATTTTGTAAGACCGAGCTGTTGGTGCACATAGAATGTGAGAAGGTCTGCAAAGATGCACCTCCCTACTTGTAAATGTGTGCCGTGAATGTCAGAAGAGGAAAGCGACAAAGAGAGAAGGTCATACTTGGGGACGGGGAGCGAGAAGGGAACAAAAAACTATTTTGGAGTTTGGCACAAGAGGCCACCAAACACTCGCCAAAGACATAAGGGCACTGCATTGGCAATGCGCACAAAGACAAATAAAATAATAAATTGATAAAATAAAATAACACAATACTATTCTCACGACGTTTCGGAGGACAGCGCTGCTGATCTCTGCAGGCCGAGTTGCCATTGAAAAAGAGCTTTACAGCTCAATGGGCTTTACTCGAAGGGAAATAAACTTCTGAGCATTCTGATTCAAAGTCGTCGCCAGCTCTCACGGACTTGTATGCATGTATGTACAAGGACTCATCTACTTAAGAACTTTCAGAGATACGAACAAACCCGTCCGTATGTCCAGTTGCCTGTTCGGATCGAGAGTTAAAAGTTCAACAACCGCGCAATAGATGGCGGTGGTGACATCTACATCTGCAAAACGTGAAGAACCAGTGACATCTACATCTGCAGAACGTGAAGAACCAGTGACATCTCCATCTGCAGAACATGAAGAATCAGCGGAATCTCCATCTGCAGAACTTGAAGAACCAGTGACATCTACATCTGAAGAACATGAAGAGCCAGTGGCATCTACCACTGCATAACACGAAGAACCAGTGGCATCTACATCTGCAGAACGTGAAGAACCAGTGACATCTACATCTGCAGAACATGAAGAACCAGCGGAATCTCCATCTGCAGAACGTGAAGAACCAGTGACATCGACATCTGCAGAACGTGAAGAACCAGTGGCATCGACATCTGCAGAACGTGAAGAACCAGTGGCATCTACATCTGCAGAAAGTGAAGAACCAGGGACATCTACATCTGCAGAACGTGAAGAACCAGTGACATCTACATCTTTAGAACGTGAAGAACCAGTGGCATCTGCAGTTGCAGAACGTGAAGAACCAGTGGCATCTGCAGTTGCAGAACGTGAAGAACCAGTGACACCTACATATAGATGAGATTATATAACGTTTAAAGCCATTTTCCCTGTTTAGTGTGCATGCCGTACATGTTTGGAATCAACAGGGGTAAAGTTGGACTTACGAACAAATCGACTTACGAACAGACCTCTGGAACCTCACTCGTCGAACTTATGTGCGTTGAACTTCGTTCGCACCGTACGTGGCCAACCGTGCTAATCGGAGGTGCGGGGGGGAGGCAACAATCCACCCAGCAGGACCTGTTGATGTCACGCATCTACCCAGGTGGGGATCCACTTCATTGGATGATGCTGTTCCTTGGTTAGCCTCGACCACCGGCCATCACCGTTGATAGTGTGAGCAATGTGTCCTACCCGAGCCTAGTACTTACAACGAACCTAGTATCTACAACGAGCCTAGTCCTACCCGCGCCTAGTTTCACCAACGCTGTTTAATTTGTCCTGCGGAGAAATTGAATTCGGCCACAGGAGCGGACGCACGGATGGGTCACCCGCTCGCTGGTTCGCTCGCTTCTGCTCCGACAGCACGAGGCGCGGTAAACACGCCCGCAGACATTGGGACATCTACCACGGATCGATCTGTTTTTGCCATTTTTTGAGCGGTAAACACAAAGCATCGCAGATACCGCGTCTCTTATCGCGGCTATTGTAATATCGCTGATAAATCACGAGCACAACACACTCAATAGAGCAAACAGAACATTGGTCCAGTGTTCACCCGGCGGTTTGGGAGTATTAAACCAAAAGTCACAAAACAGCGATGAAATATGCCCTTTGTAAGGAACCCTTATTTCAACCTTGAAAATAATTAGCTTGCTGTTCTCTGTACGTACAGTATACATGTTGGACTTCTTTGAACCTATCTACGTGACTTTACCGAAAGACCCAAATAATCCTAAAAAGCAGTTCTAAAGAAATTAGCTTTCAATCCACCTCTCACGTGGCATCGCGTTTGTTCCGCATGTTGTTCGGAACGATGTCTTCCGACGTTTCTCGCCAACCCTAACGCAGGAGCACGTGAGTCAAGCAGCTTCTCCTCTCTTGGCGCTCCAGCGTATCCAAATTCGTGCCGACATTTTCTGCGAGTATGCGTTTGGCACGGTGTGTCCCTACAGACTCATCACTCCTGTGCCCAAAGTAATCTGTCCAATGTTGACAAACACCGCCTTTTATCCAACGTGACATCGACAGAGAGATATATAGAGTGCTGCTAAAGTTAGTGGTTGGTCAGTGATACTGTGCCACGGATCGCGGCGACCTCAGTTCGATATTCGGCTCCAACCAACATCTGGGCCTCCAACCAACATCTGGGCCTCCAACCAACATCTGTGCCTCCAACCAACTTCTGGGCCTCCAACCAACATCTGTGCCTCCAACCAACTTCTGGTGCCTCCAACCAACATCTGCGCCTCCAACCAACATCTGCGCAGAACCTCTGCCCTTTCACCGGCCAGCACTGACCAGCGTGGCGACGGATGGTCAAACCACCCCCCATGACCGACAAAACACGAGGAGGCATTCATCCAGCAGTGGATTTAATTAAAAAGGATGAAATCTGTTTCTATCATTGTACAGTCGTGTAAAAGAGGCTCACTTTTTTTTTGTTTAGACCTCTCGAGCCCTTATTTATGTTAGTAACCTTTATACTAGGAATGCAATGCAATGTTAAATGTGTTAGTTCACGAGGCACGCTTGTGAATGATGTTGTTGATAATGTAGTTTCAGTCTGCAACTTACAGCCAGCAATAATGCCCACAAGAGCGCCCGACACATGCCCGTGATTTATCTCTCGTGTGTAATTTTAGAGTCAAAAGCTCCATGAAACATTCCACCACAAACACACAACACACGCCGCAAATAATGGCTCAAGTGAATGCGGCTGGCCATGCTGCGGATTATGAAACTATGCTTATATCATCGACCCGCACGTTATTGTAACAACACTGGAGCGTGCACACACATTTGGCTAACTCTGGCAATCGTTGAAGTCAGTTGCAGCTCCATAAACACCGAGAACATTTACAACGATCGTTATTTGAGCAGCCGGAAGACGATTGCCATTCTGATTGTATTGTTTTCAAATATAATTAGTAAAAATAAAAGGCTCATTCTAAAATAACATATCAATGTTATTTTCACTTTCACTCGACATAATGAGGTTTCGAAATGATAACATATTGCCCGTTGTCAATCCACTGCTGGATGAAGGCTCTCCCCCCACATCCGTTTTGGCCTCGGAGGCTGTTTGACAAATACTTCACCATGCTGGTCAGTGTGGCTTGGTGAAGAGAGAGGGGGGGCAGGGTATGACTTTATTTATCACTCACAAACAGATGTTATCCGTGTGCCAGGAATCCAACTCAGGTGGCCGGGTTCATGTTCTACCGCTTCTCTACCACCCCGAGGTGTATATTTTAAGTCTTAAACATCAATAGCATCACCCAAAGCCCATGCCCCATTGTTTCCGGGATAACTTAGAAGCGTCTTGAATTTCCCTCCGCACTTTGCATTCTAATACAGTAGTGCTATCGGCGTCACGTCAATCGATGTAAGATTCATTCGGAAATCTCTCAAGAGCAGCGAGTGCCATGTCTCCGAGAACGCCCCGCAGGATCAACCTTCACGGGACATCTGAAAAATCCTTCAAGTGGCCTCTTTTATCCAAAAATAAGTAATATTTAAAACAACTTTAAAAAAAAACACGCTTTAATGAAATATACCCGACTAGTAATGTAAGAACCCCCACGACTCCAGGAAGTGGCCCCGAAGCTTGCCACAACGTAAGGGGACCGTGGTGGTTTACAGCCAACGTCAGTTGACTGTGGACAAATAGACCCAAGGCGAAACATATCATATACAAAAGATTGTTAAAACATTTTTTTATGATAGAATATAGTATTGTCATCAGTATGACATGAGTATACCAAGTTTGCAGTCGATACCACATTGGGAAGTTGGTTAAAATGGAGTTACAAGATTTGAGAAATCGTGTGATAATAATAAAAACACAACAAACACTTAGGGAGCAACCCACTTCCCCGAACACTCTGGCTATGAAAGTGTCGCCTGCCAGTCAACGTATATTATATTTACAATTCTCATAGCTGGTACCCGGCTTAAGTGCCAATCAAAATGTATAACGTGTGTTTTATGCGTGCAGTCAGTCGTTGGTGACTGGGTTGAGACCCTAAGCTAATTCACTGCCACTTGAGAACTCAGTTTAGTTACATTTCGCTGCCTGGACGCCAACTCAGGGTGTCGGCAGGTCCTGGCTCAGCGCTCTTACCCCTAAAGTACATGGCAACATTATACTTCACAGTAGAATTATTTCAGTATTAACAGGGTGGCCCAAAAGTCAGGACACATCGGGTTATTTGATTTATTTTAACACTGGTATTCAAACATAATTGAGTTTTATTAAAGAAAAGATTGAATCATTACGAATACTAATATGACATTTTCTCCCTTTTCAGATGAAATTTACAATTGGAACAAAATTTGACTGAAAATGAAATAAAATTAGTTTTTTAAATGTATGCTCATGAAGGCAGCTGTAATATTAAAAAAGTCCTAAATTTAATTCAAAAGATAATTCATGCATGCATTAATGTTATTGGAAGTCAGTTTAGACATTTGTTAAAGTAAATGAAATCATCCTATGCGATTTGTTATAATATAATAACCCTATGTGTCCAGACTTTTGGGCCACCCTGTATATATTGAAAGTCAGTCGGCAGAAACCTTGTGGACATTCTCGCCTCTTTGACGAGAAACTAACCATGCGAAACTAACACGTAACGCCTTAAACTGCCGTTAGATTATTGAGACAAGTTCACAGACACTTTGTGAATAGCGGGAGGCAGGAATGATGTGTTAATCCGGCAAATAAGCCGACAGTCCATACGACAAACACACCCACAACCGCAAATATGCGTAAAAGTTATTCCCCATCCCCAACCCCTTGCCTGATCACGCACGCCCGACTCTCCCGCCGTCACTTTACTTTCTCTCTCTCTCGCCTTCGTGGAGACGACGTGAAGACTCCGGCAGTCGGAGGAAAGTTGTTTTGGGCAGGCGAAGCAACGCACAAAAGCAAAAACCAAACGCCGCCGCCGAGCGAGTTGTTGAAGCCGCGGATCTTCGCGGTGCTGTCGACGATTGAGGGCGACTGCGACGAGGTACACGGCAGGCGGGCGGAGTGAGTGGACTCGCGACAGACAACAGCTCTGCGTGAGCATACACCCACCCACCGTTTTGTGTTGTTGTTTTATTTACTGCTATTATCCCACGGGGACTGTGTTGAAGCTGCGCTGTCGGCAATGGGAGGGGAGGGAGGGGAGGGAGGAGGGCAGCCTGCGTGCGTGTGGGTGGGAATTGGATCCAGAACATCCCCGTCATCAGCAACAACATCATCATCATCGTCGTCGTGGGCGTAGCGGCAATCCGGACTTGATTTATGGCAGCGAGAAAAGCTGGAATTAAATAAAAACATTAAGAAAGATGGAACATCTGTTTTGGACTACGCGAGACTGAAATGTTGTGAGATTCGGTTTCCACTTGGGGACATGGATATTTGTTAAGGGCAGGGATAGCGGTGGTGTGATTGTATGTTGAACCTTTTTCCCAAGTAGTCAACCGTGCTAATCGGAGGTGCGCGAGAAAAACAACGAACTAAAATAAAAAAAATAAAGATATTTTTTTAAATTAAAAATTTATTATTTTTATTTTCTATTTACGTGCCTTTACCGAAAGAACCAAGAATATGAATCCCTGCAGTCACCAAAGTTTTAAGTCAAAAACAAATTAAAACACAAAAAGCAGTTCTAAAAATAATAATAATGAGTTTTCAATCTAGATGACTTAAAAGTGCATAGCTCCAGTGGCTTCCTAAAATCGGAAGGCAGAGAGCATTCCAGACGGCCGCAGATGCGCATCTGAAAGCGCCCGTCTTTGTTCGATGTTTAGCAAAAAGCCGCCGCTGCGAGGATGATCCCAGGTCGCGGCGATGATGTTTTATGGCCTTTGATGACATAAGCGAGGTATTTTTGGTGAATTTGTGGCAAGCGCTTTCGCGTGTGTAATTAGAGCGCCTCTAGCGGGTGCGATTGTGGTAGGCCAACTTCAAAATCACACGAGCTTCGAGTTGGAATCGGTGAGTGCCACATACAGTCCTGGAGTCGTGTATTTTGTTAGCGCCGCTGATTGATGAACGCACGCTGCGGTGAATCATGCACTGGCCAAAAGGACATTACTTGTGGCATCGAGGCAAGCACCGTTATATGTTGCTAGATTTTTTTTAGTTTCAGCAGCCTTTGCATTTGAACAAGTGCTGTTTCATTCCATAAGCATGCGTTTTTTTTTTTGGAAAATTGGTAGGGTGGATAAAAAACACATTTAACTATAAATACGTCTTCTTGGTTCTTTCGGTAAAGTCACGTAGAAGGGAAACAATAAAATAATACAAATATAAAACAATAAAATTCTCACGACGTTTCGACTGCAACACAAGCAATCATCATCAGATTTAAACCCATTTCCTAATGGAATCCCAGTGATGTTGTATTTTTTGGAGGCGTATTAGAGGATTGATACTGGTGGGGGGGGGGGGTGGTAACAATCCAATTTTCTTGGTGTGGTTTTCACACCTGATGATGATTGCTTGTGTTGCAGTCGAAACGTCGTGAGAATTTGTATTATTTTATGTTTTATTATTTTATTGTTTCCCTTCTACGTGACTTTACCGAAAGAACCAAGAATATGAATCCCTGCAGTCACGAAAGCTTTAAATCAAAATATAAATACGTCCTTCCAAAAAAACCGCACCTTGCTTGCAAACGGCGTTAAAACGTCTATGTCCGACTAGCACGGTTGGATACGTACAGCTGCGAAAGAAGCTCAACATACAGATACAGACACATGCATTTCGTACGCAAGCGATTGTGTTTCCACTCGTGTGCAGGAGCTAGGCGGATGGAGGTGGCTTTGGGGACGCTTGCATCCAGCAGTGGATCGGTTACAGCTGATGATTACGAGACAACAATTAATTTGCCAAGCTTCCACGGTGGATTTTGTGACGCCACGATTGATCGTATAAAATATTGTCTTTGATTTTACTCCACGATCTAAAACTAAGCAAAACGCGATGGCTTCTGTCCAGTTACATTCAAGACCAAATAAGGCATTAACACGAGTAATTGACACGATGAGGTCCCATTATAGAGAGAACAAACCCAGAGTTATCCGGCTTATTCAAATAAAAAAAACAATGCAATGTTTATTTGGATAACTTGAATGATTTAAACCCATTTCCTCCTGGAATCCCAGCGATGTTGTAATTTTTGGAGGCGTATTAGAGGATTGATGTGGGTGTGGGGAGGGTTACAATCCAACATGCCTGCTTTTAAGAGAGAAAATTACGTCGTTTGTTTACTGTTCCATTTTGTCTTCGAGTTCATCTTTTGAAGTGTGCTGCACGGTCATACACCGGCAGTGTGGTTTTTAGTACCGCATGTACTGTACTGTATATACTGAACTCAATATACTGTACTGCATGTACTGTATATACTGAACTCAACATACTGTACTGCATATACTTTACTGTATATACTGAACTCAATATCCTGTACTGCACATACTGTACTGTATACACTGAACTGAATATCCTGTACTGCATGATCGCCCCCCCCCACCCCCGGTCCGTGCTGCTACCGTGTAATGTATGGTCAACACACAGAGGGAACCGGTTCGTTCCCATCTCCAGGCGTGGCAGTTTAAACAATGGAGCCCTTAAACAATGGATCACAGAGCGCCAGGCATTTAAACAAGGAAAATAAGCGAGAAGTAACCGGTGATGGGATCTTCAGCTGGGATTTAAACGTCTCCCATCAACTCAGTTATTGAACTAGATTTGAAGTTTTCGTGACTGCAGGGATCCCATACTCTTCGGTTCTTTCGTCGTGACTTTACCGAAAGAACCCAAGATTATGAGTTCTTGACCTCCAAGGGGAGGGTAATTTCAGAGCCTCGGCGCCATAGAAATAAAAGGGCCTTCTGGTCACCCCAGATTCGAAAGCCTGGAGTGCAGTTACACCGAGTAGGAGAGGGCCCGATCGGAGTATCTCTGAGATCTCAGTGGAATGTGTTGCTGAATCAAAGTCCTGGATGTTTGGCGGAGCAGGCCCATTGAAAAAAGCCTCGAACACAAATAGGAGAATCCCAAACTCAATGCGAATTTGAACTGGAAGCCAATGTAGAGAGACATGGACGCAGGCGAGACATGGAGGGTCGTGGGTTCGATCCCAATCCTGACCCTGACACCTGTATATTTGGAGTGCTCACCGTTCTTCCTGTGATCGCGTGGATTTATTTCTCTGTGTTATCAGGTTTTGCCCTGCACATTTAGAAACAACGCGCTTTGAGATTAATTTATTCTGATATTATTATAAATTCCCACGCGATTGTCAGCCACTGCGATGAGCTATTATGTGTGGCCAGGTCGCCTCTATATCGTGCATTTAGATTCTACTGCAATACATTTCCACACGATGAGCCACAATTGTTGAGGCTATCATTTGTGGCCAGGTCGCTTCTGAAAAAGAAGTGAACACCTCAGTGGGACCATGTTTATAACAACATGTTGTTGTTGTTATTATTATAGACATGATCCCGAGCAGGAGTGCGAGCGAGAGACACATCCACACCGTCTACCGGAGCCAAGTGCGGTGATGCACGCCTGGTGTGTGAAGCACGCGTGAGATGTATGCGGGGTTGTGTGTGTCACTTGCAACAGCTTAGAGACGATAACCAGCACCGATACACCCGTACAACAAAGACCCCCCCATCCCCCCAGTGTAGTCTCAACAAACTGTGTTGGTTGCAAGGGCTGTTCGCGAGCAAGAGCACTTATGAAGGTCGCCAATGGCACACGAGGAGGGGGGGGGGGTGTTGCGTGGCCAGCAACCACGCCCGGCCATACACACACTCGGGGTGGGTGGAGGGGAGGGTCTTTCGGGGCACGTTGTGCTCATAAATAACTCGCGAAAACACAAGAAGCTGGGGCCACGTCGGCCCACGTCTCTCGTTCGTTCAGCCAAGTGGGGCAAGAGTCACTCAACCGGGCACCCCGGCACTCACTCGCCCAGCCACCCGCCCACTCACCACGGCCACGGCACGGGTTCAATGCCGAGGTCCATGCACGGACGGCAACCTGGAAAACCCGGTGGGGCGTCAGATTCCTTGGTTTGTGGCCACCACCCCCACCGCTACCACCGCGCCCCTTAGGGTGACTCGTCCTTGAACGTGAGCGCGTCTCTCGTTTCTCCGTTGTGTTCTCGAACGTCGCTTACCCTAATCAGGGGAGGCGAAGTGCCGTGCCCACGTGTCATGTGCGGTGGCTCTGACTTGCTGTGACGGCGGTTCAGGCTGTTTACTTGTTGACAAGGTGCCATTGATGAATGGATATAAAAAAAATTGCTGACGACAGCACAACTAACTTGCACGTGGCGGGGCAATTGAACTAGAAGTTTCTTCGCAGGCTGGTGACAAGCCCAGCGCTTTGTGGTTGTTTTTTTTTCATCACCCAAAGTATGGACATTGCACCGAAATAGTGGAATGTTTGTCGCGAATGATGAGTGTTCGTTTTAATATTTACAGATTGTTTTTTTTGCCGCAATATGTCCCACAAGAGGAGGAGCTTGGGGAGGCGCAGTGGAGTGATTCACGCAATGGGCCGTGAGTTTGGCTTCCGGCCACGGCTAACAGCAGTGGCGAGGCAGGGATGCCGCTACCTCTTGAGGTACAAAACATATATCGGAAGAAGAAGAAGATCTCAATGTAGGAATAGTGAAGTTCTGGAATTTCAAATGCATCGTCTTGAGTGGTGTATTATTATATACGAGGTAACTGACAAACTGGGACTATTAATGTCCCGGGGAGGTTTACACATTTCGACTAAGGACAGCTATTGTACTTCAAAAAGAGGGCAATCCTAGGAAAACCAGGATAGGTAGCAACCCTCGTGGTGAGTGATACCAGGACCTGGACAGAGCCGCACCCTTCACGGACTTGCACTGACCAGCGTGGTGAAGTATGGTCACGTAACGCCCATGACTGACAAGGTGTGGAGAGGCCCTCTTCATCCAGTAGAGGATTGATAAAAGGACTGCATTATTATCTAATTATATTTATCTCATAAGTTTACAATTAGCCAGGTTTCAGACCTTGGAGTTATTCTTCCAGTTTTCCTTGGTGGACCTGTGTGACTCCATGATGATCACGTGAACATTTGATGACATTTGTTTTACTCCATGATCAAGAATAACAGCATACTCTAAATAGAACACTGTAAATAACAGAATTATAAACCTTTAAAAATAAGTAAATGGATAACACAGAATATCGAAACAAACTGGAATTATCTGTAATAGGAACAAAACTTACAGCCCTTTGTAAATACACTTCTGACGAGCGCCTCCCCATGCCGTACAGGTCGTGGGGGTCATTTGACCATACTTCACCACGCTGGTCGGTGCAGATTTGTGAAAGCCGGGGCAGAGACGCCACGGTGTCTCTGCCTGGTATGCAGGAGGTCTTGGGTTTGATCCCGATGCTGACACCTGGTGTATATTTAGAGTTTGTATGTTTTCACTGTAGTCGCGTGGATTGTCTTCCGGATCCCCCGGATTTTCCCTCCACATTTAGAATTCCCACGTTATTTGCCACTTCATTGAGCTATAATTTGTCATAGCCAGATCGCTTCTGAAAAATAGCTATATAGGTCAGTGGGCCTCACCTGGTAAAATAAAACAAAAATAGTTTATAAGTACGGTACAACAATGAACTTTTTACGGCATAAAACAAATAGTGCACCATTCCACTACTATTCAAAGCACTTACCGTAATACTAACCAGCTATCACATCCACCACCTTAGTACCGGTTGACTCACCGGCCCGGCCCGTAACCTCACATTACCCTCTTCCCCAAGACCCCACTCACTTTTCTATTCAACGTTGTTGTTTCTGGCGTTCGCAAGCACTGGGTGGGGGAAGGTGTTCGAAACCCACGCAGACGCAGGGTGTGTCCGGTGGTGGGCACGCTGTGTTCATAAATAACTCACGAAAAACTGCTTCGCTCGATCCTAGGGGGGCGGCGGGGTTGGGGGGTGGGTGACTGGCTCGGGGAGTTCACAATGAGCCAAATGTGCCAAGGGTCACGCAGCCGGGTTACTCATCCAGCCACTCAACCCAACTCAATTGCATAGCACGTAACCGCACCGATGGCGCTGTTTGTAACCTTGCCGAGGGTTTCATGAAATCCGTCACCGTACACCCCGGCTCCGATATTAACGCGCCGGGCTTGGGAAGATGAGCCGCTACGTTGTGTTGCAACGTGGGGTTTCGCGTGACGATTATCACCGCGCAGCCGCTTGCGTTGTGTGTGCCCACGTCGTCCACCGAACGTGTGCCGGCGGCTGCCGCCAGCGATCACCAATGCACGAGTTGTTGAAAACATGTTTACAGGGTTAACTCGTTATTCGCGCGGGATACGTTCCTTGAGATGCTGGCGAATAGCAAAATTTTGCGGATAATGATATTGCCCTTTTTAAAAATAAGTTACCTTAAATAAATACGTAATTAGGCTATGAAATGCATGACAATTATCAGAAGACACCTCTTTATCTAATCACTTTCTCTCTCATAACTCAATGTTATCACTGTCTTACATCACACACTCTCTCTCTCTCATCACTTTATCTCTCATCACTTTCGTCACTTCATCTCATCACTTTCCCTCTCTCTCTCTCGATGCAGTAGTCGTGTAGAGTTCCAGATGCGATTCGCGGATAGCCAACACCGCGATCAAGTTCGCGAATAGCGAGGGAATGACTGTACACACATTTGAGGCATCTCTCCTGTACGATACTTACAAACGCTACATTTGTTCATGGCCATACGTGTTGAACAAGAGACTTGAATGCGGGATTGGTGGCTCATGAGACGGTGATACTCACCCTGGAAGGGATGATAGTCGTCATTTGGGGGGGACAGCCATGGAATGGAAATCTTCTTTGAAAGGACGTCTGCCGAGGAGCTGGTGGCGATGAAATCAACACCAGTGCAGGTGCTCGGTGGATTGTTCCTTTAAACTTAACTATTTTTTTTTATTTTATTTTACCCGGTAAGGCCCACTAAGCTATATAACTCTTTTTCAGAAGCGACCTGGCCACAAATGTATAGCAGCCAAATATTCTAAACGCATATTTGTGAATGTGGAGGGAAAAACCGGAGGACCCGGAGAAAAATCCACGCGACCACGGGGAGAGAGAACATGCAAACTCAAAATATACAACAAGCGTGAAGGCCAACTGGAACGCATTCTTGGGTCCTTAATAAATAACCTCACGAAGCTGCCTTTAAAGAGCCGCATGCGGCGCTGAAGCCGCAGGTAGCACGACCCCTGGGCTAACCTAGCCAAAGCCTGCGATAAAAGCTATTCCTGTTATAAACAACATTTTTTTTTTTTACAATGGCTTTCTTCGGTCAGGGCAGGGCAAGCTTGCAGGGAAGATGAAGTGGGATGGGTCCAGTCCATGGATCCGCGTGCTTTGTGGAGTGTTTAGACAAAATATGAGCTCTGCAGCAACGGCCCAGGGCTGCTCCCGAGTCACTGGGTGCACTTATTTAATGGTTGCGGAAACGTGGCATTAATGGCTTGTTTACATTTCCTGTACTTTGCACGACTATCATGCTTTTTATACTGCTTTTTGTTGTAACGTTCTTACCCGCCCCTACTGGACATATGTGAAAAATAGCTTTATAGCTCATCGGATTTTGTGATTCTGATCCTCAAAAAAGTGGCATGAGAGTGGAGAAGAAAGTTTTAATCTCAGCTCTGGATAGAATTGAAACGAATTGATAGAGCCCGCACGTGACGTTGAATACTCGTTACGCTTTTAACATAAATATTATTCACAACGGGAATAATAAAACTCAGCGACACACAGACACTTTCATTTTTATTACGTTTTTTGTTTGTTGTTCAAACGCATCGACTTCACATTTACAAACACTGGCAGCCCACACGTTTACGAGACGGCAAGCAATGACTGTCCATTTGAAACGCACGGCAAACTAAACACACGTCGTCTTTCCGCTCACTCCGCGTCCTCCCGAAATCAAACGCGGAATGTCCCTCTTCGCCCTCCCCCCGCCCCGCCGCCACCCCCACCATGAATACCGTGAAAATATTCACCGAATTAAAAACGGTGGACATTTGAATCAAATACGTTCTCCTCCTTCTCCTCCTCCTCCTCTCGGTAATTTAGCAAGCAGCAAAAAACACGAATAACTTACAGACTTTACTCGCAAATGAAAGAGGTGGGCTGACCGCTGGAAACGACAACCCCCCCCCCCCCAACTGATGTCAGTAAAAGGGGCACGCTCTTTTGCAGCACAATTAGCGATGGACTCATCGACGACACCTTCGACGGGAAAGCCTTTGCCTCGGCAGTGCAGGGAAGAGTTCAGGCCCACGGCATTCGGCGCAATCCCCCCCCCCCCCCCCCGACTTGTTTTCGTCGTCGCGGTGCCGAGATGATCGAAATTCTCAATAGTCGAGCGGCCGCGTGCACAGGAGGGGGCTCGTCATTTGTGCTCTGCTCGGTTGTTGAGTTAGAACTGGAACGATTGATATATCTCTGTACACTACAAGCAATTACTTTTTTTGTTACGTTACCAGATAATGCCCACTGAGCTGTGTAGCTCTCTTTCAGAAGCGACCTGACGATCACAAATGATGGCTCAACGAGGTGGCTTGTCACGTGGAAATTAACAGCAGGCGAATAGTGCACTCTTGACGCGTGTTCCATATTTAGAATCAAAACACGTTGACTCTGAACGTCGAGGGAAAAACCGGAGGACCTGGAGAAAAATCCACGTGACCACGAGGAGAGCATGCAAACTCCACATATACAGGCATCAGGGTTTGGATCGAACCCACGACCTCTGCTTATCAGGCGAGAGAGTCAATATCTCGCCACCATGGTGAACAGCAATATCGTGGTGTAGAGATATTTACGACAAACTCTGGCCAGTTCGCTCCATGGCCTAAAGCGAAAAATCAATTGTGAAGAGTCAAATTATGATAATGGTGATGGTGGCAGATGATGATGGTGACGAAAACACACATCTTTCCATACATTCGTAATAATATGATGATAATAATGTAGGAGATTGGAATTGAGCCACCCGTTGAAAGCATGGCAATCAAAACCAAACAGATCATCTGTTAAACGCTTTTGTTCACTCTCCAGGTCAGGTTACATCCTCTAAAAAACGCTGACTTGCGTTTTGAGAAGACAACTTTTCTTCCTCCGATTTTGCGCACAATGCTCATCCTCGTTCTCGGGTTGCAAGCGGAGAAAGTGCTAAAGATCCCTCGCGGGACCGCTGCTGAGCACCTGAAACGGTCCCGCTGCACTCATTCACAGCCAAGCCTTTCCCGGAAGGTGTCGTTGGGCTCTCCTTTAACACATCCTGCGGCGTGAAGCGGTCGAGACAACTTTCTTCACGTGTGTGTGTGCCCCCCCCCCCCCCCCCCAAGGAAGACAAATACCGCCGAGCCAAAACAACTGCCCGGAAAGGTTCGCCGACAGCCGATAGAGATTTACGACGACAAGTGAAATGTAAATCGAAGCTTCCTTGAAATTCGATCAAATTCAAGCCACGAATTGCACGTACACACACCTCCCCCCGCCCCCCTTTTTTCAAACGACACACAGGAGTATAAATACTTTCCATCTACTTATCAATCTTAACCTTTGCGCGTGGTGTCGATTCGGGCAAAACAACGAGCGAGGTTCAGTGGCCACTCCGGGGTTTGTAGGTCGGCTGATTCGATCGAGGCCCATCGTCCCGACGCCGCGCGGGATGGACGCGGACGGCGAGCGCAGGGCCGTGCGCGAAGCGGGGCGCCTCCGACATGCAAGCGACGTGGCACGGGGGACGACGACGCTGGGAGGGGACAGCGCTGGCCCATGCGGACACATACGGGAAGGACAATCGCGAGAGGAGAGGTCAGTGACGTAGCTATGGAGCGCGTAGGCGGTGCACGCGCACCGCTGCACCACCGCTCCGTCCTGGCGGCGACAACACAAGTTGGAAGAAATTGGAATGCGCCTGCAGCTGCCGGGTGTTTGCCTACCTCTTGAGCGACGAAAACGCCTGGACATATCACGGGGAGAATAATATCTGGCAAATACTGGCAAGAGGAGAGAACTACGTGTGCACGAATTGTCCCGAGTGGTGTATTATTATTATGATTACTTTTGTAGTGCACTGACATAGACTTACAGGTTACCCAGAATAGCTATCTCAAAAAGAAGATCCTGGGAAAACCGGGCCGAGTTTGCCATTGGCGTGCACATTTTCCAAATGACATGCTCTTGGTCTCCGCCACCGCCCCCCCCCGCCCTCTCTAGAACGAGGACGACCGCACGTGCAGCTGATGCGGTGGACCAATACGAATGTGACCCATGCAGGGAGAAGCGCGGGGCACAGAGGGAATGAAACGACCGCCCTGCTCTACTCGCATCGCTCAGGCCGCACACAAAAAACAACGGGTCGGCAAAGAACGAATGGGGTTTTGTTTTTTGTTGTCTAACGCCACACCATTCACACGTCCGTCATGCTCGGCAACCGTTTTCGAAGAGGGATGCGGACATTGGCGGCAGGGAAGGGTTTTGTCAAACTGGAGGGGCTCTAAGAGCGAACGCGCCCAAGTTGCTCATGTGGTGGTGGGGTCCCCAAGGTCTGCTGTCGTAAAAACGCACTGCAAGCAGATATCTCAACGTTAAAATACCCCCGGATAACGCCTCCCACTATCGAATTCTACTCAGTGTTTGGACCCGTCTAAATCACTTTTTATTTGAACCCACGGAATTCAGTCTCATTGGACTAGTATGATGTTAAAATGACGCAGATTATTCTATAACCAAAACCCCGTGCAAATTAAATAACCCTCCACATAATTGCGGATGATACCTTGAGTTAGCATGCGATATAATTAGGATTTATGTAGCAACGAACTGAAACTCCATCTCAGGTTATCGATTGCCGCGTATTTACTTATTTCTACTTAGCAAACATGTATAGACTCGGGTCCTGAAGTTACCGAGTATGTTATTGAAAATAAATCGACAAGCAAACCACAATCTGGACATAACTCTTGATTGTAGCAGTATACCTTTAGCTTCATCGAGTTCATACGATATCTGACAGAATATAGGACGGAAAAGCATTGAACCGTTTCGGTGGCTTTAAGTTAATTTAAGCGAAATGCACTCGGTCTGAGCCACGGTTTGTGGTCACGTTTGAGAGGGCGGCAAAGGAATAGGAGGCGAGGGCTGGGATGAGGCCTGTGCAGAACAAGCACAGATTGGTCCTTCACTCACACTTAACGCTTAAAAGGCAGGGCTTCATTTTTCATGGAATGTTTTCCCCGGGGCCCTTAACCCCCTAACCCCTAGAAATATTTATCAGAGCTCAGCCCGGGACAGCTCCATGTGAACTGAAGCCCTACTTAGAAGTAACATCGGTTCGCTACTGAACAAAAAACACCCACCCTCGCCACCTTCAGCTGTAAATTGTAAAATCAATTTTAAGTGTGCACCAAGTAATTTGCAGTATAAGATAATATTTTGCCATCCTGCTGAAAGGCCTTCCAGATTAACGCGTCCTGGCAGCATTCGTTTAACCAAGTGATCTTGTGGTGTCTTTGGCTGCGTCTCGTTAACGAAGTCTCATTTGGGCTAGCCGATGATATGGGCAGAGGCCGACCTTCAACGGGACGCAGCCCAAACTAACAAGGGGCAGTGTTCCCCATCCTGGACTCGCGTTGTGCTGCAGAACTGATTCGAGAACCAGATTATGTTGGTGACGCTGTTGCTGCGTTGGCAGTGGTGCAAACGCACAGTTAGCAACAACAACAACAACTCAACACGTATGTCAATGATACTGTGGCCTTAAAAATAAATTATATACTCGTCGATGTTTTTGGGAAATGGTTCTGCTCTATTAATGTACTAGGACAAAGAGTAATTGCCCTAAACATTGCCAATTTTTTTTCCTTAAAGGCAGTGTTATTAACAAACGTTTTGAGTTATTTATTTTCAGTTTAGAACCAGCCACACCGTGAACGAGATTTTAAACCAGAGTTGGGACGATTCGCCGATGAACCAATTAAATATTGCAATCAACTAATTTACACAATCACTTGGGCCCGTGAAAAAATGGCGGCTGCCCCCCCCCCCCGTTGTTTCCTGAAGGAGGGAAACCCCCCATAAGCCACGCCCAGCGTGACGCAGCTGTTGATGCCGACGACGTCACCAAAGTCTCGCCTATCACCTCCCGTTCAGCGGCACACGTGGGAACGGAGATGAGACTTCCCCCCCCCCCCCCCCAACTATTTCCATCTTATCCATACAGTCCAGTAACTGACCATTAGACTGATCCGTTTATTAAACAATCGAATATCCGAGCCCTGCTTTAAACCTGGTTCACACCAAAGACAATATCCGTTAACTGATGGAAACTTAAGCAGAAGAAAGCTTGAATGTTGAGACATTCAGCGTGATCACGTGAGCCATACGAGTGAGCCACGTGAGTGAGCCACGTGAGTGAGCCACACGAGTGAGCCACGTGAGTGAGCCACGCGAGCCACACGAGTGAGCCACGTGAGTGAGTCACGTGAGCCACACGAGTGAGCCACACGAGTGAGCCACGTGAGTGAGCCACGCGAGTGAGCCACGCGAGCCACACGAGTGACCCACGTGAGCCACGCGAGCCACACGAGTGAGCCACACGAGTGAGCCACGCGAGCCACACGAGTGAGCCACGTGAGTGAGCCACGCGAGTGAGCCACGTGAGTGAGCCACACGAGTGAGCCACGTGAGTGAGCCACGCGAGTGAGCCACGTGAGTGAGCCACGCGAGTGAGCCACGTGAGCCACACGAGTGAGCCACGTGAGCCACACGAGTGAGCCACGCGAGTGAGCCACGTGAGTGAGCCACGTGAGCCACGCGAGTGAGCCACGTGAGCGATCCACGTGAGCCACACGAGTGAGCCACACGAGTGAGCCACGTGAGTGAGTCACGTGAGTGAGCCACGTGAGCCACACGAGTGAGCCACGCGAGCCACGTGAGCGAGCATTGCGAGCGAGCCACCGGCGACGCAGCGAGAAATTGGCGTGTCGCGGAGCGCGAGTCATCGACCGTGGGCCTTAGTCGGAGAAGAGGCTTGCGAACGACTTGCGCAGCGTCCGGATCGTCTCGGCTTTGGCCTCCTCCTCGCCGGAACCGGCCTTGCCGGCGCCGTCCCCGCCGCCCATCGTGCCCGACACCGACCGCGACTTGCTGTTGGTCGGGGACACGTGGGGGGGGGGGGGTAAAAAAGTAACGCGGTTGGTTTAGCCCAACGAATTGCTGAGACGTACAAACAAAAACACGCAAGGCTGCGACGTAGCGGTCACCTACGTCTCGGTTGACTACATCATGGTCGACAACGTCTTGGTCGACTAAGTCTTGGTCGACTACGTCTTGGTTGGAAAAAAATAGCAACACAAGAAATGTGGATGCCATCGATAATGTCGTGACAATGTCATTGTCATCCACATTTCTTGTGTTGCTATTTAAAAAAAAAATGTTTCATTACATTTCAGTAGGAGTCTGGCACAGAGCACAAACCGCGGCGTGGGGGAGTGAGGGCGGGGTTGGTACATAAACTCCGCAGACTTAGTCCTGAACGCTCTGCTCCTGGATTCAGATGAGGGAGGAGATTTTTCTCGCGGTCCCCACCGAGTGGGGACCGCGAGCGGGGTGTGTGGACTCTTTATGTGGGGCTCTGTCGCTATTCTAACAACCGAGCAGAATTTAGATTGCTTTGGGTTCAGCGTGGGGCTGCCCAAGTGGTGGCCAGGTCAGCATTTGGCTCGGGGTTCGGAGCAGCGAGCCGTCACCGTAGAGAAGCATGTGTTCGAATCCGGGGTGCCATCGGTCGTTAAAGCAGGGCCTCAAGTGGAGCCCGGTTACTACAAAAAACACAGCAATCATCATGAATTAAAAATCTCACCGAAGTTGGTTTTACTCCAGCTCTGAGAAATCAACATTTTGGTTTGATGCTCAATGGACACTGTTTGTCGGGAATATGAAAGGCGGCACCCCAAGTGTGGATACGGTGACCTATTCAAGCATGACGTGGTAAGAATTGGGGAGGAAAAAGCAAAAGAATTATAAGGAAACCCAGGGACTGCCAGGAAAGTGAGGCTGAGGTCAACCTAGAACTCAGTGTGGGAAAATTCGCAAAAACTCCCAAAGACAGGGCTCTGCGGTGCGGTGTAGGATAGCCCATCTCTTGCGGCCAGCCCTCGGATCGAGGAAAGGCTAGAGACGGAACGATCGATCGAATCGACGTGCGGGACGTGGTATATCGAGCTTCGAGGTCTCGCTGCAGAACAGGCGTCGGTGAAGCTTACTCGGTAATTATTCCACAAAATGTACGTACGTGTGTATGTATGTTGAACTTCTTTCGCACCGCACGTAGCTAACCGTGCTAATCGTAAGTGCGCGGAAAATGACAACAAACTGAACACAAAAAGGCAGCATTAAAGGGATGTTTTTTTTTTCAATCTGCGATCGAATGCCACGGTGACTCGAAGCGAGGCCGAAGCCGCTCCCGTGTTTGCGAGCGCGACAGAAAACGGGCCGGGCACCTACTTGAGCTGCGGGTGCGGCTTCTGCTCCGGCTTGGTCGATGCAGCGGGGGTGGCAGCTGCTGCAGATGCTGCTGCAGCGGCATCAGCAGGACTGCTGGCAGAGGACGACGAAGCCGACGATGCCGACGATGCCGACGTCCGCTGCTGCGAGTGTTTGGTCGTACTCCCGGTGGGCCCTGCCGCCCCCTGCCTGTCTGGCGGCACTGGCTGGCCCGGAGCGCTGGGCCGCGGTTGCTGGGTCTGGGGGTTTCCTCCAGACTTTGGCTTGGCTCCTCCGCTCGCCGCCGCCGCCGCCGCCGCGGCCGCTGCTGGACCAGACTTTTGCTGCTGCAGAGCTGGAGGGTGTGTTTGTTTTAGTGTGTGTCAGTGGGGAGCGGAGGCGCAGCGGTTGGCGTGATGCGGTGGGCCAATAGCAGTGACGATTATTTTAAGTGGTCCTGAGCTTCCCCTAGGTCGACTGAGACTCAAATGAGTAGTTGGTGAGGTCTTTAAATATCGTCACTAGGGAGATAAAAGTGCCCCGGCGTGGTGCTGGCCACCCACCCCCTCGCTAACAGCACTTGCCCCAAGAGTCTGTTGAGGCTATCGGTGGGATCTTTGTCTTGCTAATTGGAGTAGAGTGGTGAACATCACCAACATCACCATAATCACCATAATCATCATCATCGTCGTCGTCATTTTCTTATTTTTTTTTTTAAATTCTTGGTCGCAGTGTTGTTGATGCAATTAGTGCTTCACAATGAGTGATGTTTATACATAAATACCGCTCACCTTGATTTGAAGTATACCAGATAAATATATCACAAATCTTGACTTAAAGCTTTCTTGGGTCTTTCGGTAAAGTCACGTAGATAGGTTTAAAGAAAATAACAAAAAAAATATATACCACAGCCCATTGTGCATCCATTGTTGAAATCAGGGGCTCCCCATGCCGCGTCGGTGATGGCATTTGTTTAACCATATTTCACCACACTGGTTGAGTACGAGTTGGTGAACGGACGGTGCCCAGCACTGGTTAAATTATCACTTGCCGCTGATATTCGCCGTCCCCAGGTATGGAATTCAAGTCGCTGGTTTCTAGCGCGGTGCACTTACCGCTGCACCACCGTTCTGCCCACCAGGTTACATGCCCATTTAATCCTTCACGTTCGTGTGTTCCTCAGTGTTTATTTTTTTATGACAGGGGAAGTGTTATCGTTATGCTGGATATGTCAGATGCTTACTTTTAAACATTGGTCAAACAAAACAAAAAAACCCGACTGAACTTTCGGAGACAAAAGTTTCGACTGAGACACTGCTAAGTGATTTTTTTTTTAAACTTGAATTCATATTCCTATTCCAAGAATTTGAGGAAAAACAAAAGGCAATTGCGCCTGGAAATTGAGCTCTATTAATTTAGTGAAATAAAATCCAATAAAAACTATTATAATAATAATCCAGTCAGCAGTCAGCACTGGAGCAACGTGAGACTTGTCTAGACGTTCAGGGTAACGTCGAACATTTAGGAATTTCATTGCAAACTATAACAACCGTCTCCGTGGCCAATAAGGCACCTGTGGGCACCATGGCACAAACTGCACTGCAAAGCAGTTTGGATGTCTTCTTCAGCGTGTTATGATTCACTCCCCTCGAGGTCGCAATGTTTAATTTTTAAATTATTATTTGTCTTGTTACCATCTAGTTTGTATCACATCTTGTTTTTTTCCTTCTCCTACGTACAGTTGTGTTTGCTCCATTGCCGAATTATATATTTTTTGTTACATATAATTCACATGCGTCGTAAATGTTAGTTTCCCACGCATAAACTTTTTCGCATATATATATCCTGGGGGTAAGAGTTGATGCGATAGACGAATCGATGCGTCGTTACCTGGCTACTCCCTGTGCACAAAGTCATGGGGCGGCACTGTCAACTTTCGATTAAGAGCGAGGGGTGGCCCGGATAAAAGCACAAAAACGGAGGATGCAAAAGACGCGGAGGTTAGGCGATAAAAAAAAAACATTTTTTTAGTGACTTACCTTTCCTATACTTTGCACTCATATCAGTTTATGTATTGTTTTTGTAAAGGTCTGACCCACCCCTACTGGACATCTGTGAAAAAGAGCTTCATAGCTCATCGGATTCCTCCAGGATAAATAAATATTCTGATTCATTTGTAACCTACGCAAGAATCGTCGTAAAAGACGTGGAATGCGTGGCAAAGTATTCGGTTAAATCTTGACTTGAAGCTTTCGCGACTGCAGGAATTCAGATTCTTTGGGTCTTCCGGTAAAGTCACGTGGACAGGTTCAAAGAGAAGAGTTTTCTGTAATTTTTTGGGTTATTTTCTTTGAAACCTACCCCCGTGACTTTGCCGAAAGACCCAGGGAATAAGTAATCGGTTAGTTTGCCGACACGATCGCGGTCACATGAACACCGAGTCACTAACCTCTCTACGATAGCAGCTATTCGGTTAAACCAGCAGGTGTAAAAATGCATGATTGCATATTTTTTTCGCAATCACGGTTAAGTTGCTACCCGGATAACCCTCCCCATGGGTGATGGAGCGGTTATCTGCACTTGCTGCTGCGTAGGTTTCCACCGCCGTGCCGTAGATCTCTCGGTTTTCAGGTCGCATCGCGTTGCTGTTCGGCGTGATTCACCCCACCGCGCGCTGGGAGCTTATTCGGAGGCTGAATTCGAAGAAACTCCCAGCAACGTGGGACGAAATGTTAACCAACACGCGGTGCAACCCGAAGACACACCGGAGAGCCGTAGCTGTGTTTAAGACCGAAACGGGAGGAATTCTCCACAACTCTGGCTGTCACCTGATGATGCTGGTCGTAACAGACGGCAAAATGTCGCGGTATACTCCAATTGTAAATGTCGTGGGTTTACTCTCCAACACACCGGTGTGCTGAACTAGTAACTAATCGGCATATTTTTGTTTACGTGACAAAGCTTGCTAATTGGATGATGTCGGGCGGTGGCTGGTTTCACAACACATTTATATCTACGCGATCTAACCCAAAAAAAAACAAACCCCTCCATCGTGGACGACATTGGTCGCGGAAGCCTACGACGTGTCAAAGTGCATCTGACAAGTTTTGTTCGGCCTGCCGTTTTGGTTTTGACGTGAAAGAAGACGAACCCGTGGGGGCCTTGTCGGTGGACGCGCTGCGCTGTAGAACTGTCGGCGTTGGCTGTTTCTGAGCGACACTCGAGCTCGGTGCTGGCTGCTGGGGACTGCCTGTGAGCGACGAGGAGAGGGGAGGAGGTTACATTTCAGTGGCAGAGGAATGCTGGCGATGAGCTCTCAGGCACGAGCAGGCACAGGAAGCAGGCCACCTGGTGCGATGCTTTGTTTTGCAATATGAAGATGTTACAGAAATTGTTGCATTTTCGACGAGGAAGCGTCGTCTTATCACTCCGTCGTGTATTTATTCCCTCCCACACATTTCATTCCAACTTTGCCACTGGTGCCGTGTCATGAGATGAACATTCAGAAATGTTAGAGAGCGGCACAAAAACGAAACAATGTTACAAAATACGTGCGATGTACAATTACACATTTTCGGGGAAAGTGATATCGCGATAACCTTCGTGAAATAAAAAAAAACCGTTACAGTTGAGTGCTGTCACGTGATAAATTATGTCGCGACAAACCCTGGTGCCGACAATAGGGGCACGCGTATAAATAGGATGGTGGATACGGGATATTTCACTCCCGCTGCAAGGGACAGCTGCGAATGTGGTCTCGGGATGTCCAGGGCTTACATGGGGGGCAGCTTACGGAGTTCCACGGAGGTGCCAGCGGGGTGGGTGTATGTCCCGTACAGGCGACGTCGCGAACTGGCACGTTCGCACGACTACTCCTTGCGGCCCCACGGAGCACAGTACCTGGCGTGCTGCCATTGCAGTCGAGAATATACTGCAGACATCCCTGCTGCGGTGGAAGACACGGAGCTCCGCTTGCCTAAGAAGGAGACAACATAAAATAAAAAATGACAAGCTCGACAGGGGAGACGCATACACGCGGCGAAGCCGTGTGTGGATTTGGTGAAGTGATTGTGCCTGCTTTTGAAAAAAAAAATGCACCGTGTGATCCACGCAGAGCTGGACTTGGATCAGATTCTTAAGACGTGGTTGACAAATATTCATGTACGCTCCGTGCATACAAATTGTATTTTTAATATATTTTTGTTCACGTGGTCTTGTCAAAAACTAAGAACCCAATTTTTAGATCCCAACAGAAGAGCATGTTTATAGCAGGGATATATTTTATTATTCATAACCTACACAGAGCAATTTAGACTTATAAAGAGCATCCACGTGTAATTGCATCTCAAGAGATTGTACGAGTGAGAGGAAATTTAATGATCGGAATTTCCTCAAGATTTACATTTTCAGAGGGCAGAATGGGAAATGCCATGCGGGCGTATCTCAAGGTGCAGTCTTGAGAGAGACGAGATGATAGCAACGATAGCATTGAGAATAAACGCACTTCGTGGGGAGAACGTCAGTCGTCAAAAGGAAAAGAGGTGGGAATTTGAGGCTGGACTTCAACGAGGGCAAGACAATCGTCAGTGTGGACAGCCAGAGGGAGGACATCACGACTACAGTCTTGTATTGAAGGCTGGGAACTCCATACGCCACGGGTGAGGCCAGGGGCCTTTTAGGTCAAGGCCACAAGGCCAATCATGGCCTGAACCTCGAGGCTTGCTTGATCAGCCAGCCTTGATTGAACAAAGTTCGTGTTGAAGTATGAAAACTTCCAAAACACCTTGAAGCATTATCCTCCTGTCGATTAAATGTCGGGTGAACTTCTTTTTGCTGTCCAGAAAGAAAAAAATCGCAATCGGTCAATATTTAGACATTTTAAGAAAGTTATAATTGTGAAAAGTTTCATGACGGGGGAAAGGGGGTGATTTTGAAAACACGACCCAAGTCCTTCAAGTCCTCGGACACCCAAAGGTCAAGATCGAGACGTGAGAAAACGTCCTCCGGCATCGAGACCCAGCAGTAGACTCCCTTGGCCTGACCGCGCGGCACAATCGAAACGGAGGCCAACAAACAGCAGCGGCCGCGGACTGAGGACCCTTGCCTGCGCCGCCCTCTGAGCGGCGAGCTCCTCGGCCTTGGGCAGCAGCAGGTCCATGCGAGTGGCCACCAGCTCGGTCACCAGCTGCCGGTCCTCGTCCTGGTGCTCGCCAATCAGCGGCATGGTGCTGTCCATCGCCTAGTGGGAGACACGAGGAGCGTGCAGCGGCAGCAGCGGCCGCGCTAAGAGGCCGTTCATGGGCCAAGGTTGCAAGTCGAAGGATGTCAGACATCCTTTGGATTGCGTCCTTTGGAGGACACGGGAGGGGGGAGGGGGGGGGTTGGCGCGGATATCGTCAACACCATCATCGCCACGAGGGGGCGCCACTGCACAAGGATAGCTGTGACGGGCGATTGGTTGAAAGGTTCTAAAGGGGGCGATGGCTGGGATATTTGAAAGGGGCAAGACTGGGGAGGGGGAAAGGGGGGGGGGGCTCTCCGTTGGAGGCTCTTAGAAGGGGAGCAGTGGGGGGTTGATTAGAAGGAAAGGGACGTGCGGAGATGGGAGAGGTGGGAGAGAGAAGAGGATAAAAGGGAAGGGATCAGGGTGCGGAGGGGAGTGGAAAAGCAAGAGAGCTGTCAGTTTAACACTGGCGAACAAAATCGTACATTATGTAAGGGTTTTTTTTTTAAACGAAGGGAGTTATCTTTGGCTGGTGGTGGACACTGGACGTTGTTGTTGAGGACAATCAACTGTATCCAAGAAGTGCCGCATTTGGAGTCCATACCACGAGGAGTGAAATGGAATCATGAGCCCAGGTGCAAGGGATGAAATGGACTTCCTCGCGGTGCAATTGTGATGTGCTGCCACGGCGGCTTTTTGGCTGCTTGCCGTCAGACAAAGACGGCGGTCACCCCGCATCGCGCACTTTCAGACGCGTTTCTGCGGACGTCTGGAACGTTCTTCCTTCCGATATTAGGAAGCCACTGGCAGCTGTGCACTTTGAAATCATCATCTAGATTGAAAATTAATTTAATTAGAACTGCACACGACTTTGCTTATAACCATATCCTCGGGACTGTAACAAAATACCCTTGTATACGAATTACAATTGTAATGTATATTAAATTACCTGTATAAATAAATTACGTATAGCAGCACATTTCAACTATTACGACTCGTTGGTGGATATTGTAATGTTTCAGAAGGGCTAGAAAGATACAATTTTAGCTGTAAAAATCTGTTGGACGTGAAATTATACCGTTATGAGCTGATAAAAGTTACAGCTAAAATGTTGAAGCTGAACTGGTTACAATCTGTCGCTACCAAGCGGTGTCCGACTGAGGTTTGATGCGATCACTCAAACCCCGAGGCTGCGGCGCCGTGGCTGTTTGCGGCCACGTGGTGGCGCTCCATCCACAGCTCGAGATTTCAAAACATTCCCCCTAAGCCCAGGGGTAAAAAATAAATTTAAATAAACACAGCAATGTTTCAAGAGGCGCAAAGCACGTGAATAAACACATTCCTGCGGAGGGGGCTGGTAGGAACGTTGGGTTGTTCGGTCAATGGCCAGGGTCACACGGCGGCACCACGTGGTGTATTCCGCAAATATGCCCGACTGTAAGGGCGGGCACAAGCCGGCGTGAGTAGGTTAAACGTTGAGTTTTATAAGGGCACCACGGGGTGACCAGCCCCTCCCCACCCAGCCCCACCCCTCCCACCCCCCACTCAGCCCCACCCTCCCCATCCAGCCCCTCCCCACCCTCCCCTCCCCACCCAGCCCCTCCCTACCCTGCCCTCTCCACCCAGCCCCACCCCTCCCACGTGGACAGACATCCACAGACATACACAATTAATCCCCTGCCTCCTGTGAATTAATCCCGGTTGGGCTTCCAGTCCACTACGTTTCCTACCAGTATAATAATAACAACCTTGATTTGAAGCTTTCGTGACTGCAGGAATCCATACTCTCTGGTTATTTCGGTAAAGTCAGAACCAGAGTATGTAATAATAATAATAATGTCATGAGGCAGTCCTTTAACAAGCCGCAGATTGTCAACTCAAGCCCCACTTCTTCTGGGGGGGGGGGGGGTAGTTGAGTCTGTGAAGACACTAGCTTCATAGCTCATCGGATTTCTCCCCCATAAAGATTCCGATTCTGAAGTCGACATATACTACACCATCATATTTGTTGCGACGTTTTGATCCGTCACATATCTTCGAACATCTCAAAGAGAACGACTCGGAGGTGCGCTAGAAACTACAGGCAATCTCCGCGGTCCTCTATATATTAAGGTGTTAGCGGCCGTACTCTTTGGTACTTTCGGTAAAGTCACGTAGGTATAAAATAAAATAAATCACGACGTTTCGGGCGCAACAACACAAGCGTCCGTCATCAGATGGGAAAGCTTTCCCGCGTGAATTTTCCCGCAAGAACCAACGAGTATGGATTCCTGCGAGTCAAGGGGAGCTTCAAATCAAGATTGTTATCGGCCAATTAACGCGTGTTCACATGTGTGAGGGGGGCAACCCCCCCCCCATACCAATCGGGCGAAATAAGTAGAGACGCCGCGTATGTTCCTATTCTGCTTTTTCCTGGCGAGCCAGGGTATAGGCATCACCCCGAAGCCCACGGGAAGGGAGTTTCACAACATTTGCGCAAATCCGCCAACCCTCACAGACGACGCCCACGGCAGCCACCACCAACCGCCTAGCGGGCGAACGAACCCGCTACCTTTGCTGCACGGTTTGAACATTGCGCAATGGGCAGACTCGCTCACAGGCGGACGCACGAAGTTCACGGCCACGTAGGTGCGAAGTGCGTTGCTGTTGGCCGTCATCGGTTCGCTTTGACTGTTGCGCCTCGTGCGTGGATATATTTCTTTGTCCTCTACCCACGCTGGTTTCCTCCCACGTGCAAACAAAAAAAATGCTCAACGGGGGATTGTTCCGCACATCCTAGACAAGACCTCACCCAAAAAAATGTCTCCAGATTCGGGGAGGAATCATTGAACGGACACATTATTCACTTATTATTTACATCTATTTACAATGCCCATTGCTCGACGCGCCACACATAAGTTGTAGCAAAACAATCTTGAGCTCCGAGAGCCTAAAGCAATGGGTAAACAGAAAACTATTTCGTTGTTGCCTGAAGCCTTACGAAGTGGAATAGTGACGCATCTCAGCCGCCAGAGTCCTCCGGTATTGCCACTGAGAAGGTCACGACCCCCGGTTCCCTTCCAGGCCGACGTCTAGGGATGGAGAGCAGTGCCAATCCAGAGGATCTCGGAACGCAAGGTGCCAGGCGGCCTTAAGGGCCGAACTTGGTGTTCTTCATTGCAAGGCCTGGGGGCCACCCCTTGCAGGCGGTGTGGCGGACCTCACACTGATGTCTTATCGGCGAAAGTGGCCACCCCTGTGAAAACTAGTGAAGAACGCTGTCCTAACATATTATATATAGAATACATCAGCCACCGGCGGGCAATGTAGCTCATGGGGAACCTGTGCAATTCAATCCTGGCGATCGTTAGCCACGAGCAAGGGGAGCTGCCTAAATAGAATCCAATGTGCGCATCATGAATTAGACCTAACGACAATCCTGGGTAGATCATAAAAGTAGTGGTAATTATTTATCGCTGCAGGAAAGCCTCCTCCATGAGTCTCGAGACTCCTTCAGGAGCAGCCTGCTCTGGGATATCTGTCCCGCATCCTTTAGAGGATACTGAAGTCCTTGGGAGATCAATGCAATGCCATCTCCTAAATGTGAAACTGCGGCACAGTCCACCAACAATTGCCTCCAAGTGCTGGATCTCAGCTGCGAGCCACTGTGCCTGGCTAATAGAGTTATTTCACAGCCTTTTGTCAATCCACTGCTGGATAAAGCCCCCCCCCCCCCACCCCATGATATGTCATTCATAACACCGGTCAGTGGGGAGGTGTGGGGAGTGAAAGGAGCGAGGGGGGACAGGAGCGAGGGGGGACAGGACCGGTTCAGATACCACATCGATTGTTGTCGTGAGGTGAAGTATGGTCACGTAACCCACATGCTCCACACAGACCCCCCACCCGCGTGTGCTCGTTCTTGCGTACACTCCAATCCAAATTCCAATCACATTCACTTCCTCCGCAGGTGAAGAGGACATTCAGGGTTACAATCTCCTCTAAGGTTTTTTTTGTTTTTAAATCTTCCTCCTCCTCTGACGACCACCACCATAAACCATCATCACGTGAACTCCTGTCATCCTCGCAAAAGCGGATTTTGGCTTGGCCAATGAACAAAGGCGGTCATCGCATCGCGCGCTTTCATATTCGCTTCCGCGGCCGTCTGGAATGCTATTTCTTCCGACATTACGAAGCTGCTGGAGCTACGCACTTTTAAATCCAGATCGAAAACTAATTTAATTAGAATTGCTTTTTTGTGTTTTAGTGTGTTGTCCTTCCGCCGCATCTCCGATTCGCACGGTTGGCTACGTATGGTGCCAAAGAAGTTCAACATACGTACAGATACATACCACCGCCACCCCCACCATTACCCATTTTATTTTATCTGGAGCGGCTTAGTGGAAAAAATTGTATCCGAATGTCAATTCCAGACACATGAGCTACCCCGTGGTTGTGAGACCCAGGGGAAGAACAGGGAGGGGAGGTTTGAAGTGGAGTGAGCCAGCAGCATGGCCAGAAAGTATTGCGTAGTCTTAGTAACTTTTTGTGTTCCTTCGCAAATTCACAAGTTGGATGCCATCCAGCCTTAATGGGCAAAATAAGGGGCCCGGTTATACTGGAACAGAATGGATGACTAATGGACAGCAAAATGACGGAAATGTTTAATTGCCCCACCATCTTCTGCACCGACTCATACCCTGCTTTAGCGTGGGCGAGTCACGCTGTAAAATGGTTTTAACCTCTTGGGTCTGCAAGCTTGAAAACTTGAGTTAAAGGAGTTCACCACTTTGAGCCCGGCAATTTCGGTCAAACGGCTCCGGAGCTTTCCGCCGCGAGCCCGCAGCTCAAATCACGCACCTCGTCCTGTTCACATCCACGTCCATGCTCCCGGTATCGCCCACCTGCACCCGTTCAGCCGTGGTGACGTACGGTCAGATAAATGACCCCTACGACCCGCGCGGTTACGGGCAGAGGCCTTCGTCCGGCAGTGCACTGACAAGGCACTGTGCGTGTGCATATATATATTCACATTCGTATCCAGCCGCTGCAGATCCAACGAGTTGCCTTTGAAACGCCGGGTCACAGCATGCAGCTGTCACAGCTAAATTAGCCGCCACGTATTAAAATAAGCAGTAATCTGTGCAAACAAGCAAAGCCTGTTGGAATTTCTCGAATCCCGTCTAAAAGCATTCGACAAATAAACCGAGGTAACGCATAAAGGGAAGATTCTGCGGCTTTAACCCGGGGGGGGGAAATGGCAAATCTGAAGAAAAAAAAATTACACTCCAAGAAGGAAAAAATTACACATTGTATGTAAAAATAACAATTAAACAATTACAAATAACAATTAAAGTAATTAAACAATTAGAGTAATTAAACAGAGATTACAAAAAGAAACGAAATGACGAGCAAAACACAATAACATAAAATAAACCAAAAACAGATTCCATAGCGTCGCAAAATGTAGGCGAGGTGTCGTGAATGTGATGACTGCGTCGTAAAATAACTACAACGTTCAAGTCCCTCACTGCTGTCTGGCTAGGTGACCCAGTGGTCAGAAGGTCACGAGTTCAATTCCTGGTGAGGGGTCAACTCGCTCCTTCATTTCTCCATTGTACAATTAAATTACGACCACTTTGGCATACATCACCAGTAGCTATCCCCTGGATAGACTCCCATGGCACGGTTGGCTACGTACGGTGCTAAAGCAGTTTAACGTACATAAGTGCATACGATCCCAAATATAAAGTAATGTGTAATTTCCATCACATGAGCGGTCCCCCCCCTGCTCATTTGAGTAGACAAGCACTTTGAACCACCCTGAATATCCCCGATCTTAGACATTTTTGCCGGGTTGGACTTGGTCAATCGATAGTTGGATATCAGACGGACCAGGAAATACCAGGTAGTGTCGGCTTGGTTTGTGAGGTAGCGAGGAGATGACGGTACAGTGAAGGATTAGTGAGTATGTATGTGCAGAGATTTTAGTGTTATCTCCTAGTATGTGAGGTGGATTTTATCCATTTTCCTCTCATGTAAGCCAAACTAAACAAAAGCTAAACTCCTGTTTATTTTACCAGGTAAGGCCGACTGAGATATATAGCTATTTTTCAGAAGCGACCTAGCCACAAATTATTGCTCAACGAAGTTGCTTACACGTGGACATTGATAGCAGCCAAATACTCTACTCTTAACGCGTGTTCCTAAATGTGGAGGGAAAACCCAGGGAAAAATCCACGCAACCACGGGGAGAACACGTAAACTCCAAATATACAGACATCAGGGTCAGAATTGAACCCACGACCTCCTGTATACCGGGCAAAGCAGTTAACAAATCGCCACCATTGCACCCCGGTGATGGAATTTGACCAAACATCCCAATGCAGGAGTCCCCTGAAAAAAGATTCCTGAGACTCAGCGAGATTAATTACGAGACCACGGTGAAACAACCGCCACTACCGGCACAGCACGGGGGAGGCCTTCATCCAGCAGTGGATTGAAAAAAAAATGGTACGAAATCGTTTATACTTTAGTGTATTTTTAATTACTCGGATTCAAGAATTTTTGCGAATCGTTGTTAACACAATGAACAAACCTATCACGACCACGTGTGCCACCTGTGCCAAAGTCGCCCGTCTGTTTGAGTGCCCGCTGGCACATAGCCGCAGTCGGGCTGATCTTGATTATTGGAACAAGATCGCTTTGTTCGGGGAGAAAAGCCCGTACTCAAACATCTGTAGACTTGACATCGGCCACCCTTAGCTCCCAGGCATTGCTAGAATTCTTGAGGCTCCGTGGTGTGCGGCGCGCACACGCAGACACCACCGCCGGGCTGCGATGGCTCACGCGCGTGGACACGTTGTTTTCATTGCTACTGAACCAATCCCCCTCTGGATCAGCATTCTTCCGAGTCGGATCCCATCCAAGTTAAACTGCTGTTAATCTACAAAAATATACCCTCTCGTCTGTGGCGTGGTTTTTTTTTGTTGTAGTTTTTTTGTCTTTTTTAGTGATGTTTTTTTTATTTCCGTTTGTGCTCTCGTCGTTTTTGTCACGTGATGAAGAGGACGTCCATCTCGTGCTCTCTCTCCCAGACAGCAGTGCGCCCCCCCCCACCCCGTTAGCCAATGATCAATTAAAGGAGTTATCACAGAGCTACTTCTGAGATCTATATATTTTTTTATTTTACCAGGTGACGACCACCGATCTGTGTAGCTCTTTTTTCAGAAGCGACCTGGCCACAAATGATCGCTCAACGAAGTGGCTCATCACGTGGAAATGTGTAGCTGAACACAACATCTAACGAACGTATCTCTTCAAGAGAACCTTTTTTTAGTCAATCTGTACACTCACGAGGGCTGCACCTTCCCACTCGCTCCGCTGCGGAGAAATTTGTCGTCACGTCACGGTGAAACCTACAGATATATTTTAAACTCTCGGAGCTGGAATTAGTTTGCCTAATTATTTTTCGTTGAGTTCCTTCCTCGTATTGCGGGGGTATGGTGGAGTTGATGAGCAGGAGTTTTCAAGGTTCACACCGAGGTTGGCGGGTTGGAGCCCGGTGGGCGGTTCCAGAAGGAGCCTGGTGAACATCTGAAATGTCTGCAGGTGAAGGTTCGAAGCTGCCCCGTGGTCAGCACTTTGAGACTGGTGACTACAGTCGAACCTGTGGGCTACTGTTGACCAAAAGCTCGCTACGCCTGGGAATTCGTTTCTCTTGGGTTACATCATACAGGTAGTGTCAAATATAGTTAGCATTATACCGACACGATCTAACCCAACATAAACTAATTACGAATCATAATACAGCATTGGGCCATGAACGCCCTAGTATAAAATAGTTATCGTTGTTCATTTTAAATGTTTCTTTTATTTCCAATGCAAGAAGAAACACAATGGTTAAAGTTTCAAATAAACACCTGTTATCCATCACATCGGGGCTTTTACAAAATGCATAGCGGTTGAAATCGTCTTCGTTTTTAATTTGATCAAATGGTTTTGTTTCACCTGTGACCAACAGCTCGTGCGTTATAAGCATTGTAAATTTGCAATGATTCTAAGACGAATGGAAGACTCGCCGTTGAGTGAACTGCAGTAGAAGGCACAAAAGCGATGCAATAAAAATGTGAAAGACGGTTACATTACGGGAAACTCATACAGTATTGCGATAATTGTCACATATTCTTTGGTTCTTTCGGTAAAGTCACGTACAGTGAGGGAAAAAAGTATATGATCCCCTGCTGATTTTGTACGTTTTCCCACTGACAAAGAAATTATCAGTCTATAATTTTAATGGTAGGTTTATTTGAACAGTGAGAGACAGAATAACAACAAAAAAATCCAGAAAAACACATGTCAAAAATGTTATAAATTAATTTGCATTTTATTGAGGGAAATAAGTATTTGACCCCCTCTCAATCAGAAAGATTTCTGGCTCCCAGGTGTCTTTTATACAGGTAACGAGCTGAGATTAGGAGCACACTCTTAAAGGGAGTGATCCTAATCTCAGCTTGTTACCTGTATAAAAGACACCTGTCCACAGAAGCAATCAATCAACCAGATTCCAAACTCTCCACCATGGCCAAGACCAAAGAGCTCTCCAAGGATGTCAGGGACAAGATTGTAGACCTACACTAGGCTGGAATGGGCTACAAGACCATTGCCAAGCAGCTTGGTGAGAAGGTGACAACAGTTGGTGCGATTATTCGCAAATGGAAGAAACACAAAAGAACTGTCAATCTCCCTCGGCTTGGGGCTCCATGCAAGATCTCACCTCGTGGAGTTGCAATGATCATGAGAACGGTGAGGAATCAGCCCAGAACTACACGGGAGGATCTTCTCAATGATCTCAAGGCAGCTGGGACCATAGTCACCAAGAAAACAATTGGTAACACACTACGCCGTGAAGGACTGAAATCTTGCAGCGCCCGCAAGGTCCCCCTGCTCAAGAAAGCACATATACATGCCAGTCTGAAGTTTGCCAATGAACATCTGAATGATTCAGAGGACAACTGGGTGAAAGTGTTGTGGTGAGATGAGACCAAAATGGAGCTCTTTGGCATCAACTCAACTCGCCGTGTTTGGAGGAGGAGGAATGCTGCCTATGACCCCAAGAACACCATCCCTACCGTCAAACATGGAGGTGGAAACATTATGCTTTGGGGGTGTTTTTCTGCTAAGCGGACAGGACAACTTCACCGCATAAAAGGGACGATGGACGTGGCCATGTACCGTCAAATCTTGGGTGAGAACTTCCTTCCCTCAGCCAGGGCATTGAAAATGGGTCCTGGATGGGTATTCCAGCATGACAATGACCCAAAACACACGGCCAATGCAACAAAGGAGTGGCTCAAGAAGAAGCACATTAAGGTCCTGGAGTGGCCTAGCCAGTCTCCAGACCTTAATCCCATGGAAAATCTGTGGAGGGAGCTGAAGGTTCGAGTTGCCAAACGTCAGCCTCGAAACCTTAATGACTTGGAGAAGATCTGCAAAGAGGAGTGGGACAAAATCCCTCCTGAGATGTGTGCAAACCTGGTGGCCAACTACAAGAAACGTCTGACCTCTGTGATTGCCAACAAAGGTTTTGCCACCAAGTACTAAGTAATGTTTTGCAGAGGGGTCAAATACTTATTTCCCTCATTAAAATGCAAATACATTTTTTTGACATGCGTTTTTCTGGATTTTTTTGTTGTTATTCTGTCTCTCACTGTTCAAATAAACCTGCCATTAAAATTATAGACTGATCATTTCTTTGTAAGTAGGCAAACGTACAAAATCAGCAGGGGATCAAATATTTTTTTCCCTCACTGTAGGTATAAAATAATATAACAGAAATAAAATAAAAAACATTGTCACATCGTGAACATTATTGTTATAATTATACCGTACCTCACCACGAATAATTAGATCGCAGCAATGCTATTCATTGTCATTATTACTACAATTGTTTTCCCAGGAAAGCCTCAATTATAATTTTGAGGAGGGTCCTGCCAAATTTTCTCAGTGGGGTTTGACATTCTTACATGTAATCCCAAGTCAGTAATTTGCAAGTAGTCTGTCTGCATTAGGATGTATTAGCCAAAATCAGAAACAGAATATATATTTACACTGGAGGAACCCGACGAGCTGTAAAGCTCTTTTTCACAGATGGCCACTAGAGGTGGGTGAGAACGTTACCACAACAAACAGTACAGACACAATAGAAGTGCAACGTACAAGAAAGGTAAACGAATTAACCAAAAACATACAAATTAAATTCTAGATTTGAAGCTTTCGTGACTGCAAGGATCCATACTCTTTGGTTCTATTCGGTAAAGTCACTTAGGTAAAAAAAAAAATCACGACGTTTCGGCCACAACACAAGTGGCCTTCATCAGGTGAAGGGACCGGACTGTCCAGAGGACAAGGACGCGACCTGCGTCCTTGGCTGTCTTCACTCCAACGCTGTCCTCTGGACAGTCCGGTCCCTTCACCTGATGAAGGCCACTTGTGTTGTGGCCGAAACGTCGTGATTTTTTGTTATTTAATTTTTTTACCTACGTGACTTTACCGAATAGAACCAAAGAGTATACAAATTAAACTAAAGCATCCCCATTCTACCAGGCAAAGCCCACTGAGGTTTTAACTTATTTTTCAGAAGCGACCTGGCCACAAATAGACATTTATAGCACTTTACAATTCTGAAGTTTTTGTTTTGCTATGGGAGGAAAACAACGGAGAACCTGAAGGAAACTCAAGAAAGAACACGCAGAAAGGCACCCGAGTCTGGAATCGAAACCCAGGTGATTCTTGCTGCGAGGCAAAAGCGTTCCCGCTGTTCCGCCTCTTCGTTTCTTACTGAAGGTCTGAAACCAACGAAATCCAATCCCCCAACCGCCCATCCTTAAATTTCGGCCCCTGTGCGCTCCGGTCAGCGACGATGCCACCAGAATACAGACACACAAAAAAAAAACGTCGTGCGGCAAATGGAAGGGCAGAGCCCCGCGCTCGTCCCCTCTTGTCAAACAAAGTAATCCGAGGAAGCGGCGAGGGCGGTCAGGGTGAGGACAATAGTGGCCTTCGTAACGACTCGCGTGAGAACACCGATCTTCCGGGTGACGCTCTTACCAAGAGCAGTGTCGGATTAAGCTAGTGCGGGGCCTGTAGCAATATTTTATTGTAAATATGAAAACACAAATTTTTAACTTGCATAGTAAAGTAATTGTATTTTTTCATTTGCTATACAGCCAGATAATACGACAAATCGCTAACCTTAAACACCAAGTCGTTCATAAAAGTTGAAGGCGGTATAGTACTATGGTAATAGAGCAAGTGCAGAATCACTGAACCAGAATTGATATCTTGAAATAATTTAGCGCGGGGCCCTTGAAAGTGCGGGGCCCATAGCTACCTATGTAGCTACTTTTGCTACTGGGATAATCCGGCACTGACCAAGAGGAAGCCCAGCCGTGTTTGTGAATGGCCAAAACGCTGTACGCAGTGTAGTTAGTGGCCGTTAATGGCCGGCCTCACTTCAAACGGCGTAATATCTAGTCGTCGTAATATACAATGTAACGGAGGTTGTCTGGGTTACAAGGTACACTTGGAACACAATTCACGCGCTGGTGGATATTCTGTTTTCATCTGATTGTTGTCGACTCCCCACCCGAGATCCCCTCTGACGTGACGGCCAGGGCCCTGCATTACAATCTCAGTGACCTGGGCTGAAATCGTAGCCATGCCCTCCACCGGTGGCACATTTTAAAACTGCTTATGGACCTCCCATAGTTTCCCACGGTTTAACGCTAAACTGTGTATAGTGTGCGCTATAATCACAATAATCATAATTTATAGCCTCCTGTCAATCCACTCTTTTTGGATAAATAACTCTCCATGCCTTGTCAGTCATGGGAGTCGTTTGGCTCTGCCTCACCGCCCTGGCCAGTGTGGTCTTTCGTAGCGGCGTAGCCCAGGGCCAGTTCAAGCATCACTCACCACTAATATTAGCCACGTCCAGGACTCGAACTTGGGTTCGTCAGGTTCATAAGCGCCGGTGTGCTAACCCCCACAATCACCCACGCGTTGTAACATGCCGTACATTCTCCATGCACGCAATGTAACGTGCGCGCCTGTACGGCATTCACACCGTTGATCCGTAATGCCTTTTGATAAATGTGCGGTATTTATTAGATTCCCAGGACGTGTAACCGTCACAACTTAATGGCTCTTCCTAACCGGACCAGGCAGCAGAGCATTAATCAAAATTTTAGCCCTGCCCCGGTTTAACCTACACTTGGCTTGATTACTGCCATTTATCATTTGTGACACGCACAATTGGATGGGCCAAACTCATGTTTTTGCTTTTCTCGCGCTGTTATTGAGACGGACAGGATAAGCGAACGTCGCGATACCGCAGAGCTGCTTGGCTGACTCTGTGGGGCAGGAGGTGGCAACACGTGACAATCGGACGCAGTGAGAAATCTTTGTTAGCCTGGGTTTGAACCCCCGTAACTAAGGGGCAAAATAACATTTTGTTCACGTAAGTTCAAAAATACATTTCAAGCGTCTTATGTAGGCGAATGTGAAATGTGTGCAGGCCAGAAACGAATTCTAGTTATTATGTATGTATGTGCAAGAAGGTATATTGTATCATAAAATATTACAGGCATGCCCAGCATTTTTAGCATATTGTCTCGTCAAAATCACGTGGAACGCATGTTGAGACATGCTGTTGGGGTTTTGTGGTCTTAAACACTTTTTAGCATAAGTTATTTTGACAGTCCAAAAATATTTTAAAAGTATTTTTTTATCAAACAAACCCCATGACCAACATGGTGCGGGGAGGCGTTGTACAGAAATGGATCGACAAAGTGCTGTAAATGATTACTATTTTAGTATTATTATTTGAACACATATATGTCCAGTGTATGCATGCACCAGAGTGGGAATGTACACATTTAACGCAGGTAATTTAATTTCCACAGTGCGTGGCCTACAGGAATGACTCATATCACGTGATAATTTCTTGGCATCATCGTCATCCAGTTTAATGCAGCCACATGCTTACATTGTGGTGCGCGATGGGCAAGATGACCTGATCATAACTGCACCCGCACATCCCAATGTATCACGGGTTGCATCTCTAACAAATGAAATGTTGACCACTTTCTACAAAGAATGTTTGTCACGGGGTTGTGGATTGTTAAAGTTGTCCAATGTGTAGGGATAACATCATCATCACCATCATCGTGAAAACGAACTTATATTTTGCACAATTCACAACTCATGTCCCAACTTCGATAATTTTAGTTGAGTCACTTGATGGCATGAATATACAACTCGTGTCATCAGGGGACCTCCAACGTCGCCTTTCCGGCAGATGATGTGCCGTTATAATTCCTCACATATTCCTGGGCGACAGTGGGATCTGAATGATTGCACTCATCACTTGGGCCACACAGCCTCCTGTTACCTGCTTTTTTGTGTTTAGTTTGTTGTCTTTCACCTGCACCTCTGATTATCAGGGTTGGCTACGTACGGTACGAAAGAAGTTCAACATACATACCTCTTTTGATTTAAAGCTTTCGTGACTGCAGGGATTCATATTCTTGGTTCTTTCGGTAAAGTCACGTAGAAGGGAAACAATAAAATAATAAAAATATAAAACAATAAAATTCTCACGACGTTTTGACTGCAACACAAGCAATCATCATCAGGTGTGAAAACCACAGCAAGAAAATTTGAAAAAAGTGGCGGTTATTTTTAACGTCGCTCTCGGTGGTGCTAACGTTAAAAATAACCGCCACTTTTTTCAAACGTTAAAAATAACCGCCACTTTTTTCAAATTTTCTTGCTGTGGTTTTCACACCTGATGACGATTGCTTGTGTTGCAGTCGAAACGTCGTGATAATTGTATTGTTTTATATTTTTACTATTTTATTGTGTCCCTTTTACGTGGTGACTTTACCGAAAGAACCAAGAATATGAACATACATACCTCTGTTGTAATTTTCTCCGATTTGATCCCGATTGTGCAATCGGTGTCATGTCTCGAGGCGAAACATCCAACTGGATCTCTTGCAGAGCCCTTCTTGTTAGAGAGCGGCCGCAGAAGTGGCTATCACAGAGCTCAGAACTGCTTCTGAGAACACTTCAAGTGACCTCTGATTTACACAGCAGGCGGGAGCATATTCCCACCAGCCCTGTCACATGAGAATAATGTTTTGTCGTATGACAGTCACCCTGATCATTTTAATTCCTAGAGTTGTGGAATTTAGCCAAATTAAGTACAGAAACATGTTTTAATGCGATGAATTTTTTTTCTGGGGGGCGGGGGGGGACTAATTACTGCTGTCCGGGCTGAGACCATGAACTCACTCCGCTTGAGAACCTGGTTCAATCACTGGCTGCCGCCTCGGCTCGAACCCAGGATCTCGGCGGCGCCAGCTGAGCACTCTGAGCCTCTGACCTCCAGGACAGCTGGCCGCACTTAACGTAGGTAAGGAACGAGGCAGCTGCGTCCTCCCCCCCCCCCTCCGGAACTAAACCCACGACTCGGGACTCGCGCGAATGCAAAGGGTAAGTTTGACAAATGCACGTCGAAGCGAAATAAATAAAGCAATATTGATGTTATAATCATCCGTGGGCCTCGGTTGCACCCCCATACCTCCAGCCGACTCTCCCTCTCCATCACGCCGCGCGGTGCACAGGTGATGTAAACGCAGATTGCCTTCGCAATCAATCACGTGCTGGGCACCACCGTCACGGTGGCGGTGGCCGGTGTAGGTTGGGGAACGCCGTACCTCAATGATGTAGTCCTGCCCGTCTTTCCCGTGGACGGCCTTCACCGCGCAGATGTCCAGGCCGCCAAACATCTCGGCGCACGCGTCCACCCACAGCTGGTACCTGCGGAGCGGGAGCAGATGGCGTTTTAGAATTACGAGAGGGGGGACAATGTGGGGGGTGTTCACCCTGCTCATGTGTGTTTCTCAAAGTACCTTTTCTTATTTTTACCTGTGTTTTTGAGCTAGGAATCATGTCGCTTGTGTGTGTATGTATGTACAGGTGCGCTTCTGCGGCCGTCTGGAATGGTCTGCATTCTGATATTAGGAAGCCACTGGAGCGATGCACTTTTAAATATTGCTTGAAAACTCATTTCTTTAGAAATTATTTTTGTGTTTAGTTTGTTGTCCTGTCCCCGCACCTTCGATTAGCACGGTTGGCTACGTATGGTGCGAAAAAAGTTCAACACATATACTGTACATGTGTCACACGAGAAGCGGTAGCACAGTGATTGGCGCACTGCAACGAACCCGGACAACATTGGTGACGAATATCTGTACCGTTTTTCGGCCTCCCCTAGGTCGACTCAGCCTTAAAAATAAGTACCTGGTGTGATCTTCTTTGGTTCTTTCGGTAAAGTCACGTAGAATGAGAATAAAATAATAAATTGATAAAATAAAATAACACAATAATATTCTCACGACGTTTCGGCCACAACACAAGCGGCCTTCATCAGGTGAAGGGGGCGAGACTGTCTGGTAGGACAGCGCTCCAGTAGGACAGCGCTCCAGCGCTGTCCTACCAGACAGTCTCGCCCCCTTCACCTGATGAAGGCCGCTTGTGTTGTGGCCGAAACGTCGTGAGAATATTATTGTGTTATTTTATTTTATCAATTTATTATTTTATTCTCATTCTACGTGACTTTACCGAAAGAACCAAAGAAGATGAATCATTGCAGTCACGAAAGCTTTAAATCGAAATTTAACCTGGTGTGATGTGTAAACTTTAGCACTAGGCAGACAAAGGCGGTCAGGCCCTGGTGTTGTCCACTCATCCCCTTGTGTGCCATGCTGACATTATTAGGTACTCGCTAACAGCACTTGCTCCAACAGTCTGTTCAAGGCTATCCGGGAGATCTTTGTCTTTCGGCGTCACACATCCAAAGACGGAGGCTCGTGGGAACTGGTTGCGCGATGGTTCATTTGCGCACTGCGCTGTGATTCTTGCCACCTAAGTTCGATTCCCAGCCGCGACTAACCCCGGTGGTGAACGAATGAACTGGTCCTGGCCTGCCCGAGGTTGACACGGCCTTAAATATGGGTACCTGATGTGATGTGTAAATATTGGTAATGGGGAGACAACGGTGGCTGGGGCACAGTGCTGGCCACACCACCGCCAACGTGTGCCGTTACCGGCCTTCACAGGTGCTCGCTAACGGCACGGTCAGGGGCTACAGGGCAGAAACCCTGTCCAGGCTTTTAGCTTCTCGAGATGTGACGAGACCGACCGCATTGCCGGGCAATCCTGTCATTACTCTTTGGTTCTATTGGGTAAAGTCACGTGGGTGAAAATAAAATAACAAAAAATCACTGTCATTGCCTGTACGTCGAACTTCTTTCGCACCGTACGTAGCCAACCGTGCTGATCGGAGTTGCTGGCCGGCGGCTTATGCCGCACATAAAGTGATAATCATAATAAACATGAACACAATTCATGAGCAGACGGAGAGGAGCGTGAACCGTGGCCATGCTTGGATTCGTTTCCTGCCCAAGAGTTTCGGCGGCTGAATGGGCCCGGCACGCACAAAAGCCCCTTGGGTGATATTGACTCGTCTGGTGGAAATTCGCAATGCGAATTTGTTCTGGGCTCTTCAGAAACACGGAATGTTGGTTTCGCGTCACGAGTCAGCGGCGTGGATCCCATCGCAAACAACGGTGGTGGGGGGGGGGGGGGAAGAAAAATACAATTAGCTTGCGGAGAATTAAAGCTTCTGCATGCTTCCAGCCTATTTAACGTTTAATACACACGGGGGGGGGGGGGGGGGGGATGGAAAACAAACTTAATTTTTAACGAGTTCCCAAACCTACGATTCTGTGTGACCAACTTTGCACATGCGTCAACAGCTATTGGTAATGGGGAGAAATGTATAATACACAAATATGTCTATATTCACACACACACAGATAAAACATTTTGTTTCAGAACCTCTACACGTCTCCCACCGATCTAAAATGCACTCGTTGCATTATTTAGCTCCCTCTGCTCTGTAATGTACAGCCATTGCTTTGACAGTATTCAATGTCATGTTAAGAAAAGAGTAAGCCGGTCGTTATATTTGGTAACCTTCGAACCCCCGCTTGGCTGTAAAATTATTCAGGAATTGTCTTGATTGCTGGCACGGGCGCAGAGGCACGAAATGTTATTCCCCAATTTTACATATTGAATGGAAGCTGCAGATAAATCAACTACCAAGGTGTGCAGTAAGAGTTCAAACGTAAAGTACTTTAATTTGCCACGTGATTGATCGTTTTAGTCCGAACACAGCTTCCCCCCAAATCAAAATGTAAGGGGCCCCTCGTGACTACAAGGGCTCCTGCATTGTGAAGATGAACTGTTGGCAGTTTATTTCGCAAAATGAAACACTAAATCTTTTTTTCTTTATAAAGGCCACTGGATCTGCAGGGATAGTATTGGTGTGATTTAAAAATCTTAAAATCATTCTAAGTGTTCTTTATAATGATGCCATTTCTTCCCTTGTTTATTCATTTTAGATTTTGATTGGTAGCAGGGTCTCCACTTGCTTGGTGTGTACGTGTGTGTTGGCCTTCTTTCGTGCCGTACGTAGCCAACCGCTTATATGGGATTTCGCCCTTATATTATAATTTGTGTACATCGTTGTGGGATACTGTTGGCATGACTGACGCTATGCAAAACGAAAGCATTCTTATTATATATTTTTAATGAACTCCACTGCAATGCCAGGTGTATTTTTTTGCGGGTCGTGCCGCGTGCTGTTCGGCACGGTGTCCGACGTTTCGCGCCACGTGCTGGGAGACTTCTTCAGCTCCTTTCTCAAAGGTCCCCAGGTCGCGGAGCAGGACGTGGAGCATGACGCCGAACAGCGCACGTTGTCAAAGCCCCGAAACGCACCGCAGATTGGCACGCAGTGGGTACCAAGTCTATTAAATTTCAACGCACGGCTTGGCGCACGCGGGGGGCACTTTTTCGCCTTGCTAAAAGGGGAAGACAGAATGCCGTAATGTGTCAAGGGTTAAATGCAGCGCACGAGCACTGGGGCAGAGCGTCACGTCTCCCTTGCACAGTGGGCCTCTGTTGAGCAGATTGGAGCACATCGCATCACGCCACTATTCTTAGAAGAAGAAGAAGACATACTGCCCAGAACTCTTGTGCACTCCTGACATTTTTCTTCTGAATCTCGGCAAATGTCTCGTGCACAATCGTAACAGAGGACGTTTGAAAGATTCCGGTGATTTGAGGGGGGGGGGGGGGGAGCCAAAAAAAAGCCGGAACGTCGATCAAGTTTTTTTTCTCTCCCTTTCGCTTTTCTCCCTTCGCCTCGTTCAGGGGAGCCACACAATGGCCGGCCCTGTCTACATCCGCGCGAGTGCGGGGGACAAACAAAGTGACTCGGGGACGTGGGGAAGGATGATCCACTCTGCGAGACTTTTTGCTCTCTGACGTTTCCCGAGCCGCCGCTGGCTTCCCGACAACATTTTTAATTTGCGATAAAACCGTTCCACGGTGTTTCTCTGTTTGCGGCAGGAAGCAACGCAAAACCGCACCGTCCCGTGTGTGTGTATGCACGTTGGACTTCTTTCGCACCGTACGTCGCCAACCCGTGCCAATCGGCGGTGCGGGGGAAGAACGACAAACCAAAGCACACACAAAAATGAAATCGGTGATGCCAAAGGAGGGGCGGGAAAGGTATATTGCTATCCCCGTCGTTTGGCAAACTAGTGGGGGAAAACTATCGACTTTAGCCTCCCCACTAAGTTTTAGGTCCTCACAGTAAAATGTGCGTGTGTATCATGAATGCGAACTTTAAAATAATACCGAGGCAGCTCCGAAAATGAGGCAAAGCATCATGCAACACTTCACGAATAATGCTTCAAATAAATACGAGGTGCTATTTTCACGTTATTCATTATCTGTATACTATTTTGATTTGAAGCTATATACACTCCTATTCTTGGCAATACGTTCACAAGCTAAATGCCAATGTTCAGGTCTGCGATCTACAGTGATGTATGGCTTTTTAAATATGGTTTATTTACGGAATAAGTCAATGGTTTGACGCGTACATTAAGCTGAATATACCATGGCCATCTGGTCATCAATCTAACACAGCAGTATGTTACGAGCATTTCTGCCTTACCATGAAAGGTGGACAAATCATTTATATCTGAATCACCGTCTTAATTGGTTGACGTACTACCGCATTAAACTGCCACATCCTTGTTATACCGACCATTGCGCACATCTTTCAAGCGTCTAAAAACGGTGCGTCCAAATGCGCGCTTCTGCCCATCTTTCGGCACGTGAACGGCCTTTCCACGGGTAAAAGTGAAGCAAAGATTCAAACCCCCGTCGCTCGAGGGTTCCTCATCTTCTATCTCCTATTGGCCGCAGCACCTTCATGTAGACACGCTGCCTTGTTGCTGCTTGCCATCTAGCACGACTTTCCCTCATTCCTCTTCATGGCCCCCAACACCCACCACCCCCCCCCCCCCATGCTCCCCCATCCCAGAGTCCGTTAGCGACCTCCACGATTCCTCCGTCAGATCGTGGGGATCAAAGTTGCTCGGCCCTCGTGCTCAGAGCAGAATGCTCGCCACGTCAGATAAATGTCTCGCTGAGTTAAGGGGCAGGCGACGCTTGCGTTAACTCCCCAGAGTTTCTTTTTTTTTTTTTTGCTCGTTGACAAATCCACGATCCGCCAAATTAAAATGGCACGGTGCCGTCAAAGCGTTGCCCACTCCGCGTGCAGCCCTCCCCCCGCGAGCGTTAAAAGTTACGGCGGCTTTGAGGACGCTTCGGCGAAGGAGCTAAATGACAAACAGCGGGAGGAGCGGGGAGGTTGGTGGCGGGGTGGCTACTCGGGACACAGCCAAGTTGGCTGCGTGAGGCGTTAAACAAAATGAGCCAAGGTGGAGCGTCTCAAAGGCAGATGAAGCAACCCGTGATTCGTGAAAAAATATCAGCTTAAGTTCAAAGTATAATAAATATCACAAGCCAATAACATTCAAAAGCCAATTTATCTCTTTCTGCCCTCTCTTGTCTGCATCTCTCTTCTCTCATCTCATTTTCAATTTGTTTTGTAGATGTCTTAAATCTCACTTACATTTATGACATTAAGATCGACCCGTTGCTGATCACCGCTCTTCCCCCACCCACCTTTCCCCCCTTCCCCATACAATAAAAGAGGACTGCATCAGTAAGCTCATATCTATATCTCTTCTGTCATCTCACCAGGAGTTTGTAAATTGAAAGTGGGACCCCCAAATATATATTATGCTTCGGGCCCCTATTGGACAGGCACCACCACTGCATCGCCACACGGGGGAAAGACGGGACATGGGAATGAATACTGATCCGCGCTCCAGAGCAGTGTGAATGCCAGTGATGTCCCTCGCATATACGCCAGAGTTTTTTTTTACGGCAGCGGTGTCGCGAGATTTATTCGTATTGATTTTCCTAATGCCTTGCTGGGGGGAATGCTGTAGCGCGGTGGAGAGCCGGAGAGCCCAAGAGGATTTGTGTTGCCACCGGTGGCAGAGGAATGCAGCAGAGAGAGAGAGGTCATTGATTATTCGGAAATCCCTCACAAAAAAATGTAAAATACCCAATCACTTGAGTGAGAAATAATGAGAGCACAGTTCGCTATGTACAGTGGGAAAGAATATCATTATGCATACGTAAAGGTGCAGCCTTGAAATGACTTCCTCATGGCACTGCTGCTGGAAGGACCTCTGCTAGAGAGAGCTCTCGAGAGTACATCCACAGGGTTATTTTTGCCTACTCTTCCATGCTGGCCAAAAAAAATTATTGTAAGAGGCGGGTCTACCCCACCACATGCCACCTGCCGATCGACTCACTCTGGTGAACCCATTCAGACTGCTGGGTGGACAGACGAGACGGGGGCATTTGAGAAAAACGCTCACCGTTGTTTCATCTGCCATGCCGGGAATTTTTTTTATTTCACCAGGTAAGGCCCACTGAGCTGTATAGCTTATATTCAGAAGCGACCTGGCCACAAATGATAGCTTAACAAAGTGGCTTATCACGTGGCAATGTATGTCAGCCAAATACTCTAAACGCATGTTTCCAAATGTGGAGGGAAAAATCAGAGGACCCGGAGAAAGATCCACGCGACCACGGGGGTAGATCATGCAACAAAAAATGTCCACGTGATAAAGCCATTCTGTTGGGCTTTTCATTTGTGACCGGGTTAGCTTCTGAGAAAGAGCTACAGTAAACAGCTTAGTGGGGGCCTTACCTGGTCAAATAAATGCAGTTTAATGTGCGAGTCCGGTGTGGTAACCGTTACACCACGAAAGCATCCCCCACACATGGGTCTCCACCCACAAACGACGCGCTAATAATGGCTCACACACCTGGTGGACCTGCCAGAGGACTGAGATTGAGTGTGCGAACATTGGTGGCTGGGGATTCTGTAATTAGGGGCACGCGCGTGCACCAGCAACAGCGGCCTGGCCGGCTCCTTGCGATTGATATCGCGGTAACGACCCGGCAAAAAAAAAATACCCGTGCATCGCTAACGAGCCGACCTGCGCGTGTTTTTTTTGTTGTTGCAATCTCAACGCGTGCGTGCGCTTGTAGGTATCGATGTGGGGGACAGCGACGCTGTCTTTGCTTGACACGGGGGAAAGCCCTCAGATTCCCCTAATTCTACAGCAAGCAAGACAAAAGATTCCCCGTGTAGCCTTCGCAGACTGCAGGGGCAAGTGCTGTTAGCGAGCACCTGTGGAGTGCCGGCACACTGCACGAGGGGGCGGGTGGCCAACACCGCACCCGGCCGCTTTTGTCTCCCCAGTGGCGATGTTGACACACCGCACCAGGTGCTCATTTGAGGCTGAGTCGACCTAGGGGAGGCCCAGGACCGGCTGAGATAATCGTCACCGGTGTTGTCCACGAGCGGGAATTGAACTTGGGCCGCCAACACACGCACGTTTCGTCCGGACTGTCCACACGACACACGTGACAATGAGCGCAATGCCATCATCGTCGTTTTTCAAGCGCCAAGCGACGTACATAAATGTGTAACGCGCGTCATTTCACAATTATGTTAAGGATTTGCAGGAAAAGGAAAGTGGAAGTGGAATATGAAAAAATGTGCGGTGTTTCTATTGCAACTGTATATCATCATTTGTTTCCATTTTTATGGAATGTTAATAATTACGTGGGACCGTTGACAAAACTAAAGTGGGCTCGGGCAGGACGCGTCGCCCGATGGGACGATGGTGGAGACTAACGGTGGACCGGCGGTGTGAGCACAAGCGAGTGGAGGTCCTCCAACGGAGATGGAGTGATGGAATCGGCTCGTGTGCAGGAGCTGCGCGGATTGTTGCAGCGCGAAACCGCAAGATATGCCGACGGCTTGGGAAGGCCTTCATCCAGCGGTGGATACACAGTGGTATTTTATTGTACAAAAACGAGAAAAACGTAATCTATTCATGAATAAATACGCATCCTATCTCTCATAATGCCCCACAGCTTTCTGGAGATGCGATTGCACTCAGATGTTTACAAATCCATATTGTATTGCTCTGCTCAGATATCTATTTGCATTTAAATATGTGTCTCGGTTCGTCCAATTAAACGCGTAAGTGCCAGCGTACGGGCCCACCTGTCGCTACGCAGTGGTGCAGAGCGAAAGACGCACACTCCTCAATAACAACAGCCTCGCAATAGCGGCACATCTAGAGCAGGTTACTGATTACAGGAAATGGCTCAATCGGAGCAGCAGAGACACAGAGAGGCAGTTATTTGTAAGGCAGCGTTTGCTAACGACGGATGCGTTGGGGTTTTATTTTGCTACGCGATTCCCGTCTGCAGTTACGTGCGCGAGAATACAGCAGCCGTGCCAAAGGATATTTCTGAATATTTGGGCCACCCCACCGTCAACTTTCTCAAAATCGTACCGGGAGGTGTAATTTTCAAGATCATTATCCACGTGGCTTCAGAAGCTACGGGCTGGCTCATTTGTGGCACAGGTTTAATGGTTTCGACAAATACTGTCGCGTGAAACTGAATGTGCCAATCTCCGCCATCCCCCAATGCGGATAAGAAAATAAATTCGGTTCAAGTGAGTCGGTAATGCATCGACCGTTTTCTATCGGCATTTACTCCCCTGTCAAGAAAAGGTGTCAAAATACAAAAAAAGTGGAATTACAGTCCTAATTTGGTGACATAATATGCCGAGGCAAAAAGCAACGTCACGGTTAGCACGGCTGGCTACGTACGGTGCGAAGGAAGTTCGACATACTGTGTTGATGAGGACCTCCCCATGCCGTACAGGCCGCCGGGGATAGTTGACCACACTACACGACGCTGGTCGATGTGGATTGGTGAAGATGGGGATGCGTAGAGATGTTTGCGCACAGAAAGTACAGTAAAACAACAGATTTTTCTGCACTGCACTCAGCTGACAACATAGTCCCGTAGCAGCCTATAACACCTTTTGTTAATACAGGCTGGTCAACCATCCACGCACTTTAAGAATAGGTTTTTTTTGCCCTTTCTGGCAATAAAACAGGTGTTAAGATATTCTTGGTTCTTTTGGTACAGTCACATAGAAGGGAAACAATACAATAATAAAAAACAATAAATTGTATTGTTTTATATTTTTATTATTTGATTGTTTCCCTTCTACGTGACTTTACCGAAAAAAACAAGAATATGAATCCCTGCAGTCACGAAAGCTTTAAATCAAAATGTAGGTGTTAAGATGTTCAAACACCAAACAGACGCTTTTTGCAAGGAGTCATGCCTGCATTAACCTACAACACGTTGTAGCTGCTCACCCCGAGCTATGAATGCCCTGATAGTGGCAATGTCTTTGTGCTGTGTACGCCTTTTGGCGTCCTCTGGTCTAACACTGATTGAGACTAGGCCCTAAAGAAGGCTGTCTCTGGTGTCGTCCATTTAGTTTCAAAGACAATGCATCATCATATACTACCGGAGCATGTTTTTGTTTGCACGTTCACCACAAGTACTGTGTGTGGTTAATGCAGACATGACTGCTTGCAAAAGGATTCTGTTTGGTGTTTCAACATCTTAACACCTGTTTTATTGTCAGAAAGGGTAAAATCTCTTCTTATACTTTAACACTGTCAAGAAAGGTCCCATGTCATCCAAGCACTGTCTGGACTCAAACCTGCGTAGCTTCTGAGCTTGGGCACATGCTGAGTAATTTAACCCGTTCCCAAGTGTCTGCAAGTTGCAGGGTGGGTGTCCCGTTCGCCGCCGAATCTCGGAACGCGCAAGCGGTTCGGCATTAATTTTATTTAGGGAGGCGTAGCGCCGTTGTTTTTAAAGACATCGTACTCGCTCGCCACAGAGAAAAGTAGCGACACGACCGCATTCTATGATATAGCTGGCGCCAAACTGTGCCTCACGCCCGGCTGCTGCGTGGCCTTGTGGGAGCCTCGGTACCAATAAAGTTATTTTTATTTTATGTTTTCTTCACGATTCCGTTCCGATGACGTGCACGCTCCTATAGCCTTGCTGAGTTCATGAACTGCGTGCTAGTTTCTTTGTCTGCTGTACTATAATGTAATGCTCTCGGCCGGTGGCATCTTCGCATTGCCCATCTTGAGGGTCTGTGTTTAGCATCTGCGACAACATAAAAAGTAAAGACTTAAGTTAAAAAAAAAACCCCTAGGTGCCACGCGCACACAGACGGCGCCGTGTTTTTTTTTTGTTCAGGCTCCTTCCGGCCGTTTAACGTTTTTTTCCTGCTTTGCGAGCGCCAATTCGGCCGCCCTCACTCCGCCGGTTTTTTTGGCATCGTCGGTTGCGAAAAAACAAGCGGACGAGATTGCTCCCCGTGAGTGAGCTCATCAAACAAGCGGACGAGATTGCTCCCCGTGAGTGAGCTCATCGTGCCGCGCGTCCCACCACCCCCCCCCTCCTCCAGCGAGCGTTTGCAAAGTTCACTCACTTCTCCGTCATGGCGATTTGTTCCAGCATTGCCGAGCCCGTGTTGGCCTTCCAGTTCCCCGAGATGGAGGTCCTCCTGGGCAAAAAGACACGGGGTCAGCTGTTTTCACTCACTCAAGTCCCAGTTCGTTCGTTCGTTCGTTAACACGGTGACGACGCGCAGATCGTTGGTTGGGATTCTTGGGGATTCTGTAAGTGACCACCCCCCCCCCCCCGACCAACCCCATCGAAGGTTCGGACAGCCAAACTAAAGCAAAGTAATGCCGCGCAGACATTCACATACACAGCACGAGGGACGGCAGTGAAGTATGGTGCAACATTACAAAACAATTACTTTGGAAGAGAAGATCATCGTCAATAATGATCAATCCATTGATGAATGAATGGGCCTTCCCAAGCCACCTCCATCTCCTCACAGCACTGTATGTATGTTGAACTTCTTTCTCACCGTATGTAGCCAACCGTGCGAATCGGAGGTGCGGGGGAAAGACAACAAACTTAACACAAAAAGCAGTTCTAAAGAATTGAGTTTTCAATCTAGATTTAAAAGTGCATACATACATACAGAGAGGTTTTGCTCGTTTAAAATCAGATGTAATAAGTCACATTTATGTTACCAGCATATAACAGCAGCATTGCTGTTGTTGACACTACCCCGATTACACATCTTATCTAGTATATTTAGTATCGCAATTAGGTATATTTTTTGTTTGAAACAACAGCTAAGCCTCTTTTAACACTAATTACATACAGCAAACAGCAGATCTTGAGTCTATATGCAAATTCTTCATAAATATTTCCCCGCACATTAAAAAGCACCACGGGGCATATCTACGGGAGCATTGTTGGTAAAGGCGTAGCGCTGTCATTGCTCGCTCACACCACTGCTGGTGGAAGGACCGCCACTAGATGGAGCTCTTGAGATCCCCCTCGAGAAGGTATTTGGTCTACTCTTCCACGCAGGCCAGGCGTCGTGGAAGACGTGGAAGTTAGCCACACGTTACTGCACCGCACATGACCTACCGATCAACTATCTGTGGTTGAACCCATTTACATTTCTGGTTGGACAGAGGCAGTGGGGGAGGGGCGCTGGTTAAGAAACTCATGCCGTTGTTTCAACCGCTGTGTCGAGCGATGGATTAAAAACGGCGGCGACCTCTGGGTTTCAAGGCCGGTGTGCGGACCATTGCACCGTGACCTCTGGGTTTCAAGGCCGGTGTGCGGACCATTGCACCGTGACCTCTGGGTTTCAAGGCCAGTGTGTGAACCATTGCACCGTGACCTCTGGGTTTCAAGGCCACTGTGTGAACCATTGTACCGTGACCTCTGGGTTTCAAGGCCAGTGTGTGAACCATTGCACCGTGACCTCTGGGTTTCAAGGCCACTGTGTGAACCATTGTACCGTGACCTCTGGGTTTCAAGGCCAGTGTGTGAACCATGGCACCGTGACCTCTGGGTTTCAAGGCCAGTGTGCGGACCATTGCACCGTGACCTCTGGGTTTCAAGGCCAGTGTGCGAACCATTGCACCGTGACCTCTGGGTTTCAAGGCCAGTGTGTGAACCATTGCACCGTGACCTCTGGGTTTCAAGGCCGGTGTGCGGACCATTGCACCGTGACCTCTGGGTTTCAAGGCCAGTGTGTGAACCATTGCACCGTGACCTCTGGGTTTCAAGGCCAGTGTGTGAACCATTGCACCGTGACCTCTGGGTTTCAAGGCCAGTGTGTGAACCATTGCACCGTGACCTCTGGGTTTCAAGGCCAGTGGGTTTCAAGGCCAGTGTGTGAACCACTGCACCACGGCAGCATCCCACGTACCAATAAGTACCAAAAAAAATATGCTCTGGCTTACTGTAAAGTGTATTTTTCCCCTCCCAATGTGGAATGGCTTGCCAGCAATCCGACAAAAATGTTTGCAATGTGTAGGTCTTGGGTGGGCGGAATGCGCGTGGAAGAATGCGCTTTTCTTTTATTGCTACGATGACGCATGGCCCAGTGGCACGGCTGCCCTGTTGTGCTGAAGCTGGTTTTCCCGTCGTTTTATTTCAGAGTGTAAATTAAAATGTGTCCGCGTGCATGCGCGATGACTAATGCACGTATGGCCTTGTAGAAATGAAGCGTAAAAAAATTGGCACGAACAAAAAATGTTGTCGTGAGGAAAAAATGCTTCAATGTCTTTTGTTGCGTGGCAAAATCACATTGGGATCAAAAATGAAATAATGAGGTAAATTAGAGCAGGCTGAAGTGCTTTTGAAAAACTGAACGTAAGTAATGCCAATGTGTGTATGTAAGATTAACTTCTTTCGCACCGTACGTAGCCAACCGTGCGAATCGGGAGGTGCCCAATGAAGACGGTTGCTAATCAGCGTTATAACTCCCGCTATGATGTTTGGATCAGAAACATGGAGACGGACAAAGTTGAACGAATGTCGAGAAGTGCTGCTCAAAGGAAGCGTTAACGGAGAGGTGCACGCTGGGAATTTTACTCGGACCTGAAAGAGTAAACGGCGTGGTCCAGTGAACAAATGCGTGCTAGAGAGACCACATTGACTGTTACGAAAAGTTAAGCGGGCTTGGGCCAGGGGACGTCACGAGGTGGATGAGGCAGCATTGATGGGCGAAACGGGTGATGGAATAGCGGCCAAAAGGAGAGAATGCGTCCCGAGCGGACGGCCGCCACGGAGATGGAGGGATGACATAGAGGGGTGTGAAAGGGATGACATGGAGCAGTGGTTCTTAACCTTTACTGCAGCCTTGCCACCCTTTGGTTCTCAATCATTAAAACATACACATGTACAATACTCATACATACATAGGGGTTGATGAAACAAAGTCATACTTAGGTGACCGTGCTTCATTTGCGTTTCGATTATTTACCTTCTTTATAAAAATCTGGCCATGTCTCTCACCCCCAGGGGGTGCGTGAACCCCCATGTTAAGAAGCACTGACACAGAGGGATAGAGGGATGACATTAACTCGTGCGCAGAACTGAGATGAAGGCCTGGGTAGGCCTTCAGCAGTGGATAGCCAATGTCCCATGATGGTGATATGGATGACAATTCAGTAATGATTACTAACAAAATACATATATCTGCTGTGTTTATCTATCTCTGTATATTTTTTTTACCATTGGTTATTCTTCCATTGCTCCAAACACTATCGAATATACAGGGTGACCCAATTTCAAAGCACTATATTTCACGATGGCAACATGTTACAATTACACAAAAAGTTACAAACGGTTTAATAAATTATCAAGTTTTACTAACGATTTTATAAATGCTCTACGTGCCCTCCACCTGCTGTACGGACAACATCGAGACGATAGTTGAATTCGTCCCAAACGCCTCTCAAAGTGAAGTCTTCTTCCACTGAAGTCACCGCTGCCGTCATTCTGTTTTTGAGGTCATCCAGATGGGTCGCTAATGGTGGCACAAAAACACGGTCTTTGACATATCACCACAAGACAAACTCGCAGGGTGTGGTGATGTCTGGGGGTGATCTTGGGGGCCAAGAGTGTAGCGCCAGGTCTTGGGGTCCCGTGCGACCAGTCCAACGTTGAGGCAGTGTTGTCTTGCGAATGACTAGGGGCTATTTGTGCGCTGGGAGAGGCATCTAGCGGTAATCATTTGAAACTCTATGCCCCACCCTTTCAAGTGGTAAGAGTTTCATTCATGGGCCATTCGTGGTTGCAGAGATATAGGGATTTCAAATCGGGTCAATTATTTTGAATCACCCTGTATATTTGCATTTTGAGCCAATGTTTGTGAGTTTTGTCAGTGGTGCAGTATTTCAAGCTTTTCCTCTACAGCACTGCCATACCAGTCCCGGTCTGTCACTTTATCCATCACTCATTCACATTTTGGGGAGGGGGGAATGTCTTCGGATACATTAATTAAATTAGCTGTACGTGAAGGCAAAACAACAATGATAGATCATCAAACCAACCCCTGGCACCTCCGATTAGCACGGTTGGCTACGTGCGGTGCGAAAGAGGTTCAACATACATACTGCCTATCGACTAACACTACCCATAGACACAACACTACCCATAGACTAATACTACCCATAGACTCAACACTGCCCATAGACTAACACTACCCATAGACTCAACACTACCCATAGACTAACACTACCCATAGATTCAACACTGCCCATAGACTAACACTACCCATAGACTAACATTGCCCATAGACTATCACTACCCATAGACTAACACTACCCATAAACTCAACACTGCCCATAGACTCAACACTTCCCATAGACTAACACTACCCATAGACTCAACACTGCCCATAGACTAACACTACCCATAGACTCAACACTGCCCATAGACTAACACTACCCATAGACTCAACACTGCCCATAGGCTAACACTACCCATAGACTCAACACTGCCCATAGACTAACACTACCCATAGACTCAACACTGCCCATAGACTAACACTACCCATAGACTCAACACTGCCCATAGACTAACACTAACCATATACTCAACACTGCCCATAGACTAACACTAACCATAGACTCAACACTGCCCATAGGCTAACACTACCCATAGACTAACACTACCCATACACTCAACACTACCCATAGACTCAACACTACCCATAGACTAACACTACCCATAGATTCAACACTGCCCATAGACTAACACTACCCATAGACTAACATTGCCCATAGACTATCACTACCCATAGACTAACACTACCCATAAACTCAACACTGCCCATAGACTCAACACTGCCCATAGACTAACACTACCCATAGACTCAACACTGCCCATAGACTAACACTACCCATAGACTAACACTACCCATAAACTCAACACTGCCCATAGACTCAACACTGCCCATAGACTAACACTACCCATAGACTCAACACTGCCCATAGACTAACACTACCCATAGACTCAACACTGCCCATAGACTAACACTACCCATAGACTCAACACTGCCCATAGACTAATACTACCCATAGACTCAACACTGACCATAGACTAACACTACCCATAGACTCAACGCTGCCCATAGACTATCACTACCCATAGACTAACACTACCCATAAACTCAACACTGCCCATAGACTCAACACTGCCCATAGACTAACACTACCCATAGACTCAACACTGCCCATAGACTAACACTACCCATAGACTCAACACTGCCCATAGACTAACACTACCCATAGACTCAACACTGCCCATAGACTAATACTACCCATAGACTCAACACTGACCATAGACTAACACTACCCATAGACTCAACGCTGCCCATAGACTAACACTACCCATAGACTAGCACTGCCCATAGACTAACACTACCCATAGACTCAACACTGCCCATAGACTAACACTACCCATAGACTAGCACTGCCCATAGACTAACACTACCCATAGACTCAACACTGCCCATAGACTCAACACTACCCATAGACTAACACTACCCATAGACTAACACTACCCATAGACTCAACACTGCCCATAGACTAACACTACCCATAGACTCAACACTGCCCATAGACTCAAGACTACCCATAGACTCAACACTGCCCATAGACTAACACTAACCAAAGACTCAACACTGCCCATAGACTAACACTGCCCATAGACTCAACACTGCCCATAGACTCAACAATTTGCACTTGAAGTTTAGACTCAACACTGCCAATAGACTTAACACTGCACCTCCAATTAGCACGGTTGGCTACGGACGGTGCAAACGAAGTTCAACATACATGCATACTTACGTCACAAGAATAAACGGCGTGATCTAAACACCATTGAAGCCGCAAATCATTCGAAGCAAAAATAATTAAGCGCTTATGAAGGAACGGCTGCTTGGCATGCACGTAAAGACCACCAAGCCATTGGCAGTAGCGACACGGCCGTAAAAGCTCCCTTAAAATAAAAGCCTCTCTTTAAAAAAAAAAAATCCGAGTTTAAGCTCTGGCCAGCAGCCCTGCTTTTCTGAAACCCGTCGATAATTTGCACTTGAAGTTGTATTCCACCCGTCCCTAAGACGCACTTGTTATTGTCCGTTCTATCATGGGTTTCTAATTTCCCAGAGAAATTGGGTAGATAATTTTAGACCACTTCAATGGTAAAGCAACGCTTCATTTAATTGTATATGTTTGAAAGCATCCTCTGTGGAAATGTGCCCGCGCTGCTTGAAGTGCCCAGCTTGGCATCTCAGGATTATGCAAATGCAGCGATAAAGTTCAACGGGCCACCGTGTCCTGTGTGTTTCACCAACAAGTGTTAATTGCCTGTGGGTAATTACATGATCCACTTGGATACCATCACATCGTGATCATCATCATTATTGCTATCATCATCATCTGCATCATCATCGTCGTCACACAACAACAATGACTATACATTTTTATTTAAAGCTTTCGTGACTGCAGGGATTCATATTCTTGGTTCTTTCGGTAAAGTCACGTCGAAGGGAAACAATAAAATAATAAAAATATAAAACAATAAAATTCTCACGACGTTTCGACTGCAACACAAGCAATCATCATCAGGTGTGAAAACCACAGCAAGAAAATTAGAAAAAAATGAGAACATTTTTTATTTCTGTGGTTTTCACACCTGATGATCATTGCTTGTGTTGCAGTCGAAACGTCGTGAGAATTTTATTGTTTTATATTTTTATTATTTTATTGTTTCCCTTCTACGTGACTTTACCGAGAGAACCAAGAATAACAATGACTATAAATTTGTATTTAAAGCTTTCGTGACTGCAGTAATTTATATTCTTAGCTCTTTCGGTAAAGTCACGTTGACTTTACCGAAAGAGCTAAGAATAACAATGACTATCTTTAGGCAGTTTGGCTTAAGTGGGTTTATTAGAGCTTATTGGTCCGTCGCCAATGAATGCCACTTGGGGGCCTCCTTATTCATGAGCAACAAGCAAACCATGGCCCATCAGCGAGTGCCAGGGTTGCATCGCCCCTTTTCCCACCTCCTTTGGACGTCCCCGCACCTCAAAACGTTCAAAGTGTGGCTGCAACCGCCGCTCACACCAGGAACAACAACAACAACAACATGGTTCTGCAAAAATCTCTCTCCCCGCGTGGCTCGAGGCCAGCCTGGTGGCAGAGTTGAGGCGCGTTGCCTCGAACACATGCTGGCTTTTGCACATGACTCAGCTCGTGCGAAAGAGAAAAAAAATCCACAGCTAGGCCGAGTGCAGCTGTGCCCCGCTCCGTGGGCGGATGGCAAAAACAAACAAACAAAATAACAAGTTGGCGAAAATGATTGCCGCTGTAGCCCAGGGAGTGGCAGCTTCTCTGCAAGGTGACCTTATGCATTAAGAAAGGGGGAGCCTGTGGTGTGTTCTTAGACTGTTATGTTCCGCTTAGGACACCGAGTCGTGCCAAGTGAGCTCAAGGATAATGACTTGCATTTATAGGGCACTTGCTTGAATACTTCAGCAACTCAAAGCACCTTACATCAAATGTCATCTCAGAAATTCTGATTCCCCGCTGCAGTCTGGCCAAGGGGAACCCCAAGCAGAAGCTGCCCCCATGCGGCACAAAGGTGTTTGCAGTACCCGCCTGCAATTGAGTTTAGTCCACCAGTAACAAAGGTGGCGCAACCTCTCTCTCTGCAGATTGATATAAATTCTCAGGCGCACCATGCGTGCATTCAAGAATATAATGTAAAAATGCACGTTACAAAAACGTTACAAAGTGCTTAGATGTGTTCTGATCAACCGGCCATTTCATCAGATCAGGATCTCTGGTGCGACCACAGTTCGTGTCGGCAGGTTCCCCGAAACCAACTCCAGTGCCACAGCGTGATTTACATGGGTTTTGCTGCAAGAAATTAAAATGGGATGGCCTCCTGTCTAATTCCCCCCCCCAGCCCCCTTCTTCTGTAGGCCAAAGCCTGGGCCTCATCAGGCTACCGTGGGCCTCAGTGCAATTTTTACTGACTGCACAGTCAAAAGCTACACCGCTCGCCAAATTGCCCAGTGGCAGGAGACTCACATGTAGGCCTTGTAGTTGGCGCCTATCTTCTGGACGCGGATGTCATATTTCGAGTCGATGAAAGGCTCACAGGTGGCGTAGGTCTGGGCCATGGCGACCACGCCGGCCATGTCCTGGAAGTCGTAATGGTTCTCCACCTTCACCTGGAGGCACGTACAAAAAATCAAACGCCCGAGGTGGCAAACGATGTGAATCTTTACGTCTGTGTGCATATCCCGATGGCGTTTCAAGAAGTAGAGAGGCATTTGAATAAGTCTGTAACTTAGGTCAAGTGGAATTTTCTGGGGGGTAAACACGCATTTGATCCGAGTGGAAAAATCTTCGTCTCACGACACCGCGACACTTGCGTCACCTGCTGCGTACTTAATGTTCTATCACTCTGTGCGTGCCAATAGAGATCTATGCAGGTATTTTTTGTGTTCATCACAAGTATACATTCTATATGTAGGGTGCTGAAAATATTTTAACACTTCTGAGAATTTGTAACAATACCACAAGACATGTGCTGCCTCCGGGCTCTGGAGACCACCTGGAGAAGATTCCAGGCCACGTGTTCACAACGATGGCGAAGCAAGTGGAGACTCCTTGACTTTTTGAAGCTATTAACATACATTTGTTATCATGTTACAGTGTATTGTCCGTTTTGTTTTTTCATGAAAAACGATGGTCCCATAATAAGAATTCGCATTTTCTTGAATTCACCCTGTATATGTATATTCAAGACAAATATTCCCTGGGTAATGGGACAACGTTCACTTTGGAGGCGTTTTATGCCATGCGCAGGGCCAGCGGAATGTTTCGTTAACCAATTTGTGGACCTCTCTTAGGTTGAGAGTCTAGAATTGTCACGGTACTCTACATGGCATACGCATTAATAATCACGATCATTTACGGGCTAATTTATATCGCAAAGGCCCTCCCCATATGCTGCTGGTCACGAGGGTTGTTTGACTATACTTTCCCACACTCGTCAGTGCAAATTGGTGAACGGGGGTGGGGTGACAAGTTACGTTCCAGAACAGACATCGTTTACCACTCACGTTTTGCCATCGCTGGGAATCGAACTCGGATTGCCAGGTTCACGCGCACTGCGCTAACCACTGCCACATCTCCGTATGTTTTCCATTGTGTTTCCGTTGCTGTGCTCTGTCTGCGATGGTGGGAGAAGAATACCCTACGCGGTACATCAGCTAAGATGGACAAGCCCCTAAGGGATAACGTTATCGTGGGCACAATATTGACACACTCTTCCGCCTTCCATAGATTTGCCCACATAAAAAGCCGGTGACCGCATTGGCTGCCGTGTCAAGGCTGATTGACTGTTAGCAGAAAGCCAAACAGGGAGTAAGAGAGAGAGGGAGAGAGAAATTGGGTAGTGTAGTGGCTGAGTGAGTCCAGGGGCGAGCGAGAGGAGGCAAACCTAAAAAATCTGCCCCGCAGAACATCTTGAATGTGTGTTACATAACCTCCTCTGGCTCCTGCGTTCTTGCAATCAAAGTCCAAGGTTTGTCTTGGTCACTCAGTTATGAATCCGTGGCACTCTTCAATGAATGACCCGCTCTGTTCTCCGGGTGGGATCTTTTATCTTCAAAGTCACGGATGTCAAGGTCCAACGTGATATATATGTTTTAATATCGTCAACATCCCTCCGGGGATGTCGAACGTATAAGTACCACATTGTGGGGAAGTCAACAGTCGTTTTCCCATGGATATACTCGCCCCCGTTATAGGAACGTGGATTTTCCACTTTCTGGCTCAGGGGCTGTAAATTGGAAATAAAGATTCACCGCAATGCTCATTTGAGCAGGAAATCATTACGACTGTCGACTCGGCTCGTTGAGTCGATAGTCGCTTTTTTTCTGCCTCGTGGCAATAAAACATGTGATGGCAGTTATGGCCTCCTCGGGACTCCATCCCAGAGGAGTTTTTTTTTTTAATGGGAATGTCTTTGCGATGACCTAAGTCACCCTTAATGTGCCGGAGCTTGTCAGATCTCAGAAGCTAGGCAGCATTAAAGCCTGTTCATTACTTGGACGGCTGATCATCAGTGCACACCAGGTCTTCTTCTCCGTCGTGCCTTCTGTCCAACCTGTACGATCTTTCCCCAATATCCGCTTCTGGCGTTGGCATTGCCAAATCTTGAGCATGTGGCACTGTGGTGCTGCACACCAGGTGTTTTCGGCATACTGTGGGTGTGAGGGCTTTCAGGTGTTGTGGAGAGTGCACTTGCGGAAATGGATAGCAACCCACTGATAGATTTGTGTCCGCTCACTGGACTGAGTCCGTTTTTTTTTTAATTTAATCCATCTGTGCAAGAGTTTGACTGTGAATCCCATCGAATACATCTGGGTCCCCCCCCCCTCCTAGGTATTCCAGTTAATTCCCACATGCATGGCTAACTAATTGACATCAATGCCACAGATAAACACGTAACAGAATATGGATAGCAGAGAAACTCACGGAGTTTTCGGACCAAGGACCGAACGATGTTGACTCATTAAATAAAACCCAATCCATCTTAATGCTCACTGATACTAGAAAGGTATAAGTTTACATGCCCTGTGTGTAACTTGATCAAGCGCTGCGTCACTATTCTGCTCCCCTGCTTTGGCTGAGCACCGCAGTGGTCTGGAGGGTGTCTGCAAGTTCATATCCCCAATTATAATCATCAATCCACCCTCTGAGCTCTGTAAATTAGTTACTTTTTTCTTTCAACGAGAACCCGATACAGAGCATAAACCGGGGCGCCACGCGGGCCAGATGTAAAAATTCCTCGCCTGGTATACAGGAGGTCGTGGGTTTGATCCCGACCCTGAAGCCTGCTGGATATTTGGAGTTTGCATGTTCTCCCCGGATTTTTCTCCGAGTCCTCCGCTTTTTTTCCTCCACATTTAGAAACAACGTGCAGTTTAGAGTATTTGGCTGCTAGAAATTTCCACATGATAAGCCACTTCGTTCAGCTATCATTTGTGACCAGGTCGCTTTTGGAAGAGAACTACACACCTCAGTGGGCCTTTCCTGGTAAAAAAAAAAAATATAAAAAAAATAGTTGACTTTAGAGTTTCACTTCTGTGTAAATCCTCCCGTTTGTTGCCTTACATGTGGAGATCTCCCGGCGTGGGGTTTCCCATCGCCGCCTCAGGTGCTGCGACCGGTGACGGCACCGACCCCACGCCAGTTGTCTCAGCGGGACACCGCGTTCGCTTGCGCCGAACATTCCCCCGGACGTCGAGTTTTTTTTTGTTGTTGTTGCTCGGGGGTGATAGCGGTCTCGATGCCGTCGAGTGACGCCTTTCAAATTGTTCCGATTTTTATCGGTGGCATGTTTATTTAAACATTTTCCTTCAACCAGAGCCCCATGCAGAGCATAAACCGCGATGTGCGAGGAAGGGGCACAGAAACTCGCCGGACAAATATTCCAAAATCCATGCCCCCCCTCGAAATATTAGGAGCTGGAGAAGTTGAGCTTCACTGTCCCACCCAGGTTGGGCATCGGCGGCACGTTTTTAAAAATCTAAAAGTATCTATACACTTTGCAAGCGCGTGCGCCAAGCCGGTGTCGATCAGCGGGAGCCCCGGTGTAAGATGCAGAGGACGCACCTTGCCCATGCCAGAGTGAGCGTGGCCGATCTTAACCACGACCGGGAAGGTGGACGCAGTCAGCTACAGCAGCGGCATAGAGACACACAACAAAAAAAAACATAAACAAATAAATCACCAGCGGAACCGCAGAACGCATAAACATTGTCACAGAGACTAGAGATTAGTATCACGGCCTTAAGCATTCTTTGTTGTAACGTCTCTTGCTCCGAGGCATGTCGACGCTTCAGGGTCCCTCCATGCCCGCCGACGGCGCCTCTGCACATCACAGGCAACTCCATATGAAGGTTCTCGTAAACTCAAGTCGAAGGGTGCCGTGACTCCCTGCTCATGCAGAAAGCCAGTGGTGGAAATTCCACATTCCTTTGGCGAAGGTGAGAGTCTCTCCATGGGACAAAATATTGTTGATGCAAAAACTGGAACTCATTTTGATGATCCCCAAGGGATGATAGGCTGAGCTCTTTTATAACAAAAAAATGCCGAATTTAACCAACGTTTCACGGTTTATTTTCGATGTGTAGCATTATTTTAAGTTATATAACAATATTTGAAAAAGATAAAGAAGAGCAATTGATTATCGGTAGCCATGTTTTTCATAATGAACGTTTTTGGGTTAGATCGCGTAATTTATAAATGTATCGTAACCCTCCACCACCCGACATGGCCAATCAGCAAAAGATGTGTCACGTTGACAAAAGACAAAATAGTTCACTACGTTAGTCCACCGGTGTGTTGAAGCGTGAATCCACAACATTTTCCATTTTTATTTAGTACGACGTTTCGCTGGTAATTACATCCAGCATCATCGGGCAATGCTGGATGTAATTACCAGCAAAACGTCGTACTCAATTTTTTTTGTAAATGTTGTGGATTCACTCTTCAACACACAGGTGGGCTAAAGTAGTGAACTATTTGTCTTTTGCCAAGGTGGCACATTTTTTGCTGATTGGCCGTGTCGGGTGGTGGAGGGTTACGACACATTTCTAAATATCCATGTTCTATCCACTGCTAGATAAATGCCTCCCAAGCAACCACCACCGGTTCTCACAGTCTTGCAATGTAAACAATCCACCTGGCACCTGTGCACGAGCTGATCTTACCACTCCATCTCCACTCTAGACGTCTTCATGGGAGTGTTTTCTCCTTTGTCTGACACTCCAACGTTAGTCTCAACCACCAGCCATCATCCCTTCCAATGACTTGTCCTGCATAACCCCTTCCCGTTCCGATGACCTACACATACGTGTACATACGTGTACGTCATCGGCACGGGACGGAACTGAAAGAAAAACTAAAATAAAATAACTTTATCACTACCGAGGCTCCTACAAGGCCATGCGAGAGGCGTGTGGCACAGTTTGTCGCCGGCTATCATAGAGTGCGGTCGTGTCGCTACAGTTCTCTTCGGTGAGTAAAATGTCTTTAAAAACAATGGCGCTACGGCTCGCTAAATAAAATTAATGCGAACCACTTGCGCCTTCCGAGATTCAGTGGTGAATGGGACCCACCCTGCAACTTGCAGTCGTCTCGGAACAGGAAAGGTTTAAAGAGTTATCGAATTCATGTGGTCCCCTTCTTGATTCTCGGTGTAATTCTCAGAGCGTGCATATCGCTATGGATTGGTGAGTCATGAAGGGCTGTAAAAATATATATATATACCACGATGGAAGTCCACACTAGACGTGGAACCCGGCTTTCGTCGGGAACGCATTGCATCAAACCCGCACTACCATACGCCCACGAACTTCACACACATGTACACCCACTCACGTGCCCATGCGTAAGTTCCATACGGTTTAACATCCACTTCTGTGTTTGAGAAATGCCAGCATGACACAACGCTGAGTCATGCTACAGCAAAGGGGGAAGGTCATTTGACGGGCTAACGCATTCACCTTCGGCCGAAGCCAATTGCCCGTGCGTCGTTTTTTGTTTGCTTCCAAGCAGCAGTGCGCAACAGAGGTCAACGAGAGTGCAACCACGTCCAGACCAAAAACGCTTCGGGGGTGGGGGGGGGGAAATAGCGAAATCGCTGTGAGGCAATTACGTGGCACACCACCTTGAGCGTGGAGAAGTTACATGACCGCTCATTTACGGGCACAGCTGCGGACAAGGCGAAGGTTAAAGCGCTACGGCTCATCGTTTCTGCAAGTGGAAGCCTGGGCGAAACGAAACATAAAATAAAAACAGAGTTTCATTAATTTTCCAGCTATCTCACCCCTCACAGACACCGAACGCTGGCGCAAATTGTGCCCGCTGGACAACCGTTCGTGGGAAAAAAAAGAAGCAAACTACGCCCCAGCACTTGTCTCTCTCTCTTCTCTCTCACGAGGCCTCGTTTGTCTTCAATCTCCTCCCTGCACGCTCCCCGGGCACCACGAGCTGCGTGGGCGCGGCTCGCTCCGATCGCGCTGTCTATCTGTCTGGGTGCTTCTGCGACGCAGGGAAATGTTGACGATCGACGAGACTCTGACGGACGATGGGCACGGCGCTGGGCGGAGGGGACACACGGGGGTCTATTCGTTCATGTGCCGGAAGTCTCGCTCAGGACTCAATTAGCGAATTCCGAACGCATGACAAGCCAGCTGCATCAATGTCGAAGGAAACAAAACAGACTGCCGTGCGCCATGTGCCAAATTAAATGATTCACTCACGGGATGGCGGGGGGGGATGGCGGCGGGGGGCCCCGGAGGGGGGGGGGGGGTCAAGAGGTAAAAAAACAAATCTGCAGGCAGCCGAGCACATTAGCGTGTGATCTAAATTGAAAACATATATTTTTTTTGTGAAAACAAAAGGGTCAAATTGTAATGAGAAGTCCTTTGAAACAGTCTGCCAGTGGCAAATTATTTAAAATATATACTGCATTAATAATCATATATAGTAATACTTTACAGCCCTTGGTCCATCCACTCCTGTCCATGTAATCAGGGTGAATGATGACTGGCTGCAAAGGGTGGTGGTGGAGGGAACGTTCTAAGGCGCAGGGGGAAGACCAAACGTCAAACATCAATCACTGGCGGGGATGGAAGCTGTCTTCTCAGTTTTAAACGATAATTTTTTTTATTTGTACCGCAGGAATCGGATGAGTTGTAAAACTCTTTTTTCTTTCAAGGTCATGCCCCAACGGCCCAAAGTTCCGAGGGATTATATTCAGGGTTGGGGAACGTCCGGCCCGCGGGCCGTATGAGGCCCACGAAATCATTTGGTCTGGCCCTGCCAAGGCAACCGCAGGCGGGACTCGAAATTCAATAACAGGCTAATTTTTAAGTTGATAATTTTCCAAATGGCCCTTGGCAGAAAAAAAGGTTCCCCACCCCGGTAGTTAGAAGAAGAACTTGTGGGTTCAGTTCTCTGGTGGTCCGAGCTCCAAGAGTTGATGAGGCTATAAACTCCGCCCCGGTATTTCCAGTGTCACGTGAAAACGCGTGCAAGTGGATTTCATTGAGAAACTGGAATGCCCTGGCAGTGGCTTCACCTTCAGAGCCTTCTCACACAGAGAGCTAGAGGCTCAAATTGAAACCCATATATTTACGTATAGTGGCGACCTATAGACTCACACAGAGACCCCATAGATTCACACATAGCCCAAACGGACTTGCATATAGGTCTATACATTGCCACAGAAACCCATAAACAGGAATGCTCACATGCACACCCATAGATTTACATACAGTAGCGACCTATAGACTCACGCAGAGACTCATCGACAGGAATGCCACTGGCAGTGGCTTCATCGTCAGCACTTTCGCCAACAGACTGGTGCCCGGTCTGGTGTGAGCCCAACACTGGTTCAGCATCCCCACCACCATCATCCCCACCACCATCATCACCGCCACCATCACCACTCGCTGCCTCTGTGTTCCAATGAGCAATGAGTCCACCGGCATCCCGCCATCTTGTAGCCGCGGGCTTTGCAGTTGGTACAAATCCCTCAACAACGGTATTCATTTGTCAAAACATACACGCCAGGCACGTAGCAATTGATCGTTTCTTCGTTAAAATGTACGATTATGATCACGATACGATAATTGAAGCATTTGTGAAATCACGGGATGCAATATGTATACGTATGTATACTAATATGTATACTATACGTCTACTGTGTATGCAAATCTCACCTTTAGGATAAGAGTATGAATGAGACAAAACATGGAAGGCTGGCGATACAAGTGAGACAGGGAAAACGAACAAAAATTGTGATAATTTATCAAATCGAATCGTGACCAAATAATGACGATTTACCAAATCCCCTTGGCGGAGGGATCGATGTTATCCAACACACACAAGCAACTTGTGTGCCGCTGACGGGATGCTTCCTTAATGATGCCCCGTCTGTAACAACGCTTCCCAGTAACAAGAGGCAGGGCTGTGAATGAAACAGACAGGATCCCGGCTAACGAAGCTGACAGGAGACACGGTGCTGATTTAAACAAAAAAAAAGGACTCACTTGAAGATATTCCAGATGCAGTTCGAAGAGATTCTGTTTCCGCAGGGCCTAGCTCTGTTAGGTGTGAAAATGCGCTGCACTTGGAGAGTACCGAATGTTTTTTTTAAATTTGTTTCTTTCATCATATTCACACTGGTCACTAAGAGAGTGTGAATACGGGCAACTGGACATGGGAGCATGGAAACACAGTACAACAATGGAATTTTGCTGCGTTCCTCTCTGCTGCCCATCACATAACCTCACAGCCGATAATATTTGTGATGTACGGTGGAATGCCCAGCCAAGGACTATTCGGTCTCAACCCTGCTTAGTTACCGCTATATGATGAGGTAGGGGGCATTTCCGAGTGATTTTGTCCATGACGTGACAATCTGAATAGATTTTAGAACGACCGTATGAGAAAGAAGCAATCAACTATGAAAGGAAATGCAATCAGGAGGGACCGTTTAGATAGATCCATATATAGAGAGGTTCCTACGTAGAACTATTGACGAGATTTGCTTTGGGGTGACCATGAGAGCAAGTGATGTAAAACGAGATCCCAGTATTGGTTATTGCCACTCCCAGTTTCCAGAATCAATTGCGGTATCGATTTGAGAGATATATATTGGACAGCACTGCGCCGAAATCAATGCCTCCCATCGCCGCCTAAGAGACGATCAGAGAAGGCTGCGCGCTAATTAATGTTTTGCTAGCGCCGATGATGGCGATGACAGTGATGACTGAATGATGTTGACAACAGTGATGAGTTAATGGTGCTTAATGATAGTAAGTGATCATTACCGACAGTTATTGTAACAACTAAGTATTTAGTCCCGTATTTATTTAATGGGAAGAAAGACAATTGAGCGGTGGTTCGGACGTCAAAAAGTTTTGGGCTCAAAGATATAACTTTGTCAAGGTGGCCTTGTTGGCTCAGAGGTCAGAGTGCTTGGATTGCCTGGGTCTCGAGTGTATTGAGTTGACGATCTCTGTCTGGTCACCAATGACTCTATTCCTACCCCCCGCCTCACACCTCTGTTTAGCACGGTTGGCTACATACAGTGCGAAAGAAGTTCAACATATATACATACAAACAAATCTCCCCCCCCCTGCTCCCATGGCATCTAATTTGGTTACAGAGTTAAGTTGGCTCAATTCTAGCTCTGAGATATGAAACGTCGGGTTGACTGTCTTGCAACGGTCATCACTGCCACGTGCAGTGCGAGTGGGAAAGTGTCGCCCCCTTTTCTTCATTGGCCGGTGGCGACTTAAAGGTAGCTCTGTGATGTGAACTTCCACGGGCTGTTCTTGGTGAGGTGTTAACTCCCTCGCCTGGTATGCAGGAGGTTGTGGGTTCGATCCCGACGCCGACGACGCCTGCTGTATATTTGGAGTTTGCATGTTCTCCCCGTGGTCGCGTGGATTTTTTTCCAGGTCCTCCGGTTTTAGAAATATGCGTTGGGAGTATTTTGGCTGCTATACATTTCCACGTGATAAGCCACTTCGTTGAGCTATCATTTGTGGCCAGGTCGCTTCTGAAAAAGAGCTACGTAGCTCAGTGGACCTTACCTGGTAAAATAAAATAAAAAGTTTGAACAGTTTAACGCGTAAGCTTTCGCGACTAATATCATCCATAATACAGGTTTTTGGGGTTAGAGCGTGTAAATATATAAACATGTCGTGAAACCCGCCACCAACAGACACAGCCAGATTGTAAATGTTGTGGCTTTGCTCTCTAACACACCGGTGTGCTGTACTAGTAACGAACTGGCATGTTTACATGACAAACCTTAATAATTGGCTGTGTCGGGTGGCGGCTGGTTTAATGACAGATTTATATATTTATGTGATCTAACCAAAAAAAAAAACCCCTGTATTATGGATAGTTTTAACGGTTTAGTTTAACACGAAGCGTCCAGCCGCTCGGCGTGACATCCGCAAGGATACGTCATTTCGTGAACACCACACTGAGAGCACCGTCAGGATGAAGTTTGGGCAGAGGAGGGTGCAGGCAATACGTGAGCCGAGTTAATTCCAGAGCATATTTTAAATTTAGAGAAGTACATCCTGCGTGACGGAAAACTCCACCCGGAAATAAGGCTGCTGTCATTTAAAAAAAAGAAATGTTTTACTTACAGGCAATTTTTTTTATAGCCACGTATATTTCACTAAATGCTTCCCCATCCACCATGAATCATTTCTCGAAATTAAACCTGTGTGTTTATACGGAAAAGTGTGCGTTATTAAAAACAAATTACAAATAAATGTAGTCCTCTAGAGTGAATAAAAAAAATCACACGGTTGAAATGTATGGCTGGCAATGGCAAGCTGCCAGTAATGTCTCACGTCCTACAAAAAAAAAACAGTTTAATATGTCAATGTACACCTACACAAACACCATTTCGTTCATTTTTTGCATAATTTTTACTCAAGAAATATTTGAATTTGTAATTCGTCGTTATATATTTTATTCGTGAATAACACATATATTAAAGCACATGTGGAATGTAACGGAAACATTTGTGTCAAAGGAAATGGTTTTGTTAGTTTGAATACCAGGTGCTGTAGGCGGGACCACAAATACTAGGAGATGGAATTCAGCAATGGATTATTTAACCTCTCATTGCGAAACTTTGAATGTCAACCCCCCCCCCCCCCCCATAAGCGTGTGGGTTTTCTCTGGATAATGCAGTTTCCTTCCAAACAGCCAAGCACTCATCTCCCCCCCCCCCCCACAGCTGCAACCCCAAACACTCTTGGGATGAAGCATCGGCACAGCATGGTGAAGTATGGTCAAACAAGGCCCATGACTCACATGGTGCGGGGTAGTCCTTCATCTAGCAGTGTACTGACAAACGGCTGCAAAGTATGCCAAATACTTTTTTGTGGAATTGGAAAAAAGCTTCCCAATGTCAGAGGATCCTTTCCCTGAAAGGGAGGCTTCTAAAACTCAATGAGACGTTCCCATAAAGAGGGCATTATATATTTTCTAAAATTACTTTCGCTGTGGTGAAATAGCACGAGAGGTCATCGGTGATTTCTGGAACATTCCGTGATCAAAACATTACAAAACTGACTTTCCTAGATGGAACCGAATACAATGCTTGCACAACAACCTCTGGGCTCCCAGCGGCAGCCAGACCACACCAAGGCGCTCATTGCGTCGCTTTCACAAAAACCACAAAGGGAAGGCGTGACCATATCTTGCATAATCAGCTGTGAACGAAGAATACACTTGGCTCAGAAGCCACAATAACAGCGGGACCTTCCCCAAATTCTGTACGGTGACCCATGGATTAATCACTTCAACATCGCCATCATCACCACCATCGATATAATTATTTACATAATTATAATTATCATGGTCATTAAGGCCATTAAAATTATTATCATCATCATCATCACCACCGCTATCTCCATCACTAAATTCACCATTAGTACAACTTACTGAGCTGCCAAGGTAATTTAAGACCCATATTTGGCTATTCTGTTTAATGGCGTAGGTCACCACCCTGGCGTGTTCCTTTTTCGTTTAGATGCTTATCGCCAGAGCAGTGGCTGCAGGAGACCCTATGGTACTGTCTGAAAAAACCCCTTAAATCGTATTTGTGCCCTTCCTGCTGAAGTAAACAAAATCGATATATCTATGGCCTGGGGCATCATGAATGTTTCCCACTGGGTGCCCCCCCACACCCCTAAACAAAAAAAACCTCAAGACTACCCCTGGATTAATGAATTCCCTCATTTAAAATTTATCTGAGGCTGGGGCGTTGCTGCTTTGGAGGTGCAGGTCTCTTATCAGAATATTTGAACTGGGGAGTTCCTGAGATCTGATACCACGAATACTGCACATTTGATGTTTGTGTCTGGTACCACACGTTATCGATCGTGATTAATCATATGGCACGTGCTCAGCTGGCTTCCTGCTATCTCACTTTGCTTTGCTGGTAATGAAAAACGGCTTTGTTGAGACCCTACGCGGCTATATTCGCTGCCGTCGACATTGCCAGAGCAGCGCGATGCTACTCGTGTCACCTTTGTCGCGCGTGCATGAACGCACCGATGTTTTTTTGTGTACATGTGAACGCGCTAAAAAGGGGACTAGGTCTATTTAGCGACTTCACTCTATCAAGCGCTGGCTTAGCTTCCCATAAAAAGCTCAGTCACCACTCTTGACCTGAAGGGGCCTGCACGTTGAAAATTTCAACGGAAGGTGGGCCGAGGTTCGGGGAAAGAGACTTTTGAACACGCTCAAAGAGGACTCATTCATTCAACGACTTCGCTTCATGAGACCCCGGCTTTGCTTCTCATACAAGCTCAGGCACCACTGTTGTCCTGATGGGGCCTGCACGTTGCAAATCTCCGTAAAGTGGGCCGAGTATCGGGAAAAGAGGCAGTGACCTACACGTGACGCACGAATAAAAACGCATGCGATACCGCACGTCCCGCGGCGACGCATTTCACCGGGAGACGTCACGTGCTTGCGGAATTTTTTTTTACAGAACAAGTCCGTCTCGAAGAAGTGGCCAGCTGTACGAATGAGCGGGGGCGGGGCGGGGGGCGTTGTAACGACCCAGCGACGGGTCACAGCGCGTCATGTGCGCGGGCGTGCACAGTGGAGCGTTTCACCGCGACGCAGAATCGCGCGCTTGTTTACCACGGCCCTGGCGCACACGCCCACGGGAGACCCTGGAACCGATGAAGGAGGGGGGGGGGACGAAGTGCAAATGAGCCACGACGTAGCGTCGCGCTTGTGCAATTGTCCGAATGATGTCTGTCCCACACCGTATTCCGCCACTTCCATTCTGGGAAGGGTGGCACTTTGCACGTAAGCGTCCTCATCATCGGCCACGATATTTGGCACGCTGGATGAAAGCCTGCACAGGCTGATGCTATCCATCATCTACTCACGGTTTCGCATTGCAACAATCCACCTTGCACGTGAGCTGATGCTATCGCTATCTCTGTGGTGGACATCCTTTTTGGTGAGTCCCTTCCATTGGCTTCCACTGCATCGTGAGGCCCCATGGCTGAGGCAGTGGCCAGTGTCAAGGCTGGTGCCTCCTAGCCAAGTTCTAGGACTGAGGCCACACCCTCAAGACCAAGGTGGAGCACGGGAGCTGAGACAATGTCCCCAAGCCATCTCTGGGGATATCTTGGGAAGAAAGATACAGCACTGTCAAAAAAACCCCAGTACTTTTAATGGCAAACAGATTTCCCAGGTTAGCTACCTGAAGACGATCCTGGGAAAACCAGGACAGGGGGCAACCTTACTCAGGGACTGGGTCTCAAGGAGCCAAGCCTGGGCTGTGTGTGGTGTTGCTAATGACTGCAAGTGGATGAGACGTGGCTTAATGACTGCAGAGATGAGCAAGATTTCGAGTAACGGGGAGGATGTGATCAGTCGCAAGCAATGGACATGAAGCACGGTTCTGAAAAATCTGTGATCTGTGCGGGAAAGCCGCCAACACTGATTTGCAAAAAAGATAGCTACATTGATTAGCTAATGGAGCTTGAAGTGTGACCTTTATTTTGTATTAATTCTAAATTTATTCCAAAAATTAAAATCTTCAGCGGTCTTTTTGAAAACCTGACAATTTACCATCGGTCAAATAACATGTATATTATACATTGCCTGTAGGTGATTTGCACGTATATAGTTAATACACTTTTGTTTTATTGCACGAACAACAATTTTAACTTCATGCACGTGGACAAATTAAGCTCATCAGCTCTAATTTTAAGTAATGTATTGTAAAAGATACAGACTTTGTGCAACGTGATTTAAAATTGAGTCCTAAGTTTTACAAATAAATCAATAGGGACTTATTGCATTTACAAAATAATTTTAAGAACGTATCATATTTGTCAACCATCTTATCAATTATATGATTTATTATTTGAAAACAACAAGCTAAATTTCCCTCTCTGCGAGTCACATCAGTCGAGTATTGCATTTCCACACAGAATCAAGCCAGGGTCCCTTCTGACCAGAAGAAATCAAGAACTTGTGGCATTGTTTACGAGACAAGCATGACCTACGACCTCTGATGTATGTTTAAAACAAGCTTAAACTAAATGTGTAATCGTGCTAACCCTATGGGCGTTTAGACATTTCTCAACATTCTTCCCATTCCTCTAATTTCTTAGTTGGAAGTTGGGAATCATTTCACAGTCGTGTTCTAGTTAATTAAAAACGTTTGACCCCAGCAGAACGTTTCATTTAAAGAATGATTCATTAATTCGTCAGTGTACTGCAGTTCAAATGTTAAGAGGTGAGGATCGGGTGCCTGATGGTGGTCCGAGGGTGGGATGGTGGGTGGCGTGACTGGGCTGTTAGGACCCTGTAATAATGATGGCCCGTTCCAATCAGTTAATTAGGCTGGAATGTGCAGGAGGAAAATGGAATGCAAGGGAAGTGACGTCACTCGCCAAAATAATTTATGGGAAGCATCATGGTACATTATGTGTCATCAGCCATGTTCAATCCGCTCACCAAGCCCCGTCACCCACTCTTGTGATCCCTGCCCTGTAACAATCCACCCAGCACTTTCTCTAGAGTGGTTGTCCTCTCGGACGCGTTCCATTACTCGGCTACCACTCTGTTATTAATTTTGACGGTTGGCCACCATATCATCACAAATATTATAGAGCCGTTTGTCAATCTTCTTCTAGATTAAAGCCCCCCAATATCATTTCAGTCATCGGAATTATTTAACCATACTTCACCATGCTGTTCAGTGTGGGTTGGTGAAGGGGTGAGGCCTGGAACTGGTGCAGATATCACGCACCACTTCTGTTAGCCCAGGCCGGTCATGGAACCACCGTGCCGCTACTACTACACCCCTGGTGCATGATTTCCACATTCTGAATGCACAGCGAAATGGTTTAAATGTTGACTTGGAGCGATTCACCCCCCCCCCCCCTCCCATCTGTGCTAAGGCCACCGCTGGCTGGCTCGAGCACAGAAATGTGCCAATGTTGTCCGAGCGCATATTTTAAATGGGGGCATCGCCGGGGGGTTGAAATGAAGGTGCCTAAGGAAGAGGAGACTGTAGCTTTGTCACAGTGGTTAGTGCATTGCGATTTGAACCCAGTGACCCCAGGTTGTATGTATGTATGTTGAACGTCTTTCGCACCATACGTAGCCAACCGTGCTAATCGGAGTTGCGGGAGTTCAATTCCCAGCCATGGCCAACACCAGTGGCGAGTGATATCCGAACTTGTCCTGTCCTCGTCCCTTTCACCAACTCATACCGACCGGCAGAGTGAAGCATGGTCAGACAATCCCTATGCCCAGCATGGCATGGGGAGGCCTTTATCTTGCAGTGGCCCTGTAGTAATTAATTGCTATAACCATATAATGCACGCTGTCATTTTACCCACAAGTCAATACGAGCATCATGAAAAGTTTACCCCAGAATGCTCAAAATGAATTTTGGTTTAGTTTGCGGAATAGAAAATCCTTACAGGCACGTGGGTTTCATGCGGCTATCGACCTTTGTTTGATTTCCCATGCGCGCATTAGCGGAGCGTTTCAAATCAGAAGTGAATCTTGCAGACGTCTGCTGAGTATTCAAACGCTTTAGATTCATTTGATCAGCAATAGAGGTGCAGAGTTTTGCCACTGAACTTTGCAGTCACCCAATGTCCCACCTTCGATTTAATTTTGGTGCTCTGCATTTATTTGAGGTTCGCAATTATGGTGCCTATGTGTGCTAATGAAGTCACTTTCATTTTAACTAATGAACCACGATTAATATTTTTCTTGCACTCACTGATAGCTCACACGTACACTCTTGAATCTGGAAACTAGTTCCTTTCAAAGTTGACTTTTGAAAACTCTAAAAGGCTAATGAAGTTTACCCACGTTTTTCTCTCTCACTTATGCATTCACATTTGCCATATTAAACGGAACGTTAACGTCAGTCATTCATTTGGTCATTCGTACTATTTCGGGATTAGAATATTTTCACAAGCGAACACATTGATGTCTTGCGAACGACCACAAAATAACTATTTTTTTAATTGACACAAAGTCACTCGTTTTTTTATATTCCGGTATTTTCTTTAAGGAGAGAGAGCGGGGGTGTTACAACCTCCCCCCACACTCACCTACTGCCCCCAACACCACCAGAATTGCAAAATCAAGAAAGTTTGCGGTGTGACGATGAGTCGGTTCCCGTCGCGACACGCACTTGGGCACGTTTCGTGGCCGCGAAGCGCGCGCATCCGCGGGTGGCGTTGCGATCGAGAGGGCAATGACCAAAAATTTCCTTTACCTTCCCATTGGCCGGCGACGCGTGTGGGCGGTGTCTGCCGTGGTGTTTAAAAACCGCCGCACCCCGTGAAGAGAGAGAGAGAATCGCAAAACTTTGTTTTTAGTTCCTCCCCGTCAGCAGCAACGGGCAAGTCAGCCGGTGGGTCGAGTGGTGTGCGGCACGTTATTCGGCATACGTCACTCGCAGTGGGCAAGCCTTCCCCCACCCCACGTGCGACGATTCCTGAACATTCCTAACGCTGCAGAGAGAGAGAGAGAAAAAAAGTTTAAACTATCTTTGTCTTTTACCCCCCCCCACCTCCTCCCTCCGTCTGCTTTAGTTTTCGTTTTTTTTAAAATCTCGTTGGGACGTTAGAGGATTTCAGTGCAGACATGAGAGGTCACGTCAAGGGTGCGATGGGCCCTCTCCTGTGCCTGGCCGTGCTGTCGCTCTGCAAGTCGGTGGTCGACGCCTGCTCCTGCATGATGGGCCACCCGCAGGAGCTGTTCTGTGGCTCCGAAGTCGGTGAGTAAAAGGCACGAGTTGAGACACGGTGACCACGCGGGTGAGTGAACGAGTGAGTGAGTTCGTGAGCAAAAAGGGGTAAGTGAGTGGGGTGAGTGAATTCACGGGTAAGTTGAGTGAGTGAGCTGTTGAGTGAGCAGATAAGTGAGTGATTTACGATGTGATTGAGTGCGTGGGTGGGGTTGCGTGAGTAATTAAGTTGGAAGTGGGTGAGTGCACATCTGTGTGTGGGTGGGTAGCAGTGGTGTGATGCCCAGAAAATTGCTTAATGATCCTGGACCTCGAGTTAAATTCCTGGCCACGAACAACACCAGTGATAATTATATTTTTTTACTTTGCCTGGTCTTCCCCTAGTTTGACTCGGACTAAAATAAGGACTTGCTGCAGTTGTTAGGGACATCAGCATTGAGAGAAACAAATAAATCTGGCCACATCAACCCCCCCCCCCCCCCCGTGCTTTCCACGAGCAGTATTTTCCCAGTGTAAAAGGGCGGCTTCTCAATGTGGAGGATTAGTGCGGGTACTGCTCTACACGTGAGCATCAATATCAGGACGGGACTCACAGCGCCACTTTGAAGTGCAAGGTTTAAACTGCCAGACAAGACCCTACGTGACTGCTCTCCGTCTATGTAAATGTTCTTCAATATAATTGTGCAACATTACAATAATGGAGACAGTCGTAATTTCCATGTGATACATTGCTAGCTTTGGTTAGCAATGTATCACATACAGGCATTATAAAAATGTCCATCGATTTGCCAAATCCCCTGCTGTACCAACATCTCCCCATGCTCTGTTTGGTTCCGGGGGGGGGGCGGGGGGGTTGACCATACTTCACTACAATCGTTGATGCCGGTTGGTCAAGGAGAATCGGTTCAGATATTTTTTTTCTCGCCACTGACATAGCCGTGGCCAGAAATCGAGACTCGGGAAGGTCACCCGCAGGCACTGCGTGCGCACAAAACCAACCGCGCCACCACAATCCAAGATCTTGGTGGCGAAAAATTATCTTTCCAGTTTTTTCTAACTCTGTAAAAAAAAAGGTTTGGTCAATTTGAACGTCCAAATTCTCTCTTTTGCGCCACTGTAAAACAAAGGGCATGAGCTCACGGGAGCCCAGTACAGTTTGCGGCTCGCTGCAAACTCGAGAACGGTTGTACCGACGCCGTCCAAGTTATTTGCAGCAGCAGCAGCAACAACAAAAAGTCACGTCATTGCTTCTCCTGCAGCAGCAGCAGCAGACGCGTGGAGCCTGCTAAAATGAATACATGACCCACGTTTAAAAAGTTTAAACTTTTTTTTGTTGGCGGCGGCAGGGGGGGGGGGTAAGTATAACTCTGAACATTTTATTCCTAAGACCATGCCAACACGCAAACTTTAAACGTGGTATGTGAGATGATCGTTAGCGAGAAGCAGCATGTAATAAGAATGCCGTGTGTGCGGATTATAAATTCAAACGCATTTATACAGCTTGCTCTATCTCTCTCTGCTGCTGCTGCGTGTTGGACCATCGGAGGTTTAAACCACGCCATGAAGCAGATTTGTTGGGCCATTTTTTCGTAGAAAAAAACTGCTCAGTGATGTCATCTTGGGACGAGGCATCAAAAAAAGCTTTCAGAGACAATGTTTGTACTGTGGACAGGCAGCAGCAACAGCATTAATCAGGGTCACAGGGTTCTTAAAAGAAGACAAAAAAAGGACCGGGCCGTTCTCATTGTCCATCAGTGGCGTGTCTAAAGGGTGAGGGGACAAGCGTAACACCCCCCCCCCCCTCCACGGGAAATGGTACGTCCTGCTGACATGTCAAAGCCCTCACAGACCAATGCAAGTGTGAGGACTTAATTGTGGGATGTGCCATTATGCCGAGGGGTGGGGTGTCTCGACACCCGTTAGGTTTTCGCCTCTTTCCCCGGTCAGAGACTCTTTCACCTGCAGCTGCGGCAAGCCCTGTCCTGGTGCTCATTATGTTACCATCTGGCTCGCTAGTTTTCTGAGAAGCGCTTTGGTTACCACCGTCTGTTGCCTTTGATGTTTAAAACGCTGGTTGTCTGCGGGAACCAACAGTGCCTGTGGTAATCAGACGACATCCTTTGAACAAAAAAACGAAATGTCTTTTACGGAGATGAAATACAATAAAGAGGGGAGATAGCAGTTTTTTTTAAAAATTATATTCCAATTGACTTATCCAGGCGAGGCTCGCCTAATCTCGAGACTTGTTGCCAGATGTGAGCACAGCCTACTTGCTGTACTGCCTTACTCCTGGCAGCCACGCAGCCCAGTGGGTTTGGAAGTCTGACGACGTTTCTGTGCGATCCACAAAACGTTTTCCTGCGCGCCACTGGCAGTGCAGGTGTGTGCGAAGACCACACCCAGACTTACAGGTTGTTACGTCTCTTTGGTGTAAGCCGTCTGTCTAGAAGGCACCAAAAACGGACCACGTTTCTCTCATGAAACGTTTCTCATGAAACGTGGTGAGCAGGAACTCTTCTGCAGTGCCCCCTTCGAACCTCTGCGACAATGCGAGGTCGCTTCGATATGCGGCCGCAGCGCACAGTTTGAAACTATATCGCTGCCTAACTCAGCCTTCAAATATAAATCAACACTCGAGCACCAGGCCCGCCTTGGCCTCCTATGGTCAGCGGTCATTCCCTCACCTCAGTTATTTATATACTCACACTGGCTAACTCACCCCAATGCAGCTAGGCTCCTATCGTCTTCAGGTATACACGGGCCCACCGTGCAAGTATAACGATTACATTTACGCGTTAGCTTTATGACAACGTAGGCTTTTTCGCGACCAATATTATTCATGTATATAGAAAAAAAAAATTGGGGTTAAATCGCGTAAGTATAAATGTGTCGTAACCCGCCACCAGCCGACACAGCCAGCGAGGATTGTCACGTAAACAAAATTGTCAAATGATGCTGGATGTCATTACCAGCGAAACGTCGTACTACTCAAATTGTGAATGTTGTGGATTTACTCTCCAACACACCGGTGGGCTGAAGTAGTAAACTAATCGGCGCGTTTTCTTTACGTGACAAACATTACTGGCTGTGTCGGGTGGTGCAGGGTTACGACACAGTTATACTTACGCGATCTAACCCAATAACCTTTACAATGAACGTTAGCTTTTGTTCACGAATATGTTTGTTTTCGAATATCATGGGGTATATTGTATTGAAGTGCACGTGACCTTCGTTGTTGAAATACACACGCATATAATTCTGTAACGTATTTGGTATTTAGGTGACGCACCACTCTATCAAATTGCTCTCTGATTGTGCGGTAAAACCACGGGCAAGTTGTGGGTGTTCATATTCTTTGGGTCTTTCGGTAAAGTCACGTAGATAGGTACAAATTAATAAAAATAATAAATATAAAATAAACCAAAAATTACGATGTTTCGATCACAATACAAGCGGTCGCTATCAGGAGGATGACGATCGCTTGTGTTGTAATAGAAACGTCGTGGTTTTTTGTTGATTTAATGTTTTATTTTTATTAATTTGTACCCATCTACGTGACTTCACCGAAAGACCCAAAGAAAATGACTTCCTGCAGCCACGAAAGCTTTAAGTCAAGATTTAAGTTGTGGGTACTCCTGGGTGGTATGGTGCCCAATGTGTTGTGCTTGAACGCACAGGCTGATGGGTCGGAGAGGAAACTTGAGTACAGGGCACTCATCTCGTGAAGTAGCACCAACACAGCCAACACCGCACACAACAGACTCAGACAAACAGACAGACAGACACACACCACACAGTCGGCACCACACATGATGTACCTCTTAATCCACACACCACACATCGCGCAGGGCCTCACCCACGCACCACACCCTTCACCACACATATCACACAGACCCTAACCCACGCGCCACACCCCCTCTATCACACAACACAGGGCCATCACCGCCTAGCACGTCCTCGATAATTCCACACACCACACCCTGCTCCACACGCCACACAGTCTACACAGTACACCATGGACACAGCGCCTAGCCCCACACCGAATACGCTGCACCGCGCACACCACATCTGACAACGCCACACCCAACGCTACACACCTTACGAACCCCACCACACGCACCTCACAGTACATAGTCCACCACAGAGGACCCCCCCACCGCTCCCGAGCCCCCGAAGCACCTACCCCCCACAAAGATAAAGATCCCCCGTATAGCCTTAACAGACTGTTGGGGCAAGTGTTGTGTTAGCGAGCACCTTTTGAAGGCCGGCACGGCACACGAGGGGGTGGGTGGCCAGCACCACGCCGGACCGCCTTTGTCTCCCCAGTGGCGATGTATACACACCGCACCAGGTACTCATTTGAGGCTGAGTCGACCTAGGGGAGGCCCCAAACCGTTCATAAAATCGCCACTGGCGTTGGCCGTGAGCGGGATTTGAACTCGGGTCTCCGGGTCCGTAGCGCAGCGCGCTAACCACTACACCACCTCTTCCCCCCACACACCCCTCCTCTGTGCCCCACTGCGCTTGCCCAAGAGTCCCGCGGGGAATGTGGTGTACTTTTCTGTCGCTACAATCGCGTAATCAGGGCCAGGTGGCGGCCCCTTTTTCAGCAGCAGCAGCAGCATCATCACTCCCGCGACTCCAGCCCCTCCCATGGCTTCCAACTCCGCCGAGGGCCACCCAAATGTATGCTCATAAATTTTTATCATGTAAATATTCTGAACGGTTTATTTATGATCGGATCGCCCTATAAATGCGGCCAATCTCACTGCATCGTTGGAGCTAAGTAGAGGGAGTTGAGTCTGGTCAGCACTTGGATGGGAGCCAGGCACAGGCTTACCAAGTTTGTCGGTGTGGGAGGCTGTGAGATGTGGCTAGGAGATGGCAGCCCTGGAGTTGTTACCCCTCTCGTGGTGAGTTTTTTCTCCCAGTACAATACTTCGGTTCCTCACCACAAGTTCAAACATTCATTAATGCTATTGGCCATTATGCCCCAGTGGAGGGGACCAGCCTGGAAAAAGAGTCTTGATTATTTTCTTGGTAAATAATTGGCACGTTCATTGTATAGATAGTGATAATTTAGTAGCTGCTATTCTGAAAGATATTCCATGGAGTCAGCCCCTCGTCTCCCTCACTCCAATCTTTTCACTCGACTCCCCTCCCAAGCACTTTCTACTCTCGTGACCAAGCCCCTCGATGTGAGCTGCGCAGTCAACGTTCGCTCAGTGAGAGGTCGCTCATTCTCCTCTGCTGCTCCTATTGGCTGTAAACTCTTTTTCTCCAGCCATCCATACTGTCAACTCCCTAGCCCCTATTCAAGTCCAGGTTCAAGACCGTCCTTATTAAGTTAAAAAAAAATAGATTTGTTTTTACTAGGTAAGGCCCACTGAGCTATGTAGCTCCTTTCCAGAAACGACCTGGCCACAAATTACAGCTTACCGAAGTGGCTTATCACGTGGAAATGTATAGCAACCAAACTAACTCTTAAACGCACGTTTCTAAATATGGAGGTCGAAAACCGGAGGACCCGCAGAAAAATCCATACGACCACCGGGAGAACATGTAAACTCAAAATATACAGGCGTCTGGATCGGGTTCGAACCTACGACCTTCATGTATACCAAGCGAGGTAGTTAACACCTATGTCTGACTGCCTCTTTCTATAATTTAAACACGTACAGCGTCTTGAGATCCGGTCAAATGTAGACACGTGGATAGCATCTCGACCCAGGTTGCATCGTCGCGTTGTCCTGCGTGTGTTCGGTCACTCTTGAGAGTGATGCAGCTGTGCTGGTACAACATGCCCACCTCACCCCATTCCAGGAGTCCCCACAAAGAGGGCTTGAAGAGAGGGGTCTCGTATAGCAGGACCACCCCTCCCCTCCTTCCCGTCGCATATCGTCTGTCAAAAATGCTCACTTAGCCCATTCTTCAGCAGATTTGGCTTAAGGCCAACTTCTAAATCGGATGTGCTGCTGGGCTTAACGGGAGAACTGACGAGCCCGCTGCGAGCCTATAGGTGGTGGTAAAGTCGCAGCCCTGCAATTCGCATGTTTCCCGCCACTGCTGATGAAAGTGTGTCCTCTGTGAGAATATTTTGGCCTACTTTCCAACACTGGCCTCAATGTTTAACACGGAGGCTTTCGCGACCAATATCATCCATAAGAGGTTTTGTTTGGGATTGGATCGCGTACATTTACGCGATCTAAACCCTAACAAAAACCTCTTATGGCCTGGCCTGAATGTCTTGTAAGATGGGGGAGGACCCACACCTTACCCCACCACACGCGACCTGCAGAGCAGTGGTGTGCCCATGTACACCTCTGGGTGGACAGAGGCGGGGAGACGTTTTAGGAAAACTTGCGCCATCGTTTAAACTGCAGTTACCGGGAGATCGAATCGAACCGGTGACCTCTGGATAGCGAGTCCCACTGTGTTAACCCTTACACCACTTAAGCATCCGTACTGCGAAGCATGCTCGCACCTATCCTTCGTTCGCGAAAGAAAAACAAAACAAATTCGGATTTTTTTTTACATTCGGGCGATGCTCGCGGTTGGGTTTTGATTCAGCGCGGCCAGCGGAGGTGTTCAGGGACGGAGCATCCCCGCGTAAAGGAACCCCGACGCTATTAAAGATGCGCTCGTTCACGGCCGCGCGAGAACACGAACGTTGAAGCGGGGGCGAAGGAGGGGTGGACGGGGGGGGGAGGAAATCGGAAAACAAAACAAAACTCCCAGCAGCGAGATAAAAAAAAATCCATCCCCACGAAGAACAATGCTTTCGCACAAGGTTATGCTAATCTGGCGCCGCGCAGGAACGCGCCGCGGCGCGCGTCGCCAAGCGCATGGGGTGGGACGGACGCCCCGTGCCAAATTCGGGAGCTTGCGCTCGCACGCACAAAGCCAGTTCGCGCCGGGCACCGGTGGTGGACGCGGGGGGTTCTGGGCAAAAGGCGCACCCGTAGAAGGCGAACGATGAATTTTATTGGGGAGCGTCGCGTAAAAGGGGGGGGGGGGGGGGGTGGGCCCTCCACCCTCTCTCCTGGGTGGGCCCGTGGGCCCTCCCGTGGGCCCTCCCGTGGGCCCTCCCCGCCCGTGGGCCCTCCCGTTACGCGGAAAGGGGTGTGACGTTAGAACGAGGCACGTTGTTGGCAAAACGCCCAAACGGTTCGCGTATGCAGAGTTGCACGCGCGCGCGTACATCTCTTCGCGTTCTGCAAACAGAGTTAGGTGGACTTGAGGATTGTTGGCAGGCGTAATTGTAAAAGGGGTTTTGGTCGTTGCTGTGAGGGCGGTGCTTTGTTAAATATTTGAATAAAAGTTGCAGCTAACGAGCTTAACTAACGGACTGCATTTTCTAGATTAGTCAAGTGCATGCAGCCTTTAAACATATTCTTCTTGAGCGCCAAAGTATTTTTTTTGCAGTTTTACAATTATAGTACTTTTTTTTTCATAAAAGAAAGTTTGAACCAAATTTTTTATATATATACTCATTCATTTATCATGATTTGCAGAGGGTTTTTTAAATATGCATGGTGCTCATTTGTGCTGCAGCTCATTACACAGTGATTGGGTTTTCATGCTTTGATTATTGAGTCTGTCAACGCTAACGCCATCGAGCGGCCTACAGGAAAGAGCTGTCGAGAAGACGGCACTATTTCTGTAATCGGGGTAACCTCCAAAAGTGAAATTTAGAAATAAAATAATTATACTCTGGTTATCTAACCAAATTTTATGCGACAGGGCCTAAAGCACAGCTTGTGCTTATTGTAATCTAAAGTTCCACATTGGCATTGAAACTGGTTCTCGCCTGTAGTCAGCCTCTGTTTGTAGAGCATCAGGGCTCCCAAATCACCATCATCATTTCTCTTCGGTGGCTAAATCGAGCCCCATCTGGTGAGGCTCTACCACTTGGTAAAAAGCAGGAGTATAACATATCCTCTCTCCCTGAATTCCCGGCAATTTGAAGAATTTTCATCATTCAGGCTCGTGATTCGAGAATCGTTTTTTTTTTAAATCTCCCTTCGGTTATCTTGTTTGTATTGCTTCTTACTTATATTTGGCTCATGGACTAATGGAAAGAACAACGTAGTATTCTCTCCACTAGCCTAAACATAACATTAGTATATCACTTGTATATAAATAATATATGACAAGAGTTTCTCACAAAACACGATTCAATGCAGGCATCACAAGACGGAGAATTGATTTCGTACGTCAAGTCGATATGCCGTCACTCGCCGAGTGACAAGTCCTTTGGACGACCTGGCCGCCGCCATAGGAATGTGGATGTTTCCCACAACCGGCTCATACCCGTCACCAGAGATGGGCACCGGTTGGCGGGAAAGACACACGCACACACACACTGGCTATTCTGACCCCTGCATGCGGAACGAGGATACAAAACAAAAATAACTCCGCCACGCGAATCTTTGCACGCGTGTGCGATTTAAAAAAAAAATCAATAGTCTCGCGAGTGCTGCTCGAACTACTGGCCGACGACCTCAAAGTTCACGGGAAGGGAGGAGGTGGCAGGAAGCGCACCCAATTCTTCAGCGAAGCCGGGATTATAAAGTCTCGGAGAGCGACTCGTTAAGTAGTTTTTTGGGTGGAGATGAATTACACCCTTGGTCTTCGGCCAAGTGTGCGTGTGTGAAATTGCACATTTTAATTAAACCGAAATCGGGCACCGCTGTAGATTGCATTTCTGGGCTGATGCTTTTTATTGCTCGGGTTGAGGAGGCGTTGCTCGTAAATTGCTCCGCTGCTAGAAACTCTTTCGCGACAAGTGAGCGGCGTGATCCGACCCCAGCGGCGCGTACGCGCAACGGCGTGCGAGCGAACGGAACGTCGCGCGGAGGGAACGGGGCGGCGGCGGCGCGCGGGGGGCGGGGGGGGTGTCGGATTAAATTTAGCTGCGTATAAAACGTTGCCTATAATTACGTTTTAATCACCGTATTCCCAAATCTTTCTCGCGACAGGAACACTTTTTTTTCTCTCCAACCCCTGCCAAATAATGAATAAAAGAAATACGCCGCCCTTCTCGCTTGATAGCCAGATTGGAACACCGCAATTTCTCTCGCCCGAAATGGATTTTTTTATTGTGCGGAATTTCTTCCATATAAAGGCACGCTCACTCAGCGATGTTGGCGACGCAATGTGCAAATATGGCCTGGAACTTGCAGCTGGGCAGGCAGGCTCCTTCAGGGCCAGTGGAGAGGGAGAGAGAGAGAGAGTGAGATGGGCGGGGGGAGCGGTGTGGGAAGAGGGACCACCTTGAAAAAACAAAAAACACCGTGGCACCTTCTCGCTGCCAAACGTTGCAGTGCCGATTTTCGACGGGCCTCACGAAAAAAATAATTCGAGCGCACATGGTCACAAGGCTGAGTGAATGGTTCAATAAACACGAGTGCTAGTTTACCCGTTTTATTGCCAACGATTGTTAACGACAATAATGACAATTATTATTTACGTAGGAAGGACTCATTGAGTCTCAAGACTCTGTTTCAGGAGAGTCTTTTTGTAGTACGTTGGGCCAACACCGTGAATGGGAGTTTTGGCTTAATGTGGGAGGAAACTGGAGTAACCTGGAGAAAATAATTATTTGGCTGCTATACATTTCCGCATTATAAGGCACTTCTATGGGTTATCATTTGTGGCTAGGTCACTTCTTAAAAATAGCTATATAGCTCAGTGGGCCTTACCTGGTAAAATGTTTTTTTTTAAATCCACCACGCATATCAGGACGGTGACACTCGGCACTGTCATAATTTAGCCACCTGGCAGCTCCATGCCTACACCACGTGGCAAATCCTGATTATAGAGGAGTGGTGGTTTATGGTTTGAGAGGCGGTGTTGTCTACTGTTGTTTTACTTTATTTTGTTAGCTGAGACAGGTGGAGATTGTTGGGTTCCATCAAAGATCGTGTCATAGTTTAAGTTGCTTAAATGACCACGCCTATCTTATGTACTATTTATATGCCAGCAATGTCTCAGCATATTGGGAAACTGGCTATTTTCAGAGCAGCAGGCTGAGGCAATGGTCCTCTCTGTTGGTTCAACACCTGTTGCTATGAATACTCCCAACATGCATTTAGTTGGTGGGTCCAAACCAGATATATCTGGTTTAGACCACAGATCCAATGACCAGAGGCGATAAGTTAAGTCTGATGGATGAAAACATCTATTTTAATTGTAGATATGCTTATTTATGTTATGTTATTATCCATAACCCTCCTCAACAGTGCAAAGGAGCCACCCATGTTTTAGATGTGTGGCTGTTTTACCAGAACATTTGGCAACCCAAGCGGATTTGTTTCACAAGTCTGACTCTGCTGATGAGACCCAGATAAATAAAAAACAGTTTTACGATTTTCTTGCTTAAGGTGGATAAACTTCAGTGGCACCAATTTATGTTTTTGGCAAATACACGTGCATTATGTGGTGGATTATCACATACGTAACATTTGTTGGCCATATAAAATAAAAATCAGTACGAGTAAACTTTAGCCACCTCAGTTGCTACTGATTTCTGCTTTGGTCCATGGACTTAAAGCCCAATAGCGTTTGAGTACCACTCATAAATAGTGTGCACAAGTGAATCACGCAAGATCCACAATCGTAACGTCACATCATGCATGCATTTTGAGTCCGCATGCAACAGTGGATTGAGTCATAAATAAAATCTATTCTTATGCTGTCGATGCTTGCGTTGAACCATGCAGGTAATAATATATGATTTTACAGGGCTACGCAAATGACACGCTCACATTACATTGAGGCCAATAGAGCGAGAAAAACTGTAGACATTAGAAATTTCGTGAGACTATACAAACGAGATGGTGCAAGTAAGCCAAAATACGATTCGATGTTGGAATCGAATCACAAACCCACGTCGTGACAATTCATTGCATAACTGTGGGGGGGGGGGGGGGGGGGGGTAAAGAGTTAAATCCTTAATTGAGAGTTATGACGAACCAATCGATTTAAACGCTCATGGGATTAAACCGAAAACAACGATTTACATCATTCTTCTTCATCAATATGAGCAAACGTGTAAAACAAGATTTGTGTTTTTTAATAATCTAATTTTACAGGCTGACGCACCGAATTGCATCAATAGCTATACGTTTTAGCAACGTGGGGTTGGAACGATTGTGCTGTGGTGAGCACGTTGCGCCATGAACCTGGCTCAGCCGAGTTCAATCCTCAGCCCCAGCTAACAGGAGTGACGAGCGATATCTGAACCAGTCGAAAGAAGTTCAACATACGTGCATAGAGTCCTAGCCCCCATGCCATTCACCAAACCTACGACAACCAGGTGAAGTTATGGTTAAACAAACTCCCCATGAATCACATCGGTGTATTGCCGAAGGGAGGTCAATAAACGCGGTAAAATGGAAATCGCGTATGTGCCTTGCCATTGTCAATACTAATTTTCATAGTACCACAGCAGACCTACAATCCCTGTTACCATTTGGTAGTAGGTTTAAGTCCAGAACAGTATTCTACCGCTATTATTTAAGATTCCACACACACACACGTGGAGGGGGTTGCCAAAAGATTAAACATTTCAATGCAGGAGAAAAACAAGCTCGCTTCTTGTTGTTGTTGTTGCTGCCAGCAAAGCCCTTTCAAAAGCCAGCAGAGGATCGCAGCGTTCGATGTACGGGGACAATTAGCAACCCATGCGCGCGTTTTACTCTGCAGCCAGTTAATCGGGGAGTAAAATACCTGCCAACTATAGGGTGGATGTCTAGGGGGGGGGGGGGAGCATAAATGGGGATTGGTTACGAGGCCATAAACGGTGAGGGGATAGGCGGTGGGAGAGGGTGAAGTGTCACTTTGCCTGCTGCTCAGTAATTAATGGCGCTGTCAATTAGTCAAAATGGCTGCCATTCCGTCACCTGCCTTGTGGCCGTCAGCCATCGGTCCCCGCAGCTAAGTGATGTGTCGTTGCCGAGCCAACTTTTTTTTTGTCTCAACCCCATTTGTCTCCCTTGCTAACTGGGACTTTTTGGGGTTTCAGTGGGCTCTCACCTGTGCGCGTATGGAACCAATGTTGCTGTTAAGATGTCCCTTCAGATGGCGTTATCCGCCGATGGGTTGTGTAAAAACTATACGTTTTTTGGTGAAGAGAAAAAATGTGGGAAGGAGGCATGATTTATTTTGGTAACCTATTGATACTTATCTTAACAGTCACATTCACGTCGGTGCCCGTTGTTTAAGGCTAGACGAGGACACATTGAGATCCAGTATGGTTTAAAATATACCCTGCAGCTTCTTATCACCGCCAAATGATAGTAACAAAAAATATCCCTCATCCCTTCCGTGCCCCCCTCACCATTTGTATGCCCCCACTATTTGGACTGTCTTGAGATGCAACTTTAGACTCCTTTGTGCATCGAAATTGTGTAAACTGCACTTGGCCTGGCATGAATTTCAGGATGAAAGTGGACTCCCATGAGCAGTTAGAAGATGTTGTCAGACTGGAGAGTAATGGGGAGCTTCCAAATACAGCTCAGACACGATTCGGAAGCTAGATCAGGACCTTGATCTCATCATCTGGAGCTCTTCCATGATCACTCTCCATTTTCCCCATACCTCAATTAATACACAGCCATGATCAATTAGGAAATGATGATATCAACAGGAAGTGCTGAGATCACAGGAAGTTGCTTGTCCACCCGTAGTCACAAAGCAATACAAAATTTGGTTGTGTTGTCTTGATCTTCTCTCTCTGTCGTATGCATTTAAAATCAACGGATTGAGTTGATAACTGTACGCCGAGTTTGAGGAAAGCCATTCAATGGTGTCTGGGATTGCCGAATGAATTTGGTGTTGAATTATTACGCTCTTTCTTTCACGATACATTCTCGAATGCAGATGAAGGAAGGCAGCGGAAAGTTTGTAACGTTTTGCCATCTCCATCTCTCGCCCCCTGTCTCTGTCCCTCTACCGCTTGCAGTCATTCGGGCTAAAGTGGTCGGTGAGAAGATACTGGGAGGAGATGGAAACGAAGGTGGACATGATCCCTTCTCCACGATCCAGTACGAAGTGAAGCAAGTGAAGGTGAGGTGGACGCAGACGCTTAACTAAACTCTGTTTTATTGAACCAGGTAAGGCCCACTGAGCTATATAGCTGTTTTCAGAAGCGACCTGGCCACAAATGATAGCCAAATACTCGAAACAGCATTTTGTTTCTAAATGTGGAGGGGAAAACAGGAGGACCCGGGGAAAAACCCAAGTGACCACGGGGCGACAGCCATGCAAACTCTAAATATACAACAGGCTTCAGGGTCGGGATTGAACCCACGACCTCCTGTATACCAGGCGAGGTAGTTAACATCTCGGTATGTACAATGGTTGCCACCACATACGGCGATCAGTCTCCGTTTATACCATTTGCCGACCCGCCGCCGCCGCCGCGGCCACCACCACCACGGTGTCATTGCCAAATCTGAATTATTGATGTGCGGCTCCGTATTTTTAGCCTAACTTTAATGGAGGTCCCCAGAGGCTTGGGGCTTGCAGGCTTTCAATGATAGTAAAAACAAAAAAAGCAGGATTACAAATGGATATATCAAACTCTGTGATTGCAAGTATAATAACGAGCTAAAGAGATTTGAGGGTTTTTTTTTAAGTCAAATAAAATAAGACCGTAAGTGACAATTTTATTCAGGGTTAAAACAAAATGAGCACGTTCATTCAGACTAAAGTGGCACCTGTAGTGGAAACGTATTTAAAGGTACGCGTAGAGAAATAAAACGACGAGCACCGCATGCAACAATCCATAGATGCATCGATTAAAACCGAGTTTTACGTGTGTAGTGGGTTCCCAGGACACGGAGACGGCAGAGTAGAGGCAGCACTATTTATTGAACAAGGGGTCACACTGGAAGGGGTAGCGGCCCCTTCACCCGTATCCACTCGGGGATAACCCCAGGCTATCTAGCCTAAGCCCTAGGCTCCCGATTCCTCTGACTATAGGCGCTAGAGGAGGCTATCTGATCTGGCCCTGGTCAGACACAGGTCTCGGCACCCCACCCACCAGACCGGCCCTTAAAAGGACTCCGGCTCTGGGGCTTTGGGGCCGCACCGCCGGCTTGCCGTGCCAGCCCTGAAAAGGACAGCGGTCACTGGAGTCCCAGGGTCTATCCTAGCCGGCCTTCCTTCTTCACTGGCTTTTCATTCTTGGCCCCAAAACACTGCCCCGAGCTCTCTGGCTCCCCGCCCTTTATACCCATACCCCACTGAGGGTGGAGCCATAGCGGACGTGGTTGTAGCCACCAAGGTGTGGTTGTGCCTCACCTTCCCACACCGTGTGTTTCTTCCCCATAGCACCCCTACACGTGCATGACATGTGCATCGATTCGTGTATGTTCAACTTGATTATTTACGGTTGATGCAAATTGTTCGCTAATTATAAACAACTCATACAACTCATACCTGTCAACCCCTTATTAGTCCCCTACCTTATTACAGACCAATTCAGACCTTATTGGTCACCCCGTGTCCTTATAAATCTCAACGTTCATCCTACAAAGTCCCTTCACAAGGGAGAAACACAAACAAATAGACATTATTTTTTTGCCCCTATTGAAACGGCTGTACGCCGTATGGACCTGACAACTCAATTTCCCTGTACAAGAATACGGGTTAAACCTTCTGAGTTTCAAGCTCTTGAGGTCGGGTGCAAAAATATAAACGGAGAAACATCTTAAAGCGACGACGCGCAACAGAAACATCCTGGGATAAACCAGCAAATCTTCCTGAAAAAAAACCCCACCGTATTACAACGCTGTGAGCAAAAATCCCAGTGTGCTGCAAGTCACACAGGTATGGCAACTGATGACTCTTGGCTACTGGAGTAAACGTCAGAGAACAAACGAGGCGAACGGTACAAATGCCACAGCGCAGTTTGAACTGATTAGATGGATGTAACAAGACAGCAGCAGCAACAGAACACACCAGACAGGACAAACAACACAAGCGAGGAAAAAAAAAAGTAGATGGTGATTTCTAAAATAGAATTGTGACTCCAAATATTGACACTTCGTCGAATAACGAGCGTGGTGAACTTCTCGCGTGGTCCCTTAAATACATATAGACCGACTAAAACACGATGCACATTCATTGCTACATTTGCTCTGCATTTGGATACTTGCACAAATAATGTTGAGACAGATTTCGCCCGCGATTGTGCAATATGTGCTGTGATATTAGTAGAGTAGCCCCAGGGCCGGATGAAGCTAGTGCGGGGCCTGTAACATATGTTTTAAAGTGGTCCCAAATAAAAAAAAAACCCCACAAATATTAAAACACAGATTTTTGAACTTGCATAGTAAAGTAATTGTATTTTTTTCAATTGCTATACAGCCAGATAATACGACAAATCGCTAGCCTTAAACACCCAGCCGTTCGTAGAAAAAATTAAGGTAGTATAATACTATAGTAATAGAGCAAGTGCAGAATCACTGAACCGGAATTGACAGCTTGAAAGCATTTAGCGCTGGGCCCTTGAAGGTGCGAGGCACGTAGCATATGGAGCTACTTTTGCTACGAGGGTAATCCGGCACTGAGTAGCCCACGTGCAATGTAGAGCCTGCAAACTAGCAGCTTGTGAGGTGGCCAGGTGATGGCATTATTGAGTGTTATCCCCTCGTAAACACGGCGAGTCTTCTCCAGAATCTCCAGTTTCTTTTCGCGTGAAGCCAAACTCTTCAGAATGGCATTGAACAAAACATCCTAGGGTTTAGATGCCTCATAAATAGGAGTCTGGACTCATATTTACGACGAATACGGTAATATCAATGGTTGCCAGCACACACACGTGTGTATTGATAAGTTTTTGTCTCAGATTGCTGCTCCGGAGACCCATCGGCTAATGGATTATAAGCAATATTTTATTTTTTATGTGAAGAGACACGTGGATTCATGTTCAAGTAATTTATTATCCGACTGCTTTTTATTTCAATAACATTGATTTTTGTGCTGATGGGCCCCATCACTTAATTGGATGGCTCTTGCCTACAACATCTTTCAACCACAGCAGTGTATATTTAGACCCAGACTCTGCTGATGAGACCCAGCAGGACAAAACCAATAACAGGTTGTTTTGCTTAAACAGAAGAAATTGTGTTGGACAACGATATCTGGATGGCCAATAGGCTGGTGGATTACAAAAAGCACTCAAATTTAATGTGGAGAGATGGGCTAAAGTCTAATCTTGATTTGAAGCTTCCTTGACTGCAGGAATCCATAGTCTTTGGTTCTTTCGGTAAAGTCACGTAGGTATAAATAAAATAAATCACGACGTTTCGGGCGCAACACATGCGTCCGAAACGTCGTGATTTATTTTATTTTATACCTACGTAACTTTACCGAAAGAACCAAAGAGTATGGACTGAAGTCTATTTAATAGTAAACATCCTGGGCTTGCAATGTAGAGGTCACTGGTTTCCAGCAGTATAAATAGGGAACACCACAGTTAGTCAATCGCCAGGTTACGTGCGGTGAGGCAAAGCGTGGCTACTCCCACCTCTCCCAAGACGTCTGGCCAGCTAAGGAAGAGGAGACCAAATGCTCTCTGTAGAGATGTTCTGCAGAGCTCCCTCGAATGGGGAGGCCTTTCCTCCAGCGGTGCTGTGAGCAAGCAATTCAATGGCTGCCCAATTACCGCTTTACCTATCGTCAACGCACCTTCGACCAGCATGGTTGGCTACGTACGGTGCGAAAGAAGGTTTATTCGAAACAGAAGTTAATATGCGAAGGATAAAAAAGAAGGGAGTCAATTAAGCGGGAGTCACAAGACGTCTGGAGCACCCTGTGCTCACCGGTTTCAACTAGGAGGTGCAAGAAATCCCTGAAAAGACGGGAGAGCCGCTGTCTGCCACTAATTACCCAACACGTGCGAAGTTTCAAATCCTGCCGTGGTGACCACAGAGAAGGCAGTAATTCCAGAACCGGTTGTGGGTACTCGAGGGTATTCATTACAGCCCTCCGCCCATCTGTACTGCATTACGCAAGCGGAAAGCAATACAGACCCATCATTAAGCAGCAGCCTCATAGGCTGATGGGATTAAGGGGTATGAGCGAGCACCAATTAAGGATGGCATGACGCACAGATAAAGCGGTGTGTGGTGTATGCGCTATCCTGGCAACCAGGGTGTGTACACCAATTAAAAAATGAAAATGTTAACCTGGTCTGGGCTTTATTTAGGTAGGCTCAGCCTGAAATCGTGGAATTAATGCCCCCCCCCTACTGTACTACCGCTTTGTCTCTCATTGCAATTGCGAGCATCCATTTCTCCACGCTTCCTTGCGCACTTTTCCGTTTTAACGTCAGTTTCTTCGTCAACGCCCATCGACTCCCGCACCCCCGATCAGCACGGTCGGCGACGTACGGCGCGAAAGAACTTCAACATGCACACATACGTCCTTCGTGTCTGATACGTACGCCACGGCAAGCCAAAAGATTAATAATAATAATAAAAACTTTCTTCCGCGCAAAACACACCAAAAAAAACGCGCAGACGCGTCGCGTTTAACCCGGCTACGTCCGCGTTTCGCCGCGTGTCGCCTGTCCGCGCGACCCTGCAGATGTTCCGCGGGTTCGACAAGATGTCCGAGGTCAAGTACGTCTACACGCCGCTGCACGACAGCCTGTGCGGTGTGCGGCTGCAGGTCAACAACGTCCAGTATGTGCTGGGAGGTGAGTGCTCGTTTGTCGCGCATAACGAACCCAAACGCACCCCCCCCCCCCCCATTTGATCGATCGCGCCAGAAACGGCGGCGGCGGCGCGGGCCGATTTAGATTTTGGGGGTCCCTGGGGTAGAGACGTTTCACCGGCAGTGTCATGAGCGAGCAATCGAAGGGCTGGGTGCGTACACAGCCACGGTGGACGTCGTTGTCAATGGGAACTCTCTCTCTCTTTTGGTTTTGTTGACGTATGATCAGCAATACTACGACCATAATAGCGATGGTATGTACGTATGTTGAACTTCTTTCGCACCGTTACGTAGCCAACCGTGCAAATCGGAAGTGCGGGGGAAGGACAACACACTAAACGCACGACAAATTGTTCTAAAGAAATTAATTTTCAATCGCGATTATGTAAAAGTACAAAGCCCCAACGGCTTCATAATAAGAGAGACTTTTAGGGACATATTGTGATCGTAAATTACTGTACATATAAAAAAAATATAAGAAATTATTGTTGGCTGCCCATTGAATGTATAAATTCCCAGTGATGTGAACAGAGAGACATGGACAAGAGATGCAGAGATATAGACGCAGTACATGATATAACAAATGCAGACTAAAAATCGAGGTAGGTCGTGAGATGGCAGAAGAGTGACGCCGACAAGATACATGTAGACTAAGAGGGATTAATTGGCTCCTTTTCACACGAACTGCCAAGTTATGTTTATTGGGATTTCATTTTCAGCTGATATTTGATGCACCCCCATTCCGTACATGAATCCCGGGGGGGGGGGGGGGGGGGCTTTTGCTCTACTTGGGGCCTTGGTTTGCTTCATGCCCCGCCCCCACCCCCCCGCCCCCCCTACACCCCCCACACCCCGACCCCCCACCACTGCCACAGACCATCCTGACACTCACCTCACAGGCCGTACGTCAAACCCAACTGAAGTACCAGTTACCTCGAAATTAAACGGTATGAAGACGGCAGCCCCGGTTCAGAGATAATGAATGTGGTGTATTAATTACGTTGCTTAGCGTTCTCAATTGACGATGTAATTAAAGGAACCCCCAATTAAATTACTAACCATTAATTAATGGTGCAACATCTGGCCTTTGCAGGCATTGCTTTAGAAATTATCAGCATGAACTAAGTTCAATGCTACTCTGCCAATATAAACATATTCTGAATTACATTAAAAAAAATAACATCACACAACTGCAAAGGGTACAGTAACATAATTATAATAATAACGTTACATGGAACCTCTGCTCAATAAGAATAATGTTGCTTATCCACGATATCCTCACTAAGTTTCGCTAAGGCCCTGCGTTGGGATGTTTGGCATATTTGAGTACCCAGAGCCAAGGGTGTAACACTCCCAAGACCCGTACAGATAGATTCCACGACGCAATTCAACAGGGATCTTTAGAGCCTCTAAATGTGACCCTGTCTCAAGATACTCTACAGAAATAAAGCGTATTTATCTTGTCGAGTAATCAGTCATAGGTAGAGGTAATAAATGAATGTCTTGATCCTGCACTTGTATAGAGACAGGGAGACAACAGTACAGGTGGCTGGAGGAAGAGACTTCCAGACTACGTGGGGCAGCTTACAGCTCCAGCCTGTGACGCCTGGTATTCCCAAGCAGCCTGCTATCCAAGCACTAACCCAGCTCAAATCTGCCATAGCTCGGAAGATCCGACGAAACCGGCGGCAATTCCGGGTGAATTTGACCGTTGGGACGAGTCGACGTCCCCTTCGATGACGTGGTGGTGGTGCGCGTGCCGCTCACAGGCTCCATCAGGGACGGGAAGCTGCACATCGGGCTCTGCGGCCTCATCATGACGTGGGATGCCCTCACGCTGTCGCAGAAGAAGAGCCTCAACCACAGATACCAGATGGGATGCGACTGCAGGGTGAGGTCGCTCGTGTGTGTGCGCACGTGTGCGCTTTAAAAAAAAAAAGCAACGCTTTTCAACTAAAGCCGAAAGCGTTTGTCTGTTTGCTCTGTCTGTCCAAAACATCGGGAGGGCACGATGACTCTGGTGAAGATGATCCAATTATGATCCAACCTTTAGTATATGTAACCATGTCGCTATTAGGGACATACCCTCTTGAAAATTGGCCCAATTAATCAACGGATTTCCCAAAACTTGCATATACCAACCACAGCAAAAAAGGGGACTAATGCAAATTCGCAATAGTGTTTTGCCCCGACAGCCGCTTACGGTTGGACAGCGTTACACAATGCATGTGTAAGCGTGTGTTTTGTCCCTGACGTTATTTTGATTTATCTTCACGTCCGCGGGAAACCCGGCAGCGGCCTGCCGAGCTGACCTTTAGGGCAGCGATAGAGCCCTGACCTCCTGGCTGGCCGCGGGCGGAGCTTTTTTGTTTTACGGTCGGAATCTCCCGACGAAAACAAAAGGCGCGCGGGGGTCGAAGGGACGTGAATTATTAAACGGGCGACACGGTGACGTCATGCCCCCCCCCTCCCCCATCGGTGGTGGGGGGGGGGGACGCCTTCACTCGCTCACGTCGCTATCGATCCCCTGCGGTTCTCGCTGTGCTCCATTAGGCCCAAACAGTGTTTTCAAGAAACCTTCCTGCATCATCGTCATCATCAACGTTATTATGCATGAGAGACATGACGAGTCAAGAGAGAGCAAATGGCTTTAGGGCATTCTGAAATGTTGGTCGCGGTGTAGCGGTTGTATTTGGAGGGGGTGGGCGAGGGAGTGCAGCTACTTACGTAAAATAAATAAAAAACGTGCTGCCCCTTTTTGTCTGCTGCCCCCGTATCGATTTAAGATGCCCTGGAGATTATATCGTGACCTTTGTCCTTCCAAAAATCAAACCCGTCCTCGTCGCTGCACCTTGGTGGGAATTTCTGAACGCAACACTCGTGGCTTACGAGGGTGTTCGTTCCTGCTGAGGCCGCACGGAGGTCACGCTGTTGTCTGATGGAGGGAACTCCATGGAGCAATTGTTGACACATTGCGATTATTCCATTAAAGTGCACACTTTTGTGGTACTTGAAAGTGGAATAACCTAAGGTTATCATTGTGAGCCACATAAACCGATACCATGAACTGTCACTGTATATCAGTATTGCCAACAAATAATCTATACAATAACAAACGCAAGCTTTCTGAAGTGACTGCACCATCGTTTATTTTCTCTTGCAGGCTCTACCTACTTTCTATTGGCTTTAGCATTACACGCTTGTAAAATGTACCCACAAAACAGAGTTATATAGATTGAGTTCAGCAACCCTGCAAAATCCCCAGATACTAATGTCATTGAAAGTTAAGTTATTCATTTTTAGAGCAGTGCAGCAAGATCACCTGTTTTACGGTGCTTTTATGCTCCCACATATATTCTTCCTGCCTTCAACCAAACCCAAACTGACCAGTGTTGGCAAAGCAAGGTCAAATACCCCGGCATGTCATGGGGAGTCCCTCATCTCGTAGTGGATTTAAAAAAAATGTTTCTTACAAAATGATCTTTAATTTTTTTTTATCTGAAACAACCCCCCCCCCCCCCCCAAAAAAAAATCTGAATCCAAAACTCATCCCTTCCCGTGTTATGCGCACCTTGTGCACGTGCGCGCGTGTGCAGATCAAGAACTGCAACAGCCTGCCGTGCGCTGTGACGGACGAGAGCGAGTGCCTGTGGACCGACTGGCTCATCGAGCGCAAGATGACGGGCCACCAGGCCAAACACTACTCGTGCATCAAGCGCAAGGATGGCTCGTGCACCTGGTACCGTGGGGGGCCACCTCCCGAAAAGGACTTCCACAACGCCGTGGAACCCTGATCTGGCTCGCCACGTTCGTTCGTTACGTTCAATGTTTGTTTGGTTTCGTCTTAAAAAATGAAAAGGCGCATCTATTTTGTATTTTATTTTTTTAGCCCCTTCTTAACAGCCAGACCTTTTAATTTGACATGTATTGATTCTCTAATGAGTTTGTATAGAACATTGCTGTTCTCTTTTTGCATCGAACAGGGCCGCATAGTGTTAGACGGGAGCGCTCTTGCCAATTACATCTGGTAACCTATCAGCATTTGTTTAACGATCCTAGCTCTGCTAATGAGACCCAGAAGGTCGAAACTGGTCCAAGGTTTGCTTGCTTACACGAATGCTGCCGGATAATGTCGAGCTAGGAAAGCTGAACGGCCGATGGACTAAAATATATATTTTTTACATGTGAAGACACAAAGGAGAGGTCTGTTGAAACGTGCTTGTATCTGTCTGTCGCTGTTGTCCCTTGCTGTCGCTCACTGTCCATTGCAAATGCCCCCCCCCCCCCCCCACTGTCTCCCCACCAACATGTGTGGGTTCATTAAACGAGTGGGGAAATGACACAGAAAGTGGTGTCGAGTGATTTGAGAGGGCACTTCCGTTTGGCTCGGTTAAAACCCCAAGGTCGCCGTGACCATTAGTTGCATCGGGGGGGCTCCTGAAGAGTAATAATAGTCTTATCTATGAAGTGTTTTTTTGTTGTAAATAATTTATTTTAGATATATTCTCGTAGGCCCCACTATCAATATATAACTGAAATATTATTTTGTTGTAGCACGGATGGGAAATATATATATTTTTGGAGCGTGTGCGTTTTTTCGTTGTTATTTTTTCATTTTTTTTTTACTTCGGACAATCTCGTAGATGTGCTCGGAAGTGCAGAAGGGGGATGAACAAAACTCCAGGCCATATTGGCGGCGGTAAAATTTCTGGGTTCGCTTTCAGCTCGGGCAAATGAAAAAAAACAAACATCCCGCTGTGTTATAAGCACATGGCCTGGGGCTGCCAATCCCTTGTGGACACCGTCACCGTGCCCTGCTGCTCACAGAATGAAAGGAGGCCTAAAACACCTCGTTCAGCCAATTAAAGGACTCCGTTGTACAGTTTGTTTAGTTTGCTGTGTTCAGTGTCTCTTAACGTGAAATGATGCAAGAAAATTTAATATTCTTAGGAGGAAGAAAAAAAAACTTACACAATACTCGTATGTTATGTTTTCTTATTGTTTCATTTTGGACCAGCGAGCCTTGATGTGCTCCTATTAGGATGCTTGAGAGAATGTGGTCCTTTTTTTGGTGACGTGAAATCTAAAAAACGGGACCTCAAGGGTGCACCCACACATATGTAATGGCATTTGTATAACATTATATGGCCGAATATAACTTTTAAAGATCAGAATGTTTCGTGGACAATGTATTCTTTTGCTGAGATCCATTCATGCCATATTATTCGTTTCTTTGGTTATTTTTTATTCATGGTGGGGGGGGGGGGACTTCTTTTGGAGCTGGTAAATTTGTCACTGCACTGCATGGACAACCCATTACTCTGCTTTTATGGGAATTATAGCATATATTCAGCTTAAAGTCTCAGCAGGAATGGTCTTTTATGTGGTTTGTAACTTTTTGTAATGTTTAATGCTGCTGGACTTCATCGTTAAACACATTTGACAAATATCGTTGTGGTTCTTTTTTATTTTTTTTTATAATGCAGCGCAGTACTAGACCTTGCCTATGACCAAATCACCCATCACCCAGACATCAGACGCTAAGCACAATTGAGCCTGGATAGTGCTCGGATGGGTGACCATCACCACAATCACCACCACCACCACCACCACGCACAAACGACATGTGTAGTAGGGATGTTGGGCAGGACAGAGCTGTCCAGCAAAATCCATTGTTGTCGTGCACTCCTCCCTAACCTTCACCAACCAGCACTGACCAGTGTGGTGCAGTATGGTCAGATATCCCCTCGTGGCCCACAAGGTGTGCGAAGACCCTTGGCCAGCAGTGGCTGACAAATGGGATGTGCATGCACCAGACACTCCACTTTCTCCTCGCTCGCTTCCAGCCATACCAGCACGTCATTTATCGTAACGACGCAGGGAGTCGGGGGTCGGTTGCATAAATATACTTAAGCACATGATTCCCTTAGCTCCTATTTAAATCCGTGACAAGGGAGAAGATCACTTAAGATGTTCCATGCAATTGGCCAGAGGCCCTGATCTATCCAAGGTCCAGTAATTCCATTAAGTTATCCAGATGTCCAGCTTAGGTTGATGACCCAAGATCCTTTGAAATAAGAAAGGTATTTTTGTGTTTCTCGATAAAGATGAAAACAAGTTTGCATAAATAAAGTTATGGTTAGAAATGATAGGCCTAAACGTGTTTTTAGAGCCCTAGTATTGTCGCTGGCAATATACAAATGATGGTCAAACCCCATGTGACCTCAAGTCAGCCTATCACAGAGCCAAGGGGTTAAAGTACCAAAGTGTACCATTTTTGTATACATTATACAATATCAACTTGTAAAACAAAATGAAACATTCACAGTTAATGCTTCGTTATTATTCCAATATCTTTAAAAGTATTTAATGGAGTCAAATACCAGTATGCCCGAGTCATGAGGGGGAATGCTCACATTCATCCCTGACAATACTTCCTGAAGCATGAACACAGAATGTACAACCGTGTAACTGTAACTTGTTCTACAAATGTTCATCGTTTATAATAAACCAATGCTCTTATTAAGCATATGTTACTTCATCAAAAAATATATTAACACTATTTTAATTATTTCCTTGCTCCGAGAGTATAACAACAGTGTACGCTTTGCATTCTCTTAACTTTTGATAATTCTGCCATTATTGAGTTGTTTTTTTTTCCGGGTGGCTTGGGGTGTCAGGGCACGTGCTGAGATGCTGGGTTTGAATCCGGATTTCTGCCACCCTTGATGAAAACAAATTCTCAAGTGGTGGTTGAATTTATGGTCTCCGCCTGGCCACCAGTGACTGCACGTGAAAGTCATCAAATCAAATTAGTTTTTTTTTCCTCTCACTTAATTCGGCTAAGTTTAAGCTCTGAGAATGTTATAAATGTCGGTTTGACTGCCACGCGACGAAAATGTATTTGTAGCGGGTTACGTGCGGCAAAGCACAATACCGCCAAATGTATGGATACATTAAAGGTCGCTTGAACGGATCTCAGATGGGAGTTCTGTGGATATTTCCTTCTGCCAGGCCTTCCTCTAACCCCACGGTGACGAGCACACTCGGGTCTCGGGCCACGATTGCCGAAAGCGCGAAATTTAAAGAACACTGGAGAAAAGATAAGAAGATATAGAAAACTGCCATGACAGTTCAACAACAACAACAAGGTTGCTTGGTTTTATCAACTCGCATGCAGGCCGTGACAACACGGCCTTTATTCCAAAATTTGCGACCAAAACTACGCCCCAATTCGACAGCAGCAATTGACCCCACGTGTCAGAGATATTATTAATGTGATGACAGCGCGATTGCCTAGTCCTGTTTTGTATGTTACTATTAAATAAAATGAGCTGGTGTACTATATGAAGGGACTATGTCTTTACTCTTTGGTTCTTTCGGTAAAGTCACGTAGAAAGAAAATACATTTTCTACGTGACTTTACCGAAAGAACCATAGAGTAATTCCTGCAGTCACAAAAGCTTCAAATCGACTATGCCTTTGTTATTATTAGTATCAAAGGATGCCATGTTCATTGTAGTTGATTGAGTCTGATTACTCGGTTGTACAGACCAGGGTATAGAACAGCAGGGATCGCATTCATGATATTAAGAGTTAAATTTCCACCCATCACCAACCCCACTGGCCAGCGTGATGATGTATGGTCAATTTACCACCATAACCTGCGTGGTGTGAGGAGGCCTTCATCCAAGAGTGGATACACACACATATACATGTATATTATCAAACTGGACATCTGTCAACATACCGGACGTCTGTGAAAAACAGCTTCATAGCTCATGGTATTCCTCCAGTCTAAACAAAGATTCTGATCCTCAACCCTCTGTGGTTGCTCAAGTGAGTGCCACTGCGTCACTTGGTAGGTCATCACAATTGGTTGTCCAGTGGACAGACCTGCCGCTGGCAAGAATGTGGAAATTCCACTCCTGGCCGAGGAACACCCAATCGAGGTGGGTACCGCCGGATGCTTGTGTAGGTGTTGGGACACTGCGTCATTTTAGTTTGATCTTTTTTACTTTGAATTAAAAGTTTTGGATATCGTGAGCGGAAGCCCGATCGCTTTTGTTTTTTTTTTTACCCACCCTCCGTTGGAAGCTGCTCACAGATCGACGAAATACAACACACGGGGGTAAAGGGAGAGATACATGATACAAAATAACCCACGTGGAGTGGACGAGTAGGGATCGTGAGCCATGGACAGAAACGCACTCGGTCTTGCCAACATTTACCAATACGTAAACATTCCCCTGCAGACGGCGACGACGACAAGGCGATCTGCAGCACTGTTGCGAAATTGTGGTTGCGCCACTTTTGGTTCCAGGGGACACAGTGGCTGCGCTAGGCCCAAGCAAATCAAGCATCAGCTCAAAAGAGGGGCCCCGGTTTCATGGAACAAAAAAAACAATTCTGCCTGCTACAAAGTTGCTGATTATATATGTGTGTGTGTTTCTGATTCAGAGCAGTGTTATTTACGGATGTGTTGTGTCTTTCGTATTTGTGCTAGTGGACCACTGCCAATCCATTAAATATATAGGGGGTGCATCAAACATCGGCTCAAATTCAAATCTTAAATAAACATCAAGATAATGACTGTAACATTCAACAAATCTAAATCTATCCCATCTCCATCTTGCCTACATTCTCTTCCCGCATCTTACACTAGGGTTCATCTGGACCTCGATATATTTTTCATCCCACCAAGGGGTTTATAAATTGAATGGCAGGGCTCCAAAATATATTTCTGTTTAGGGCCCCCCCATTGCCACCCCCCCTTACCACCCCCCCCCCTTGCCACCCGCCCCCCCCACTGGGGTGTAGACTTACCATCTCACGGTGGTCGGCAAAGAAGGACTGCTCGATCAATGGGAACCTTTTGCTCCCCAGGTTCTTGCGTATTCTGATCAGCTGCGAGAACTGGAAGAGAGAGACAAGAGAGCTGAACAGAAAAAAAAGCAGGCTGTGAGACAGAGCGAAAGGGGAGGTTGTGATGGAGGGGGGTCCGATGAGTGGGAGCGGGTGGGGGGGGGGGCAGTGTGCGTTGTGGCCGGGAAACTTGAGGGATCTTGGGGGGGGGGGGGGAGAAGGGAATGGGTGTCGGTCGACAGGAGGTATTTTCACTTTTGTTCCGAGCGAGAGCAGAGCTCAAAAAATAAGAAGAGGCTCTGTATAAGTAGCGACGAAGCCCTACCCCGTGTGCCCGGCACTTGCACACCATCTGAATCTCCAATTAATGGCCCATTCTGGTGAATAAAACTCACGGCCTGCGAGCGAACGAGTGAGTATACATCTCCAACGCACGTCAAACCAGCGCAATCATCTCCTGCCATGCGTTATGTATGTTGATGTGATATATATTAAAATCCCAGACACCGCAATCGATTATTTATACGAAAAATGTAGATACAAATGCATTGCAAATCCATACCCCAATTATTGCTCACAAAGATCAGTAAAGTATACCATACGTGCACTTTCTAAGACCTAGGATTGCTACCTAAAGGCATTTACTCATAGATAAGGTGTTTAAATATTTGATGAGCAAATATTTCTGTGATTTGAAAGATTAAAGTGAGACATTGTAGAATGTACAAAATTCATGAACCCCAAACAGCTTTTATAAAAGGCTCGTGACTTAAAAAAAACGCAACATGCGAAGAGAAACTACATTTAACAAACTTAATTAACAAACAAATAAACGGCCAGCCTTGCATGGGGAAATTTTCATTATTCTCATTGATAAAAAAAAATCCTTCAGAAGCATTCTCTGCGTTATAATATCAACCAAATAAATCCACGAATGCATTTTGATTAAATATAAAATATACCGAGGCCACGATTAAGTTTACCGAATCCACCCAAATGTATTTGGGAGTGTGCCTAGTGTGCTGCCCGAACACACCTCCCATTGTTGTTTACGAAAGCACGAGGATTGATGACCCAGGGCCCCATTGTGAGTGTGCAAATGGCGACGGTGACGCACTGTGGCGATCAGCATTCCCCCAGCAGCTGCCTCATTTGTTGGTCAGATGTGTGCCCAATGTGGTGCCCCAAGTACTGTATGGGACCGGATAAAGTAATAATCATTACCATCAACATCATCATCGTAAAAAAACAATTGTCTTTTCCGCAATCAAGTTCCAATTATCCTATCGGCGTATGTCATGAGATTAAGTGTCCATTTGGAAATGTCGCGGAGCAGCACAACACAGTGTGTTAAGAATATGGACCACAGAAGCAGATGTGATAGAATTAATTCTGAAAGTCTGACAAGTCATCTGCTGAACGACTGAGCAGGCAACCGCTTCGATCCTCAATCATAAGTAAATGGGTTCTCAAGTGGAGATAATTGATGGTCTCAGCCAAGTTACCAATAATTCAGCGCAAAACTTCACGCTGAATGCGTTTTTTTTTTCATTTCATTTGACATTTCAGCTCTGAGAAATAAAAGTACCGGTTTGACTGTCACGTGATGAGTGGTTCTCCGTAGACAGACACGTGGGAATGTGTGGCCTCGAGTGTATGAATAAAAATGTCATTTTAAGGGATCTCAAGGGGACTAGAGGGGATTTGGAATGTTTGGTTTTGTGGGCCATCCTGTAACAAACGTGGTATGCACTTATTTGTGAGATTTTTCCTACTGGACTCCTTGTCACATGGTATTATGCCAATAGCATAGTAGGAATACATTTTGGAAAAACAAGACAAAAAAATTACCCAAAATGAAATGTTCCATCCATCACAAGTAGGCCCCTCTTTAACACATGAAGAAAATTTGTCATTTTATATATATAAAAAAATGGGGTGGAGTGGTTGCACAGTGATTAGTGCACTGCGGTATGCACCCGACCAACCTTAGTGGCGAGTGATATCTATTCAACCTATTCAACCCTCACAGTGATGAGCGTATTGCAGGTATGGCCAAACAACGCCCAAGATTGATACGGCGTGGGGTTAGCCTTTGCCCACCAGTGGCTGTCAACTGATTACTATTGTACGAACATTAATTTTACTTTAAATAAAATAGCTTGGATCTCTTTCAAAAGAGACAATAAATCTCAGTGACTTTCAACAGTTATATTAAACCGATTTAAATTTGTGTGATAGGGGTTGCGGTTATTACCCCCCCCCCCTTTCACTAACCCGGGCAGACCAGCCTGGTAAAGTATGGTCAAAAACCACCATAACTGACACAGTGTGGCAAGGCCTTCATCCAGCAGAGGATTGACCAAGAGCTTTCGTGACTGCAGGGATTCATCTACTTGGTTCTTTCGGTAAAGTCACGTAGAATGAAAATAAAATAATAAAAATTAAAATAAAACAATATTTTTATTATTTTATTTCCATTCTACGTAACTTTACCGAAAGAACCAAGAAGATGACCAAGAGCTGTTGATACATGCCTTATTTTGACAGCCGCAGTGGCCCTAACATGCAGCAAACTACACCACACTTTCACTCCCCAAACAGAATGGACACGCATGGCAGGGGCCTACCACGCTCATGGCCTTGGGGCCCCTGTCTGTGTATTTTAATTCTCAATACTAATGCTTGCCACTGCGATGGGTCGTCCTACGCGGGCCTCCTCAATGACGTAGGTCAGACTGAAGGAATCTTGATCATTTGGATTCTTTTCCCCATTAGTTTCCAGCCTTCCCCCCCCCCCCCCCCACTGGCAGCGGCTTCAGCGGGCACAGGTAGCACGGGGGGTTTACGTGTTTTTGAATGGTTTGTCGTCACGGGGATTTGAGGCTCCCGCTAACAAAGGGTTGGCACCGCAGATGGATCATGCTAGCTGCTGACATGTTTCAATGCGAGTGATTATTGCAGAGTTAACGTTTCAAAAGGAAGGGGTCTTAGAAGAATGCCTTGCAGAGTGACGCATCATCCTGCAAAGAATCCTGGGGCTCAGGAAGATAAGTACAAGAAAAGTCTAAGTGGTTTCCCGATCAATTGTAGCTGGAGTGGTGTTCATCTCTTGTTTAGAGCCGTGAGCCAGTGGTGAAAATTCCACATTCCTATAACAGAGACAGGTTTATCCAAAGGGCAACTACGATTGACTTTCACGCAAAGTGGTACTCCTTTTTGTCAACCACAGAGAGATGAATGCGTGGGTCAACCCCCGACCGGGATTTGAAGTCACGTTCTTCTGACTCAACTGTACCAGCCCAGAAAGGCTACTGAATGATAACCACCAGCAGCCATCCCTTGCGGTGATGCCGGATGGGGGCCTCCCCACGCCGTGTCGGTCATGGGGGTTGTTTGAGCACGCTTCAACACGTTCGTCTGTGCAGGTCGCTGAAGGGGGGGGTGGGGTGGTGTGGGTAGTGTTGGGGGGGAGGGGGGTGGTGGTGCCACGGCCGGTCGAGATATCATTCGCCAGCGATGTTAGCCGTGGCCGGGAGTTGAACTCGCCGGATTCGTAGTGGTAGTGCGTTCAACCGCTGCTCCGACGCTCCGGCCAAACACAACACAGATCGGGTGCGTGTGGAATTTTTTTTAATTGCCATGCGGAAAATTTTCGACCCACCACCCACGGCTTGTCGCAGAAGGCGTGCACGGAGGAGAGGGGGTTGACGGCCGGAACGCCGCCGTACTCCAGGCCCACGAGCAGCGTCCGGAAATCTTCGCCCGTGCCGCGCGCCGGCTGCCGGACCAGCACGAAGTCCGGCTTGAACGATCTGTCCGTCGTGCAGCAGGGGAGGGGAGAGGCCGCGCGGTGGACGGAGGGCCGAGGGGGTTTTTGGGATACGGGGGCGTTGGGGGGGGGGGGTCCGCGTGCAAGGAGGAACGAGCAAGATTACAGTTCTGGGTGTCCGCTCGGACGCGTTCCGAGAGGAGATGGAGCGATGAAATCAGCCCGTGCTCGTTGGATTGTTACATCGGGGGATTGTGAGAGGTGGTGGTGGCTTTGGAGGCCTTCAATCAGCAGTGAATTGACCATAGCTGATGATGATGCCAATTATGTTTTCTCCAATTGACAAAATTGGCGATTAACATATTAATTGCAAACATTATAAGTTATCTATTCTCACACGTATGGTGTGATGCAACATTTATCGAACGTAGCAATACATTTCAAATCAATTGCAACGGAGGAATTGAATAGCAAAACTACACGAACTCTCTCCTGAAGCCCTCTCGTGGTGAGCAGACCTCGGCATTGGCATTTAGCTTCTGAACACACACATTGCTGCCATCGCACGCAAGAAGAGACTAGAATTGCATCGTGACGTGCCCGGTAATTTCACAAAGTTACACTGCTGAGATTATTTTATTTCAAGATAAAAAAAAACCCCCGCTAGACTTGCAAAAGTGTTCAGTTCTTCTCAGTGTGACTAAAATAAGTATTTTTTTGCCTCTTTAATCTTTGAAGTGCACGCGTACAATAGCCGCTTTGTACAACTCCACATGCCTGCTAAATAGCAGAGGATGGGGGGGGGGTCCCCAAAAGGACAAGTCATTTAAGGTGAAGAAGAGACAAAAAAAATGTGAAGTACTAGGTGCAGAAATACACCCCTGAGTGACAGATTTAGAGCAACACGTTGGCAGTACATGATACTTCATTTTATAAAAATGCCACTAAATTATAATCCCAGCGTTGTGGTTATACGACATGGATGAGATATTTAGTTCTTCACCCAGTCTGGCCTTTTCCATGGCTTTTAATTTATCGTGTTATCTGCCGTGGGTTTCTGTATTTACGAGCAAAGCAAACACGACACGATATTGCAATTATCGTAATTGTACTTGCAAGTGATCATAATTGACAAGGGTGAATTTACGCGCGCGAGAGGTCATCTGGGTTATCCGACCTGCATACACAAAATTATTGGCTGCCTGTCGGCTGGCTGGCTCAGAGGCCACAGCGCTGGGGTGGTACTTTGTAGATCTTGGGTTCGAACCCAGGCAGCCGCCCGTGGGTGAGCTGACGGTGTCAGCCAGGTCACCAATTAAATACAAATGTGGTTCTGTACTTAATCCGGTTAACCTCCAGCTCTGCGAAGTAAAAATATTATATGACGTGACGAACATTCGTCAATAGCAGTGAATGTGGATACGAGGTCACTGAAATATATCGTTCGGAAGTAGTTCAGTGACACCTGCTTGTGCGGGCCATTCTCACACGGGGTTGCACTGCTGTGTGTGGACCAGAGGTCGTTTTAACGTATCTCAGAGGTAGTTCTGTGATATCTGCTTCCATCGGCCTTTCACAAAAAATGAAGGGTTGCACTGACTGCTCTTGGTGCGAATCGCACAATCAGGATAGAAATTGGGGGGGGGGGGGGGATGCATGTTGATGCATTGATATACAATCCTCCTGCATATGAAGCATGTAATGATGCACCGATTAATCGATTAAATTAATTCATACAGTATAGTCCTTTTTAACATCGACCAGGCTTGCAGAGGTGAAGAGTTCAGCATGATATTCTCAGGCGATTCTCATTGTTGTTTAATTTTCTAACATCACATGCCACAGTGGCCCCCTGGCAAGCCACCGTTTCAAACCCTAAGGGACGGGAGAGGGAATTTCGTGGTAGGGCGTTGATCCGAGGCAGCCCGGCAACTCTGCACTTAAAGGCGACGTGGGTGCCGTTAGAACCGCAAGAGCATTCAAGAGATAATTGAAAAGTCACACGGAGCGGTGAATCACCTGATTGCAGCAGAGCTCACGATTGACGATCATTTTCGACTTAAAAAAAAGCAAAACAAAACCTCGTCATGCTGCGGGACTTTATTTCGGGCGAGTCACGACACACTAGTTTGTAGGTTGAATTTAAACAGCGCAAATATACTTTTACGCAACCTGTAGTGAAAAAAGGCGTGCGTGTTAGCGATACACAAACTAGCAAACTATTTATGGAGCTCTCTCCTGCGACCCCGTAAAACTAAATAATTATATAAACGTGCGTCAGGTCTTTATCCTGACATAAACATCTAATATTGTTCAGTGTCTCAACTGATTGGACTTTCTGATATTTTTTTTTATTTCCTGGAGCATTTGGTAAGGAAAAGTATGGACTGGCATTGCACATCAGGGTCTTCTCGGCAGGGTCAGAGTTTGCTCAATGAGACCCCAAACTCATGTTCTTTTTTTGCCACGAGTATTTTTTTCACCTGATGAAATGGCCTCATCGTACAGAGGGAGTGCACTCACCAATAGCATCAGTTCACTCAGATGGAAAAAAAGCCTGTTCAGCAACGGTTCGCTTGAACCACGCGCTCCTGGGATTAAAGTATAGGTCTGCGAGGTCAGTCGGGCTGTGGACTAAACACACATTTCATATTTTTTTTTATCTGGAGATGCAGAATGCAAGACAATGTGTTTATGATGTGTGCATAATATATTTTTCACAGTCTAAGCGCTGCAAAGAGAGAGCCTTGTACATTGACAGCTTGCCTAACGAGCAGTCTTCCGAAACAATCGCGGCTAAGTTTTTTTTTGTTAACGCAAGTTTAGGAAACATTCTTTTTGAGATGTACAAATAAATAAGCGCGCCTTTAAACTCCGAACCTGCTGTTATCTTCGCGTGTTTACATTTTCTAAAGCGCTATGGTTCGCGCAAAAAAAAAACCCAGCACAGTGCAGTGTGGGAAATCCAAGCCGGCATCAACTTGAACGCAGCCTCGTTATCGCAACGCTGCGTTTTAGTGCCTTAGGTGCCACGGCCAACATACCCAGAGGGCTCTCGGAGCACGTTTTTATTCCTTTCACAATCGTGTGCACATATGCATATGCCTAAAAGGGCACATAGCCTGGCACAAGCGCCGTGGTGACTTCACCGCCACTTAAAACTAAAAACTAAACAAATTGTTTTATTTTTTGATTTAAAGCTTTCGTGACTGCAGTAATTCATATTCTTAGTTTTTTCGGTAAAGTCACGTTGAAGAGAAACAACAAAATAACAAAATATATATATAAAACAATAAACGGTCATCATCAGGTGTGATGATGACCGTTTGAGTTATGGTCGAAACGTCGTGAGAATGTTTTATTGTTTTATATATATTTTGTTATTTTGTTGTTTCTCTTCAACGTGACTTTACCGAAAAAACTAAGAATATAAATTGTTTTATTTTACCAGGTAAGACCGACTGAGCTCTATAGCTCTATTTCAGAAGCGATCTGGGCACACATGATAGCTCAACGGAGTGGCTTATCAGGTGGAAATTTATAGCAGCCAAATACTCTAAACGCACGTTGATTCTAATTGTGGAGGGAAAACGGAGGACCCGGAGAAAAATCCACGCGACCACGGAGAGAGACACACATACTCCAAATATACAGCAGGTGTCAGGGTCGGGATCGAGCCCATGACATCCTGTATACCAGGCGAGGTAATTAACATCTCACCACCGCGGCGCCCAATTATGTTGAACTTTTTTCGCACCGTACGTAGCCACCCGTGTTAATCCAAGGTGCGGGAAACAGCCATGAGATAACTACAGCGGGAAGCTCTGTGGATAGGAGTCCAGAAACTCCCTTTCCAAAGTAATCCGTGCTGTGGTCTCCCTGCGCCTGTTAAAATCAAGGCTTACGGCTTTCTTTCCTTGAGCTTATGACTGCCTCTTTATATCGAAAGATAAACATCGCCACTGTTTATGTGTACAGTATCGTGAGATGCAGTCGCATGCAGACGTTATATAAACACAAATTGTGTTGGCTCCCATCAAGAAACCATACGTAGACTCCAAGACACACATTTCATAGCAGGCAGTATGCTCTGATTAACTGATTAAAACCGTTCTTCTTTTCGCTAGATATGTAGATGTTTATCCTTCATGTAAACCGAGTCTGCTTCCCAAGAGGGGGAAAACAATACATTAACAGTAAACAACAATGATCCAGAATTAATTATCATCTGAGACACATTTTATCTCCGGCACAGGGTATAGCTCAAAATAAATTACATTCATAACGACCAAGCAATGGACACAACACATTCCCAACGTACTTTATCGGGACGTGCGTGCTTTAATGTTACCCAAGGGACACGCAGATAGCAGGTACAAAGTGCCAATGTATTGGACATTACATCGACAGCAATCGTTTTCGCCATGAAGCATCCCTAAACGATACGTATAAACATAAGTAAATACGGATACCAACAATCCCCCAGGCAGTGACGCTTCAATTAAAAAAAACAATTGAACGCAGTCTTCAGGACAGCACCCGCGGTCGTTTAAAAAAAAATTACACGAGACATTTCACCGCGGAAATGGCTCGAAACACCGACTTGTTTAAAGTGAAACATGGCCAATGCAATTCATCACAATCTGTCCAGCATCACACTCTGAGCGTTGTCGCTGTTGTTGACAACACACCTGTGTTGTTAAACATGGTGGGGGGGGCGGTTATTTTTCCGAACGATTCTCCCCTCTGGCGTTTTTAATTCAATTCCGAATAATTTTTCGATTCCCGCCCCCTCCCCCCCCCACACACAAAAAAGAACAAACGTCAAATCCAATAATATTCCCACAGAGCGAGCGTATATTTACTTTCATAAGTATGGCCGTGTGCCTGTCCAAAGAATATAAAATAAGTGTCTAATAATAAAAGCGCTTATTTTTGTGTGCGCTCGCGTGTGATTTTGTGGCATTGCGGTGGAAATGGAGAGCGGTGGAATAGCGGTTAGCGCGCTGCCGCTATGAGCCTGGAAATTAGAGTTCGATTCTCAACCACAGCTGACAGCAGTGGCGAACATGATCTGGTCCTCCTCTAAGTAAAGTCAGCCGAACATGAGCACCTGGTGCACCAGGAGCGAGGGGGGACAGAGGCAGCGATTGGTTGTGGGTGCCGGGCACACCACTCCCACTCGGGCGCCGTGCCAGCCTTAATCGGTGATCGCTGGCAGCATTCAACCCCCAACAGTCTTTGACAGCCCTATACAAGCCTTTGTTTAGTTTTTGTATGTCAGTCGTACTGATCATAGGTGGCACGGTGGCGAGATGTGAACTACCTTTCCTGGTATAGAGGAGGTCGTGTGTTCGATCCCGACGCTGATGCCTGTAAATTTGGAATTTGCGTATTGTAATCATGATCACGTGCGGGTTTCTCTGGGTCCCCCGATTTCTTTCCTTCCACATTTAGCAACATACGTTTCGAGTATTTGTCTGGTATAGTCTGCCACATGATAAGCCACTTCGTTGAGTTATTATTTGCAGCCAAGCCACTTTTGAAAAAGAGCTGTATAACTCAATGGACCTTACCTGGTAAAATAAAAAGCTTAGTTTAGTTTATTTAAATGGTGGTGGCGTATGCCTGTAATTTAGTACTGTGGAAGCAAGGGTTGGTGAATCACACAAATGTTTCATCATTAGACCTCCTTTGCCAGTACCAAAATGTAATAATAGGGGTTTTCCCCTTTTTTCTGGCAACAAAACTGAAACCTTTTTACTAGGAATCATGTCTGCATTAACCACAATACCTGCAGTCAAAATGCAAACAAAAAACATACTATGATAATATATGCATTGTCCTTGAAACTGATTGGTCCACACCAAGGGACGGCTTTCTTTTCAGGTGCTCCGGTTTCCTTCCACATTGTAAACAATCAATAACTGGCCAATAACACCGTAATATATAGAGGACTGCAGAGCTTGGGGCTGGGAGGGGGGAGGTTGGGGGGTAGTTTGGCACCGGCTCACCACGTGGCAGCCTTTCCCGCTTGTCTGGTTCCTTGCGTCTCCGAGTCGTTATTTCTCTACAAGAGTGAGCGAATAATCCTGTGCGCGTTACAAAGTTTAAATCATTATATCGACTCTGTATAAAAGTATCATTGAAGCGTCGATTCGAAAAACGAACGATTGTCAGGGAAGAATAAGGAACAGACAAACGTTCCACCAGCTATGGTCAATTGTTGCCACGTTCGTGACATCCTTTCTGGCTGAGCGATAAACCCGGATTGGACCGTATCTGTGTGCGTGTGGGTGAGTGCTTCGGCAGGCATAAAAAAAAATCAAGCCATCTCTCATGTTTTTTTTTTACTTCACAATCTCGTCAAGGAGTGTAAACCACAACACGAACTCCGTTCATCCTCACTCCGGCTTGTGGCTATCCATCGAACAAAGGCGGTCACTGCACCGCGCGTTTTCAGATACGCTTCTGTGGCCGTCTGGAATGCTCTTCCGATATTAGGAAGCCACTGGAGCTTTGCACTTTTACATCATCTTTATTGAAAATTAATTTCTTTAGAACTGCTTTTTTGCGTTTAGTTTGGTGTCCTTCCCTGCACCTCCGATTTGCACGGTTGGCTACGTACGTGCGAAATAAGTTCATACATACAATTCGGTGAGGATTTACTGGGTGAGGAATGTGTGGTAGGTATCGTGGCTTACCTCACTACCTTGGTGCCGTTCCTCATGAGCTGCATGTCCACCATACAGCCAGTCTCCGTGTAAGCGGCCAGGTTGATCTCAGAAAACTCCGCCTGCAGTGGAAAACGCCAAAAAAAATATATATACAAGTTTAGAAATTGTTTGCATGGCCTGTAATGCGACTATCGTTGAAACAGCCCGTCGATCGGCAGGTCGCGTGCATCGGGAGTTTGGTGTGGATACTCCCCACCTCTTCGAAGTTGCCCGGCTAGCATGCAAGAGTAGGCCACATACCCTGAAGAGGGAATTCTTCAGAGTTCCCTCTAGCGGGGGGCCAGCAGTGTTGTGAGCCGTTGCAGGGATGTATCTTTAAACTTGATTTGGATCTTTCGTGACTGCAGGAATTACTCTTTGTTCTTTCGGTAAAGCCACTGAAACAGCCACCAAAAAAACTGGGCTGAGTCATTGCGAATATATTTTTTTATTGCATTGCATCGTGCGACCGTGAGAGAGACGGCCGAAACCTTGGGAGAGGCCTTCATCCAACAGTTGATAGGTCGTGACGACGATGAATGCAGATTTGTAAACTTATCGGGCTAGGACGTTTTTAAAATTAATAGTCATACATGCAAACAGGTGTTTCAGAAAGCAAATGAACAACACAAATTCCCAGCATGCTCTGCATGTCAGGGTTACATCGCCATTCTTGCAATTATTATCTGTACACAGCCTGCGTTGGCCAGGAGTTCTAAAGAAACGTCACAGTACTCAAATTGTAAACGTTGTGGGTTTACCCTCCAACACACCGGTGTGCTGAAGTAGTAACTAATTGACACGTTTTGTTTACGTGACGAAACTTACTAATTGGCTGTGTCGGGTGGTGGTGGATTAACGACATATATATTTGTACGCTACCTAACCTATACAACCTTAATTAAAAAAAATTAGTCGCGACAGTTCGTGAGAGCTTAAAGTGTGGCCTCTTCGTGTTACACAGAAGCAGGACAACAAGGCAATAGTACACCGGTATCATCCTTATTAGAACTCATGAACACAGTGTCGCCATCACTGCCTCGTTAGTCAGAGTAACAGCTTGCAGTTGGCTTTTAAGTTGTTGCAATCAAAACAAAATAAATCCACACACAAGTGCACGCACAATACCTCCTGAGATAGAACCAGTTGTGTAACAACAATAAAAGATTTTGATTTAAAGCTTTCGTGACTGCAGGGATTCATATTCTTGGTTCTTTCGGTAAAGTCACGTAGAAGGGAAGCAATAAAATAATAAAAATATCAAACAATACAATTTATATAAAAATAATAAAACAATAAGAAAGAACCAAGAATAACAATAAAAGAGATAACATCGCTTTGAAACAAATTCCTTCGAGTTGTGCCCTCCATTAACGATACATGACTAAAGATTAAAAACACTACGGAGGTTCTGTACACGTGCTCAAGGATGACTCCAAGGCATGCCAATGAGCGAGCACATTCACTCACTTCGGCTTGTTTCACGTGCACCGAATACTTGGGCTGTTCTGGGACTCGGGGTTCCATTGAGGCCAGCTGTTTGACCACAACAAACACATGTGGTGTATTCCCACGCCATGGGTGCTGGAGGAGTATGAATTTGTGGTCGCTGTTACAAAGCTCATTTGTGATAATGCGCCCATGATTGGCGTGGTGCAGACGCCCATTTTAATTTCGAGAAGCAAATGTTCTAGTTGTGGGTTATAAACAAATCAAAAAGTACACACAATGCACAAGGTGGCCGGGTGTTTCTCAGAGGTCAGAGTGCTGTGGGTTGTTTCCAGGCATCTGCCCGTGATTAAACCAGGTCTGCTCGCGGAGTGATGGTCTCAATCTGTCACCAATCTACTTAGATAGCCATCTGCCTCGTCGGTCGTCGTTCTACACTCAGTTGCCCACAGTCCAACACTCGAGCTCCTTTGGGTTACTCAGGTGAGTATGGTTGGGGGGAGGGGGGCCGGGGGGGGGGGAAGAAGAAAGATTTCTGACAGACCTTGGGAGTTCGGATGTCGACTTTGCAAGAGCTGTGGAATCTAGCGGAGGAGGGGCAACGATGACGAGGTGTGATGGCATCAACGGCATTGGCCCTGTTGACCTCTTGACATTGACCCTGAGCATGAATGTGAAAATTTCGTTACCGGATGTGGTTGCTTAGAAACGAGAGTTTTTAGTGGCCCTCCAAAGGATGGGAGAATGTCATCGGAGCCAATGTACTGGCATTGAACCTCGAATTGCTAATTGTTTTGAAACATTATTACGAGTGAACAATCGAGTATGTTCGTTACATACTCTTTGGTTCTATTGGGTAAAGTCACGTAGGTGAAAATAAAATAACAAAAAATCACGACGTTTCGGCCACAACACAAGCGGCCTTCATCAGGTGTTCGTGGATATGTTCGTTACAACAAAAAACTCAAATATAAAGTCGGTTGATATTTCACGCAAATGCTCTTCGTCAGAGCACAGCGAGAGAGAGAGGGCATTGTTGGAGATCACACTTTATACTTGGGGACTGTGAGAAAACTGGACCATTCTAATGCATTTGGAACATTTTGACGATTTTCATTCATGGTTCGTGTACCCATACCATTGCAGTTGCTTACTTTTTCCAGTCACACCCAATTATTTTTCAGGGAAAAAAACGCAGCTACGTTGCTCTACCGAAAGCAACTGAAAGAGTAGAAAATGCGAAGAGATAAATAGATGTTTTTTCAATATCTGATTATCATAAAAAAACTTAAAAAAGCACGTGTTGGCATAAAAATTGAATGTAAATCTTCACCCATTGGCCAGCAGGGTTATTTACGATACCCTGCACCGACTGTTACGGCCATCATTCAACCAGGCGTCTGAACGCGTTACGGGTGGATTTTATGGCTCACAGTCCTAGCACTGTATTCTTGGTTCTTTCGGTAAAGTCACTTAGAAGGGAAGAAAGTCACGTAGAAGAACAAGAAAATGTTCTTGTTGTGGTTTTCACACCTGGTGATGATTGCTTGTGTTGCAGTCGAAACGTGGTGAGAATTTTATTGTTTTATATTTTTATTTTTTTTATTGTTTCCCTTCTACGTGGTGACTTTACCGAAAGAACCAAGAATATGAATCCCTGCCGTCACGAAAGCTTTAAATCACAATTTAGTCCTAGCACTGGTTTATTGAAAGGAATGTACTGATGAGCTGTGCATCGCTTGCCCAGTAACTTCACGTGGCACTTTCTCTGGGGAACAAAATGCACCATGTTCGTTTTGGGTTTTTTTTCTCTCCATCCAAGATCAAGTGTGTAGGCAGTGCAACTGCATTGGGGCCCCACAGATCAGAGGGCCAGGTCCACCCAGAGGAAGGGGGAGAGGGACATTTTCTTCCGGGACTTACACAAAAGAGGGCCCAACATACGGGCCTGGTTTTTTTTCGTCGCTCATAAATAAGATGACCCCATGTGGAATTCTTCCCCGACCCTCCAGCCCTGAGCTTCCAGAAACATCTGGGCTGCCCTGTAAAGGAACGCAGGGGCCAGGCTATGAAGCGAATTAGAATTGGACAGGATGGGGCAGGGGGGGGGGAATTTTTATTTCTTGTGCTAGGGCGCATGCCAACCACGCTACACCACAGCGAAGAGCAGCAGGGGGATGTGGATGGCCAAACTGGGCTTCCGCCAAAGGCGTTGATCCTTTTTTTTTGCAGCGGAGCAAATATGTCACTGCGCGTTGCCATAAAATACTCCGAGATGATTCCAATGCACCTACGGCGTACAATTAAAACAGGAGATGGTGTTTGCAGCCCACACACTTACAGCTGACACGTACAAATAGCGTCGTGCTTGGCAATGTAAGCGTTTACATATTTTCATTTAGGTTCAACAACAAACATCCTAGCATACGGAGCGGTATATATAATATGTAGTCTACATATAGCTAATCTTATTTTGCGTGTACAAACAGTGGGAGGCATTCAGCCTGTTGGCATTCAGGGGGGTAAATTCACAAGGATTAAGTATCCTGTGCAGCGCATCTGCCATACTTTGGTTACACCCTTGGCCATAACGCAGGTTATTACACTCCTCATCACCATCATCATCAGCTATGAGCCCCGAGTTGTTGCCATTTCTCACGGACTTGTGATGCGAAAATTACATGCAGTACTTGCACATGAGCTGATTTTATTGTTCCATCTCTGCGGTGCACGCCCTTTCGGGTACAATCCCTTCTTCGCCTGTGACTCCGTCGTACGTCTCGACCACCGGCCATCGAACCTTTGTAGCGACGTGTCCTGTGCAAACCCCACGTAATTTTTTTTTTATTTTTGTATTGAACAAGTTTGAAAACTCATTCCTGTAGAACTGCTTTTTAGTGTTTAGTTTGTTGTCTTTCGCTCCCACACCTCCGATTAGCACGGTTGGCCCATTACAAAAGCACGAGCGCTTGGGGAAAGCGGTACGGATATTCCGCAGACGAAAAGCCCGAGGCCTGGGGAGGGAAGAGCGATTAGGCTCACTGCCCCCTTACACACGTAGGGGCAACGTTCGGGATGAATGGTCAACTTGGGTGTGTTCTCTCATCCGTGTCCTCCTCTGCCTGTTTCTCAGTGTAACGCATTGTGATTGTACCTCTCTCGCTCTCAAGCAAAGACAAAGACCCCACGTATTGACTTAACAGACTGTTGGGGCAAGTGCTGTTAGCGAGCACATATTAAGGCACATGCATCACACGAGAGGGGGTGGTGTGGCGAGCACCACAAACGGGCCCCAAGTGCTGATGTCTACACACCGAATCAGATACACATTTAAGGCCGAGTAGCTGGGAACTGATGTCAGGTCGCTGGGTTCATAGTGCAGTGCACTCACAACTACACCACAGCTTCCTATGTACACACACGCGCGCGCGCAAAGCCACGATAAATAAAATAAACACATCATGAAATATACACGAAAGACGCACCGATCCCTTACGTCTGTCCATGCATGCTCAAATGCTACCAATGTATAATTTATGAGATGTTTTGGTCACCTCTGCCAAAAGGGGTGGCAAGTGGATTTTTGAAAGCTGCCACTATAGCCATCACCCACCGGATGATGTGTCTGGAAAAAAAAAACACTCAGTTACGACTTAAAACCAATAATAAAACTCCCACAGATGAATTAACAATGACTCGATATCGGTGCATATTCAATTGCTACGTCTCTACCACTGACCGGAGGTATTCAAGCAATTGCTTTGTGTTCTTTTTTTCAAGGCAGCTGACGCTAACACAAGCAAGTCTTCACTGGTCCATTTAAAAATAATCAAGCTGTAAAAATAAACTCAGACTGCAATCAAAATATCATCAAGCCCACGCTCTGCACGGCGTTCTTGTCCTTAAATGTTTTGTCTTTTTCTCAAACACTCTCGCGCCGCTTGGGTTTGCACGGAGGCAGACAAAACATTGCTGAGAATGGCTTATCCAAAGTACGTGCAAATTCATGCTCATTACGTTATATATATTTTTTTACCGTTATCACCGGCATCAGTGCACCTATTATGCCTACGCGTACGACGATATCACTCGGCATGCTCACGATTCTCGTCACGTCTCGGGAAGCAGCTGCGTTGAGCCCGGCGGTTTGTTACCGCATCAGCCTTTTTGGGCAGGGTCGCCTTTGAAGAAGAACTTCTTAACTCAATAGGCCTTTGCGCGAGATAAACTGGCTGAGCACTGGGAATGGAGACTGTCTGGGGGATACCAGGTGTCTGTAGGTTTTGGTTGCGAGGTGGCGAGGAGATTGCAGTTGCAATGAATCGACTCGAGCCGTGCGGAGATGTGAGTGTGAAAACCCCCTTGATTGTTATAACACAGAGTTGTCTCTGGATTAATCCCGGTTTCCTGCCACGTGCCAATCGCCGATCGATGCAATTGGTCAAACATCTCCAATGCGGTATCCTCCTGGGGGGGGGGGGGGTGAAAATAATACAGAGTCTTGAGCCACAGTGAAACTTCCCCTGGTAAATAAATGCCATTATTCGCATGATTACACCTTTGTGACTTGCATGTCAGAGAGAGAGAGAGGATGTGCACTCGGCGTGGCGTTGGGAGCAGACGGCAGGGCTACCTGGCAAATGTCTCATAATAGACAGCTGGGCCCTGCAACTGATTGATTGACATCAGAGGGGGTGAGGTTTCGGTGCAAACGAATCATTAATTTACCCCCAACTTTAGTGATGTCGTTCTCAAAACGTGTAAACCACTCACGGGCAGCAGGAAAGTGGCATTTACACGTACTTATTTCTAGCTCGCCTGCCTAAATTCACCACTATAATAACATCTTTGCCGGAAACCCAGCGATCTCCGTCTGCCTCAGCTCACTAAATAAAGTCAAACAACAGAAGAAAACACCGCCTCTCAAACCATAACCCAGCCCTCCTCTCTCATCAGGATTTGCCACGTGATGTAGGCATGGGATCTGCCAGGTGGCCCAAAGATGACATTGCCAAGTGTCACCCTCTTAATGTGCGTGGTGGATTTTAAACTGTTTGTATTTTATTTGACCGGGTAAGGCTCACTGATCTATCTAGCTCTTTTTCAGAAGCGACCTGCCCATCACAAATGATAGGTCAACGAAGTGGCTCATCATGTGGAAATGAATATCAGCAGCCAAATATTCTTAACGCACGTTGATTCTAAATGTGGAGGGAAAAACAGCAGGACACGGAGAAAAACATCCACGCGACCAGGGGGTAAGCATTCAAACTCTATTCTTACAGGCATCAGGGTTGGGATTGAATCCACGACCTCCTGTATACCAGGCAAGGTAGTTAACATCTCCTAGCCACCGTGGCGCCTCTTAGCGTGTTCTCCAGATGATAAGATGGGAGTTTCCCCCCCTCTGTGTTTTAAAGCAATAGTTGGGGGTGCATCTTAAAGTGTGTTCGGTGTGTGCATGTTTATTATTGTATTGATTTAAATATTACAACATCTAACATAGATAATACCTATAATAACTAAAAAAATTCCAAAAAAACCAAAACTACGTTTCGATCGCAACACAAGCGGTCGTCTTCAGAACCGATCTACGTGATTTTACCGAAAGACCAAAATAATATGAATTGCTGCAGTCACAAAAGCTTTAAGTCAAGATAGATAATACCGTAAGATGGAACATCTCAATTGGCAATGGGTGTCCAGTGACACACACAAGTAGCAAACACGGATATTGCGACGCATTTTTACGTAACTTTATGAACGCCGTACGCAACTCTTAAGGGTTCGTCTTTGGGGCCGTCCATAAATGACGTCACGCACCTAGCGGGGGGAAGGGGGGGGTCAGACATTTGTGACGATGTGTGACAAAGGGGGGGGGAGGGGGTTTGAGAAATGTGACGTCACATCAAAACAAAATAAATATAAACACGTTCTACTTAATTAACTAGACTTTTTAATAAATATTCTTGGTTCTTTCGGTAACTTTACCGAAAGAACCAAGAACCAAGAATATGAATCCCTGCAGTCATGAAAGCTGTAAATCTAAATTTTTAATAAATGTTTTATCCTACAACATCAGAGTGCAGCGTCACATTAAATACGCACTACAATGACAATAGTTTAAAACGATTTGAAGGTTATTTTATATATTTTTTTTTGGGGGGGGGGGGGGACAGAGCTGTGTGACGTCATATTTGAGGGGGGGTCTGACTTTTTTTTGATGCCATGTAACGATGGGGGGGGGGGGGGGCGGGGGTCAAAAATCGTCCAAAATCGCGTGACGTCATTTATGAACGGCCCCTTACTTTCCGCAACGTCTTACAACTTGGAGAAGACAGTAGTACCTCAAAGAGAAAGGAACATCGTGAGAAAACACAGGGCAGGTGGTAAACCCTATTCAGTGGTCCCTCGGTTTACAATGCCATCAATTGACGATATTTCAATGAACGATCCGCCTCCCATAGAGGGGTCCCCATTGTTTCAATTAACGATACATTTTCGATTAACGATGTTTAACGATATCATGCGGACCCACCAATTTCGGCCAATCGTAGCGCTTCTATAAGTGGACTCAGCAGCAGACATCAGCCAATCAGCGAACAGCGGTTTTATGCGCGGTTTTGAGAGCAGTTGACTGGCTTAAGCCATTTATTTTCTTCGCCTAATGTAATACTTTTTTTTATCATAAGACCTCCTTTGCCAGTACCAAAATGTAATAATAGGGTTTTTCCCCTTTTTTCTGGCATCAAAACTGAAACCTTTTACAAGGAATCATGCGTGCATTAACCACAATACTTGTGGTCAAAATACAAAACAAAAGACACACTCTGATAATATATGCATTGTCCTTGAAACTGTTTAGTCCACACCAGGGACGGCTTCCTTTAAAGAATCAACGATACATTTCATCGTATGTTTTTTGTTTGCATTTTGACCACAAGTATTGTGGCTAATGCACGCATGATTCCTTGTGAAAGGTTTCAGTTTGTTGCCAGAAAAAAGGGGGAAAACCCTATTATTATAATACTTTTTATTTGAATGCTTTATTTATTCATTACTTATCCATGTTTCTCTTAAATTGAATGCTTTAATATGTCCTTATAATGTTTATTTATTAATATTGCGTGTTTAAATATGAAAACTATGTGTTTTTAGGGCGACAAAGGTCAACTTCCGTTCGTCTGGGAACACATTAAGCCCGTAACATGTATTTCCTATATTCGATGAACGATACATTAAATTCACGATGGTTTTCGTGGAACCAATTAATATCGTTAACCGAGGGACAATCTGTACCCCGTATCTTCTACCCATCCTCGCGACCACGACCCCTAACCCCAAAAACAAAGATCCCCCGTATAGCCTTACCAGAATATTGGGGCAAGTGCTGTTAGTGAGCAGCACCTATGAAGGCCGGCACAGCACACACGAGGGGGTGGGTGGCCAGCACCACGCCCGGCCGCCTTTGCCTCCCTCGTGGTGATGTTTACACATGGCACCAGCTACTCATTTGAGGCCGAGTCGACCTTGGGTAAGGCCCAGAACCGGTTCAGAGAATCATCGCCGGTGCCGACGTTGGCCGTGAAGCTGGAGTCGAACTCGTGTCGCCGGGTTCGTAGCGCAGCGCGCTCACCGCTACACCACCCGGCTTCCCCCTTACAAACGCAACGCGTCCACAACATCAGCCCGTCCGTCCTTCTGGACGGCATCACGCGCTCCTCACAGCCCGTGCCACTTTACCAGCAACTGCTACGCCCCCCCCGCCCCCTCTCTCTCGTTTCCCACGTTAGAACAAATCTGTGTGGTGTTGGGGGGGGGGGGAGTTTGCTTATATCACAACTAGTACGCGGGGCGATTCCGGGGTGGGGGCTGGGGAGGATTGAGGGGTTGGTTGTTCACGCTGCGGGATTGTTGGTGGTTGTAACACACACAAACACACAACAGTCGTGGCAACTTCACGGCAAGAATAAACCTTGCAGCCTGCTGCTACCGTGGCGAGGAGGGAGCCCATTATCACATGCGGATCGTGCGCGCGGCAGGTCACACCAGTTCCGTGAACCAATCAAAAAAAGGGGTTGTCGAGAGCGTAGCAATTGTTGACGTTGTACCGTTTGACTTCGTGTAAAAAAAAACCTACAAAAACAAAGGTACAGCATTTCAGCAACTACAATCGCTGGCTCACAACCACTGCTGGTGGAAAGGGCCCTCCAGGAAGAGGGAGCTCTTCTCGGAGGTACGTTGTCCTGCTCTTCCAAGATGCCCAGGGGGATTTAAGGAATGCTTTGACTGCTGTGCGGGGAAACTGAACTGACCTCTGGATTGCAAGTCCGGTGTGCTAACCGTTCCACCGTGGCATCGTCCTTTATATAAGGCATATTTGTTTTTTTGTTTAGTTTTTAAACGTGACCACTGTTAACATAGCGTATCATCAATAATGTTCGCCCAGGCGGGGAATCGACCTCGGCATGCTGTCACTGCGCCGACCGCAAACACTCACGTGATCACGTTGGCCACACAGTCTCACGTGATCACGTTGGCCACACAGTCTTAAAGAAAGTCAGATGACTCGGCGGTTAGGCAAAAGGCCAAGTTGGGTTGTGTCGAGAGAACACGCAATCTTGATCGAATTATGGTGACATTTGTTATTTTTACTTATTGTGGAGCATTAAGAAGAACAACAACGTAGCCCAGAGCTGATTGTACGTAGCGGTCAATTATCACCGTTCTGTTTTCTCCGTCGACATTATTTCTATTGTGCAAGACATATTGTCATCTAGCTCTAAATGGATGTAAATGAGACAAATCCAAAATCTGGAGATGATTAGTTTTCATTTTCACGAAAGCCAACCGGAATGAAGCATGGGTAGCATAACCATCCTTTACATAACAAAAAAAGAAGTCATCCTCGTGATAATTACGAACACAAGTAAAAAATGTGTTTACAAGAGGTGGAATTATATGATATGGAAATCTGAAATGTTTAATGCAGTCCTGTCGTTGGTAACCAGGCTGAGACCGTCACCTCGCTGCACATGGGAATCTGGTTTTAGTCATCCAGGAATCGAACCCTGGGGAAACTCAACATTTCCAACTCACCTGGCCACAGCAGCTTGTCATTGTTATTGGAAAGGCGGCTTGATTAAAATTAATTCGCTCTCCTTTCGCTCAGTCGTTATTTTTGCTTCGTTGCCATACGGTACTTAATTTTGTTTGAGTTTTCTCACGTGATAATTCGTGACTCGGGTCACTCTTGCAAAATGAGATTTATCCTGGCTTCTTGTACTCTGGTACTCCGTGGGAGAAGCTGGAATTGGCCAATGGGATTAGGGAAATATCCATCTCATTGTGGAGGTTAGGCCCTAGCATTCAATATGTAGATCCAAAGCTAAATGGATTATATCAGAATGTTTTCAAAACATATCTAAAACATCTAAACATATACGTTGCTGAGGTGCTGCCCCAAAGCCCGATACGGATCAGCATTCACTGCTGATCAGCTCTGCCACCTGGACTTTAAATGAAAAAGCTACTTAAAAGATATTAAACAGAGCTGCATCTGGTGATGTATAAATCCCAAAAGTCAAAATGCAGAGGCATCGAACCCACAGGGGTGTTTGTTTAGTTTTGGATCATTGGCAGAGGCAGAACATTCAAACATGCTGCGCGTTGCAAAGTTTGTGTTTTTCAATTTCAAGTCCCATATGTGGGGCCCTATTTTAGGTAACATGTTGTTTTGTCGAACATTGCAATGCAGAACCATCTTGAAAAAAGCAACTTGAGACTCAGTGAGGCTCCCCGATTAAATCAACGTTCTTTAAAGTAACTTATGCCTTACCGTCTAAATTGTGATTCTTGTTTTAAACGAAAAACACTCTTAACCCACGGACAGCTGCGTGCTTAGAATACGTACATTGAAAGACAGACGGAAACAATAATCCATTGGCGAGAGAACATATGCACGTTAAAGACATCATTCAAACTGTTAAAACAGAGGTGAGTGGGCATGGGCAGGATCCCGTCACGAGAAGGGACGACAGCCGAAGGCCAAGACAAATGATTGGAGTGGCGGTCAAGGAGTAGAACGCGTCCAATCGGTGTCCACCGAGGCGACGAAGAGGATAATGGATCGATCTTTATTTTACTCGGCAAATATCGCCCTCAATAAAGTAAGCATCGGTGCACATTGCAGCGGAACGGGAACTGCACAGGGGGCACGGAGCCACAGGAATGCCATCAAGAAACCCGCCGCGACCTCTGCGGCTAGCACCGACCGAGCAGAGTGAATTGCAACCGCGCGCAAAATAAAGTGCAACAGCGCGCAACGAATAGCATGAGAGAGATGAGTAGTAAATTAACATAAATTAAATAAAATAAATGAAAAGTTAAAGAGACCGTTTTTATTTAATCATTGTTTGATTGTATGGGAAGGCAAGTCTGAGTAGGTGAGTCTAGCCCAGACCACGGAATTGAGAGACACTCGGTGCATTTCGGATGCCCGGTGGCAGGCAAGTGGGGAGCTCCAGATTTTTTGGGGCTGCGCTCAAGAAGGCTTCGTCCCCACTGCGTTGGGTGAACAATCCCTGGGCTGTGCAAGTCTTTCTGTTCCCGTGGAACGGAGTGTGGTGTACAGTGAGGGATAACAGTATTTGATCCCCTGCTGATTTTGTACGTTTGCCCACGGACAAAGAAATGATCAGTCTATAATTTTAATGGTAGGTTTATTTGAACAGTGAGAGACAGAATAACAACAACAAAATCCAGACAAACGCATGTCAAAAAATGTTATAAATTGATTTGCATTTTCATGAGGGAAAAAAGTATTTGACCCTTCTGACTTAGTACTTGGTGGCAAAACCCTTGTTGGCGATCACAGAGGTCAGACCTTTCTTGTAGTTGGCCACCAGGTTTGCACACATCTCAGAAGGGATTTTGTCCCACTCCTCTTTGCAGATCTTTTCCAAGTCATTAAGGTTCCGAGGCTGACGTTTGGCAACTCGAACCTTTAGCTCCCTCCACAGATTTTCTATGGGATTAAGGTCTGGAGACTGGCTAGGCCACTCCAGGACCTTAATGTGCTTCTTTTTGAGCCACTCCTTTGTTGCCTTGGCCGTGTGTTTTGGGTCATTGTCATGCTGGAATACCCATCCACGACCAATTTTCAATACCCTGGCTGAGGGAAGGAGGTTCTCACCCAAGATTTGACGGTACATGGCCCCGTCCATCGTCCCTTTGATGCGGTGAAGTTGTCCTGTCCCCTTAGCAGAAAAACACCCCCAAAGCATGTTTCCACCTCCATGTTTGACGGTGGGGATGGTGTTCTTGGGGTCATAGGCAGCATTCCTCCTCCTCCAAACACGGCGAGTTGAGTTCATGCCAAAGAGCTCCATTTTGTTCTCATCTCACCACAACACTTTCACCCAGTTGTCCTCTGAATCATTCAGATGTTCATTGACAAACTTCAGACGGGCATGTATATGTGCTTTCTTGAGCAGGGGGACCTTGCGGGCGCTGCAGGATTTCAGTCCTTCATGGCGTAGTGTGTTACCAATTGTTTTCTTGGTGACTATTGTCCCAGCTGCCTTGAAATCATTGACAAGATCCTCCCGTGTAGTTCTGGGCTGATTCATCACCGTTCTCATAATCATTGCAACTCCACGAGGTGAGATCTTGCATGGAGCACCAGGCTGAGGGAGATTGACAGTTCGTTTGTGTTTCTTCCATTTGCGAATAATCGCAACAACTGTTGTCACCTTCTCACCAAGCTGCTTGGCAATGGTCTTGTAGCCCATTCCAGCCTTGTGTGGGTCTACAATCTTGTCCCTGACATCCTTGGAGAGCTCTTTGGTCTTGGCCATGGTGGAGAGTTTGGAATCTGATTGATTGATTGCTTCTGTGGACAGGTGTATTTTATATACGTAACAAGCTGAGATTAGGAGCACTCCCTTTAAGAGTGTGCTCCTAATCTCAGCTCGTTACCTGTATAAAAGACACCTGGGAGCCAGAAATCTGATTGAGAGGGGGTCAAATACTTATTTCCCTCATTAAAATACAAATCAATTTAGAACATTTTTGACATGTGTTTTTCTGGATTTTGTTGTTGTTATTCTGTCTCTCACTGTTCAAATAAACCTACCATTAAAATTATAGACTGATCATTTCTTTGTCCGTGGGCAAACGTACAAAATCAGCAGGGGATCAAATAATTTGTTCCCTCACTGTATGTGCCTGAAGTGTTGGATGTGCAGGTGGTGTTGGGTGTGTAGGTGTTGTGTGTGCAGGTATTGGGTGTGCAGGTGTTGGGTGTGCAGGTGTTGTGTGTGCACGTGTTGTGTGTGCAGGTGTTGGGTGTGCAGGTGTTGAGCGTGTAGTGTTAGGGGTGCAGGTGTTGGGTGTGCAGGTGTTGGATGTGCAGGTGTGGGGTGTGCAGGTGTTGGGTGTGCAGGTGTTAGGGGTGCAGGCGTTGTGTGTTTAGGTGTTGTGTGTTTAGGTGTTGGGTGTACAGGTGTTGTGTGTGTAGGTGTTGGGTGTTCAGGTGTTGTGTGTGCAGGTGTTGGGTGTGCAGGTGTTGGGTGTGCAGGTGTTGTGTGTGTAGGTGTTGGGTGTTCAGGTGTTGTGTGTGCAGGTGTTGGGTGTGCAGGTGTTGGGTGTGCAGGTGTTGTGTGTTCAGGTGTTGTGTGTTCAGGTGTTGGGTGTGCAGGTGTTGGGTGTGCAGGTGTTGTGTGTGCACGTGTTGTGTGTGCAGGTGTTTGGTGTTCAGGTGTTGGGTGTGCAGGTGTTGGGTGTGCAGGTGTTGGGTGTGCAGGTGTTGGGTGTTCAGGTGTTGAGTGTGCAGGTGTTGGGTGTTCAGGTGTTGGGTGTGCAGGTGTTGGGTGTGCAGGTGTTGTGTGTGCACGTGTTGTGTGTGCAGGTGTTGGGTGTGCAGGTGTTGTGTGTTCAGGTGTTGGGTGTTCAGGTATTGGGTGTTCAGGTGTTGGGTGTGCAGGTGTTTGGTGTTCAGGTGTTGGGTGTGCAGGTGTTGGGTGTGCAGGTGTTGTGTGTGCACGTGTTGTGTGTGCAGGTGTTTGGTGTTCAGGTGTTGGGTGTGCAGGTGTTGGGTGTGCAGGTGTTGGGTGTGCAGGTGTTGGGTGTTCAGGTGTTGAGTGTGCAGGTGTTGGGTGTTCAGGTGTTGGGTGTTCAGGTGTTGGGTGTGCAGGTGTTGTGTGTGCACGTGTTGTGTGTGCAGGTGTTGGGTGTGCAGGTGTTGTGTGTTCAGGTGTTGGGTGTTCAGGTATTGGGTGTTCAGGTGTTGGGTGTGCAGGTGTTTGGTGTTCAGGTGTTGGGTGTGCAGGTGTTGGGATGTGCAGGTGTTGGGTGTGCAGGTGTTGGGTGTTCAGGTTCTGGGTGCATTGTTACACCGTGGGGTCACAGAAGATGGTAGTGGTTTGAGAAGACCTTCATCCAGCAGTAGATACATCACGTCTGATAATCATGACGCTGTGCTTATTCGTTTACATTGAACTTATCAGTTTATCTAATTATCCTTGTGAAAAATTAGAAAGGTTGAATGCAGGCGTGTAATTGCGTACTGATTATGAAGCTAAACAATACGTGCATTGACTCACACGTGTAACAATGCACGTTTTTCAACTGAAATATTTGGTATGTGAAGGGTTCGCGCTATCCCTGCAGACACTGGAGGCCGCTACATTCAACTCAATGCTAAAAAAAGGGAATAATACATTCTTAAATCAAATTGCGGCCCTGAAAAGAGGAAAGAATACATTCTTAAATCAAATTCCGACCCTGCGATGCGTGACCATTCATTTACCGACTGGGGGTGCGCGTTGGGGCGGGTGAATAGTTACCCCGCTAGTCGAAGGGCATTCATTCTTTTTTACTTGAACGAGAGACCTCCCAGGACTCGTGACATTGTGTGTAATTGCCTATGCTGCTTAACATTAAAATAAAATCGATGGAGACGCAGGCTTGGAGAATTGATCGCATGAAGAGTATACTTAATTTTGCGGCCATATTTATCTCTGAAGGGCACTGTGCAGTACATTATAATTGTATAATTGGATCACGTGGGGTGGGGCGGTGGTGTGGCGGTTAGTGCACTGCACGATTAACCTATGAGTTTCATTGCCGAGCACGGCTAACATCAGTGGCGATTGACACCTGAACCGATCCTGGGCGCTCGCCCTTTTCAACAACCCACACAGGTCAGCGTGGTGAAGTGTGGTCAACCATTGCCCTCAAAAGACATGGTTTTTGGAAGCATTCGTCCCTCGGTCGATTGACAAATGGCTATCAATTATGAATAATTGGCAAGCGACTACGAATTACGTAACATTTAAAATAAACCACGAGCACAACTGAATCTCGAATTAGTATTAAACTGCGCTGCTGCTGTGATGTAACAGCTCGCAGACTGGAACGGCAATTCGCTTATCTCCGGTTCAATATCCCAGTGCGGCAGTTGAATACATTGAGCAAGTTTCTCAAATCTCCTCGAATCTCTGTCCAGCCAACCGTATAAATGAGTACACCACTCATAATAAAGGCTTTCGGATTCGATCGCGTAAGCATGAATGCGTCGCAACCCTCCACCATTCGACATGGCCAATCAGTAAAATATATGTGTCCCGTTAACAAAACGCCAATTAGTTACTTCTTCAGCACACCGGTGTGTTTTAAGAGTGAATCTACAACATTTAGAATTTGAGTACACCACTATTAGTCGATCGTCACGTTGCTTGTGGTGGGGCAAATTGCCTGCGGTGGTGGCAAATGGTGCATTGGTACTCCCACCTTTTACAAGATATCTGACCAGTATGGAAGAGTAGGCCAAATACCATCGACAGGAGCTCTACAAAGCTCCCTCCGGTGAAGGCCCTTCTGCCAGCAGTGGAATAAACAAGTCACTGCTCACCTTGTATTTGTACTGTATCTGTAAGTATTATCAGAGCTGGACGGCAAGAGGCACTTCACGTTTTGTAATTGGCCGTAGGGAATCTCTACCACTGGCTTGGCATGGCGATGGATGAAATGTTTCATGGGCCCACTATGTTAGCAACTGAAAAGCAAGCAATGCGCACTGTGACCTCTGCCCCAGCGAATGCTCGTACTGCTCAAGGTCAAAGCGTATGGCAACAATGCCACTCAAAGCCACATAATCCCAGAGCCCGTGACACGTCGGCCGTTCACATGGCTGTGGCATTGTGAGCAGATTCACAGGGCAGTGGTTGTGTAATCATTTTTGGACCACATTATACGTTTCTTCTTTTATGTGTTCATATATGAAACGTTTTAAATAAAACATTTATCCCGACTGTGCTGTCGATGTGATGTCACACCTGTATATTTGGAGTTTGTGTGTCCCTCGCTTCCCGTGGTGGCGTGGATTTTTCTAAGGGTCCTCCGGTTTTTGCCTCCATATTTATAGGCGCGCGCTTCAGAGTAATTGGCCCCTATACATTTCCACACGGTAAGCCACTTCGTTCAGCTTATCATTTGTGATAGCCAGGTCGCTCAGTGGGCCTTACCTAGTAAAATTAAACATTAGTTTCGTTTAAATAGTTTAGTTTACGCCACTGCTTCTCCCAACAGCCACGACAATATCCTAAGGGAACCACCAAAGCCATAAACATCGCTGATAATGCACAGAGGGAATTATCAGAGGTGTAATAATTAATCGATTAATATGGATTCTTAAGCGCACGGATAAATGCATGAACCGTGTTGTCTAAGAATTGACGTTTTTCAATTCGTACGTGTTACACCTGACCCACCTCAGCCACTAGAAGCTGCTACATTGCCCACAGTGTTAAGGAATAGATTATTGAAATACGCAACAAATCATTGCATCGCAAGGGGAGTGAATAGTTATGCCCCTAGTAATTAGGTTGAAACTTCGTAAAAAAATGTTTTATTAATAGCAATTACAATACATTTTTGACAAACTCTTTAAAAGGAGAATCATTTTGCTGTCACACAGAGGCGCATATTGTGATGGATAATAATTATGGTGAAAACAATGAGTTTCTGCCTTTGCTCCAGCAATACGTATGAAGTACAAAACGGCATGACGTTTATAATTACTAGTTTTAAAATAACATTTGTGAGGTCCAGGCAGCTGCCCCAGTTTCTAAAGTGATTTCTCAAGTGTAGTGAGTTGATATGTCTCAGAAAAAAAAGAACTCCAATCATATTAAATTCGGTTCTGCATCAAATTGGTTGAATTTCCAACTGTAATGAGCAAATATATCGGTTTGACATCATAGCGATATCATAATCGGGATAAAGTTGGTTGGAAAGAGACAATAAACGTCAAAGTAAATGACGTTGCTCTTGACTTCCTCTCCAACGCGCTTCAAAAGAAAACGCTTCTCTCTCGGGCCAGCTGTCATCACAACCCTCCGTGCACAAGCCCTTGAAGAAAGCACGGCGCACCGTCGCATTCCCAAAACTCGTCTCAAACGGGACACATCTGAGGGCGCTCTCCAAAAGGCGCCACGAGGACGAGGTGGTGATTAACACATACGAGGCTTTTCTCCACACTTCCCCCCCCCCCACCCCCCTCGTTTCCTTTGCCGGCAGATGTATGTGACGTGCGTAGCAGACGACAGATCCTGTGGATGAGTTCCACGCGAAAACAGGGCCACGGGGAGAAGCCGCAAATAATTGGTCGCCGTAACTTTACCCGTAGTCACATGGAGCTGGAAGAGGCCACCCACATCCGGACTAGAAGCGGCGCGCTGATTTGCACCCGACCAAAATTGTCCCCACGCAAATTCCCGTGAGAACGAACTCCTCGCTACGGCGGTGAAATCCCCGGGTGTGTTCTCTTTATTCTCACCTGTTCCACCTTGATGTCGTATTCTCCGTGTATCTTCTTGCCTTTGAAGAACTTGGCCCTGCGAAAGGCAAGGACATGTAAAAGTGGATTTAAAAAAAAAAAGTCACGTTAAAGCCACTGCTGGAGAATTTGAAAGTTCACTGCCGGAGTCCAAACTACCCCGGGGCATACGGCAGTGAAGTCTCCCTGAAGAGAAATATAAAAAAAACGTAAATACATGTAGAGTACATTAATTCATGGCAAGTAGCATTTTGATGGCAACACAATTTGTTTTCGTACTTATCGAACATTATTATATTGATATTCAAATGGAAGCTCATTAAAATCGTGGCCTTTTTGTACTTGTTGAGAATCCGGTGCTTTATAAAAATATAGCCTTGAACAGATAAAAAAACAATTATACACAACGAAGCACTTAAAGATTATAATTTAATGTGCCCTGAATGGATTCAATTGTTGAAATAGATTGTTACGCATAGAATTCACGTATTGACTTGGCCTGTGCCTGTCACATTTACTTAGGACTTCCGCAAGTTATACGCAAACGTTACCTTCAGACTCACGTCGCATTAAAAAGTGTACGCACGAGACAGAGCCAATGAGAAATAGGACACGAGACGGTGCAAAACAAGGCGACGAAAACAACCGCATGGATCGCGCTTCAAAGTTGTCATGTATGGACTTGAAATGCGAAAGAAAACAGAACGCCGACCTGACTGATTTTGATTTAGCCGCTACACTTTACCAGCAGCGTCTGTGCTATCACAGTTATTAAACCCCTGCGGGCTCCCGTTCTGTGCCATGACGGGTGCATTTAATAATCCACGTGTAATAGTGTGGCACTTCGTGTCAATAGAGCACGGGGCCATGGGATCTGGGCCTACTGGCAGATCCGGCCGAGGGAAAAATGTGGTTCTTTAATAATGGATGCAAGGAAAATGAACTCAGGACTTTGTTCAATGCATTAACACACACTCACGATGTGCTTTCAAGGCTTCTGTGTTGACCCCTAGCATTTTTGTGCCTTTGCATATTAATTTAAGTATCAAATAAACCTTACTATTACGTTTTTTTATGGAATTAAAATGGGGTTCACAAAACATCTTGGACCGCCCTGTGTACATCGGCTACACGTGTGTTGCCGTGTGTGTTTTTTTTGTGTGTTATGGCACTGGCAAAGGTCGGCGACTTTCCCAACGTGCACCGTCGGGAGGAATAAAAAAGAAGGCACCAGCAAATTTTCCCGAGTATCTCAGAGGGATGAAAGGGTTGTGTGAGATTGCCAAGCCATCACCGGCATGGATATTCTACGGATGAGGCCTGATCTGCCATCCGAGAAATGGAGTCTTTGTGTCTCAGTCATCGATGACTGCACAAAATAAATTATACATCTTTGAATACGGGTTTTTATGCCGTTTGGCCCAGCCTATCCCACTGTGAGCAGCTTGAAATAAATAAATAAAGGCAGATAAATAAATATATAGGGGCACACATAAATAAGACTTTCATTTATACAAAGAAGCCTCACTCACTGAGTCTCACGACTCTCTTTTTTGTGTCAGCTCCTGTCTCGGGATTACTGATCAATTCTAGACACTGCATTATTTGGTTTGTTGGACGGGAACCAGAGGGGCTGGAGAAACCCCACACACATGACGGAAACAATACTCAAAGGGCCGCACCATCGCTGTCCTGTACTGACATTTTGTGGCCACCTTGCAGCACGCGAATACACTGCCTCGTCTTCCCAGGCACTCTCCCATCCTGATACTGAGCCAGGCTCAATCCTGCTAAGCTTCCACGACCAAGCAGCATCGGGTGCATTTAAAGCCACGTTTATCAACAGATGTGTGAGTGGAACAACGATTCGCACAGTGTGAAGGAGTGAACTCTTGTGTGTGCCTTAAAGAAAATTGAGGGCACACCAAACAGATTTGTTTTATGTCTCTTTTGGGGTCGTTTTGTTCCACTCGACCATATTTGGCTCAGCAGCAGAAATGCTGAGCTTGTGTCTAAATCGCCGACGGTAACGTTAGGACATCATTCACATTCATAACATTGGGGTATTGTATTGATTCTCATAGAGAGACAAACGAGGCAGATAGTGCTTTAGTCAATATGTATCCTCATTGTGTTTTGTCTAGATAATGACGACCGCACAAAACATTTGCATAGACGCATATAAAAACAGAACTCCGTTCTGTATCTCCACACAACCATACAAATACGTTTTAGTCCATCGACCTATGGGCTTTGCAGACCAATATCATCCAATATTATTCAGCATCACTTGTGTAAGTGAGCAACCTATGGACCTATTTTGACCTTCTGTGTCTCATTAGCAGAGCTAGGCTTGTTAAACAATTTTCTGGGTTATCAGGTGTTTTTGGCAAGTAATCTTTAACTACGGGGTCCTATATATTAATATTCTTGGTTCTTTCGGTAAAGTCACGTTGAAGGGAAACAATAAAATAATGAAATATATATAAAACAATAAAATTCTCACGACGTTTCGACGGGGGTCCTGTTCAATGCAAAACACAATACCGTATAGCTCATGCATTTATGTGGAACATTATGTGGAGCATACATACAAGATGACTGATTTCTTAAATTTTTTACGAAAAGAATGTCCTCAAGTAGTGGTTCACCATTACACCTGGAGTACTTTGTGGACTGTGATTTCACTTTCCCTCGAAAGACCCATGACTCACTACAAGCATGGCCTCTTCCCCAATGGCAAATGCTATCCTTATGCTAGTTAAAGACAAAGATCTCCAGCATAGCCTTAACAGACTGTTGGGGCAAGTGTTATTAGCGACCACCTATGAAGGCCGGCACGGCACACGAGGTGGTGGGTGGCCAGCACCAGGCCCGACCGCCTTTGTCTCTCCAGTGACCACATTTACACAGTGCACCAGGTACTCATTTGAGGCTGAGTCGACGTAGGGGAGGCCCAGGTCGGGTTCAGATAATCGTCACCGGCGTTGGTCCGTGAATGGGAATCGAACTCCGGCCTCCAGGTATGGAGTCCAGCGCTCTGACCGCCACAGTAGCGCTCCCCATGCTCGATACGAGCACACACAGAGACAGGCGCTCGAGTGGCGAGTTACACAGAGGCAAAAAAGACAAAGATCCCCTGTATAGCCTGTAACAGACTGTTGGGGCAAGTGATGTTAGCGAGCACCTATGAAGACCAGAACGGCACGCGAGGGGTGGGTGGCCTGCACCACGCCCGGCCGCCTTTGTCTCCCCAGTGGCGATGTTTACATACCGCACCAGGTACTCATTTGAGGCTCAGTCGACCTAAGGGAGGCCGAGGACCGGTTCAGATAATCGTCACTGATTTTGGCCGTGAGCGGGAATCGAACTAGAGTCGTCAGGTTCGTAGCGCAGCGTAGCGCTAACCGCTACACCATCGCTCCTCACTAAACTAAGGCAGCTTCCAAGCCACCCACACAACTGGAAAGAACACCATAACAAATGTGATGTGTTTTTTTACATCAAGCGATGAGTCACCTGGAATCGGGCCACCTAGAACGCTCTTCCGATACGTTCAATGTGAACTAATAAGCATGTCATCATGATCATCAAACAAGGAACAAACACCATTGGGTGAACTCCGGTCATCCTCGAAGCAGCTTTTGGCTAGCCATCGAACAAAGACGTTCACTGCACCGCGCTTTCAGATGCGCTTCTATGGCTGTCTGGAACGCTCTTCCTTCCGATAATAGGAAGCCGCTGTGGCAATGCACTTTTAAAATCTAGATTGAAAACTCAATTCTTTAGAACTGCTTTTTGTGTTTCATTTGTTTTGCCTTCCCCCACGCCTCTGATTAGCATGGCTGGCTACGTAGGGTGGGAAAAGAAGTTCAGCATACATATATACACTAGCTTGTCAGCACCAGAGAATTACTCTTGCCCATATCGACATGCTCTCGTATTTTTTTCTCACCGCTACTCACTTAACGTTCAGTAAAAAAAAAGAAGCAGACCGACCAATTTGGTTGACATTGATCAGAAGCGCGGATTTTAATGAGGTGCCAAAGTGTGCAACGTTTTTTTTTCCATACGGATCGTTGCAACAACACACCGATTGATCTGAATGCGCATTCTAGAGCAACGAAGCACATAGATGGTTTGTGCGCAAACATCCACGACAGTTGTTAAGCTCTGTAAGCTATGCCCGGGTCGACGTAGCAGCCGCACTCGCGCTCCTCGTCACCCAAATGACGCGAATTACCTCGTACCCCCGCACCTGGTGCGAAAGAAGTTCAACACACATACACATTTCGACCTCGCTGTAGTCCTACACGCTGCGCTGTTAGCGAGCACCTATGAAGGCTGGAACGACACGAAGGGATAGGGGCCAACACGATGCCCTATCCGCCTATGGTTCCTCAGCGCTGTTGCTCACACACACACACACTGGCACCAGGCACACTTTTACGGCTGCGCCGACACAGGAGAAGCCCAGGAATGGTTCAGTTCAGATATTCATCACTGACGTTTGCCGCGAGAGGGAAACCAACTTGGATTCGTAACCACGACACTACCGCCCTCCACAAGCCTCGGCGCCGTGAAAGCCTCACCACTTGCCCACCACCCACCGACACCAAAGACAAAGATCCCCCGAATAGCCTTCAGCAGACCGTTGGGCCAAGTGCTTTTAGCGAGCACCTTTGAAAGTTGGCACAACACACCGGAAACCAGGTTCTCATTTGAGGCCGAGTCGACCTAAGGGTGGCGCAGAACCGGTTCAGATAAACCGCCATCCAAATTGGCCCGCGAACGGGAATCGCGACGTCGGGGGGGTTCGCGGCGCAGCAGCGGTGTCAACCGCTGCTGCGCCGCTCCCACGCCACCACCCGCACCACCACCCGTGCCACCACCAGCGGCATCACCCGTGCCACCACCAGCGGCACCACCCGTGCCACCCCCAGCGGCACCACCCGCGCCACCCGTGCCACCACCCGCGCCACCACCCGTGCCACCCCCAGCGGCGCCACCCGCGCCACCCGTGCCACCACCCGCGCCACCACCCGTGCCACCACCCGCGCCACCACCCGTGTCACCCCCAGCGGCACCGCGGTCGTTGCCCCATCGGCGGCGAGCCCTTTCCGCTGAGATATCGCGGCGCCGCGCGAGCCACAACCCGCTCGGAATGTCGCCCAGCCGTGTGGGCGGCAAGAGATTGATAACGGCGCGGGGGGCTTTTGAAGTCGCCCCGACCTCGACCGACAGCGACATTCCTCGCGCCCCGCCTCCATCTCCCTGGTTGGTGGGGATTTGAATTGGGGCGAGGATCGCGACCCACCTATCCACGCGAGTTTCAATTCGAATCGATTCAATGTGTGATGTGCAACTCGCTGAGAGCCACGGGGATTTTGCGTCTCTTTTGAAAGAGGTCCAAGTGATTTTAATTCAAGTGATAATTAATATTAATGCAATATTAATTCGTTTGCAGCCGCTGGTGGGCGAAGGCCAACATCACACCGTAGCAGTCACTAGTGTTTTGTGCTGTACTTCCAACATGCTCATCCAGTGAGGCAACATTTGGCGAGGGTGAACGGGTTGCCCGGCCAGCCAGGAGGACTTGTTCAGATATCACTTTCCACTGTCAAGGAATCGAACTTTGATGACACCCAATGTTATCAGCGACTACGCTACTACTCCACCCCATTTTAAAATATATTATTATCATTTAAATCACGAAAGGACAGTTATTTGTATGATTTAGTTGAGAATCATTTTCCATTTGGGCTTGTTCATAGACTATTACGGCCTTAACCAATCACAACGTACTAGGCTCTCTCTGTGGTGGGACCCCAAACTACTACAGCCTGTTCTCCTATAACGCGGTAGTTGCGTTCTGAAAGACCACCGCATTATGGAACAATCGCGTTATAATAAATAATATAGGGTGAAGCATAGTCCGCGATGACCTGTGAGACGCGTACACATGCAGAACAAAGACCGAGGTGCGTGGGTAGCGTCTAGAAGCATCCAGCAACATCCCGCCCTGTGCGACGCTACGCCGAGGCAGCCGTACGACCGCATATTACTGCTCACACAACGTAGTTCTGTTCACTCGATCGCGTTATATGCAATTCGCATCCGCGTTATATATATAAAAAAAGTGTTCCCTGATACATTAATCGCGTCCCAATGAATGTCATGAAAACAACACGCGTTATAGGTGACTAGACTATACCAGTATATGTGAAATCGTCTTCTTGGCAAGAGCGCTGTCCCACTAGGCCATACGGTCACACAGTTATCCTGTCCATCGGTCTGTCCAGATCAGGGATGAAAACACTATGGCCAACAGGCCAAATCACGCTCACCAACTCGCGTAATACGTCGACCAGCAGAACTCAAACGTGGCAATAAAAACGGCCTGTCGCTGCCATGACATTTTTATTCGGAACGTGAATTATATCAGATGTCTGCGTGAGATAACTGAGAGAACCATCGCGGTCGGGTATGTAGGCTCAGTAGTCACGTAACACAGGCATTGTAGTGGATGTGGGAGCCTTGGCACCGTGATGCTATGAGTCCTCCAATATAAAGCGCAATCCAGAACAAGAAGAGAAATATACTTGTAAAATCATGTGGATCTGCAAGTCAATCTCGAATTTGATGAGGTCAGATCGCAGCTTCTCCTTGCCACACATTTGATAAATAATGTACACGTTCACATTCCAACTAATGCGTGTGTACAGGGTCACGTGAGCAAGACTGCCCCGTGGTGAGATGTTTGCTATCTCGCCTGGTATACTGGAGGTCGTGGGTTCGATCCCGACCCCGACACCTGCTGTATATTTGGAGTTTGCGTGTCTCTCTCCCTGTGGTCTCTTCGATTTTCTCAGGGTCCTCCAGGATTTTCCTTCCACATTTAGCAACACGCGTTGAGAGTATCTGTCTGCTATACATTTCCACACTTTGTTGAGCTATCATTTGTGATAGCCAGGTCGCTTCTGGAAAAAGAAGCTACGTAGCTCAGTGGGCCTTACCCCGTCAAATGAAATAAATAAATAATAGTTTAGTTTATCGTTTTAAGATTGTACTCCGATTCATTCCAGGCCGAACGGTACAACATTTTCCTTCACCGCTAGTATTGAACGGCTCTTTACTTTACAAAGGTGGCCAGGCGTGGTGCTGGTCGCCGACCTCATCCTGTGAACTGCTTCCAATGGCTTTTACGGAAAGATCACAACTTCCAGTCTCTCCGTCCCTTTATTTTGACCCCGATATGTGCGCGCCTGAACACACGCATAGGAAAGTGCACAAAGACAGGGATTCCCTGCATAGCTTTAACAGACTGTTGGGGCACACGTTGGGCCGCCTTTGTCTCCCCAGTTGGCGATGTTTACACAACGCACCAGGTACCCATTTGAGGTTGAGTCGACCTAGGGGAGGTCTAGGACCGGTTCGGATAATCGTCACCGGTGTGACCGGCGATTGAACTCGGGTCGCCGGTTTCGTAGCGCGGCGCGCTGACCGCTACACCATTGCTACCCACACACACACAACCAGACACACACACGCGCGCACACTTCACCTTTAATGAAGTAAGATAATTATTTTAACACTGTCATGGCCAAATCACACATGGTTGACATTGCAGTTACACTCAAGAGAGCAGAAAATTGATTTGTAAACTCAAACTGAATAAATATTCTTGCTAGGTTTTTGTTTTTTTCTCACGGTCCAGACATAAGAGTGGACAAGGCCCCCTGATGTGTTCGCGTTGTGCCGCATGTTGTTCGGCATTTCGCATTGCATGTTGAACTTCTCTGGCACCGCACGTTGCCAGCTGTGCTGATCGGTGGTGCGGCGAAGCGCGCGGAGTGGAACGTCAGAACTACCCAGAACGACCGTGAAAAGTTTACGCAGGAGTGGATAAAGGCTCTCTTGCTGTTTGAAGAAATACAATTGTTCTCATGTCATTTGGGTCATCTGCCCCAGCGTACACCTAATGTAGGCACGGCAGCATCTGTCTTAGACCGAGGGATGGGACTGGCCAATGCAAACACCGAGATTGAGTCGCCACCCCCCGCCGGAGTGAAGCTGCTACGGAATGCAGTGCAGCCGGCCCAAATGAACCTGAAAGACGGCTGCATGCTGCCTCCTGCTGCACACACCAAAAGTCGAAGTGTTACATCGGCGTCCCACGGATCCGGCATCCACAGCGGTGCCGCTGACCTACTGGCGTGGCACTGCGGCTGTATTTTCAAAGCGGTTGAGTTGGTGGCCTCAACGACAATTGTCAAGCTTGAATTCGAGCAGGCATATGGGTTCACACCCCTATTACTGGACATGTGATAAGAGCTTCATAGCTCATCGGATTCCTCAAGTGTAAATAACGATTCTGATTCTGTACGTGTCGCACGGACCCAATTTATTCCGTGGCCGTGTTCTGACCCACTTGGGGGGTGTCACATTTTTTTTTTACAATAATTTTTGAGTGATTACAATTCTTTCACGCACAGCCTTTTTTTGTCAATCTCACTGCTGGACGAGGGCCACCCCATGCCCTGTGAATCGTCGGAGTTATTTGGCCACAATTCACCACGCGGGTCAGTCTGGGATTGGTTAAGACGGGGAGCACGGACGTGGGAACATGGGTACAGTAAAGCAGTGGATGTTGCTGCACTGCCCTATGCTGCCCATCATATTGCCCTGCAGCAGCCTTATAACGCCAATGGTGGTCATCGATCCAAGCACTATCTGGGCTCAACCCTTTCTGTGCAGGGGGGGGGGGGGCTGATGGCGCCATGAGGACTGGAGTTGAAAAACGCTGCCATAAAATATTAACCTGACACCAATATTAACTCTATCACTCTGCTTTCAGCTGAGATTGAAACAAGTACAATCGTGTTTGGCCCCGTGAATTCCCAAATGTTTGGTCCAGTGGTTAAATTTGATGCCAGCCCTTCTATTCATCAATCTCACATGACATGACCTCCTAACCTGAGTTCACGGATGCGTCTCAGTTTTCTTTCTTTTTCTTTCGTACGACTGCTGATGTAGATGCAGAGCAACAACTTCAATTTCGCATTCAGATGATCAAGCCAGATAACCACGTGAGGATCAGCGGAGTTGTATCGTCGCTGTGATGTCTCCTTCGTTACTTGTGGATCGGTCGTTAGGTCGTTATGAGTTGTAATGTGTGTTCTGGATGAAATCAGTCGCACGCTGGAGAGTTTTCAAGTTTCCATTCGTGCATCAGGTATCGGCATCTGCCAAGGTTTGTGCGGACGCGGTTGTGTGCATGTGGGCCTCCGCGTGCATCTGTGTATTTATGTAAGTGTCGTGCATGTGGAGCGGTGGTGCTGTGGTTAGAAGCGTTATGCTATGAAACGCGTGATTTCAATTTCTCGGCCATGTCTAAAATGAGTGGTGAGCGGCATTCGAACTTGTCCTGGACATTCCTGGGTTTAGTCAGCCTTAACTGGGGGACTTTCTCCATGGCGTGCACATACGCAGAAAAGGAAATCAATGTAGTTGGGCGTGCTGCTGGCAGCAACATCAGCCACTTGAATGCGATATAGAGAGGGCTTAAATAGCTGCTCGCCAACAGCATCCAGCCACAATAGTCTATCTGGCCAGGGAGGAGGGGGGGATTGTTTTTTTTATCTTTGTGTGTCAATCAAGCGAGAATGCATGGGATAGACATACATTAGATGAATGGCACAATTCAATCTGTTTAGAAGTTCACTGCGTCACTTGCCATTGAAATACATTGTTATTCAAGCGTGTATATAGATACACACACAGAAATTCACCAGGAAAGGTTGATCGCAACTGTTTTCATATTTGCACTCATTACATTCATTCTGGCTGAAACAAATTGCGCGCAGCTTTGCAAAACCCCGATACTAATATAGTGCACAATCTCCTTCACAACCCTCCGTGACCTCCACGCTCAGCGTCGTGCGGTGTAATCGTCGAGACCGAGACCCACCGATGTGAATAGATGAAAAAAAAAGACAAAAGGGACATCTGTCAGAATTCAAGTGGCTTGCCTTGAGGGACACGTGCACACGGTAGATAAATAATAGAAGCCCTAAGTTCTTTCGGTAAAGTCACGTAGGTATAAAATGAAATAAATTAAATCACGACGTTTCAGGCGCAACACAAGCGTCCGTCATCAGGTGGGACAACCACAGCAAGCAACAATTGTTGACTAACAGATGTGTGAAAACCCTCCCCGTAGATAATTTTAGGGCCGTTGGTGTGGATGTGCTGCGGGGTCCAATTTCTGCCCCCCCTCCTTCTCTTTCCCTCCTTACTGCCGAGGTCTACGATATAACCTCGTGCCACGGCAGATCTCTCGCCTACTTAGGCAGTTTATTTTGTATTGCCGTGGTTGTCCCACCTGATGACGATTGCTTGTGTTGCGATCGAAACGTCGTGATCTATTATTTTTCTACCTACGTGACTTTACCGAAAGAACCAAAGAGTATACTTTTTATTCGTTTATTTATTTCAATTTATTTCAACAACTCGGAAGGCCCGTTACAACGCACTGCTGTGGTGGTGGTGGGTTCATATTTCCGACGCATACATCGATGCGGGCGGGGCGAGGCGGGGCGGGGGGGTCCAACCGACCGACGTTTCCGCATTAGCCGACGTGTGGTCAGGGTAACCTGTGAGTGAGCTCCGTGAGGTCTGATGGTGTCTTCCGTGGGGCGTTACAACGGGGGAGGACGAGGAGGTGTACCCCTGACATGGGAAGGGGGGTGGTGTTGGGGAGATGATTAGCGGTTAAGGGACGTGTGATACTTGAGCACGGGCACACGTTGCCATTTGTTAAAAAAAAGTCAAAGCGATGTATTGTGACGTCTTTAACTCGAGCGAGCATTGAGGCGGTTCGTGTCGCCGCGGTTGTGCAAATTCCACATTCCACGGTGGCGACGAGTCTATCCAAATGGGACGACCGCTGTTGACTTTCCCACAGAGCGCTGTTCATTTTATCCACCTCGAAGAGTTGACGGGTTGAGTCGACCCCTCCGTCCACTCCCACCCAAACTAGGATGTGAACTCGCAACCTTCCGACTGCGAGCCACTCCGCTCTCCCGGTGAGCCACACGGCCGGTTTGCCGTGAGTTGGTGCGCCGTGCTTGAAGACGGCAGCATCAGCAGGACGGATAGTGCTCACCGCGTTCACGATCGTTAAGCCATAGATTAGCCATAGATTATCAATGGGTAGCTGGCTGGCTCGGGGGGATTTTAATTCTATCCTAGAAATGAGCCAGCACTGCTGAAGCCGTGGGTTCAAAGCCGAGCAGTGACCCGTGATTAAGACAGTTTTTCAAGTGTAGAGAGTTAATGGTCTCCGTGCAGTCATTAATAACAACACGAGAAAAACCACACGTCACACGAATTTATGTTTACACTTAATTTGACCTGCCTCAGCTCATTTCCCATTACTTAATCACCGGTAGAGTGCGTAATGGTTTTGGAAACTTCCAAGCTAAGCGGTGTTGAGCTTGGTTAGCGCTTGCCAGGTGCTGTAGGTGTGGCAGTGGTCGGTTGTATTTTGGGTTCTACAGTTTCTCCCCCGCCCTGCGTGCCAAACGCTCAGAGTTGGAATTGGCCATACATTGCGAGGCAGGACCCTCGTGGAAAAGGAAGTCTTGAGACTCGGTGAGGCTGGGTAAATAACTGACATTGTTACCTGTCCTTCGGATGAATACCAAGCGGTGGGCCATGGTCAAGGATAGAGTCGACTTTTTTTTCTTGGCAGCTAAACACGTCCGACATATCCATGGGACTTTTTCTGCGAGTATATATATATAAAAAAAAAGTCTTTCCCCTATCTGACAATCAAAACAGGTGTTTCACCTTTTGGGGTTCTCCAGTCTAACATTGTTGAAACAAGGCCATGAAGAAGGCTGCTGTAATGGTGTAGGCCAATCAGTTCAAAGACAATGCCCATCTATGATCAGAGCCACGTGTGTTTTTGCACGTTTTGCCACAAGCAAGCGTGGTTAGTGCAGACGTGATGCCTTGCAACGGGTATCTGTTTGGTGTTTGAACATCTTACCGTTCTATTGCCAGAAAGGATAAACTCTGTTGTGACAATATCTCTTTTTTTACATCTGACATATACGGTTTGTTCAGGGGCCGTTAGTACGCCACTGGCATCTGGCTTGGGGAGGACACGCTTGTGATGATGCCCGACGCCCACGAATAATAAACGGATCAGCAGCCAAAGGTAACGAAGCGCGTCCAAGAGAGCGCCCACCGACCGAGTAGGAACGAGGACGAATCAACTCGTGTGCAGGTTCTGCAGGTGGATTATTAACATCGCGAGATTTGTGAGAGATGGCAGTTGGCTTTGGTATAACCTTCATCCAGCAGTGGACTGATCGTGGATGATAATTGAGTGAAGATCCGTGCACTGTTGCTGGTGACCTCTTATCGCTCGTTCACTGCATTGCGATATATATTTTAGCCCACGTCTTTCCTTTTTCTTAAGAAAGAGATGGTCATTGTCAATGCACCCTCATCCAGTTATAAATAGAGTAGAGTATATGAATACATTCATAATATTATGACTGACACGTGGAAAATCAATCTTTATTCAATAGTGCATCAAATTAATTTGATTTGCAGTTATTTTCATGCAGAATACGTTGGTGGCATTGTAAATACAGTTTAAACGCTGTGCATATAATGCAAACATTCTTTTTATTCTTGGGATTTTTTTAAAGTTGGATACCATTGGGATTTTTTTTCTCCATACGGTGGTAGTTGCTGCCAGTTGCAATTTGTAGGCTTCTTTCCCAGTAGTAATTGTGCACAGTCACAGAGATAATAGGATACCATCTTATCATGCAATGGCTTGCGACATGAGTGCACATGGTTTTAATAAGGTTTGCGCTAATTGACTGCGCACTGTCGGCTGTCAGACACTGAGACTCGTGTGTGTGTGTGGCATTAAGCTTCAAAATTGGCGTACACGCGTGCATGTGTACACGCACGCCAAGACAACAAGCCGCTGGGGGCAAATGATGCTGAGAGCGAGCACATATGAAGGCCGGCACAAGATACATTACACCAGGTACTCGTTTGAGGCTGAGTCGACCTAGGGGAGGCCCCAGGACCGGTTCAGATATTCATCGCTCATGTTGAGCATGAGCGGGGAAATCGAACTCGGATCGCCGAGGTCGTACCATCATCGTTCCTCTTACAACAAAGGAAACGATCCCCCATATAGCCTTTACAGATGTTTTTTTTGGGGGGGCAAGTGCTGTTAGCGAGGCTGCGTCGACCCATGACCGGTTCCAGATAATCGTCACCGGTGTTGGCTGTGAGCGGGAATCGAACTCGAGGCACCGAGTTCATAGCGCAGCGCGCTAACCGCTACGCCACCGCACCCCACGCACACATCTCGCTTGCACGCCCACGCACACGTCATCATGCATGCTTACCACACAAAATTACAAGGGGTGCAAACGTCGATTTCAATGAGAAACATGTTCCTCTCAATCTCCGCTGCAACGGAGGGACAGGAAACCGCAATGGGCGGGAAGGCAAAATTCAATTCCAGCGACGCACGACGCACATTCGTAATCTGTCCGGGCAGCGCCAATGCTCCAGTTCCTTAGCCATTGACTTGCCGGCTGCATCCGAAGGCTAACCCATTTCCCACTGAGAAAATAAAATGGAATTCGAATAAAAAATAGAAATTCATTAATGTTTCAGAGCAGAGAAGACGGGGGGCGGGGTTGCATTCAAAGGATGTGCACAATTAGACAGACAAAGATCCCCGTGAAGCATTTCAACAGCTCGTTTTGGACAAGCGCTGTTAGCAAGTGCCGGGTTCTGGTACTATCCACTCTCCAGAGCTAATACTGACACACACACTACTTGTAGTATATTGTTGAGGCCGAGTCAATCTAGAGGAGGCGCACACCGGGATCGGCTTTTGGGTTTCGCTTGCTGTCCTTCCCCTGCACCTCCGATTAGCTTGGTTGACTACGTACGGTGCGAATGACGTTCCACATACATACATACAGATTGCAGTTGCTGTTATTATTATGAATTGTGAGGAATCGAACCTGGGTTGCTGACGTATTGGTGCAGTGCACGAATCACGTCGCCGCTGCACGAACACCATGTGGATTCATATAGCGCCTAGAATACAAACTACATCTCAATATGCTGGAGAGGAGAGTGGAGCGTGTCTACCATGGGTTACAAAGGAGGCGTGAATGGTACGCGTACTATATATGTGCAGTGTTTTAAGAGATGAGACGGCGAGTCACAGGCAGAGGAGACGAGGTAAGGCTTGGACTCGAACAGTGGGGCGGGCAGTCAAAGGCGTGGGGGGGGGCTGGGAAGAGGAGAGTTACAGCCGACAAGGGCCCACACCGAGCGAAGGAGATTAACTTGGGCAGCCGCTAGCCGAAAGCCTTTGGGTATAGATGGAGCGTAATGCGTCTGGAGGCGAGTAGAGTGAGACGAGAGGGAAGAGCTAGGCGGCGGCAAGTCCACGAAGGGTTATGATCGTGGAGTTGATCAGAGATTGCGTTGGGAGCCAGTGGAGGGACCCGGAGTTTTTTGGGGTGACGTGGTCTCGGTTAACGGTTGTGGTTGAGGAGTCTTGTGGGTAGCGGTGGTGGAGCGGTTAGGGTGCTGCGTTAAGAACCCGGCGATCCGAGTTCGATACCCACTCACGGCGAACACGAGTGACGATTATTTAAAGCTGTCCTGGGCTTCCCCTAGGTCGATTCGGCCTCAAATTAGTACCTGGTGTGGTGTGTAAACATCACCACTTGGGAGACAAAGGCGGTTGGGCGTGGTGCTGGCCTCCCACCCCTTCGTGTGCCGTGCCGGTCGTCAGAGGTGCTCGATAACAGCACTTGCCCCTCCAGTCTGTTAAGGCTATACGGTGGTTCTTTGTCTTGGTGTCTGGCATCGGTGTTTTGGATCTTCACTGTGTGCTTTGGATAATTTGTAAACCACTCTTAAGTGTAAAATATCAAGCTGTTCACGCTGTGCAATCCAACACGACTGTTATTATTTACGCGGAATTATTTTGTCGGATATTTGTAGTGCAGTGCCAACTCGCCCTATAAATAGTGAAATACTGCATCAAGAAAAGGCGCATCCCTGCAATTGCCCGCTGACGCAACTGCTGGCGGATGGAGCTCCACGAGAGAGAGCCCTTATAGAGGGCATTTTTCGCTCACTCTTCCACACTGGCCCAGACGTCTTTGAAGGAGGTGGAAATGGCCAAACATAAACCTCACATTGCGTGACCTGCCTGGTCGACTGTGGTTTTACCCACATTTATGCTGCTGGGTACTACGGGTGGGGGGGGGGCTGCAGGGGGGGGGGGGGTGGGGATTTCAATCACCCTGCACCGTTGTTTCAACTGCCGCGCCGTACGATCGAACCGGCGACCTTGGGCATTGCAAGTCCAGCGGGCTAACGGTTACAACCGCCGCAGCAGCGTCATGATGATCACTCCCATTATTTTTTGACGATTTCTCTTCAAAGTCTAAAGCGAACGTTTCACCATTGCAACATCAAAGCCCCCCCCCCCCCCCCCATGCAATAATGATCAAGAGGACACTTTATTCACTTCCACAATTGCTGTCTTTTGAAATTCCATTCATCTTAAAAAAAAGAACGTGCGCGTGGGGGCGCCACGTTGAGCCGCCAATACAAGAGAGGCATTCGCGGGGCAACGGAAGAGACACCCGTCAGTACATCAAACGCACTCACGTTAAACACAAAAACAACAAACGTGAAATATGTGAGTGACCGACAGGTGGAATTGCAAACTCTCGCGCCTCTGTGGTAGCATGTGATTAATTTTCACGCAAATTCTCATTTCGAGGGGGAAATAAAATATTTTCCTGCCAGTGCTATTGAGGTACAAGGTGGGGAAATGGCGTATTCTCTGGATTATAAGATCCTCCGGGAAGTAACACTCTCCCCAAACTTGTGCTCGGTGACTACAGAGTTAGATAAATCTGGCCTCTCTCTCTCTCACACACACCTACTGGATTGTAAGACAGACCCCCAATCGCGTGACTTCGTAATCCAGAGAATACGGTAACCGGGTAGGGCCCAACACAACAACAGAACGGGCAATTTCGTTTAAAAGCAGACTTGCAATACAGATACCCCGACTACTCGATCATAATCATCAGCCATAATCCACCCACTGCTGAACGAAGGCCTCCCCAAGTCACCACCATCTCTCGCGGTAGGATGGATCGTCTTGGTTTCAAGAGTCTTTCCCTCCTCTGGCTAACTCTCCGTTGTTATTCTAGACCACTGGCCTTCATCCCGGGCTGTAAGCGACGCGCCTTCCCAAAAGCCAGCAGAAACAAGAGGTAACGTAACGCCTCTGTTTCGTACGGGTTTAACGATGGATTAATGATTGATGTCGATGCCCAGTCTCGTGATACGCACATCAAATGACGTGTTACGCATCTAAAAATTTCGATTCACAGATCTTGTATGTAATGGGGTTTTGCGTGGGTCCTGTAGCCACCAGTGGTGCCGCCATTCGTTGCAAAGATTTGACCGTTGAATCGAAACACGATGGACTCTATGGGTCGCGACAATTCATCGAATTGCCAAGAAGGTGAATCGTTCCACCTCTTCTGTTTAACTCACGCGTTTTAAGTGCATTCCCGTGATAAAAAAGCGTCTGTGCTAGATTAATATAAGCTGTTTGTGCTCTCGTATTTAATATTACCGCTCACAAGACACTGCATAGGACATGCGCGCAGGCGCTTTTTTCAAATGTAAATATTGTTGTTTGCTTCGAGGCAACGTTTCATTTGCACAGAACTTGCGGGGAAAATGTAACACCACCGGATCACATTTGGACCTTATAATGCAAAAGCCTCAAGGTTCTAAACATCTCCCCCTACCCCCGCAACATCGCTCCAGCGACGCGTTAACGAGAATCTTCGCAAGGAAAGATAATCCATTTGAATCAATCAGATTTGCAATGGCGGCAGAAAAAGGTCTGATAAAAATGACTTTTTTTACCTTATTGTAGCCGGCAGCCACACGAATACAAATGGCAATCTTTGCTCGCATAATCCATTTTAATTTCTGCAGAAGTGTTCCATTGTAAGAGACGAATGGTTGTTAGGGAACACGCACACAATGTAGAGATGATTCACACATTGGACCACGTGGTTGAAAAGGTAAACGTGGTACGGGCGCAGCCCTGCAATTGTTCACATCACAGCAAGGCCTACACCAGAGGGAGCCCTCGGGAGCCCCTCTACGAAGGGGTGTTTTGGCCTACTCTTCCATGCTGCCAGACACCTTGAAATATATGGCAGTATAGTAATAGGTTTTACCCTTTTAACTGGCACAAAAACTGACACCTTTATTCAAGGCATCATGTTTGCAAGAAAAGCCGTCTCGGGTGTGTACCAATCAAATTCAAGGACAGTGCATATTATTATCACAGTTGTCTCTTTTGTTTGCATTTTGACTGCTTTTGTTGTGGTTATTGAAAACATGATGCCTTGAATAAAGGTGTCAGTATTTGTGCCAGTTAAAAGGGTAAAACCTATTACTATATCTTGTTACTGGCAAAGGAGGTCTCATAATGTAAACATATGGCAGTACCCAACACTTTACCCCACCGCAGGCGACTTGCCGATCGACGAACTGTGGTGTCCTCAATCACTGTACCTATCTGAGCGCACAGGCGAGGTGAGTGAGGGGTGGTTACGAGAAGTTTGGGCCGCCGTGTCACTTACAGAGCCGGGGGATTCCACCGGCGACCTCTGGATTGCAAGTCCCGCATACGCCGTGCTAGTTTTACGTTTCGGGCAAATTTCACGTTGGTCATTGTTCTTTTATGTGTCCCAACACAACAAAAAATAAAGGTTCCGATTTCTGAAATTCACACTCGCCAACGAATCCTGTGGACTGTGCGCCACGACAGACGCGGATGAGGTGAACGGCGTTGCAATCGAGATCACAGATCAAGGCGCCCGTCGACGTGGGCCATTGTGTGGCCTCGAATTGTCTCTTGCGCATCGCCACTGCTTCGATGAGGCCACGGCTGAGCATCCGTCCGTCGCGCGGTCGCAGCACCCATTGGGTTCGAGGCGCGTGTGACCGAGCTGTAATTGGCTTAGCCAGCACGTGCGGGAAAGTGGTTGATCGCGCGTGTTAGCGGCGGCACGACCGCCTCGCCGAGTGATCGGTGGGGATTTGACGCGTACGGCGGAGGGAATGACTCGCCTCCCCAGCAGGTGATCAATTTGTTGCTCAACATCGGTTGATTTGGCATGTTTATCAAATCAAGCGGCTGATTGTCTGAAAACCGCGCGCAGAGATCTGATTCGGAGCAATTATGCAGGCAGCCAGGTGCGATGGCTTATGCGTGGGGGGGGGGATACTCTCCCATTGGTTGGGGATGGATAGGAGCTGTCTATAAAAGGAACGTTCAGAGTCCTGCGAAAGCAGGTGTTTGGGAGGCACAAGTAATCGCTTTCATTTCGGTGGAGGGGAGCGGTGTTAGCAGTCAGGGGTGCAGTCTCAGCTCACTTTTACTGAAAGAGCCACGGGTGTTTGTAACCCGTATGCAATATGTAGGCTATAAATATATTATTTTAGTTGTATTGTGTTTAGAGGAAGACTGTCTCGGTGACGGTATTAATAAAACATAATATTTAAATGTACAATACTCGAAGTTAATTTATCGTGCGTCTTTCGTTCATGACGGCCCATCTATCTCGGATTTTTTTTAAAGTGGGTGGATCGCCTAACTTCATGATGCTCCAGTGAAACGATTGCTAGATGCGTTAATCGGGTTTGGTCCACGGGTAACTTTTTAATGAGTACTTTTTAAAATAAAATGTTGCTTAACTGATTCGCCCCCCCCCCCCCAACCTTATGGCCGACGGGGGCCCCTATGCTTCGCATATGCTGCTTAACAATCTTCCCCCCCCCCCCCCCATAGCTGCGCCCTTGCTACCAGTAGTATTGACAGCAGCAGTGAGGGCTAAAAGTGAGTGGAGTTCCTGGCCCACCCAACCCATTTGGAAACTGCTATGCTTTACGCCGAGACCCCCCCCCCCCCCCCCATATACAATACTACACCGTATAGTCGTTTGATACGCTGTACACCAGGCCAGGGATTTTGGAGGTATTTTACTCGGAACGCACTGAATTGCAGTGGCAGTCAATAGAGTCCGGTCAAGTGTGGAGCAGCGTGGAGTTCACTGCACGAAGACTGTGGCCAAAAAAAAAAGAATGTGCTTCCGAACTTACGAAACGGAACAAATGTGCTGTGGACTGGGGTTTGGAGTACTGCTGGATGGTGAGTTGTTTTGTTGTTATCAGTGTGGGCCACCTCTGTGCTGCATTGTGGGTGGCTGGGGTGGTCACAGCTGATCTGGTTTGAGGGTAGCAAGTGAGCTCGAGGGCTCCACATGGAACTCCAGAACCCGAAAAATATAACGAGCGTTGTAAAACCCCGGCGTGTTGCGAATTTTATGGGTAGCGGGAGACCTCTTCCCCCCACCTCCCCACGCACATCCGGCAGCCATTCCAAAACAGCCGTAGTGGGCGAGGCAACCTCGTGTCTGTCGGATGTGAGTTTGGGAATGTGCTAGGGTGCAGTGTGTGTTTGAGTTTCATTTAATTGTGGTGCATACCTTCTGCTCGCCCTTAAACTTTATTCACCGTTGGGAAACCCTCCACGGTTGCCTTGTCTACAAAACAGACAGACCACCCGAGTTTCCCACTCTCAACCCTGGATTATTACACCATTATTACACCTATAGTCGAATTAAAAGTGAATGTGTCTTGAGCCAACCAGAGCCTCTCGTTGGTGGAGAGTATGAGATTGGCAGCGGAGCCAAAAAAACGGGTTGCAAGAACAGGGGGGTTGGTGAGCGGCTTCGCGAGGTGAGAGATTGGGCCCCAGGTAGGTCTGCAAACATTACAAGTTGTCTGCAGTTGAGCTATTACTCAACAGCTGCGGACTCTTATCTTGTGGGTAGAGCTAAATTAACGCGGTTTGTGGCCCTAGTGCCTTGGATTTTGATGGACTCCACAAACATATCTGGAGAACCGATTTCTCTCTAATATTTTTTAACATGATGCACTAGTGGAGTTCCTAAACCCTACAAAGTAATAAGGTGACAATCGTCATGGGTAGCAGGCATGCTGGGATTGAAGCCGGTTGATTGGGTTTAGTTTTAGTTGTAAGAATTTGTGGCTCACATTTTGGCAACCAAAATTGCAATAGTGGAGTTTGCCATCTGGCACGGCCTATTGGTACAATTTATGTAGGGAAGTAATTGACTAAACAAAAGGTGGACACTCCAAACTACAAGAGCCCTGGGCTTCCCTCAAGATTAATCTGGCCCTGGTTGCAGATCCTGACTTCTTTTTTAAGTAATCTACATTACATTTGCTGTGGTTGACTCCAAAGTACAGTGGGGAAACAAAGCAGATCCTACTATCCAGAGCGGCACCAAAGTGCAGAGACGCTGATTAGCGTCTGTCGTTTTTGTCATTAAATTTGCCATCCGTTCAGAAATGGGGCATTTGCATGATGGATGGTGACAGCTTTTTAATTGGCGCAGCTCAGGGCGGAGGTCCCTGGAAACGGAATTGCCACAATGTCGCCGTGCGCCAGCCAGTTTAAAGGTTCGATCACGAGAGTACGAACCTGGCTGGAAGATGTGCACATAAATAATATGCATTTATCTGTGTAAAATGTGTAGGACCTTTTTCAAGCCACTACTGGATGCGTGTTGGTGATGGGGGGAGCATAGATGGTGCAGCATACAAGTAATGTGATGTCGTCGATGCTGGCCCACATACCCCCACAGCCTCCTAACAATGTTTGGCAGCCCAATCGAGGGCCCTTCAGGGTCTGCTTCTCCGATACAATCATATGGGGGGGGGGGTGTTTTATTTAGTATGCTGTCCACTATTTTATTAGTTGCCCCCTAAAATCAAATACATTCAACCGTATACACCCAGAGGTGTTGGCAATGCAAGAGAAGATATAGTGCGGGGACCACGGTGGCCGTTAAGTGTCCCGTTTTTGAAGGATGCATCAATTGCAACAACCTGGACCGAATGGTGGTGATGGAATTGTAAAGTGGATTTTGGAGGTTAAACTGGAACCTTTTTACAGTAATAAAATCGAGAAGAAGGAAGTGACAGCGAGGTTCTGGGGCATCGACAAAATCAGTCCTAGTGACCTCTTGACCCTTAACCATTTTTATTACAGGTAGAGAAAATAATGGGATATAAAAATAAGCGAAATATTACTGTGGCACTTTTTTTACTCCGAGCATGTTATTTCCCCACAATACCCCACCGGTGCAGAATAAACCCACGGCATGCCCATGAATTACATGGAGAGTATATACCATTCTGGAAGTGACAAATGGTAGGATTGGAAGCTGCGTTTTTTTTTTAAAGACGAGGCAATGGATTGAGCGAAGCAGTGTCCCTAGCAGCCCTAAAGGGCCAAGCGACTATTGGACCAAACGTGTCATACTTGTTGAAATCAATTTCCTGCTTGATGCTGCCCACAAATACGCACGACTTAGAAACGCATCGATTCTTACGCACACACGTACGCGCACAAGGTGATGCATGCGTCTTGAGATTTAAAAATCCATGTTCCGAGGATTGGTTGTCTCTCCCAAGGTCGGAGCGTGCTGATATGGTGCCGCCAAGATCCTGGATTCGAATCTTGAGCAGTCTGGCCTGTGATTACACTGGGTTCTCTCGTGCAGCGAGTTGATGGGCACCATTTAAGGCCAGCTGTCAGTATTCCCACGTGCTCGTTGATGGATTCATTAAACAAAAATCCATACTAATTGATAAAACAATGCATTATTCCATCCCCGTACTCGCTACAAGTGATTATTTCTCACGTCTAACCCAAGAAGTGATACCAACGGTGGGCAGCTGGCACTGAAGCATTTTAATTTAAAGAGCACAGCAAAATACAATTTAAAACGGACGTTAAACTTTAATAGCTGTGATCTCGGAACTGTCGCACAGCATGGCTTCAACACCAGCGGCGCAACCTGGGCTTTCATTTTCCTTCGGGCTGGCGACACGGAAAGTATTTTCACACTCGGCATACTACATCCATAATATCTACGGCTGTGGAATGAGTTAAGTGCCACGTACTCGGTCTACCAGCGGCCTGGCATTTCTCTGCACCCGGTACACCACATCAGGTATACCTTTTATTTATGGCTGCCGCTACTAACAGTCGTACGTCCACCACCTACTGAAATCTACCAACCAGTAGGGGGGAGGTTGGGAGGGGTTGGGGGGTGGATTGGTGGGGGGGGGGGTTGGTGGGGGGGTTGAGGGGGGTGGATTGGGTGGGAGGGCGGCGTGGCACGTGAACGACGACGCGGAGGGACTCGTGGACTAGAGAGGAGCACGATGTTTTGCACCTCCGCACGCAATGCCTCTTTGTTGAAGGATAACATTTCTCACACCTTGTCTTGATGTAATTTCCCTGGTGGGGGGGGGGGGTGTGGATCGCAGCTCTTGATAATCCGACTGGCGTGGCGCACGGGGGAGTGTCTTTTGGCGTGAGGTTGGTGAGCGTTGGTGCTTTTTAAAAAAAAAAGGACAAAGAATCGGCGTCGCAATGCAGGGGATCGAGTTATTTTTTTTTTAAATCACGCGCCAGAAAGTGGCTCGCGTAGCTTCGCGCTCGGAGCAACGCAGACGGCGCAAACTGTAATCGTCTATCGGCTGTGCCAGTGTTCATCGGAGCGAGTGGGGCTGCCAACAGCAACGCTTGGAGGAGCGGATTGCGTCCGTCCATCTGAAGACTGCTTCGCGTTGTCGTCTTGAAAATGGCGAAACTCCCGAGCCAATCGCAGCCAAAATGACTCGTGCTGCATAACATTTAGCGCGGCAGCAGATGCCTATAACACCTGTTATGCACGGTTAGCCATCCCAGGCACTAGCCTGGCTAGTGCCTGGGATGGGAAAAGATCCGGGATTCGTTCCGCCTTCCAGCTTGCCAACATAAATGACCCCGATCTGTAATCTTGGGCCACCTTTCGGCAACAATACCGTTACTCGAAGCGTTCATTTATTTAAAGAAACGTAATATACTGCTGTGCCAGTTTGGGTAAGAATGTGACCACGAATAAGAATGTGTAAGCTCGCTTGCCTAGCGTTCATCTCTCTCTGCGTGTATATATTTTTTTGTGCACACGGTTTATTCGTGCAAATTGGATCCTCCCAATAAAATTCAGACTCCTTCAATGGACTGGCTTGTCCTGATCCCGCCGCCGCCGCCCTGGAAACAAGTCTAATGTTTCATCACAAAATTGTACCGCTTTGATTTGATCACCGTGCCGGCGACTTGCGCGTCGAGCAGTGAGAGTAATGTGGTCCGCCAACGTCGCGAGCGAATTGGTCGAGGAATTCAACCACCCCCCCCCCCCCCCTGTGCCGGTTGAAAATGAATGACGATGTTCGTCGAAGCAACGGCAAAAAAACAATTTTGTGTCGTCGACAACACGCAGTCGGGTGTCCATGCAAAAGGGGAGGGGGGCACAGACTGAGCGTGTGGCGACGGTGAGGTCGACAATTACCTTGAGCAATTCACTGCTGGATGAAGGCCCCCACCCCCTCCAACTGCCCCCCCCCCTCCAACTGCCCCCCCACTCCCCACCACCCGGCCATCGCCATCGGCCCGTACCTTCGCGCGAGCCGGATTTCATCACTCCACCTTGGCGGCGGGCGCGTTCCCCTCCCTTGCCTGCCATTCCACCTTTGCTCTCGACCAGCAGCACTCGTCCCCTTCGAGTGACGTCTCCTGCCCAAGCGTTCCTTGACCCGTCGAAATGTCTTCTAGCCAGCGCGTGCGCTCTCTCGTTCGCGCCTTCCTCTTCCCGTCTCTCCGGTGTAATTCCAAGCAATGTGGATTTCCTCCATGCTTCTGTAGGCGTTGTTCGTGTTTTAGTTTTTTTTTAAGAGGTCACACCAAAGGCAGAGACATCTGTTCACCCTTAGCACCGTGCCAAGACTGGCACGGTGCACGAGTCGGCGCTGTGAAGTCTCTCTCGGTCGTCGCTGTGATCTCGATACTGCCAGGTTCCGCGTCGGCCAGTTGGATTGTGCTACCAGCATCCTTACAAGAATAGAGGGTTTAGACTTGGATCGCGTAAATATAAATGTGTCGTTAAACCTGCCACCACCCGACACAGCCAATTAGTAAGGTTTGTCATGTAAACGAAACATGCCAATTGGTTACTGTTTCAGCACACCGGTGTGTTGGAGAGTAAACCCACAACATTTACAATTTACTCTCCAACACACAGGTGTGAATTTGTAACTTTGGCACATTTTGTTTACGTCACAGACCTTAATTGGTCGCGTTGGGTGGTGGTGGGTTTAACGACAACTATATTGACGTGATCTAACCCAAAACCCTCTGGATAACATTGGTCGTGAAAGTCGTAGTACGTGATTTTAATAAACATCCTTACAAGAAGCTGCAGTCAAAGCGATTTCCTGCTCAAATGAGCACCAAGAGACTGCTCATCTCATCTGCACACAGGCCTGAGTCGGTGGAAATTCCCCGTTCGAATGGGCAGGGGGCAAGTCGTTCGATTGGGACAACCAAGGTAGACTTGTCCACAAAGTTGTAGTCATTTTGTTGACCCCCCCCCCCCCCGGAGACGAGATGATGGGCGGACTCAACCCCCACCAACCAGGATCTTAACCTTCTTAACCTGCAACCCCTTTGGCTTGTGAGCTGCTCCCCCTCATGCCGAGGCACGTGGCTAAACAGGACCTTTAACGTTCACGTACATGTCGTGATGTATAAATGGCGAAACATTTGTTGTAATCGTTTCTCCTTGCATGTTTACCCCGAATATGAATATCTTGTTTTGGGGTGGCGTAGGGGGGTGGGGGGGTATGGTTTTAATGCCTCCTGTTTTTCTATTTAAAAAGAGCAGCTTATCTCCTGGGCTGGGCGAAGTCGCATTGCTTCGTTTGGGATGAAATATTAATGGGGACTCTGCACACCAGGTGCACAGAATCGGGTTCTCAAGTTTGTTTCTTTTTTTCCCCCCGACGCGAATCGAGTTACGACAAGGCCCAACACAGCAACCAATTACGATGCTGGCGATGTAACTCGTTTAACCACGAGGGTGATTGCACCTTAAAGCTATCACAAGGACAATGCGGGAATATCAAACGTATTGTGAGCAACGGGATCGGTTATTTTAACACATCGCACCTCCCCACTGTGCGAGAGCGTTGAGAAGCTAACGGAGCCCAAATGCGGCGCGTGTCACATTCGGCGATCATCGGGGTCTTTGCTGTAATTCCGAGACCGTGGAATTGTGACGATGCCTAATTCGCATCGTCATAATCCTCATCGACCGTGATCAATCCGCTGTTGGACGAAAGCTGCCCCGGGCCGTTGCTAATATTTCGCAATACCGTGATGTAATACGCCGTCTGATTTGATCGCTCTATCTCTGCGGGTGAACGTGCTCTCAGTCGTACTGCGCCCCATCGTCTCTTCCAGCGATGGTGTGTCCTGCCCACAACCGTCGATATGTGCTCAGATCCATCCGCTCCTTTTTCCTGTCTCAGAATAATTCAAAGCACTCATAAATATTCAGTACGCTCTCTGTGTGCGATTAACGACACAATTAATGTGTTCATCTTCATTCGGGATCTTAAACACCAAACAAAACTGAACCATGGCTAAGCCTCTACACGCCCGTTGAGCCACGTTCTGTTACAGGCACAGGGTATCTGCGTATTCATTTTTAATACGCTTGCGTGCAATTTGCCCGACCCAGAGAGATCTTGCCATCATGCACTGGCACCCATTGAGAAAAAAAAACCACATTCCTGCGGAGGGAGCTGGTAGTAGGAACGTTGGGTTGCTCGGTCAATGGCCAGGGTCAACGGCGGCACCACGTGGTGTATTCCGCACAATATGCCCGACTGAGTGCGGGCTTTGCGGCTTATAATGTAGACATTGAGAGCAGCCGCATACTCCGGAACGCATGTTGTTGCTTCTCCACGTAGAGGGAAAAATGTCGTGAAGATGGCCGGACGTGGTTGGTGGCCACCCACCCCTTCGTGTGTGCGTGGCCGCCTTCCCCACCCAGCCCCTCCCTCTCCACCCAGCCCACACCCCACCCTCCCTCTCCACCCAGCCCCACCCTTCCCATTTTTGGATGCACCACGGACGGACACAATAATCCCCTGTGGGCTGGTGGAACCAGGAGGTTCCTACCAGTAATATGAACTGAGGTGTATATCAAAATCATCATCGGCCACGATCATCATTAGCCATGGTCCTACCCACTGCTGGATGGAGACTTCGAAAGCCACTGTCATTTGCGACGTCAATCGTGCACAGCGCTTACAAAGGGGGCACACTTTATATATTGCTATCTCTAACGGTCTTGTGCGACGTTAATTGTACGCAACTCAAAAAAACAAAAGCATTTCATGAAATCTGGCACTTATTGTAATGAACCACCGATGTAACGACCAAAGGTCACGCTTGTTTCCGAAAATAATGGCGGCAGTCTATTAATGTTAACGCCAATGGCTCCTTCGCTGTCAATTTGTCATCCACGGGGCTCTCGGGGCACGAGAGAGAGAGAGTCATGGTTGACCAAAGCTCTTCCCCGCAGCCCAAATGTGGTGTGCGGTCCCTTGCCAGGTGTGACCGAAGATACCGTCTAGAGAGATGCTTCTGCCTCCGATGGGCACGGTTGGCTGCGTACGGTGAGAAATAAGTTATGTATGCATGCAAGTGGTGTTTCACCACCTGTTGTATTTAAAACAATATTTAGCCACTTGTTTATTCAACCAGGTCAGGGCCACAGAGCTATAAACTCTTTTTCAGAAGTGACCTGGCCACAAATGATAGCTCAACTATAAGTAGCTTACGATGGGGAAATTTAATTACGTGGAGGGAAAAACCAGGCGACCCGAAAAAAAAAATCCCAAGCGACCACGGGGAGAGACACACACGCACACTTCAAATACACGACCGTCAGGGTTGGGACCAAACCCGCAACCCCTTGTATACCAGGCGAGGTAGTTAACATCTCGTCACCACGGCACCCACTGCAGGCCCGCTGACCGGAGCCGAATGCACAAAAGGAGCGCTTGCTCACAGCATCTAAAGCTAAAAATGAAACCCATTACCGCAGTGGAGGGTATATTGGAGGTCGCACTCGCATCGCTAAATCATTTATACTGCTGTGCGTTAATTCGACCCAAGTGAACGGCGACTGGAGTTTTCATCGTTGCCGTGTAAATCTCCCCCTCTTTGTATTTCGCTGTGGACGCATCTCCAGTGCTAGCACAAATGATCGCAGGCATGTCGTCCACACCGACCGTGTCCAAACATCGCAAGGTAGATGCCGCCCCATCTCCTGCACCACAGGTGGAATATTAAAGAGCCCACGTTGTGACCGTGTACAAGAGCCAAACTATGGCCCAAATAATCAAAAATGCATTCCTCTGCAATGACCATTGAACAGCACAGATACCCAGCATCATCGCCTCTGCAGCCACCTTCCCTGCACGGCCGGTTAGCACGGCTGGCTGAGTACGGTGCGAAAGGAGTTCTCCGTACATACTCCACATGTCTCGACATTAATGACCACCACTGCCGATCAACCGCCCTCCTTTGCTGTACAACAGCAGAATAATGGGAGGCATTGGTGGCGGTCTGACACGATGGCAACAAGTTTTTAGTTGGAATCGCAATGCTCGCTTGGCCTAACGAGTCCAACAAAATGTCCCAATTGGGTCTGAAAAAATCGCTTCGTTGGCAAAAGTTTGCGGGAAAAAGTTTGCGACCAGTGGAAGACGAGAGGCAAGACCTTCTGTAGATGAGTGCCAGATTTTTAAAAAAGGATTTCAGAAAGCATTCGATAATTACATAAATTTGGGAAAATAAAGACACATGCTGGCATCAGGAGAGCCAATCATCCCACTGCTAATATCGTGCGCTGCACATTAGGTAAGGCAGACCACGCTGCTTCGAGGCACTCGGACGTTTAATTTGTTTCCTACGACTAATACGTTTACTTTAATCCCATCATGGAAGCGCTCACGAAATCTACTAACGAGGATTGTGGCAAGGACGAAAAAATAGTGGTGCACGGCAGAGGTTCGCAACATACGCGTCCGTGCGTTCGCTCGTGCGTGCGCGTTGTCTCCTGTGCGCCAGGGGTTGGCGGTTGTGATGGGGGGGGGGGGGGGAGCCCCCTTCGTGTTGAAACGTTCAAACGGAGAAACGGCACGGGGAGAGCGCTCGGGAGAACGAGGCGTCGCTTCTTACCAGTCCGTGTGCCGATCGTCGATGACGAGCAGGACCTTGGGCCGCTTGGCCGCGTGAGATGAGGACTGGTCTCCCAGCCCGGTCGTCTGCTTCACCGCCTGAGACAGCGAACTGAAAAAGCCACCGCCGCTGCCGGTCACCGGCGGAGCCATGGAGGCGGACGGGACGGTCTGCATGGACTGCCGGCGCTCGGGGGCGGGCGAGGTCGCGGTGGAGGTGGCGGTGGCGGCGGCGGCGGCGCCGGTGGCGGTGGTGCCGTCGGGCCGTTGCAGGTCCATCATGTATCCGTTGGGGAGGTTGGTCATGAAGTTGCTGTCGGAGAGGCGGCGGCGGAGGAAATTCATGTTTGCTCTCGTGGGATTTTTTTTTGACGCGGGGACAGAGGCGGCGTCGGCGACAGTGCAATTTGTTGAGAGCGTGACGACGTCAAGACGGACGACGTTGTGGTGAAGATATCGCCAAAGGACGACGGGTGGTGACGGTGGCAAAAGCCTTCTATCGGGTTTTGGCGTAGATGCAAAGAGGAGTATTGAAAATGTAAGGTTGCTTAGAAAAAAAAAATACTTTGCGTTAGGGATGAATTATGTATGGCTTTAGGAAGTCACAGCAGCCGGGCAAGCCTCGGGAGTAGTCCTCGATTCTTCAGAAATGTCTCGGCTCTCGGAGACCCGGATTTGTCCTCTGCCACCTCCCTCCTGCTCGAGTCCTGCGTTCTGCTGTCTCGCTCTGCCACGAGCAGTTGATTTTCAATGCCGAGCAGAGCACCAGCTGCTCTCCTGCAATCACCCACACCCACTTTCAGCCAGCCCTCCCTCCCTCCCTCTCTCTTCCTTCCCTCTCTCTCTCCAGCCCTCCCACCTCCGAGCACCATTCACTACAGGGCGCGCACGCACCCCACGCACGCAGCGCAAAGATCCGTATCGACTGCCACTCGCTCGGCGCTCTTGCGTCCAATCGCCAGCGGTGCCTGGGGTGGTGGCTCCTCCTCGCTCTCTCTCTCTCTCATTTCTTTTCCCCCCCACATCCCCACCCACCCCGTTTCCGATAGCAAACGTCTGCTGCCCCGCCGCTCGGCAAATCTCTCTGCCGTGCCAGCAGTAGCACCGCCTGCTATCGCGCCAGTCGCCCGCTCGCCTTGCTAATCCGCTGTTAAATTAAATTAAAGGGACCCACTTCCTCCACTCCATTAGTGCGCATCTGGTTTTGGGCCACGACGAAAAATGGGCGCACATGAGAGGGCCAATTGCTCGTTATGCTTCACCTTTGGCAGAGGTCTCGTTGATCCTTCTTCTTTTTAACAAGTACAGTGTGCTCTCTTATAACGCGGTAGTAGTTACGTTCCTGAAGAACGCCGCGTTCTAGAAAAAAAATCGTGTTTTATAGTAAATAATATCGGGTGAAGCACAGCCCGCGATAACACGTGAGGTGCGTACGCAGGCTGAACAAAGACCGAGGCGCGTGGGCAGCATCTAGAAGCATCCAGCAGTATCCCAGTGCCCTGTGTGGCGCTACGCCGAGTCAGCCGCTGCAACCGCTTGGTTCCTACTCGTGCGGCATCGTTCTGTTCGCTCGATCGCGTTATATCTAATTTGCATCCGCGCTATAACAAAATGTGTTTTCTAATACACTGCGTTCTATCCAATTTGCGTTGTCAAAACAACACGCATTATAGGAGGACAGACTCTAAGGGGAAGGGAGCTGTGTAACATTCTCCTGGTGCAGCTCGTTAAAAAAATCTTAAACGATGACTGCAGTTTTGTCCATTACTCATTTGCAATAATGTTCCATTGTGTGTGTGTGTTTTTTTAAAGTGTTGCTTGTAATAACCCCCTGGGATTTGTCCTGAAGTATAATTCATACCGAGTCCTATTAATTTCACAATGGGCCTGACTCTCTCTTGCCCCGTTTTAATTTAAAATACCATTATGCATGTGCGCCATTCGTATATATATATAAAACATATAAATAATATATAAAATATATATGGAGTGGATAAGTAATAGATGTTCTAGATTTGAAGCTTTCGTGACTGCAAGAATCCATACTCTTTGGTTCTATTCGGTAAAGTCACGTAGGTAAAAAATAAAACAACAAAAATCACGACGTTGCGGCCACAACACAAGTGGCCTTCATCAGGTGAAGGGGCCGTGCTGTCATGAGGACAGCGTTGGAGTGAAAACAGCCAAGCCCAGGTCGCGTCCTTGAAGCTGTGTGGGAGGAAACAAAACGCTTTGACAAAAGAATTGGCATAAAAATGAGCATGATGTACGTAGGAGGTACATGATGGACCATGATGGACCAGGTGCGGGGGGGGGGGGGACCATGATGGACCAGGCGCGGGGGGGGGGGGGAGTTTACATAATGTTGGTGTGGAGAGAAATAAGCAGCTGTGAGTTTGGGATACCACTACTTGAAAAAATATACTGTACCATTGAAAATTTGTTTAATGTTTGATTTAGAACATGTTTCCAATGATTGCTTAATTTGAAACCATCCTCTCAGATTTACAAACAGACACACTTTCAACCGAGAGTCTCTCTCAATCCCAGCAAGCAACATGGAATCACACACAACACTGAATTTTTATTTTATGTTCCCCAAACACGAATTCGCAGTAATTGTAAGTGGTACACAGCTTCTATCGTCAGCACTTTTACGTGCCTATTTGCTTGGATGTAGCGGACGGCACAATGCATCGTGCGGATTGGGTCCAAGACTGCTCGCTGCCCTCCAAGTATGAAAAATAAGAATGAGTTTTAGCCTTTCTGGCAATAAAACGTGTGTTAAGATGTTCAAACACCAAATAGATACTTTTGCAAGGAATCAAGTCTACATCAACCACACGTACCTGTGGTGAACATGCAAACAAAGATGCTCTAATAATATTTACTTTGTCCTTAACTGATTGACCTCCACCAGAGAGAGCCTTCTATATATGGCCTTGTCTCACCCGTGACAGACCAGAGAACGCCAAAAGGCGAACAGTACAAAGACAATGCACGTATCGGAGCATTTTTTCGCTCGGGGTGAGCAGCTATGTCATGGGACCTCTTTGCCAGAATCAAAAGTATGAAAAATAAGAATAGGTTTTCCCCTTTCTGGCAGTAAAACCAGGTGCCCTGCACGTGTTCACATTGGGATGACAAGCACTGTGCATTGAAAGGGTGACCTCCGTTCATCCGTGGCCGTCCCACCCAGATTTGGCAGGAAGGGATTTTGCCCTCCAGCCCGGCACACAATTGGATTCCGACGTCGGAGGAAGTTTAAAAACGGGGAGGCGGGGGGGGTGCGTGAAACGTCATTTCGGCAGCCGTGCAGCCCGTTCCGATATCAAAAGGCGTATATATATATTTTTTACCACCGTTTAAATGTGTGGCACCATTCTAATGAAAGGCAGGCCATAACCCACGGATAACGCCATGCAAAGAGATGGAGAGAGACAGCTTGGGCGGAAGGGAGGCCGACACAATCCGTCCAGTAGCACGGCCCCGCGTCGAGGCTCTGTGCTTATTAAACAAATTCATTCCCCGCCGTCGGAGCCGCCTAGCGCACGCCGCTGCGATCCCCGAATCCCCTCCACGAGGATTGACCATGGCACCGGCACAACCCCCGTGCTCGCGGTGGTTACAAGGGGGCCTCGCACGGCGCGCGCTGATGATGGAACTGTTTAATATTTTGATAGGGTTTAGTTTTCATTCTCCTTCTCATCTCTTGCTAAAGGCTGCTTCCGATTTAGCACGTATGGCCTACTCGCGGTGTAGAAGTGCATCGTGCATACAAAGGTCGCGGGCAACGTCTCTGCCTAACCCTGGCCAGCTGGCTCGAATCTTGACGAATAAATTCGTGTAGCTTGACGCGGTGGAGCTTTTTGTTTAAAAAAGTTTTTTTTAAGTTTTGGTTCCACCGAGTGACGTCACTGCTCGGAACAAGCTTCTCCCCACCGAGCACGTGAATGTTCCACACGGTGGCTCCTGGAACGGACAGTGGGGGAAAATCTGACTCCTCACTTAATCTTAAGTTGCTCCGTGGACTACTTGCAGCTCGTGCATCTGAAGCCGAAGCAGTGAGTTGTAAACGAATTGGAACGTCGGGGTTTTTACTCGCCCATTCTACGGTTCACATTTATTTTCGGATTGGGCCGCAAAGTACATTCCATGCTAAAATTCTTGTCGCGAACCCTCCACCACTGGAGAATCTTGTCTCGTTTACAAAGATATTATTCATACGTATTGATCAAATTGACCAATTAGGCACCCACACGGAGGAGGTGGGTGGGGGGGGCTTAAAACGTTCCATTCCTGCGCTTTCAACACCAACGTAGGACAACATTTCACCGAAACTGCTTTTGACGCTTCTTCCACGCTGTGAAGCCTGTGTGAAACCAACAACCGCCAAAGAATGATCACGCGGTCTAGGTGGGTCCGTTTGTGTTGTTGTAAACGGCTAGTTAACATAACAGGGCCCCTAAAATAGCACCGACCTTATCGAATAATTAGACATCCGCCGTTTGGCATGGCCCTGGTGCAAGGAATTCAATGGAGTGCCCCCCCCCCTCCTCCCCCCTGTCCAATTGTCTCCCTCTTCCTAGCCCGGCACATTGGCCCTCTCAGATCCTCAGCTCCACCCGTGAAATTGCACCGCCTGCACACACGTTCGATAAGCGATGCCACGGAGCTGAAGAGCAACATTACGTAATGGCTGATAGAGGAAAATTGCGGATCGAGAGATGGCATTGCACAGGGAAACAAGAACAACATGCTGCCGAAGCAACGCAAAACTGTCATGGTCCAAGAAAAGCAGGGGTTTTTGTTGTTGACAGTCGTCGGATTAAGTGGCTGAAGTAAACGGATTACGAAGTTCATTTGTGCAGCCATCGGGGCGGGGGGGGGGTGATATAGTAGATTGCCAAGCGTTGCTTCGAAGCCAAAGTGGGGGGGGGGGGGGTGTTACCAAATGTATTCGAGTATTTGTGGATAACTGTTTGCAGGAGAGGCTTGATTCAAATATTTGAGAAATTCAAAATGTGTGTGTTGGTGATATAATTGGAGTACCGTGTTTATAACCGATACATACAAGAAGGAGAACTCCCAACGGCACACAGATGGATGATCAACCTTATTTGCTCTGCTGCCGTATACAGGCTGTCCTGCAGGTAAGTGGGTGTTTTGCTTATACAGTCTCCGTGATCCACCAACCCCCAGCTCCACAGTCTCTAGATCACAGACAAACAGGTACACTACGCTCGGATATCAATGGCCATAACCTGAATCGGAAATGTTTTCCTCAAATGTGTTTTTTACATTTGCAAACGAAATTTAAATGATGTTATATATGCGCATTTGCAATGGATGTGTGAAGCCGCGTAGTGACATTTCAATTTGTCCTTGCGCGCCAGTAATACTGAGATTCAAAAACTCTGCAGCCCCTTGCCAAATCCACTGCTGGATTAAGGCCTCCCCCCCCCCCACCCCCCATATCATGTGGATCGTGGTGGTAGTTCGATCACACTGCACCACGCTTATCGGTACGGGTCGATAAAGCAGGGCACTCGGTTATTACACGCCAATGGCCAGGAATCAAATTTCAGATCGCCGGGATTGCGTAGCAATGCGCTAACCACTGCCGCCACTCCACCTCGAACATTTAAAGATGCACAGAATTAATTGATTTTTTTAACATTTAAAGACGAATGCAATGTTATCATCTTAGTGCCAGTGCTATACGAGAACAATACATGTTCCATAGATAGACGCTACAAAACCCTGCCTCGCTGCTCTGTGATTCAGAGCTGCATTGTAGTTGACATTTTGAATCATCATAAAAGGAATCTTTCAACGTTACAGTGTTCGCTTAACGGGCCTACAAAGAGACTGTATTTTCGTCTATGCCTGCCGTCTTAGTCGCTGATAAATTATTCACAAAGCTAACACAATATGCAATACAGTAACCCTGCCGCGGAAGAATTGGCACTCGTTTTAAACTGTCTAATGTTTGCGCAGTGGAGAATTAATGAAGACGGAATGGACATTTCATTCGGCACAATTTGCATCAACAGCGTTCGGGTGAATGGTAAAATATGAAAACAAATTAGTTCCGTAATTAATTGTAACCATTACCGTGATGAGAATTGTTTTAATTTTAGAAAATTAGTCGTAGATATTCTATTACCAGTGGCTATTATTTATTTTGTTTGTAAACAAATATAGTTCTTCACCTCGCGTTCCATTTAAAATTAAACAATTACAATCTTTACCGAGTTATGATTCGTAAGCATTTTTAGAGAATATATAAACGCCAAATATTAGGAAAAAGCCACTCGGATTAATCACAAGGTGTGACAACATAGGTCAAAATCATTTCCCCATTGTTAAATGAATTCCAAGAGTGTAAAAGAGCAGAATAATGAATCCAAGTAATTAGACTTGAAAAGCAACAAAAATGCGGCGGTTTTCTCAACAAGATCGGTGCTTATTTGTAACGAGCGAAGCACTTCAAGGTAGCAATGTTGAACGCTGTTTTGTAGTCTTAGCACAACACTGAGATCGGGGGGGGGGGGTGGTTTAAAGATGGGAAACAAAATAGATAAAAAAAATTATGTTTCTCATGGCGAAGGCACATTGTTGTGTAAAATATGACAACTCTTTGAGTTATCGTCCCTTTCGTTTCTACGGCTGACGAAACAACCTCAACCCAAAGTCGCCATAGCTTTTCCTTTCGCACATTAGCTCTGTCCATCTATCAGTCTGCCTTGTGTCGGTCTGTAACATGGGGGTAACGATAGCTCTTGTACAGCGAGGGGAAAAAAGTATTTGATCCCCTGCTGATTTTGTACGTTTGCCCACTGACAAAGAAATGATCAGGCTATAATTTTAATGGTAGGTTTATTTGAACAATGAGAGACAGCTAGAATGAGAATAAAATAATACATTAATAAAATAAAATAACACAATAAAATTCTCACGACGTTTCGGCCACAACACAAGTGGCCTTCATCATATCGAATTAATTATTAATTAATTTATTATTTTATTCTCATTCTACGTGACTTTACCGAAAGAACCAAAGAAGACGAATCCTTGCAGGCACGAAAGCTTTAAATCGAAAAATGAGAGATAGAATAACAACAACAAAATTCAGAAAAACGCATTTCAAAAATTTGATAAATTGATTTGCATTTTAGTGAGGGAAATAAGTATTTGACCCCTCTGAAAAACATGACTTGGTACATGGTGGCAAAACCCTTGTTGGCAATCACAGAGGTCAGACGTTTCCTGTAGTTGGCCACCAGGTTTGCACACATCTTAGGAGGGATTTTGTCCCACTCCTCTTTGCAGATCTTCTCCAAGTCATTAAGGTTTCGAGGCCGACGTTTGGCAACTTGAACCTTCAGCTCCCTCCACAGATTTTCTATGGGATTAAGGTCTGGAGACTGGCTAGGCCACTCCAGGACCTTAATGTGCTTCTTCTTGAGCCACTCCTTTGTTGCCTTGGCCATGTGTTATGGGTCATTGTCATGCTGGAATACCCATCCACGACCCATTTTCAATGCCCTGGCTGAGGGAAGGAGGTTCTCACCCAAGATTTGACGGTACATGGCACCGTCCGTCGTCCCTTTGATGCGGTGAAGTTGTCCTGTCCCCTTAGCAGAAAAACACCCCCAAAGCATAATGTTTCCACCTCCATGTTTGACGGTGGGGATGGTGTTCTTGGGGTCATAGGCAGCATTCCTCCTCCTCCAAACGCGGCGAGTTGAGTTCATGCCAAAGAGCTCCATTTTGGTCTCATCTCACCACAACACTTTCACCCAGTTGTCCTCTGAATCATTCAGATGTTCATTGGCAAACTTCAGACGGGCATGTATATGTGCTTTCTTGAGCAGGGGGACCTTGCGGGCGATGCAGGATTTCAGTCCTTCACGGCGTTAGTGTGTTACCAATTATTTTCTTGGTGACTGGTCCCAGCTGCCTTGAGATCATTGACAAGATCCTCCCGTTTAATTCTGGGCTGATTCCTCACCGTTCTCATGATCATTGCAACTCCACGAGGTGAGATCTTGCATGGAGCCCCAGGCTGAGGGAGATTGACAGTTCTTTTGTGTTTCTTCCATTTGCGAATAATCGCACCAACTGTCACCTTCTCACCAAGCTGCTTGGCAATGGTCTTGTAGCCCATTCCAGCCTTGTGTAGGTCTACAATCTTGTCCCTGACATCCTTGGAGAGCTCTTTCGTCTTGGCCATGGTGGAGAGTTTGGAATTTGATTGATTGCGTCTGTGGACAGGTGTCTTTTATACAGGTAAAAAGCTGAGATTAGGAGCACTCCCTTTAAGAGTGCCCCTAATCTCAGCTCGTTACCTGTATTAAAGACACCTGGGAGCCAGAAATCTTTCTGATTGAGAGAGGGTCAAATACGTATTTCCCTTATTAAAATGCAAATCAATTTATACAATTTTTGACATGCGTTTTTATGGATTTTTTTGTTGTCATTCTGTCTCACTATTCAAATAAACCTACCATTAAAATTATAGACTGACCATTTCTTTGTCAGTGGGCAAACGTACAAAATCAGCAGGGGATCAAATACTTTTTTCCCTCACTGTACAAGACAATCCAATGTTAAATGAAATATTCCTATAACGTTGCCTTGTTCTTAGGGGCTTACGCTGGAGAAAACTGAACAAATTGATCAAGGGATAAAAAAAATAACTTGGTGATGGCTAACCACGTATAATGGGGGGGGGGGGGGAGGGGCCAAGCAGCCTCGGTCGATTCTGTGACGTCATCGCACGTCATCTGCCAAACCTCCGCTCCCAATGACGTCATTACGTCTGGAGTCGCTGTTATCAACGATGAAACACTGCCGAGGACGAATGCATGTTGGAAAGCATTACAGGATTCCATGCTGTTGGTTCTCGTGTAATATAGGGAGCAACGCAGCCGCGCACTGTAGGTTCATTGCACGTCGCTACGAACCCGGCGACCCGAGTTTGATTCCTGGCCTCGGCTCAAGTCGGTGGCGAGTGAAATCTAAAATTGGTCCCGGGCACTTCCCCTTCTCCAAAGCATATTTGATTAGCTCGGCGAAGTCTGAGGGAGGCCTTCATCGACGGCAGTGTGCTAACATCTTTAGCTTGATGAGCTCCTCTTGACATACTGCACACGAACGACACTGGCACGTGTGACTGCGGTGAGGTACACACACCATGGAGAGTCTGTTGATCTGTCGACTCCTGGAGGAAGCCCGTTCATCGTGGAGGACCTTTCCAGGGTTACAGCCCGGCCCACATCGTCATCATGAGCCCGATACTAGATACACTTGACTGTGGAGGCATAACACAAGGGGAGGAAGCAGGTTTTAATGTGAGCAAGTATGCCCTACTCAATTCCTTTTGTCATCGATTCGCTTTCTGTAAATGGATAATTACATGCGTTTAAAAAATATATATAATACGTTGTTTTAGTATTTTTCTCCCATTTCTATGCGCATCTTGTGATGTGAAAGAATCCATTCGGAAATCTCACAGCAGCGAATCGCCCCGAGTCTACGTTTTACAGGTACGGAAGATAATGTTTTGGGACTTATTCCAAAAGGATACATCTTTAAATTGATGTTTTATTTTATGATTATTTCAATTATCTTTTATTTGAATATTTTTTGAAATCTCCCCATCAATTTTTTTAGTGTTTGTTATTTTACAAATACTCTCCCACACACACTGCTCGAGGATTGTATTTTCATAACAAGCCAATATTTGTCGTTCTCATTGCTGGAATTTAGCCGAATTAAGTGAAGAACCCAAATTAAAGTGGTGAGGATTTTTTTTCGCGTGGTCGTTGGTGACCAGGCTGAGACCACTACCACTTGATAGTCCTTTAGAGGGCCCCTTTAAAACACATAGATCTGATAAGAGTTATCTTTTCAGCTTGGTATCGGTAATCAAATGGAATAAAATAAAACGCTTCTAAATGTTTGGCGGCGCTAACCTGTATTGGAACACACCACCTCCACCGTTCCCAGCTCGATGCCCCTGACCTCTGAGCCAACTGGCCGCTCTGGAGGAGCCGCTGTACATTTTGCAGGGGGCGTTGGTTGATGCTTATGGGCTGCACGTGGCGATGTGTGGCAATGCATCGACAACGCTGCTGCTGCTGCTGCTATCAGCATCGCCGGTCGCACAGCCACCCGCTTCGCGCAATCGCTTCTTCACCTGCGCAAAATGCTGAGCTGCTCTAAAACTTCAGCGCAAACCCCGGTGAGATGTGAAAGGTTTATATATATAATGAATTGCAGCGGTGATTCTCAACCCTTTCAATACAAAGGACTTTTCTCGAGCAACAACCTTCATTGGCCTCGGTCTTCATGAATCCTCCATCCTCCGATCACCTACACTCTGCTGACCCCCAGAAGACTCCTCAGTATTTTATTGAAGGCCCCCTTGAATGCGCCCCGTGTCCTCCGGGGGATGCTTGCAGACCCCCCCCCCCCTATTTGTGAACCTCCTTATTAACGACAGATCGTCCGTGACGATGCAGTCTAGGTGTAGATCCACCTCATACGGATGCGTTTTACAAAACTCCTTTTCACGGTGGGCAAACCCACTCTTCTAAAATAATCGATTCACCTTCCTTGGTTTAACAAATCGAATCATACTGTGGAATCGCTCAACCCAATTTGCAATACAGATAGATATGATAATAGCTCGTTCAGAAATACTAGTCGAAATTACTACAATAAGCATTTAAAAGAGCAGGTGTAGATTTTCAAGATGGAATCATTTCCATGACGTGCGAACTTGGTCTCATGTAATTTTGACGAGAATGGTATCATTTTCACACCGGGATGGAAGAAAATGAAGGCCCTTAGATGATTTGCATAAAGGAATGTGGCAGATGCTACATTGTTGGTGGGTTTTGTGTCGGCATGCTATTCATGCCTTAAATAATCCTTAATTCTCATTTAAAATAAAACTCATTAATTTTTGAATGACATCTGAGAGAAAAAAGTTTGGAATTTAAAATCCATAAAAAATGTGAGTGGAGAGTAGTGGTGCAGTGGTTTGCACACTGGACTATGAATCCAGTTGTCTGAACCGGAACATCACCCCTACCAGCCACTTACCAGACGTGGTGAAGTATGGTCCAGCAACCCTCACAACCGACACAGCGTTTTGAGGTCTTCATCTGGCAGTGGATTGACAAAGGGCGTAAATCATTTTCTAAATCGTCTCATTAGTATCTAGCGACTGGACTGTAAGGTGGAGAGTGGTGGCGAATTTTTAGGCGCTACGATATGGAACCAGAGACCTCCGTTCAGTCCCTGGCCATGTAAAAATAAGTCTCAACTGATGCCTGAACCAACGCTACCCCAACCCCCTCACCATCCCACACCAAGCAGCTATGGAGAGGCCATAACGTATTATTGTTATTACAAAACATAAAGCTTCTGCTTCCATTTTCAACACAAGCACATTTTTAAAAACGCGAAGGCTTGCCCGTGTGAGGTACATCACATGTGATATGTTGTTCAACAATTATTTCTTGTTACCTTTATTGGTTTAAAAAAAAATCTAGTTTCTCTCTGGCTGGTGGGGAGGAGGGGGCGCGAGCGTTTGCTTGGAAGCGTTCATTATCCGGCGCTGCAGAGAAAAAATAACTGCTTTGCTTTACGAGCAGCAGCAGCAAATAATGGACTGGACAAAGTCAGCGTGAGTTCTCCTGCACGAGGTGAGGCTGAGGATGGTTAATGCACCTCGAATTGAATTGCCCCTAAAGCGCGAGCTGCGTGGATTGATGAGTGGTGGATAAAAGATAAAATGAAATAGGGGCAGTGTGTGGAAATATAAAAAAACCCCACAATTGAACATTTCGAGAGGCGTGAACACGTGCGGACGTGCCTAAGCACGTAAATAACTGAAACATCAATACATACACGAGAAACACATGTTCTGTTTTCTAACATTATTGGGTGGAGTGGCGGGAGCCGTGGTTAGTGCGCTGCGCTATGGAATCTGCGACGTGAGCTCGATTCCTGGCCGCGACTGACTAACATCGGTGGTGAGTGATATCTGAACCGGTCCTTGGCTTCCCCATCTTCACCAACCCACACTGTACCATTTCTCAATTGAATAATTTGGCGGGACCCTAGGGTCCCGCAAAAATCAGGTCAGTTATTTTTCAGTCCGCCCACTCGTGATCCTGCAAGGACACCGGACGGACCCCGCCAGGGCTGCTGTTCATTCCTGCACGTGGCCCCTGTTCGCGCCAACAACAAGCGCCAGCAGCAGGCGGCGATCGACACGATGGGCGCCACCCCACCGGCCAAACGCGAGCCCCGGGGGGCGTCCGGGGGGGGGGTGTTGTAATTATATAATCAGTCAATGGTTATTATTAGTAATGAGTTGTAGATTAGTAATTAGTTGTAATGTGTGTTATTGTGATTATATGCTACGTTAGTAATCCGTTAATTAGTATGTTTCCCCTATAAGGAATTGTAGTATGTATTATTTGATAATACGCTTCCAAGCCTCACTAAGCCTGTAGCTGTCAGAGCGATTAAAGTTATTTTTCTCAATTTCAATGGATTCTCTAATTAGTCTTTGCCAGTAATAATTAGTTTTACACAACACTTCTACGTTATCAAAATCAATTGAGTGTCCTTGTTGACAAACATGTTCTGCCACTGCCGACAGTTGTGTTTGAGATAATTTAATATTTCTTTGTTCTTTTAATCTTATGCCGATGTTACGTCCCGTCTGTCCAATATAGCATCTGCCACATAAACAATTAATCCGATATACACCTTCTGTTGATAATTTAGGTAATTCGTCTTTAGTGCAAGATACTAGGTTTTGAATTTTGTGCACTGTACCAAATATTACTGTAATGTTTTGCTTTTGCAAAACACGGGCTAATTTGTCAGTTACTCCTGAGATATATGGACTTTTAATTGTTTTAACAATCTGATCGCTTTCAGCAGTGTTGCTTTGCGATCGTGATTTGGCATTCAGTGCTCTGTTAATTTGAGTATTAATATAGCCATTCTGTCGTAATGCTTCTTTAACATGTTTGATCTCTCTTACTAGACATTCACCATCTGACACGTTTAGCCTGATGTATGAGCCTCTTGATAAGAGAGGACTTCTGAGCTGGATGATGATGCGAATCTGCATTCAGATAGGCATCAGTGTGCGTTTGCTTTCTGTAAATGCTGTGTTATTTTACCGTTTAGGCCATGTCCAAGCAAAATATCTAGGAATGGGAGTGTTATTCACCTCCATTTCCATGGTGAACTGGATGGCCGGGTTTTGTGCATTGAGATGATTTAGAAAATTATTAAGTATCTTTGGCATGTGGCCAGACAACCAAAGTGTCATCCACATATCTAAACCAAAAAGATGGTTTTAATGTGCTCGAGGCAAGTGCTCTATTGCAGATTTGCTATAGCAGGAGATAAAGGAGACCCCATTGCTGCTCCTTCCTTTTGTTTAAAGAAATCCCCTCTCCATAAGTAAGTGTTATTTAAACAATGGTCAGCAAGTTTTGGAATATCTTTTGGTAAACCTGCATTCTTGACTAGTGTATCAAGTAATTTAAGCGATTCGTTCACTGGAACCTTAGTGAATAGAGAAATCACATCAAAACTTACCAGAATATCATTAGGATAAAGTTTAATATCTTTAATCACATTCACAAGATGTTCTGAATTTCTTATGAATGAAGATGTCCTACCGATGTAGGGCTGTATTTGTTTGGTTATATATTTTGCTAATTTATATGTGGAAGAGCCAATTGTACTGACTATGGGTCGTAAAGGGATGCCGATTTTATGAATCTTTGGTAGCCCATTCAGTTTAGGTGGTTTTGAGGCCCTTGGCTTAATTTGGTATTGCTCATTCTTAGGGATTAATGAATTTGCAATTATTGCAGAAGTCTTACGTTCTAAAGTATTAGTTGGATCTCGTTTCATTTTAATGTAGGTACTTTCCTATAGTAAATTTCTAATTCTATAATCATAATTGGCTCATGATATCACTACAGTAGTGCGGCCTTTATCAGCTGTCAGGATTTGGATATCTTTATTTACACGGAGCTCTCTTAAGGCTTTTGCTTCGTTAGAGCTAATATTTGATGACGTCACCCTGCTGCTCTATTTAAGACCGGGAGCAAGTGAGGGCTTTACCATTCTGGCGAATTGCCCGATGGTGCTGGATGTAATTACCAGCGAAACGTGGTACTCAAATTTTAAATGATGTTGATTCACTCTTCAACACACCGGTGGGCTAAAGTAGTGAACTTTTGTCCTTTGTAAACGTGACACATATTTTACTGTTTGGCCGTGTCAGGTGGTGGAGAGTTACGACACATAAATAACGCGATCTAACCCAAAAACCTTTATTATGAATTATGAGTTTTTATTTTAGCAGGTAAGGCCCACTGAGCTATATAGCTGTTTTTCAGAAGTGACCTGGCCACAAATGAGAGCTCAACAAAGTGGCTTATCATCAAGTGGAAATGTAAGTACAGCCAAATATGATTTGGCACTTTCGTGACTGCAGGAATTACTCTTTGTTTTTTTCGGTAAAGTCACGTAGAAATAAGAAATAAAAATAAGAAATAATAAAATTACATAAGAGCATGTGTGTCTCTCTCTGTGTGTCTCTGTGCTAACTCTCTCTCTGCTTAGATGTCTATATACGTGTCTGCGATCTGTACTCTATCACTCTTCACCTATAATTTAGCAATCTTTGAAATAACGTAATCAGCCAGACCATGCCTTAATTGTGTTTTGACCGACCCTCTTTGCATTATATTGTTTCCAAATTTTAATAAATCTTGTTCGATTTGATGTGCTTCTCCATCTGTCTCCCCTACATGCTAAGGCCTCGGCACAGAGACCCTATCTCTCTGTGCTCCATACGTTGTCTCTCTCTTTGTGTCTCTGTGTTAACTCCCTCTACTTAGGTGTCTGTATATATATCTGCAGTTCTGTGTTTCCTCTCTCTCTTAAATGTAGCTCTTCTATGCCTGATGATGATTGCTTGCGTTGCAATCGAAACGTCGTATGCTATTATGTAATTTTATTATTTCTTATTTCTACGTGACTTTACCGAAAAAAAACCAAAGAGTACAGCCAAATACTCTGAACGCAAGTTTCTAAATGTGGAGGGAAAAACTGGAAGTATCCACAAAAAAAACCCACGTGACCACACGGGGAGAGAGAACATGCAAACTCCAAATATACAGGCGTAAGGGTGTGGGATCGAACCCACTGATCACCTGCATAACGGGCGAGCTATTTAACGTCTCGCCATTGTGTCGCCCAGCCAGGTCTTCCTTGTCGGGGGCCTGGCAACGCGGCGGTTGAATTAGCACGCACGGCGTTGACGCCCACACAAAGGTCACGCGTGACGAATTGTTGAGGACCCCTTGCGGTTGCGTGTCGCGAGCGCCGAACTGCGCTGAGATGACGTGGGGGGGGGGGGGGGCAAACCAAATCCACAGGGCGAGTCCTCGACTCGATCGCAATCGATAGACGCCGCTGTTCCACCGAGGCTTCGCTCGCGTTGGGGAATCGCGGCCAGGCAGGCATTGATTGCATTCGGTTCTTGTGATGCGTATGGAGTCGTGCGTGTGAGAAGGGATCGCTTAATATTGCGCGAATTAGTCCGTGAATGGAACGTTCAGGGATAACGGGGTGAACCGAACTGCAAGTGAGACCCAAAAATATATTTAAAAAACCACTAAAAAATGTGGGTGGAGTGGGTGGTGAAGCAGGATGAAATCGCCAAAGATATGAAACTCAATTGGACGAGGATAAAGTATCATGAACAATTTAAACAACGGACATTTTTTTTGTAACCCTTCAGAATGCAGACTACCACCAACATCTGTTCGTACCGCAAACAGCATTGGGTAAATTCATAATTCATTGCCAACCGCATGGCAAAACATGGGACGATGATCCCCCATCGTTGACTTCACAGCTATTTGTGGCATGTGATCTTAGCGCACCAGGGGTGGCGGGCCAGCACCACACCTGGCCGCCTTTGTCTTCCTAGTGGTGATGTTTATACATCGTGCCAGGTAATCATTTAAGGTTGAGTCGACCTAGGGGAGTCCCAGGAAGGGTTCAGATAATCGTCACTCCTTTAAGCCGCGAGTGGGAATCGAACCCGGGTCGATGGGTTGGTAGCACAACGCGCGAGCCGCTACACCACCGCTCCATGCACACACTACGGGCAATCCTCGAAGTAATTAAAATGTTTTCATGGCGAGAGCACAAAGCCGAAATATGGTGACTGTTGCCTCCGGATCCCGATTCTGAAGCGTCAAGGGAAATGCGATCCGAGGCCACGACAGTTCACGCTCATAACTCCGAGTTTTAACCAGGGCCCACAATTTTCCAAAGCTGGATGGATCGCCGGGACTTGTGGATCGCCCGGGACTCGGCTGGGCCTCTTGGTCCACAACTCGGGAAAACGTTTATGCGCACGGCACGCCACATCCAGTACACCCGCTCGCTATGGCTGTGACTAAAATAGCGGTCACGTGCCACCTACTGCAGTCATACCAGGGACCCGCAAAAAAGAATTCTGCGGAAAAATTTCACAACTGCAGGACATCTTCTTTGGTTCTTTCGGTAAAGTCACGTAGAATGAGAATAAAATAATCAATTGATAAAATAAAATAACGCAATAAAATTCTCACGACGTTTCGGCCGCAACACATGATGAAGGCCGCTTGTGTTGTGGCCGAAACGTCGTGAGAATTTTATTGTTTTATTTTATCAATTATTTTATTCTCATTCTACGTGACTTTACCGAAAGAACCAAAGAAGATGAATCATCCTTGCAGTCACGAAAGCTTTAAATCGAAATTTAACTGCAGGACAGTCCAACAAATTCACAACGCCGATTTACGCTGCGCAATGCAACCACCTGTTGCTCCACGTCATATTTAGCTGCTGCCGTTTAGCTCTTCGTGCTCGCTTGTGCGCTCGTGTTGACGTGGCCGAGTAACTCTAGACCATCGCCACCCTACCCCAACGCAATTTTTACCGCTCTATTATCTATCGACTGAACCTGGGTGATGGTGGGGTGGTAGTGGTTGGTCACGCGCTACGATATGACATCCAGATGGATAATATCTTGGAGTTTTGAATGTTCTCTCTGCCCGTGGTCGAGTGGATTTTTCTCCGGGTCCCTCCGGTTTTTTCCCTTCCACATTTAGAATCGTCCAGTTTAGATTATTTGGGGGCGGATATAAATTCCTACATATGATGGTGAGCTATCATCACGTGTGGCCAGGTCGTCTCTGAAAAAGAGCGAATCGCTCGGTGGGCTTTAACTGGTAATTAAAATAGTTGAGATTGTCGATTCCTGGCCACTGCTTATATCATTAACTCGCACTGATCAGCCTGGTGAAGTATGCGCAAACAGTAATAATAGGGTTTTTCCCCTTTTTTCTGGCAACAAAACGTAAACCTTTTTTACAAGGATTCATGTCTGCATTTTTTTGTTTGCATTTTGACTGCAGGTATTATGGTTAATGCAGACATGAATCCTTGTAAAAAGGTTTCAGTTTTGTTGCCAGAAAAAAGGGGAAAACCCCTATTACATTTTGGTACTGGCAAAGGAGGTCTAATGATATATGCGCAAACAATCACCATAGTCGACATATCACAATGTATCACCATTACCATCATTTTTTAAAAATAATTAAACATTAACCACCTCGGATTTGTTGATGACAGTCGATATAATGCCTAATGGGAATGAGCTGCAGGAAATATTCGAGCAATGCATATTCATAATGTTTAAGAATTAATGTACATTTTTTTCCCCCTCCAAAATATTATTTCGTATGCAATAGGTTCACGTGAGGTTTCTGCTTTATATGTACGCAGTTTCCAGGGCAACATAATTAAGAATGCAATGGACATTCTTAATTCACACTTGTCTTCATTGAAATACAATAGATTTGTTTTCAGGCCATTCGCTATGATATGAAGTTGTTGGGACAGGATTAATAAGATATTCATTAACGTAAGCATAGTGGAAATGTTTTTTCATTCTGGTTTAATGATGCACATATCTATACGCTAATTACAAGAGAAAAGGGCAGTGGTTCTACCCTGCCTGGAATAATTTCTTCAATGTTTATAAATGTGCTGTTACAACTACACTTACAAATGCTGCTGATATTCCCGTCCTGTTGAATGTATTACTTTATTATATAATCATCACCGCCATCAGCATCAGCAGCCGTGATCTATCCACTGTTAGATGAAGGCCTTCACCATGCAGTAGCCACCTCTGGCTTCGTTGAGCTGTCATTTGTGGCCAGGTCACTTCTGAAAAAGAGCTGTATAGCTCGGTGGCCCTGACCTGGTTAAATAAACAAGTGGCTAAATATTGGTAAAAAAAACAGTTTCGTATAGTTTAGTTTCTATAATGTGACAAAGGTGCAGCCCTGTAATTACATATTTGAGCCTCCCCCCCCCCCCTCCCATATTTGGTCTACTCTTCCATGCTGGCCCAGACTTACTGGAGGAGCATGTCACGTAAATACACGAGTGCAGACATGGTAACATTCCACATCCAGTGATAAGTAGATTGTGTGTGTGTATATACAGCGTGGCCCATGCATGGCGATTTTATTTTAACAAATGTTCGAACTGACTTAAATTCATGTTAATGCGTGCATGAATTATATTTTAGTTACATGGGTAATCTTAGAACTTTAATTACGTGGTGTCTCAATTCATTCGGGGTTCCTGGTCGAGTTCTTGGTCAGGAAGTAGCAAAAAAACATGAATAATGATAATAGATAAAAAAAATATTCAAGAATAAATAGTTTAAATGTTTTAATGCCAGTGTGAAAATAAATGAAATAAGCCGATGTGTCCTGACTGTTAGGCCACCCTTTGTGTTAACAAACGGTGAATATTTTGTCCTTATGATGTCTCGTCTGATCGAGGCTGGACGCTGGCGCAGTTTAAGTGCTGCACTTCATGGCGCGTTCTACATATCAGTGCCAAAATAAATACGGAATATGACCTTTCACTTAAAGTGCTTTTAAGAGCAATATAACAACGTCTGATTTAGCCCTGCAACAGACGATAGATCCAATGGCCATAAAAATATTAATTGCGTTTAAAAAAAAATACAAACTTCAAGTGTGCTTGGTCCACGAATGGAACGGCTCTGGCCCGCGAGTGAAACGACTCTGGAGGTGACCACAGCGACTCCGCACATGGATCTCCAATTGTGAACCAGTGAACACATATTTGCCATCTCTGTGCTCCGGAGGGAGATTGTCTGACGCGTTAAAAACCTGGTGAGAAAGATTACCTCGCTCAAGATGTTATCACACTGCTGCTGAGGTCTCTAAAAGGAGGACACGTTAATAATTTAATCCACAGCTGGATAAAAGACTTGCCTTTGTTGGTCGTGGAAGTTGTCTCGGTACACTGCACCACGCTGATCGGTGCAGATTTGGACGGGACCTGAGACTGGGTCAGATGTCACTCGCCACAGAAGCTGAGCTTTAACCGCGAATCGAATTGATGTCGTCAGGTGCATAACGAAGTGCGCTATGCACTCTGCCTCTGCCGCGCACTTTCGTTTGGATATGAATGGAGTGGCAAAACTAGAAATCGATGTCCAAGTTGTGAATCCAGCTTCTAGCTTACGAGGATAAGCACACGTGCTGTCCGGGGAATGCTGGCGGCGTTGTGACGCAGCATCAATTTGGGCGATTCTTCAAATGTCACGTGTGGAAAGGGCGACTGCACCTGCCGTGGCTACCTCGGATAAGATTTAAGGAAGGCCATTGATGGTTAGCTTTGAGCCTCTGTATCCACGTAATATAATAATCTTGATTAACTCTTTATGTTAGTCTGTTTTAAGGGCCGTGTTAATGGCCAGTCCGGTTTTTTATTTTTTGTTTGTGTCATAGCATTCATTGCTTAGCTTTCGGCGAGTGGTCAGTGATCAGACTCCACATTGTAGAGCGAAAGGAAAAGAGTGAAGCGCTATTGTAAGAGAATACGAAGAGAAGATGAATACTGACCAAAAAGTTGAGGGCTTCACACTGGCAGCAGTATATAGAAGCGAAAATCAGACTTGCCACATTCGTCCACGTTTTGTAAATTGGAACGGCCTTAAAATGTACAACACGCTGGTGTTGCTGGCAGTGGACGTTCTTCGTGAGTAGCACTGTAGCATCAACGTTTGCCTTAAAGCGTTTGACGTTCGTTAAGTAATTCATTATGAGCGCGCAAATAAAAAAAAAACCACCGCCTCTCCAACCGGCGGCAACAAATATAAGCAGTGAAATATTCACGGCGGTGAGTTTCCACCGCTGGTCAAAATCGCCGCGCGGGGTTACTCTGCAGTGACTTAAAATCATTACACATCTCGTGGGATGGGAGAGAAATGTATTCATTGATTTTTTTTTTGTTCGTTTGCTATCAAGTAAGGAGACATCATCAGCACTCGGCCCAATCTGGAAACCATCATGGAGTGCTCCACAGTTAAGCAATCCGCGCAAACGGCAACATCAGGCGTAGACCTATTCCGCTCGTGATCTGCCAACCCTCGGCTCAGAGGAGAGACGGCCTCTGTCCAGCGGTACGGTGGATACATTCATGGCCTTTGTAACGGCTTGCGAGTGCGTTGGATCGATAAAGCAATCAACTTGGAAGCGTTGGGGGAAAAAGCGATGCCAGATGATGATGCCTTCACAGTTGCAAACCGGCGCTGCCCGCGCTCAAGACAGCACACAGTAGCATCGCCGCCGCCGCCACCAACACCACCGCCAATATTTCCATTTGTGCTGAATGCCCACGTGCCCACGGCATCTATGAATACCGGGCATAAATACAAAGGACGCGGAGCGTGCAGGGCACTCTCATGCGAGGACTAAATGTTTTTTTTTTGTATCGATCCGTTTGCGTACATATGTGGATTTGCGTACGTTTGCATGGCTTAGACTTGCATGTATAGTTTACAGTAATTAATTTTGTTGTAACAACATAATGTAAAATAATATTTTTTATGTACATATAGATACTGGATATATTTGTGAATTCATTTTAATTTTAAAAAGGCTATAATATTAACATTGGTCTGCAGAGCCAATAAACCATGGATTAAGTATATATTTTTATGGAGAGCCATATCATGGATTCTGCTTATACATATATAAATCAGTTTTTATAATAAATGAAAAAAGGCTACATGACAACTCAGTTTCCCATTTCAATCATATCTTGCATTTCACACCTACTAGAACGTTATGAGAATGTGAATTGCTGACTAATGGTATGGATAGCTAGGGAATTACAGGTTGCAATTTAGTGTTGCCGTGCATTTTTCTGCATGCAAAATACCCTGAAGCAAGTCCCTGAAGATGCCTCATTTGTGCTGTTTGCCATCACGCTCCAATATGATCACAACATTGCCTACGACCAAATCACCCTCGGTGCACTTAGTCTGATTATATCTGATATCTCAGAAGCCTCTCTCGTAATTAGATGGGCGATCACCAGGGCTTGCCCAGGTGCTGTAACTGTGAGGCTCTGAGTTGGTCAGGAAATGGCAATGTTGAGTGTCACTCCACCCCCCTCATATTCATGGAAACGCGGTTTCCTCTTGCAAGTCAAACACTCGATAATGGAATTGACCATTGAAAGAGTCTTACAATTCCGTGAGGCTTTTCCGTCTAAACCATAGGGTTATTGCAAGTAATTTGAAACATTACTGCAAAACAAACTGATTTCACAATTCCGCAATAGCGGTCATCAAATGCAACCTTTTTATATTCTCACGTTTATAGAACAGCCATAACGCCTAAATATAAAAAACACACCTTGCACCACACGGCGGCGAGGGGGGAGTTCTGATGTGAGATTTGTCTACCTGTTTGCGAGCGGAGTGACGGCGCAGTGGTTTGCACGGTGTGCTATTTCTCTGGCGACCAGTGACACTCGTGCTCCGTGACCCCTGACCTCTGAGCCACCCAGTCTCCTGAACTGACAGCTCTTTAGCTCATACTTATTTTGAAACATTCGGTGCAAGCTGCAACGCCACAGTGTAACTGAATCAATACTTTTTTTTTATGCCACTGCTAACATCAGGGGTGAGTAATGTCCGAAATGCCCCCTCCCCCACCTCCTATCACTCGCCGGCACTGACCAGCGTGGTGAAGTATGGTCAAACAATCGCCACGACCGTCATGTTATGGGGTGCCCTTCGTCCACCAGTAGTAGATTGACAAAAGGGCCGTACTTTCCTATATATATATTTTTTATGTATCCGCCGATTCCTATGATCAACGGCGCAACGGATGAAACGAAACACTCCACAGACGTCGTGGATACGAGCATGGGTATACGGTGTGTATGCTGGAGGGAACTGTTGTTCAAGCCGAGTGGCTCCATTTGCATTTTAGTGCTCCAAAGCTCACGACAATTAAGTTGCACACAATACCGGTGAGTTTTACAAGCAGAGCGATTTTACCAGAATGCACACACTAAAAAGAGGAGAGTGAATGCCGTTTTGCTCGCTTCCTTCTCCGTGGCAGATTAAATCTGCCAGTGGCCCGATCGTTACTCTCGGATGCAGCATTAGCCCATTTAAAACAAAGTTTCGATGTTGGGTGTTGGATTGCTCTCTGTAATTTAATGATGTGTTGAACTTCTGTGAAATTGTGCGCCACCGAATGAGGCCAGAAGAGCTCGTAAAAGTAAATGAAAACTGCTACTCCCAGGACGAACACTTAAATGCAACAAAATTTCGTGGATTGAGGGAAGAACGGACCGTAATGCAAGCTTTGAGTCGGGTTAATCGGTTCGCAAAATTTCGTCTGTCCCGCCCACTCCCCAGTTTTGTTCTTCCAATTGTGCTGTCAGCGTTGACGTCGCGGGATGGAAGTGTCCACTCCGAGCTGGCTCGAAAAATCTGCGTGACCACATGCCACAGAACGGAAGAAGAAGAATGATATCATAGAACTGCTGATGAATTCCCTTCAACCCAGGCGATATCAGACAGGCTTCTGGGATTCCTTATAGAGCTGCCCTCTCCCACACGCACTTGCAGAGACACGTTCGTCGCATGTAAGTCAGACCGATAGTTAAAATTCCACGAGACAGTTTAGCCAAGTTAAGTGAAAACCCAAATTACACGTGGTTATTATCATGTTATAGGTTATAGACGGCATTCAAATGGTCGTAGGTCACTGGGCTGATAGCTTTTTTTAAACTGTTATTTTCAAATCTCAAGCATTCAGTCGTTAAAACAGGGCACTCGATAACTCCCCCCCACACACCTGAATATACCTCTATGCAATATCAGAACCACTCCAAATTTTACGTGTCAAGGTCAAAAGGTCATCACGGCAACGCGGTCGATGCCACCACACCTCAAAATCGCTTCCTCCTCCTCCTCTTGGTGGAGTGCCCCGTGGTTTGGTGCGAGGTGCTCCCCTCATTAGAGAAGTCAATGCACCTGTCCTCGAAGCACCGCGCGTGCAGTCTCATCATTGCCACCATCCGGCTTTAGGGCTTCCTCTCGATCTCTGTCCCCCCCCCCCCCCGCCACAGTCCACTGACGACCGAGAGTAAACCCTGCCCCCTCTCCATCCTCCACAGGCGTCCCTTCCACCACAGCCTCCTTCCTCTTCTCTCAGGGATCGCATCATGCGCGAAGGCGAATGCAACATTGACCGGATTTAAAGGCATTTAAATCTGGTCTTGATATTCAGACACCGGTCGGTACAAACACGTTCAGTGCATGCGGCACAGTAAATCTCGCTTGGCCACAAAGCGATAGATTTTACGTCGCCTGGCTCTGTTCCTTACGTAACAGCGGGAATGCGGAAAGCCTCGGTCTGAAGAATTCGCCTTTTGCCCGTCCAAGGACGCGGGTGTATTGCAGTAAATCTGAAACTTGCAAGCGAAAAGCAGACCGCGACGTGATATTCACTGCATCAATGCGTGTGCAATTTGTAAGGGCGCGGTGACACAGACCTATTTATTGGGGCCGTCGATAAATGACGTCACGCGATTTTGGACGATTTTTGCCCCCCCCCCCCCCCTAGTCACACGGCGTCACAAAGTCAGACCCCCCCCCCAAAGATGACGTCAAAGCTCTGCCTCCAACCCCAAAAAATAAAACGTGCTTCAAATCGCTTTAAACTATTGTCATTGTAGTGCGTATTTAATGTGGCGCTGCACTCTGATGTTGTAGGAGAAAACATTTATTAAGTCTATTTAATTAAGCAGAACGTGTCTATATTATTAGCTCTTTCGGTAAAGTCACGTTGAAGGGAAACAATAAAATAATAATATATAACAATAAAAAGTCTCACGACGTTTCGAAACGTCGTGATAATTTTTGGAAACGTGAGAATTTTTATTGTTTTATATATTTTATTATTTTATTGTTTCCCTTCAACGTGACTTTACCGAAAGAGCTAAGAATATGGATTACTGCAGTGACGAAAGCTTTAAATCAAAATTTAGAACGTGTCTATTTAAAGTTGCGCATTTTGATGTGACGTCACATTTCTCAAACCCCCCAGGTGTGTGACGTCATTTATGGACGGCCCCATTTCATTTTTAGGTTATAATCCCTTGTTCATCATGACGTCCTTTTTACTTTGTCTCAACAGCGTTACGGAGATCACGTGACGTGAGGGTTCTGCCTTTGTAGTGAGGGTTGTGAGTTGACGCCGATGAGGGGGGAGGAGGCGCCTCGCCCCCCCCCATGTGGAGTGACGTCAGTCGCTAATTATTATTAATGGATGGGTGTCCATTTGGAGGACGTCGCCTTACAGTAATTATTGAGGGGCTGTTCGATGTTGAGTGACGTTACCTGCTCATGATTATTAATGAGGGGGTAGGGTGCTCCATGTGGAGTGACGTCACCTGCTCATGATTATTAATGAGGGGGGGGGGTGTCCATGTGGAGGACGTAACCTGTTTATGATTTTGATTTAAAGCTTTCGTGACTGCAGTAATTCATATTCTTAGCTCTTTCGGTAAAATCACGTTGAAGGGAAACAATAATATAATAAAATATAAAAATATTGTTTTATATATATTTTATTATTTTGTTTCCCTTCAACGTGACTTTACCGAAAGAGCTAAGAATATACTGTTTATGATTATTATAGGGGGGCTGGTCGACGTGGAGTGACGTCACGCGCGGGACACAGACATTCTTAAGTAAATATGAAAGCCTGCGTGTTAAACATTCCTGGGTGATTATAGTAGGCATACTAAGCTCATATCCCCCGCCCCGCTCATTGACAACATCCTACCACCACCATTACTCATCCCGCCCCCTTCTCTCCATAATCTTACCATTACCGAAACAGCTTTTGCTATTCTAAGATCATCATCATCATTATTGTTGTTTTCTATTTAAACCGACTCAATGAACATGCTGCCGTGGTGGTGGTGGGTTAAGTTACGTGCGTAAGAGAAGCGAACGCGTGTTGGCACTTGCCCGACTCGGCAATGAACAACCATCCGCTATGTCGAGCGAGAGAGAGGGACTGCACACGAAATACAAAAAAATATAAAAATAGGGTTTGCGCAAGCCGATGAAATTTGCTTCACGAGAGACAAAAAAATTAGTTGGGACGTGGGAGAGCTGCGAAGGGAATATTTAAGGCGCTGCAGTTGGGAACCGACGATGGACATTCACATCACGACGAACAATTGTCGTCGGTACCCTCCCCCCCCCCCCCGTATCAACACATTGCCCGCTAGGTTTGAGGAATGCTTAAGTGTCTCGATGTTGGAATAATTTTTACGAAGGAAATTGCTTTCGCTCGCAACGGCAACACAAAAAAAAGTGCAGCTATCGTTCGTTTGGCTCTGCGTCAACAGCTACCACGCACGGAAGCGCACACCGAGATGCATACATTTTCAAGCGAATATTCAACGCGAAAAGTTGCTAATATATCCCATCATCAGCGACAACAACATGTATGCAATAAATAACGCCGCACGTCCACACTCTACAAACAAAAAAACCCAAACGTTTAAAATTATTATTTTTTTAAAATCCAGCCGCCCATCGGGTGAGGTCGCATTTAAAGCCCCAGCGGCTTTCTGTACGGACGGCAGGGAGAGGCCCCGGGCGCTTTCGCAATGAATGAGGCTGATTTAGAACGCGGCTGCGAGAATCTGCCGCCACGTGGATCTACAGCAGCGGGGGAGGGCATGGTGCGCGTTCCACACGCGCGCACGGCCAGGCGGGGTTGCACCCTCCCCCCCCCATCCTCTCGGCACGCACCGTGCGGTGAGCGCTATGCCTCCACCCGTTGTGATTAATGCGCACATTTTTTTTGGGCAGGCAATGGAATAATTAACTTTTTTTTGCGTGCAAAAGTGATTGAAAGTGGAAGAAATATTAACCGAGTTAAACGAAAAAAATAAAGAAGCGATATGCCCCCAGCAACACGGACGCGCACGGAGCGATGGACTGGTTGATGCGTGGCTGCCGGATCCAAAACCCTGTTTAATTGTCGTGGTGTAGCATCCGTTCGTACAGTTCGTTCCGTAATAAATGTTTTGCTATTTGCTTGAAGCCGCCGGGCAGCGAGTTCATAAGCATCTGAAACATTCATCAAAGACCCTGAGTGGTGGAGGTGAATGAGCAGTTTCGTGACGGATTATCCCAATTAGCAAAGCGCCGATGTGCGATTGCATTTTTTAGGTTTCAACAAGCTGGCAAGGCCTTAAGTGAGCCTCGGGTCCGTAAAAGGTGCTCCGCAAGCTGAGGCTCGCGTGCTCATGTTTTAATTCGCCAATGCCCCAACAAAAACGTACGGATCTGGGAATGATTATTGTTGAGCTGAGTGCTCGGTTTGGTAGCACTTGGTATCGGGGTTTTGCATTATTGTTTAATATGAACGGACGGACAGAGAGACCCATGGACGAAATATTTCCCGAGCACAGCAATGCGTGGCCTATTGGCTCACTCAAAGGACCAAATTAAAATGCAGTTGGTAGTGCGTCTGTGCAAACTGAACTTTAGTCACAACTCGGCCACGATATTTTTCAAAAGACAAACTGCCGATATTTGCACCAATCCATCCACACCCTCTCTCCTTCCGTATGTGTGTGGGTTTTTCATTGTAGGTTTTGTGAAGCTTACTCGGTTTCAAATCAATTGTATCCTAAGTCGAAAAGCCTGTTTGCCGGCAGCAATAGCTATCCCCTCTGCAAAACAGTGCTCAATATTGACTCTGTCAACAAGATAGCTTTGACTTGGGCTCTGTCGCACATCCACAGCTGTACGATATGCGTTACTGCAAGTGGGACGGGGATTTGTTCAAAGCTCACAAAAATGCAGGCCACATTAAAGGCTCTGCGCCACACACAACAATACTCTTCTGAGAACTACGAGGTTGGATTTAAAAATAAGCGAGCCTGGTAAGCGTGTCATTAGGACTCTTAAAAATGTCCCTTTTACCACTAGATTTTAGACACAAGGCAACACTTATTACCTTATTCTCCAGATTATAAGACAAACTCCCAAGGCTGTCTTTAAAATACAGGGAAAACGTCTTAAAATCCGGTGGATAAGAACAAACCTTCCCACAATGCAATGTGCAGGCCACATTTTATCATTTTATTTTTTATATAAATTACATTATCAATACCGTTTGATGATTGAAGTCTGCATGCTACTCAATAACCACTCTTAAGTAACTATTCATATGGCTATTTAAGCTGGTTATCAGGATTTTTTTTTTAACAATGTAATTATCAACTGCGCCATTAATGGAAACTACACATTCCTGTGGCAGGTGTAAGTCGATCAAAAGCGCAATTGAATATAACTAGACTCGGATCCATATTCTTGGTTCTTTCGGTAAAATCACGTAGAAGGGAAACAATAAAAATATTAAACAATTAAATTCTCACGACGTTTCGACTGCAACACAAGCAATCATTTTTTTTCCACAAAATTTCCTTGCTGTGGTTTTCACACCTGATGATGGTTGCTTGTGTCGCAGTCGAAACGTCGTGAGAATTTTATTGTTTTATATTTTTATTATTTCATTGTTTCCCTTCTCAGTGACTTTACCGAAAGAACCAAGAATATGAATCCCTGCAGTCACGAAATCTTTAAATCAAAATTTAGACTCGGATCAGCAAGATTGTTGTATTTTATGCAAGTGCATGTATTTACTATGTTGGAATGGTCACGTCTGGTCTTGTCAATTCTCAAGCTTCAGCTTGCCCTGCCTTGACCTGATCTCCATGTCCGTTGAGGAACGTGCGGCACGGGACACTCGATGTTAAATGTTCTACCCCCTGCGAAGACAACCATCCGTTGCGCTAACGAAGCAGGTGCATTGGAGCTCACCGAGAGATGGCCACTCATCACCGTGTCACGCGACCACAAATTACACGGTTTCGCACTTTCATTACCGAGTCCCCATAAAACAAAAAGAGCTTATTTCAGACAGAGAAAATTAACGGCACCGCTCGACGCCCCGTGTAATTAGCGTTGACCTTTTTCAGGTCTTAATAAGGGTTGCGCGCCTTGTATAATGACTTTTAGGAGGAATTATACAGCGAATGAGACATCCTGTCCTTGCGGTAATCATACGATGCTTTTCAGTGGCGTCACCTTGAATTCGAAGCTGTCATTTTTTCCAAAATGTCTTGCCCCTTCCCATTAGCAATTGGACCTTGTCCAAGGGGCGCAGGTCAGGAGGAGGTGTCAATGGTCATAACTGAATTATTACAAATATGTTCAGCACGCCGTATCATTCACAAATCTCAAACCATGGATCGCATAGTATACCACTGTCCACTTCGAGCATTTGCTGGGATAATTCTTCATCAGGTGGAGGGGGGCATTCATTACACTGCTGTCATACGAAAGAAGAATCGTCCTCGTGAGCATATGGGTGTCAATGCAAGTCTGTGGATCTCTGCGTAAATCTATGAATCTCCAGACGAGTTTAAATCTCAAAGCTATAAACTACGCAGCACACCGCTGCCCCGCATCAAACGTTCGCCAGGCTAGCCCCGAAGCAACCCACTTGCTCGTCCACCAACCTCGACACGAGCAGATAAAACATTTGCCGATCATTCGCCCGCCTCCATCATGCGCAGGGCAGAACAAGCAGTTGTGTGGCTGTTCTTCCACATATATGCCTCGTGAATCGCGCCGCCGGTCACCGGAGCAAATGCAAGGGGCGGCCGTGAAATTGCAGCAAATTTGGCGATGATCGGGGCACACGGCAGCCAGGATCGCATCTCAGTCGGTGATGGAAAAAGCCGCTCGACAAAAACAAAGGAAATGTCATCATCGTTAACCCGGCATAGGCCCTCGGGCATTAAGAGCACTTGGAGGGTGAGACTCTATCTCTCGCTCGCTAATGGAGGAATTGAAATAAACGAGACCGAGAGATTGATCTCGGTTTCTTTTTTGCACAAATTGCAGTGATGTCCTTGCCATGCTGTGGGAATGAGGGCACTTTACCACTCGTGTAGCAGTGGCACCACTTACCATTAGACTTGTTGCATTACGGATTTTTTTTCTCAACTCTGATCTCATTTCTTCGTGGCTACGTTGTTACCAGAACGCATTGCTGAATAATAATCTGTTATTGTACTGTACCATCCTCCAATATCTATGCTACCCACAGCTCTCAATGACCACCGTGGTGAAGTTTGGTCAAATAATCTACACGACCCGCAAGGCGTGGGGGGAGGGCCCTCGTCCAGCAGTGCATTGACAAAAGGATGCACATGGAGCAGTGGTGGTACGGTGGTTCAGCACACCGCACGATGAGCCCGGCAGCAATAAGTTCCGTTGCCGGGCACGGCCAACATCAGTGGCGAGTGATGCCTTCACCGGCCTTGAGCATCAACCAACCCCGCACTGAGCAACAAGCCCCGTGACCGAGACACTGTGGGGGAGGGAGGGCCCTCATCCAGCAGTGGACCGACGAAGGGCTGTGAAAGCGTTATTATTATTTAGTCTCATTAACACAGGTTTTATTTGGGGGCTAGGTCGCGTAAATATATAAAAGTGTCGTTATGGCCGCCACCACCCGACACAGCCAATGTCGGGTGGTGGCGGGTTTACGCGATCTAACCTAAACCCCCCCCCCCCCCCCCCGTATTATGGATGACATTGGTCGCGAAAGCATACGTGTTAGACTCATCGCATTCAAGCTACGAATATGTGAAACGATTTTTCTTGTTTTGTTGCGCAGCTAGTTTCGATCTAGCTTCTGCTGGTGAGCCCGGGTTTCGAGCATTGGTGTGCGTGGCAAAGGCGATGGGGAATCTGTGAGCAGCTAACGGGAAATGAGCGTTGAAATTAAATTTACAAGGAGCACCGTGGAGGCCAAAGGATTGGACCCAGAATGTTCGTGTCGCCTCTCGTCCATCACCTCCGATTAGCACGGTTGTCTACGTACGGTGCGAAAGAAGTGCAACACTTTAAAATACACTTCGGCCACTGTGGAAGAAACTATGGCTGACTGAGAGGTGTGATGTGAGTCACTATACCCGATTCTGGGCAACTGTGATTCAATTGTCATGATTAATTACAATTTGATATATGTACGGATAGTACAATATTGTGGTGAATGCAGTGACCACTTGTGGCTTTGGGGGGGTTGCATTATACTGTATTATGTTTAGTCGACCAGTGGTGGCTATGCGCACCTGTAATCCATCGTTGGTGTGAGGTCATTTGGTGGATAAACACAGATGCGGTAAAACTCCCTTCACATGTGCATTGAGGTAGTAGAGGTAGTACGGTAAGTGTGGACTAATATCAGCTGTGCATGCTGTATGGGACAGCGTTGGGTGGGTTTTCTCGGGGCGCTCATGTTGCCTCTCACAAGTTAAACACTCGTTCATCGGCCGACAACACCTTCATACATACAGGGTGCTTAAAAAGACTGCAACAACACCACGTGACATGTGCTGCCTCCTCCTGGCTCTGGAGACCACCTGGAGAAGATTCCAGGCCACGCGTTGACAATGATGGCGAACAAGTGGGAGACTCTTTGAAGCTATTAACATTACATTCGTTATCATGTTACAGTGACTTATCCGTTATTTTTCCATTATAAACGATAGTCCCATGTAAGTGTTAACTTCTTTTTGAAGCACGCTGTATTTAGAGGACCGCAGAGCTTGGAGGGGGAGATTTGGTGTTGGCTCATTTCCTGGCTCGTCTCTGGTTCTCTCGCCTTGTGAGCGAGTGAATACTGTGCGTCGGTGCGTTACGAGTTGAAATCGTTCTATACGACATTGATTATGATTTGGCAGGATAAAGGCCTCCCCATGCCCAATCTATCCAAACGGCCCACCCACAGAGTGCAGTACAGCAAAGCACAATACAACAATTACGTGACAATCGGGACTCTGCGTTGAGTGATCTCACGTTGGCGAGATGTTGACTACCGCGACCTGGTACACAGGAGGTCGTGGGTTCCATCCCGACGCCTGCTGTATATTTGGAGTTTTCGTGCGTCTCTCACCCCCCCCGCCCCCCGTGGTCGCGTGGATTTTGTCTCCGGGTCGTTTCGGTTTATTCCCCTTCCACATTTAGAAACATTATTCGGCTCTCATAAATTTCCACGTAAGCTGCCACTTCGTTGAGCTATCATTTGTGACAGCCAGGTAGCTTCTGAAAAAGAGCTATATAGCCGTGGGCCTTACCTGGTAAAAGTAAACAAAAATATATATATAGATTCGTTTTAGATTCTCTCCGAAGAAAATTATTCTGAAAGTGTTCCTCTTGAATGTTCTGTAGGAATTTTCCGGCAATTTATTGTTGCAACTTCATGGGCAACAAAGCCGAGTGACGTCACCAACCCTGTAGTTTAGTGGAGAGAATGTGGGGCTGCTAGTCATGGCGCCACCAATTCAAACCCAACATTATTCTCAATTATTATTTTTGCAAATGAACGCAATGACAATAGAAAAAAAATAAGCGGTAACAATTTACTTATTTTTTTCAAAATGCATGTGAAAATAATAATTGTCATCAACAATACTGAACAGGGCAATGAAGTAATAACCAGAGCATTGGTTAGTGTGATTGTCTCTGCAGCAAGTGGCCTGGGTTCAAATCCCGTTATTGCTTTCATAATATTATTTTCAAAAGTGCGTGTGATTTGTTTTATACAGTGCCCACAGTGCAATCTCTACACCACACAGAGGACCCATAAGTCTAAGTGAAGCCACGGTGGCTCAGAACGATGAGAGGGCGAATCCTGGTTTTTAACGGCAAGTGAATGAATAACAAAGCTAGACTCGTGGGGACAGGGCCCATTGATGGAGGCCAGACACCTGGAGATGGAGAGACCTTGATGTAGAAAAATGGAAAGACGCAAAGGAGACCCACGAGACAAAGTGAAATGGATGTGACAAGGACCAATGAAGTGGCAGGGAAAAAAAATATTTTTCACGTGTTGTTTACTATCTCACCACCAGAGGGCGCCCTCTCGCCGCTAGGGGCGCTCTTTCATTAAGAACAATTTTTTTCCCAGGAATTCACGCCTTTAAACCGGTTATTCAACGTTTTTACTGGCAAACGGTAGTTTTACGTAAATTCAGAACAAACTTCAACAAAAACATGCTGTGAAAGTGGTACAACAGCATTTCTAGCCACGAGGGCAGTTTTGTTAGAAAATGGCATTAAAACCACTAAGTCTAAAACGTATATTTTTTAGCAAATTCAAGCATGAAAACCTAGATTATGGGTACAAACGGAAGGACATACGAAACCGATTTACAGAATCAATTGCTCTTTGTATTAAACAAACACCACAAAACCAGGCCCACCTTTTTGATGTGGAGACATCAGCCACGATTAATGCACTTCGAGACACAGGGCTCCCGAAGCTGCCACCCATCTCTCCTGATGAAATCCGCCTAGGACCTGCACACGAGTTGATTTCATCACACCATGTCCTTGGTGGACGTAACAAAAAGTTTAATATCAGCGATCAGCCATGGCCAATGCACTCCTGGATGAAGGCCTCGCCAATCCGTTGTCACTTCTCAAAATCCTGTCACTTGACTGACTTTATTGCTCCTTCTCGGTGAACGTCATGGACACGTTCTATTCTTTGGCTTGGCACACCGCGGTTATTTTTGACCATCAGCTTATGGCAATGACAACGTCGTTTCGGGACCCACTTTTGTTAACAGTTTGAACGATGCCATGAAATTGTGTATGTCCTCTTATCCACGTTTTCCTCTTTCTCTCAGTGTAATTGCAAGCCTTGTTGTGCACTGTTAAGCTTGATATTTTTCGGAAACATGTCAAAAGCAGATGGCACACACTGAATATACACTTAATTATTTAGCCTCATTGCTATGTATTCTTTTCATTATCAAGTTCACCTGTCTAAAAGCACCCCAAGCTCCCTTCACCTACAGATTAATAATCCCAATTCGACAAGTCCGCTGCTGCTAGATATTTGAGCCACCAACCGGCCACTGTGGACGAGGCAGCGGCAATAAGTACTCTTACAAAATGTCACGTACACATATCCGCTCTCCGTTGACAAAGAGGATGGAACTGAGAGCTGAAAAGCGGGCACACGAGCATGGCGCATGCTAGTAATTGCACTAAGAGATATAGGAGCACATGGATTTGGAGAACGTACACAAGTTCCAGACATCATATTCACTGTTTAGAAAAGTCAGCGGGCTTAGGCAACACACGTTGCTGGAAGGGACGATGGTCATCATTTGTCCACTGCTGGATGAAGAATTACCATGCCATTTCCGTTTCTCAGGGGCGCGCTATGCAACCATCACGCGAGATGATTCCATCGCTCCGTTTGCACGGCAATGTGTTCGGGATGTGCATAAAACGTCGCTACATCGGTAATTTCTGTGATTTCCCTTCCAAGTTGTGTGTTTTTTCACGCAGAAAATAAGGCAGACAATTTTTTTCCAGCTCACTGATAAAAATGCAAACTTGGTCGCTCTACAAAAGTCAATGACAGTTGCGTATACAGTACTGTGGATAGGATGAAGCTAATATTCTTCGATTGTAGACACAAGCTTGCTCTTTGCTGAGTATTGACCCAGCAATGGGCCATTGTATCAAATTATTGATCAGTATTATTTTTTTTACAGCATATCTGGAATGTAACGTACGTCTGTGTCGAGCCTCGGTGCTGTAACAACAGCCTTTTCATTCTTTGTACTTAAAAAAAAACTATTTTATTACGTATTCATTTCGTGAAGAATAAAAACTGAGCTTTTGCGTATTTACACTGTTCTTTCCTTTAAATGTTTTGATAACGATGAAAAAACATCGGGATTTTAGTTTCGACCTTTCAGTGTATATCCGTGCTTTCGTTAAAAAACATCATCCATTCCATTTTTTATTTCTATGCTCCCATTCCCTCCCTCGTCTATATTTTCCATCCTTTTTTTTTACTGGATTCAAAGAGTGCCATCGTCAGGTTAAACGATGTAACGGCAAATCTTACCTGATGTTAATGTAAACAAACAAAATAACCGGCAAGATATATATAGTCTAGATTTGAAGCTTTCGTGACTGCAAGGATTCATACTCTTTGGTTTTATTCGGTAAAGTCACGTAGATAAAAATAATAATAATAAAACAATTAAATCACGACGTTTCAGAGGCAACACAAGCTTCCGTCTTCAGGTGGAAAAGTCAACGCAGAATATCTGTGTCAGGAGCACAGTTCAGAGACGACCTTGGATTATATACAGGTTAAAGGAGGGGGGAGGAGTCAGCAAGGGGGCGTGGGTGGGTGGGAGGGCTGGGCTAAGCAGCCTTTTGATAGAATGCTGCGGGTAACACCCACTTCTCAGAGCTCACATCAAAGGGCCCCCCGATGTGGGCTCACATCAAAGGGTCCCCCGGTGCGAGCTCACATCAAAGGGCTCCCCGATGCGAGCTTTCTGTGAACGCGATCAAAGGGCACTATGATATACAACCACTGAGGAATGGCTGTACAAAATATTGAAAAGCAGCTAACGTTTGACTTGATTTAGAACATCTTTCCAGTGATTACTAAATTTGAAACCATCCTCTCGGTTGAAATTGTGTCTGTGTTTGTAAATCTGGATGGCCTCGTGGACAAATCTCTGATAATAGCCCGTAGGTGTGCAGAGCACCTTGGTGTCGGAGAAGACAATATCATGATCACCCACAGCGTTGTAACAATGATCAGCTACGGCAGAAGAATTCGTTCTGCCGTGTTTCAAATCTGATTTGTGCTCGCGGATTCGGTCAGAGACATGTCGTTTCGTCTCCCCGATATAGCAGTCCCCGCAGGTACAACTCAATTTGTAAACACCGGGGTACTGTAGGTCAGGAATCACATCCTTTACTGACGGGATAAGATCGCGGATTTTGTGCACTGTGTTGAACCGGACCTGGATCTTGTGTTTGTTTAGAATTTTGGAAATATTTTTAGTAACGCCTGATATGTATGGTAACGTGATGCTTTTGATCGGAGTGTCAAGTGGTTGTTTCTGTGTGGTGGGAGAAACAGCTTGGCGGATGGTACTGCCAGAGTAGACGTTCATCTTGAGGGCCATATGTACATGTTTTAATTCACTGGTCAGGTGGTGTTTGTCAGAAATGCAATGAGCCCTATGGATTAACGTTTTGATGAGATAATTCTTCTGAGTCGGGTGGTGGTGGGAATCAGGTCTCAAGTAGGAGTCTGTGTGGGTGGGCTTCCTGTAAACAGAATGTCCCAAAGAGCCATCAGGCCTTCTCTCAAACAGGACATCCAAGAATGGCAGCTTGCCATCTTTCTCCACTTCCATGGTGAATTTAATGGAAGGGTGTCTGGAATTGATGTGGTCTAGGAAAAGGTTAAAAGCTGGGAGGCCATGTGGCCAAATGACGAAAGTGTCATCCACAAGATATATATTGTAAGAAAATTAAACATGATTTGTTTTAATTTCCCACCTGCGTGCATTGGCACAATAATTATTTTCAATATTATTCCAGAGGATTTGATGAGAAATGTACCTTCAACTTCAAATGTCGACACCGCACAGGCAGTGGATATTTATTCGCTGCGTTAACTCTCCCATGCCACTAGAGGGCATCTTGCTGCCATTATCTGACAGTGATGTCTCATCTTCTTGGTTCTTTCGGAAAAAGTCACGTATGATGGAAATAAAATAATAAAAATAAACATAATAAAATAAGATTCTATATTTTTTTTTCCATTCTACGTGACTTTACCGAAAGAACCAAGAAGATGAATCCCTGCAGTGATGTCTCACTTAAGACGCAGTGGTATGCAGAGACGACTATGTGGTTGATACAAATAATAATGCACAGCTCTCTGTTAATCCATTGCTGGATGAATGCCGCTCGACGCGATGTTGGTCGTCGGGGTTGCTTGACCATACTTCACCACGATTGTCACCGCGGGTTGGTGAAGTGACGGGGAGGCGAAGGAGGCCCGGGACCGGTTCCAGGCATCACTCGCCACTGTTGTTAGTTGTGGTCGGGAATCAAACTTAGATTTCCGGGTTCATAAGGTAGTATGCTAAGGACTGTGCCACCGCTCCATCCCTCTTTGTGGTTAGCGAGCGCATATTTCAGTTGTTTGGTCACATACCCAGTAGCATCCCACACACACACCTGGTTGAACCAGGTGTTTATACTGAGCACAGGAGGCTGCTGCAGGCAAGTCTAATACGCACAGTTGAATGAGCAATGATATTAATTTACCTGCGCACCTGGTCCTGCGACCTGCAATCAAAAACCCACCACCATCATCTCGGACTTTAAGTTGTTCCCTTGTTGTATAAGAATACGGTAGAATGGTGGGAAAAAAAACCCGCAAAAGGAATCAAGTATCATTGGCCAGCCATAATCAATCCACAGCTGGGATGAAGGCCTCATCAAGCTCTAGCGATCCAGCAACGAGCTGATTCTCATCGCTCCGTCTCCACGGTGGATAATTCTCTGGGGCGTGTTCATTCCTTGGAGGGTCACGTCATCAGTTGACTTGGCCATCGGCCATCGACACTCCGAGCTTCGTGTCCTGCTCAAGCCCACTAAAGTGTATTGACATGCCAAATTCTGACTTTGACTTACGTGTGTTTTCTCATCAATTGCGTCCTCGTTTTGTCTCGGTGTAGTTCCCAGCGTGCATCCCTTCATTCTACTTTGCACAAGTTTGAGCCTTTGTTCCATCTTCATAAATGTCCATGTTTTTGATCTATATTTCCGTGGCAACTAGTACACGTAACAAATACTGAAGTAATTGTTACGTTGCTTTTCGTTATCAAATAACTTTGTATATATATACAAAAGCACCCCAACCAACTCTCGCCGACCCCTTCATTTAAGCACATTGATTCTGGTTCGCCTTCAATAATCCTTCCAGTGGTCTCCACAACATGTTTATAGTTCACCAATAGCTGGTTAGTGAAGCTGCAATGTTTATCTAGCAAGCCCGATTTTGCTGACGATACTCAAATGGTCTAAACCGATATTACGGTTTTCATCGACAAATTATGTCGGTTTGACCTCAGTATATAAGACCATTACACTCACGGATTTGTAACCATTAAAAGTTTTATTGCGCAATCACATGACAGATGTATTTATTGCATCCATGTAACGGTCTACAGAACGTTATAAAATACTGTGCATACAAATGTTACACAAACTTTTAAAAGGGAGGAGTTTTTTTTTTTACGAGCGCCAATAAACCTCAATATGATTTACCGCGGGAGAACTTGTATCCACGACCCTGTTATTTCGAAACTCCTATTATCCGCGGGAGCTCTAGGGTCCTCAAACAACTCATTAATTATCCGTGGTGCTATTATTCTATTATCCGTGATTTCCCACGGATTTTGCCATCGTGCAGGGCAGAACAGCTTCCTATTATCATCGTAATTTTTTTTTTCCCAGATAAGGGTCATTGCTTGGTAAATTAATACAATTATCCACCTCCGATTGTGCACCTCCCGATTAGCACGCTTGGCTAACGTACGGTGCGAAATAAGTTCAACGTACATACGCACAAGTTAACCCTCCGGGGAGGAGGAATCAATTCGCGGATGGTCCCGCGGATAACGGGATCCGTGATGTCCGCACCCTGCATCACCACGGATGAGAGGAGTCTCTATGGCTGCTGTTTTCTTTGTCGCACTTGTTATGTATATCGTTCATTGTTAATTTTAAAATCACAGTTCCGATGATCAGTGCTGTTACATTGTTTTTATAGCTTTATTTTGGTGATTCGAAAACATATGGTTAATCCAAATTGTCTTATGGTTGTTGTTGTTGGCTTGCACCACATTGTGATTTTTGGACACAGCGTTTTAATAATTTTTTTGCGTGGAATATTTGCTGGTTTATTCCAGGATGTTTCCGTTACGCGTTGTCGCTTTGGGATGTTCTGTAGTGTTCAAATTTAGTTTGTTGCGGCTGCGCCCGACTTAAGAGCCGCATGGCTCACAGGGCTATACCTAATAAATGAAACTTGAAATGAAACTTGAAACTCTACTCTACATCGCACTGTGTATATCATTCCCGTGTGTTCGCGAACCACCGCACTGCCGATCGCTACGGCACTTCCCTCCCCTTCTGCCTCTTCCCTCGCACTGCTCGACTTTGGAATTCCCTCCCGGCGTCTCTTAAGCTCCAATCCCAAAACCTCGCTCAATTCAAGACACGTATCACACGGTTTTTTTGCTGCTGCTACTGCATCTGCATCTATTGCAACTTCAATCGTGCGCCGTTCGCTGCCACGGCCGCTGGACGTCCGTGGCCTTTGGGGCTCTGCGCTCAGCAGCCGCGATAAATAAAAACAAATGGAAGGCAACCGCAATATGTAGCCACATCACAGACTTTTGAGTGCCGGTGCTGTCAGAGAAGGGGTGGCGGCGGGTAACCAGAACCACGCCCGGCCTCCTTTGTCTCCCTAATGGCCACGTGTATACATCGCACCAGGTGCTCGTTTGAGGCTCAGTCCACCTGGGGCCCAGGACGGGTTCAGGTAATGGCCACAGGCGCTGGCAGTTAGCTGGGAATCGAACTCGGGAAGGGGTCGCCAGGGGTCGTAACGCAGCGAAGCGAACACGCGCACGCTTTTTGCGACTTCACCAAAAAAAAAATGGTCTCAAGCAATTTCATCAGAGGCCACTCAAAACGTCTGGCGACTTCTAACTCTGTTTTGCGGATCTGAGCGGGCCCATACGTTTTGGATTTACATGCTTGATGGAAAATAACTCTTCAAGAGACTGCCCCCGCGCCCTTCCCCCCCCCCCCCCCCGATTTTTGCAGCTATAAAAACGAGGAAACAAATACTCAGAATCCTCATAAAATGTTTGACAGTAAATCAGTGCAGCAGTTAAAAAAAACATTGCGAACACACAATTGTTGAAAAGCCACTTTGTTTTCGAAAGCGTAAACTGGCGTAAGCAGAATTTCACATCGGCTATCTTCTTTGCAGGCATTCAAAATACAACTCGCTGTTTACGCTCCCTAAACAAATAAATAGCAGCTCCGAGAACGAGTGGAGACCGTAGCAAATGGACCAACGAGCATTCGATCAGCCCTTACATTTCACTCCAAGGCTAAATCCGATTGAATAGAATTGGTGGTGGGATCTGTTGGCTGGGACAAATGTTTACTTTCAGGAATGTGTACGTGTGGCAGAGCTGGGATATTTAAAAAAAAAGCTATTTCAGCCATGGAATGCAAACGCATCCTGCCGGAGGAGATATTCACTGAGATGGGAGCAATGGATTTATTTCGTGTGTAGGAATTAGCTCGGTGACGGCGGCGGCGGCTTGGGGCAGGGCTTAATCCATCAGTGAATTGAACACGACCGATGATGACTTGAACCTGGCAAATGAGAGTTTGATTGGCATCCACTGCTAACATGAGTGGTGAATGATATCTGAACCGACCACGGGCCCTCCTCCTTTCACCGACCCGCACTGACCGGTGTGGTGAAGTATGGTCAAACGGCTCCCAGTTCGATTCCGGCTCACGGCCAACACCAGTGACGATTATCGGAACCGGTCCTGGGCCTCCCCTAGGTCGACTCAGCCTTAAATGAGTAAACATCACTCACTGGGGAGACAAAGGCGGTCGGGCGTGGTGGTGGCCACCCCACCCGACTGTGCCGTGTCCGCCTTCACAGGCGCTGCTCGCGAGCAGCACTTGCCCCAACAGTCGGTCACGGCTATACGGGGGACCTTTGTCTTTGTCATCGTGTAGATTACCAAACTGCTGCGCCTTTCCTGCGACGTTGTCGCCTCTCTTATGTTTTTTTTTGGTCGCTTTGTGTAGTTTTTTTGTGCTGTTTATTAAAGCGCCCATTGTGTCCCGATGCCGATTATATTGTCTCTTGTAACGCACTTAATTTAGTTTTATTGTAAATCGTAATACCTTTACAATGCCTAGCCCCGAATGAAGACTTCTGATGAATATGCGAACGCTTGAGCGCGTTGCAAAACACCAAAAACCCCACGACGCTGCTAAAACAACACAGCTCTCTGTCATCGTAATGCGAATATACACTGCTCGCCTTTCCGAAAATGTGCGCATTGTAAGACGCTCCGGAAAATAAGCCGCACACACACGCACACAGACCGGATTATAAGACGCACCCTATTTTGAGAAGACGCACGTGCCGCGGTGGGGGGGGGGGGGGCGGGGGGTCGTGCGTCTTATAAACCGGAAAAAAAAAAAAACGCAGCGTCTCAAACCACATTTTGCTCTAAGTTGTTGTTGCCATACGTACAAGCCGACTAATTGAGATCGTACCGGTTGCGAAAGTCTCCGTGTTATGTGTCTTGCAAATAGAAGTGGGAAATTAAAAAAAGTATTCACAGCTCCGCCCGAGTGTTCACATTCGAGCCGCGACAATAAATTGCCGGTGCGTTGCATTTCGTGAAAACATGGCCAGGCATTGCACCGCATTCTCTGTTACAACTACAGCGCTGCATTTGGGGTGGGGGTGCTGCAGTACTCACATTCGTGCCACACAACAATAAATGATATTTTTAAAAATAACTTTAAAAAAACACGCTTTTATGAAATGTACTAGTAATGCAAGAACTCCACGACTCCAGGAAGTGGCCCCGAAGCTTGCCATGACGTAAGGGGGCCGTGGTCATTTACAGCCAACGTCAGTTGAGCGTGGACAATTAGACCCAAGCCGAAACATAACATAAAAAAACAATAATAATAGGAGTTTTCCCCCTTTTTTTAGAAAAAAGGGGAACAACCCTATTATTACATTTTGGTACTGGCAGAGGAGGTCTGATGATATAAAAAACAATGTTCCAAAATATATATATTTTTAATGATAGAATATAGTATTGTCATCAGTATGACATAAGTATATCAAGTTTGCAGTCGATACCACATTGGGAAGTGGGTTAAAATTGAGTAACAAGATTTGAGGATACAACAGAGTGAGTTAATAAAAAGCGTGTAGTAATAATAATAAAAAAGAGGGCCCAGGGGCTCGATTCTAGACTCGGTCGCCTTTCTGTGGCCGGGTTTGTATGTTCCCCTGCTGTTTCCTCCGGGTTTCCCGGTTGTCTTCCCATACACACTGTCTTTGTGGTATTGGCCAAACACCCCAATGATGGGAAATTTATCTGTCAATTAATTGGCTTACACGTAGCAACATTGCCTCCTACTGAGAAAACTCGGCAGTGCCCTCCTGAATCAGGAGTTTAGACCGCTCACGATCATGTAATTTGTTTTAAATTTGGTAATATATTACAGATATTGCACTGCCCATACCCGTAGTCTGGGCACCATTAGGTGAAATAAATCTGATGGTAAAAAAAACAATCCGTGCAATAAATGAATGAGCAACGCAGAAGTTATCTGGCTGGTACAGGTGTCATGGGCATTGTTCCACCCGGCAAGGTAGAAACATGAAATAAACATTACTCGAAACATTTTACAGGACTTGTCTCTTTTGACCAACAACATAGCCTTATGCTGATTCCTTTAACATGGGTGCAGTGATAAAAAAGTAGTTAACATTTAAATAGTTGGCGTGGAATTCCTAATCGTTACCTACAATGACTGAGTGGCAGCCCAAGAGAATGTCCCCTCCTGAGATGGAGCGATTAAATTAGCTCGTTTGTAGGATGTGGTACATTACGACATTGAGAGATGTGGGGGTTACTTAGGCAACCTTTATCTAGCAGTGGATAAATCATGGTCGCTGCTGATAATTATTCTAATGAAAGGCACAGCTACTGATGGAACAAGCCAAAGGGGTTTTGAAGGATGATGTTTGCGAATAATAATGGTGTTATTTGCCCATCGGGGGCATCCCTGAGTCTTACGACTGCCAGGAGGTTCCTGCATTGGCATGTTTGGCCAATTTCATGAATGAGTGTGTTGCATCGTATGGGAGGAAACTGGACTACCCGGCAAAAACCCACCACTCAAAGGCCCACACACAACTGAAGTCAAGGGTCCATCTGCAATAATGGCACCAACGATGTTGTGTTCAATCTTCATTTGAAGCTTTCGTGACTGCAGTAATCCATACTCTTTGGTTCTTTCGGTAAAGTCATCTGAGGACGATCGCTTGTGTGACGATCGAAACGTCGTGATCTATTATTATTTTTCGATGTTTTGTTCTTTAATTAAACCTTGACTGATGAAGGAATCGCAAACGGTTGGGTGGCGTTTAAGGATACATTTTAAGTGCGTGCCTCATTTGTCCTTAATTTGTCCCCAATCGCAAAAGAAAACCGAAGCTTTTAAAATTTCAGTGGCGTTTCTTCAACGTTTTATTGGCCTTGACTCTATACAGCGACGCGTAGGATGTTGGTCACGTACACAGACAACGACAACGCACCGGGAAGAGATCTCTCCAGAAGCCTAAGTCGGTCGGCGGTCAACTGATCGTACATGCAAGTGGGAGCTCATTTACATCACCCTTTAATTTGATAAGATAGAGGTGCAGTCTTGCTACTACTTTCTCACGCCATTGCTGGCAGAGGTGTCCTAGAGGGCATTTGGCCTACTCTTCCACGCTGTGGCCAGGTGTTTTTGGAAAAGGCGAGTGTACCCACGCATTTTACCCCACCGAATGTGACCTGTGGTGAGCCCAGTTACACTGCTTGAGTGGACTGTGGTGGGGAGGGAGATTTACGAAATTGGCATCATCGTTCGAACTGCCGCGCCAGGATGATCGAACCTGACGAACTGAAGTCCGGTGTTGCTCACCATGAACGCCGCGGCAACACCACCTAATTTTAGTTTAAAAAAAAAAGTACATCTTAACACCGACGAAGTTACCAACGTTCCAGACGTCATTATTAAATAAAACAAATCCGAATAATAAATGCAGCTTCTATTGTTACGAAAAAAAAGATCTGACTTTCAATATTTGTACAAGCCACAAAGCAAAGCGAACTCGTGCACGGGCAGTGTACACACAGTGGCTCACTCAGCCGTTTGGTTGCTTTTGACCACTTTTGGGTTCAAGCTGAATTGAATCAACAGGCAAGACATTCAATGGCAATGATGTACAGACTGGCCTCTTTTATATATATTTTACGCCCCATGATAGACTTTGGCCAATTTGTGGATAAAGCCAGCATTCAATCTCCCCCAATGTATTTGAGGGTTGCACCGCATGTTGCCACGGCATGATGTCTAACGTTTCGGATTGGAGCAACTAGAAGCATCTTCTTCAGGTACTCCAAATAAAACGCCAGGGGGGGGGGGGCGGGGGGGGGCGGAGGGGGTTACAGTACAACTCGAAACCACATTGCAGATTATCACATCCGGCAGTATTTGTGCGTTTACTCTTTACATGCATTTCGCATTGTTGTTTTGCCTCCTCTCAGTAAAAGCCACAGCAAATGCGAAGCGTCAGAGCGGGTGTCCGGCTTGCACACTGCGGTTTACAGCTCCTTGGGGCAGTGGGTAGCAATTCCTCATTCCTATGGGCAGGGCCGAGGCCTTTCAGAGATAAACCAACTTGTTGACCTATCCACAAAGTTGGTACCAACCTCGCAGCCTCGCCACGGCCAACAAGTCGAGAGCCGAGACTCACGTTTTAATAGCAATGTCCGCACGCCCTGCTGGTTTTGTTACGGTTAAGACTCATCAGTACACTTTAGCCGTCACCCGCTCTCTCCTGGCACGCGTGAGTGCGTGGGAAGGTCAAAGCCGTCTGCATGAATGTGTGTATTCGTGTCTAATGCGGCAGATAAATCCTTTTGGCCACGTACTTTTTATACCAGATGTATCCCTCCTAAGAAAAACACACACCCCATCTTCTGCCCTAATGTCGTGATAAGGCACGTCTTCCTCTTGTACAGCACCTTCGAGTGTTACTAAAATGAGTGGTAACTTAAAAACAAAAATCTGTACTTTTCGATTTAAAGCTTTCGTGACTGCAAGGATTCATCTTCTCTTGGTTCATTCGGTAAAGTCACCACGTAGAATGAGAATAAAACAATAAAATAAAACAATAAAATTCTCACAGAGCTCTGTCGTCCCGACAGGTTTGTTCCTTTCACCTGAAGAAGGCCACTTGTGTTGTGGCTGAAACGTCGTGAGAATTTTATTGTTTTATTTTATTCTTTTATTCTCATTCTACGTGACTTTACCGAAAGAACCAAAGAAGAAAAATCTGTACTTCAACACGACTGCCCGCGCAGCCCCTGATCCTTCGTATGTTCACACACAGCTGATGACAATGGCACAATTGTAGCTTTTTTTATGCGGTGTATTTTACTTTTCACTCCACATCACGTTGTCGGCTCAAATTATTAGTTGTGGAAGAAGTTTGTGAACAACACAACGGTACGACTCTTGAGACACATTGGGGAGCTACGCATGAACATACTCCACGCACATTGGTGGGATTTTTTTTCCAAAGGTGGCTGTTGTTCATGAGGTAACAATAACAAAGAGTAACCATTATATAAACCTAATTTTATAGTAACCATTTTCTAAAACCTAATTACAAAAGCACACCTTTTGAGTTAAACAGGCCTGCAAAGGTCAACGTCATTTTAAAGGCCCCGTGAAGGTCTAAGTGGCAAATTTGAAGAACCTTGCTAAGGTTGAAGCTGTGCTTTTTTTGGCATTTTACAAAAAAATTGGATATCGTGATGTGTGCGTTTACCATTTACCATTGAAGATTTGTCACTTGAATACGCTGCGGTGATGCACGCATTCGCAATTTGCCATTCACAAAAAAACAGCTCGCTTCGCAGATGGTGAAGGCTTTGGGCCATCACGTAGATTTATCATTTCTTTTAAAGGATTCACATTTGTAGGCCTATCCGATTCAAAAGGTGCACTTTCAAAAAGCGGGTTGTTGAAAGGTTGATGTTTTTTTTTACACTTGCCATCTTTCATATTTATTTTGGTGTTGCCCATGTGGAAAGCAGTGGTTAAAAGAAAATACACGTAGTTGCTAAGAATGACAGGTAAGATGGAAAAAAAATACCAGATGATTGCATTACAACAAAATAAACCACGCGTTTAATGGGTCAAAGAACCGTAAAATTGTAAAAAACTAAAATTGAAAATTGTCTAACAAAATAAGCAGTATCTAACTGCTTTTTCAAGGTAAAAAAACAAAAGTATACGATGAAATGTATCATTTAAATAATAAAACATAGGTAAAAAAAACATTTTAAATAAAAAAAACAGGTCTTTCAGCTGCAGTTACAATCTATATACAGTGTATTTTACTAATCAGTTTCTGTTTAAATGACAGGGTAGGAAAAGTAGCACGTGAACACAAAAGTGGAATGTGGTCCAATACTCTTAACGTAGCATCGTAATAAAAGCAGCCGGCGATTTTGGCCCAAAAAAGGTTACGAAGGAGGGAAAATACAGTTTGGGATTAGAATGTTGGTTCAGACTCATTTTCAAGGCATGAAGACTCTTGGCACAAGTGTACCGTGTTTTTGTTGGCCAGCCGTGCAATTCCTATCGCACAAACCACAACAAACATGTAAATTGATTGCCGCTCCTCACACAACACGAAAGAAAACTGCCACCCAGCAACAACAAAAATCCCCCCCAGATTAAACATTTTTCCAAAACTCTGGGCTCAACAGCCAGTGTCTCTCTCTCTCTCTCTTAGTGATACGGAAGAGTATTGTTGCGAGTGGGGACCAGTGTAATTCCACCCGTGCGAATAAAGCGCGGTGGCGGGATGTTGTCTCCCTCGCCCGGTATACAGGAGGTCGAGGGTTCAATCCCGACCCTTATGCCTGTATATTTGGAGTTTGCGTGTTCTCCCCGTGGTCACGTGGATTTTTCTCCGGGTCCTCCGGTTTCCCCCCCCCCCTCCACATTTAGAATCAACGTCACGCGTTTAGAGTATTTGGCCGCTGTAAATTTCACTTGGTTGAGCTATCATTTGTCGCCAGGCGACTTATGAAAAAGAGCTGTGTGCCCTTACCTAGTAAAAAAAATAAAAAAAAGTTGTTTATTTTTTAGTTTTTTCGTGTGTAGACCCCCCCCACACACTCCCCCGCTGTTCTGCGCAGTGTTCATGAGACTTCGGGCGGCGACGACGTCGCGACACGCTCGCCGGGCGCCGCGTGATTGGCCACTCGCGGGGCGGCCGGCGTCCCCTCCTCGGCATCGCTGTCCGACTGCGAGCCCGACGCGGTCGCCGATCCCGAGGCGTCGGTCGAAGCTGGGGAGGGCGACGGCGCAGGAAGCGGCGGTCCCCCCGGTGCCGCCGCTTCCGTCGCCGCCACGGACGCCGGCGTCGGTGCCACGCGTCTGCGGCCTGTCGTCGCCGTCGCCGCCGCCGCCGCCGTCGTTTTGAGTTGGAACCACGCGTCGCCGAGCGCCTTGGCGAAGTGGTCGTCCACAGAGCCGGTGATGGACACCGAGTCAGCCTCACGGTAATCCTTGCCGAGGCTGCGGCGAAAGTGCTCCTCGATGACGGGATCCGACACCGCCGTCGCGTCCGACGGCTCGGACGCTGCGCGGAATTGCCGGCGCGCGCGCGCGCACACACACGCACACACACGCACACACACACGCACACACACACACACACGCACACACACACACACACACGCACACACACACGCACACACACACACACACACGCACACACACACACACGCGCGCGCACGCACACGCACGCACGCACGCACGCACACACGCACGCACGCACACACACACGTACACACACACACGTACACACACGTACACACACACGCACACGCACGCACACACGCACGCACGCACACACACACACACGCACACACACACGCACACGCACACACGCACGCACACACGCACGTACACACACGCACACACACGCACACACGCACGCACACACACACACACACACACGCACACACACACGTACACACACACGCGCGCACACACGCACACACACACACACACACGTACACACACACGCGCGCACACACGCACACACACGCACACACACACACACACGTACACACACACGCGCGCACACACGCACACACACACACACACGTACACACACACGTACACACACACGCGCGCACACACACACACGTACACACACACGCGCGCACACACGCACACACACACACACACGTACACACACACGCGCGCACACACGCACACGTACACACGCGCGCACACACGCACGCGCGCACACACGCATGCACAGACACACGCACGTCCACGCACACACACATGCGCACACACAAATGCGCACACAAGCATACACGCACGCACGCGTAAAACATATCAGAATAAAAACAGTGCCCATGCATGCATTCTGGTCATTCAGACGTATTTAATTTGTGATAACACCATTATGTTTCAAGCCGCACAATGAGATGATGTCGTCACGTGGTGCATGACGTTTGCGTGATGACGCCACAAGTTGGGACATCATTGAGAGGCGAGGCGCACGTGTGACACACAGAGATAACGTCAAACGTAATGACATCGTCGCATTGGCCAGCAAGGAGAACCTTTGAAGAGCTGCTCTTTTATCGCCAAGGTTGGCTAACCCTTTGATTAATTTAGCTGGTTTTAAGTCCGTAACAGCACCGCAACTCTCTTTTAAAATTGCGTTCACATCAAGTTATCGTTCAATCCCAGTCGGAAAGCGTTAAAGAGACAAAGATTTCCCATATTTCCATAGCACACTCTTTGGGCAAATAATGTTCGCGAGCACCTATGAAGGCCGGCAGATCAAATGAGGGGGCGGTGTGGCGAGCACCACACCTGGCGATGTTTGTCTCCCAAGAACTGATATTTGCAGACAAAACCAGGTATTAATTGAAGGCCGAGTCAACCTAGGGAAGGACCACAAACGGTTAGGACTTGCCACTGATGTTAGCCATGGCCTGGCATGGTACTCAGGTCACCAGGTTCGTAGCAGTGCGCTAACTGCCATGCCAAAGACAAATATCACCCGTATAGCCTTAACAGACTTTTGGAGCATGAGCTGTTAGCAAGCACCTATGAAGGCCGGCATGGCACAAGAGGGGTTGAGTGGACAGCACCATGCCCGACCGCACCAGGTACTCATTAGAGGTTGACCGGTTCAGATAATCATCACGAGTGGCAATCGTCACGTCAGCGGAACTCGAGTCTCAAGGTTCGTTTGCGCAGCGTGTCAACCGCTGGACCACTGCGAGTGCGCGCGTTTACGCTCGTGTCCGGTTTACGTATTCATGAAAGCGGGGGAGATTTAAAATGCGCAGAATGTTTTGATCTTTGAGCGGCGAGCACATCCGCGCGTGAAATTACAAGTCACATTACCATTTACTTTATTTGCGTCGATATATTTCACATTTCAGCGTGGCGAATAATGCCGAAGCGCCGTCTAATGCGCCACAGATGCTGTGGCACATCAATGCGCGCGTGCGTGCGTGTACTTACGGACGTCTCCGCGCTTGTGTGATTTGTTGGGGCCCCTCAATGCGTGGCGGCTGCCGTGATGGTTTTTCTGATTGAGGGCCGGTGCGCACGTAATGACGGAGGGGCGCATCTTCACGACGCACACGTGACATGGGAACATGAAATTGCGACAGACGGTTGGTGAATTCTTTCCCACTTGTCATTTTGTTTTTTCTCGGAGAGCGTAAAATTCGTTATCCTGGAAAAAAGAGTTAGCGAGTCGCCGCTTTCGGTGAACTTTGTACATAAAATAAGAACTTAATAAAAAATATATACGAGTTGTCGGCCAATACAATCAAGATCTTCATCTCCTCAAAGTGACAGTATAACTACCTATCATGATATATTTATATTAACATTTAAACTTATATATCCACGCGCAAAAAACAAAGGATCCACATATACTTAGCTCTTTCGGTAAAGTCACGTTGAAGGGAAACAATAACGTGACTTTACCAAAAGAGCTAAGAATATGAATTACTGCAGTTACGAAAGCTTTAAATCAAAATTTAAAGGATCCACATTTAGCTTTACAGTGTCGAGGGAAGCGCCTGGTTGCAGAGCGTCCATGAAAAACCAGCAACAGGGGAGTGATGTGGGCAGGAACACGCCCGGCCGCCTTTGTCTCCTCGGTGCCGATGTTTTACACTTTTCGCACAAGGTACTCATTTAAGTCCAAGTCGACCCTTGCGAGGGCCAGGACACGTAGATGATACCGCTTGCCACCGCTGCTGCCACCACCAAAATGCTAACTCAGTCGTCAAGTCATCACGCAGCCTGCTAACTTGCTGTGCCACCTCTCCTCAAACACACACACAGGCAAATATTTGCACCCGTGCTCAGGTATACACATACGTATCAAGACGAGAACCACTCCTCAAGAACGAGTTTATCCAGATCTGTCTCATGTTTAGTCAGCAGCAACTTGGTGTGACAGGTTTAGAGGGTTTCCCAGCATCATCCCCGATGGTCCTAGCAGCATCCGCTGAGTCAACATCTTTAAAACGTTAACAAACCCCAAAAGGTATGAAGATAATGTGTCCTGTCCAACAACAGATAATGAAAATGACTGACAATACAGTTTATGATGATTGTTACTGGTGCAAAACATGCACCTATTCATTGATAAAATCGATTCTTAAGCTCATAACGCACCAAATCTTTTGTGTAAGAATCAACGGTTTCATATTCGTATCTACTGTTTGTAAGAGGTTCACATATCCATCTCCAGCCACCAGAGCCCACTAGGATAACCGCAAACAAAAAATAACGGAATCTTGAACCGAACTATGACCTTGCATCATGACAGCTGCTTAAATAAACTTGACTTAACAATGGAGTGAGCGGCACGACAGAATTCTAAGCCATGCCGTGCCGCGTCACTCAAAGCAGTCGTTTGACCATACTTCACCAATGCTGGCAAATCGCGTTGGTAAAAGAGGGGGCTTGGGCCGGTTAAGGTATCACTCGCCACCGATGTTAACCATGGCCAGGAATCAAACTGGGGTTGCTAGGCTTGAAGCACACTGTGCCAACTACTTCACCGCCGCTCCCCCTATTAACATCAATGTACAAATTTCTTCCACGGTGAACCAGAAACCTGACTGCAAAATGCAGTTGAGGTTGAGCAATTTTTGTTTTTTATAATGAACTCGAATGAAATAAGTCGCCACACTTCGACCAAATTATAGGCTTAATGTGCAGCCCCGCATTAATGTGTAAATTAATGAGCCTGCAGAACCCAGGGTGCCCTCGAAGAATCTTGATAACCCATGAAATCCCATTGTCCAGAAAGCTGGCTTTTGTCGTGAGTAGGCGGATTAAGTGGCTGAAATGAATACGCAGCAAGTGCATTGTGCTGCCATCTGTGGGGAGATAATACAAAACAAACTTATCAAAAGTGGATTATAAATTATTCCATAGATTATTGAAGGAGAAGAAGAAAATAATCCAGCCAACAGGAGGGATCGTGCCCGAGAGGACATCCACCACGAAGATGGAACGATGAAATCCCAGCTCGGCTCGTGCACGCAAAAGCTACGGATGGATTGTCACATGGCAGAACCATGGATTTGATTATGGCCGATGATGATGGTGATGACAGGTTGCGTTCCCATGACTTGCAAGCCGCGAGAAGCACTACAATGCACCACAGTATAATGTTTTTCATCAGGCCACCCTTCAATGTATCCAGCATTGAAGGGTGGCCTAGCTCATCAGCAGTCAGGCTTGTCACACTGGTTTTAAAGCCAATAAACCACTGTTCTGAGAGAATGTCAATTTGTAAGAGGTCACAGAGCTAGCAGATTCCCGGCACTAATATTTACAATGTTGCTTTTTGCGTTGAACAAGGCCCCATAGTTCATACGGAGTGTTCTTGACAATCTGGTAACCCAGCAGCATCGGTTTAACAAATCTGACCCATAAAGCTCCACAGCAATGCACGAGGAATTTCTGATCCCAGGACACTTTGCTGCCCTTTCACCTCCGCTACTGCACCTGCTGCTGTAGCACCGCCATCGTGCCGCGATGATGGAGGTGAACATCGTCTGCTGGGACGATCGGCCATGACGTGCCAGCTCCGTGGCAACACGGGGTCGCGCTCGGTCCATCGCCATGGCAACCGGGGGTCGCCGCCAGGTCGGCACCACCACCTCCTCCACTGTGGCTGTCGCCGGGGCGACGGAGCGAGGTGGCGGGGGGGACGGACCGCCGCCCGTCCGGGGAGAGTAGCCCACCGTCGTTCCGGCCCTCGGGCTGCTCGTCCCTGCGGGGCGCCTTGCTCCTGTCACGCGCACGCGCCCACAGCAGGGGAGGGCGGGAGGATTAGGCACTGCCGAGATAATTAGGCGCAGGTTTCAGTTTTCGTTAGGCGTCAGCGAAGCTCTCCGTTGCCGCAGCGATCGCGATGTCATCTTCGTCTTCACAGTTGTCGTTTTTTAAACAACAAACGCGCTTGTTTTATTGACAATTGGGCAAAACACTCCAGCGCAGGATTGTGGGTAAATTATTGTTATTTGGACTAATATAACATACAATTCACAACACATCATTATATTGTAGTATATTCGTGTTATACTTATGATCATTATTACATTGTATTCACGAATTCGTACCTTTCCTTTTTACTTGAAATTAATTATATGTTGGAGTTTAGTTGAAGTGATGGAATGTGATGATTGATGTCTTAGCCCAAAGTGTACATGGTAAATACGACGATAATAATTTTCAGCCCTACTCAATCAACTGCCGGATGAAGACCTCCCCACACCGCGTTGTTTGACTGAACTTCACCACGCCGATCAGTAAGGGTCGGTGAAGGGTGGAAGATATCATTCGCCACTGATGCAAGGCCCGTTGCTGGGCAAGTAATTTCAGGTTGGCAGGGTCATAGTGCAGTGCAGAAACCAATGTAACACCACTCCCCCTGACATAAATGCTGTATGTGAATTGTAGATGCTGTTAGGTTAAATTGAATAAATCAGGATTTTTTTTTGTTTTGTTATCAATCACCATTGGGAAAAGAACAAGGCTTTGATTTGCTGACTGAATTGCATCTTAATTTCCATCCAATTGACGAAGAAAATAAATGCATTACAAAAGTTTACTTACATTTTTCGAGGATGTATGATGCAGTGAGATTAATATTACAGAGTGTATTTGTGTTACCTCTTTTAGACTAGGGAAAGCTACAAAGGTAACATATTTCAAGAAATTCCATTAGAAGGCATGTAAAGATTATGATCAGCAGCTTATGAAAGCCCTTACCGTCTGGGGAATATTGACAGCCACTCTGTACCTTTTTCCATGATGCCATGAACTCTAAATTTAAAACCTCTCGTGCGTATTATTTAACAAACACACTTATGCCAGTGGAATTTCCAGGCATTTAATACTTTAGGTACCAAATACGGTCAAAGCTTTTAATTAAGCACCATTCTTTGACAGGCGACATAAATGCTCAGGGGTCATAGAGCTGATGATCTCAGTCTGGTAACCAACGATGGCACAAAATCATGTTTTGGTCAAAATTAAAAATTTTTGTAACTTACTTTGGCAAAAAAAAAAATCCAGCCATCGTCAATGCGCAACGAACTTTTCTCTCGAGCAGTGTACGTGGGAAAGTGCATCGCCCGGTGCGAACGAGAGGTCACCCGAAGTGAGCTCGGAGAGAGTTCTGTGGTATCACCCTCCACTGGCCGTTTTCTCATGTGGCATGAAGCACCGCTCCACAATTGTTCAGAAAACATTGTTGCGTCCGATGGCGTGACGGCGACAGCACAAATGGAATTAAATCGACAACTGCAAATAATGTGTAAATAAACATATGACCTACCATTCCTTCCGTGGAATCCAGATAAATGCTTTTTGGTCATATGTATGCACATGCATCAATCGTTTATTTGCAAGGCTAAAGGAAATCTGGACTGGATTTTCGTTTAAAATTAGAACACATACATCAATGTTGAACGAGTGCATTAACAAACGCAGTTGTGTTTAAATGTTGTGTTGCAGTAGGAATGCTCCTCTGGCCCCTGGGCTAGGTAAGCCGAACACTGCGACAGTCATTAGGTAAAGGCAGCTACGTCGGAATGTACTTGGCTGCTAAATATGTTGGTCCAGAAAAACAACAAAACATTTCAGGCGTTTTACATACTTGTGATTTTTTTAAAAGTGTGTTTTAGGATCATTATTTTGACCATTCTCCTGTTTCAAAAAGTTCCCTATGAAACGTTCCCTATGCAACGTTAAATGGCTCATTTTATAGTAACATTGGAGGGACAGAACGGTGGTGCAGTGATTAGTGCACCCCAATTATAAACCCCAAGATTTTTTTTTCTTCTGAAAATATGGATTTGAGAACCAAATACATGCATATAAACGGAAAAGACATTGACCGTCTCGAATTTGCTAATGATTCGGCCACTATAAAACCAACGGAAATTAACTGGAGGAAATGATTGAGGCGATGAGTAAATAAAGTTCACGATATATGCGATCGAACCCAAAAAAAAGGTGTTATGGATAATATCGGTTGCGAATGGCTACGTGTTAAAAACAAATCACGAAACAAACTGAAGATATTGGGTTAGAGGGAAGCAACTGGAAAATCCCACATAGCTGTGGCCCCCAACCAGCTTCATCAACCTCCTCTTCCCACCGCTGTGAAGCAAGATGAAACAATCCCCAGAGATTGACACGGCACGGAGAAGAAGCAATCCGTGCGGCAGCGGACTTGGAACGAGCTGTAAAATGATCACTTGCAACATTTTTTTTAAAGGATAGTCAATTCATGTGAATTTTAGCTTAAAAAACAGATGATGAATCTCTCTCTCTCTGTGCCACGTACTTGCTCAAAGACGACCGTGACCTTCCATCCAGCTCAATCCATGATATTACTCAAGAACTTTGTACGAGATACTCCAAGTTGATTAATACCTCAGCCAATTTATTTTTCAGACTGTTAGTGAAATTGTTTTTCTTTCTACCTCGTGACTAAAGGTCCCTAATTTTTGTTTCATATGTCCAGGCTTTGTGACCTTAGCGGGAAGCATGGACAAAAAGTATGCATCATTTGCTACAGCGATTACATTTTACGTGCAATTAGGTGCCCTGCATAACGTATCGTGAAATATAATGTTCATGAAATGTCATCATTTGCACTCGGTGAACTAAATTATCAAGTTATATAACATCCTCCAGTGACAAGGACGATGCTTGCCCAGTCTTGTCATTGCATTTAACTGCCACAATGATTAATTCATTAAATTTATAAGGAAGACAGCCTAATGAATGAATCACAAGAATGTAGCTGTCCATGGCAAGTCACCCCCGCCAGTGATTTTGATGAATTGTTACGAATCAGGGTTGCTATTCGATTGAATAACAGATTTGGTTAAATTGTTTCGTTCAGTATCTCGTTTGTGTTGTTTCTCACTTATTTCCTGTCTCATCTGAACAATTTGGTTCCCTCCATTAGTTTCAATGTTACGCTGACATATCAAGTGAATACAAGTACGGTCATGAAATCTTACACATGCAATTGAACGCGTGTATCAATAGCGTGAATCGGTCGTAATCTACTAATCGATGCATCGTCACATGGCAAAATGCAACCGCCAAGGCGGCCAACTGGCGATCGCACGCACGCACACGGCCTGCGAACTGGTGATTGCCCTTTTGCGCGATGGCGGTCAAAAACATCAAACTCTTCTCCGCGCTGCCGTACGGCAATTATCGGCTGCCAGTGTGCCATGCGGGGAGGCAGCCATCTATACAAGGTCCCATTCTCTCCTGTTTTTCGCCCGTGCAGTGTCTACACGTGCTACTGGATTTTGCTGCCTGGCTCCTGTTTTTTTTTTCCCCCTGGGTAGTTTCTTTTTCACTCTTCTCTCGTCAAAGACATGCCCTTAGTTAGGCCCATCCCTCCCCACCGCCGAGCCCGCGGAATTTTTCACCAAGGTCTTCTAAGGCATGGGAGCAATGCAGTGCGTAGGGGCATTCACCAGAGCTCGTGCTCCACGCTCACCACGCACGCACACACGCCGCGCACGCACGGAAAAATGCCAAGAATGTTGGGGTCCTTGAGTGGAATGCAAGCGACTAGCCCAGACCCAAGTCCGCTTCATGTACATTTTTTTTCAATTTTTTTACTTTTTTTTTACAAGCAAACTAACACGCCCAACATTCAGACTTTTCCTTCTTTCTTTTAGACGCAGGAATTGTTGGAATTTTGGGTTGACCTTGCGCCTCGCCAGGTGCCAAGGCTTATTCCAGGGTTCCCCCAGGCACAGCATCGCAGAAAAGAAACGTTGTTCATTCTTATTTATTTAGCTCGCCACTGTACTCAAAATTAATTAAAAAAGCTCTAATCAACGATGACTAACAGAAGTTCATGCAATTGGCATTCGCGCCATTCTCACAGCATAAAGTTGTCACAAAAACGATGTTTCAGGGACGCATATTTTTTGCCAGTAGGGGGGGCGATGTTGCAATCTGGTTTTGCACAATCAAGTTGTCTGCTAGTATTAATAAAAAAGGCAAACTTGGACAGTGATGCCAGTGTGCATGGGCTACTCCTTTTTTTGACAAATATCACGAGAAACTTTAACGTCTGCCGTGAAACACATTTTACCGATGCAACTGCAGTATTATCCAGGGAAGCTGCCTGGGTTCGAACCATGGACCTGTGGCAAATGCGCTACTGCTCTGCAATGTCACCGTTTTGGACCGGCATGCAAACCTCTGAAAATGCTTTGCGAAGAAGTTTTATATTTTTATTCCCATTACATACGGAGAGTGGACTTCGAAGAATCTGTCCTCCACTTAGACGCTGATATAGTTCCTCTTCGGCTGAAGAAAACACTTGAAGGGTACTAGGGGAAGAGGGCGAAGACCGCTTTCTGACCGGACGTCAAACACCAAACACTGGACGGGATGGAAGCAAATCTCAGTTGAATGGCCCCAGCGATGGACAGAGAGAAGTGGAGTGAGCACTGCAAGGAGATATTGGTAGAGAAAACGGTCATTCTTCCACCGCCTAATTGACCAAGGGAATAGATGGAACTGGACAACCGACTCCTCAGAGTCTCTGCGAATGACCAAAGTGCAATTTCTCCTGCTGTAAATTTACATCAGTGACAATGTGACATCATCGTTCACAATGAACGGCCACTGTGTATCAAGATGAAAGCTTCCGTCTTATTGTTTTGTTAGTTTTTGAAATAAAAAAAATGATGCGTCCAAGTAATTGGATACTGTTGGTGCTCAAGCTACATGGTAGAAATTTAGAGAAATTATAAAATGTATAGTTTGTGACATTCCTGCATTCAACATTAAAATGCTATGAAAGCATGTTACAATTTTTTAAAACTATGTTACCAATTGTATTGCGATTGTGCTATCGGCATCGCGTCCGGAGTCCACAAACCCGAACGGAACACACGAAAATCCGTAAACAAATCAAGGTGAAATATGGGTGGTATTAATCTCAACTGATGGTAATTGGCCAGTTGTGGAATTCCACATGGCAGAGACCAGTCCTCTCCAGAAAACAACTGCAATAGGCGTTATGATAATGACAATTATAATAATTACCATTATCATAATGCTTATTATTAACATTGGAGAGCCTCCCTGGTTTCATGTGGGATAATACCAAAGAACCCAGAGAAAACTCAGCACACATATTAAAGGGGCGTCACTCAACAGTGCTGTCTCATGCCAGCTCGCATCCCTATGCCTACAACACTTAGCCAGCCATGGCGGTCTCCCATCTAAGTACTTAAACAGGATCCAACCTGCTTAGCGTCTGAGATATGAATAGATCGGATGCATTTAGGGTGAGTTGGTGGTGATAGGCAATGATGAAGCCTCACCAGGTCATGCTCATTTTGACTGACTCAAAAGCCATGATGACGATGACAAAACTTTAAGTGAGATATAAATCCGTGATCTTAGAAACGAGTGCCCACGATTATTCACTGAATGAGATAAGCCTTGCTTGGAATGCTAGATGTGGCTTTAACAATTATATCTTTGGTTCTCTGTTATGCGGTAAAGAAGGTTCCACATTTCCCGGACCGCTTGGCAACGGAGCTTCCTCGGTGTTCGAACTGGTCCAGTCCTTATGAGCCCAGTCCTCCCAGGTTGGACCTGTGGAAAGTGAGAGCTCGGAAAACCTATAACCCCTGGCCTCCTTTCTCACAATCCTACAGCGCACTATCACCCCAGGCTGACCCCAGGAAGAGTTGCTTTGTCAAGGGGTCATCGGAGAAGACAAACAAGTTTCCTGCGACATCATTCACTTGGTTTAACTTCTGGGCCAAGTTGGTGTTAAAACCACACAGTGGATAATTACAGGCAATACTGATTGTGACATAGGTTGTAACTCATGCTTGCATGAACCATTAAATGCCTTTCAAACAAACACATTTGAAAAAAAAAACTGTCATCCCAATAGTATTCAAATTCTGCTGTCGGCATCATGTCAGGAGATGAAGAAGGGTCCATACTGAACTCTCGCCGAGCAGTACATAACCCCGTGTTAAAAAGCAGTCCGAAGAAGGAGAAATCATCAAACTACTTCTGGGATTTGACATCACATGATAGTCAAACGTATGTATTTAATTGTCAGAGCTAGAACTCTGCAAACTTAAGTGAAAACCCACATTTAATGACTTGGTGTAGTTGTTGGTAGCTGGGCTGAAATCATCAAATTTCTAGACGAATTCGTCAATAACAATGTCCTTAAAAGGATAAATATATATTCGGAGACATGTCGGGCAATAGCCCTTCTTCATTGCACATAAAAGGAACCTGGTTCAATCACGGGTGGCTGAAACCTGGATTTGAACTTAGCATATCGGCGGTGCCGGCTCAGTGCTCTGACCCGAGCCATTTGGCCACCTCGGTTTTAAAGATCGCCTCCTGACCCTAACCCCATGAGGATACCGACAGTAGCAAGGGGCACTGGGGAAACTTTAGGTGAGAACCCTAAACACAGATAGGGCTCACGAAGCATTGGAGACACACCAATCAGAGCCCTTGCACTAACCTTGGGCCGGTCATGGGCCAAGCCGGCCATTAGCTCATGGCTACGAATCAGCGAGTAGCCCTTGGGATAGCAAACGAACAAACTGGCAGCTTACAAGTTGAGGGGGCCTGTGCGGCTCGACTGCAGCAGCAGCAGCAGCTCCTGGGCCTCGGGGGTGGCGGCACGCTTCCGCTTGGGGCCCGAGGCACCAGGGGACGGCGGAGACCTTTCGTGAGTGGTGAGCGCGAGCGGAGCCGACTGACACCGCTGCTGCCCACCTCCTCCTCCGTTGCCACTGCCTCCAGTGCTTGCATTGCCGAGTCTATCAGCCACACCTGCACAGCAAGAAAGGCAAGGCGAGAGCAATACGTCCGCACAATTAACAAACGAAAAAACGCACACACGAATATCAATAACTGTTGCGTGGGTTTTCGCGGCTGCGCTCTACAGCTCTCCGACGTGTTTTGTTGGGTTGCACCACGTGTTGTTTGGTATGATGTCCGACGTTTCGCTCCACGAGCCAGGAGCTGTTGCAGCACGTGCAGCGAAACGTCGGTTTATCGTGACGAACAACAAGCAGTGCGGCCCGAAAACCACCTTGGAGAGCTACACGAATACCACGATTATTATCGTCACCATTTATAATTTTGCTTTTGATTATTAAGATCATCATTACCATTTGTACGCATTTTTATAAATCTTAGCAGAAGAGATTATGAAGACAAATAGATCCACGTAAATGTATGTCCTTGAAGCCAAAACATTGCGACAAGCAGGTTAAACTCATTGTATAGTGGTGGCCGTGGATTTATTTTGCTGTTTTGCGCTGAACAGATCCAATAGCTGGAGTGAATGGATTTTGTCAATAACATCTGGCAACACAGCAGAATTGTCACGATAATGTCTGAAACCGCTGATGAGACCCCGATCGTCTAAACCAGTCCAGAGTTTGTCTGCTTAAACAAATACTTCTGTTGGTCTGGAAACCCCAAAGGCTGATGGACCAAAAATAACATTGTCGGTCTACACACGAAAACTAAAAATAAACAATTTTTTTTTACTAGGTAAGGCCTACTGAGCTATATAGCTATTTTAAGAAGCGACCTGGCAACAAATGATAGCCCAACTTAGTGGTTTACCATCACGTGGAATGCATAGCAGCCAAATACTCTAAACGCGTGTTGATTCTAAATATGGAGTGAAAACCTGGAGGAAAAGCCACCCAACCACAGGAGGAACATGCGAACTCCAAATATACAGGGGTCAGGATCGGGATAGAACCCACGACCTCCTGTATAGTTAACATCTCTTCACTTAGCAGAGTTTCTCAGACACTGGGATGGGGTGTGGGGGGATAGGGGCTCATGGTAGGGTTTACAAATTTCTCATCATTAGAGAGTCGACATAATGAGTCCCCACGCTTTAGTTTTCAACGTACTGTACCCACAAAAATGACAACACAATCTTCCGGGAAGTCAAAGTGAAAGCAAAAGCACAAGTAAAGGAACGTTTCTCATTTGCATACCGAGCCAACACCTCACAATCTGAGAATGTAAACATTGTCATTGAACATTTATTTTGACAACTGCAATTACACTTCACGATGCTTGCCGTCTGAGTTCACGTTTGGCGCGTACCCACTGTCCGATGCGATTGTGCAATTGCATGATTTGTCTTTCAAGCACCGGATAGGTGGGAGGCATGGAATTCATACATCGCTCCTTGAGACGAACTGAGCAAATTAAAATAAATATTGCTTCTCCCTTGTGCAGATATGCAGGTGTAGTATGTTTGTTTTATTTGCAACATGACAATAATAACAATGCCCTTGTTTGTTTAACACATAGGCTTTCGTGACCAATATTATCCATAAGAGAGGTTTTTGGGTTATATCGCGTAGATAAAAACGTGTCGGTAAAAATATAAATGTCGTTAATTGGCATGTTTTGTTTACCTGACAAACCTGACGAATTGGCTGTGTCGGGTGGTGGTGGGTTTTATGACACATTCATATTTACGTGATCTAACCCAAAAGTGTCTATTATGGATAATGCCTTTGTTTATCCAGGAAAGCTTCAGTCATGAAACTATATCTTTTTTTTACTCAAAGTTCTACGCAGAATATTTTATGGTTCTTTCGGTAAAGTCACGTAGGTAGAAGAAAAAATAATGACAATAAAATAATAAAAATGAAAATAAAGTGAATACAAAATATCATGACGTTTCGATCGCAACACAAAGCAATCGTCATCCCCCTCGTTTTTCTCCTGATGACGATTGCTTGTGTTGCGATTGAAACGTCGTGATATTTTTATTATTTTTTATTCACTTTATTAAAAAAAAATCGTTCTAATTTTTTCTATCTACGTGACTTTACCGAAATAACCATAGAATCTGAATTCCTGCAGTCACGAAAGTTTTAAGTCAAAATTTCTACGCGGAAATCTTAAATCCACTTGCCGCACTGCCATATCCGGGCCACCTCATGGCCCAACAATATTGTTTGCTCTGTTGGGTATTCAAAAATAATACCGCAGTGATAAATAATGTTCAGGCCTTTGTCAATCTACTGCTGGATGAGGCCTGCCCATACTCTTGTCACAATGCTAATTTTTAAACCATACTTCACTTGCTGGCGAGCGCAGAGAGGGGGCCCCAGACTGAGCACTGGCTAAGATATCACTTGCTTTCGTGACTGCAATGATTCATCTTCTTTGGTTCTTTCGGTAAAGTCACGTAGAATGAGAATAAAATAATACATTGATAAAATAAAATAACACAATAATATTCTCACGACGTTTCGGCCACAACACAAGCGGCCTTCAGCGCTGTGCTACCAGACAGTCTCGTCCCTTCACCTGATGAAGGCCGCTTGTGTTGTGGCCGAAACGTCGTGAGAATATTATTGTGTTATTTTATTTTATCAATTTATTATTTTATTCTCATTCTACGTGACTTTACCGAAAGAACCAAAGAAGATGATATCACTTGCTGTCGCCGGGAACAAAACCTCGGTCGCTCGGTCGTTGGCACAGTGCCGCCACAATGTTTTCCTGTTGTGCGGTGCTTCAATTTTAACCGTTGTTTGCATCAGCCCCTCAATTTGGCTCGTTGAAGAATCACGAGTATTAACGACAACGTATGTAAGCTATTTACACATTGCCAAATGTATCCGTGTATCTAAATGGTAATGTACAAATGTTACCCCATGCCCTTAGAACACATTCTGGCTCATATCCTGGATTATATAACCGGAGTGGATTTGGGAGGTTGCTCATCCTGGTGTGAACATTTCACCCGGCAGTGTGTACATCGACAAAGGGGGGCGGCTTTGTAAGACGATTATACACGCACAGAAATAACCATGAATATAAACACGACACACGTTAGCCATCCAATGCCATACGCCACCGACAATAAGATGGACAATCGGTGTTCGCGTCATGCGGCATTTCTCAAGGAATGTTCAGCGCTCTAATGGCAATGGCATATTTTCGTTGTGACAATTCCTGTATATTTTCGCACACAGAGCATACAGGAGCACCAACCTTTGGTCTATTTAAATGGGATCGAACCCTAGCTGAATGTGAGCTGCAGTTGCAAGAGATTAACTGTGGCAGCTTCTGACAAGCTGGAATTGCGCTCGGATTTGTGGAATAAATAGGTCTGGGAATTGTTCTTTATAGGATTATGACATGTTTGAAACCGTATGTTGTAACACAGATGAATAGTGAGGTATTTACAACAGATTAGAGTCATGGGAATTAGCTGGCATTTTTTTTTAATTCATTAGCGCTGAAAAAAATCACAATAAATATATCGAGCACGCTAATTGTGACATCTGTACATTGTATATATATACACACACACACAACACACACGGCATCTTAAAAAAAATACTCAAGATGCACTATTAATAATTTAATGGGAAAAAAAAATCTGACTCAAACACCGCACACAACTGCAGTGTATAATTTAGCTGAATTCAAATAAATCTTCAGCAATAAGGCTAATATCTTGAACTACAATTGTCCCCCACCACCCCTCACCCCCTTTATGCAGGAACAAAAAACCCCAGCCATGTGTGTGTACACAAAGCAGTGTCTACAATTTATTCAAAATAGGTGGATACCGGAAGAGACAGACAATCAGTCAGACGTGTAAAATGTCAGACAGGTTTACGCAGGCAGATGAGTTAGATCGTACAACAGGAATCCAGGACAGCAGCAGTTGTCATTGGGGGTGGGTTGGAGGGGGGAAGCCCAAATAAACAGGAAAACGTCGAAACTAAGCACAATGCCATCATCCCATCTATTCAATGGTTAAGTTCATTACAACTCGCAATATGGTACACCCCCATCATCACAAGATCACTGAGCGATCTGTCTGAACACGACACTCTGTGGTACACTTTGTTCTTGTTTTCTTTAACGGTGTTTATGAGCTCCCACGTTTTTTTTTTACCAAGGATGCGATTTCTACTTACAAAATATTACCGCCCAAGTGTTTGCGTTCTGCGGCAATACAAAACACACAGTGCCCGGGGTAATTGTTTTGGCGGACGCAACCGACCCCGCTCACGAGCAACCGCGACTTCTGCTTTGCGTGTTGTAAGATCACGCGAGGACATAGAGGGACACCGTGGTGACGCAACACAAATCTGATATCAGTAATCCGGCAGGGAACGGGATGGGTTCATCCTGAGAGCACGCAGCCACTCTGTCCAACCAGTGAATGGTCCCCGGCGATCTGTGGGTAGATTACAAGATAGCATCCACGAAAATCGCCCCGACTTCATCATGGACACGAGGAGTTCTACTGCACGAGAATTATATTAAAATCTACACAACCGCTGGCTACTAACTCAACACCAAGCCAACCATTAATGCGCTGTGGTGGATTTAAAGGGTTCGCCATTAGCATAATCCGCATTATGCATTTACGTCACCTTCTATAAGGGAGGAAAACAATAATCACGACGATTTTTTGTTAAGATTGCGTGGGTGTTTCTTAGCCATACCTCAACAAAATCAAACAAATTACGTAGTGATACCGCATTGGCAGTGGCGCATGAGCACAAGACAAAACAAGGCCGTAGCCATGGAGTCAACATTGGGGGGGACCAAATCTTCCAGGGTGTCTGGGGATCCCAACCCAGAAAAATATCTAAATTTGAAAACTAATTTCCTGCCTAAAATATTTAAAAAAAAATCACTAACACATGGGATGGACTTTTCTTTATTTTTTACAATGTCTAATAGTGTATTGTATTACATTGCTCTGTTTTTACTTTTTAACCATTTTTTGTTTTATTGTTTGTAATGGCAGGGATTAGGGATTAATAAAGAACAACCATAACCACAATCATATAAACAGAAATCTATGCATTGATTTATATGAAGACAAGTCCAGATATTGTGGCCAAGGTTTATCAAATAGTTGTTTTTATTTACATAGCATAGCAATTGTTTTTTTTATAGCAATAAATTGGGGGTGACATTTTGAGCATATTTAATTACGGCCTTGAGACAAAATAACACAACACGTGTCAATAAACACTGTGTGGCCTTTAAAGGAAAAGATAAATATAGAATAGACGTTGCGTGCAATGGACATTCTTTATAGCAAACTTGTTGGAGATGTGCATCCCCAGTTAGCTGTAGCACAGTCTGTGCTGAAAATTCTACGTCACCTTGCAGGTGCCGATTAAATCATTATTAAGACAAAGCCAAACTTAGTGCAGGCTACTTATTACGAAACATAGTGATTGGGAATAACAATACCGAAGAGCAGCATTGTTAGTTACATATCAGGCCATTATAATATGGTTTTGTCAGGAAGGAATAGCGGTGGTGCAGTGGTTAGTTGCACTGTTCGATGAACCCGGCGAGCCCGAGTTAGATTCCCGGTCAAGGCTAACTAACATCATTGGCGAGTGGTGTCAGAACCAGTCCTGGGTCTTCTCACTTCACCGACCTGCACCGACGAGTGTGGGTGGGTTGGTGGGATATGGTCAAACAACCCCCATGGCCAAACATGGCAAGGGGAGGCCTGTTATCCATAAGTGGATTGACAAAGGGCTCTACAGGACATTATTATTACGAGTGCATTGGGTTTCGCGGTTGTGCTGTATAGCTCTCTGATGTGCTTTCAAGCTGCGTGTAACGCGTGTAGTGATGTTATTGTTGTAATAATGAGTTTTCAGGGGGCAGAATGCCTTCAGCCAGCTCTTGAGTGTAAAAAGCCATACCAAAAATGTATTATCAAGTAATGTAAGCGCCGGTTTGGATATTTGGAATTCATTATGTAAAAACTATATTCTGTACGTTAATGAATGTATTTCATCGATGGCCTTTGTAACATGTCTGATTAAAGTAAGAGTGCATCAGAGGTGCTCTTTAAAAAAATCTAAATGTTGCGTCCTATACTTAGAGTGTAGATTATTCATAATATTTCACAACTTCAAGGGCAGGCAATAGTTTAGTTTGTGCATGACATAACCGTTTGAAAACGATTTTAATGCTCGAAAGAAACTAGCCGTTTAAAAATAACGGCACTCCTGTTCTGTGAAATACGAGCAAATACAATTGCACATTAATTATTCAGGAAATTCAACAGCTTAATGATTGTGTAGGGTTTTTTTTTCAAAGTGAAAAGAAGATTAGGTAAGACAGGGTTGGGCATTGTAGTTGTAGGCACAACCGCCTCTGCCCTGCCTCCCTGCTGTGAAGACAAGCAAGCCTTACTCCTAATCCTCCCCACGCCATCTGCTTGTTCAGATAATGAGGGGGGCCTGGGAGGGAGGGAGGGGGGCCTGGGAGGAGGATTCAGGGCATGGTAGGCTGTGGTTGTCAGTTCTTCTTACCTTAATCCGCTGGCCACCTGCCCCATAGGACCGCTGCCACATGTTTAACGACGTGGCCACTCGCATATCACAAGGCGGGCTCCCCCCTTTTCCCTTGAGGACGGACGCAGCGATCGACTCGACGAGTCTCGACGAGTCTCGACGCGACGCGAAAAGCCACAGAAGCTTTTTGTCGCCGGAGAGCCTCGCCGGCCGGTCGGCGTGCGCACCCAGCAAAGCGCGTTCAGGTGCGCGCCGGCGCAATAACCGAATTGTGTCAAAGCTGGCCCCGGTGAATTTCATATGAGCCATGTTTAAAAGGCAACGTTTTTGCTCTCTTTTTTTTTTGCTCTCTGGCATACACAGCCGCCTCCCTTGGTCTAACAGGAATTTGTGGAAACCATCGAGCCAATTGTTCTCGCAGCCCCCCCCCCCCCAAATCAAGGCCACTGGTGCCCATGTGCCCCCACCCGATGGCACAACCAAGATCACTATACAGAGAGATCACGTGTCCACACGTCAACACGGTGTCAATAAGGCATTTGCTTCACCGTGTGCAGGAGCGCGATTTTTTTTGCTTGCCGAAACGTTGACGCCGATGTTCTCCCGTGCGTGTTCGACATTTCTCCTGCACCGGTGTCCATGGCTGCTGCTCGCTGTTTGCCCCCCTTACCTTGAAAGGCGTATGGGGCGCCCGCGCGGGAGGCAAAGACCCGCAATTTTTGTTTTTTTTAAAGCCGCTACATTAACGCGGTCCACGGCAATAGGTGCAGTGGGATGAGGGCCTCCCCATGACCACTACTTTATCGCGCTTGGTCAGTCGCCGATGATGGTGAAGGTGTCAAAGACTTGGAAGCAAGCTCTATAACCCCACCACCACCAACCTCGGACTTCATCAGACACGCACAAGAGTGGCTTAACGGGACGGGCACATTCGCCGCTACAGCAGCAGCAGCTTTTGTGGTGCTGCCCTCTGTTGCCCCATAGCAGCCTATAACAACCTGTCAAGCATGGTGGTCGCCCATCCAAGTGCTTTCCAGGTTCAAAGCTGCTTAGCATCCCGTGTGATTGGTCATAGGCGTCCCGACTAAATATTAGTACATTCAAAGTATTAGGGCCATCAGCGTGTTATACTTGTATGTTAATAAGCGGGATTCAATTTAACACGGTAAAATACGTAACAACTTTGGAGCCATTGCACGTAAAAGTAGAACGCGTGCTGCATTATGTAATCTATATTATTGCGATCATGACACCATGGAATAATATGTGTCCAGGGGGCGCAGCTCTACAGTGTGAAGGTTACGAGTTCAAATTCTGGTCCGGGGATCCACTCACAATTCTTCATCCCTCCGGGGCAGATAAAGCAAGGACCACGTAGTTGGGGCAGTCAAGAGTGATGTAACCCCATGGAATGACTCACTCCTGCCATAGGAATGTGACATTTCCAACTCTGGCTCAGTGTGCACAAAACCGGATGAGTGCTGCCCGACTCCCGGCAATTGAGTGTGAAATAACCCTGCAGTTTTAAATGCAAATTCTTTCATGGACAGAGGAAACCCTTTGGCGAATCCACTGCTTCATGACGGCGCCTCTGTGCCGTGTCATTCCTGGGAGGTTTAAAAAAACACAATTTCACCAAGCTGGTCGGTTATAAAAGTACGGGCCGCAGGACCGGTTCTGGTATTAGTCGCCGGTGTTAGCCACGATCAGGAATTAAACTCAAATCTCTGGGTTCATTGTGTAGTGTGCCAACCAATCTACATTTTATAAATATATTTTTTGTTATATATATAAAAGTTAAATCACATCTACTACTGTAAGATAAAAAGAATCAGTTAACAACCAAGCATAAATCCACATATCTAGAGTACCATCTCTCTTTATCTGTGACATGCCCATTCTCAAAGACGCCTTCAATCATGGCCTTGCTTCCACATTCAGCTTCTGTCCCATGACGTTTACTCAATAACTTTGTACCAGATGCCCCTGGTTGCATCGAATCGTTCAAATCGCTTACGTTAACCCTACTTGCTACCCTGACTCCGGTCTTCTTGTACTACTTACTCCACAGTACTGCACCAAAACGTATATATTTTTTACGTGTAATTTTCCACTCGGGTGTTTACGACGATGCGATGTCGCGCGTCTTTGATCAGAGCGTCGCCCTCGGACGCTCAATGCATTTCTGCGCGAGACACAAGGCGAGAGGGGCACGCGAAGCGAGGAACAATACACCGTGTGTGTGTGCGTGCGTGCGCGCATTCAAGGCTATAAACGCATGCAAGCAAGCATCGGCAGCAGCAGTGCCATCACGGAGTCCCAGCACCCACGAGCATGGATTTATTGAGGTCAGATGAAAACATTCCTGCACACTCCCATTACCATAACGCCACATTGCAGTGCGGAACGCTTATCTCCGTTTGTAGTTTTATTGTAGCCGACCTGTCATTCAGCAATCCCGTTAATGGACAAGGCCGCCCATAACCCACCACCCTCGCAGCCATAAATAGTTCTGAAGTTCGGGGTTTTTCTGCCATTTACAACCGCGGGAAGTGGCGAGCACTGCTCCTGTAAAGTAGGAAAACGTCGTAGAGATGATGATTTTCCCTTGCGCGCACGCACATATAACAAAGAGGTGGGGGTTGAGGGATATTAGCGAATGCCCCAACCCCTCGCATGCTATGCGAAACGCTCACCCCCCCCCACACATCCAACCACAGCGACCTGCGTCCCGTCTCGCCGCTCTATAACCCCACAACCACCACCCACCACGGACTTCATCAGACGCGCACAAGAGTGGCTTAACGGGACGGGCACATTCCCCGCTACAGCAGCAGCAGCAGCCTGGAGCGTCGCTAACCGATCCCCGCTTGTCGATCAACGGCGTGAGGGAATCGACTCGACCGCCACAAACGCCGAGAAAGATAGCGGCGCAGTGCGAGGGGAAAACAACGAAGACGACCACCACAACGACCACCACCACCACGATCATCATCACCTCCTCCTCTCCACCCCCCCGCACAGCCCGCCGATGACAGCGCTTCCTCGGCTGTCCTTACCGTGAAGGTGGAGTGCCACGGTCTGGCTCGGGGCTTTGTGGGCACTCGAGAGCGCGTCTCCTTCTTCCTTGAACGACGGCTGCACGCAGCTTGCCAGCTCCATGTCTTCTCTTTCCCCAAACACCACACCACTCTCTCTCTCTCTCCCGGGGGTCCTCGTGGGAACGCCTGCCAAGGTCTCTCCCTCTCTCAAGGCGCTGTTGTTGTCAGCTCTCACGAAAATGAACTCGAGGGGAGTTGCCCGTTGTCCCTTAAAAAAAAAAGCTTCGCAAACTGAGGTGATGTCGCGATACTGCGAGCTCAGGAAAGCGCCTCTCAACGAAAAACACTTTAAAACCGAAATCGGCCTCACGTGTGCGTGGAGAACTTGTCAACTTAAATCTCTCTCGAAACTTGCCCGTCGCCAAAGTCACCGTCGATGATAAAGCGGCGACATTCGGTCAGTTGAACAAAAATCTAAAATATATTCTTGTTGTTGTTGTTTTAACGCTAATAACGCGTGACGTTTAACGCATGACGTGCGCGACTATCCATCCTCTGCGGTGCCTCTCAGCGGAGCTTCACGCTGCCTTTGCCGATTGCCCTCGCCGGAGCAGGAGGTTTGAGCCCGGGAGGACAGAAGAGGGGGGGGGGGTAGGGCAAGTTGGGAGGTGGCATTTGAAGTGGGGTGGGGTGGGCGAGCGTAGGCGATGGTGGTGGTGTTTGGTGGCGGGAGGATGGAGGAGGAAGGAGGAGGGCATGCGGCTGATGTAAAGAATGGGTGGGTGGGTGGGGCGGGCGCTGAGTCCACAGTGGGGCTGATTTAGGTGCGAACTCAAAACATCTTCAGCCGATAAGCTCGAAAGCCGCAAGCAAATAATTCAAACACAACAGCAAAAAAAATATCGCAGCTGACCGCGCGCGCACACAACGACCCCGCCGAACGAACAAAACCCCCCAAAAAATATCCGCTATCGTGTCAAACCGAGCATGCCCGGCCAGACTCCGCAAGCCTACCGTTGATTAGCGAAATGGCTGAAAAAAAAACGAAAGGCGAGAGACGGAGACAAGAGAGAGAGAGACTCGCTCCAGGTGAAAGATTCTTTTTCGACGCTGCCATTGGCCCTCTTCCTTAGCGAGGCGTACCCCGCTAGGATGATGAGGAGGAGGCATGGGGCGTGTTGGGTGTGGGTGGCGGTGCAACGCAACCCGGTGTAGGGTAGGGTGGGAGTGGAGGTGGGGGGGCTTTTCCATTTATTACATTTTTTAAAATCCTCTCCCTGTCTCAAACCTCCTCCCCTGCTTTTACAATCCCTTCTCAGCCAGCTGCCTCAAAGTCACACACAGCCTTCTTCCCATTCACTGCCCCCCGCCCTTCTCTCTCCTATTCCCCCCCCCCCAGCCAAGGCACTCTTCCCTCTGTATTCAAAATATTTCAGCCGCTACGCACAACTTGTGCCTGCCGCCCAGGAACAAAACAACTACAGGGAGCTTAAGGCATCCTCGCTATGTTCGGTATGCGGCAATTTTTGTCGAAATAATATATTTCTTTGGGTTCATCTACCACTCATGCACCGCCACCCCATTATTTAACCTTCTATTTATCTCCATGTTCAGCCCTGCCACTCCCTCAACTTTTGGGCGGCACCCCCTCCTTCCCTGCCATTTTTGGTTTTGCAGCTACCAAACCCACAACCCCCCCCCCCACCCCGCAAATCATTGGTGAAGAGAACGTTATAATCCAACGTGAATAGCACGTTGCGACTTGTGGCTGGATATGCGGCAGACAAACCACAGCGTACTTGCGTTTGAATCTACACACTTGTACAGTTCGGGCAGCTGCTCGTGGCGAACGCCGCACGTCTTAGCGATTCGCTCTCTTCTTGCCTTGCGGGAAGTACGAACAGCTCCCGTGCTGTAACGGTATTTGCAAGTTTGCTGCTGGGAATTCAAAATTGGAATGCGACTCGGGCTCCTGGAAAAGAGGCGAGATGCTCTCAGCTGAACGACACCAATGTCCTAAAAATGATCCCTCTTCACGAGAAATTAGGGGCCAATTCACCCAGTGTTTTTGTTTGTTGTAAATATGTCTTAATATTGCTGTTAAAACTAAATATACAGTAACATTACGAGGTTTATTTCCTGCAGATTATTTACATTAAAACGAAGAATCTGTCGTTGGAGAGACAATAGAGCCATGGGGGGGAGGGGGGGGTAGATTAAAATAAAATAAAGGTATCCTGTAGTCTGTTGGCTTGAATTCGGTCATGTATCCTTGATGGATTAAACAAAGCCACCTTGCATCATATCCCCTCGGCTATAGCTCCTCAATGCAGTATGTGCTGCTTTATCATAATTAAAGTCGTTTCGTCCCAGGCCCACCCTATCCCCCCCCCCCTGCTCTCTGGGACCCCACTTGCTCCTCCCGCACTGAGTCACATTAGCACCCACAAGACCGTAAAAACGGTGACAACAGCTCCCTCGATGCATTTACTAAATTGCAGCACCGGCAAAGTGGCAGAACTCGTTTTAAATCATTTTTTTTAAATGCCTGCCCCCTCATGTCCTTTGACCCATCATGTCTGAGTGAGTCAGACCTAGTCACGGTCACTTCACAAGTAAATGAATAACAATCCGGCCTCTTTTTACAGCCGCATACAGTGCGCACGAACTGCCGTCACGAAGGCCATTCCAAATTGAGCTTCGTTCAGCTACGACCACCACCACCACCGCCACCACCGTCACCACCACCGCTACCACCATAACTCCCCGCCACCCCTCTCTCGTCATAATCGAGCCTAATCGTTGGAAGTTCAATCGCGTGCACTTTGGTTCCCTCGCCGACGGCAGCTAAGGTGCCGCCAAGGTCAATCGGTGCACCATTGCCAGATGACCGAATGGGAGGGTGTGAGAGAACTCAAAGAACAACGGCCCAACTCAGCTGTTGTGTAATTGTCCCGATCAATAACGACAGCTTGCCGCACACAAGCTGAGCAACGGCAAGCTGTAATATAAACAGCGTGTGGTTTCTGTGTATGAGCGTGTGTTTGCTCCCATTTATTAATTAATGATAGTAATAATGGTGAGCAGTACAGCATAGTAGGCGTCTGGTCAAGTTCAGGCTGAAGTCCTTGATCTTCTCTTCTGCCTACGATTGACTGTCACTCTCCATAAGATCAATGTGCCCACTGTTTCCGTGCAGTTTTGTGAGACGTGGTCACATTCAGACGTTACCGTCTAACTCTGGATTATAAGACATACGCCCCCCCCCCCCCAGTATTTTAAAAGGATGATGGTGCGTCTTATAATCGGGCATGTGTGTGTCTGTGGCGAGATTAACCGTACTGACATCTGGCATAAGTCTGGGGTTGCTCTTACTTTCCAGAGCATCTTATATAGCTGCAGAACACTATATGTAAAACTACACAGCATTGTAATTGTGGAAATTGAGTGATTATTTTCTACGTATGTACAAACGCGCGCATTAATTTTCTTCCAAACGCATAAGCACTCGAAAATAAATAAATAAACGTGATGAATAAATAACAGGCGGGATCATGACCCCCCCAAACACGGTCTTGAGACTCGGTGAAGCTTTTCTGGGTAAAATAAATAAAAATATACAAAAGTAAATAGAGCATGACATATTTTTTTTTTACAGTGTGCCTTCCGCACAAGTCTCCTCGCATGGCACTTAGCAGGAGAAAAAAACAACTCAACACCCACACTGAACCGACAATAAAGCGGCCATGAAAATCAAACAAGAAACACAATAGCTTTGTATGGCCACCACTGCCTCGGTCCCCGCAGCAATCAAAGGAGGTTCACTCCTGGCATGAGTCAAGTGGTCATTTGCTTTTGATGGGGTAGAGTGTGAAAACTGAATTCCTTCACTGTAGGTGATAGAAGTCCCGCACCTGCGATTAGCACGGTTGGCTACGTACGGTGCGAAAGAAGTTCAACATACATAACCATGTCTAATGGGCGATCTGGCCAATGTGGAAATGTTGGCTTTATGTCCAAATTCACAAAGTAAATCACCTTGATTGCCCCTGCATCTTGTTCGATGTCAGAAACTAAGAAGGTCCAAGGCTGGTTCGTGTTTGGATTGTTGGAGATTAATGCTTGCCAGGTGTCGTAGGCATGGAGTTGCCAAGAGGTGCGAGGTGCCAACAGTAGAGGGCTATACAGCGATGGGTTTCTAGTCGACGGATAGATTTGGTCTACTAGCTGAATTAAGTCTGTGCATTGATTCTATCTGAGCAGAGACGTCAGTGTTACCCCGTCGTATTCTTGAGTTTTCTCTGGGTATTCCGGTTTCCTCCCACATTAAACTAAATAGTAATTCGTCGAACTGAAAAAAAACATTCCGATGCAGGGCCCTCCTGGAAGCTAGTAGTAACACTTAGGGAGCCTTTAAAGGATTAACATATGGAATTAATATTATTATGTTGACTCCTTGCAGTGGTATGAAGTGATGTGATGCTCCCGTGGCATGACTGACGGTTAGCACACTGGATTTGCAATCCAGAAGTTGCCAGCATTGTGGACGAGGTGATTTTCCGTCTCGCCTCGCCTGCTTCCTATGAGAGAAGCCGCTACAGGAACCGTGACTCAACTTCGAGTCAAGGAGACACTGACTCCATCTGGAGAATGGGAATGCTATTTATAATGAATGAATAATTAATTCATTTTCAGACAATTATATATTTCTTTGGGTAATAAATGAATAAAATAATAATTCGGCTCAAAGGTATTTTAGGGCCCCTTCTGGAGCATCGTTGCCATAAGCATATGTTCGTATACGTAACGGCCCGTTTGTCAACCCGCTGTTGGCTGAGGACCTTCCCACGCCGTGAAGGCAGGAAGCATCGATGAGGGTGCACAGGAGTATTGCACAATATTAGGTCGACTCAGCCTCACCTGAATACCTGGTGTGCGGTGTAAACATCGCCACTGGGGAGACAAAAGCGGTCGGGCGTGGTGCTGGTCCCCCACCCCCTCGTGTGCCGTGCCGAACTTCATAGGTGCCCGTTAACAGCACTTGCCCCAACAGTCTGTTAAAGACTATACGGGGGAACTTTGGCTTTGCAATTGTACAGTACAACAATGGATTTTGAACGGCTGCCCTCTGCTGCCCACCAAATATAATCCGCAGCCTCTAACTCCTGTTGTTGCACGTGTGATCACCCAACCAATCACTTTCAAGCTTCATAGCTGCTTAGAATCCGAGATCTGATGATCAGCACGGTGCATGCGAGTTGATTTGTCCATGGGGAATAATGTGCCAAGGTAGGCGCATTCTGGACTGGCCTCAACTTTCAGAGTCTAATCAGCAGAGGCAGACTCCTTATGTTGCTTGGGTTATCTGACAATGTATAGGCAAAGGCCGACAAAAAAAATGTCCGTGGCGGGCTCTTGTTTCACGAAATAACCTTATTGCCACGATGGTAAAATCTTGATTTGAAGCTTTCGTGACTGCATGAATCCATACTCTTTGGTTCTTTCGGTAAAGTCACGTAGGAAGAAAATCAATAGATCGCATCTATTAATTTTCTAAAGGTTTTTTGGCCGCATGCACATCTATTAATTTTCTATCTACGTGACTTTACCGAAAGAACCAAAGCGCCGCGATGGTCTACATTTTTTCAGCGTTTGGACACTTGTCAAAGGTTAACTGTCATTACGGGAATGCCGGTGCACATAATTCGCTTGGGTTGTGTTTGGTAATTGCTCGTACAGTGAGTCTTGGTTTGGGAATTACTTTCCACAACAGAGCGTATTTTAAACATCTACACATGGTCCCTGCCTCTTCAGCCTGAAGAAGGTTGCTTGGCCGAATGCGCGAGCGCTCTGTTCATAGAATAGTCACTGACATTGTTTTACCATGCGCTTCAAATGTTCACGTCCATCACTATTTGTCAGCAGGGCATACCAGAATTCCACTATGTCGGAAGTGCGATCCAACAACATTGGAGGCCCGGGGTTGGTGGATCACGCAGGGTTGTGATACTCCCAAATACGATGCAACTGGACCAGAAAACACTTCTGTGCGGAGTTTTGAATGTTATCCCATCAATTTATGGGTTTTCTCTGGGTATTCTAATTTGCTCACACATAACAAACACTCATTCCATGGAACTGGTCAAACATCCCATATCGTAGCATTCGGAAAAATACGTTTTTGGTGTTTGCTGAGGCTTTATTTAAAGAACGGACAGCATTCCAGTACAACCTCAATTATCCCGCTAAGATGTAGAGAATGAGGAATAGGAGGATATGTGACAAGGTCGGATAAGTGAACATCTATTGAATATGAGTTTCACCATGCACAAGTACTGCACTGGGTGTGGGCGGCTAGTTGGTCAGGGTGGATATGGGTCAGATATGTGACGTATTATTATTATGGACATCAGTCCCTGAATTGGCCAACACAAAGGGCACCGAAGACAACAAATAAGATGATACGTGACCCAGCAGTGGTTCAGTGTTAAGTTTGAAGACTGCCATTCTCAGCTCGGATGACATGAGCAGTTCAACCTGCTCCTGATCCGTAGCTAAGGTAGGCAAAAAGGCCCACTGTTGCCAAAGTGGGCAATTGAGATGTGTTTGTCAGAGCCCTGACGTTCAGAGCGACGTTAACCGGAGCAGACGTCGTCCGAGTGTAGAGACCGTGCAGTTGAACCAGGCTGGCCAGATGCCCGACTAAGATAAAAACGTCCTCGCCACCAGCATTATTAACACTCTTACAACAGGAAAAAAAAACACGCTGGGTAAAAGTTGCGGTTAATGGCACCTCTTCGCGGGAGGGGTGGAAAGATTGACTGACAGAGCAGGGTGCATACATACTGACGTGGATGAAGATCCCTTCAAGTGGTGGGTTGCTTTAATCAATTGGGAAATGTTAATAAAAATTTAGTTTTACAGTGGCAACAGTTTTACATTGACATAAGCATAGACTTCGATTTAAAGCTTTCGTGACTGCAATGATTCATCTTCTTTGGTTCTTTCGGTAAAGTCACGTACCAGACAGTCTCGCCCCTTCACCTGATGAAGGCCGCTTGTGTTGTGGCCGAAACGTCGTGAGAATATTATTGTGTTATTTTATTTTATCAATTTATTATTTTATTCTCATTCTACGTGACTTTACCGAAAGAACCAAAGAAGATAAGCATAGACATTAGTAGCTAATCAAGTCCTGAAATGCTTGAACTGGATACATTAATGGATTTAAATGCTCAAGTCCTAAACAGTTCCAAATGAATACGTAAACCTATTAAAATTGAGAAAATTATTTATGTGTGCAGAATTGCATCAGAGGAAATGCAATTCCATCGTGAAGTTACACACGTTTCATTCGGATACAAGTGTCATCGACAAATCATGTTTTATTTCACGCATTACTAACAACTGTGCCCGTCACAATTCACAACCTCGCTACGTGATGAATTGTTATGTTGTTTGTCGCCTGTTGATTGAAGAAATCCTCTATTTTTATTTGTGTTACATCGTGACCGCAGGTGTCACACAATCATCGCCGTCAGCATCGGGCTTCCCCGACTCGTCGTTGTCTCTCGTGGTCTTGCAATGCAACAACTCCCATCCAGCACAACGCATGCCGGCTTATTTCATCGCTCCACCTCTGCGGCGAACGTACTTTTGAGGGGGGCCCCGCTCGCTCCGTTGGCTGCCAAGCCATCGTTAGGTCTCGTCGACTCGACGCGTCCTGCCCGCACCCAACTTAACGTTTCTCCGGGGAATTGAACACGCAATGAAAACAAATTATTTGGTGATTCTGCGTTTGGCAGTGGGGCACGCGCTCAAATAACAAAGCACGCCAACACGTTCGTCAATCGCAATGCCCTCGTTGTGCAATATTCCCCAAGGGACCTTGTGCTTGTTCTCGGCAATAATTATATATTGTCTCCTTTTTGTTGTTGATGTGATCGCGCAGCACCACGGATCTCCCTTGTAAGACGTTCACAAATGCGAAACGGGACCATCCGTGTAACGCAAAAAGTAAATTCAAAACTTAAATGGAAAAAAAAAATGTACATAATCGGCCATGCTTAAGGAAATGGCCCTTAATTATTCGCGCGGTGTCTGCAGACGCACGAGTGACCCTGATCTTTGATAACGCCTTGATAACGTGGAGTAGCTCTGAGATTGAAGACTCATGAGAAGTGGGGGTGCTGGCGGTGAAAAGTAGGGGGTGGGTGGGTGGGTGGGGGGTTGGCGGTCGGGTTTCCTTGGCGTGCGGAAGGGGCAATGGGGGAGAGCTGCTGCTGCTGCTGCTGCTGCGTTCTTGTGTCGACGTTAATCTGCTCATCAGCAGAATGGAGCGCAGCCTTGCGTCACCGCTCGGCGCAGGCGCCCTCCCCCGTGATTCCTCCAGCTGTCACGTCACGCACTCCGGCGTCATCTCTGCTCTGGATTTGTTTTGCGTTGCTTTGCGTGCAAACGCGCTTCATTACCAGTTCCAAAAAATGTATAACTCCTCCGCCCCCTCTCCCCAAACGGTTTGAAAATGCACCGCGGGTGTAAGGCCTGCAATGTCTTGGTCACGCGGTTGCTGGGCGGCAGGGCCGTCACTCGAGGAAGTCCTACCGGAGAAGATTTGGGCCCACTCATCAACGCTGGCGAGATGTTCTTAAAAATAGAGGTGGCAGTATCCTCACTTTGCCCCGTCACACGTGACCTGCCAGTCGACTCCATTGTGGTCTACCCAATTTGTACTGCTGAGTGGACAGAGGCGGGCGGGCGGGCGGGAATTTAACATTTTGCCCATTGTCTCAACCCGGTTGTTTTGACCTCACTTCCAGTGGAGGTTGATGAGGTGGTGGGGTGTTGTGGGAAGGGAGGGAGGGGGGCAGGGCCGGTTAATATATCGCTCACCACTTTGGTTGGGAATTGAACTCGGCTCGCCAGGTTCGTAGTAGTGCAGCGCGTTACCAACTGTGCCCCCGCTGCACCCGAACTGCATTGTTGCGATGCAATTCATTCAAATTGATCAGTCAGATTACACAGGAGGTACACGCACTCTGTGTGTGACTCTTAACTTTAATGTGATGTTCATAATTACGGCGATATAATGCAATGGCTCTTGCTTATGCATTGCGTGCACATTTATTGCTGGGTGAGCAGAGGCAGTGGCAAATTAATAACCATCCCAAGGGCTTGAAGCACCAGAGCGAGATTTACAGTTCATGGTGCAGAGATGGCGCAGAGGTTATTGCAATTCTCAAAAAAACTGTAAACCAGGCTGCCTGACTTAGATTCCCAGCCATGGCTAACATCAAGTCAAGTAAAATGTACGTGCAGTATTTAACTACTAGGTGAGAACTGAAAGTGTCATTCACAACAATGCTCAGTGATATATTGGCCGGTCTTGGGCCACCCATCTTTACCAAGCCATCTTTACCAAGGCAAACTTAACCAGTGTGGTGTAGTATTGTCAAACTGTAATGATCGACGCGGCATGTGGAGGCCTTCATCCAAAATTATTTTGAAAGGATTTCAATTAATACATGTTTTACATTTGGTGTCATTCCTTTTCTATGCAAAAGCATGCCTACCCTCGAAAGTAATTTATAGATGAGTGCTATATTGTTCCAATGAGATACATAACATGTAAAATTTGGCAACGAGTCATAGTTTTGATCATTAGTATACCTACTATAATCACCCAGGAATGTTCTTAACGCTCGTGACGTCACTCCACATCGACCATCCCCCCTCATTAATATTCATGAGCAGGTGACATCCTCCAAATGGACCCCCCTCCCCACCCCTCATTCATAATCATGAACGGGTGACGTCACTCAATATGGAGTACTCCCCCCCACCCTCACTAATAATCATGAGCAAGTGACGTCACTCCAAATCGAACAGCCCCCTTCATTAATAATGATGAGCTGGTGCTGTCACTACGCATGGAGAACCCCCCACATTAATAATCATGAACAGGTGACGTCCTCCAAATGGACACCCCCACCCATTAATAATAATTAGCGGCTGACGTCACTCCACATGGGGGGCGAGGCGCCTCCTCCCCCCTCCCCGACGTCAACTGACAACCCTCACTACAAAGGCAGAACCCTCACGTCACGTGATCTCCGTAACGCTGTTGGGACATCAAAGTAAAAAGGACGTCTTGATGAAATAGGTCTGTGTCACCGCGCCCTTACAAATTGCACACGAGTTGATGCAATGAATATCACGTCGCGGTCTGCTTTTCGCTTGAAAGTTTCAGATTTACTGCAATACACCCGTCCTTGGACGGGCAAAAGGCAAGGAGCAAGAAAAATAATCCCTGCATTTTTTTATTCAGAAAAAAAAACAGCACACTGCACTGGCTGCGTTTTATTCAGTAGCAATAGCACGTATATATTGAATACATAAGAATGCAAATGTTTTATTACTTATCTGAAATTAGAACACGCTCAGAAGAGGCTGAGCAGTAACGCTGGCTCCCTGAATGTGTAAGGGATTAGCCATACACATTTGGGCAAAAGGGAGCAGAGTCAGATGGGAAAGTCTTGCGGTCTCATTATGAGACTGAAGAACTGAATGCAGGATAATGGGGCGAGGCTAAAAGAGCACTTTTATACGGGGACAAACATGGACAATTATGGCCCACTTCAAAAATAGGATGGATGGACGGATTAATTAAGAACGAGTGAGTTGCTCATACAAGAACCATTTACAATCTGCTAGGTGTGTGTGACCAGATTTTGTATCACTATTGACGCCGTAAACACGTTTTTTTATGCATCTTAATTTCCGGAAGCGTCTTCCAACCCAGAGAATATGGTAATTGCAGCAAGACTTTAAAGCATCGCCAAGCACATTAATCAGTCAACATCTGTGGCTCATCATGCAGAAAAGCAATTCAGCAGGAACTCTGCTAGAGCTTCTGTTTTTAAAGTGAACACTTTCTGAGAAAGGAAATTTCCTTTAGAAAAAAAAAATCCAACGGAAAGAATGAACTCTTGTTATTATGACTATTATATATTTTTTATAGCTTTATCCTTGGAAGCCTATTGAGCAAACTTTTATTTTTCTTCCGAGCATGCATCAGCTAGAAATTCTTCACATTCCCTACCAGGGACTAAAAGCACTCAAGCAATGTTAGAAATGAGGATGGGCCTCTGTAACCCTCCGTGCTAGTGTCAACACAAAGGGAACACCGCTTACGATCAGGCACCTGCCGATCGAGAGCAGAGGTCGACAGCCTGCGGCTCGGGAGCCGCGTGCGGCTCCTGAAGGAACCGTTTCGTGACGTCGCTTATTAAGGACCACCACCGTCTCGTGTTCACCGCACAGTGGCATTGTGGCTCTTGAAATAGTGAGGTTTTTTAAAAAAAAAAAAAGCGAATTCTAGAAAAATGTCTGTTCTTGTGATTTTGGGTGCCGGTCCCTCTTGTCTAAGAGATTCGTACAATCAGAATCAGAATATTTGTTTATACTGGAGGAATCCGATGCGCTATAAAGCTCAGACTGGCGGGGGTAAGAACGTTGCAACAACGGCCAATACAAAAACGCAAGCGCAGTGCAAAGTACAAGAAATGTAAACAAATCACCCAAAATACATACAAATACAACACTAAGCCATCGCTATCCTAGCAGGCAAAGCCCACTGAGGTACGAACAAGCCTCAGCACAGCAACTCCACTCAACAGCAGGCCAACAACAAGCTGACAACCCAGTCCATTGAGGGAGCCTATATATATTTTAGGAATGAACCGTACAAAGAAATGTGTGCATTGAAACATGTTCACACAGATTCGTGTCCGAATCAAGCTGACACAGAGCGCCGTGCTAAAACTGGTTTAAACGTACAGATTTCCCTTTTTGGAAAGTACTTTATTTCCAATTCTACCATCGCATTTGTAAACGTCTGTCAAGCCGTGCACAAACACTGCACTAGGGGTAGATCAGGGTGGATATGCGACAGTCAGATATGCGAAGTTGTACAATATTGTATGCAGCTTTTGGGAGGCGTTTATATCCGTTAATAATATAAACGTTTCAATGTTTATGTCCAACTTGGACGCAAATGTGCTCACAAACGTGACTTTTGTATACGAAAAATGTAAACTGCTTCGAGTGATTAACCACCATTGTCATAAACACTCGGATATAAATTTGTGACAATATCAACAACATACAAGGGTGCCATTTATTTACCCAGGAAAGCCTCCACCGAGTCTCAGAACCATTTTTTCAGGAGGTTCCTTCCTGCATCGGGATGTTTAACCTCAGGAGGTGGCCAGGATAGCTTTGAGCGTCACTCGCAACAGCTGCGGCATAGGAGAGTGCACTCACCACTCACCATTGCATGCAACATGCCCTTATGTTAGGGTATTGTAACAATACCACGATAAATGTGCCTCCGGGCTCTCGAGACCACCTGGAGAAGGCATGTGTTGACAATGATGGCGAACAAGTGGAGAATCTTTTACTTTTTTGAAGCTATTAACATTACATTTGTTATCATGTTACAGTGTATTATACATTTTTTGAAGCACCCTCTATATACACAATAACCCCCTTATAGCCTACTTGGGGTGTTGGGGCAAGCGCTGTTCGCGTTTGACACACGCCACGAGGCACACGAGGAGACTCAATTACGGGCTCAGATAATCACCTTTAGCCGTGGCCGGCAATCGAACTCCTGGGTTCACAGCGCAGTTCACAAATCGTTGCATAATTCTTCTCTCCACTGTGTCTATACACAGTGCAACATACAGAGATTCCCGATGTATCCTTAACAGCACTTGGGGCAAGTGCTGTTAGCGAGCACCTACGAAGGCCGGAACGGTACACGAGGGGGTGTGTAGCCAGCACCGTGCCCAGCCGCTCTTTTTCTCCCTCGTGGCGATGTTTACACATCGCACCAGGTCGTGAGCGGGAATCGAACCCCAAGTTCATAGCGCAGCGCGCTAACCGCTACACTACCGCATGAACAAAGACAAAGACAAAGATCCCCGGTGTAGCCTGTAACAGACTGTTGGGGCAAGTGCTGTTAGCGAACACCTATGAAGGCCAGAACGGCACACGAGGGGGTGGGTGGGCAGCACTACGCCCGGCCGCCTTTGTCTCCCCGGTGGTGATGTTTACACACCGCACCAGGTACTCATTTGAGGCTGACCTAGGGAAGGCCCAGAACCGGTTCAGATAATCGTCACTGATTTTGGCCGTGAGCGGGAATCGAACTGTGGTCGCCAGGTTCGTAGCGCAGCGCGCTAACCGCTACACTACCGCATGAACACACATACACACGCGCACAGACATAATACGCAATGATTTCCTATATAACTACAGCAGTTAGCTCCACAACGTGCAGCGATTTCAGCAGCAACGCATGTTCACAGCACTTCAGTGCAACTCGCTCGCGCGCGTTTTAATTTCATCCGCGGCTTTTGCACTGACTCGGATGGCGAAAAATCCGCTCGAGTTGCCGCTACAGCCGATAGCGGTGCTGGCTCGAATGAAGTGACAAAATTAGCTTGAGAAAAGCGATACAACAACAAAATGCGTGATGCTGGCATTGCCAGTGGTGCTGGCAAAAATATAAACACGATCGTCAATAACATTTGCCTCAAGAGGAAAACAACATATTTATCACGGTTGTATTGTTGAATTTTTTTTTGGTAGACATGTGATGTGTATGTACAGGGACTCCTCTACTTACGAACGAGTGAGGTTCCAGAGGTCTGTTCGTAAGTCGATTTGTTTGTAAGTCCAACTTTACTCCTGGCAATTCCAAACACGTTGTGCGGCATGCACACTAAACACGGGGAATGGCTTTAAAGTTTGTATAATCTCCTGTAGACGTAGATGCCACTGGTTCTTCACGTTCTGCAGATGTCACTGGTTCTTCATGTTCTGCAGATGTAGATGTCACTGGTTCTTCATCTTCTGCAGATGTAGATGTCACTAGTTCTTCACGTTCTGTAGATGTAGATGCCACTGGTTCTTCACGTTCTGCAGATGTAGATGCCACTGGTTCTTCACGTTCTGCAAATGTAGATGCCACTGGTTCTTCACGTTCTGCAGATGTAGATGCCACTGGTTCTTCATCTTTTGCAGATGTAGATGTCACTGGTTCTTCACGTTCTGCAGATGTAGATGCCACTGGTTCTTCACGTTCTGGAGATGTAGATGCCACTGGTTCTTCACGTTCTGCAGATGTAGATGCCACTGGTTCTTCACGTTCTGCAGATGTAGATGCCACTGGTTCTTCACGTTCTGCAGATGTAGATGCCACTGGTTCTTCACGTTCTGCAGATGTAGATGCCACTGGTTCTTCACGTTCTGCAGATGTAGATGCCACTGGTTCTTCACGTTCTGCAGATGTAGATGTCACTGGTTCTTCACGTTCTGTAGATGTAGATGCCACTGGTTCTTCATGTTTTGTAGATGTAGATGCCACTGGTTCTTCACGTTCTGCAGATGTAGATGCCACTTGTTCTTCACGTTCTGCAGATGTAGATGCCACTGGTTCTTCACGTTCTGCAGATGTAGATGCCACTGGTTCTTCACGTTCTGCAGATGTAGATGCCACTGGTTCTTCACGTTCTGCAGATGTAGATGTCACTGGTTCTTCACGTTCTGCAGATGTAGATGCCACTGGTTCTTCACGTTCTGCAGATGTAGATGCCACTGGTTCTTCATCTTTTGCAGATGTAGATGTCACTGGTTCTTCACGTTCTGCAGATGTAGATGCCACTGGTTCTTCACGTTCTGTAGATGTAGATGCCACTGGTTCTTCACGTTCTGCAGATGTAGATGCCACTGGTTCTTCACGTTCTGCAGATGTAGATGCCACTGGTTCTTCACGTTCTGCAGATGTAGATGCCACTGGTTCTTCACGTTCTGCAGATGTAGATGCCACTGGTTCTTCACGTTCTGCAGATGTAGATGCCACTGGTTCTTCACGTTCTGCAGATGTAGATGTCACTGGTTCTTCACGTTCTGTAGATGTAGATGCCACTGGTTCTTCATGTTTTGTAGATGTAGATGCCACTGGTTCTTCACGTTCTGCAGATGTAGATGCCACTTGTTCTTCACGTTCTGCAGATGTAGATGCCACTGGTTCTTCACGTTCTGCAGATGTAGATGCCACTGGTTCTTCACGTTCTGCAGATGTAGATGCCACTGGTTCTTCACGTTCTGCAGATGTAGATGTCACTGGTTCTTCACGTTCTGCAGATGTAGATGCCACTGGTTCTTCACGTTCTGCAGATGTAGATGCCACTGGTTCTTCACGTTCTGCAGATGTAGATGTCACTGGTTCTTCACGTTCTGCAGATGTAGATGTCACTGGTTCTTCATCTTCTGCAGATGTAGATGTCACTGGTTCTTCATCTTCTGCAGATGTAGATGTCACTGGTTCTTCACGTTCTGTAGATGTAGATGTCACTGGTTCTTCATCTTCTGCAGATGTAGATGTCACTGGTTCTTCACGTTCTGTAGATGTAGATGTCACTGGTTCTTCATCTACTGCAGATGTAGATGTCACTGGTTCTTCACGTTCTGTAGATGTAGATTGCACCACCGCCATCTATTGTGCGGCGGTTGAACTTACGACTCTCAGTCCGGAACAGGCAACTGGGGATATGGACAGGGTTGTTCGTATCTCTGAAGGTTCGTAAGTCGAATATTATTAAGTAGAGGAGTCCCTGTATGTTGAACTTCTTTTGAACCGTATCTAGCCAACCGTGCTCATCGGAGGTGCGGCAGGGAAGGACAATAAACTAAACACAAAAAGCAGTTCGAAAGAAACGAGTGAAATAAGCCAAATGTGGAGACACACATTCGTGGAGTGAGATGAGAGAAGAGAGCTGCAAGACAATATGGAGATGAATAGGCTATTTATGTTAATTTGTTTTTGCTATTGTTTATTTAATTTTAATTGATATTTCAAGCACAATTTTTTCCATAAATCCGGGGGCCTCCCTGATGTACTTGGTGGAGTCTCAGCGTTTGCATTGTATGCTAATGTCCAGCGGCACCACTGGTTTCAGTCTCTTGCATTGAAGTTTGCCGCACCTGTCTAATGATGCTGCAAGCCTGCTCAGCTAAAGTACGGACACACTGGTTATAACCAGTCTATTATGTATATTCGACTCTTTTTTTTTAAAGATGATATTGGCCGAACTGCCTTATTGTGGTAGTCCATTAGCCCCTCTGCGAGCTCCATCTGAGCTTTGTCGAGAAAGAGGTTGAACCGTGCATATTAAAATCACTTCCTAATGTGTCTCTTAAGTAAGACATACGTAACTGCTGCGACATTGCCTGTGGTGAATAACAGCTCTGTATTATCAACACGGAACGAGGACACGACGGAAAGTACTGGGAATAAATTATGCATTTATAATGCCTCTTGTCAAGAGCACACACTTGCGGCGCATTTCACAATTCTCCAGCCATTGCACTACGTGTCTTATCTGCCCGCGTACCGGTCTGTGGAATTTACATAAAAGCCACACTCATAAGAGAAATGCGTGCACTACGGTGGAAAAATAACTCATTTCTATTCGGATATATATTGTGGCTTATTTGTCTTCATACGTGCATACTCAACCGGATCAAATTTGAATAGTGAATAACTTCAAATCTAGATTGAATAGTGCCCTTCCCATTTGTCTCTTAAACCACCTCCTCCCAGGCAGGCCAGTGTTCCAATTCCTGACCACTTAATTTGTGATGACCTGTCTCTATCTACGTATGACTGAAGAACTTGACTTCATGCCAGGGGACGTTATCTGCCAGCTTTATTGGGCTTAACTCAATCCAGGCCTCCGTGTCTCTTGCGCTCAACAGAGGTATTTAAATGCATGTTGCATAATTTACATGTGTATGGAGGAAGGTTGGCTCATGTTAAAACATGAACTGGAGTGGCAGTGATAGCTTTGCGATTTGACTCAAATGGTCCCATAAACGATGAACAATACTATCTCTGTATATGCACAGAAGCCCAGCATGTTGAAGGCCAAAGCCAAATACAGTATGTGCATAATAAGAAGAATATGTACAATTTTCCAGTTGATCGTGCTCATCTACAAAGTAACTAAACATGTGGGCAATCAAAACTTATTCAAATCCCTGGAGGTGACTACATGGGTCAAGGGGTCACAGACACTGAGCTAGCACTGCTGAGATCGTGGGATAATTTCTTGGTTTCAGCCATCTGTGATTAATTGCAATTCTCAAGTGTAGCGCATTAATGGTCTGAACCTGGACTGCACAAAGAAAACCCATCAAGTTAAATTTGTTTTTTTTATTAATTTGGATCAGCACCAGCTGTGAGAATAAACACGCATATTGGACTGACCATGCAATGAGCATTTTTCTGTAGCAGTGTGTGTGGGATAGCACACCCCTAGTGTATTGATAAAAGGTCACTAGAAAGAATTTATGTTCGAGAGAATTATCTGGCCACATGGATGCACTGGTTGGTGAGAGTCCCAAATGACGACCTTCCTGTCTCATGTCGTGATGCCAATCGAACATTTGCAATCGATACAACCTCGATAGATAAAATATTGCAAGGAAAAAAACACATCAATGTATCTGGCTTCATCAAAGCTACGTCGGATTGCATTTGAAGTTGTCGGGATACAAATAAAGAAAAAAACATAGCGAGCGATTTCCCTTACTTTATTTTTTCTCTAAAAGATTCACGACTCGGATTCCTTGCCACTGAAACATAGCCGTGACATCACCGCTCCATGCACCCAACCACACCTTTTCTCACCATCAGTAGCAATCTACGGTGACAACACCAACGCAGTGCGCGAGTGTGCAAAGAACCCGTGGTCGGAATTCCCAAAGGGTGAAGTTCACGGCACCTCGTGGTGGGAGGGGGGGGGGATATGCCCTGGAGGAAATGAGAGGAGATGGCCAGACAATGAGACGCAAACCGCACCTCACGTTACAGACTGCAAACGTGACGACCAAATCATCGCTTATTCATGCCCCGGCTTAAATAACGCCCGACGGAGAGACGTTGAGCAGCCGGGGTCGAAAGCACACACCGAGCACATGCTGGGCCCCTACACAATGCTAAACAGAGTCTCGTGTTATTTACCGCTCAATGTCTTGCCCCCTTTGTAGTCTTGTAACCTCACACTTCAACCCGCTGGCTAAAACATTTTTTGGCTACCGTCTTCACGTTTCATTCTTTCACGTCGCTTTCTACCATTGTACAGGCTGATCCATTTCTAGATGCCCCGCTTCCCAGCCACTATGAACATAAATGGGGAGTGATAGATTCACATATACATCTGAACTGGTCCTGATCCCCGTCACGGTAGACACAACCGCACTGACCAGTATGGTGAAGTATGGTCAAAGAACTCCCATGACCGGCATGAAATGGGGAGCCCATCATCCAGCATTGACTTGACAAAAGACATAACAGTACCGTATTATCATGATTCATTCATAGAAATACAATTTAAAAGGGAGACAGTATGGAGATAACGGTTTAATTAAAAACCTCTACGTATCGCCCACCAATCTGAAGCCACGCCTTGAATCATTTCACACTCTCCCGCAACGCTTTCTCCAACCTTGTTTGGCCAGTTTTCTTTAAACATTCAATGATGCGTAATCTTGAGCAAGAGGGATCATGAGACATCAGTGGGGCGTCTATAAATTGATTGCCCTGTACATCCTCCTGTGTGTTGTGCTCAACTGAAGCCCAGTGCAGTTTGTTTACTCATGATATCACCAAAGGTGTAACGATCCCCCCCCCCATTCTTTCCTAAACGAATGTTATGGCAAATATTGTATAGCCGCCGCTAGTGGCTGGACGGGCCATGCGAATCGATTGAATAGTTTATTAATAGAAGAACGTCACTCAGAGCGGCCTTGCGGGATAAGGAACTATCTCTAAACCTAACTGCTCTCCCAAACAACGGAGTGACTCATGGACCCCGAATATATATAAAAAAAGATTTCAGTCAGCTACGCTCTGCTATCAAAACAAGCCTCCGTACCACGACCGATAATCGACAAAAACAGGTCTTCCCTTAATGGTGCCCCAGTAGGAAGTGCCGAAAGAGGCAAAATCTGGGCTCGTATGCTACAAAATCTTCACTCAGCCCCCCTCAGAGAAACCCAATTTAAATGTCTCCATGGCTATTACTTAACTAACCAGAGAAGAGCCAAATTCGACAAAACAACCTCGCCCCAACTGGCCCAGGACACCCCTCAAACATACAGACATGCCTTTTGGGAATGTCCAGACATGAATAGAAGAACGTCGATTCGATTCTTACACCTGCGACTCGCTAAAACGCATCATGATGAATTAATGCATCCTTGCAAAACCCTTACGAAAATAAATGTGCAGCCCCGCATCATCTTGTACTTGTGAACACTGGCGGGAAATGTACTCCAGAAGGTGTTTCTGACAACGTTTCCACTCCGGCCGGACGTCTTGTTCGAGTCAAGAGTATCCACACTTTAATAAAGTATTAAAGCTTTCGTGACTGCATAAAATTACTCATTGTTTTTTTTCGGTAAAGTCACGTATATAGAAATACAATAAAATTATATTAAAACAAAACGATCACGACGTTTCGATCACAACGCAAGCGATCTTCATCAGGTGTCAAGAACGAATCACGGAGGTAAATACAACAAAAAGATGAGAGACGAGAATTCAACAAACCTGAAAAAACATTATGTGAAGCACATCCAGTCAGGCCAACAACACAGACACTTCCTGGCGGACCACGAATTTCAGAAGAGTGTTAAATTTCGTGTTCAACCTTTGGATTGCACATACCAGCATAGATAGAATGAAAAATACGAGATACACGGTCAGTAGAAATACATATACAAGTCCACCTCCCTGTCCGTATTTCCTCCCTCCTTACCTCTTGGTGGACTTGTATATGTATTTCTACTGACGGTGTACCTCGTATTTTTCATCCACACTTTACCCCACCGCAGGTGACCTGCTGATCGATCGCCCGATTTTTAGCGTGACTATTTATGCTGCCGAGTTGGACAGAGGTGGTTGGAGTTCAAGAAACTTCTCCATTGTTTCAACTGCCGTGCCGCGAGTGCGATCAAGCTGGGGACATCTGCGTTGCAAGACCCGTGTGATAACCATTAAAAAAACACTACCTTTTTATTTTATTTACCAGGTAAGGTTCCACCGAGCTACGTAGCTCTTTTTCAGAAGCGACCTGGCCACAAATGATAGCTCAACGAAGTGGCTTATCGCGTGGAAATTTATAGCAGCCAAATACTCTAAACGCGCGTTGATTCCAAATGTGGATGGAAAAACCGGAGTACCCGGTTAAAAATCCACGCGACTGCAGGGAGAAAGATGCGCAAACTCCAGATGTACAGCAGGCGTTAGGGTCGGGATCGAACCCACGACCACCTGCATACTAAGCGAGGTAGTTAACATCTCGCCACCGTGGCACCCACATCCATAGCTTTAGTGTGTTTTTTATTCCGAGGAATCAATTTGCTCGGATGCCCATTTAGTGTTTACTAACCCAATTTCCTGGGAATGCAAGTCACTGCGTCAGTTATCGATTTTGACAAAATGACAAAACACTTGGCACCTATGTACAATCGCGCGTCACAATATTCCCCAGAATCCAATTCTTAAACGGCAGATGTGTTTTACACATTGTGTTCTCCTATCATGTTCATATAATGAGTACGTTTGGATGTGTCTAATGAAAAGAGTACCATTATTTAATTGGATAAAGAATACGTAACGCTCTGTGGAACAGTGTTTCCCGGCACGAGGTTGTGTTACTTGCAAGATTGAGTTTACATCTCTTTGTCCCTTCACTGCTGGAAGACAGCCTCGGCACCCTCTTGACAGGTTTTGAAGGTTATTGAATCACAATTCACCATCCTGGCTAGTGCCAGTTTATGAACCAGTTCAGATCTCACTCATTCACCCACTGACGTTAGCCTTGACCCTGAATTTAACTCACAGTCGACAAGTTAATACTGCAGTACAATGTGCGAACCTTCGCGCCACCGTTCTGCACGTGTATTTAAAGTCCAAGATAAAGTGATTTAACTCATCTCATCCGAAATTCTTGCTATCAACTCTTTCAACTGTACGTGGCTCCTAATTGATCCACATCATTTTGCTGCTCACACCGTAGCATTATCACGAAGCAAGATCCTACCATGTTCGCCCACTGCCCTCCGAGCTGGATTTGGCTTCCGACAGCCGAACGAATAGATTATAAGGACGCACTCATTACACACAAAGTGCTTGCCACAAGTGAACCAACATACCTTGTTGATCTAGGAGCATAAACCATCATCACACAGTGGCTTTTTTTTGGCTGGGCATCGAACAAAGACGGTGACTGCGTCTCGCGCTTTCAGATGCGCTTCTGCGGTCATCTGCAACGCTCTTCCTTCCGATATTAGGAAGCCATTGGAGCTGTGCACTTTTAAATCTAGATTTACAAAAAAATAATTTCTTTGGAACTGCTCTTTGTGTTTAGTTTATTCCTCCGATTCGCACAGTTGGCCATGTACGGTGCGAAAGAAGTTAAACACACATACATATGTGGTGGCCTCAAGGGGGCCACCACTGTGCAGAGACAGTGCCGTGTGTGGGGTGGTACTGTAGTGGGGGGGGGGCAGGGGTGTTGCTCTGAAGGGGGTCGCACCAGGACGTGACCGGGAGGTGAACCCGAGGGGACACGTGACCGTACGAGAGGGGGCAGGGGGGCCCCAGTCGGGGGGTGAGAGGGATCACGTGGTGGGGATCGAGAGTCCCCACGAGGGTTTTGGAAGGGAGGCGTGGCCAGGGGCGGAGCCAGCCACGCCAGGGGAGATATAAGCGGGGTCCCGGGAGGGACCCGGGTTCAGCCCTGGGCATGAAGTCGCCATCCTCGATCCTCGGTCTCCACGTGTGGACCAGGCAGCCCGTTGGCTGTCTGGGTCCGGTGATAGAATAGCCCGAGAGTATTAGAATAGTTAGCCGTGGTGGTCACCACCACCCTACGTTACAATCCTGTTAAAGAATTACCCGTTGTGTGAAATAAAAGTGTTCCCTCCCAGTACAAGTCTGCGTCTAATTCGCGCACTGCACACACGAAGCAGGCTATGGAAACCTGGTTGCACGGCGGTTGCTCATCCAAGCACCAACCAGGGTTGGAAAACAGCAACACCGACTATAACAAGTCGCAAGCAACCAGTACCGTACCCACAACTGCCCTCACTCTCTCTCTCTGCCTCTACAACAAAGAGCTGAATGAATGCACCGCTTGCCAAGCCGGTAACACCGTTGAAAAGCACACCGTCACTGCCAGAGACGTGTACCTATTGTCAGAGCGGTACGGCGCAGTGTGTGCGGCCGCTCACGCTGCACGAGAGACCGCCTTCACACCACGTTACGGACCGGCGTGGCGAAGTATGGTCAACTAATTTTTTTTCTCTTTCTCTCCACCTGAAGAAGACCACCGCACGTGTTGCGATCGAGACGTCGTGGGTTTTTTTTGCTTTTAATTTAGATTTTTGTTTTCTATCTACGTGACTTTACCGAAAGAACCAAGAATATGGTCAACTAATCCAAGAATCCCGCGGCGGATTAACCGACGATCTGCGTATCTCATAGAGACGAGCAGCCCCCGCATCGAGATCATCATATTGCTAAAAAAAAACCTATGAGCAAGGCAACGAATTGAAACTGCGGCGTTTAATTTCCTGCTCGTGTCACTGACGGCAGATTGGCCTCACTGAGAGGGAGCTCTTAAGAGAGCGAGCCCTTCGATGGGGTTCATTTGTGCTCCCACTGAACACCAACCAGGCGTCTATGTCTCAATGATAGAGGCGGCCTGCAGATCAACTTCCTCCAAAAAAATGTATATCACTTGAAGTGGGATATATATCTTGACAAAGCCTGCACACAAAATCAAGGAGACAGAGCGAGCATATGTGGCTGCTGTAAATTTTCCACGCGATGATAAGCCACTTCGTTGGGCTATCATTTGTAATAGCCAGGTCGCTTCTGAAAAAGAGCTATATGAATCAGTGTGCCCTACTTGGTAAAATGAAAAAAAAATAGTTAATATACACAAGCTTCTTGTGGGCGGCCAGTCGGGAATCTCTCTCTCTAGACGTGACTCAGCCACTCAGCTATTGCGTGGGTCTGGAGTGTTGCTCTTTGTAATTTCGATCAACAAACGCCTGTGTTCACGCATGACCTGGGCCCTGGTGTGTGTATTTCTTGGGCCACCAGGGGAGGGGTAAGGAGGGCTGGGGGGGGGTCCATGGGCCACCAGGAGAGGGGTAAGTAGGGCTGGGGGGGGAGTCCAAGTGCACGCTCACCAACGCGATCTATCACTAGAGCTGGTCCACCGGACTCTTTAAAATTACCCGATTATTATAGCTTCGATCGCTCGACTAATCAGATAAGAAAGACGGTTGTAAGGGTCTCACTTGCCTCTGGTCTCATGTGCGGCTGGAAGAGTACTGATTGGTGGAGTTTGAGGGGGGTTTCCCACCTTTGGCAGGCAGGATGTGAGCCGTTTTTAAAGGGGTCTGAGTCATCGACCGCAAAAAGTAGTCGATGGCACTGCACTGTGGTGAGCCTTATGAGCAAGAATTAAACTCAGGTAACTGGCAAAAAAAAACTATTTCATGAATTTGTTAAACATCTTTAGCACACGCGATGAACACATTCGAGATGCATGTAGATGATGCAGTGAAGCAGTAGTGACTGATATCGCACACAATGAATGCGTCTTTGGCACGGCCCATGGCATTGCTTGGCCCAGAGACAGAATCAGACGTCTTGTGAGGCCAACGTATCACGGGGATTGGTTACGGCTCGGCACGGCACCCAGTGGAGACCCACCTGTACCCGTGAGGGTCCCGCGCTGACTCGGCACAGATGTGGCAGTGGGAAAGCCGGGGTGTTAGAGACTGAGCGAGGCATTTCTGGGTAAATGAATGATTGTTAATAAACCCAGGACACCAGCATCGAAACAGGAGCATTTATAGCACACCATTGGAACGCACTTGTGCAAATTGGAATACAGTACTGTATAAAGTACGAGCACAGTGATAAGTATGCAAAACATCTTTATTATTACCTTATAGTTGTCGTGTCCAAGAGGGATGTTTCCAGTAGAAAACAAAGCTGCTTTAGTTGCCTCAAACATTTTGCGAAGGATATTCGACTTAACTGGGTGGTTATCACACCACACTATGAACCTAGTCTCCTGAGTTTGATTCCTGGCCATGGCTAACAGAGTGATATCTGAACCGGTCCCGGGTACAACCTTCACAAATCCACACTGATGACCAGCATGCTGAAGTCCGGTCAAATTATCCTCACGACCAACAAAGGGTGGGGAGGCCTTCAGCAGAAGATTGACAAAGGGCCTCAATTTAATTGGTTTATATTATATTAATTTGATAATATTCAAATACTATTCAATCTTGCATATTACAGACGACTCCAACTTTCATCTTCTTTGGTTCTTTCGGTAAAGTCACGTAGAATGAGAATAAAATAATAAATTGATAAAATAAAATAACACAAAAAAATTCTCACATGAGAATAAAATAATAAAATAATAAGTTGCTAAAATAAATAACACAATACATTTTATTTTATCAATTTATTATTTTATTCTCATTCTACGTGACTTTACCGAAAGAACCAAAGAAGATGAATCCTTGCAGTCACGAAAGCTTTAAATCGAGACTCCAACTTTAGGCAGATTGGTGAATAACCGACTTGCTATACTGCCTCTAAAAAGCATGTTATTAGCATGTGAAAACTATGTCAAGTATCGTCCCAGAGTGATTTTCTCCAGTGGAAATTGAATGTGCTTGAGCCACAGAAAACACTTGGTAAGGGGTATTCTATTAATGTGTTAACGAGGACAATTTCAGGCATGGCCTTAAATGCATTTTAAAAAGCAGGAGCCACCATCCAGTAAACGTGCCAACGTTGACACAATGTTCCACGTTTACTGGACTTAGGAAGCTTGCAGGCTGTAGTGCACCACAGCCTATGCAGTGCTCATCAGTGATTACTTAGGTCCCTGTCCAGTACAAATGACATCCATTGAAAGGCATAATAATTATGTTATCATTAATAACGCACGGCCCTTTGTAATTCCACTGCTGGATGAAGGCCTCCCCATGCCAGGGTGGGTCATGGCAGTTGTTCGATCATGGCAGGTTGGTGAAGGAGGCGGGGGGGGGAGCCAACTGGTTCAGATATCACTCACCACTGATGTTAGCCGTGGAGGGGAATCGATCTCAGGTGGCCGGGATCGTAGCACAGTGGGCGCTGCCGCTCCGTGTACACTTGATAATCTGTTAATGTGTCAAGCGGGGCCATGCGCCTCAATCCAGTACCTTCTTTCCCATTTGAATTTACCACAGCGCTACTTCTAGACTCGCAGTGATTGTATATACAAGCGAAGGCAAATGCGCAGCGCCGCAATTGCTTGCAGTCGCCTCCGCTGGCGGAAAGGCCTCCACCTGAGGGGGCTCTAAAGAGGCCCCCCTCCATGACGGGAGTTTTCGGTCTTTTCTTCCACGCTTGGGAGGAAAAACGATGGGCAGCACCCCACGCTCGACCCCGCCGCACGCGACCTGCCAATGGACCGCGGTAAGAACCCCGCTCATCCAACTGGCGCAGACAGAGGCAGCAGTGGGCGTGGGAACGAAGATAAACCTGGAGCGTCGTTCGATCTGCCGCGCCGCGAGATCCAATCGAATTGGCGACCTCTGGACCGCGAATCGAGTGGCGCTAACCATTGCGTGTGCATGTTGAACTTTTTTCGCGCACCACCGTAAGTGCTAATCGAAGGGGTGGGTGGGGGTGGGCAACAACATTACGTCATTGTGGCAGCGTCTCAGGTATACAGTACTGTAATGATTAACAAAGAAAGTCGATTGGGTATCTCTTGTTTCCGTGGCGTGTAAAACTTGTGGGCGGCGATCCCGGTTGCTGGGTTTATACACTGACCTTCAAAGCTGGGGAGTGGCGGTTGGCACAAGCGCACACATTGCTGCTGTAAAACAAAGACTGTGGTTCTTAAAAAAAGCATTCATCATCACGACCCCCTGCTGGGTCAAACACAGCAAAGTCACATATTCAATCCCTGTGGGTTTGATCAGGATTGTAATCTCCACCCCCCCCCCCCCCATAATTCACAGATGTCTTTTTTTATTGTTCAGATACATGTAGTTGGGTAAAATTTTGTTTTAAAAAATAAATAAATGAAACGTTCAATTCATTAACAGTGTTCGAGGGCAAATGGCACGATGATGTATCAGATTTCTGTTTCCAATGGGCTGATTATAAAATAAGGTTACCTCTGCCATACGTAAAAAAAAATGTCTAACCATTTAAATGTACAATCCAATTACAATTTAGTCCTTCAACCTTCGGTTAATCAGAAACAATCTTTCCTTCCTGCAACGTTTGTTCAAGCGAGCAAAAGCCGGACTGGTTTTGTGAATCCCCTTAAGTGATGTTTGCTGGGATTCCAGACAGAGGCAAGAGCCATTCAACATCACGAAGCCTGTTCAATGCAATGCAGCAAAAAATGTACACGGTACATTATGCAATGTTGCGGCGGATTACGAGCAGGAAAGTAGTCATTGGACAAACATCTGTCGGTCAACACAACTAATATTTTATTCCATCAGCTTATGGGTCTCGTCGACCAATTCTTACAACGCATGAGTTTTGATTTAAAGCTTTCGTGACTGCAGTAATTCATATTCTTAGCTCTTTCTGTAAAGTCACGTTATTTTATTGTTTCCCTTCAACGTGACTTTACCGAAAGAGCTAAGCATATAACGCATGAATTGTTTAGTCGGCTGAATACGGTACATTGATACTATCTTACAATCTAAGGGAGATTTGCCTTCTATTCCCAACAACAACAACAAAAAGATTATCCTTAATGCGGATGTAAGTCTTACGGCCAAGGCCAAAACCGGAATCACCCACGTTTGTGAAACACCGAAAGGTTACGCGTAAAACTGCATCGATGATTTTGAGTGGCTCAATGGTGCCCCCTGATGGCTGCTCAGGGTAACGGTGCTTTTTTCTGGAGGACTTTGCTGGGTTTTTTTTCCCTGGATTTTTCTGTTGCGCGTAGTCACTTTAAGATGTTTCTTGTTAAAGTTTTTGTTTGTTGCGGTTGCACCCGATTCAAGAGCCGCATGGCTCACAGGGCTATACCTAATAAATGAACTTAACTGAAACTGAAACAGAAAATAATTCCCTGTGCGTTGCCATTCACATCACTTTTAAGGGATCATATATCGCAGTTTAAGAGGATACTTAGCCAAATCCACCTCGTTGGTCTTCTGGATTGGAAGAGGCAACACTTCTGATTAATGTTAATATGCAAAATAATAGTGGAATTTATTTGCCTCGGAAAGTCTCACCGAGTCTTAAGACTTTTTTTCAAGAGGGTTCTGCTCCATTGGACTATTTGGCCAATTTAAATAAATGGGAGTTTTACACGTGTGAGAAAACTGTGAAACCCAGTGAAAACCCACCACGCATCCACAGTGGCAGCGTTAAGCACCGCCATCTCTTGGCCTCAAATCGCAGCCCAAACTTACAACACCCAGCACAGCATTCTCAGGCAGTTTGCCCTCCCAAGTGCTTAGCAAATTCAACTACTGCTTAGCTTCCGAGAATCAGACGAGACGTGGCACTTTGTAAATGTTTTGTTTTCACTATTTTGTTGGGGGCAAAGAACAAAGACGTATTTTTGCTGGATTGTGCAGGCTTCTCAAGATCACTTGAGCATTTTCAATAATACGTTTCTTAGATTAGAAAAAAAAATGTATAACGTTCACTTACCTGCACTGACCAGCGTGGTAAAGTTGAAATACAAAAAAAACATCACCGACATGGTGTGGAGAGGCCACCATTCATCAATCGATTGAGAATGACTGGAATTGTATTTCATTTGCATACTATTCATTTCAATCAGATATAACGTTATCATTACGTATACACACAATTTAATTATTCGTTTAAAAAAAGTCTACAAAACTTATTTTAAAAACACGTCATGCCCCGACAAATGTAAGTCACCTAAATCATTGGTGTCACTCAAGTTGGCGAAAAAACAGTTATGTGTGACAATAATCACGTGTGTGTATGACAATAATCATGGATGCTGCCACAGAACTGTGTTGGCATAATTGCTCAGTACAAATACAAATAGTTTAGTTTTATGAAAAACTATTTTCTTACCTTTCTTAAACTTTTCACTCCTTTCTTGTTTTTGTTATATTGTCTCTTTTTGTAACGTTCTAAACCTGCTGCCCCTACTGGAGATCTGTGGAAAAAAAATATTTCTCGCTCTGTAAATACATATTCTGATTCTGACTCAGTGCTGGTGGGAGATTCCACTCTTGCAGTTCCTCAATGTTTAGTCGCAATTGTTTCTTGAAGTCACGGACACACGTCAACAAATGCCGTAAAATTCTTCTCTGGTTCCAAAGCACCTCGATTGTTTACAGTGGAGCAGTGGCATTTGATGCAAAGCATGTGGCACATCATATGCTCCATGAGCCATTGGACTAAACATTTATTATTGGTAAGACAAAGGATGGCAAATTATCACAAGGTTGTTTTTCTTGGAAAAGGTGATTTCCAGATCACAAATATGCACGATAGGGAGAGCTCACAGCAGTAGCTTTGTTTCAGGAGAGTCATGCCATGAAGCAATAGCACCTTAGAATAACATCGTTTTGGAATAAAATAAAACGGTGTGATATGAAACATCCACGGGATATGAAAATAAATAGCAAGTGTGTATACACTACCTGCCCCGACTGGACATATGTGAAAAAAGAGCGTTATAGCTCATCGGGTACCTCCAGGATAAATACATATTCTGATTCTGGTCGATCCTGCCCCATGGTAGAATTTTCCCACCCACCCACTGTGCTACTGACCACCAACCTTATCTCATGGGCTGGCAGTCTATACCCGTTGATGTCCATTTCCAAAACTACCATCTGCGGGTCAGGATAAAACGCAAAAATACAAAAACCTGAATCCACTTTTTTATATCTTCGAATTAAATTTATTCAAGTGCTTGACTGACGAGAATTATTGAGAAATTCCGTATCGTGATTATAGTTGTGGTTTGTCATGTCCTCGCACCTTGAACCGGTTCCCTTTCTACAGGAGTCAGCGAATACTGTGAGCTTTACAATTGAACATGATTACTATTATTGGCATGCATACGAGTATAAAAGTGTCGCTATAATTGCGATAAAAAACAACACAATATTCTGTTCAAGATACCACTGCGATACAACATCTATATACTTTAGTTCCTTTAATGACATCAGGTTCAAGGTTAACATTTGTTTAGGATATACTGTACTGCTATTTGGTTACAAGATTTCAAAAAAATACATCGACGATAAGAATTTAAAATACTTTTGATATTAAGAACTTCTGGCAAGCGTGGTCAGTGATGTTACGATACAAACAATACATTGTTAGGCACGACAAGAGGGTGAAACATAAGACACGACATTTGAACCATTTATCATAAATGGCAAAATTAAGACGTCTGTATTCACAAAATACTGTGCCTATAAAAGTGATTCTTGTTCGTTTTTATTTTCGAGAGTCAATAAAAACCGTCTGTAAAGTATAATCACAATTGTGGTATGTTCCAAAACGTCCTATGGAATTTTAAATGTCAATAAAATCCAAAGTGGATTAAACTTCCTATAAGGTTCATAATTGGGTTCTTTATGAATTTCTGTAATATTTTATGGTAATAACAATAATAATTTACAATCCATTTTTTTCCATCCACATCTGGTTGAAGGCCTGCCCACGCCGTGTCAGCCGAGATGGTTGTTTGACCATACTTCACCGTGCTGGTCGATGCGGGTTGGTGAATTTTGAGAGGGAGAGCCACGACCAGTTTTGATATTTACCAAAAAAACTGTTTTTTAGCTGTGGCCAGCTAACATCCTGATACAATTTAAATAGTGTAATCAGGACGTTTTCTTTAATACGCATTCCATTCAATAAAACATCCGGTTGGGTCGTAAATGTGAAAAGGAAAATGTGCAGCCCTGCACAATCATCACTTTGTTCACACCACTGCTGGTGGAAGGACCTCCAATAAAAACCGTCTGTAAAGTATAATCACAGTTGTGGTATGTTCAACACTGTTGTAACCATTACACACGCGTCAGTACCCTAGATAGTAAGGTCTAAACAGAATCGTGAAATAAAAAAAATAACTAATCCTGAAGGATGTTTCTCTTTAAGGGGTTGTTGCACGTTAAAATAATGCAGAAAGTCCACCGTTAAGCGTAAAATGTTGGCTTAGTAAAACAGTCATAAAAGATAGAGTGGTAAGTGTATGCGTTTAATAACAGACCAGAGACTCATTAAACGTGGAACTGAAAACGAGCGTCCGGTTTTTTGTTGTTGTTTTTTTCTTTTAGTTTTTTTTTTTACAAACACGGTTTAACACCTAAAGAATCACGGGTATAAACATTCACAGAAGCGGGTACATCCTTTCAACGATGGATGTGTAAAACGCATCGCACACAGTTCGTACACTACTATATACTAAGTAGATGGCCAGTATAATACTAATGATGTGTTTTTACCTTCCGAAAATACTCCCGATCATGAGCAGGGCATTTGCATAACGCACACACGCACATATCTGGTTCATGAGATGAAAATAACTTTACCACTCATCACAAAGAAACACTGCCCTTAATGGTCGTCGGGCAGGAGTCAGCTTACTGAGCCGGCGTCGCCAAGATCCTAGGAGGTTTAAATTCAGGTAGCCACTGGTGTTTGGCTGCCAGAGATATACTGGGGCTGCGTAGCCACTGGACCGCGAGGTGACCGGCAATATTGAGCAGAGCAACAGAATGATTGACTCCATCTGCGCAGAGCAAACAGTGTCATTCGGTTAGTAGGTACTCTAGTTTACTCCGACGTGCCAATAGCCACCGGTGGATTGGGTCAAACATCCGAATACAGGACCCTCTAAAAGAGTATTGGTTATCAGTCACACTGTGCTGGATACACGTAGGGAATAATGATTGTAATAAAACATTTCAATCAACAAAACTCGTCAATTGCAATCTGCAAAACTAAATTATGCGAGGTCTGTGAAAACAGATTAAACGTCATCTGATATAGTTTGAAGTTAATACAGGCAGTGTTTGTTGGTAATGACAGTGGTAGAATATTTTCAGTCCTTGCTGCTATGATATTGCTAAGACAGTCCATTAAGGTTTCTTTAAAATTGATCAAGTTTATTTTGCTCTCTTGCAAAAAAAAACACCCTTAGCGGATTATCGCAACAACAAAAAACACCCCAATTCGTAATAAACACGACTCGGGGCTTGCTGTGGTCCACGTCTACCAGCGCGATGTGACGCAGTTGCACAATTAAAGTGTCGTGATTTTATTTGAGAACCGATTTGTTTGTGTGTGCATCGTGACGCCTCTATTGTGGCTGCAGGGGTGACGTGAAGCAATTGCATGCCAATTATATACGAATGAAAAACAGTTTGGTGCACGTATCATGCGCTTGAGGATTGGAACGTTGACATTTTCCCTTTCATTCCCAGTGAGCCAAAATACTGTGGATTTTTATTACTTGACAAAAAAACTACACCTGTAGTTTTTTTTACAAAAGCTATTAATAGGGAACATACAACGGAACAGTTAACATTGGCTCATGCGAAGGAACCACAAGAATCCTGGTATTGCTGGACTGCGAGGGATGGTGACGGTGGAGGGAAGCCTCCTTCATCCAGCATTGAACAGTGGCTGCTGAAGATGATGAATTCGTTTTAAACGTATGCTTTCACGACTGATACTACGATTCATAATTCGTTTCTTTTGGGTTAGATCATTGTGTAGGTATAATGTCAATGTTTTTGTTTTAAACTGTAAACCTGCACCGCCCAGCGACAGAGCTAATCAAATAAAGTTGTCACGTGGGGCAAATGTGCCAATTGATTTGGTTTTTCAACAAAACCCGAGGGAGGGAATTTTAAAAAGCAAGGATCATTTTGACAATATCTGTACCACGCTTCGCTGGAGGTTCCAACCAGTATCATCACGTGTTAACAAAGGCTTAGCCCTCACGTGCTTTTGGCTGGGCGCCACTGTGGCGAGATCTTAACCACCTCGCTTGGTATACAGGAGATCGTGGGTTCGATCCCTACCCTGGCACCTGCTGTATATTTGCAATTTGCATGTTCTCTCCCCGTGTGTGTGTGGATTTTTCTCCAGCTGCTTTGATTTTTTTCCTCCACGTTTGGAAACATGCGTTTAGAGTACAGTATTTGGCTGCTACATATTTCCACGTAAGCCAATTAATTGAGCTATCATTTGTGATAGCCAGGTCGCTCCTGAAAAAAAGCTATATAGCTCAAGGGGCCTTACCTGGTGAAATAACAATAGTTTGTAGTGTATTAAGTGTCAGCAAAAGCTCAGCTCTCACGTGAGGACTTGATTGTGCCTGTCGGGTGGTGGAGGGTTATAGTAAAAAATATAATTAATAATTATATCGACACGACCTAACCCAATATAAACTAATTATAAATCATGGGAAGAAGTTAAAGCAAATATCACAATAATCTCAGAGGTTATGTCTATTTCCAACTAACTAAACATCTAAAAGGTATTCAAAATGACATTGCAGGATATAATTAAAGAGCGAGAAGCTTCAAAACAGTCTCTAAGTGAATAATGCAAGGTTCACTTACGGTGCCCTCAGTACCATGTCCCTATAGGATACTTAGGGATTTTTATTTACTACAATAGTATAGGATTTTTGTGCAAGGGAATCTGGAAAAAACAAACCATTCAACAGTTTTGATTGAGATTACAATCTTTAACGTTCTACATTCCACTGTTAAAAATGTGCAATTTATGCAATGTAATGATATAATATATTATTAACACAATCAAAAGTGATGTGAAAAATGATATGCCTCAATAAAAACAGCTGCACAAGTGTATTTTTAAAATCTAATTTTCATGGATACACAAAATGGTTGTGAGCTTTATATTGAAAGTTTTTTAAACATTACTCACTGCAAATACATTTGTACATATTAGCATGGGCTATGACATGATTAAAATTACATTGCGAAATACAAATTTCAACCACAGTTAATCGCTAAATCCATTATAATCGAACGTGGTTAGGTAAAGACTTGTCGGTCAAAGAGCTGACACTAACTTTGTAATTCACTCACTTAAAATAAAAAAGCAAACTTTTATATATTTTGCTATGTATTTAAAAATAAAAATCTGATGCAGCAAACAGAATACAGTTTCTAAGTGTAGTGTAGCATCATGTAACCACAAGGAGTTAAATCCTCCATAAATATTCATGGCGTGTTGCAGGGCCACCCCAAGAGGTTCCTGGAGGCCCTGGCGGTCCAGGCCCCGGGGCAGCCACTCTGGGCGGGGGGAGGGCCCCCTTAATTCATTAGCGATAAAGAAAATGGGCCTCATGCGAGGCCCTCTAACGGTGTAAAGGCCCAGGGCAAATGTGGGCCATTTGAAAACAACGCTGGGCGGCCTTTGCTGCGTGTGGGCACGCTCATTCGGGAAACCTCAGCTTGGCTTCGCAGCAAAACGGTAGAGTACAATTTGAACCGTGCGCTTTTAAACCAACGTTTTGCAAAGAAAAAACAAACAAACTCGTGTTCCTGCTCCGACGAACATCCCTCCGGCCCACGAAATGAGCCTTGACGGCACGGAGCAGATTTGCCGCACGTTGCCACGACTCGCGAAAACACGAGGTGGCTCAAGCCCAGACTCGACTTGCAGGAGGAGGAGGAGTTCCATTCAATACAACACTCCGCGATGCACAAAAAGACCAAGGACAGTCCTTAAGACTTGTCACTGACAAGAGTGGGATCTGATTGGATCACCAACCATTGCACGCACGTAGTCAATCTTCTCCGTTATCTTTGCCTTTCAACAGAAATACACTCGTATGCACAGCAAGAACCCAATGCATATTTTTTTTTGTTTTGCGCTCAGTTCGTTGTCCTTACCCCGCCGCCCCCCCCCCGCCTAGCACGGTTGGCTACGTACGGTGCGAAAGAAGTTCAGCATACACACGTACGTATTGAGCAACGGTCCTACAGCGCCACCGTGTGGTTTAGTTGTTGTTATACCGCACGTTGCGAGGCACGATGTCCGACGTTTTGCTCCACGCTGCTGCCGAGCTTCTTCAGGAGGGGAAACTGTCCGACATCGTGGCCGACGAACACGCGGCACAACCCGACAACACACACACCTGGGAGGTATGCAGCACGACCGCGAAAGCCCACGCGCTAGTATCGCCCTGCTCACTGTGAAGAAGGCCCACTGCCTGAAACGTTATCCCGTCACACCGTGCTCTACTGTTTTAACAATGAGATCAATAATGCCTTTTACTCATCCAGGAAAGTATCGCCGAGTCTTACATACTTTTGTTTTTACCTTTCAGGAGGTCACGAGGTGTGTCCACATTGGGATGTTTGGTCAATTCCATGAATGACTGTTTGGCATTGTTAATGATAACTGTGGTGAGTATTATATTCTTAGTTTTTTCGGTAAAGTCACGTTGAAGAGAAACAACAAAATAACAAAATATATATAAAACAATAAAAAATTCTCACGACGTTTCGACCATAACTCAAACGGTCATCATCAGGTGTGTCGGTTTGCATAAATTTATTTTGAAAACGGCATATTTATTTATATATATAAAAATAATAATAATAATAATTTATGCAAACCGACACACCTGATGATGACCGTTTGAGTTATGGTCGAAACGTCGTGAGAATTTTTTATTGTTTTATATATATTTTGTTATTTTGTTGTTTCTCTTCAACGTGACTTTACCGAAAAAACTAAGAATATGAATTACTGCAGTCACGAAAGCTTTAAATCAAAATGTGGTGAGTATTCTTTTTGTTCCTGCATTTGTTCTTGTGCAGCACTGGCTAAAACGCACTCGAAGCGTGTTAATTGCTTATGTAAGGTTAACATTGTCGGCCACTTCAACCGCTCAATAGTGAATTCAATTATAGTTGCTTGCCCGATCGCTGTGCGTCAGAGACCATCCGCCACACCACATCCACGATGGCTCCCACCAGGTGTTACCACTCATCAAAGAGTCCCGTCAAAAGACACCCCTATAAACACGAACGAACTCAAACGAATACGCGACCGCTTAGCGCAGTCCAAAAATCACCGCGGCTACTTGCCACCAATTAAAACGCTGCCTTTTTCTTTCGGCAAACACACACACACTAGAGAACACGTGTGAATGACGACGGTGGTGGTGTTGCGTCGGTGTGCTTTCAATCTCCGTCGACCTCAGCCGCTGCCAACACAGTTGGTTAAATTGAGACACGGCATCTAAGTGGCTCTCATCGAGCGTAACGTTCAATTCTGAGTACATCTACAGCCCTTTGTCAATCCACTGCTGGATGGACGAGGGCCTCCCTACACGTGGAGGTCCATGGGGTCATTCGATCATACTTCACCACGCTGGTCAGTGCAAGTTTGGCGAAGGCAGGAAGCACGGGAGCATAGAAGCACAGTACAACAACGGATTTTGCTGTAATGCCCACAACATAGCCCCGGAGTGGCCTATAATACTGTGCACAAAATAAAGGAATGTGGCTACAAGAGGTGGAACACCCTTGTCAGGAGATGCGGTGGCATGGCCCGGCAGCTTTCCCCCCGTGATATTAGCTGTTGCCCATGAGCGTCACGGCAAAACATTACCCACCGGCAAGTCACTCCAGGCAGCACAGGCCACAAGGACTCTGCTGCCCGATTGCCACCTTGTCCAGGTTTTTGAGGTAGCTGTCCTGGGAAATCTGTAAGTTTTCCCTGGACATAAAAAAAAAATCCCGCTTTTTGTCAGTTGTATGATAACGCACCACTCAAGACAATGCATTTACATACAGTTCTCCCCTGTTCTGGTATTGAATTATATACTTCTTACCGTGATTTGTCCCAGTTTTTTTCTTCAAATGTCAGAAGAGGCAAGCCCAACTCTGACGACAGGGATATATTGAAGGAAAACTGCACATTGTGCACACCTCTTGTGAGTCTCCCAAGGACTCTAGTTGGATGGAGAACATCAAATAATTCACTGAAAGGGGGCATCGGAATATTTCAATTAAGGCCCAGGATTGAGGTAAATGGATGCGATTGGTTACCAATGGTTGGTTTTAAGGTCGCACTCATTGCACACACAATGTGCTTGCCACAAATGAACCACAATACTTTGCTAATCTCGCCAAGGAGCTTAAACCATCACGTGAGCTCCGGTCATCTGCGCAGAGGCTTTTGGCGAAACCCATCGAACAAAGACGGTCACTTTTAAACCATCTAGATTGAAAACGAATTTCTTTAGAACTACCTTTTCAGTTTAGATTGTTGTGCTTTCCCCGCACCTTCTATTGGCACAGTTGGCTATGTAAGGTGCGAAAGAAGTTCCACATACATACACATTTCTCGAATCAGGAAGGGCGTTCGTGAACGGATGACTACATGAACGAGGTGATACGAATATGCATGATCTACAGGCTCCTTCCACAGCTTACACAGAGCATTGTGAACTTGTTGAGTCTGACAAGTAATTTCCGATTTGCTCTGTTGTCTGCGCATTCCTCAGAATAAGCAGAATTTTGTATTTATTACAATTCCAATGAAGAATAAAACCACAGCAAAGTAGTATATTATCTACTGACCGTTGGTTGGGTCCTTCCACAAGCTGTTAATTAGGTACATACTAAATTAAAACTGCCTCACGCTTATAATTAATAATTTGTTGCCATATATATACTATACATGCCATGGTTTTTTTTACGAGTATCTGCTCACTGCCCATATCCCAGCAACTATTAAGTGCTCCGTTTGTTAAAGGTTCTACAAGAATATAGAGCTTAAATTGGCCCTTCACTGTTTGCATCCCCAGTGCTTGAAATTATAACCAACGGACCGACAAATACTGTCTTCTCCAGAATTATAAGATGTCCCGGAAAGAAAAGTTGCACCACAAACAATTGCGCACAGCGTGAATAAAGTTGTGCAAATCCAGTCACGCGCGCGCACACTCACACCATGTTACAAGATGCACCTCCCAGCTTTTACTTTAACATATTGCCAGAAAAAAATACGTGTAATAATGCAGAGAAGATGTTGTTAGTTTTACCCCATGTATTGTTTGCTCTGCTATTGTTATGTTTGTGTAAATTTGTTGATGGGGGGAGGGACAACTGAGGGCATACGGATATCACAAAGGTATCTGAATATCGGTTGGCACCACTGGCAAAAAGGGGCATTGTTACGTTTTCTCTGAGCACCCCCATGAGTAAATAGTGCAATCCACTCTCCAGAGCAATGCCGAGGCCTGTGCTGGAGTGAAAGGGGAGCGCTATAGTGGCACGAGAAGAATAACCACAACACAGGAGGGCACGTGCACGTGACTGTGGAACAACACCGGAGCGTCTTAAATTGACCGAAATTATACAATGAAGAATTGAAAATACATGCAGCTGTTTTAGGCCATCCGCACCTAAGGGCGTTCTGCCAACGGTTGTTTTTTTTTTGCTGTTGTGAGGATTTGGCCGCGGGAGAAAAACTGGAGAACTCGGGTAAGAAAGAAACACAACCGTGCATATAAAGATGTGACACAGCACTGCAATCTCCTGGCCATGTCGCATCCCCACACCTAAAACACCGGCAAGCCCTGGTGGTCACTCGTCCAAGTGCACAACTAGGCTCAGCCCTGCGTAGCTTCTGACGTCTGATGAAATGTGGAATATCCATGCTGATTTGATCACAGGCACGGCATAATGTCCGTCAACTTCAGGTCTGGATGATATGACAACCGAGTCACATTTGATAGATAACCGATACGCAAGTAGATTCTTGCGTCGACCATCGGGAAATCACGAACAATAAAAATGCATGCATTGTTAGACGTGCGGGAAAATACTTTTACTGCGCATTTCCTGTATGGGGGAAAAAAAATCGAACTTCGTGCCATCACTGCCGATACACCCCGTCCACAATGCTGCGCGTGAGCAAATTTGATTTAACAACAAAAATACACCCCAAAAAAACTGTATTATGGATATTGATCGCGAAAGCCTACGTGTTAAACAAAAAAAAACCAAAATCGACAGTCATTCACCAGCGAAGGCTTAACGGTCAGATGGGAGTAGCTCTCGCCAGATGCACCTACAGTTCCTGGGGTCACCCAACCCCGTCCGCAATGGCCACAACCCCCAACGCACGGCCCTGCGAATCGAACCGTGGGCACGCGAGCGTCGGGCACTGATCGTGGCTGAGATGCAGCACCGGGTTCGCTCGACGCTTCTAAAGGGCGGCTCAGTCAAGGGGTCGCTTCTTGCGACGGGAGGCGCTTGGATGACTCGGACCGTTTAACACCATCTCAGAGCACTGCAGCTGGTAACCACTGGTGATTAAACAAGTTTCTCAAGAACAGTGTGTTTACGGTCTCAGCCGAGTTACCAATCAATGCAAATAACAAACAAAAAAAAATCCGTAATATTTAATTTAGCTTCCGCCACGTAATTCGCCTCATCCGCAGCTGATAATTGAAATAGGTTTGATTGACATGCGGCAAACACTATCAGCGGAGCATTGAAAAGTCATATCCCCCTATTGTGGATAAAGACACCGAAAGAAATGACCTCAGAAGTAGTTCAATGATGTCATCTTCCGAGGCCTGTTCTCAGACACACAATGCGAGTTCCGAACAAGATTTTCGTCATCCTTTGACTCAACGCCGAAAGCACAATTGTAACACAATTGAAAATACAGTGCTCTAGAGCAAATTAAACAAATACAAAAAAAAGATGTGGCTTATGCATCTCACAATCTGCATCTCAGGTTGAGTGTTAAGCCAAAAAAAAAAGCAGCGGGTAATCTGCCAGGAGCATTTCATTAGAATGCATTGCCACCGTGCGGAGGGTGACATCTCTTACTGGAATGACTTCATGTCTGCATTGTATCTCTGGACCCTTTACTGGTTCAGTGCTGGAGGGCTGGTAGGGCTGGTAGGGCTGGGAGGGCTGGTAGGGCTGGGAGGGATGGGAATGAGGGAAGAAGGAAGGGGCGTTCGGATGGCTAAAAGTGGAGGATGACTGGAGCTCGGGAAGTGGCTCGGAGGTGACGGAGGGCTTGTATGAGACGCCTCTTGTCGCCTAGATGTTCGTCTCCTTTTCGAGAAGCGCACACACGGTGTCGGGACCTTTGCTCTCCTCCACGCGGTTGCCCAGCTGGTGGCGCTTCATCTGTGGCAGGCTCGAGCTGGGCTGCATGAGTGTGTGGAACCGCTGGCAGAGAAAGGCACCCCGGGGAGAAAAATGGTGTAAAGTGTGAGTAACAACGTGGTATGTTGGGGGGGGGGGGGGGGGTGGGGCTGAAAAAATAGACATAAGCCGCCCCACGAGCCTGTTCACCTTCATGCATTGTCAGTGTATTAGCAGGGGGAAAGCTGTGATTCACTGGTAAGCACACCGCGCTATGAACTTGGCGACCCGATTTCGATTCCCAGTCACGGCTAACATCAATCAGTGGCGTGCGATATCTGAATTATCTGAACCAGTCCTGATGACATTAATGGTACGTTTCTCTTCGAAGATGAATCCAAATTGTATTGTCTTATTTTTCTTCTTCTTCTTTGGTATGGCTGCTGATGTAGATGCAGAGCAACAACTACAATTTCACATTCAGGTGGTGAAGCCCAGACAACCTCGTCGTCATTGTATTGTATCTGACATAAACTAAAATATCTACAATGGCCATTCTAAGCTTTGGACCACTGCTCACATTGTTACATTATATATTATTTAGTTCTAAGGCAGGATTTGCACCTCCGATTAGCATGGTTGGCTAAGTACGGTGCGAAAGAAGTTCAACATGCATAAATAATGACGTGGCAGTAAATGTCCATAATAGAGGCTTTGGGGTTAGATCGTGTAAATATAAAATATAAATATATTATGCGATCTAGCCCAAAAACCTCTATTATGTATGATATTGGTCGCAAAAGCCTACGTGTTCAACTGGCAGTAAATGTATTTCTACTCCACTTATAAAACAACATAGGTAACGTTTTGTCAATCCACCGTTGAAGGCCTCCCCATGCCATGTGGTTTGTGGAGGCTGCTGGACTATACTTGACCATGCTGGTGAGTACTGGTTGGTGAAGGGGGGTGGGAGGGAAAAGTGATGTTCAGGACCGGTTCAGATATCGTTCGCAAGCCGGGATTATAAACATAGCCAGGAATCCAATTCAGGTCGCTGGGCTCATATCACAGCGAGCGCACGTATCTCCACACCATCTCTCCACCCTTCTATGTGTGTGTACCACGAGTGACGACGTATGAAGCAAACATGAGACAGCTTTAGTGTCTGTAAGCGAGGAAGCCAAATTAGCAGTTTGTGATTATTTTTTTTTTCTGGGACCTTTCCCCTGCCAACTTCTTAAACTTACCGCGTCTCTCCACAATCGCATCGGGGTTCTAATTCCCCCCTAATTAGGCAGCTCTCGGGCAAAATACTGTAATTAGAGGCAACAAAAACGACGGCGAGAAAACTAATTTCCACTGGCGTGGCACCAGGCCATCGGCGAGGAATCGCTCGGGGAGATGCCCCTAAAGGATCTAACGATGCGCTCGATTCATCGAATGAAATAGATTCTTATGATCGCAGTGCACGCATCAAATTGTGCATGGAAGAAATTATCGTTTATAATATATATGCAAATTATATCCAATGTTGTATGCTAAACAGATCAACAAAGATTCACCCACCCCAGAAACTCGACGGATTGTCACAATACGGTGGAGAAATTCCATTTAAGGTATCGCTTATTTCTGGGTCCAATGTTTTTTTTTTACCATCTTGTTTGTATTTTTCGTCATTAAGTGGTATTTTGTCTTATTTGTATAGTTGTTATACCATGAGCATGATTTTTAACATTGACTTATCGTTTGCACGTAAGCTGCATGACTGGCAAAATATCTGATTGTCGTACGCACGGTTCAATATACGGGGCCAGGTCAACTGTTGGCCGCTGCTCAACGTACAGTTATCCCGAGCGCACCAAACCGATCGTCGCCGACGAGGAATCGACACGGAACAAAACGGTACAAACGTGCCATAAGAATTAAAAATAAAGGCGACAACAAAATAAAGCGATCTATTCTTGAACAGAATTGTGAATATTTGTCGGATCGCAGGCGTTGGGCGGGGGGTTTGAATTCGTACATGACGCACAGGTGTGTGATACGGCTCCGGTTCATCGTGCGCCAACAAACGCTCTTGCCAACGAACATGCCTTCCAGTAGATGGCAGTGTAACAACGCCGCGCGGCGGCCAACCGATGCCATCTGGAGCTTGCGGCCGCCGGTTGCGAAGCGCAATTACTAAATCATAGCTTGCGGCACTCAAGCGTGCGCCTTCATCTGTTACTGGGCCCATGCAGCCAATTTTTTCTCTGGAGGAGGCCGCTCGTTAGCGCGAGGGAACCCTGAAACCGCACCCGCACAAACCCGGGCAGCAGATGCGGACACCTGATGATGATGCACAAGCGGAAAATGACAAAACACCCCGGCCGTGTGCGGAGACTGCGGTCACACAGAACAGACCGCGAAACGTACAACGGACTCACAAAAACGAAGGAGGCCTTATCATCACCATCACCACGGCGATATACACTCCCCTGCTCCCGTCGTATTTAACCGTCTCGAACCACCTCAATGTACAACCATAGTCGTTGCTCTTCATCAACGTGAGCCGTACGAAGAAGTGCAAGGGTCAGGAGCGCCTCAAAACTAAACAAAAAAATATATATTTCGATTTAAAGCTTTCGTGACTGCAATGATTCATCTTCTTTGGTTCTTTCGGTAAAGTCACGTAGAATGAGAATAAAATAATCAATTGATAAAATAAAATAAGATATCTCCTGCTAAAGCTGTGGGGAACTACCCGCTCGCTCCCTTGCTCGCAAGACGCGCTCGGCCCTGTCGCTCGCACGCTGAGCGATGGGCCAGAGCTCGCCGAGGCACAAATAATGAGCTGTTCAAAAATTCTGCGAGCACAAAAGGGGGACAAGCCGCACGTCGCCTCCCTCGTCTTCCCCTCTGAAACAGCGGCCCGTTTTATCGCGTGGCATTCGTGCCGGCTTCCCCGAGGCAAGGCGCCGAGGTCACGGTCGAGAATTGAGCGCATCTGAGGAGGCTCGGTGCACTTTAGTGCGCACTTGTGGGAATTCAAATGAGGGCACGCACGAAACATCGCTTCGTTCTTCCACGTCAAAAGACGGCGCCGTTCCGTCTGCGAGGGTATATATCCAGTCACGATTTTTTTTTGAATGCAATGTTGTGCCGGTGGAACGGGTGGCTCAAGAGGCTATGGCGCTGAGCTGGCACCGCTGTGATGCCGGGTTTGAATCAAGGCAGCCGCATGCGATTGACGAGGGTTCTCACGTGGAACGAGTGAATGGTCCTCATCCCAGTCACCGACGTGTACATAAAAAAAAACGACTTCCACATTGAACTTTGACCTCAGATGACGTTCAATGTCCTTCCGCAACTTAATTTGGAGAAATTCCTTCAGTCGACGAGATATCTGCTTCTGTTTTCGGACTCAACCGATTGCACTACTCTGCAAGAAATCCGAGTCGATCCTTTGTATCATGGCATGACACCGACAGCCCAAAAGTGGTCTGTGAAGGGCATGTCGCCAATAGATCATCGGCCTAAAGGTGGTGGGAAACTGTAACGGTGGGCCTTGGAGGTCAAGTTTGTACATTATAATAAAGACAGCATCACCATCATTGGAAACGGTGACCTCTTGATCTATCAATTGCATTTACAAGGCCTTTGTGACCAGACTTTACCAAGTGTTCAATACACTCTGATCAACGCACGTACAATATGCTCGTGGCAAAACACGGACCATGTTCATCGTCTTGGACGGAATGGAGCGGCATTACTCGGAACAAAAAGAGTGAGCTTGGACTGGCTGACCCAATCTAGCGGCTCCTGTCCACCTGCAGTGTCAATGTTATTTCCCAAATTAGTGATGAAAATGCTTTTAAGTCAATGAAGTGTTTATTATTTCAGTCAACGATGACGTGGTCCCGTGGATTTTTCTCCGGGACCTCCGGTTTTTCCCTCCACGTTTAGAATCAACATGCGTATAGAGTACTCTTTGGTTCTTTCGGTAAAGTCACGTAGGTATAAACTAAAATAAAATAAATCACGACGTTCCGGGAGCAACACAAGCGTCCATCATCAGGTGGGTAAGCATGGTCTCTGCTGCTGAGGCAGACTGTTTTAAAAGGTTTGAAATGACTGTAGCCCAAGGGTCATAAAAAAGTGGCCGGGGCTAGTGATTGTAATGTGAGAAATTATCATGTAACTGTAAGATAGGAGAGCGGCCTTCTAGACGAGGGCACGGAAGTGGCTATGTTAATGTGAGGGATTAGCATGATGGTAATTGGATTAGCATGCTGTTAATGTAGGAGGCCGATCTCCTATCTTACAGTTACATGCTAATTTCTCACATTAACATCACTAGCCCCGGCTACTTCTTTATAACCCTTGAGCTACACCCATTTCAAACCTTTTAAAACAGTCTGCCTCAGCAGCAGAGACCATGCTTTTCCACCTGATGATGGACGCTTGTGTTGCTCCCGAAACGTCGTGATTTATTTTATTTTATACCTACGTGACTTTATCGAAAGAACCAAAGAGTATGGATCCCCGCAGTCACGAAAGCTTCAAATCAAGAAGGCGTTAAGAGTATTTGGCTGCGATAAATTTCCCCGTGATAAACCACTTCCGTTGGTTATTATTTGTGATAGCCAGGTCGCTTCTGAAACAAAAAAATAGCTATATAGCTCAGTGGGCCTTACCTGGTAAAATAAAAAAAAATACAGATTTAATAGTTTCAGTCTATAGAATAAGACTACGAAATATATAAATAAAAAAAGAGCCGACTGAATTAACACTGTGGGTCTGCCACACGAGGACACGGACACACGCGCGCCACGCGCTCACCTCCTTGATGGTGCCGGGCGTCTTAACCAGCTTGTAGACCATGACGATGGGAATGCAGATGACGGAGGAGAGGGCGAGGAACCAGCCGAGGGCATAGCCCCACGTCGGGTAGACGTACACCTTGTTGTAGGTCAGCGGCATGTACTTGATGAGCGAGAAGAGGAAGATGCTCTGTGGAGGAGGAGGAGGAGGTGACGCAACAATTGGGGCGGGAGGTGACGGTGCGTCGCGCTGGTTGCTCGCCTCTGCTCCGGACGTGCGCGTACGTAGACACGTGCGCGCCGTTGACACGCGCAAAAAGGTTGAATTTATAGACATTCCAATGTGCGGCTGTGACCAGTGGATCGCTCCCTGCAACAAGGGCTGGGACGAATGGTAAATGAAGTAGATTTATGCGATGAAAACATTGCGACCGACTACTTTTTTGTTGTGGTGGAATCCTCTGGCCCCTTTAAAAATTGGTGGTCGTGTCGATATCTTGCCTCCCGAAGGCAGGAACCCCCCCCCCCCAGAAGCCACGCCCAGCGTGACACGGACCATGATGCCGATAACGTTACCCAGGCACTGCCCATCACATCCCGTCCAAACGTAATTGTTTTTGTATTATCCGATTCGTCATCGAACGGAGAGTAATCGACTGCTTGAAGGATCGGATAGCCCTGCTCCAATCCTAGCCATCGTTTCCTTGCGCTTCACGTGACAACACCGTGCCGCGTGTATAGGGGCCGTCCATAAATGACGTGACGCGGTTTTTGACGATTTTTGACCCCCCACCGTCGTCACAAAAAGTCAGACCCCCCCCCTCAAATTTGACGTCACAAAGCTCTGCCCCCCCCCAAATAAAACGTGCTTCAAATCGCTTTAAACTATTGTCATTGTAGTGCGTATTTAATGTGGCGCTGCACTCTGATGTTGTAGGAGAAAACATTTATTGAAAAGTCTATTTAATTAAGTAGAACGTGTTGTCTATATATTTTTTTATAAAGTTGCGCATTTGATGTGACGTCACATTTCTCAAACCCCCCCCCCTCATCACACATCGTCACAAATGTCTGACCCCCCCCCCCAGGTGCGTGACGTCATTTATGGACGGTCCCATACCGCACACAACCCTGGTTTTAGACCACCCACTCGCAATTGTGACCAAAGTATTTTAGACAGTTGCGGGACAATTCAATAACCGTGGCGGTTTGATTCCTCTTATGAATCATCGGAACAGTCTAGCCACCATCGCTGCTTGCTACCGTGTGGCTCAGCTGCGTTGCATTATGACCGGGAATAGAAACTCCGCTCACTGATGCCTCGGAGCGCAGTGTGCTAACCACTCTGCCACCGCTCCACCGCAGTGTTACATACATGAGCTTGCATGCGTGCATGTGTTTGTGCACATAGCCTGGCACAAGCGCCGTGGTGACATCACCGCCACTTATTGGCGAATGGCGGTCGTTGTTGTACTCTGTGTTGATATGTGTGTGTGTGTATATACATGCACGGAACATAATATTCACGAATCAAAGCAATATATATTATTTTTTCTGATATGTTATTCGCAAGTTCTATGCCCGAGGGAAGATACATGGCTCAAGCCCCCCCATCAAATCTGAGCTTCACCTCTTAACACCACACACCACATGAGGGCACTTGAACTAAAGACTCATAGAGGGACAGTCGCAGAGGCGTCCCTTTGCCACCCTCAACAATGTTCCTGAGGTGACACCATCGCCGGATTCAGTCAAATAACACAATCCTGCGGAGGGAGCTGGTAGTAGGAACGTTGGGTTGCTCGGTCAATGGCCAGGGTCAACGGCGGCACCACGTGGTGTATTCCGCAAATATGCCCGACTGTGAGGGCGGGCACAAGCCAGCGTGAGTAGGTTAAACGTTGAGTTTTATAAGGGCACCACGGGGTGACCAGCCCCTCCCCACCCAGCCCCACCCCTCCCAACCCTCACCCAGCCCCAGCCTCCCCACCCAGCCCCTCCCCACCCTCCCCACCCCACCCAGCCCCACCCAGCCCCACCCCTCACCCAGCCCCAGCCTCCCCACCCAGCTCCTCCCCACCCTCCCCACCCAGCCCCTCCCCTCCCCACCAGCCCCTCTCCACCCAGCCCCTCCCCACCCAGCCCCTCCCCACCCAGCCCCTCTCCACCCAGCCCCTCCCCACCCTCTCCACCCAGCCCCTCCCATTTTTGGATGCACGATGGACGGACGGACACAATAATCCCCTGTGGGCTGGTGGTGTAACCAGGAGGTTCCTACCAGTATCATGTTATTATCCGATATATACATTGTCTAGTATGTACAGTACGTATGTATGATACATCATTATCATTATTACCCATGGTCGATCCACTGCTGGATATACGTCTCCCCAAGCAAGTTCCATCTCTCACGGTCTTGTGACGCAACAATCCCTTTCTCAGTATGCTGCATTACCTCTTTATTTTTGGAGATGCTCGTGAATGGAAAATTTCGCGGATAATGATATCGGCCTACGAATATCGTACGTGCAACGTCTGCAGATGCTTCTAAAAGTTCGACAAGTTCTCTCTATTTATCGCATCTCGTTATCTCATTGCTTTCTCTTTCATCACTTTATATCATCACTCTATCTCATCACATTCCCTCGTCACTTTACCTCATTGCTTTACCTCGTCACATTCTCTCGTCACTTTACCTCATCGTTTTACCTCATCGCTTTACCTCATCACATTCTCTCGTCACTTTACTTCATCACTTTATCTCGTCACTTTACCTCATCGCTTTACCTCATCGCTTTATCTCATCAGATTCTCTCGTTACTTTACCTCATCGTTTTACCTCATCACTTTACCTCATCACATTCTCTCGTCACTTTAAAAAATCACTTTACCTCATCACTATCTCATCACTCTATCTCATCACATTCTCTCGTCACTTTACCTCATTAATTTCTCCCTCTCTCTCTCGATGCAGTCGTATACAGTTCCAGATGTGATTCGCCAATAGCCAAAATCGCGGATAGCAAGATCATGAATTAACGAGGAAATACTGCAGTTAGGTTGCACCATTACGGGATGAATTTAAATACCACACACACACACAAATGATGCCACATTAAGTAGATACACACAAAAGCGACAACAACAAACACCAATAAAATACCAGTGGTAATCCAATTACAGCTCAAGCAGAGACAACACAAAATGCGCAGTGGCGCACACAGTTGGAGGCTGGTGGAGAATGGGGAGGGCTGTAAGATTTGTAGATTCTAGGAACATTGGGACAGGAAGGAGGTTAAGAACGGGAGTCTGAGAGAGAGAGAGAGAAAGAGAGAGTCACTGAATTAGTCACAATTTACACAGCAACGAGTGAGTTTGACTGGTGTGAAATGGGCTAAAACATTTTTTGTACCAAAAAAAAAACCTATGGAATATTTTTTTGTTGTTTATCAATGAAGCTGACAAATAGCATTGGCACTTGGGTTGGAACGGTGATGCAGTGGTTAGCGCACGACTCTATACATCTCACTTATAGCTAACATTCGTGGTGAGCGACATATGAACCAGTCCTGGGCCCCCAAACCCAGCTTCCCAGACCAACAATGACCAGCGCGGTTTAAGTATGGTTTAATAACATCTGTGAAAAAAAAGAGCTTCATAGCTCGGTAAAAAAAAAAAGATTCTGATATTAGACATGGCTTATCGCTTCTCCCTTGCCCGTTCTCTTCGTACTCTTTGGTTGATTCGGTAAAGTCACGTAGGTATAAAATAAAATAAATCGCGACGTTTCGCGCGCAACACACGCGTCCAACATCAGGTGGGAAAGCATGCTTTTATTTTTCTACCTACGTGACTTTACCGAAAGAACCAAAGAGTATGGATTCCTGCAGTCACGAAAGCTTCAAATGAAGATCGTTCTCTTCCTCTTCACTCCCCCCTACACTCCTTCCCATCCATCCCCTACACTTCCGTGATCCCTAAGCACCCTCTATCGTGGTCATTCATTCCTCAACCCTAGCACGCCCCTGCGATCTAAATCGTTCTAATTTTTCACCGTTCTTCAAACTATGCCGAGAGCCTCGAACGGCGGCGCTCTATAAATACAGAATAATATTAGATTAGATCTCCATCCAGCAGTGAATTGATCATGACTGCTGATGACAACGATGACGGGAGTGGGCATATGAGTCACGCGGGATTCAAATTAAAGCACGCGCTACGCATTGATAGACAATCAGTAAAAGGCTGGGATACCACCGAATGTAAGTTATCTTTCTCTTCTCGTGCGTGCCTCGGCACCTGCCCAACCTTTATGAATTATAGAACAGGCAGCAAGGTGGCCAGGTCCTCACTGGGAACATAGCTTGCGATGGGAATCAAATGCGACTGAGCTGACCTTAGGCATGGGTGGGTGACGGCAGTGATTTTACAATGCATCACTCAGTCTGCTAACACACATTCAGTGACGGCCGTTGTGATGTAGACGTAATATCTACGCAGTTATGGGTAAGGAAAGATGTCACCGAGATGATGTTTCTCCAACCGTGAGCAATAATAAGACCTTTTTTTAAAAAAAAAAATTCAGATAGGGAGTAAGAGGTCTCGTGATTGGCTGTCGATATTAAATGTAGTCTGCTGTTCAGAACCGTATGCTATGATCACATTATAAAATGTGAGAGTAATAATCATTAACGTAGACCAATTACATTAATGTACATTTTTAAAATGTCATCTCCCCATGCTTCTGTGCACACTTTTTGTTTAGCTATTGTAAAATGTTGTATTGCCATTGACCATGTTTCTGATTCACTGGCTGAAAACGTTCTTGTGGATGCACATTCAGAGATACAAAGGGGAGCACACGGATCAGAGAATATACACATCTCAAACACAACGGTAATGACCACTGAGAACGACAGCTGACGGGCAAGACCGGTGACGGAATGGCAGCCAAAAGGACAGAACGCACGCGGTCAGGACGGCTTCCGCGGAGATGGAGCGACGAGATGAGATCACGCATTTATCCAGCAGTGGACAGAGCATGGTCGATGATGGTGATGGTCCCACCGTACGTAGCCGACCGATTAGCACTGTTGCCTACGTACGATGCGAAAGAAGCTCAACTCACACACGTAAAATTAACCCGAATGCAATGATTTTATTTACGTTCTTAATGAAGCGCTACCGGCAAGCCTCTTAAGCGTGGCGAGTGCGCTGAACGCACTAAGTCACGGCGAGGGAATTTCGGAGGTGTTTAGCAACGGTTGAAATGACTCACAGGCACAATTAATCTGTTGTTGAGATCCCTTTGATATCGGGGGAATGTAAGAGGGAGGGGGGGGGGGTCACGCGGGGCGAACGGCTTTCCCTTCGACCATGGCAGCCAATGGCACTCGAGCGCAATTATAAAGAGCAAAGAGTGACACCGATGATGAATCGCTTTTGAACAGCAGGTGAGAGAGCGCGAATCAAAAGCATCCCTCGTTACATCATCGCTCGGGCTCATTATAAAAGCCACTTTGCATGTGTTTGCCCGCTCCCTCTGTTCCCAACGCCCACGGCACAACGGGAGATCGCAACCCCTGGTTCTGGAGCAGCGACGCAATCATTGTGGGTGTCTGGACACGGCACCCCCACCCCCCGACCCAAACACACTATAATTTTAGATACGACGAAGGAGACACCCACGGCATTTAGGAGAAAATCATGATTGTTGTGTTATTTTCACCGAGGTGGCATAATTGCTGATCATGCTGCTGTCGAAATAGTCGGGAGTGATTTCCGGCTGAAATGGGCAACGAGAGGGTGCCTCAGCCCAAAAACGGTGGGACAAAAATGTCACGTTTTTAAGGCAGGGGACGAGTCTTAACCCACAGGACAACCAATGTTGGCTTCTACACGAAACGGCACTGATTTGATCAACCTTTGGAGGAGGGATGTTAGGCTGAGTCAACCCCCGCCAACCACCGTTTGAACTCACAACCTTCTGACTGTGTGACGGGTCCACTAAACACACAGCGGCAGACACACGGTAGGCTCATTACTGGGCGTGTAGATGTTATATAATTATAGAAATGTACAGCAAAACTTCCTCTTATCCATGACAAAGTGGGTGGGAAACTTCACGGATCCTATCTGTAATCTAACCAATGAGCGCAACGGCAACGAGATGTTAACTCTCTCGCCTGGTATACAGGAGGTCGTGAGTTCAATCCCAACCCTGACACCTGCTGTATATTAGGAGTTTGCATGTTCTCTCTCACCGTGGTCGCGTAGATTTTCCGCCCGGTTCCTCTGGTTTTTTTTCCCTTCCACATTTAGAATCATCATCACGTGTTTAGAGTATTTGGCTGCTGCTACACATTTCTACACGATAAGCCACTTCATTGGGCTATCATTTGTGATAGCCAGGTTGCTTCTGAAAAAAAATAGCTGAATAACTCAGTGGGCCTTACCTGGTAAAAGCCCCATAAAATTATAAATGACCACCAGGAACCCATTCGCGAGCGGGACACAACGCAAACGTCCATAGTGTGGCTGTACCCGTCATCTTGCTCCACACGAAATCATCCGCCCCAACCGACCGACCGACCGACGTACGAGAGCTTGCGACACTCCACGATATTTACCGCTGGCCATCGAGGGGACCTCCTCGAGGGGACCGGAGGGATGGGCCCGGGGAGGAGGAGACGCGCGGGGTGCATGGAGAGAAGGAGTTTGAGTTTTTTTATATTCCTTAACCACCGACGTTTCCCATGACCCCTCGCAAAGCAAAAACAGAACGTGCCACTGTTTCCAATTCCCTTTCAGCGGTGAAAGGAAAACAAACCTTTACGCCGTCCTTTGTTTTTCAGCAGAATGAGTATGTTTTTAATAAAGACTAAAGCGCACAGAGGCGGCTTTGACACAGCGAAAGGGGTAAAAAAAATAATTTAAACAGCGACAGCCATCTCTCCCTTACCCCCCTCCCCAACCCAACTTAATACCATCTCCTACCAACAGCCACAAACTTTCATCTACCCCGTAGCGTCGGGGGTGCTGGAAGGGGGCTTAGCCCCTTAGCCCCCTCCCAGCCGGCATCTCAACCACCCCCCCCCCTCCCACACCGAAGAGGCTCAGTCCCCCTTCTGAATTCTTAACGTCTGCTCAGAATCAGAATTTGTATTCGTCCTGGAGGGATCCAATGAGCTATGAAGCTCTTTATCACAGACGTGGGGGGTAGGGGAGGGGGTCAGAACGTTACAACAAGTGGTGCTGGTAAAATACATACATAGGGGGTGAGCGCTAGAGCAGATAGAAGATTTTCTTAATGTTTGTTGAACTTTGACTATATTGTGCCCACCCCCTCCCACTCCCGAGGATTAGTATCCCCCCCCCCACCTTTTAAAACAAATTCACACTACCTGGCTGACCACCTTTGCATGTAACCACAGCTGTCCTCTACTTCAAGACCCATGAATGTATTGTTGGCATACGATCCGTAATAAACAAGCAGTGCCTCTTGCTGATGGACGACGTTTTCCAGGTTCCATACTCTTTGGTTCTATTCGGTAAAGTCACGTAAAAGTATATATATAAAAAAAAAATTCACGACGTTTCGGCCACAACAAAAAGTGGCCTTCATCAGGTGATGAAATGCAACCAGTTCCAGCATACCCGCACACCTTCGATTAGCACGATAGTCTACGTACGGTGCGAAAGAAGTTTCAACACACAGGCTGTTCTCCTATCGCGCAGTAGTAGTTGCGTTCCCGAAGCACACCGCGTTATGGAAAAATCGCGTTATGATGAATAATATATGTCGGGTAAAACACAGTCTGTGATAAACACGTGAGGTGCGTACGCAGGCTGAACAAAGACCGAGGCGCGTGGGTGGCATCAAGTAGCATCCAGCAGCATCCCAGTGCCTTGTGTGACGCTACGCCGAGGCAGCCGTACGACCGCTTATTGCTACTCGCGCGACGTTTTTCCGTTCGGTCGATCGCGTTACATCCAGTTCGCATCCGCGTTATGAAAAATGTGCCCCCTAATACATTCATCATCGCGCTCTATCCAATTCGCGTTGTGAAAACAACACCCGATTTATGAGAAAAGCCTGGACATGCATACGTGCTCGACATGCGTCGCGCGTTCGCGGTCGTGCTGCCCTACCGCGCGTTTCCCGGTTGACTGTGCTGCGTGTTCATCGACGTGGATGTCCGACGTTTCGCCGCACGTTGCCGGGAGCTTTCCGACCGAATTCCCAGCACGTGCAGATAATTATTGGACATCATCGTGCCGAGCAAGAACGCGTGTTGCAGTGGGAAAACGCATCGCAGTGTGACTATGCAACACGCCAGCGCCCCATGTGATGCGAGTGGTTTATTAGAACAGATGTTTATTGCCGAGTATACGCTCATGCTAATGTTCTTGGGAGCGCATTTCCCTCTGCTCAAATTTGCCAGCAGCATGTACAAGATGCCGCACTGGCAAGCCACATTAGAAAGCCGGAGTATAATTGAATGAGTACAACCAGCGTTCGTTTCCCCGAGCGTTATAAAACTATAAACTAAACTATTTTGTTTTATTTTGTCAGGTAAGGCCCACCGAGCAAAGAGGCTCTTTTTCAGAAGCGACCTGGCCACAAATGATTCCTCAAACGAAGTGGCTTATCACCATGTGGAAACTTATAGCGTTCAAATAATCTAATCGCGTGTTGATTCTAAATGTGGAGGGAAAACTGACGAATCTGGAAAAAAAATCCACGCGACTACGGGGAGAGAGACACCGCAAACTCCAAATATACAGCAGGGGTCAGGGTCGGGATTGAACCCACAACATATTGCCACTATCTCTGCCCGTGCCCGACATTGCAAGCAAAGCGAAACGCGTGAACAGAATAAGGTGCCTAAGTTTTGCTGCATGGAAAGGATGCACTCCCATGCAGATAATTATTCTATGCTTTAATCCGCTTCGTTCGGAATGAAAACATTTACTTTACCGCAGGAATTCAGGGCTGATGTAACCCTTCAAGGTCGGATTGCTCTTTAAGTGGAATGTCCAAGTAATATAGTAAATATGTTAATTCACAGCTAAAATAATATACTCTATGCTATTTTAATATATGTTATATACCTCACAAGACTGACGAGACTAGATGTTGTGGATTATTAAACACAGGAGCATTATACGCAAAGGTGCACGGGGTACTCTCACTTAATGACTGTATGGTATTGTTGTGGATTGCATATTAGTCATACCACTAACCTACTATCCTCACCACTACCACCATCATCATTTCTAAAATCTTCACTACCAACATCATCACTACTAACCTCAACACTACCCACGATCATTATCACTAATATCCCCAACATCACTACTATCCTTACCACTACTACCACCGCCATCATCACTACTAACTTCACCACTACCACCATGACTATCACTACTATCCTCATCATCACTACTATCCGCACTACCACCACCATAATAATTAACTACTATCCCTACTACTACCATAATCTTCACTAATATCTTCAGCATTACCACTATCAGTACGAATTTCCCCACCACCACCACCACGACTAAATAACCCTGAATGTGCCCGATCAGGACAGCAAGCAGCTGAGCAGGAGTGCGCCTGCTCACTACTGCCGTCGGTGACCTACCAGGGCTTTGCCAGGGCTTTGTGGGGGGCGTGGTGGTCTGAGGTGGCCAGGAGATGTCAGACTTCGGTGTCACCTCCTCGAGTGCTCGGTGGGTTTTTTTTTTAATCTGCGTATCCAATTTCCTCCCACGCACCCATTTATGGTATTGGCAACAACAAAGAAAAAAGATCCCAAGGTAGCAGGACCCTCCTGAAAAAAAGTATTGAGCTCCAGTGAGGCTTTCCTGGGTAAATAAGTGGAATTTTATACATTAAAGGTCCTTGCAGGGTGGGCTGGTAGGAACATTGGATTTTTTTTTACACCCAACAGCACGAGATTTCACTTCGTTAAAGTATTGAAAGGGGCCGGACGGACGGACGCATTAATCTATTGCAGGCTGGTACACTCAGTTTACAACTTCGTTCCTACCAGTACAAGAGTCTTAGCAGCCCCTAACCACGCCAATAGGGCCCATACTGACAATGGCACTCGTCCTAATTCAAACTATGGCTCGGACAAATGCATTTATTTATTTACCCAAAGAAGCTTTGAACATTGCAGCCTATGCGCCCAGAGGGCATCCGACTGTTCGCTGCAATGGTTGACTTTCCTATCAACTCGGGCCCAATTCCCCCTGGTCGCTCATACTCGCGCGCTACTCATTAAGCTGCTGCCTGACCAAATGAAGCACGCCTTTTGATCTGAGCTTGTTAAATTATGCACCACCCCTCTGGAGCATATTCAGACATTTTCAAGCTTCACGCCTTGGCTTTAGCTACGTTACGTAACCCGTACTCGCTGCACGCGCTAACGGCGCGGCGCTTTCTCCGACGCAGCAGATGCGACGCGCGAAGCACAACCCCTGCAACATACAAACAAAAAAAACCACGCACACTGCATACACGTGTAGTGCCATGGAATGGGTCACTATGGCGCGTAGCGCTGGTTGCTGGCAGAGAAGGGAATCTGCCGTTGTAGCAGCCCTGTCTGTCAGCAGGGCACGTGATAAGCTGGAGAAAGGAATTATGGGGCAAAGGTGATAGAGGGGGCACGTGAGGTAAAGCCCGGGAACCTTCGAGTAGGTTCTAGAACGGGGGCGTGGCCGAAGGCGGAGCGAGGCCACGCTGAGTGGGTAAAAGGGGGACCCCGAGCAAATGTTCGGGGCTGTTGCTTGGAGTGGAACCCGTCGTGCTCCTGGAGTCTTCGTCACCATCTTCACCTCCTCGGCGTTGTTGGTCAGGCAGCCTATTAGCTGTCCTGACCATAGTGTGGTTACTCCTTGCACCTGTGAAGGCTATAATAAATAGAGTGCCTCCTGCTATTAGTGTCTCTGAGTGACTCACTACACACGCGCTCGGAGCGCAAATGATTTAGCAGCGATTCGACGGACTGTCGCAATTCCGGATCGGGATTCAATTCCGGAAAAGGTCCTTTTTGTGAGCACTACAGCGAGCGGTAGTGGTCTCTTGGTTGCTGCAGGAGTGACGTGAACCCATTACTTACAGCGTATGCGGATAAAAAAAAACAACACATCGATTCGTCCGCGTGCGATTGAAAGCACGTGCTGTGAGCTTCACAATCGATGTAAAAAAAATTGACGAATCGCCGCATCGTTACGCCTCTACTGTGTAACCCTTCCACATCAAACGGCCATACAATGCACCAGTAATCTCATTGGTTCTCGGAAGCTGAGCAGTCCCCAGAGCCTGGTTTGTACTTGTATGGGTGACCACCAGGAATTGCCAGGTGCTGTAGGTGTGAGGATGCGACGAGGAGATGACCGTGATCGCGTATGTGCCGGTGAGTTTTCTCCAGCTTCTCCGGTTTTTCTCCCACACGGAGCCAAACGGTCATTGTGAAGGAATTGGCCGACAATCCCAATGCAGGACCCTCCTAACAAATAATTTGAGGTTCAATTGGCATTATACCTGTCAGACAAATAACCGCTGTGTGTCGTTTCGGTTATTGCCTTCACTAACGTGCACAAATGACAAATTCTATATTGGTGTCGTTCGGACTGAAAAGCACTAAAATAACCACACAAACCCACGGTAGGACATTCTCGACAAGGACCCGGGTGTCAGAATGCAGCGGGGGAAAAAGGACAACATCTTGCCGTTATTTGCTCTGCTGCTCCCCATTGTCTGGGACTCCCTTCTCCCAGCCACCCATGCTGCCAGTCCCCTGTTCAAATGTAGGCTCAATTCCTTCCCCTTCTCCGACTGATATTACCAACATGCTGTGCCACTTCTCTTAGATATGAAAAATCATTAGCCACGAACCCCCCCCCCCCCACCACCCCCTGCTAGATGAAGGCCTCCCCCCGTGTTAATGACGTTTAATGCAGTCTAGAATATTAAACGGGCCAAGCGCTCGCGAGCCCCCCCCCCCCCATGAACTGGTTGTCAAAAAAAACGTGGAGCTGTCCGTCCGATCGGTTCTGACATTGTGCGCAACCTGAAGTGCACATCGGCAACGCAGTTGGCCCCGAAATTCTCGTCTCAGAGATAAAGCTTGATAATCTCACGATACACCCATCCCACGAACTGCGGTCATCCTCGCAGCAGCGGCTTTTGGCTGGCCATCGAACAACGAGAGCCACTGCGTCGTCGCACGCTTTCAGGCGCGCTTCTGCGGCCGTCTGGAACGCTCTCCTTTCCGATATTAGGAAGCCACTGGAGCTATGCACACTTTTGAATCGAGATTGAACATTCATTTCTTTAGAACTGCTTTTTGTGTTTAGTTTGTCGACCTTCGCCTGCACCTCCCATTTAGCGCCGTTGGCTACGTACGGTGCGAAGTTCCACATGCAGTACATACATGTGATACATGCACTCTGCTAATTCCTCCAGCTTGTGAAGCAAGCCCCGATATTTTGGTCGGCACCCCTTGTTTTGCAAGGCATTGATAATAACTTCAAAACTGGACATCCCTGGGGAAGCTTCATCAGGATGTGATTTCTCACCACTAATGAGGGCAAGACTCTCTCTGCTGGCCGTGTGCCCAAGCGCTTGTATGGAGATGTTTCAAAATTGTATTTTACAAAGTTGGAATAAATCTGTTTAATTAGCGTTGAACAAAATGCGCCTCTATGCAGGAGTGCTTCTGTACACACTTCCATCTCATCATATTCCTCTTCATCATCATCATCATTTTGCATTGTGCGTTAAGAGCACAGTCACATTATTATCATTGTAAAAGCATTTAATGGAGTTGACATTTACTCTAAAAAAAAACCTCTCTCCATTGAGCCATACAGACTGCTGGGCTTGGTGCTGTCATCATCATCAACTTCAGTTGTAATCAATAATGATCAATCCACTGCTGGATGAATGCCACCCCAAGCCATTATTGCAGTCTCTCGTGATCCTGTGCTGCAACAGTCCCTCCTGTCACTTGCACACGAGCTGAATTCATCTCCACGGCGGACCCACTTTCGGAGCTGTCAGCAAGCGCTTCACTTTGGCCGACGTGCCACCCGAAGCAGCGATGTTGGTGTACACCACGCACGCTCCGCTGCCTATTTCTACGCACGTAAGGGCGCACCGACAAGCCAACTGCATAATCGACCCTTACTCTCACGACGCATGCGTGCGAATCGTGCGCGTGATAGTCGATGCATTTAAGATGTATTGGGCAAATGCGATGTGAATGTTACATTTTGGTTAAAAAGTGACAACACAATTTGTACAAATTAAATGGGGGAAAAAATAACACGAAACCATACTAAAGGTATGGGGGGGGGGGGGGAAACGAGACAACAAACCCATTGAATATCGAATCGGGGTCACCCGGGATCGTTCCAATTTATGCAATAACTGTGTGTGGGTGGGTGGGATTGTGAGATACCCATGTGCCTGTATCCCCTGTGGCAATGATGGCCACGCTGTACCGAGCGTCGATTTTTAAGCTAAGTTAACCTAGAGGAGGCCCAGAGGTCACGACGGAGACATCACGCTCGAGGCCGCTGGGCTCGCAGGGCCGCTCACTGATCGTTATCACCGCAGTGCCCCACGCATTTGCAACATAAAAAATACGCGCACATACGAATCCTGCGTTCGTGCGTACATGCATGTGAGCTAGCACGCAGAACACACAGCGTGAGTATATATGTGCGCGTGTGTATATATATACACACGCGCACATATATATATTCACGCACGTGCATTATTCACATCCAATTATCTACCAAAAATTCCCAGGACGTAGACCAGCAGTCAAGGCACAGGCCGCGGGGTTTATTACCGCCACGATGCTAAAGCTGTTTAATGTTTGCAACCTAAGTGTGTGGGGAACTGCAGCACCAGGGCTACATTTCATTGCCTTGCTATCTGCCCCCTGGTTGTTATGGTCCCCTCTGGGGCATTTATTGTGGTAGATGAGCAAGTAGAGGCAGCGGAGGGTGTGCGGTGGGGAGACAGGGAGGCTTCTATTGTCTGGGCTGTGGATGTCTGTGTGTGTTTGTTTCTCCTTTACAAAACGCCATACATCTTTTTGAGAAATTGCAAGATTATCCAAGCCTCAATTCACAGCAACCCACACAGCCCGCCAAGCAAAAACAACACACACACACACACAAAAGATGACGCAATTTCACAACGTGAGGACCACTCACCGTGGGTGTTTTCTGGGTCCCAACGGTTGGGTTAACATTGTAGAAAATTGAGATGATGAGCATGATGATGAAGGAAAACAAACAAACGTGGCAGCTGAACGAATGCTCTGTACCACGAGGGGGTTTTGTGTGGCACGGGATTATGCAAGAGACGGGAAGCCTAGACTTAGAGGTTTTTTAGAAGAGTATGTGATTATTTCATCTCAGCATAATTATTTTTTTATATTTGACACTTCTCTCTCAGCATAGTTATTAAAAGGTTCATGACAAGATCAATTGAAACATTTAAGACAGGGTAACCGATGTTTCTTGTTAGGGTTTTTCTCCGAAGTTAAGATTTTATCATTAGCTTTGCGTCCTTTGAGATTATTTTGCCTGTTTGATTTTGGTGCGCAATTACCTATTATTTAAATTATCTTGGTTTGGCTATGTAATCTAAGCGAGTATTGCACTGTTTTAGTTGTTATTTGGAAGACTCAGGTCACCACTTGAAAAACAACACTTTAAGTCTCAATGGGTTTTCACTGGGTAAAATAAAATCTCTCGATCAATAAATGGTTTCCAGAAAGTAGTTCTGTGATATATGCTTTCAGCAAGCCGTACTCTTAACACATGATGCACTGGTTTGCGAAACTTGCGACTGGCCACTTCATCTCCTGATATGATGCCTATCGCAAAATTGGAATACAATTTGGGGGAAGAGAGCAGATAGCATCAGTTCCGCAAGACAGCTTTGCAGTGTTGTGCATTTTGAACGATCGCGTAAAAAAGTAAACAAACATAAATAAAAGCAGCGATCCGAAACAAAAATACAGCCTCCTCCAAAGAAATCTAAAAGAAAGATCAACACGCCACGGACACATACACACAACACATGAATGTTTGATGTGCTGCGCGCGCAAGTTTTCGTTGCGAGCACACGTTCGGTATTACTTTCCCAGAAGGTTCCAGCACTTACTGCGCAGATCCCAGGCGTGACGAACATCCAGCACCATTTCACCCACGGCCACGGTCGGTAACCAATCATGTCCTCTATGTTGTCGTAAAATCGGTCGCCTCCTGCAAAGAAAAAAGGCGGGCCTCGCATCATCCGCCGCCTCGCACGGATCACCCAACCTAAGATCGCGGCTGCTCAGACTTCACTGCAACTCGGAGGCGGTTACTCTCCCGGTGGGCCGTACTGCGCGCTGCTGTTCGGCACGGTGTCCGACGTCGGACACCGTGCCGAACAACGCCACGGTACAGCTATTCAGCGTGACCACAAAAAAACCGACCTCGTAGTTGTCGTAGAAGCAGAATCCATAGATGGCAAAACTGAAATGCCTGCTCTGGGTTATTTAAGCCAAAACCTGTTCGTTTGCATGAAGGATGTGTGCACCGTAAACACGTGTGACGTTCAGGAGTGCCGAAAAGGCATTTCACTGACAGATCTGTGGGTTCTGCAGAAGTCGCCTGCGAGTGCAATGACTGCCCCAGGCCCAGGGCTGAATTTCTCCACCAGATATTTTCTGGGGTGCTTGTCGGCGAGGGCAGTTCCAGAGACCGGACCGTAGAGGAGAGGCCTGGCCTGGAGTAGGCAGTACGCAACGCGTCGATATATTTTTCAGGTTCCCCTATCCACACAGACCCAGATGAAATTAAGCCGCGCGTGCGCCCAAACGCAATCAAAGGTAGGCAACCTGTACTCAAATGACAAGGCAGGCTGTCAATTATACAATACGACTCAAATTATACAGACGTTGCACCTGTATCTCGGGCGTGTGTGGAGGTCTTACACCAAATACGTAAGTTCAGAAGGCTCTCCGTTAGTTACAATCTGATTAGCTGGGGTAACTGACAAGCGTTCAGTCAGTCAGTAAGTCGGTCACATCAGTCAATCACAATGGCCAGGGCATTAGTCAGGCAGGTGAGTCAGTCAGTTCGTCACTGTCCTTTCACCAGTATGCATTTCCATTGGGATCTCCCAGGCAATTTCTGCAGCAGCATGAAACTGCAGTTGCATTTAGGAGCTATGTAAATTCGTATTGCATCGCAAAATTGTGCTTCTTGTGGGGAAGATCAGGGTAACTGTAGTTACATGTAGATACACTATCACGACAGCATTCTTGATATAATTACGCTTGAAGTAATTTTCACATGCGAGGCACAATCGCCAAGTCGGGCGAATGATCTCGGAGTGGTCTCTGATGTCCGCTTTGCAGGAAACCGCATTCGCAGGCAAACCCCTCGAGAAATTACCGGGCAGAATGAAGGAAATGAACTGTCGGGCTTCATTCAAACTGGCTCCGGTACAAGATGAGACGTTGAACTTCGATGCCACGCGTGTCCAGCGCTGTAAACACGAGCCCAAGAATTTGCTAATTGCTCGACGGAGGTATCTAGGACAATTATATATCTGCAGTTTAATTAGCCTTCAGGAATTATTAACAGCTCACTTCGTCACTGTTTTGTGCAAATGCAACATTGCTCGGCCATGCGTGAAGAAAGTTCATTATGTGGTGGCATGGTCTCTTCCAATTGCAGCGCAGTTAACAGAGCACTGTGTGTGTCTTTGTTTCAAATTGCTAAATAGACCCTCGTCTGATTCATAATTGATGCTCGGGTCAGATAGCCATGTGAGCGCAGTGGCAATGTGTGTCGTACACCCTCCACTACCTGACGCAGATAAACAAATATAGCCGTCATGTAATGAACTAGCGCGCCGATAATTGTTGCTTGGACACACCGCTAAGTTGGAGGGCAATCCGCAAACATTCATCAATTCGCTGCCACGTTTCGCTGGTAGTTACAACCGTCATCTGGAGATTGCCAGTGGCTATTGCCTGACGATGCCGGTGTATGTGTGTGTGTGTGACTAGAATCATATGCCTTTCTTAACATGGGCCAAAGGTTTGTAGTGTGCATTACTTACATTTTATAATCTGCAGAATACGGCATTTAAAAAACGGAATAAAACCCCTCCCCATGTACCATAGCATTTGAAATAGTCCAAATATATGGTGGAGATTTCTGTATACAGGGACACTGACTGTGGCTGCCGTGGGTAGTAGTAGTTAAGTTTTTTGAGCCGACTGGCCAGGATTGGGCAAAACTTCGCCCACTTTTCACCCGCTCTGCAACTGGAGCGCACAGACAAGGTGTTCCTAACCTAACATTGAAACTAACAAGAACATATTTAAGAATCGCAGTTAAAGAGACAAACGACGTATATGCGGGAAGTCCTCGCTTAACGTGTGTACATGGTACACGTTTTCGCTATAAAGCGGTTCTTCTATTCGGGAACGCTTCTTGCACAATACGGAACGTGCATCCCGTTATAAAGCGGAACGTGCATCCCGTTATAAAGCGGAACGTGCATCCCGTTATAAAGCGGAACGTGCCTCCCGTTATAACGTGAAATGCCCACCATTATTAAGCGGTCGACGACGAACTACTTTCTTCATCTGCACTGATGAGCGGTGCGGTGATACAGTACGTGGACTGATACAGTAACGCGGCGGTGTACCCTCAGTTATTTGTCCTGCCATCTCATTGCGTGTGCGTAGGAGTACATCGTATCTGACCAAACTTTGTTCGTTACATTCTTTACGGGGACATCTTCTCGCTAGATTTGAAGCTTTCGTGGCTGCGGGGAATCCGTACTCTCTGGTTCTTTCGGCAAAGTCACGTGGGTAGAACAATAAAATCAAACTCGTGACGTTTCGATTGCAACACAAGCAATCATCTATCGAAATGTCGCGAGTTATTTTTTTTATTTTATTTTATACCTACGTTGCTTTGCCGAAAGAACCAGAGAGTAATCTTCTCGCTTCACGCATCTCCCCCCTAAACTTGGCCCTTTTCAGGGACGCATCTGCCGCATTTAAATATGTTTTCTAAAAAAAAAAACGTAAAATCTCATCGATGGGTGTCGACACGTACCGTAAATCCAGCCAATACAGACGGACTCGAAGAAGGCGACTATGAGGAGGCACATTCCGCTCGCAGCGTAGTAATCGAAGAGCTGGAACACGTACATCCCTCCCTGGATACGGGGGGGGGGGGGGGCAGGGATGATAGATAGACAGACAGATAAATGAAAACACTCATTTAATCACAGCAGCCGCAACGGGGGAAGTGATTTTTCATTTGGGTTAATGTTGTTCGTGCTTTGCCGCAAACACGTAAATTGAGCATTGACCACTGCGGCGGCAAACAAAGGACCGATGTTAAATTGATTTCAACGTCGCCGATGCAACACCAGGTGAAGAAGGCCAATCGTGGTGCATTCACTCCGTTGTAAAGATAGGCCTGGGCAACCTGGCTACTGTCATTACAGATGGTTATTTTTTGTTGTTGTTACAATTCAGGCAAGGGGACTTTTTGAAAGCATTTGACGTGAGATTAGGGGACGTGATTGTACGCGCAAATTACATCCCAAGGCCTTACGCATTAGCTCTTTGTTAGTTTCCCGTTGAAATTGCTTGCGCGGCTGCGGGCATCGAGACCACAAACCAACCGGGTAGCATTGCTTGGGGAGGAGGGGGGGGGGCTGAACAACAACCCTACTGAAGGCTCAGCCTCGACCTTCGAAAATTCAGTCAAGTCAGAAATTTCGGTGCACTTTTGAACGCCAGTGGCCGTGTTGTCTCCGACGCTTGCCAGTTCGGACGAGCGCCCGCCGACATAATAAAACATGCCCGTGCACGTCCGCTTCGGTCCGGTGACACTGAAATTTGTTGTTTCATCGTTTGTCGAACGCAGCCTGTGCCGTGCCCTCCTTGACTTTCGTGGTCCACCTCCCTCCCCTTTAGACGAGGTCAAGCTGCGAACTGACTCGCCGTTCGGTGCGCTGTCATGCAAAGCTGGAGTCATTAATGGGCTCATGCGTTTCAGTTTTGGAAATTCAACATGCGAGGTCGCAGTGCGGCTCAGGGGTCGGAGACGCGGAGCTCGCCCTGCCGAGATCCTGGCATCGAGTCCATATTTCATTTTTCACTGAAACTGCATTCTTGAGTTTAGCGAGTTGGTGAATGTTTTCGTTTTTATTTTAAACGCAGGCTCTCAAGACCAATATTACGATTCAATATATGTTTCTCTTGGGTTAGATCATCGTGTAGATATCATGTCAAATTTTGAGCTGTAACCCTCAACTACCCGACAGAGCCAATCAAATAAAGTTGTCACGTGGGGCAAATATGCCAATTGCTCTGGTTTATCAGTAAAACCATAACGTTGAAAAAAAACGAAATTTTACAATTTTGTACGACAAAAAAACACCACCTGGTTGTAATCTCCAGTGAAACATCGCACACAATTGTCAAAATGTGTCAAATGTCCGAGGCTCACAGAGCCAGACTAACGCACCATCGGGATTCTTAGAGTTCAGTTGTTAATGGCAGGAGGTTCAAAAGGGCGGACTAAACTTCCTCATGGATTCTTAGGATTCATGTGTTAACGGCCGAGACTCAAAAGACACGTTCAGTTTTGTGATGAGCACTGCCGTGGTAAATCGCCTCATTCACAACAACAACAACCACAGCAGCAGCAGCAGCAACAACAACAACAAGACAACAGAGGGCTGGGGCACGCAAGGCTCCGCCGCACCTCTGTCAGCATGATGAGCCCCATGAGGTAGAAGACAATCGCGGCCACCAACAGGAGGAGCTCTCTCCTCTTGCCCACGCGGAAGATGTGCGGGTACATGTCCGTAAGCGCCGTCACCAGGCTCTCGACGCACACAAACTGTGGGGGAGCGGAGTCGGAGTGTGCGAGACAGGCGGGGAGAGAGTGGAATCGGGGGTGCGTGACGGGTGGTGGTGGCGGTGGTGGTGGCGGCGTGTTGGGATATGAATCGTCGTGTGGAGGTGAGAGTTGTGAAGGGGCTTCGGTGGGAGTTTGGTGACAGGGAGTGAGAGACAGAGAGGATGCTCGTGGTCGTTGTCAATAAGGCGTGGGCAGACGGTTGCGTGCCCAGTGTGCTATTTAACATTTTGTGATATTCTTGTGTCCTGTCAATATCATCATATCATAACAATAATTTACAACTCTGTGTTTATTGACAGCTGGATAAAAGCCATGCCAGTCATGACACGTCTCTTCCACTGTGTCCCGCTCACTCCATTAGCCTAACCGTAATGCTTCCATATCATTTGCACGAATCATAAACATTCAATCGCTTCGTGCATGATTTAGCTGAAAGTTCCATAAGCGTTAGAGTCAAGAGCAACCAATTATTACATGCCTATCAATCGCTGTGTGTTGTAGCAGCACCGTAGACTCGGGGGAGGGGCGGGGGGCTAGAGGGGGGGTGGTGGCTAGCCTCACTTGCTGAAGGCTCAGACCCTCCTTGTATATTCTTCGCCAAATCAATCACCGTCATTTACAAGCTGTCTGTATTAAAGATAGACAGATGGGGGTTCGAGCTGCAGAGCAAAATACGCGGTAGATGCAAGCAGATCGTCTCTCTTTAGCGTTCCGATCCGCTTGAGCATTCGGCATTTGTTGAAAGTTTGGTTTTAACATTGACTGTGTCGTGTACCCCCCTCCACCCTCATCTTTAAACACGGTCACCCTACAGGGATGCCTCGTTGCATGTAGCTAGGTCAGAGGGTCGGCGACCAACATCACAAGAAGAATTTTTTTTTTTATCGAATTCGGTAAAAAACACAACCCTCAATATTTAAAGAGGTGTCGCAATGCACGTGAATAATACGAGCACCAGTGCCGGATTATCCTTGTTGCACAAGTAGCTCCATATACTACGGGCCCCGCACTTTCAAGGGCCCCGCGCTAAATGCTTTCAAGCTATCAATTCCGGTTCAGTGATTCTGCACTTGCTCTATTACTATAGTACTATACCGCCTTCAACTCTTATGAACGACTGGGTGTTAAAGGTTAGCGATTTGTCGTATTATCTGGCTGTATAGAAAATGAAAAAAAATAGGATAACTTTACTATGCAAATTTAAAAAAAATTGTATTTTAATATTTACGTGTTTTTAAAATTTAGGGCCCCTTTATGACATCATACTACAGGCCCCGCACTAGCTTCATCCGGCACTGACGAGCACGGTGGCCCTTTAACAGATGACGTCACGAAGCGGTCCCTTAAAGAGCCGCACGTGGCTCCGGGGGCCCCGGGGTTGCCCGACCCCTGAGCTCGGGGGGTCAGTGGCAGCTGCGGCGAGCGCTGGGAGTCTGTTGCCCGCCGCCGCCACCTGGGGTGGTCGACTGAGTCGAAAGCGCCTAACCGCTGCCCCAGTTGCACGCCTGTGGCATGAGCTGTGCTGGGGGGGGGGGGGATTACAGCGGCATTCCGCATTCTTCATTTTAGCGTGGATTCTGGCCAGCAGCCAATGGCTAGAGTCCACCTGCCCCCCCCCACTACAGCCACCACTGCCGTCTCCACATCAGCCCCCCCCACCCCTCCGCAGAAAACTTGATAAGCAGTCGAGGACCGTGCTGAGTGGCCCCACCAACTTAACGTTTTTTTGTGTGTGTTTAGTTTGTTGTCCTTTCCCCCGCACCTCCGATTGGCACGGTTGGTTACGTATGGTGCGAAAGAAGTTAAACATACATACATGCCTTCATGAGGCTAATTAACATCAGTGCTTTCGTGAATTTTTTTTGTCGTATGATTTGCAAAAGAAATGCTTCACTTCATTGATATTCGTTTGCTGAGCTCTGGCCAGATGGCTCAGGTCGTAGAGCATGCGGGTCGCAATCGGAAAGGTTGCGAGATCACATCCTGATTGGGGGTTGATTGGTTGACTCAGCCCATCATCATCCCTCCTCCAGGGGGTTGATAAATGGAGTACCCCTTTGTGGAGAAGTCAAACAGTGGTTGTCCGACGGCTAGACTGGCCCCTGCAATGAAAATGCAACGGCGTAGTAGAGTCGGCCAAAATCCCCACCGTGTGGGCTCTCCAGAGCTCCGTGTAGTGCAAGCCCTTCCACCAAGCCACGGAGAGGCATGAGCAGGTGTGAGCCACTACGTTTACCAACTTGCAACAGTTTCACAATATATGTTTTTGGGTCCGATCGCGTGTGTCGTACACCCTCCTCCACCCGACGCAGCCAAAATAAATAAAGAAATAAATGTGCCACGGCCCGATGTATTATTGCTTCAGCACATCGGTATATTGGAGAGCAATCCACAACATCTAACAATTTGGTACGAGTCTACGTGTCACATTTGCAACGATGTGTTGCAACACAGAAGCATCGAAGTCGCACCATCTAACGTGAAGATTGTGTGCGCATTTTAAGGATGCCAGTTAAATGTGCCGTTAACATTCTTTGTGCCGTTCAGTTCAGCTTGATTGTGACTTACAGTCACCGTCTTACTGTTTCGAAAACTTACAGGCATCACGGAAGTGCGTGCTTTAAATCGAATCGAAATTTACGTGCCATTTGTTTGACTTTTCTTGATGGCTTTAAATAAAAAAAAATCCATCAGCTATGGATTTGAACAACAACAGATTAGATTTATATACTGTATCAGCTTCTAAATGCGATCGCATCCCAAGACGCTGTACAGAGGCAGTGCAAATGAACAACGTTCACTCAGATATAGAAAACACATTTCTGACTGCAACGTCGATATCCTCAAACATTTATCAGAGATTGCATTATTATTACTACTATGCATATATTACCCAGTAAACTCTTACTGAGTCTTGTGACTCATCTTGAGGAGGGTCCTGCCAAGTGTTTTCAATAGTAGGGGGGAGGCTGAGGTAATGATGGCTATGGATACTCATCCAATTGTGTAATTTTCAGTGTAAGATTAAAAAATTGGCAAATTTGAACCATAACTCCGACACGCAATGGCCGTACTCTTGAGAATGACGTCTAACTGTGAAGCAGACGACATTTACTTTTGCCGCGAATACGCCCACAGTGTACAGTGGACACTTTCGGGCTATCTGCTCATGGATCGTGATGATGAGGATGATGATGATGATGACACCCGCAGTATTAATTATGGTTGCCGCCATGATTTTAACCCTGAAGTTCTGTGACAAGCGGCGTAGGGGCCCATTACTGGGCTGCGTCACCACACTGGCTCATAGCAGGTAGCGCATTCTTTATTTTAACGGATCACAAGGTTGCTGGGTGTTTTGCGACGACAAGAGTTATGAATTAGGAGGAAAGATGACGTCTCAGAACCACACCAACGACGCCACGTGGGCCAACGGGCGAGCGAAAAAACAACAGCGGCAATGACGACGACGTTAAACTTCGGCGCAGACGCACGACTGCGGGTGGCATTCCTGCCACCGTTGTTACCTGGCTGTCGAGACCCAGGAAGATGAGCATCAAGAAGAAGAGGGCAGCCCACAGCGGAGACAACGGCATCATGGTCACCGCCTTGGGGTAAGCGATGAACGCCAGGCCGGGTCCTGCGTGGCAGAGGATGAAAGCAGATCGCTGCTGCTCAGTGGGATCCATCAATTCATTGACCTTTTAAAGTAGATGAGAGCCCATTGTGGAACACTGTATCATATATATTTTTTTTACTTTACCAGGCAGACATGTGTGCTTATATAATTGTTTATATAATTACATGGTAATTATATAATTACATGGTAATTTATATAATTACATGGTAATTATATAAACACACGCTATGTGTTTACTATTACACATATGTTATTACTAGAGGGCAGCCTGTCCTACAGACAGTAGTGACGTGACACTCATCTGACCCTCGACCTGAACCTGCACTAAACACCCAACGTGACACTCAACACGAACGTGACACCGATAGCGGAGTTACCAGACACTCGCTAGTTAATGCTCACCGGACACTCACCAGTCACTGCCACCTGGGTCACATTTGGATTCATATGGGTTAAAGGTCATTCGTATCTTATCTTCAATGCCGTGGGTCTCTGGTGGATTTAATTCAAAATGAGCCCTCCATTGTGTACTCAAGAGCTTGCAACTGACAGACTCGCAGGGGGATCAATGACGTTCCTTGAGCAGGGCACGGTGGCTCGAAATGGACACCTCGGACGCAAGGGGTTGGTGGCTCACACTGAATTATGAAATTAAATCCTGGGGTCACAGAGACCCTGCGACCGCGAAAGGGCGCTCCATTAACCGCGACCACGAAAATGCGATTCTTGAATTGAATTGGGGTCTCAAATCGTGCCGATTAGCCGGGTTCGTGAGGAGGTGGCCGGGGAGAGGCGTGAATGATGACACGTGTGGTTTCCACAGTGTGACAGGCTCGCACTGCTGACATTAGCTTCATAAAGAAGTGTCTCTATTTAGCCGCCATTTAACATCGTTCATTAAATCCCTTCTGTTGATTTGAAAATTGTGCCTCGATGAATGTTTTTGTTAAGTCCTGTATGTACGCACATTGGCGGGGAGCGGTTGCACGGTGTTTCATGCAATACACCATGAACTTGGATAACATGGTTAAGATTCCCGGCGGTGGTAAGTGATATCTGAATCAGTCTTGTGACCCCCCCCCCACTCCCCCCCCCCACTGCCTTCACATACCCACATTGACCAGCGTGGTGAAGTATGGCCAAATATTCCGAAAATCAACACGGCACGGACAGGACCTCATCCGGAAGTGGATCTACAAGCATTTCAAAAATATGAATGCTTTCCAACTCAGGTAAAAAGCCCTTTTATGTTGCAGCTCTGTCCATTCAGGAGGGTGGAGAACTATACCGCTCATGATGATGATCCAATACAAACTTGAGTCAAATGTTGTGCTGCTGTTAGGGACGCGCCCTGGAGAAAACCGGACACATTGGTCAAAGGATTGTCCAAAACGTGGACGACACAAACCCAGTTTTTAAAGAACCATTTGCAGTTATGCGACATATTTTGCCCTGACAGGTGTTGCCAGTCAGCTTCCATGCCACTCGTTAAAATACTCCCAAAGTCACACGCACGTTGGAATGCTTTACAGCAATCCAAAGCTCTTGCGTGAGTTTTCCTCGCTTGTCTTTTGCGCGTAATACGAACATTATAATCCCAAAACTTCGTCCACAAATTAGTTAGATTCCCAGCGAAGACGCACAAACAAAGTTGATTAGGCACTCTGCAAGGGCTAGGAGGGTCTCTGCCGCATCCCTGCTGCTAAGAAGCATCCCCATCCACTCATCCTGCTCACCCCCCCCCCCCCCCCCACCTGCCTGCAGGAACCCAGAGCATTAGGCCCTCTTCAATTAGCAGCGGGGGGCACTTAGGATGATTGAGCACAGCTCGCTTAACGAAGTGGGCAGCGGTGGCAGTGGCAGCAGCAGCAGCAAGGACAACAACGTCTGGTTTACATTTGCAAAGCGGACAAAATAAAAAAAAACGACGAATCAAAGGACTTCCAGCCAGCGGGACCGGTTCTTCCTGCGCGTAGCCCCCCCGCACGTGGCGATAATAACCGACGGACGCGCACGCTTTCATGTTTCTACAAAGGCAATGGGTGCCGTGTGCGGAGGGGTCAAAGAGATCGGAGGAGCGCGACACTTAAATCAACCGCGGCGCAGCGGCAAGCAGCCCGTGTCTGGACGTCCTGCAAAAGTTTTGCGTTTCACTCAAAAGTAAAAGGGGTCCTGCGCTCGTCCTCAGGCTGGAAACGTAAGCCTCGTTCAAAACCCTCCCGAGAAGCTGTTCTCGCCCGATGCGCTGCGCGGTCTGAGAACGCGAGGATGGGTGGAGGCATTTACGCCACGCGGTTATTTTGTGGTTCATGCAACGTCCTAATGACTCATTCATTACATTATTACATTCAATAAAGTATGCTCGCCCGCTGGTCTGGCTTCAAAGAGCGAGGCCGGCTGTAGGAGGTTCTGTTTAGAGACGCGGCACGGTCACTACTGGGTAGGTTTTTGCGGTTGTGCTTTGCAGCTCTCCGATGCCTTTTCGGGTCACGCTGCCCCCACGATGACCTGCTATGCATGGGGAGGCCCTCATTCAGCAGGGCTCTCAATGTCCAATGTCCTACAGCCGAGCCAGCAAGGACACTCGGGTTGCAGTGAATTAAATCTCACACCCAGCTTTCGCCCAGCCGGCGCCAGTGGCAAGTTTCACAATAATTGATGTTGCGCAAAGCTCTGCAATTGGAGCAAACGGCCTTTTGAAGGGGCTGGCGTTACACCACGGCGGCCAACTAAGCACTGCGCTCTCACTGATAATTGCCGCCATTTAGAATCGACGTGTGCTTAGAGCGTTTGGCTACTGCTATACATTTCCACGTGACGAGCCACTTCGTTGAGCTCTCATTTGTGGCCAGGTCGCTTCTGAAAAAGAGCTACGTAGCTCAGTGGGCTTTACGTGGTAAAATAAGTCAAATAGTTACACACTAGGTTTGCCGTGATATATTTTTTCACGATGTGTTTCACGATGTGACGTTTGTCGCGATATCGGTTTCCCACAGCTTTGTTAACAGTTTTGCACATTTTTATTGTATCCTCCATAATATAGGTGTCGCCACCACCCGACAGCCAACTAGTAAGGTTTGTCACGTAAACAGAACGTGGCCAATTCGTCACTAGTACAGCACACCGGTGTGTTGGAGAGCTAATCCACAACATTTTCAATCTGAGTATGACGTATCGCCAGTAATTACAACTAGCATCATCAGGGGACAGACAGATTTGTTGAGAACTGCTCCTGTTTCATTCCTTAAATATGTGATCACCTTACTTGTGAGCCCTTCTTGTGCGAAGGGGGATTAATTAATGCATATACATTTCAATGGGTATCCATTTCCGGTTAGGTTATTCATATGGTAATTAACGTACATTATTGTATCCGTTTGATTGCACTGTGTGTTACTTTCAGTATGAATAAAGGTCACTTAAACGTTCTTCAATTGCAGTTCAGTCAATTTGAGCCTGCCTTTTCAAAATAATCACAACTTTACAATTTATAGCGATTGTAAGCACACACGCTATCCGCTACACTAAAAATTATTGAAGTTTATTGCACAAAACTGTGAAATTGATGGCGGCATATCGCCACACCGTGAATTACTCCAGGAAAACATTTCACAAAACTTAATTTAATGAATTAGCAATTTAATTTTACAATATATCAAATCATCGAGTTGGTAATTTCATTCATATTTTTCTCGTAATTGAAGACGAATTAAATGAGCAACGGATATCAGGGTATTAACGATACGAATCTCGTCAGGGTCGGCTCGTCCTTGTGAACCGGTAAGGCCAGGCCACGTGAGTGGAAAAAAAGGAAAACCCCTTAACGATACCAAGCTGTGCGTTGGGGGGGGGGGGGGCCTTATCCTGCAAGGATGGCACAGTATATGTCAGTGTTCTTCGTCGATTTTCAAAGGTGGGCGGGGGGGGGGCGGGGGGGGGTCACTTTTGCCGATGAGACATCACCAGTGTGAGGACCGCCACACACTTGAAACCATCGCTGGCTTTGGCAGCACGATGATGATGATGATGAGGGTGTTTTCACCGTTTGCGTATTCTCTCAGGGGCCGCACGTCAGGGGTTGCACGAAAGGCCACCAGGGGCCGTCAGTGGCCCGCAGGGCCTTGCAATGAAGAACGCTGAACTTTGTCCATGTTCACGTCTAACATCCAAGGCAGTCCCGCCCTTACCGTCCTTCTCGCTATATAAACTTTCACTTCTCTGCTAGAGGCCCCCCCAACCTGGGTGGGGCAGTGAAGCCTTTCTACCCCATCCCACCTTCACCAAGCCCTGCCGTGCCGATCTCGGACTTGCTCACGGAATTTCTGCCCCCCCCCATCCCCCCCAACACTTCTTGTTCGGTGGTCGTTGCTCTGTACCGGGGCTTGCGTAGAGTTTAAATAAAAACAATAAAAAACACCCAAGGCGGCGTTGTTGACGAATGTGTTCGAGCTTGTTTTGTTTCGTCTGCTCGTTGTGAACAACATGAACCTCCATAACCCTGCCCTCTCTCCTCCTGCATCCCTTTGCTCCCCATCCTTGTGACCCCTAACCCTGTCCCCGACCCCCGGCCTCTCCAGGGACCTTACCGGACTCGGCCACTTCGGCGATCGGCACGTTCTGCTCGTACGCCATGAAGCCCAGGATGGAGAATATCGCGAACCCCGCCACGAAGCTGGTGCCGCTATTGAGGCAGCAGAGCATGACGCAGTCCCTGCAGGGGGGAGATCCTGCCTGGGTCACGGGGCACGGCACGTACACTCACAATCACTCTCGCGTGGGTCACGCATCGGATGCGCTTCTACGGCCGTCTGGAACGCTCTTCCTTCCGATATTAGGAAGCCACTGGAGCGATGCGCTTTTTCAATAATCTAGATTTACAAACTAATTGATTAAGAAATTATTTTTGTGTTTTGTTTATTATCCTTCTCCAGCGCCTCCGATTAGCACAGTTAGCTACGTACAGCGCGAAATAAGTCACAACATACATACGTATACATCATCAATCGCAGAGCGTATGCAAGTCGAAGACATCGCATTGACTGCTGAGATTAGTAAGCGGGCCTGGGCAGGTTGGGCCTAATGGCGGAGTAGCAGCTAAAGGAGGAATCACGCCCGAGGGGACGCCCCTCTGGAGATTAAGTAATGATCACTCACAATGCCTCATGTGGAACAAAGATGGAATCTATTTGTGACCCAGATTTGTGACAATTCCCAAATCTGGTAGTGGAGGAGGGGCGTGAATCATTGCGTGTTGTACCAGGAATTGAAACCTATTTCGCCAACATAACTGAACCACCACACATGTGTAGCCACTGCACGTGCATATCCATGTGCATACATTTAGGTACGCTGAAAGACATGAGTACGTGATACAATTTGATATAGTACAGCCAGTCTCTTTCAACATGCTGATAGACATTAGTTTCGTAGAAATTCTATCTCTAAATGCTTCCAGCAGGCTTGTTTTTTTTTCTTTTAACGTTAAAATTGCACTGCTTTCCTCGAAACACAAGCCACGAAATTCTTAAACAGTATGCCTACTATATTCGCACGATGGTGTTTGCTGTGGACCAACGTGTTTTTTGGCAGGGGTGACGCAACTGGCTCTGAAGACTCTACACTAACACCTCGGGTGGCACGTGCGAAGCGTGTTTGCGCGCCGGTTTGCAGCAGCGACCCACTTGTAGCAGTTGTTATTGTAGTGGTTGTAGCTTCCCAGTGCGGTCAGGCAGCCCAGGCAGATGGCGTAGGAGAAGAAGATCTGCGTGCCAGCGTCGACCCACACCTGCGACCGGAGTGATGATAATAATTCAATTGTATTATGGGCATTGCATCATAGGATCCCAATTCGCAATGCATGAAAAGCAGGAAACAAAAACAGGGGCAATCGATCAAACTAAAGCGGGAAGGCCACTATAGAGAGATGGGTCTTTAAAGCAGACTTGAATATATCAGTCAACAAGGGGACATTCGGTCGGGTTGAGCAGGAAGCTCACTGACCCACGCAAGTAGTTGGCCTACTTGCTCCGGCACTTCGAGATGTATTGCATGCAAGGTATCGTATAAATACAGAGAAATGATGATGATGGAAGACAATCTATGCTCAACGGGAAAAAAAACTGGTTTCCACCATAGGAATGTGGAATTTTCTCCACTGGCTGAATACTTCCATTGGAATTGAGCATCATCTAAAGATAGCCACTTGATTTCATTTCCTATACTATTGTCATCATCATCTGCAGCCATGGTTAATCCACTGCTGGATAAAGTCCTTCCCAAGATGCCACCACCATCTCTCGTGAGCCTGCGATGTATTCCATTCCATTGGCTACCACGCCACCACCATTCTTGATAATCGGCCCATCAACCCCCTTGTTTAAATAACCCACATGGGCAAAGCAAATGTTCAGTAATCCATGACTAAAAAATAAACCACGTAATCAATACATGCCCCGTATTGAAGGGGTACTTCCCCCACTGCCTATAAATATACATTACAGAAAGGCACCATGCACGCGTGACACATTAAAAAAATGCGTAGATTTTATGAGATAAATTAATCTAAGGCGGCACTCTTTTCTCATTGAAACTGACAATTTTTAAATACGACGAGCAACAACAAAGACGGTCACTGCGTCACATACATTCGGATGCCCTTCTGCGGCCGTCTGGAACGCTCTTCCGATATTATACCGCTGGAGGTATGCACTCATTAATGATCTAAATTGAAAGCTAATTTTGTTAGGAACTACTTTTTGTGTTTAGTTTGTTGTCCTTCCCCCGAACCTTCGATTAGCATGGTTGGCTATGTACGATGCGAATGAAGTTCAACATACATATATACAATTTAAATAATGCAATTTCTTTCTTTCCAAGAATGGCTGGTTCGTGGTGTTTTTTGCAGTTTTCCCCGTGTACTATTTTTTTAGCCATGCAACAATTCAGCTGCAAAAATATTAGTCGCAGTGTCATAGTTCAGGGTCACGATTCAAGTATTTTGTTGTTTCTTTTTGATCATTTCACTCGTGTGTTTAAAAAATTATAATTCTGTACAGTCGGTACAGTTCTGTCCACCGTTTTACCAAAAACGCAACACGAGCTTATAAATAATACATTTAAACACGTAAGATTTGATGCATGCACCCTAAGTATAATGATACATTCCATTCAGTGAATCAATGCATCGTTAAATGTTTCTGATTATTTTTCCATGTATTATTTGCAAACATAAAAAAACAGAGGCACAATGCTGGAATACAATTGGCTTTTTTGATATGTCAACAAATAAATAATTGAGCTAACGCAGCTGGTGAATTCCCATTGTCAGATTAGAACTGTCAATTTAGAAAGGTTTGTTGCTCTACTTCTCATATTGTGCTCTCTGTGTCTCGCACGTGACGCGAGGTCGTGTTCGCGTGCACACGCGAGCTGTCATATCAGTGCAGCGTGGTGCGTGCACACGCGAGCTGTCATATCAGCGCAGCGTGGTGCGTGCACACGCGAGCTGTCATATCAGGGCAGCGTGGTGCGTCACACGCGAGCTGTCACATCAGCGCAGCGTGGTGCGTCACACGCGAGCTGTCATTTCTGCGCAGCGTGGTGCGTCACACGCGAGCTGTCATATCAAGGCAGCGTGGTGCGTCACACGCTAGCTGTCATATCAGTGCAGCGTGGTGCGTCACACGCGAGCTGTCATATCAGCGCAGCGTGGTGCGTGCACACGCGAGCTGTCATATCAGGGCAGCGTGGTGCGTCACACGCGAGCTGTCACATCAGCGCAGCGTGGTGCGTCACACGCGAGCTGTCATTTCTGCGCAGCGTGGTGCGTCACACGCGAGCTGTCATATCAAGGCAGCGTGGTGCGTCACACGCTAGCTGTCATATCAGTGCAGCGTGGTGCGTCACACGCGAGTTGTCATATCAGCGCAGCGTGGTGCGTCACACGCGAGCTGTCATATCAGCGCAGCGTGGTGCGTCACACGCGAGCTGTCATATCAGCGCAGCGTGGTGCATCACACGCGAGCTGTCATTTCAGCGCAGCGTGGTGCGTCACACGCGAGCTGTCATATCAGGGCAGCGTGGTGCGTCACACGCTAGCTGTCATATCAGTGCAGCGTGGTGCATCACACGCGAGCTATCATATCGGCGCAGCGTGGTGCGTCACACGCGAGCTGTCATATCAGTGCAGCGTGGTGCGTCACACGCGAGCTGTCATATCAGGACAGCGTGGTGTGTCACATGCGAGCTGTCATATCAGTGCAGCATGGTGCGTCACACGCGAACTGTCATATCGGCGTAGCGTGGTGCGTCACACGCGAGCTGTCATATCGGCACAGCGTGGTGCGTCACACGTGAGCTGTCATATCAGCGCAACGTGGTGCGTCACACGTGAGCTGTCATATCAGGGCAGCGTGGTGCATCACACGCTAGCTGTCATATCAGTCCAGCGTGGTGCATCACACGCTAGCTGTCATATCAGTGCAGCGTGGTGCGTCACACGCGAGCTGTCATATCTGCACAGCGTGGTGCGTCACACGTGAGCTGTCATATCAGCGCAGCGTGGTGCGTCACACGTGAGCTGTCATATCAGGGCAGCGTGGTGCATCACACGCTAGCTGTCATATCAGTGCAGCGTGGTGCATCACACGCTAGCTGTCATATCAGTGCAGCGTGGTGCGTCACACGCGAGCTGTCATATCAGCGCAGCGTGGTGCGTCACACGCGAGCTGTCATATCAGGGCAGCGTGGTGCGTCATACGCGAGGTGTCATATCAGGGCAGCATGGTGCGTCACACGCGAGCTGTCATATCAGGGCAGCGTGGTGCGTCACACGCTAGCTGTCATATCAGTGCAGCGTGGTGCGTCACACGCGAGCTGTCATATCGGCATAGCGTGGTGCGTCACACGCGAGCTGTCATATCAGTGCAGCGTGGTGCGTCACACGCGAGCTGTCATATTTGCGCAGTGTGGTGCGTCACACGCGAGCTGTCATAGCAGGGCAGCGTGGTGCATCACACGCGAGCTGTCATATCAGGGCAGCATGGTGCGTCACACGCGAGCTGTCATATCAGTGCAGCGTGGTGCATCACACGCGAGCTGTCATATCGGCGCAGCGTGGTGCGTCACACGCGAGCTGTCATATCAGGACAGCGTGGTGCGTCACACGCAAGCTGTCATATCGGCGCAGCGTGGTGCGTCACACGCGAGGTGTCATATCAGGGCAGCGTGGTGCGTCACACGCAAGCTGTCATATCGGCGCAGCGTGGTGCGTCACACGCGAGGTGTCATATCAGGGCAGCATGGTGCGTCACACACGAGGTGTCATATCAGGGCAGCGTGGTGCGTCACACACGAGGTGTCATATCAGGGCAGCGTGGTGCGTCACACGTGAGCTGTCATATCAGCGCAGCGTGGTGCGTCACATGCGAGGTGTCATATCGGCGCAGCGTGGTGCGTCACACGCGAGCTGTCATATCGGCGCAGCGTGGTGCGTCACACGCGAGGTGTCATATCAGGGCAGCGTGGTGCGTCACACGCGAGGTGTCATATCAGCGCAGCGTGGTGCGTCACACGCGAGCTGTCATATCAGGGCAGCATGGTGCGTCACACGCGAGGTGTCATATCAGCGCAGCGTGGTGCGTCACACGCGAGGTGTCATATCAGGGCAGCGTGGTGCGTCACACGTGAGCTGTCATATCAGCGCAGCGTGGTGCGTCACACGCGAGCTGTCATATCAGGGCAGCGTGGTGCGTCACACGCGAGCTGTCATATCGGCGCAGCGTGGTGCATCACACGCGAGCTGTCATATCGGCGCAGCGTGGTGCGTCACACGCGAGATCTGATGCACGCGGCGACGCGACGAGCGCCCATGGTGCGGGCCAGCAGCGCAGCAGCACAAATGATCTTCCACTTCGCCCCGTTGCACCGCGCCCGTTGCGTTGCGTCCGCGACTTTCATCGCTGCGGACGGGACAGCGTTTCCATATATATATCTTTTTGTACGTTATTATGCAATGCCGTCCATTGCGTGTAAATCAAATAAAAAGTCATGTTGGGAGAGACCGGGTCATTTTGGAGGCCCGGTTGTCAGCAAGGGACTTGTGCCAGGCGGGCAAACAGAGTTGTGGAACTTTCACGAAATCACAACATCAACAACATGATCACACGCGTGAGCGTCTCCAGGAAAGGAGATCCCGTGCGCTCGCTGGCTTGCGATGCCAACGAGTTCACGATGTGAACTGCAATTGCAATCAGACAATTGTGGCAGAATCAGAATCTTTATTTATTCTTGAAAAATCCGATGGCCAATGAAGCTCTTTTTCCACAGATGTCCAACTGCTGCCCCACACTCCTGCTTGCATTCCCTTTCGGTCCTTTTGACGCAGACCTTATATATATTTTTTATTTTAGTTGCTTGCACGGTTTTAATTTGACATCCATTTCCAGAGCAAGCACGAGTACCGGTGATAGGTAGCAACACTTGATTGCACAACGAGGCTGGCATATTCTAGGACAGAGGCTCTGTTGATTGCATCAAAAGAAAATGCATGGCGTTAAATATGAATGCATCTTTGTTACTGTTAGGGCAGAGATGCACTGGGAACGTAATGTACATCTGAATCTCGGTCCCCTTTGCATTTGCCCACGCAGAATTGTTCCGCACTCGTTATTGACGTGCTGCTGGAAAGCGCGTTGCAGAAATGGGTGTATTTTTATCCACCGCTAATGCTAAATTTCCCTACCCCTGGGCAATGCATTTTTCACACTTCGCCTCTCCTTCTTCAACCCCACAGGCTTCCCGTTTACTGCATCGCTGTTTTGTAAAATGCCCGATGCTTGTCTGCAAATCTCTCCACGGCCTTGTCCCACCTCAACTTGCCTATCTCATATCATTCCATGCCCCTCCCCACTCTCATCCTCTTCAGTCTTCTCTCTGTCTCTCTCTTTGTCCCTCCTTCTCCCTGTGCCCAATCCTGTTTTCGGTTCTTCTCCCTCCTTCCACCGCTCCACTGGAATCAACTTGCCCTGTACATTGAACAGCACTGCACCATAGACTCAACACTGCCCATAGACGCAACACTGCCCATAGACTCAACACTGCCCATAGACTCAACACTGCCCATAGACTAACACTACCCATAGAATAACACTACCCAAAGACTCAACACTGCCCATAGACTCAACACTGCCCATAAACCCAACACTGCCCATATACCCAACACTGCCCATAGACTCAACACTGCCCATAGACTAACACTACCCATAGACTAACACTACCCAAAGACTCAACACTGCCCATAGACTCAACACTGCCCATAAACCCAACACTGGCCATATACCCAACACTGCCCATAGACTCAACACTGCCCATAGACTCAACACTGCCCATAGACTCAACACTGCCCATAGACTCAACACTGCCCATAGACTCAACACTGCTCAATGACTCAACACTGCCCATAGGGTCACACTGCCCATAGACACAATACTGGCCATAGACTCAACACTGCCCTTGTACATGCCCCATTCTTAACCTTCTTCCATTCCTCTATTAAAGCCTCACCTCTTCTCTATAGCCCATTCTCATTGCGGGATGCTGCCGTGCCGTAATGGTCAGCAGACTGGACTTGCAACTAAGAGGTCGCTGGTTCTACTCCATCTCCTGGCGCGACAGTTAAAACAACGGTGCAAGTTCCTTAAATCCAGCAGTGTAAATGGGCACGCCACAGTCAATTGGCAGGCCGTGTGCGATGGCGGTCAAGTGTGGGTACTCCCACCTCTTCTAAATATGTCTGCTTCATTGTGGAAGATGACGATGAAGTACCCTCTAGAGCAGTGTTCTTCACTCATTTTCAGTGCGAGGGCCGCAACACATTTGAACCCATTGTTGGGTTTGACAGCACGATGACGGTGGGGGTGTTTTCACGTGTTGTGTTCTGTTGGGGGGCCGCACATCAGGGGCCGCACTAAAGGCCACCAGGGGCCGTCGCCAGTGGCCCCTGGTTGGCCTTGCGATCGAGGACACTTCTCTCGAGGGTTCCAAGTGAAGGCCATTCAGCCAGTAGTAGCACGAGCTGAGCGCTTTGCATGGCTGCAACCCTGCATTACCATCGACGGCACTCTAAAAGGCCAAACGGCACGACAGCCCGAGTTGAAAAGCCAGACCCAGAAGAGATGGCTGCTGTCTGCCGACAATGTCACTCGCTGCGCTGTGCACTTGCGCAATCGGGGACGACCAAAGTCCGTTTCTCCCCGAACGTTTAAGTCAACGGCAAGCTGTGAAACTGGCACGGACCTCGAATTCCTCACTCACCAAAAATAAAAATACGAGAGAATGTCTGAGCAACGAGGAAGGACTAGCCGGATAAGCTGATCACACGTAGATTGCAAAACAATTATAGATTCGTGCGCGATAATCATAATAATTAGTGTCGCTATCTCAATAGCGATGTCCACACTGCCCTTTTGTAGAAAACACACAGTGCGCTGTGTTAAACAGAACAACATGCTTGCTTTTGTTCATTAATTCAAAACAAATTGAGGTTCGAGCATCGAGAAGTGTTTCTGTGGCCTGCGGATCAGAACACAAATGTACGTTTTGATATAAAGCTTTCGTGACTGCAGGGATTCATATTCTTGGTTCTTTCGGTAAAGTCACGTAGAAGGGAAACAATAATATAATATTTTTTTTATTATAATTTTAATACAATAATACAAATATGATTATTACTTTAATATAATAAAAATATTATTATTTTATTGTTTCCCTTCTACGTGACTTTACCGAAAGAAGCAAGAATACAAATGTACATGCTGTATTTATATTTGTCACGCAATAAAATGCGAGCATATATATGCAGCTACACACAGAGTATGATCATATATGCGTAAATACATAGCTATGCATATGTGTAGCAACGTGAACATAACAGTATACATGTTCAGTATGATTACATGTGTGCATATTTACATGATTACTTGATTGCATATATAGTATAGATGTAGAGTGGCGATAAGTTTCAGGTGCAAATTCTGCACGTTTAAGGAACGTTTCGAATACTTTTCAGATTTTGTGATAATTTACACGGTGTCATATATTTACGCTCACAAATAGTGACATCGCTGGATGCAACTTAGCACTGCGAGGGCAAAACAAAACCTGACGTTTCGATGATTGAGGCTGAGAATTCTCGCAACAACGCCAGCAATGAATGCTACCTTACACTGGAGAAGAACGAGGGTAAAGACAATTCCCTATTTTCATCGTAAAAAAAGAAAAGAGGCTGATAAATTGCATTGGCTTGCCTAGCTTGCAGCAGCATAGGCTACCTACCACTTTATATTGAAGGGCGCTGAGGGTTAAAATTACGATTATAATGAATACTTACATGGCGGAAATCGGCTCATGTATTGGATTGGCGTGCCCAGCTTACCGCAAATAATTAAACCGGTCCATGCAAATATCCGAAAGGCACTTTTTTAAAAATCTTCATCTCTAATGAACGTGACAAAAATCCAGTTAATGCGGCTGTGACATAAGGATAGAGCAATAGGTGACAGGTTTACTGCACTCGGTGCCGGCCGTAGTCGATCACGCCGTAAATAAGAGACCGAAATTGCATTAACTGTAATGAGCAGTAATGTGCGCCGTGTGTACTGAAGGAGCGTTCCCTCATTTCTGAATCCACCGCCTATAATGGATGTGTGGACCATGATACGGGGCGTATTTATACAAACATAAAAATGGCAACTTTGAAGACCATGTAGTCTTACGATTCATATTTGTAATTTGGGTTAAAAAAATGGTTAGGCCACGAGATGGTAGTTTTATGCCATAATCCTTGCCGTTATCCCTCCACCACCCAACGAGATTTCCATGTTAACACACACACGCAGATATTATTTATACGCGGCCAACATATTGATCAAATGCCGATCAATGAATCTTACCGGTGGCTTAAGACTTTACATGAGATGAATTGCAATGCCAAGCCGTACGACGACATTTTGCTGAAACCACATTGAGCTTCATCAGGGGATGAACCTGGACATCTAGTACGCTGCCTCAGCTGGCGCTGTGATTAAGCGTCTGCAATAACCACGCCAACTGCCAAAGTAAGGGTCGTTCCAATTTCTTTGTCATTTGGGCCTCGATGCTTTCAAAATGTTAATAAATTAAATAACTTTTCTCAAAGACGTCCATCATTTTGTTTATTTCAAAGGATTTCATTGAGATGGATGCCTCGTGTGCCTTCTGGTATTGCTCCGTCTAAGCTATTAAATTCAAAGGAGTCCTTTGGAAAATAAATAGACTTTGTGTGAAAATATCTGACATAATTAACATTTTAAGAGTAGCCCATTGAAATAGAAGTCCATTGATGACCATTGAAATTAAGGTCTTTGAAGTTGTTTGACATAATTAACATAGTTTAACACTTGGACTTTCGCGACCAATATTATTCATAAATGATGTGGATTCACTCTTCAACACACCGGTGGGCTAAAGCAGTGAACTATTTGTCTTTTGTCAACGTAACACTTTTTTGCTAATTGGCAGTGTCGGGTAGTGGAGGGTTACGACACATTTTTAAATAACGCGATCTAACCCAAAAACCTTTATTATGAATAATTAACATATTAAAAGTAGCTGTTCTCACATTACCAAAGAAATGGGACTGACCCAGGCTTTGGCAGTTGGTGATGTTACGGCGGATACTTTAGCACAGTCAGCTGAGGCAATGTTCATTAGCTGATGATTTATTTTAATTTTCATTATTGTAGGCTGAGTATATATTTTACAGATGTATTCAGAGAATTAGCCAACTGGGGTTTGTCCCGTGGCTTTCCTATGTTAACGAGATAGATGAATTTTCATAAATTTTTGCCACTCTTTGCCTCGATTTTATCCATTTAAATTTCATAAACCAGTTTTATTTGAGGATTACGATTTACGGTGCTCTGTCACTCCACTGCTAGACGAGGGCCTCTCCACGCCGTCAGTCGTTGGGATTGTATGACCATACCAATTGTCATTGTTTTGGGTCAATATTAGGTTCAAGAATTGATGTTTATCAATTCTCATTTTTACCATCCCATATTTATCGTTGTTTTACAGTGTAATTTGTAATGTCTTCATCGTATATATTCTGTCTCATCGGTACTCCTGGATGAGGGCTTCCCCGACGCCTTGCTGACCATGAGGATTTTTTTTTTACCATACTTCACCACGCTGGTCAGTGCAGGTTGGTGCAGGGGGAGGGCGGTGGAAAGGCCCAGGACCAGTTCAGATGTCACTTGTCACCGATGTTAGCCGTGGGCTCGCTGGCCACTGGGCCACTACTCCGCCCCAGGCCTTAATGTAACACTTGCATATAATTTTCAAGTAATGAGCATTAACTGTAAATAATTGCTTCTCATCTGCATGACCACATGCATGTATTGTAAGTGTAAGAATATATGTAATTCAACAAAGCGAGGCATTGATATTTGCCTCTTAATTGACATGCAACATTTTGTACAAGTTCCATTTTTTTATAGTTAAAACATTTAAACAAAAGCGCGGAGCTCAAATAAAATATGGGTATTTTTTTAAAAGTTACAAATCCAATAGCTGAGCAAATGCAAAACCCAGCAATCCATTCCCGCAGTGCTAGATTAACCCCCACTTTTACATTTACGCACAGCTCTTTGACGCGTCCTCAAGGCTGTAACTCATCCCATCATCAACTTCTTGAAGAAGCTGCCAGCACGTGGAGCGAAAGGTCGGACATGTTGCCGAGCAGCACGCGGCACCAGAGGGCCACCCGGCTCAACCGCAAACACCCACGCGGTGGTGTCACCGTTTTACACGTTCCGTATTCATAAATCATTTTATCTATGCTTAAAAAGATCATTATTAGGTTTTGTTATTGTACAGCAACGTGCTCCCAAAAAACGATCACACCCTGCATGTGTGGCCACTTATAAACCGGTTATCCACACCACCTTCTCACCCACCCAAACAGCAACTTCAATCGAGCAACATGAAAAGTCAGCCTCCATAATGTGGACCAGAGGTCACTTGAATGGATGTAGGAGGTAGCTCTATTATATCTTCTTCCGTGGGATATTCTCTAACGCACATGTTTGCACTGCTCTGAGAGATACGAATGGATTCTCTGTCTTGTGTCTGTATGTTTGTATGTACGTATGTTGAACTTATTTCGCACCGTGCTTATCGGAGGCACAGGACGACAACAAACTAAAACACAAAAAGCAGTTCTAAAGAAATTAGTTTTCAAACTAGATTTAAAAGTGCATAGCTCCAGTGGCTTCCTAATTTTATCTCTTGATGTGATGCCAATGGCACAATTTGGCTTAAATTAGGAAGAGAAGCTAAACGTTGATTTGAGCAGAGCAATGAGAAAGGAAGCTGCTGGTTTTTGAATGCACGTGCATATTTATAATAGGAATTTCATGGAAGGGCAGGTTAAGCAACTTAAGAGTTGATAATAGAACGTGTCATGCAAGTACGGTCTAAAACAGTAAAAGGACGCCACAATTGGTGGGGGAAGTGTGGCAGGATGGGGGAGGGCGAGTTGCAGAGACAGGCTTTGGGTGTGCCACCCAGAGGTCAGTGACTAGGGGGAATTCCTCAATCAGGGCAATGGTGGTTGGCCTCCCCGAGGTCGACTCAGCCTCAAATGAGAACCTTGCACGATGTCGCCACGAGGGAGACAAAGGCGGCTGGGCGTGGTGCTTAACAGACTATAGGGGCACTTGCCCCTACAGTTTGTAAAGGCAATATGGGGGGAATCTTTGGTAGTGGTGAGACTGTAAGATGGACATTGAAGGTTGAGTACCGACTTAAAAAAAACTACACAATCAACGGAAGGAAGTGATAAAGAGATGTGGTAGCAACAGGGACAATTGCCATGGTGACTTCTTGACCCTGAAACCTCACCACAAAAGTCACATGGTTTCCATACCTACGGATTTGAATTATTTCCGCCAATTATCGCCTCCAAAAAAACACTGGATCACAGGCGTAATGAAACAACTGTTATCCCGAGAACGAACAATTACTTGCATATGCCACTGCGGACAGATGAGCCTCAATGCTCGACTCTTCCACGTCGGCTAGATTTTCTTGGAAAACGTGGGAGCACCCCACCGCGTGCGAATTGCCTATCAAATGGCCTACGATGTGGCCATTGACAGTACACTGTGTACTCCTGAGCCGACAAGGTCGGTGAAGGATGGAGGGGGGAGGATTAACTTTTTTTTAAAGACACTTGCCCAATTGTTTCAGCTGCCATGCCAGTGGGTCTCAACCAAACGAGCGAAACCTCTGCAATCGCAAGCGCAGCGTTGCTTACCGTTACCCCAGCGGTAGCAACCCCCATTGCACCTCCGATTTAGCACGGTTGTCTACGCAAGGTGCGCAAAGAATATCACCGTACGTACAAGCGTGCATGTTGATCTTTTTTGGCAAGAATATCATCAACACACATTTTTTGTTGTTGCAAAGACGCTCAACCACATACGTATCATGCGTGCACGCTGATCTTCTTTTACACCGTACGTAGCCAACCGTCGTGCCGATCGGCGGTACGGGCAACGGTGGCTGGCAAAATCTGGAGAAAGGAGAAGATCTCATCACGGGCGAGCAGACCTCGAGCGAGAGCTCAGCTACCGGCATCGGCCGCGCGGCTCCTGCCATTATCGTGTCCCACAAATGTGCCCCCCCCTCCACCACCCCCCGCGGGCGCGCCTGTGCACGATCGCGATGGATTATAATGATGACGATCGGTGAAATTCACATTTACATCGCATAAACAGCTGCATGCGCCCGCACGCTCCAGCGCGTCGTAATGACAGCCCGCGATGGGAATCGCCTCCCCGCCAAGATGACGCTCCGCGCTGAAAGGGATGCGGCCACGTAGCGCCCGCGCGAACCTGTACCTGACAGGTTGGGCAGATGTTGAGAACCGCTCGGGTTCGGAAACGTCTTCTAAGACGGCCTCCGTGGGCGACTTCCTATTTGGCGGCGTGCGCGCGCGTGCATCTGTGTGTGTGCGTCTGTGTGCGTGTGTCTGTGTGCGTGTGTCTGTGTGTGTGTCTGTGTGTGTGCGTCTGTGTGTGTGTGTCTGTGTGTGTGTGTCTGTGTGTGTGTGTCTGTGTGTGTGCGTCTGTGTGTGTGTGTCTGTGTGCGTGTGTCTGTGTGTGTGTGTCTGTGTGTGTGTGTGTTTGTGTGCGCGTGTGTCTGTGCGCGTGTGTCTGTGTGTGTATGTCTGTGTGTGTGTCTGTGTGCGTGTGTGTGTCAGTGCGTGTGTGTCAGTGCGTGTGTGTGTGTCAGTGCGTGTGTGTGTCTGTGTGGCTAAAGCACAGCAGGTTGGCACAGTAGGGGGCACAGGTGGTGCATCAGCCAGTCATCTCAGTCAGTCGACCCGTGGCACCTGGGTCTGCCCCGTGACCTCCTGCCAGCGGGCGTTCGACGCTTCACGTGGCCTCAGGGTGCACATAGCCTGGCACAAGCGTCGTGGTGACGTCACCGCCACTGTGGCGAATGGCGGTTGTTGTTGTGTGTGTCTGTGTGTGTGTGTCTCACTGCAGGGCGCGGTGGCGTAGCGGTTAGCGCGCTGCGCTATGAACCTGGCGACCCGAGTTCGATTCCCGCTCACGGCCAACACCCAGTGACGATTATCTGAACCGATCCTGGGCATCCCCTAGGTCGACTCAGCCTCAAATTAGTACCTGGTGCAGTGTGTAAACATCGCCACTGGGGAGACAAAGGCGGTCGGTAGTGGTGCTGGCCACCCACCCCCTCGTGTACCGTCCCGGCCTTCATAGGTGCTCGCTAACAGCACTTGCCCCTACAGTCTGTTAAGGCTATATGGGGGATCTTTGTTGTGTGTCTCACTCGGACGCAGTCTGCCCAGCTCGTGATGGTGTTTCGATTCCGTGTTATCATTTACATTGTCTCCATAGGTTGCCCCCATGTGCCTGGCGGTTCAGTTGAAACAATGGATAGGTTTCACTTACAACAGTGTTAAATTTCGATCTAAAGCTGTCGTGATTGCAGGGATTCATCTTCTTGGTTCTTTCGTGACTTTACCGAAAGAACCAATCAGTGTTCTTCACATCATTTCAGAGGGGGATGGGGGGGGCACTTTCTCCGATAAGGGGCCGTCCATAAATGACGTCACGCGATTTTGGACGATTTTTTTACCCCCCCCCCCCCCATCGTCACACATCGTCACAAATGTCTGACCCCCCCCCCCCCCCAAATAGGTGCGTGACGTCATTTACGCACGACCCCTAAGACATCGTCAGCGTGATGGGCCGCCACACATTTGCAACCATTGGGGTTTGACAGCAGCAGCGCCACCACGACCACGACGATGATGATGATGATGTGGGGGTGTTTTGTCACTCGTTGTGATATTGTCAGGGGCCGCACTAAAGGCCACCAGGGGCCGTCAGTGGCCTGCGGACCTCGCAATGAAGACCGCTGAGCTTTAATCCTTCGACCCGTGTCCACCCAGCAGTATACGTGGGCACACCACGAGGTGTATCGTAGTTGCTAAGTTATTCACTCTGCTGGTACACACAACAACAGCTGCTACGTGATTAGGATAGAAGAGAGGGAGGGGGGTGGGGATGGTGGTCGGTGAGAGGCCTACCGTCGTCTAATAGTACAAATTAAATAAATAATCTGCACAAATATTAAAACTACCCAATCCTCTTATAACAACCTCTAAAATCTGCGTTGAAATTCGTATTAACGGCTTCTGAACAAAGCTGATTAAATGTCTGCACTGGGCTGCCTTTTGTGCTTGGACATATTTCTATCACGCACGGAGCTTCGGCCTCATTAAGATTATCACGAATTCTCAAGAGCAAGGGATTGTTGCAAGAAAGAAAAAAATGACGTCACAATTAGCCCCCTTCACGTGTGAAAAGAATTAAGATTGTTCGTATTTAGAAAAAAAAGTATTATTATAATTATTAAAGGGGGGTCGTCGTAATCGCGATCCTTAATTTAAATAAGCATGCTAGTGAGATAACACAATTCAGGCTGTCTGCAATTGACAAGTGGTCAATCCAATATGGTACGCAGAACGATATACCATTCTCTCCTCAAGATTAACATGAGGGATGATTACGGGGTTAATTGCCCAACATTATTCGGGTGTAGATTACTCAATAAACACCCTATTAAGATAACTCTTCACTGCCATAATCCAAAAAAGATTGATCCCAAGGTCACAAGAGCAAATACTTATGCAATTATAAAAAAGGCTATTGTAATACAATCTAGATAATACGACCAATCGCTAACCTCAAACACCCAGTCGTTCATAAAAGTTGAAGGCAGTATAGTACTATAGTAATAGAGCAAGCGCAGACTCACTTAACCGGAATTGATAGCTTGAAGCATTTAGCGCGGTTCCCTTGAAAGTGCGGGGCACGTAGCTACTACATATGTAGCTATTTGTGCTACTAGGATAATCCGGCACTGAATTGGAGTATCGCTCAAGTAATACTGCCGTTTTGCTTTACGCGTATTAAAGATGTCATGACAATCGTAAAGTTAATACAGTAAAACCTTGGATTGCGAGCATAATTCGTTCCGGAAACGTGTTTGTAATCCAAAGCACTCGTATATCAAAGCAGTCGTATATCAGTTGTGATCACGTGACGCTCGGCAGACAAAGCGTATACATGTACACTACTCGTATTGCAAGACCCTCGCTCGTTTATCAAATTAATATTTATTTAACATTTTTGCTCGTCTTGCAAAACACTCGCAGACCAAGTTACTCGCAATCCAAGGTTTTACTGTAGATATATGAACACCAACGCTCTCCGAGATGTGCGTGTTCGGGTTGTACCGAGTGTTATTCGGCAAGACGTCCGACGTTTCGCTCCACGTGCCACATAAATCCTACACGGTTGTATAAATAGCATCCATAACAGGGATACTATTGGGCAATGTGTCAGTACGACTCGTCCCGTGTTGCTTCACAGTGCAACGTACTGATAAGTACAGGTGTGACGATACACCTTTGTATCGATTCATATCGGTCCGTAAGCTTCTGATGCACTCATTAGAATCACGCGAGAATCGAGCGGTTACGCTCGTGTGGAAGTTACATGCCTCCCATCACCCCAAGAGGATGATGCATTCATCACAATGTGAATTTAAAACAAAAATACTACATCGCATTGTGAAAATGCATTGAACCGCTGGGGTTGGCACAGGGATCCGTGGGGGTACGTCGGGCGGTGGGTTAGGGGTCAGGATTTGTTGCTAGACTACTAATGCATAAAGCCACACACGGCGCAATAATTTAGTTTTCTTACAATTAACGAGCTTGAAGATCAATTAAAACCATTCAACAAACTATTTTTTTTTTTTAGCTCTGGCGCTGCCATTGGTATAATCACATTTGAATTATTCATACCGAGAGTATATTCGAGGTTAATAAGCGCAACCCCGGTACAAACATTTACCACTCAGGGCAATTTATCAACCGGCAATGGAGCGAGTTCATTGCGTTTGGGTCGCCAGGCTTGGGTCGCGTTATGGGTCGTAAACAGTCGGAATTGCAACGGATAGATTGGCTGCAGTCCCACGAGTGGTAACTGTCCGTACTGGGGTGCAGGCTGGGTTTTTTTTTAAACCAATTTAGATTTCATCCTTGCACACAGCCAACACGAGTATTCTACGGGTACGAATCAGCACAGTCGTCACAGCCTGAAACAGAAATTTTGATGTCACAGTTTCCTCCAACACGATACGGTACATATTCCACAATGAGTACAGTGTGGAAACCTAGGCATGCTGAATTATGATTGTGTACAAGTGACATGACCTGCATTATTCTGGGTTCGACGAATATAAAGGGACAGAAGCTTTTCTGTCAAGAGAGAGAGAGAGAGAGCGCGCGCCACTGTGAAAGGCGGTCTTTGTTCCGCTGAGGTTTAAAAAAAAATCGGATTCGACCACGTGCCTTGCAATTGCAAGGCCACCGGCACTGCCGAGCATCTAAAGCCCACGGTAGAAACATTTCACGTCCGTGCGCGAGAACCAACTCCCCTCTACACCGAAAGCCCCTCCGTGCACGCGCGCTTCTACAGCAACAGCATCCCCGGCTCCAGAGAAGAGGGAGGGGCTGTTTGCCGCAAATGTTACAAGGCCGTTAAAATTCATCTGTGACCAAAGCACGTGGAGCGCGCACGATTGTCGTCAGATCTCGAAAAGCTGAGCACACTTTAAAGCCTGGCGAGTACTTGGGAGGAATGAAGCGTGGGAATACGCGATCTTGTAGATTTTGGCTCTCAGGTAGCCCAGTGTAGATAGCAGTACAGCAATGGATTAGTGCGTCTATGTGTGGAGTTTTGATTGCTGTTTCCTTTACATGTGTGAGGTTTCACCAGACGCACACTCCAGATATCCCTCCCAGACGCCAACCACTCACGAATGGAATTGGCCAACCAAACGACTCACTTTAGAAGCCTCCTGCAACACGAGTGCTCATTGTGAAAGCCACCAATGCACAGAGGAGAGGTGGAGTAGAAATTGTGGGGTATTAGAGGGCAGTGTAGCAAAACATCCATCGTGTTCTGCACTCCTTCCCAACCTTCACCAATCTGTACTGGACCCAGCATGTTGAATTATGGTCAAATATTCCTCATGGTAAGTAAGGCACGGTAGAAAGCCCTCATCCAGGAGTACAGATGAGACGGAACATACGATACACACTGACGGTAAAAACAACGATACATACGAGACGGTAAAAATGAGAATTGATATTCGAATCTTGAATCAAATAATTACTCCCAAATCGATTTGCATGGGGAGGGAATTACCGTGTGGCCTCGAAAATGTCACGGGTACACGTTGCAGGACTTCAAAAGCGTGGGCGGTTAATTGGTCAGTGTGGCGATATGCGAGGGTCAGATATGCGACGTTGCACCGCATAAAGACTTCATAGACAGGAGACGGTCGGCCAAAAGAGAAAGAGAGGGCATTGAATCTGGACGTGAATAAGGAATGAAGTTGGACCACTCGGTGGCGAGGCAACAGTGGTTGTTCGGCATTAGAGGTGTATGTATGGAGCCGTCCATAAATGACGTCACGCATCTGGGGGGGTCAGACATTTGTGACGATGTGTGACGAGGGGGGGGTTTGAGAAATGTGACGTCACATCAAAATGCGCAACTTTCTCCTACAACATCAGAGTGCAGCTCCACATAAAATACGCACTACAATGACAATAGTTTAAAGCGATTTGAAGCATGATTTTTTTTGGGGGGGCAGAGCTTTGTGACGTCATATTTGAGAGGGGTCTGACTTCTTGTGACGCCGTGTGACGGGGGGAGGGGTGGTCAAAAATCGTCCAAAATCGCGTGACGTCATTTATGGACGGTCCCTATGACTAAAGGCTTGTATGGTTATTTTGAAACTAAAACTAAACTACCATTTGTATTTTGTATTACCAGATAAGCCCACTGAGGCTATATAGCTCTTTTTCAGAAGCGATCTGGCCACAAATGGTAGCTCAACAAAGTGGCTTAGCGTGTGATAAATTGAGAGTAGCCAAATACTCTAAACGCATGTTTCTAAATGTGGAGGGACAATCGGAGGACCGGGAGAAAAATCCACGCGACTAAGGGGAGAGACACGCAAACTCCAGTATATACAGCAGGCGTCAGGGTCGGGATCGAACACACGACCTCCTGTATACCAGGCGAGGTAGTTAACATCTCCTAGCCACCGTGACGCCTTGTTGTATGCACAGCCGAAAAATGGAACGTAGCCGAAAGGGATGCCCACCGACGGCGTGGAGCGATCGAATCAGTTCCTATGCAAGTGCGGAAGCGGATTGTTGCGGGAGAAGGTAGTGGCTTGGGGAGGCATTCATCACCAGCCACGGATGGGGCCGTGGCAGGTGATTGGTGGGCACGTGGCGACTGGGTCCACCAGTCGTTTGACCATCCCATTCTCATGAGTGATTTGATTAACTTGACTTGGTAAAAACAGTACATTTTTGCATTGTGTGTTCCGCCTCTTTGTCATTGATGCCAATTTTGTATAACACACTTGTACATCTGCGTCTGTACCATTAGCCTACATTTACAAATTGGGCACATTTTGTTTCTGTCTCATTAGTTCTTTCTCGTTAATTCAGTGTTGTGCATCCCATTAGCCTAAAGGTAATTATCGCATGTAATTTGAATGCTACGCAATGAATCAATTCGCACACACGCGGAATTTCAACGACCGACTCAACAATCACCTTTTTACTAATAAAACAATGCTATTAATTGCATCATTCTACGATTATGGTATTTCGTGTTTATGTAAACATTTAGTAATTGGCACAGTAGGGGGTACAGCTGGTGCATCTGCCAGTCATCTCAGTCAGTCAACACGTGGCACCTGCAGGGTCTGTCCCGTTGATCTCATGCACTTAGCCTGGCACAGTGGGTGGCACAGGTGGTGGATCTGACGGTCATCTCAGTCAGTCAACCCGTGGCACCACCTGGGTCTGTCGCATGACCTGTCAACGAGCCTTCGGCACGTCACGTGGCCTCAAAGTGCACCTGGCCTGGCACAGGCGCCGTGACGAATGGCTGTTATTGCTATTGGTAATTAGGTCTGCAACAATCTTCACACGGCAGTGAATTAACTGGTCCGTGACTGATGCCGAGAGCCCCTTGAGATTACAGAGGAATGGAGATAGCGACTGCCCTGTGCTCAACAAACACGAGAAACCACTCAGATTTTTTGGTTGTTTTTAAAGTTACCATCTTTGCCAGTTATGTTATAATTGTGCTATTGGCATTCTGCTGCGACGCGAGAAACATTTCCGCGCAGAACGAGGGCACCTCAATTGAGATCTTAGACGGCGCTATTTAGATGAAGGTGCAGCGCTGAAATAACAATGTCATAGTTCCATAGTTCCATTTATTTGGTATCGCCCTGTGAGCCATTCGGCTCTTGAATCGGATGCAACCGCAACAAACAAAAAACAAAAACATGAACAAGAAAATATTTAAAGTGATTATGTGACTGTGCAAACAGAAATCCAGGAAAAAAAACATCAAAATATTCCTGAAATAGCACCGTACACCAACGCTGTGTGCAAAAATCCCAGTGGGATGCAAGTCAAACAACAACAACAACAACCACAAGACAACTAAGATTTAGGCCATCAGTCTAACTCCGTACTACAATAAACAAAAACATGGCCAAAACCAAAGAAACGTTTTCGAAATCACCAAAATAAAAGCCATAAATGCAATGTAACAGTGATCATAGGGACTGTGACCGAATTTTTAACAATAAACTACATAAATTAATTATAACACCAAACCCTAGAGCCATATATTAGGCCACTGAATAGCAGTGGCAGCTAGGGGTGTACAACTCCTCCACTGCGGGTGTGATCCGGAGAACCCCTCGAGACAATAATGTTAGCCTACTCATCCACACCATTTATACTTCTGGGTGCTGAAGAAACGTGCCTTTACGTGTGAATGTCTTACACACATAGGAGAGGAGTGCATGGCTTACTATTTTCTCGTGGCTTTTACTTAAGCAATGTGTTCCTACCTCCTTGAGTGGAGGTGATATTACATTGCAAATAAATACGGTTGACGGATTACACTTGCATACCGATGTAAAATGAGTGAATATTGATTCTGAATCAGTTCTGTTGAGATGAGAGAGATTTCAATTCAAGTTGACATTCCTGTGATACTGCGAGCCAAGTTTGCATTGGGTTGGGGCGGTAGTGTGGTGGTTAGCGCGCTGGGCTACGAACCCCGGCGACCCGAGTTCGATTCCCGCTCACGGACAACTCCAGTGACGACTATCTGAACCGGTCGCTAGGTCTACTCGGCCTCAAATGCGTACCCGGTGCTGTGCTTAAACATCCCCACTTCGGAGACAAAGGCGGCCGGGCGTGGTGCTGGCCAACCACCCCAGGCGTGCCGTGCCGGCCTTCATATGTGCTCGCTAATAGCACTTGTCCCAACGGTCTGTTAAGGCTATACGGGATATCTTTGCCTTTGTATGTCCAGCCTTACGTACAATACTTTTACAAAGCATCAATCATGGAAGTTCGCCCCAAATTAAATCAACATTCCGCACGGATGGCCGTTTTTCAGCCGGACAGCACAAAAAAAAATGTAGGGGCCGGTCTTGATCGCCTGTTGTCATAATCGCTCGCAATTGCCGTCCAAATGGCTAACAGCTGCCCGCCCGCTATACGTCGCAAGAAGCGGCCAACAACCCTTCCCCCCATAATAGACCTCCCCCCTCCACCCAACTAAAACATGGCACCCAGTACGATAGCCAACCGCGGGTAGCTAAGCACCCGTCGGAATCCCATCAACAACAAAGCTACCCAAGGCGAGGGCCCGATATGAACAACTGTCGCAGTGTTACGTGAATCCGAGTGAGAGAGAGAGAAGGGGGGGGGGGGTTACGTGAATCCAAGTGAGAGAGAGAGGATGGTGAGGTGGGTGGGGGGTGCCGCTAACGTGTCCCAGTGGTACTCTGTGAGCGACAGTCACCGGCGCCTTGGCTCCAACCTAGGCACGGTTTCCCCCGAAAGTGTCGGGGAAAATAAACCCACCCACGCACATTGAAAGAGCCGACTCGGTTTTGTGCGCTCTTGGATGTTTGTTATTTGGTGTAGTTTTATTCATTTTATTTACGTCCTCCGAGCTAAGCAAAGGTTAACTCGAAGGTGTCGATTGCGCAAGGAATTATGACGCGTAATCGGTGCCAATGGGGGTCTCAGACGATCTTTTTTCAATCACTCTGCAATATATTGCGGTCAGCCATTGATATGTATTAATAATGCCCACATATTACAAAGTGTCATTGACAAAATGTACAAATTCATGATTGGGTGTATGGAACAAAAAATAGGACGAGATGATATTACGTATTTGGTTCTTTCGGTAAAGTCACGTAGATAGAAAATAAATTAAGTGAATAAAAAACAAAAAAACACTAATATAGACTTGATCCTGGTTCTTAATCGGAGTGAATGTACTGGCAGTCTATAATGTAGACTGTAGCAATGGTTATTAAGCTGGGTGAATGTACTGGCAGTCTATAATGTAAACTGTAGCCTGGTTTTTAACCTTAGTGAGTGGACTGGCAGTCTATAATGTAGACTGTAGCCTGTTTTTAAGCTTGGTGAGCGTATTGGCAATCTATAATGCAGACTGTAGCAATGGTTATTAAACTGAGTGAGTGTACTGGCAGTCTATTATGTAGACTGTAGCATGGTTCTAAACCTGAGTGAGCGTACTGGCAGTCTATAATGTAGACTGTAGCCTGGTCTTTAACCTGAGTGAGTGTACTGGCAGTCTATAATGTAGACTTATTCTTGTTTTTTTCGGTAATAAAAATAAAATAAAAATGTAAAAAAAATTTAAACCAAAAACCACGACGTTTCGATCACAACACAAGCAATCGTCTTCAGGAGGAAAGAGGGGGAAGGTCACCGAAGGCAACCGTTTTTAAAGGTTAAAAAAATGGGGTGGCATAAGAATGGGCGGGGCATATGTGCCCTGGGGTCAGAGAGCACCAATGTGAAGCACGGAACATTTTTTATTATTTTTATTCACTTTTTTTTTGTGACTTTACTGAAAGAACAAAAGAATGTGAATTTCTGCAGTCACAAAAGTTTTAAGTCAGGACGAGATGAATGCCACCTCTTCCAAGACGTCTGGCCAGTGTGGAAGAGGAGGCCAAATTCCCTCTTAAGAAGCCTCTCCAGAGCTCCCTCTGGTGGGGAGGCCCTTCCGTCAACGCTTGTGTAAGCGAGCAATTTCAGGTTCTGCACCTTTTACTTTGTGTTGTCGTAATAAATGCCACCGTCCTTTTATTGAAAATGTTCAGCATCCTCCCTCGCTACCGTCCAACTCTCAACCCCTGCTCAACCACCCGACCATCCCATCCAGCACGCTGGCCAGCTACCCCAACCCGAGTCCGTCTCGGCGCAGTTCAGCGCAAACCCCCCCGACCCCCAGCTCTGCCCGTGAGCGAAACAAGGAAGCCCCCTAAGCAGGGTGGGAACGCGTACGCGATGCCAGCTTCCCGTCTGTGCCATCGAGGGGCCCATTCGCTCCGCTCAAGCTGCACGGCACACTCACAAAGGCACCGTCACCATAACAGACACAAGTGCCCTCTGGGGAATGAACCCGCTCCCCTCCGTCGCAGCTCTCATGGGAAACGCGGCGGAGGCTGCTCGCTTTGGACGGAGCCAGTGGGGGAAGGCGGTGCTCACGGGGGGAGGACAGGAGGGAGCGGGGTGGAGAGAGCACGGGCAGACCAGAGAACGAAGCGGCGGTGGGATGTGTGCGTGAGTGGTTTTTTTTCTTCTGAAATGACAATTTATGGGGGGGGGGGAGAGGGATGGAGGGCGAGAGGTTAAGGTCGGGTGGGCTGCCGCGGAGCCACGCCCCAAGCCTCGCACACCCTCAGCCCACGAGGCTTCTTCTTCTCGGTCCCCAAGTGCGCAAAGTCGCGGGGAGTTACGGGCGGTTCATTAAGATGCCCCTGGGAGAGGCTGCCGTGAAAACGAGCCTCCTTTCACACGGCAGCGGCCGTGGGTTCTGAGCCCTTTGTGCGATTATCAATCCTTTTTTGACAAAAGTGGCGGAGGAGGCCTTTCAGCCGAGCGGCTTTTTGCAATCGAATTGCGTGTGAGAAAGGACAGTGAGAGGTCGACAAATGCCCGTGTGCGTGCGAGTGAGCGCGTGTGTGTGCCGCGAAATGCTGGTGGCGAGGTCAACGCATAGCGCCACAAGTCCAAGTGGCCCAGCTCCATCATTTGAAAGCCAGGAAAATCAGTTTTAATTAAGATTTACTGCGTCGGAGTTCACGGCTTGTGTTGTACAACTCTCCGATGTGTTTTCGGAACGTGCCGCGTGTCGTTCAGCACGACGTCTCACGTGTCACTCCATGTGCTGCTGGGAGCTTCAAAAGGAATTGAGCCGCGCTCCTGTGGAAGCTCCCCCGTACAAAACGTTGGACATCGTGCCGCGAGCAACATGCAATTTTTGTGATATATCGCATTTGGTTTCTGTGCCATTTGTACACTGCATGGTCCATCCTCGTAAACGTAGCAAAGTGACATTCACATATAATTCACAACAAAAATCTGCATACTTCAAAAACGCGTCTACTTATGTTTGCGATGCGATGCATGCGTCGCGATTCTCAAGAATCAACATCAATTCATTGTTACATTCCTCCTGGAGAGACTCACCACAGAATCTCCCAAACACGCGCCCCAACTTATATTTGACCTCAAAGCTGTCCTTCTTACAAACATTGGCAAAGGCTAGCCTGCGAATATCTCATCTGATTATGTATTCATTGAATTTCCTGCATGTTATTCCCCCGTTGAGCCATAGCAGGTGAGGCGATACGTTTGAGAAATGTCCATTTAAGTGTGATGGGTTTTCTGTGCAGTCATTGGTGACCTGGCTGTAACCAATAGTTCATTAGACCTAAGAACTCAGTTTAATCCCAACAGGGATCGTGGGAGTGGAATCCCAGCATCTCATCAGTGCGTGTTGTATGTATGTTGAAATTCTTTCGCACCATACGTAGCCAACCGTGCTAATCGTAGGTGCGAAGGAAGGCCATTATCCTACTGAGCTCCCTTACATGCGAGTCTCAACGCAAAACAACGATATCACCGTAATCATCGTTATAAGCTCCAGATCACCGACAAAATAAGGATGTTTTTGTTGTTGAGACACGTTGCACCGTACAGCTCTACGATGTGTTTCTTTTGCGATAGACCACGTGCCGTCCGATAGACCACGTGCCGTCCGATAGACCACGTGCCGTCCGGAATGTTTTGCCCAATGTACGGAGTGCAGCGTCGGACATCACGCCGAACGACGCCGCGGTACAACCGGAAAACACGTCGGGCCTCTGACCTGCGGATCGGAGAGCCGGCTGACGTCGGGGTAGAGATAGAACTTGATTCCCTCGCTGGCCCCGGGTAGGGTGACGCCACGGATCAGGAGGATGATCAGCATCACGTACGGGAAGGTGGCCGTCACGTAAACGACCTTCCCCGGGAGACAAAATAAAAATGCTGGTGTCCGTCATGAAATAGCGATGTTGGATTGCTGCCTAATTGAGTGTTCACCTGTCAATAGAAGCCTGCGTTCATCGAGTTTCATGATGCTACGGGTGATTGTAATTAAGAAAATGAACTGTGTAGATATCTTTTTTACATTCATATGGAAATAAGAATTAACTTTGTAGTGATAATTGATCATAAAAAAGATATATACCAAATTATGCGAAAGGATCCAAAATGACTCGTTAGAAATGATAATATACTCATAATTCTCAAAAAAATTTCCACGAGATTATATATTCCCTGAAAGTATAAAGCCAGAATATATAAAGAGAACCATATGTTTACCCCTATGAATTCACAACATACCAAAGATGAGAAGAAACTAATTATGTTTTATTAATTGTAAAACTTCAATTTCAGGCCTGAGACAGGAGTTGACTTTTGACATAAATCACAGAATAAGTAAATTTTTTGATCAAAATATAACCAGAATTACAGCAGGAAAAAAAATATTGCCAAATATTTGATCATTCTTTATCCAATGACTGTATTCTCTGAGAAAAATATTTCACGTTTTACCCCCTGAATTTTCCAGAAACAGTTAGGGGTGCATCTTGCAATCGGGTAGGCGTGTGTGTGTGTGTGAGACCAAATTTGTAGAACTTTATCAACACAGGGTACAAGTGTGAAGTGTGTCTAACTTGCCGGAGCATCTTATAACCCATAGAATAGGTTATACGTTAACATATTTTCCTTTCAACAATCTGCTTTTCATAGGACGTTCATGCTACACATCTAACCACTGTGGACGAGCGCTTCTGCCGCAAATGCTGACCTATCATACGTGAGTTTTGGTAATTTGTGCCTAACGCCTGACGCTCTACACTGCGTGTAACTCTGGGTAGGCTACATGGATATTCATGGAATTTCTAATATTTTTTTCATAAAAGGCTTATTTAAATTGTAACTAATTATTATCTTCTTTGGTTCTTTCGGTAAAGTCACGTAGAATGAGAATAAAATAATAAATTGATAAAATAAAATAACACAATAAAATAACACAATATTTATTCTCATTCTACGTGACTTTACCGAAAGAACCAAAGAAGATGAATTATTGCAGTCACGAAAGCTTTAAATCGAAACTAATTATTAGTTAGTTACAAGAATAATCGTTTTCTCCAAAAATATATCAGCGCTGGTTTTGGGAAAAGCCAAATTGTTTTTTTTGTACTTTTATCTTTTCGTTCCGCACACCGTTGTACATAAATAAATCCTCAACTCTTTATTTTCATAGCGCTCTTTCGTGCAAAAGATGCAATTCAAAGTGCTGCACATGTCAAAGAAAACGTTGTGAAAAGACGCAAGAACAATTAAAGCTATTTCCAGACAAAACAAAATCGCATTATGATAAATCGATAGCAAAGGCATATATATATATAAAAAATAACACTATACAATAATCTTAGGTAAAAGCTAAGTAAAAAAAGGTTTTTAGATTTAATTTAAAATTGCTTAACGATTGGGAAGCCCTCAGATCCCCCGGCAGGTTGTTCCATAGGCGAGGCCCACGCACACCAAAGTCTCCGGTTCTGTGAGTTGTTGTCCAGGAGCTTGGGACGACTAAAAGACCGGACCCAGAGGATCTGAGGGATCTTGTTGGTTCATATCTTAAAACACATGTATGCTGGTGCCAAACCATTCAACGATTTAAAGGCCAATGAAAATAATTCTAAAATTAATTCTATGACTGACTGGCAGCCAGTGTCTCGGGTGTGGACCAATAAAATTCAAGGACAGTGCCAATATTATTATCAGAGTTGTCTCTTTTGTTTACATTTTGACTGCTTGTGTTGTGGTTATTGCAAACATGATGCCTTGAATAAATGTGTCAGTTTTGTGCCAGTTAATTATTATTACTATAATGTGTACATAGTTTTGTTGATCTGTGCTTAATGCCTGACACTATATGCTGTGTGTAACGCTGGGTAGGCTACGTGGATTTCCATGCAATTGTGAATATATTTTTTTGCTTTTCATGAAAGGCAATTTAAACCCAATGTCACACTTAGAGAAATTTCTGTTTAAGTAAATTCAATACAATCTTAAAATTTTAGTCTATTTAATTGGATTAAATGTTTATCAACCCGTCATATGGCGGGCAATTACACTAGTTATATATATTTATATTCCGTTACAAGGCAGTGCTAGGCAATAACAATGCAATGAACAGCCATTTGTCAATTCACCACTGGATGAAATCTTCCCAAAACCAGGTCAGTTATGCGGTTTGTTTGACAAAATTTCACCACACTGGTCAGTGTAAATTGGTGATCGGGGGTTCAGATATCACTCACCACTCATGACAGCCATGTATGCATGTATGTTGAACTTCTTTTGCACCGTATGTAGCGAACTGCCAATTGAAGGTGCGCGGGGAAGGGAAGGACCAGGAATCCAACTTTCGTTGCTGGGTTTGTATCGCATTGCGATGACACACAGCGACACTTCTCCAGACCAGCACTCACGACCATGGTGGCGGTGATAAACCATCGGCGTGTACATGAACGTCAATGCAGTGCCTGGAGTTTAATTTGAGTCAAGGGTTGAATTTAAGCCGGGTCTGCCTGGGCGAGCGACCCTGAACATATTTCTTCCCCAAGGTTCACCGCATCCAGTTTATCTCTTGCTCGGACTATGGATACTAATAACGTGCCACCTCTCTTCTAGAGTTACATACCTGTCCTGGTATCTCCCAGGATTTTCCTGTGTTTGAAGAATCTGTCCTGGGAAACCTGTCTATCTGGGACGTTAAAAGTCCCGTTTTTTTAACACTACACCCAGTTTTTTTCAACAGTACACCCACTCAGGACCAGGAATTTACACGTAATCCTCCCCTCTTCTGATATCGTGAGGTCTTCTTCTCATCATATACCCTGGTTATGTTGTTCCATCACAGGTGGCAAACCCACTCCAGTCCACCAGTGACCCAGACAATATTGAGTGAGAAATGCATCCCTGCTTGAAGGCAAGCAGCGACATCACTTCCTTTGTGCAGTGTGTGGGCACTGCCTGCGAGCGATGGTTTTTGACCCCTAACTGGCGAAGTAGGGACAACTTATTGCGCGGTCGCGCCGATGAGCGGCATTGCGTTTTTACTTTTCCGGTCGACTTGGTTCCCTTCCAGATGCAGAAGTAGCAGACGATCCACGCCGCCAGGAGGCAGAGGGCCAGTTCCCAGCGAAGGTTTCCGATGTTGTCAATGCCATTGGAGATGCCCAGCACTCTCCGCCTGCAGCCGCGGGACAGAACACACACGCAGGCGCGAACGTCCCACGCCTGCCCGTCTGCCCCTTCTTTGTACCCCGCCGTCGCCCTCGCAACGCGTAAGCGACTCGGCGTTAATTTTATTTGGGGAGGCGTAGTGCCGGTGTTTTTAACTCCCCGCAAAGAACTGTAAGCGACTCGACCACACTCTACAATAGCTGGCGGCAAACTACTGCCATATGCCCTCCCGCATGGCCTTGAGGGAGCCTCGGCACCGATAAAGTTACTTTCTTATTTCTTCCGGTCCGATTCCGATGATGTACACATACGTCATCAGAATGGAATCCGAAGAAAAACCCATGATGTACACGTACGTCATTGGAACGGGAAGGGTTAACAAGAAAAGGGGGGGGGGTGTTATCACCACCACGATGGATGAGCACAGGCCCAAATACACGAAAGGCCGATTGTCCGACAATCAAACAGCGCCATTGAAGGTGCAAGAGAATACAAATGAATGCGGTTTCTAGAATTTTTGTCAAGATTGGAAAAAACTTGGGGGGTGGGGGGGGGGGAAGAGAGAGACGACGGGAGGGAATTCCAAATCCGAACAGCGCGAAGCAAGAAGCAGAAAGCGACACAGACATACAGAGACGGTAATTTGCTTAAGTGTTCTATTAAGAAACCCGCACGCTTTGTCGAATATTTCGAGTGGCGTGGTGCTGAAAAGGAGCGTTTGGCATCGCTGTTCGGCCAAGTTGATGGCGTGAGTTCATTTTCATGCTTCACACGCTGAGCAGCTGAACCTTGTGCAGGTTGTCATGGCTCGTGCTGGATAGCCACACAAATGCCAAGAGCTCCCTAAAGCAAAGTCAAGGAATAAATGACCCTAAATGTGTCCAATGTCGTCAGATTATCAAAAATACTAAGCAGGTTCGAGGGTGGTTTGTATTCGGATTGAATAATCTCTGGGAACACTCGGTGCTGTAGAGCTGTGATGAAGCCAGGAAACGGCAGTACGGCAATATGTTCTTCAATCTATCTGTATGGAGTTTTGCGTGCTATTTATTGGTATGCACGAGCTTTCATCCGTGTTCTCTGATTTCCTTAGTGGGTCTTGCCTGCGTAGAAAAAAAAATAAAATTACTATTATGCAAGATGATACGGAAAAAAATGAAAATTCTGGATGACTCGGTCATAATCGTAGGCATACACTACTCATGTAGAGTGCACCACTTACATGCACGATAACTGTAGTGCTGGCAGTATAGCACAAACCCTGGATTAAATCTCGCACGTTCCATTTGAAGTGTACACGTGAAGGGTGGCAGATGTGAGACGGGGGTGACGTTGAAGAGAGGGTGGGGGGTACGCAGCAGTTGGATTTCGTAGCTCCAGGTAGAAGAGGCCTCAGGTTTTCTAGCCTCAGGTGGTAACACGTACAGGTGGATTAATTGAGAAGCTGTAATACACTGGCGCGTGGCTTCTCGCATAGAGACCCCCGTAGACTTACAAAAAGACCCATGGACTTACACAAAGACCCATGCGCGCATAGGAATCCATAGACTCACATAGAACCCGTACGCTTACATCGACCCACATGCTCATACACTCACGTGGAGACAAAGAGACTCACATGCAGATCCATAGACTCAGAGACCCATAGATGGACACAGAGGCACATGGATTCAGAGACCCATATATTTACACGCAGATCCATAGAATCATACAGAGACCCATATACTCATAACGGGGACCCATACACTCACACGGAGACCCAAAGATTCACTGAGCCCGACAGACTTACATATCGATATATAGATTCCCACATCAATCCATAAACTGGAACGTTCACATAGAAATCCATACATTTAAGTATAGTAGCGACCTATAAACTCGCATAGAGACCCATATATTCCCATAGAGCCCCAACAACTTACATATAGATCTATAGATTTCCACAGAAAGGCATAAAGTGTACTGCTCACATGGAAACCCATAGATTTACGTATAGTAGGGCCCAATATAGACTCACACAGAGACCCAAAGACGGGAATGCCACTGGCAGTGGCTTCATCGCCGGCGCTTTCACCAGCAGACTGGCGCCCGGTCTGGTGTGAGCCCAACACTGGTTCAGCATCACCACCACCATCATCACCACCACCACCACCTCTCGTTTTGCCTCTGTGGTCCACTGATCAATGAGTCGACCGGCACGCGTCATCACCTGAGACAGCAAAAACCCGAGGCGGATATTGTTGCCTTCTCAACCTGGAGGCACGAGCTGACATTGGTGGGGAGGATGTGGGTAGGAGATGGTGGGGAGGATGTGGGTGGGAGATGGTGGGGAGGATGTGGGTGGGAGATGGTGGGGAGGATGTGGGTGGGAGATGGTGGGGAGGATGTGGGTAGGAGATGGTGGGGAGGATGTGGGTGGGAGATAGTGGGGAGGTGGAGATGGGGGGGGAGGGGAGTTGGGGGGGGGGGACATGCCTAAGCGAGTATGAAGAGGGGGGGAGGGCATGCAGATATCAATCACAAGAGCGCGAATTTTCCTCAAACTCACAGTTGAATAACACATCATCCAGCCAATGCATGTGTACACTTGGCTGAAGTGTGGTTGACAGTAACGTGTAACTTTTTCCCAAATGTAATGAAATGAAAGCTAGCTACGGTAATGTAGACCACGGGCTGGTATATGTACGTGTATTTTCATGCGGTGGTTAATATTGTTTTTTTTATGCTGAACTTTGCTCCGTACTCGCATGGCAATGAGGAAATCAAACTGTCCTTTTGGCAAACGGTCATGTTGTCCTCATTCCTGAGCTGAAAACATCACGTAACACAATGTGTTGCACACCCACCCCCTCGTGTGCCGTGCCGGCCTTCATAAGTCCTCGCGAACAGCACTTGCCCCAATAGTCCGTTAAAGACTTATGGGGGATTTTTTTGTCTTTTTAGTTTTACAGGCCGACTTCAAACTGCCATTTGATTATAATTCTCTACCTAATATTAGACGTACATTTCTGGACAGCCTGTATACCAGTACAGTGCATCAGCTGGACAAATCCGTTGAATATATAAATATTGGCAGGAGCATTGTGTAATCGTGTATAACGGAACACCGCAATGTTGGACTTTGACATCAAACTCGTGTTCTGAAAGGAAAGACTGCGATTATATCGTTTTTATTTTTACTGCTGGCGAGTTGTTATCTGCATCGCCTGATATACAGGAGGTCATGGGTTCGATCCCGACCCTGACGCCTGTATTTTTGGAGATTGCATGCACGTTCTTCCTGTGGTCGCGTGGATTTTTCTCCGGGTCCTCCAGTTTTTCCCTCCACATTTAGAATCAACGTGCACTTAGAATATTTGGCTGCTATAACATTTCCACATGATGATGAGCCACTTTGTTGAGCTATCATTTGTGGCCAGGTTGCCTCCGAAAAACACCTAATAGCTCAGTCGGACCTTACCTGTCAAAATAAAAATACAAATCTATCTTTAAACAGTCTGGTTACTTTTAAGCAAACAAAAGAAAATGCGAGTTCCGAAAATTGTGAGCTCCACGCTACTCACTCCCAGTACTCGATGACTGGTGATGTCCCTTCCCTGGCCACGCGGACCGCCGTGATGTTCTCCGTGTGATGAAATTCCACGCAGCTGTCTGGAGACACAAAGAGGACGACGGAAGACAGCTGTGGGCGATCGCAGAAAGCGCACTTCGAACAAAAGCAGCTTCGCACGCACAGCACCACAGTGTTGTTACGGGGGTCACCTCGTTCCTTTCATTTACTTTTTAACGCTTTCCAAAACTACAGTTGGAAAACGCTAATGCATTGGCTCTGTCCGTATGTCTGTAACGCGGAGGGGGGGGGGGTGGTGAATTTTCGCCTAGAGCTATGCAGCTCTTCGGAACTTCCCCTTCAGAAAAGCGGCAACATTGATTGGATGGGTTAGCCGGGGCTTCCCCGGCCGAGCCGTGTTCTGAGCCTCATTGTTTCATCAGGGACGGCCCCCGGGGTGCGTGCTGCTTCCTGCGCATCTGGCGCCAGCGCCGCCGTTATTATCATTCACGAAATACTTCCGATGACGAACACGTGTGGGAGAGGATTTCGGAATCCATGCGTATGCGTGATTTTTGTTCCTTCCACCCTGTTGGATTAGGACCGGCTTCGGACAGTGCCAGAGCTGTCACAAATGTGCCATTCCAGCCCCTACAAGACCACTGTCGGCCGAGCTATACAGCAAAACTGACGACATACCCTGTCATAAAAAATACAACAGCAAAAAAAATGTCTAAGTAGCGGTGGCCAGATGGCTCAGAGGGGGTAAATACCACGTCGGAGGACTGAACCAGCAGTACTTTGGTGCTGGCTTTGAATCCCTTGTGGACACCCATGAATTGAACCGGGTTCTCAAGTGAAGTGTTGATCAGCCTTCGATTCAAAGCTCGCGACCCATGAGTGCCAAAGCTTAGGCCAATGCTCGAAATCCTTTAGGCTGAGTACAGTGTCAGAATCATAATATTTATTTATACTGGAGGAATCCGATGAACTTTAAAGCTCTTTTCACAGACGTCCAGTGTCCAAGGCTTCTCTGCTTCCAAGCCGAGTCCTCAGACCAGGCCACCACCACTCAAGGCAAAGGACGAGAATTTAAAAAATGTCCTCGACCCGGCCTTTTGGCCCAGAACTGGTTTAACTTAATTCACTTCATTTGCAATATTTCCAGCCCTCCGTACTAGATTTTTTAAAAATTGAATTGCCATGCAACACACTTCTACATAGCACATGAAGTTGGACGGCGCAGCACCCTTATTGTGGACAAGGTGCAACTGAAGAGACCTCAGAAAGTTCTGTTACGTCAGCTTCCTGAGGCTATTCTATCACATGACAATATGTGGTGCTTTTGGTAAGAGTTCAGAATGGAATTTGTTTTTTGTCTCACAACATCATGCCGACTGCACAACCAGAATATAACTGGGACAGACAATAAAGTGTTTTTTTTTTACAAAAGAAAAATCCCAATGGTTCCCGGCTCAAATGGGCATGCGGCTGTCCATTAAAAAAAATCAACTTGTAATCTTAATAGGCCTCCATCATTATTATCATCAGCAGCTATGATCTATCTACTTCTGCACGAAGGCTGTGATGCAAAAATACATCTAGTTCCTACACACAAGCTGAAAACCATCGCGTTATCTCAAGAGTAGACGTCCTCACCGGCGCGTTCCCTCTTTGCCTTCCACTCCGTCGCAAGTCTCCACCATCAGCCATAATCTCCTAGCGTCATGTTGTTGTCAAGCCAACTTACTCTCCCTGACTTCAATCAATCAATTCTATCTACAGCATTGAGTCAGTGGTTGAAATTAAACATTCTTATGGCTTGGGAATTTTCTGTTCACTTCCCAAAGTAGTATTAATTTTAGCAACCCCAAAGGTACTAATGTGACACCGAATGAGATTTGAATTATCAGACCTTCTAATTGTGAGCCATTCACTTTAAAACTCAACTAAACTATCTTTATTTTACCAGGTAAGGCCCATTTGTCACATAGCTCTTTTCCGAAGTGACCTGGCCACAAATGATAGCCCAACGACGTGGCTAATCATGTAGAAAATTATAGCAACTAAAAACTCTAAACCCATGTTGACTCTAAATGTGGAGGGAAAACCCGGAGGACCCAGAGAAAAATCCACGCGACCACAGGGAGAACATGCAGACTCAAATTATACAGATGTCAGGGTTGGGATCGAGCTGAAGACCCCCTGTACACCAAGGGAGGTAGTTAACATCTCACCACCATGGCCGTTGATTAGGAAATGTTTCCCACAATAATTATATTGTGATAAACCTTATAACCCTAACAGCATAGTGGTTTAAAGCCTGCATCGTGATCCCAGGACCTGAGTTCAATTCCTGACCACAACTCAAGTCAGAGGTGAGCGATATTTCAACCAGGCCTTACCCACCCCAGCACTAACCACTGCACCAACCCACACTGACCAGCCGGCTAAAGTATGGTCAAACGACACCAGAGACTGACACGGAATGGGGAGGCCTTCATCCAGCAGTGGATTGACAAAAAGGACTGTTAATCATCGTCATCGATTACATTGGTTTATGACATTTAAATTGAAAAAAGTCGAGGCAAATGTGGCAAACATTAACGACAATTCTTTTATCCTGATTGCGCGTTAAAACCTCGGGACAACATTCACTTGGCTCATTCTTTGAATGCATTTTCAACAACAACAAAAAATCTACTCAGCCTACGACAATGAAAAAAAAAAAATTTGAACAAATAATTGGAAAGTGATTGTTAACACATTTCATGCGCAGCGCTGTGCAGGGTGATGACACTATGATGTGTCCAGGTACATTTGTTATCGTAATTATATTCCAACACCCCTAATTAGTGCTCTTGAAAGCCTTGTGAAGTAGATTGGTGGGTGTGCGTACGAGTGTGCATACCAATAGCCACTGGTACTGGCAAGACCTAAAATCTAGACTGGCGCTCTGCAAACCACTGGACCGGAGTGGTGATTGGTGGAGCTGTGCCACCGTCACTGTGTAGACTATGACGCGTGGTGAGGCATGGGTCCGGATTGTGGATTCACTGCTTCGTACTCCTTTGCTTATATACAACTTGTGCCCTGGGCGCTTATTAAGAGAGAGACACACACACAAGCCGAACACAGCGGCTTCTTTGCAAGACCCCCCACTCGACTCGGTTATTCAACATGTCCACTGCTGACCCCCCCCCCCGCCCATACTGGACATCTGTGAAAAAGAGCTTCAGAGCTCATCGGATTGATTCAGTCTGAATACAGATTCTGATTCCATGAGCTCAGGCCATATATATATATCACTTGACGGCACCACCCGAGGTGATAACAAATTGAAACGAGTGGTATTATTCAGTAATTCACATTTATTCGCTGTATAAATAAATGGGTACTTCTAAAAAGGAGTGTTACATTAGGTGGTACCAATTTATGCTCTGGCTCATGCACGAAACAACTGTATTTCGAGACAGAACACAGCTCTAGTTGATGAGCAGCAGCCTCCTGGTCTTCATTTCGTGGTGGGATTGGGCTGCGACGTGGCCAGGAGATGGTGGAATAGGAATGGATCCTTGAATATATCTGTATGGAGCTCTTGATTGTAATTCTCTCATGTGAGTGGGGTTTTCACTGGGTACCCCGATTTTCTGCCTGCTTGCCAAATGCTCATCAATGGAATTGGATAAACGTTCCAATGTTAGCAGGGCCATCTTGGACACGAGTCCTATCACATTGTGAGGCTTTCCTGGGTGAAATATATATAAAAAAAACCGTGATTATTATCATTATTGTGAATTCCAATCTCGCCGTTCACTCAACCAAAATCCCTCTGGGGTTCATAAAATTAGCCTTGCCTAAGCGAGGCTCTAAATGCAAGCGCTTCATTATGCCCGGAGAACAATCGCTGCCATACAATGCTGGCGGAGTTAGCGCCGCCGAATCACGAGCCCCGACGGCGAACCGGCTGGAGAACGTGACGGCTAACAGAGGCTCGCGTTGCCAAGTCGCGGGGGCCAGTGCCAAATCCATCCCTGTTACCAAATTACGGCGAGCAGCGGGGCGCCCATCACGAGCGCCTCGCGGCGCGCACTGGCGCGTTGACCCCTCCACACCGTGGCGGCGTGGAGGGGTCAACGCGCACTGGCGCGTTGACCCCTCCACACCGTGGCGGTACAGTCGGACCGAATCGTTGGTACGTTTGCGGCCCTGTTGTCAACATTTTTTTTGTATTCTCTCGCACGTGGCGTGACGGGTCCTGTAAGACCTGATCGTGGTCCGTCCAGTGCTCGCCGAGCTGCACTGGCTTCCGGTTGCCGAACGAAGACGTTATCGAAAGGTCGCGCTCATTACACGCGCACAAAGTGCTTGCCACATATGAAGCACAATACCTTGTCAAGGAGCATAAACCATCATCAAGTGAACTTCGGTCATCCTCACAGCAGCAGTTTTTGGCTGGCCAATGAACAAGGATGGTCACCGCATCGCGCGCTTTCACATGCACTTCTGCGGCCGTCTGGACCGCTCTTCCTTCCGATATTAAGAAGCCACTTGAGCTATGCCACTTTTAAATCTAGATTGAAAACTCATTTCTTTAGAACTGCTTTTTGTGTCTAGTTTGTTGTCCTTCCCCTGCACCTCCGATTAGCACGGTTGGCTACACACATTGCGAAATAAGCTCAACATACACACATGCGTTCGTTCTTACAGCGCAACGCGATCATGACCGCGCTGTGTTTCACAGGCGAGTGTAGTCTGCAGGGGTTTCACACTTGGGAGAGCGATATTGCTGCGCGGTTTCATAGTTGCACCCGATTCGATAAACTGTGGTGAATTTTCAAACGTGGACAATTAGGACCACGACTTCGGCACACAAGGCCGTAATCTTTTTCGAAAAATCTCTCAGGATCTTTAACATACAGACGTACGTCCACTGTGAAGCAAAAGGTGAGCATATTCCCCACCCCCCCCCCCCCCCGCATTAACCAGGGCTGCCGCTGGGCTCGAACCTACGAACTTCCGCAACGAGCGGCAAAATGAGCGACCGATTGGGGGGGGCGGTAATGAAACCTGGAATGGCGACCGACGATCACAAAGCTCTCGCTTGTCGGAAGTGCTTTCTCTTTTCACTGCCCGAGATTTTGGCACTTACGGTGCATCGCGCGTTGAGGCATAAGATCGCTCGGCCTGGATTCCTTTTTTGTTTAAACATTCATTGGCTTAAAAAATAATAAGTGGAGCATGGCAATGTCTGAGAAGCGGCTGCTTCTTGTGATGATCAGCCGTGTTACTGTGCAGCCAACAGAACGCTTTCATGTCATCTTTGATATTAGATACAGTTAGCAATGGTACCGTTATTACATTAGAGAATGTATTATTTCGGCTCCTTACATCACTTACGTGCTGAGCCTTACATCACCAAAATCGCAATAAATACACCCGATCTTATTAACAATGGGAAGCGAAGCAGGTTTGAGCCTAGTTAGTACTACGATGGGACACTGCCTGGGAATACCTGGTGGTCTCACCAGGAGATGGCAGTATATCAAAGGATCCTTGTGTCTATCAGTATGGAGTATTAGACGTTGTCCCCTTGTATGTGGGGCTCCCTACCATACATGAAGCCAAACACTCGTTAATGGAACTGACCAAACATTGCAACGTAGCGCGACCCTCCTACTTTGCTCTGTAAATAAAGAACTTCTACGACTGGAAAGAATGCTCATAATATTCACTGGTAACTCCTGTTTCAATAGTCGTAACATTCAGCCTTGAAAGATATTGACAATGTAAATTGGGACCCGTTACGAAGCGGGTTACTCCATATAGCGTTGCCACGTGTCCTGATTTTCCAAAAATCGTCCCCTTGTTGTCGTCGCTGTCTTAATGAATCAGTGAGTCTTCCCAGGATGTCAAAAGTCCTATTCTCTGTCAGATGCATAATAATTCACCACTCAAGACAAGGCATTCACATGTAGTTCTCCTCTCGTCCAGTTTTGTGAGATATAGCCCTCTGCCAATGATAAATCCAAGGGTTTTTTTTGGTACATCAGAGGTGGCAACCATAACTTCATCTGATAAGCACACAATCAATATTGAGCGTTGCATCGCGACCTACGCTCGGACTGAATCCGCACGCACGTGTTTGCTTTAGGATATTTCGCAAGCAACGCGCACCGCAAATGTTACGCGCATATACAAGCCCGTGCACATGCGGACATCATCAAGCCACGCAGCTGAGAGACAAACTCCCCCGACCCCCCTCAAGCAAGCAAGCACAGCCCTATCGATGTTAGATCGTGACAACAGCAAGCAAAACAAACCCGTTGTTAGCCAAGCTGCGATCAATCACGTGTCTCTCTCGAGCTTCCGCAGGCCAGCTTCTCGCTAATGTTTTTCGTTTGTTGTGTCACCCGTCGTGACAACGCGATGAATAAATATATTGCACTTCTTAAGTTATTGCTGCGAGCGGCGCACCACCTTGGGTCAAAGAAAGGGTCCGGGAAATTGACAACGCAAGCAGAACTACGTTTGGGATTCACACATGCCGGGGTCTCGTCTTCCACGCCAGATCTACATTTACATTTTCCACACGAGCTATAAACGCATTCTACGCTTTTCCGAAAGGGTTTGTTGCACGGTCGCAGAATAAAACAAATTACAACGAGAAGCCTCAGACTTGGAATTGGCCAATTAAGCATAAAAAACAACACATTTAGCATTTTCTTTGGTTCTTTCGGTAAAGTCACGTAGATAGAAAAATAAATAATGAAGGGAATAAAATAAATAAATTACATAATAAACAACAAATCACTAATGTAGACTGTAGCCTGGTTCTTAATCGGAGTGAGTGCACTGGCAGTCTATAATTTAGACTGTAGCCTGGTTATTATGTTTGGTGAGTGTACTGGCAGTCTATAATGTAGACTATAGCAATGGTTATTAAGCTGGGTGAGTGTACTGGCAGTCTATAATGTAGACTGTAGCCTGGTTTTTAAGCTGGTGAGCGTATTGGCAGTCTATAATGTAGACTGTAACCTGGTTCTTAACCTGAGTGAGCATACTGGCAGTCTATAATGTAGACTGTAGCTTGGTTCTGAACCTGAGTGAGCATACTGGCAATCTATAATGTAGACTGTAGCCTGGTTATTAAGCTGGTGAGCATATTGTCAGTCTATAATGTAGACTGTAACCTGGTTCTTAACCTGAGTGAGCGTACTGGCAGTCTATAATGTAGACTGTAGCTTGGTTCTGAACCTGAGTGAGCGTACTGGCAGTCTATAATGTAGACGTATTCTTGGTTCTTTCAGTAATATAAATATAACAAAATTTTAAATAAAATGTAATATTTAAATAAAAACAAAAACCACGACGTTTCGATTGCAACACAAGCGGTCGTGATCAGGAAAAGGGGGGTTAGCCTTTAAAGGCAAACTGCTTATGAAGGTTTAGAAATGGGCGGAGCCAAAGTGCGTCAGCAGCATGGGCGGGGCAGCTAATGTTAATGTAGGAGAAAGCAGTGCCAACGCAGTGGGTCTACACCAATCAAAAGGGCCGCCAGGCAATCATTTGCACCTCGCTCCACATACCCACACTGCTGACGGTGGAGGTTGACAAGAAAACACAAATCAAGTCATGACCCAAAGTGGTTGATGACATCTTTCCAATGATTGCTGGGGTTTATAACCATCCTCTCGGTTGAAATTGTGTCTGTGTATATGTATGGCTTCATGAACAAATCTTTGTTAATAGCCAGTAGGCTTGCAAAGTACCATCGTCTTAGAGAAATACATTTCGTGTGAACCAGCCACATTAAAATAATGATCAGCCATGGCAGAAGTATTGATCCTACCGTGTTTCAAATCTGCCTAATGCTCACGAACACGGTCCGAGACATGTTGCTTAGTTTCCCCAATGTTACTGCTGCCACAGATACAGATTCAATTTTGATTTAAAGCTTTTGTGACTGCAGGGATTCATATTCTTGGTTCTTTCGGTTTCCCTTCTACGTGACTTTACCGAAAGAACCAAGAATAAGATACAGATTAGTTCGTAGACGCCGGGATATTGCATGTCAGGAATCTTGTCCTTCACAGATGGGATCAGATCAAGCATTTTATGTACTGTGTTAAATCGGACCTGGATTTGTGTTTGTTCATGATTTTGGAAATATTTTTGGTTTCCCCTGCTATGGCAAGGTGATGGTTTTGATTGGATCCTCAGATGGCTCTTTCCTCATGGTTGGGGTGATGGCTTTGTGGATTGTGTAGTCAGAATATCCATTCGCCTTGAGAGCTTGGTGTACGTGTTTGAGTTCACTGCTTAGCTGTTCATGGTCGGAGATACATTGAGCTCTATGGTGTAGCGTTTTGATGAGGACATTCTTCTGGGATGGATGGTGGTGGAAATCAGGTTTTAGGTAGGTGTCAGTATGGGTTACTTTCTTGTAGACATAATGGCTCATTGAGCCATCTGGTTTCTTTTTGATTAAGACATCCAAGAAAGGTAGCATGCCATCCTTTTCTACCTCGATGGTGAATTTGATGGCTGGGTGTATGGAATTGCTGTGGTGGAGGAATTGGTCCAGAGCCGGTCGGCCATGTGGCCAGATGACAAACGTGTCATCCACGTACCTCTTCCACAAGGACGGGCGTAGAGTGGATGCCTGGATGGTGTCCATCTCAAAATTTTCCATGAAAATATTGGCTACAACCGGATATAAGGGAGAGCCCATTGGGATGCCTTCAGTTTGTTTGTAGAATTTTCAATTCCAGGTGAAGTATGTATTGGTTCGGCAGTGTCTCACCAGGGCCGGTACATCAGCATTCAATCCTTGTTGGACCAAATCTTCAATGATTGCAATGGCATCGGGCACAGGAACTTTGGTGATTTATCATTTAGCATTGATAGTGATTTTATTGTGTAGCCATTGACACCATCAACTCACGACACGTTTTAATCCCCACGTGGCTGAAATCTGGATTCAAACCCAGGTACTCAGCATTGCCAGCACAGTGCTCTCTGTATTAGCCTCATGAGCCAACTGGCCACCTCTACTCCAGCTAGGCTTGCCACCTGTCCTGCTTATCCTATGATTGGACCTCTGAGGTGAATGTCTGTAACAAAAAAAATCGTATTTAGGTCTTCCCTTCTGCTTTTGTGAGATATTCTTCTGCGTTTGTACCCGTGACATGTCCTCAGACATTTGTTGTCGTTGCACCTCATAGAGGTGGCAGGCAGCCCCAACATCTCTAAAATCACCGCGAGATTCTGCATTCACGAGCCACCCACTCGGCAGAAGCACGGTGCAGGGGGGTAGGGGGTGTGGGGGCGATCGTTACTTGTGTTCCAATGGTTGTTGCACGAAGCCCAGGGCAGGTCGGCCGTGAAGCAGTTGCAGAAGTAGAAGATGGCCCAGGCCAGGATGACGACGTAGAAGACGTTCAGGTAGGTCACGATGACCTGCGTGCCGTAGCCCAGACCTGCCAGCGCACACATGCAAAGAGCATCACTCACTCACACCCACCCGCCGATGTAACGTGTAATTGAATGTTAAAATGTCATTCACCAGCGTCAACAGTTACGACAACAATCTAATTATCCCGCTCACCCCCTCTCCCGCTCCCCTAACACTCACGTCTCACCTCACTCAACGACAACGTCTCATAACCACGATACCACTTCGATCTCCGTTTCTTGTTCTTCACGCCCCCTGTGGAACTCATCATTTGAAACCTCAAAAATGTACCTCCCTTCCACCGTGGATATCTCGAGAGACCACCACTTGGCTGTCTTCATCCTTAAGGTCATCTTAAACAAATCTCTAAATTACCTAAAGGACCACTCGGTTCATCTCACTCCCTCCCAAAGCATCACAAGTGTCTCCTTATTCCTCCTAAAAAAAACATTTGCCTAAAATGTGTTTGGTAAAAAAAAGTATTTCCACATTGCTCATAAAATATATTTGGCCGTTTATCTACAACTTGGTTCCCTCACTTCAACCCATCTCATTATTCCCCTATTAAAAACAAAACACAGAGCGTACATATTTCCTTGCCCCTGAACCTAACTTATTTCTGGCGCTCCTTGTTCTCAAATTAAAATTGGCACAGTTTGTTTTATATTACCGTGTGCTTCGTTGACAAACCGTTGAATACCACGTTTGTTAGTTGTGCAAATATGACTGAAGGGTAATGAGGCTTTTGCCTTTGTTTTTATTCATGCTGCTGCCATGCTCATGGGCCAACAGACCTCCCTTGTAAAATAGCCGGGCAACTGGATGAACTGGACTGTCCGTGAAACAATAAAATAAATGTAAATCTCAAGCTATCCCTGACATACGCTCTCCCTCATCTCACTCCACTTTCCCTCATGCACTCTCCCATTCCCCCCTCCACCACTGTACCCGCTCCAACAGTACCCTCCACTGTATCATCTTCGATCTCCACTCTATCATCTACAATCTCCACTCTAGCATCTAAGATTTCCACTCTAGCATCTAAGATCTCTACTCTAGCATCTAAGATCTCCACTCTAGCATCTAAGATCTCCACTCTAGCATCTAAGATCTCCAATCCAGCATCTAAGATCTCCTCTCTAGCATCTAAGATCTCCACTCTATCGTCTTCGATCTCCACTCTAGCATCTACGATCTCCACTCTAGCATCTAAGATCTCCACTCTAGCATCTACGATCTCCACTCTAGCATCTAAGATCTCCACTCTAGCATCTAAGATCTCCACTCTAGCATCTAAGATCTCCACTCTAGCATCTAAGATCTCCACTCTAGCATCTAAGATCTCCACACTAGCATCTACGATCTCCACTCTAGCATCTAAGATCTTCACTCTAGCATCTAAGATCTCTACTGTAGCATCTAAGATCTCTACTCTAGCATCTAAGATCTCCATTCTAGCATCTAAGATCTCCGCTTTAGCATCTAAGATCTCAACTCTAGCATCTAAGATCTCCACTCCTGCATCTAAGATCTCCACACTAGCATCTAAGATCTCCACTCTAGCATCTAAGATCTATACTCTAGCATCTAAGATCTCTACTCTAGCATCTAAGATCTCCACTCTAGCATCTAAGGTCTCTACTCTAGCATGTAAGATCTCTTCTCTAGCATCTAAGATCTCCACTCTAGCATCTAAGATCTCCACTCTAGCATTTAAGATCTCAACTCTAGCATCTAAGATCTCCACTCCTGCATCTAAGACCTCCACACTAGCATCTAAGATCTCCACTCTAGCATCTAAGATTCCCACTCTAGCATCTAAGATCTCCACTCTAGCATCTAACATCTCCACTCTAGCATATAAGACCTCCACTCGATCATCTAAGATCTCCACTCTAGCAGCTAAAATCTCCACTCTAGCATCTAAGATCTTCACTCTAGAATCTAAGATCTCTACTGTAGCATCTAAGATCTCTACTCTAGCATCTAAGATCTCCACTCTAGCATCTAAGATCTCTGCTTTAGCATCTAAGATCTCAACTCTAGCATCTAAGATCTCCACTCCTGCATCTAAGATCTCCACACTAGCATCTAAGATCTCCACTCTAGCATCTAAGATCTATACTCTAGCATCTAAGATCTCTACTCTAGCATCTAAGATCTCCACTCTAGCATCTAAGGTCTCTACTCTAGCATGTAAGATCTCTTCTCTAGCATCTAAGATCTTCACTCTAGCATCTAAGATCTCCACTCTAGCATCTAAGATCTCCACTCTAGCATCTAAGATCTAAACTCTAGCATCTAAGATCTCCACTCTAGCATCTAAGATCTCTACTCTAGCATCTAAGATCTCCACTCTAGCATCTAAGGTCTCCACTCTAGCATCTAAGATCTCCACTCTAGCATCTAGGATCTCTACTCTAGCATCTAAGATCTCCACTCTAGCATCTAAGATCTCCACTCTAGTATCTAAGATCACTACTCTAGCATCTAAGATCTCTACTCAGCATCTAAGATTTTCACCCTAACATCTAAGATATCCACTCTAGCATCTAAGATCTCAACTCTAGCATATAAGATCTGCACTCCTGCATCTAAGATCTCCACACTAGCATCTAAGATCTCAACTCTAGCATCTAAGATCTCCACTCTTGCATCTAAGATCTCTACTCTAGCATCTAAGATCACCACTCTAGCATCTAAGATCTCCACTCTAGCATCTAAGATCTCCAATCTAGCATCTAAGATCCCTACTCTAGCATCTAAGATCTCCACTCTAGCATCTAAGATCTCTACTCTAGCATCTAAGATCTCCACTCTAGCATCTAAAATCTCTACTCTAGCATCTAAGATCTTCATTCTAGCATCTAAGATCTCCACTCTAGCATCTAAGATCTCCACTCTAGCATCTAGGATCTAAACTCTAGCATTTAAGATATCCACTGAAGCATCTAAGATCTCTACTCTAGCATCTAAGATCTTCACTCTAGCATCTAAGATCTCCACTCGAGCATCTAAGATCTCCACTCTAGCATCTAAGATCTAAACTCTAGCATCTAAGATCTCCAATCTAGCATCTAAGATCTCTACTCTAGCATCTAAGATCTCCACTCTAGCATCTAAGGTCTCCACTCTAGCATCTAAGATCTCCACTCTAGCATCTAAGATCTCCACTCTAGCATCTAATATCTCCACTCTAGCATCTAAGATCTCCACTTTAGCATCTAAGATCTCTACTCTAGCATCTAAGATCTCCACTCTTGCATCTAAGATCTCTACTCTAGCATCTAAGATCACCACTCTAGCATCTAAGATCTCCACTCTAGCATCTAAGATCTCCACTCTAGCATCTAAGATCTCTACTCTACCATCTAAGATCTCCACTCTAGCATCTAAGATCTCTACTCTAGCATCTAAGATCTCCACTCTAGCATCTAAAATCTCCACTCTAGCATCTAAGATCTTCACTCTAGCATCTAAGATCTCCACTCTAGCATCTAAGATCTCCACTCTAGCATCTAAGATCTAAACTCTAGCATCTAAGATCTCCACTCTAGCATCTAAGATCTCTACTCTAGCATATAAGATCTCCACTCTAGCATCTAAGGTCTCCACTCTAGCATCTAAGATCTCCACTCTAGCATCTAAGATCTCCACTCTAGCATCTAAGATCTCCACTCTAGCATCTAAGATCTCCACTCGAGTATCTAAGATATCTACTCTAGCATCTAAGATCTCTACTCTAGCATCTAAGATCTTCACTCTAGCATCTAAGATCTCCACTCTAGCATCTAAGATCTCCACTCTAGCATCTAAGATCTAAACTCTATCATCTAAGATCTCCACTCTAGCATCTAAGATCTCTACTCTAGCATATAAGATCTCCACTCTAGCATCTAAGGTCTCCACTCTAGCATCTAAGATCTCCACTGTAGCATCTAAGATCTCCACTCTAGCATCTAGGATCTCTACTCTAGCATCTAAGATCTCCACTCTAGCATCTAAGATCTCCACTCTAGTATCTAAGATCTCCACTCTAGCATCTAAGATCTCCACTCTAGCATCTAAGATCTCCACTCATGTATCTAAGATCTCTACTCTAGCATCTAAGATCTCTACTCTAGCATCTAAGATTTCACTCTAGCATCTAAGATATCCACTCTAGCATCTAAGATCTCAACTCTAGCATATAAGATCTGCACTGCTGCATCTAAGATCTCCACACTAGCATCTAAGATCTCAACTCTAGCATCTAAGATCTCCACTCTTGCATCTAAGATCTCTACTCTAGCATCTAAGATCACCACTCTAGCATCTAAGATCTCCAATCTAGCATGTAAGATCTCCACTCTAGCATCTAAGATCTCTACTCTAGCATCTAAGATCTCCACTCTAGCATCTAAAATCTCTACTCTAGCATCTAAGATCTCCACTCTAGCATCTAAAATCTCCACTCTAGCATCTAAGATCTCCACTTTAGCATCTAAGATCTCTACTATAGCATCTAGGATCCCCACTCTAGCATCTAAGATCTCCACTCTAGCATATAAGATCTCCACTCTAGTATCTAAGATATCTACTCTAGCATCTAAGATCTCTACTCTAGCATCTAAGATCTTCACTCTAGCATCTAAGATCTCCACTCTAGCATCTAAGATCTTCACTCTAGCATCTAACATCTCTACTCTACCATCTAAGATCTCCACTCTAGCATCTAAGATCTCTACTCTAGCATCTAAGATCTCCACTCTAGCATCTAAAATCTCCACTCTAGCATCTAAGATCTTCACTCTAGCATCTAAGATCTCCACTCTAGCATCTAAGATCTCCACTCTAGCATCTAAGATCTAAACTCTAGCATCTAAGATCTCCACTCTAGCATCTAAGATCTCTACTCTAGCATATAAGATCTCCACTCTAGCATCTAAGGTCTCCAATCTAGCATCTAAGATCTCCACTCTAGCATCTAAGATCTCCACTCTAGCATCTAAGATCTCCACTCTAGCATCTAAGATCTCCACTCGAGTATCTAAGATATCTACTTTAGCATCTAAGATCTCCACTCTAGCATCTAAGATCTCCACTCTAGCATCTAAGATCTCCACTCTAGCATCTAAGATCTCTACTCTAGCATCTAAGATCTCCACTCTAGAATCTAACGTCTCCACTCTAGCATCTAAGATCTCCACTCTAGCATCTAAGATCTCCACTCTAGCATCTAATATCTCCACTCTAGCATCTAAGATCTCCACTTTAGCATCTAAGATCTCTACTCTAGCATCTAAGATCTCCACTCTTGCATCTAAGATCTCTACTCTAGCATCTAAGATCACCACTCTAGCATCTAATATCTCCACTCTAGCATCTAAGATCTCCACTCTAGCATCTAAGATCTCCACTCTAGTATCTAAGATCTCTACTATAGAATCTAAGATCGCCACTCTAGCATCCAAGATCTCCACTCTAGTATCTAAGATCTCCACTCTAGCATCTAAGATCTCCACTCTAGCATCTAAGATCTCCACTCTAGCATCTAAGATCTCCACTGTAGCATCTAAGATCCCAACTCTAGCATCTAAGATCTCCACTCCTGCATCTAAGATCTCCACTCTAGCATCTAAGATCTCCACTCTAGCATCTAAGTTCTCTACTCTAACATCTAAGATCTCCACTCCTGCATCGAAGATCTCCACTCTAGCATCTAAGGTCTCCACTCTAGCATCTAAGATCTTCACTCTAACATCTAAGATTTCCACTCTAGCATCTAAGATCTCCACTCTAGTATCTAAGATCTCCACTCTAGCATCTAAGATCTCCACTCTAGCATCTAAGCTCTCCACTCTAGTATCTAAGATCTCCACTCTAGCATCTAAGATCTCCGCTCCAGCATGTAGGATCTCCATTCTAGTATCTAAGATCTCTACTCTAGCATCTAAGATCTCTACTCTAGCATCTAAGATCTTCACTCTAGCATCTAAGATCTCCACTCTAGCATCTAAGATCTCAACTCTAGCATCTAAGACCTCCACTCCTGCATCTAAGATCTCCACACTAGCATCTAATAAATCAACTCTAGCATCTAAGATCTCCACTCTAGCATCTAAGATCTCTACTCTAGCATCTAAGATCTCAACTCTAGCATCTAAGATCTCTACTCTAGCATCTAAGATCTCCACTCTATCATCTAAGATCTGCACTCCTGCATCTAAGATCTCCACACTAGCATCTAAGATCTCAACTCTAGCATCTAAGATCTCCACTCTTGCATCTAAGATCTCTACTCTAGCATCTAAGATCACCACTCTAGCATCTAAGATCTCCACTCTAGCATCTAAGATCTCCAATCTAGCATCTAAGATCTCCAATCTAGCATCTAAGATCTCTACTCTAGCATCTAAGATCTCCAATCTAGCATCTAAGATCTCTACTCTAGCATCTAAGATCTCCACTCTAGCATCTAAGATCTCTACTCTAGCATCTAAGATCTCCACTCTAGCATCTAAAATCTCCACTCTAGCATCTAAGGTCTTCACTCTAGCATCTAAGATCTCCACTCTAGCATCTAAGATCTCCACTCTAGCATCTAGGATCTAAACTCTAGCATTTAAGATCTCCACTCTAGCATCTAAGATCTCTACTCTAGCATATAAGATCTCCACTCTAGCATCTAAGGTCTCCACTCTAGCATCTAAGATCTCCACTCTAGCATCTAAGATCTCCACTCTAGCATCTAAGATCTCCACTCTAGCATCTAAGATCTCCACTCGAGTATCTAAGATATCTACTCTAGCATCTAAGATCTCTACTCTAGCATCTAAGATCTTTACTCTAGCATCTAAGATCTCCACTCTAGCATCTAAGATCTCCACTCTAGCATCTAATATCTAAACTCTAGCATCTAAGATCTCCAATCTAGCATCTAAGATCTCTACTCTAGCATCTAAGATCTCCACTCTAGCATCTAAGGTCTCCACTCTAGCATCTAAGATCTCCACTCTAGCATCTAAGATCTCCACTCTAGCATCTAATATCTCCACTCTAGCATCTAAGATCTCCACTTTAGCATCTAAGATCTCTACTCTAGCATCTAAGATCTCCACTCTTGCATCTAAGATCTCTACTCTAGCATCTAAGATCACCACTCTAGCATCTAAGATCTCCACTCTAGCATCTAAGATCTCCACTCTAGCATCTAAGATCTCTACTCTACCATCTAAGATCTCCACTCTAGCATCTAAGATCTCTACTCTAGCATCTAAGATCTCCACTCTAGCATCTAAAATCTCCACTCTAGCATCTAAGATCTTCACTCTAGCATCTAAGATCTCCACTCTAGCATCTAAGATCTCCACTCTAGCATCTAAGATCTAAACTCTAGCATCTAAGATCTCCAATCTAGCATCTAAGATCTCTACTCTAGCATATAAGATCTCCACTCTAGCATCTAAGGTCTCCACTCTAGCATCTAAGATCTCCACTCTAGCATCTAAGATCTCCACTCTAGCATCTAAGATCTCCACTCTAGCATCTAAGATCTCCACTCGAGTATCTAAGATATCTACTCTAGCATCTAAGATAACTACTCTAGCATCTAAGATCTTCACTCTAGCATCTAAGATCTCCACTCTAGCATCTAAGATCTCCACTCTAGCATCTAAGATCTAAACTCTAGCATCTAAGATCTCCACTCTAGCATCTAAGATCTCTACTCTAGCATATAAGATCTCCACTCTAGCATCTAAGGTCTCCACTCTAGCATCTAAGATCTCCACTGTAGCATCTAAGATCTCCACTCTAGCATTTAGGATCTCTACTCTAGCATCTAAGATCTCCACTCTAGCATCTAAGATCTCCATTCTAGTATCTAAGATCTCCACTCTAGCATCTAAGATCTCCACTCTAGCATCTAAGATCTCCACTCATGTATCTAAGATCTCTACTCTAGCATCTAAGATCTCTACTCTAGCATCTAAGATTTCACTCTAGCATCTAAGATATCCACTCTAGCATCTAAGATCTCAACTCTAGCATATAAGATCTGCACTCCTGCATCTAAGATCTCCACACTAGCATCTAAGATCTCAACTCTAGCATCTAAGATCTCCACTCTTGCATCTAAGATCTCTACTCTAGCATCTAAGATCACCACTCTAGCATCTAAGATCTCCACTCTAGCATCTAAGATCTCCACTCTAGCATCTAAGATCTCTACTCTAGCATCTAAGATCTCCACTCTAGCATCTAAAATCTCTACTCTAGCATCTAAGATCTCCACTCTAGCATCTAAAATCTCCACTCTAGCATCTAAGATCTCCACTTTAGCATCTAAGATCTCTACTATAGCATCTAGGATCCCCACTCTAGCATCTAAGATCTCCACTCTAGCATATAAGATCTCCACTCTAGTATCTAAGATATCTACTCTATCATCTAAGATCTGCACTCCTGCATCTAAGATCTCCACACTAGCATCTAAGATCTCAACTCTAGCATCTAAGATCTCCACTCTAGCATCTAAGATCTAAACTCTAGCATCTAAGATCTCCACTCTAGCATCTAAGATCTCTACTCTAGCATATAAGATCTCCACTCTAGCATCTAAGGTCTCCACTCTAGCATCTAAGATCTCCACTCTAGCATCTAAGATCTCCACTCTAGCATCTAAGATCTCCACTCTAGCATCTAAGATCTCCACTCGAGTATCTAAGATATCTACTCTAGCATCTAAGATAACTACTCTAGCATCTAATATCTTCACTCTAGCATCTAAGATCTCCACTCTAGCATCTAAGATCTCCACTCTAGCATCTAAGATCTAAACTCTAGCATCTAAGATCTCCACTCTAGCATCTAAGATCTCTACTCTAGCATATAAGATCTCCACTCTAGCATCTAAGGTCTCCACTCTAGCATCTAAGATCTCCACTGTAGCATCTAAGATCTCCACTCTAGCATCTAGGATCTCTACTCTAGCATCTAAGATCTCCACTCTAGCATCTAAGATCTCCATTCTAGTATCTAAGATCTCCACTCTAGCATCTACGATCTCCACTCTAGCATCTAAGATCTCCACTCATGTATCTAAGATCTCTACTCTAGCATCTAAGATCTCTACTCTAGCATCTAAGATTTCACTCTAGCATCTAAGATATCCACTCTAGCATCTAAGATCTCAACTCTAGCATATAAGATCTGCACTCCTGCATCTAAGATCTCCACACTAGCATCTAAGATCTCAACTCTAGCATCTAAGATCTCCACTCTTGCATCTAAGATCTCTACTCTAGCATCTAAGATCACCACTCTAGCATCTAAGATCTCCACTCTAGCATCTAAGATCTCCACTCTAGCATCTAAGATCTCTACTCTAGCGTCTAAGATCTCCACTCTAGCATCTAAAATCTCTACTCTAGCATCTAAGATCTCCACTCTAGCATCTAAAATCTCCACTCTAGCATCTAAGATCTCCACTTTAGCATCTAAGATCTCTACTATAGCATCTAGGATCCCCATTCTAGCATCTAAGATCTCCACTCTAGCATATAAGATCTCCACTCTAGTATCTAAGATATCTACTCTATCATCTAAGATCTGCACTCCTGCATCTAAGATCTCCACACTAGCATCTAAGATCTCAACTCTAGCATCTAAGATCTCCACTCTTGCATCTAAGATCTCTACTCTAGCATCTAAGATCACCACTCTAGCATCTAAGATCTCCACTCTAGCATCTAAGATCTCCAATCTAGCATCTAAGATCTCCAATCTAGCATCTAAGATCTCTACTCTAGCATCTAAGATCTCCAATCTAGCATCTAAGATCTCTACTCTAGCATCTAAGATCTCCACTCTAGCATCTAAGATCTCTACTCTAGCATCTAAGATCTCCACTCTAGCATCTAAAATCTCCACTCTAGCATCTAAGATCTTCACTCTAGCATCTAAGATCTCCACTCTAGCATCTAAGATCTCCACTCTAGCATCTAGGATCTAAACTCTAGCATTTAAGATCTCCACTCTAGCATCTAAGATCTCTACTCTAGCATATAAGATCTCCACTCTAGCATCTAAGGTCTCCACTCTAGCATCTAAGATCTCCACTCTAGCATCTAAGATCTCCACTCTAGCATCTAAGATCTCCACTCTAGCATCTAAGATCTCCACTCGAGTATCTAAGATATCTACTCTAGCATCTAAGATCTCTACTCTAGCATCTAAGATCTTTACTCTAGCATCTAAGATCTCCACTCTAGCATCTAAGATCTCCACTCTAGCATCTAATATCTAAACTCTAGCATCTAAGATCTCCAATCTAGCATCTAAGATCTCTACTCTAGCATCTAAGATCTCCACTCTAGCATCTAAGGTCTCCACTCTAGCATCTAAGATCTCCACTCTAGCATCTAAGATCTCCACTCTAGCATCTAATATCTCCACTCTAGCATCTAAGATCTCCACTTTAGCATCTAAGATCTCTACTCTAGCATCTAAGATCTCCACTCTTGCATCTAAGATCTCTACTCTAGCATCTAAGATCACCACTCTAGCATCTAAGATCTCCACTCTAGCATCTAAGATCTCCACTCTAGCATCTAAGATCTCTACTCTACCATCTAAGATCTCCACTCTAGCATCTAAGATCTCTACTCTAGCATCTAAGATCTCCACTCTAGCATCTAAAATCTCCACTCTAGCATCTAAGATCTTCACTCTAGCATCTAAGATCTCCACTCTAGCATCTAAGATCTCCACTCTAGCATCTAAGATCTAAACTCTAGCATCTAAGATCTCCACTCTAGCATCTAAGATCTCTACTCTAGCATATAAGATCTCCACTCTAGCATCTAAGGTCTCCACTCTAGCATCTAAGATCTCCACTCTAGCATCTAAGATCTCCACTCTAGCATCTAAGATCTCCACTCTAGCATCTAAGATCTCCACTCGAGTATCTAAGATATCTACTCTAGCATCTAAGATAACTACTCTAGCATCTAAGATCTTCACTCTAGCATCTAAGATCTCCACTCTAGCATCTAAGATCTCCACTCTAGCATCTAAGATCTAAACTCTAGCATCTAAGATCTCCACTCTAGCATCTAAGATCTCTACTCTAGCATATAAGATCTCCACTCTAGCATCTAAGGTCTCCACTCTAGCATCTAAGATCTCCACTGTAGCATCTAAGATCTCCACTCTAGCATTTAGGATCTCTACTCTAGCATCTAAGATCTCCACTCTAGCATCTAAGATCTCCATTCTAGTATCTAAGATCTCCACTCTAGCATCTAAGATCTCCACTCTAGCATCTAGGATCTCCACTCATGTATCTAAGATCTCTACTCTAGCATTTAAGATCTCTACTCTAGCATCTAAGATTTCACTCTAGCATCTAAGATATCCACTCTAGCATCTAAGATCTCAACTCTAGCATATAAGATCTGCACTCCTGCATCTAAGATCTCCACACTAGCATCTAAGATCTCAACTCTAGCATCTAAGATCTCCACTCTTGCATCTAAGATCTCTACTCTAGCATCTAAGATCACCACTCTAGCATCTAAGATCTCCACTCTAGCATCTAAGATCTCCACTCTAGCATCTAAGATCTCTACTCTAGCATCTAAGATCTCCACTCTAGCATCTAAAATCTCTACTCTAGCATCTAAGATCTCCACTCTAGCATCTAAAATCTCCACTCTAGCATCTAAGATCTCCACTTTAGCATCTAAGATCTCTACTATAGCATCTAGGATCCCCACTCTAGCATCTAAGATCTCCACTCTAGCATATAAGATCTCCACTCTAGTATCTAAGATATCTACTCTAGCATCTAAGATCTCTACTCTAGCATCTAAGATCTTCACTCTAGCATCTAAGATCTCCACTCTAGCATCTAAGATCTTCACTCTAGCATCTAAGATCTCTACTCTACCATCTAAGATCTCCACTCTAGCATCTAAGATCTCTACTCTAGCATCTAAGATCTCCACTCTAGCATCTAAAATCTCCACTCTAGCATCTAAGATCTTCACTCTAGCATCTAAGATCTCCACTCTAGCATCTAAGATCTCCACTCTAGCATCTAAGATCTAAACTCTAGCATCTAAGATCTCCACTCTAGCATCTAAGATCTCTACTCTAGCATATAAGATCTCCACTATAGCATCTAAGGTCTCCACTCTAGCATCTAAGATCTCCACTCTAGCATCTAAGATTTCCACTCTAGCATCTAAGATCTCCACTCTAGCATCTAAGATCTCCACTCGAGTATCTAAGATATCTACTTTAGCATCTAAGATCTCTACTCTAGCATCTAAGATCTCCACTCTAGCATCTAAGATCTCCACTCTAGCATCTAAGATCTAAACTCTAGCATCTAAGATCTCCACTCTAGCATCTAAGATTTCCACTCTAGCATCTAAGATCTCCACTCTAGCATCTAAGATCTCCACTCGAGTATCTAAGATATCTACTTTAGCATCTAAGATCTCTACTCTAGCATCTAAGATCTCCACTCTAGCATCTAAGATCTCTACTCTAGCATCTAAGATCTCCACTCTAGCATCTAACGTCTCCACTCTAGCATCTAAGATCTCCACTCTAGCATCTAAGATGTCCATTCTAGCATCTAATATCTCCACTCTAGCATCTAAGATCTCCACTTAAGCATCTAAGATCTCTACTCTAGCATCTAAGATCTCCACTCTTGCATCTAAGATCTCTACTCTTGCATCTAAGATCACCACTCTAGCATCTAAGATCTCCACTCTAGCATCTAAGATCTCCACTCTAGCATCTAAGATCTCCACTCTAGTATCTAAGATCTCTACTCTAGCATCTAAGATCGCCACTCTAGCATCCAAGATCTCCACTCTAGTATCTAAGATCTCCACTCTAGCATCTAAAATCTCCACTCTAGCATCTAAGATCTTCACTCTAGCATCTAAGATCTCCACTCTAGCATCTAAGATCTCCACTCTAGCATCTAAGATCTAAACTCTAGCATCTAAGATCTCCACTCTAGCATCTAAGATCTCTACTCTAGCATATAAGATCTCCACTCTAGCATCTAAGGTCTCCACTCTAGCATCTAAGATCTCCACTCTAGCATCTAAGATCTCCACTCTAGCATCTAAGATCTCCACTCTAGCATCTAAGATCTCCACTCGAGTATCTAAGATATCTACTCTAGCATCTAAGATAACTACTCTAGCATCTAAGATCTTCACTCTAGCATCTAAAATCTCCACTCTAGCATCTAAGATCTCCACTCTAGCATCTAAGATCTAAACTCTAGCATCTAAGATCTCCACTCTAGCATCTAAGATCTCTACTCTAGCATATAAGATCTCCACTCTAGCATCTAAGGTCTCCACTCTAGCATCTAAGATCTCCACTGTAGCATCTAAGATCTCCACTCTAGCATTTAGGATCTCTACTCTAGCATCTAAGATCTCAACTCTAGCATCTAAGATCTCCATTCTAGTATCTAAGATCTCCACTCTAGCATCTAAGATCTCCACTCTAGCATCTAAGATCTCCACTCATGTATCTAAGATCTCTACTCTAGCATCTAAGATCTCTACTCTAGCATCTAAGATTTCACTCTAGCATCTAAGATATCCACTCTAGCATCTAAGATCTCAACTCTAGCATATAAGATCTGCACTCCTGCATCTAAGATCTCCACACTAGCATCTAAGATCTCAACTCTAGCATCTAAGATCTCCACTCTTGCATCTAAGATCTCTACTCTAGCATCTAAGATCACCACTCTAGCATCTAAGATCTCCACTCTAGCATCTAAGATCTCCACTCTAGCATCTAAGATCTCTACTCTAGCATCTAAGATCTCTACTGTAGCATCTAAAATCTCTACTCTAGCATCTAAGATCTCCACTCTAGCATCTAAAATCTCCACTCTAGCATCTAAGATCTCCACTTTAGCATCTAAGATCTCTACTATAGTATCTAGGATCCCCACTCTAGCATCTAAGATCTCCACTCTAGCATATAAGATCTCCACTCTAGTATCTAAGATATCTACTCTAGCATCTAAGATCTCTACTCTAGCATCTAAGATCTTCACTCTAGCATCTAAGATCTCCACTCTAGCATCTAAGATCTTCACTCTAGCATCTAAGATCTCTACTCTACCATCTAAGATCTCCACTCTAGCATCTAAGATCTCTACTCTAGCATCTAAGATCTCCACTCTAGCATCTAAAATCTCCACTCTAGCATCTAAGATCTTCACTCTAGCATCTAAGATCTCCACTCTAGCATCTAAGATCTCCACTCTAGCATCTATGATCTAAACTCTAGCATCTAAGATCTCCACTCTAGCATCTAAGATCTCTACTCTAGCATCTAAGATCTCCACTCTAGCATCTAAGATCTCCACTCTAGCATCTAAGATCTAAACTCTAGCATCTAAGATCTCCACTCTAGCATCTAAGATTTCCACTCTAGCATCTAAGATCTCCACTCTAGCATCTAAGATCTCCACTCGAGTATCTAAGATATCTACTTTAGCATCTAAGATCTCTACTCTAGCATCTAAGATCTCCACTCTAGCATCTAAGATCTCTACTCTAGCATCTAAGATCTCCACTCTAGCATCTAACGTCTCCACTCTAGCATCTAAGATCTCCACTCTAGCATCTAAGATCTCCATTCTAGCATCTAATATCTCCACTCTAGCATCTAAGATCTCCACTCTTGCATCTAAGATCTCTACTCTTGCATCTAAGATCACCACTCTAGCATCTAAGATCTCCACTCTAGCATCTAAGATCTCCACTCTAGCATCTAAGATCTCCACTCTAGTATCTAAGATCTCTACTCTAGAATCTAAGATCGCCACTCTAGCATCCAAGATCTCCACTCTAGTATCTAAGATCTCCACTCTAGCATCTAAGATCTCCGCTCTAGCATCTAAGATCTCCACTCTAGCATCTAAGATCTCCACTCTAGCATCTAAGATCTCCACTCTGGCATCTAAGATCCCCACTCTAGTATCTAAGATCTTCACTCTAGCATCGAAGATCTTCACTCTAGCATCTATGATCCCAACTCTAGCATCTAAGATCTCCACTCCTGCATCTAAGATCCCCACTCTAGTATCTAAGATCTTCACTCTAGCATCGAAGATCTTCACTCTAGCATCTATGATCCCAACTCTAGCATCTAAGATCTCCACTCCTGCATCTAAGTTCTCTACTCTAACATCTAAGATCTCCACTCCTGCATCTAAGATCTCCACACTAGCATCTAAGATCTCCCTTCTAGCATCGAAGATCTCCACTCTAGCATCTAAGGTCTCCACTCTAGCATCCAAGATCTTCACTCTAACATCTAAGATTTCCACTCTAGCATCTAAGATCTCCACTCTAGTATCTAAGATCTCCACTCTAGCATCTAAGATCTCCACTCTAGCATCTAAGCTCTCCACTCTAGTATCTAAGATCTCCACTCTAGCATCTAAGATCTCCGCTCTAGCATCTAGGATCTCCATTCTAGTATCTAAGATCTCTACTCTAGCATCTAAGATCTCTACTCTAGCATCTAACATTTTCACTCTAGCATCTAAGATATCCACTCTAGCATCTAAGATCTCAACTCTAGCATATAAGATCTGCACTCCTGCATCTAAGATCTCCACACTAGCATCTAAGATCTCAACTCTAGCATTTAAGATCTCCACTCTTGCACTAAAGATCTCTACTCTAGCATCTAAGATCACCACTCTAGCATCTAAGATCTCCACTCTAGCATCTAAGATCTCCACTCTAGCATCTAAGATCTCTACTCCAGCATCTAAGATCTCCACTCTAGCATCTAAAATCTCCACTCTAGCATCTAAGATTTCCACTTTAGCATCTAAGATCTCTACTATAGCATCTAGGATCTCCACTCTAGCATCTAAGATCTCCACTCTAGCATATAAGATCTCCACACTAGTATCTAAGATCTCCACTCTAGCATCTAAGATCTCCACTCGAGTATCTAAGATATCTACTCTAGCATCTAAGATCTCTACTCTAGCATCTAAGATCTTCACTCTAGCATCTAAGATCTCCACACTAGCATCTAAGATCTCCACTCTAGCATCTAAGATCTAAACTCTAGCATCTAAGATCCCCAATCTAGCATCTAAGATCTCTACTCTAGCATCTAAGATCTCCACTCTAGCATCTAAGATCTCTACTCTAGCATCTAAGATCTCCACTCTAGCATCTAAAATCTCCACTCTAGCATCTAAGATCTTCACACTAGCATCTAAGATCTCCACTCTAGCATCTAAGATCTCCACTCTAGCATCTAGGATCTAAACTCTAGCATTTAAGATCTCCACTCTAGCATCTAAGATCTCTACTCTAGCATATAAGATCTCCACTCTAGCATCTAAGGTCTCCACTCTAGCATCTAAGATCTCCACTCTAGCATCTAAGATCTCCACTCTAGCATCTAAGATCTCCACTCTAGCATGTAAGATCTCCACTCGAGTATCTAAGATATCTACTCTAGCATCTAAGATCTCTACTCTAGTATCTAAGATCTTCACTCTAGCATCTAAGATCTCCACTCTAGCATCTAAGATCTCCAATCTAGCATCTAAGATCTCTACTCTAGCATCTAAGATCTCCACTCTAGCATCTAAGGTCTCCACTCTAGCATCTAAGATCTCCACTCTAGCATCTAAGATCTCCACTCTAGCATCTAATATCTCCACTCTAGCATCTAAGATCTCCACTTTAGCATCTAAGATCTCTACTCTAGCATCTAAGATCTCCACTCTTGCATCTAAGATCTCTACTCTAGCATCTAAGATCACCACTCTAGCATCTAAGATCTTCACTCTAGCATCTAAGATCTCCACACTAGCATCTAATATCTCCACTCTAGCATCTAAGATCTCCAATCTAGCATCTAAGATCTCTACTCTAGCATCTAAGATCTCCACTCTAGCATCTCAGATCTCTACTCTAGCATCTAAGATCTCCACTCTAGCATCTAAAATCTCCACTCTAGCATCTAAGATCTTCACACTAGCATCTAAGATCTCCACTCTAGCATCTAAGATCTCCACTCTAGCATCTAGGATCTAAACTCTAGCATTTAAGATCTCCACTCTAGCATCTAAGATCTCTACTCTAGCATATAAGATCTCCACTCTAGCATCTAAGGTCTCCACTCTAGCATTTAAGATCTCCACTCTAGCATCTAAGATCTCCACTCTAGCATCTAAGATCTCCACTCTAGCATCTAAGATCTCCACTCGAGTATCTAAGATATCTACTCTAGCATCTAAGATCTCTACTCTAGCATCTAAGATCTTCACTCTAGCATCTAAGATCTCCACTCTAGCATCTAAGATCTCCAATCTAGCATCTAAGATATCTACTCTAGCATCTAAGATCTCCACTCTAGCATCTAAGGTCTCCACTCTAGCATCTAAGATCTCCACTCTAGCATCTAAGATCTCCACTCTAGCATCTAATATCTCCACTCTAGCATCTAAGATCTCCACTCTAGCATCTAAGATCTCTACTCTAGCATATAAGATCTCCACTCTAGCATCTAAGGTATCCACTCTAGCATCTAAGATCTCCACTCTAGCATCTAAGATCTCCACTCTAGCATCTAAGATCTCCACTCTAGCATCTAAGATCTCCACTCGAGTATCTAAGATATCTACTCTAGCATCTAAGATAACTACTCTAGCATCTAAGATCTTCACTCTAGCATCTAAGATCTCCACTCTAGCATCTAAGATCTCCACTCTAGCATCTAAGATCTAAACTCTAGCATCTAAGATCTCCACTCTAGCATCTAAGATCTCTACTCTAGCATATAAGATCTCCACTCTAGCATCTAAGGTCTCCACTCTAGCATCTAAGATCTCCACTGTAGCATCTAAGATCTCCACTCTAGCATTTAGGATCTCTACTCTAGCATCTAAGATCTCCACTCTAGCATCTAAGATCTCCATTCTAGTATCTAAGATCTCCACTCTAGCATCTAAGATCTCCACTCTAGCATCTAAGATCTCCACTCATGTATCTAAGATCTCTACTCTAGCATCTAAGATCTCTACTCTAGCATCTAAGATTTCACTCTAGCATCTAAGATATCCACTCTAGCATCTAAGATCTCAACTCTAGCATATAAGATCTGCACTCCTGCATTTAAGATCTCCACACTAGCATCTAAGATCTCAACTCTAGCATCTAAGATCTCCACTCTTGCATCTAAGATCTCTACTCTAGCATCTAAGATCACCACTCTAGCATCTAAGATCTCCACTCTAGCATCTAAGATCTCCACTCTAGCATCTAAGATCTCTACTCTAGCATCTAAGATCTCCACTCTAGCATCTAAAATCTCTACTCTAGCATCTAAGATCTCCACTCTAGCATCTAAAATCTCCACTCTAGCATCTAAGATCTCCACTTTAGCATCTAAGATCTCTACTATAGCATCTAGGATCCCCACTCTAGCATCTAAGATCTCCACTCTAGCATATAAGATCTCCACTCTAGTATCTAAGATATCTACTCTAGCATCTAAGATCTCTACTCTAGCATCTAAGATCTTCACTCTAGCATCTAAGATCTCCACTCTAGCATCTAAGATCTTCACTCTAGCATCTAAGATCTCTACTCTACCATCTAAGATCTCCACTCTAGCATCTAAGATCTCTACTCTAGCATCTAAGATCTCCACTCTAGCATCTAAAATCTCCACTCTAGCATCTAAGATCTTCACTCTAGCATCTAAGATCTCCACTCTAGCATCTAAGATCTCCACTCTAGCATCTAAGATCTAAACTCTAGCATCTAAGATCTCCACTCTAGCATCTAAGATCTCTACTCTAGCATATAAGATCTCCACTATAGCATCTAAGGTCTCCACTCTAGCATCTAAGATCTCCACTCTAGCATCTAAGATTTCCACTCTAGCATCTAAGATCTCCACTCTAGCATCTAAGATCTCCACTCGAGTATCTAAGATATCTACTTTAGCATCTAAGATCTCTACTCTAGCATCTAAGATCTCCACTCTAGCATCTAAGATCTCCACTCTAGCATCTAAGATCTAAACTCTAGCATCTAAGATCTCCACTCTAGCATCTAAGATTTCCACTCTAGCATCTAAGATCTCCACTCTAGCATGTAAGATCTCCACTCGAGTATCTAAGATATCTACTTTAGCATCTAAGATCTCTACTCTAGCATCTAAGATCTCCACTCTAGCATCTAAGATCTCTACTCTAGCATCTAAGATCTCCACTCTAGCATCTAACGTCTCCACTCTAGCATCTAAGATCTCCACTCTAGCATCTAAGATCTCCATTCTAGCATCTAATATCTCCACTCTAGCATCTAAGATCTCCACTCTTGCATCTAAGATCTCTACTCTTGCATCTAAGATCACCACTCTAGCATCTAAGATCTCCACTCTAGCATCTAAGATCTCCACTCTAGCATCTAAGATCTCCACTCTAGTATCTAAGATCTCTACTCTAGAATCTAAGATCGCCACTCTAGCATCCAAGATCTCCACTCTAGTATCTAAGATCTCCACTCTAGCATCTAAGATCTCCACTTTAGCATCTAAGATCTCCACTCTAGCATCTAAGATCTCCACTCTAGCATCTAAGATCTCCACTCTGGCATCTAAGATCCCCACTCTAGTATCTAAGATCTTCACTCTAGCATCGAAGATCTTCACTCTAGCATCTATGATCCCAACTCTAGCATCTAAGATCTCCACTCCTGCATCTAAGATCCCCACTCTAGTATCTAAGATCTTCACTCTAGCATCGAAGATCTTCACTCTAGCATCTATGATCCCAACTCTAGCATCTAAGATCTCCACTCCTGCATCTAAGTTCTCTACTCTAACATCTAAGATCTCCACTCCTGCATCTAAGATCTCCACACTAGCATCTAAGATCTCCCTTCTAGCATCGAAGATCTCCACTCTAGCATCTAAGGTTTCCACTCTAGCATCCAAGATCTTCACTCTAACATCTAAGATTTCCACTCTAGCATCTAAGATCTCCACTCTAGTATCTAAGATCTCCACTCTAGCATCTAAGATCTCCACTCTAGCATCTAAGCTCTCCACTCTAGTATCTAAGATCTCCACTCTAGCATCTAAGATCTCCGCTCTAGCATCTAGGATCTCCATTCTAGTATCTAAGATCTCTACTCTAGCATCTAAGATCTCTACTCTAGCATCTAACATTTTCACTCTAGCATCTAAGATATCCACTCTAGCATCTAAGATCTCAACTCTAGCATATAAGATCTGCACTCCTGCATCTAAGATCTCCACACTAGCATCTAAGATCTCAACTCTAGCATTTAAGATCTCCACTCTTGCATCTAAGATCTCTACTCTAGCATCTAAGATCACCACTCTAGCATCTAAGATCTCCACTCTAGCATCTAAGATCTCCACTCTAGCATCTAAGATCTCTACTCCAGCATCTAAGATCTCCACTCTAGCATCTAAAATCTCCACTCTAGCATCTAAGATTTCCACTTTAGCATCTAAGATCTCTACTATAGCATCTAGGATCTCCACTCTAGCATCTAAGATCTCCACTCTAGCATATAAGATCTCCACACTAGTATCTAAGATCTCCACTCTAGCATCTAAGATCTCCACTCGAGTATCTAAGATATCTACTCTAGCATCTAAGATCTCTACTCTAGCATCTAAGATCTTCACTCTAGCATCTAAGATCTCCACACTAGCATCTAAGATCTCCACTCTAGCATCTAAGATCTAAACTCTAGCATCTAAGATCCCCAATCTAGCATCTAAGATCTCTACTCTAGCATCTAAGATCTCCACTCTAGCATCTAAGATCTCTACTCTAGCATCTAAGATCTCCACTCTAGCATCTAAAATCTCCACTCTAGCATCTAAGATCTTCACACTAGCATCTAAGATCTCCACTCTAGCATCTAAGATCTCCACTCTAGCATCTAGGATCTAAACTCTAGCATTTAAGATCTCCACTCTAGCATCTAAGATCTCTACTCTAGCATATAAGATCTCCACTCTAGCATCTAAGGTCTCCACTCTAGCATCTAAGATCTCCACTCTAGCATCTAAGATCTCCACTCTAGCATCTAAGATCTCCACTCTAGCATGTAAGATCTCCACTCGAGTATCTAAGATATCTACTCTAGCATCTAAGATCTCTACTCTAGTATCTAAGATCTTCACTCTAGCATCTAAGATCTCCACTCTAGCATCTAAGATCTCCAATCTAGCATCTAAGATCTCTACTCTAGCATCTAAGATCTCCACTCTAGCATCTAAGGTCTCCACTCTAGCATCTAAGATCTCCACTCTAGCATCTAAGATCTCCACTCTAGCATCTAATATCTCCACTCTAGCATCTAAGATCTCCACTTTAGCATCTAAGATCTCTACTCTAGCATCTAAGATCTCCACTCTTGCATCTAAGATCTCTACTCTAGCATCTAAGATCACCACTCTAGCATCTAAGATCTTCACTCTAGCATCTAAGATCTCCACACTAGCATCTAATATCTCCACTCTAGCATCTAAGATCTCCAATCTAGCATCTAAGATCTCTACTCTAGCATCTAAGATCTCCACTCTAGCATCTCAGATCTCTACTCTAGCATCTAAGATCTCCACTCTAGCATCTAAAATCTCCACTCTAGCATCTAAGATCTTCACACTAGCATCTAAGATCTCCACTCTAGCATCTAAGATCTCCACTCTAGCATCTAGGATCTAAACTCTAGCATTTAAGATCTCCACTCTAGCATCTAAGATCTCTACTCTAGCATATAAGATCTCCACTCTAGCATCTAAGGTCTCCACTCTAGCATCTAAGATCTCCACTCTAGCATCTAAGATCTCCACTGTAGCATCTAAGATCTCCACTCTAGCATCTAAGATCTCCACTCGAGTATCTAAGATATCTACTCTAGCATCTAAGATCTCTACTCTAGCATCTAAGATCTTCACTCTAGCATCTAAGATCTCCACTCTAGCATCTAAGATCTCCAATCTAGCATCTAAGATATCTACTCTAGCATCTAAGATCTCCACTCTAGCATCTAAGGTCTCCACTCTAGCATCTAAGATCTCCACTCTAGCATCTAAGATCTCCACTCTAGCATCTAATATCTCCACTCTAGCATCTAAGATCTCCACTTTAGCATCTAAGATCTCTACTCTAGCATCTAAGATCTCCACTCTTGCATCTAAGATCTCTACTCTAGCATCTAAGATCACCACTCTAGCATCTAAGATCTCCACTCTAGCATCTAAGATCTCCACTCTAGCATCTAAGATCTCTACTCTACCATCTAAGATCTCCACTCTAGCATCTAAGATCTCTACTCTAGCGTCTAAGATCTCCACTCTAGCATCTAAAATCTCCACTCTAGCATCTAAGATCTTCACTCTAGCATCTGAGATCTCCACTCTAGCATCTAAGATCTCCACTCTAGCATCTAAGATCTAAACTCTAGCATCTAAGATCTCCACTCTAGCATCTAAGATCTCTACTCTAGCATATAAGATCTCCACTCTAGCATCTAAGGTCTCCACTCTAGCATCTAAGATCTCCACTCTAGCATCAAAGATCTCCACTCTAGCATCTAAGGTCTCCACTCTAGCATCTAAGATCTCCACTCTAGCATCTAAGATCTCCACTCTAGCATCTAAGATCTCCACTCTAGCATGTAAGATCTCCACTCGAGTATCTAAGATATCTACTCTAGCATCTAAGATCTCTACTCTAGCATCTAAGATCTTCACTCTAGCATCTAAGATCTCCACTCTAGCATCTAAGATCTCCAATCTAGCATCTAAGATCTCTACTCTAGCATCTAAGATCTCCACTCTAGCATCTAAGGTCTCCACTCTAGCATCTAAGATCTCCACTCTAGCATCTAAGATCTCCACTCTAGCATCTAATATCTCCACTCTAGCATCTAAGATCTCCACTTTAGCATCTAAGATCTCTACTCTAGCATCTAAGATCTCCACTCTTGCATCTAAGATCTCTACTCTAGCATCTAAGATCACCACTCTAGCATCTAAGATCTTCACTCTAGCATCTAAGATCTCCACACTAGCATCTAAGATCTCCACTCTAGCATCTAAGATCTAAACTCTAGCATCTAAGATCTCCAATCTAGCATCTAAGATCTCTACTCTAGCATCTAAGATCTCCACTCTAGCATCTAAGATCTCTACTCTAGCATCTAAGATCTCCACTCTAGCATCTAAAATCTCCACTCTAGCATCTAAGATCTTCACACTAGCATCTAAGATCTCCACTCTAGCATCTAAGATCTCCACTCTAGCATCTAGGATCTAAACTCTAGCATTTAAGATCTCCACTCTAGCATCTAAGATCTCTACTCTAGCATATAAGATCTCCACTCTAGCATCTAAGATCTCCACTCTAGCATCTAAGATCTCCACTCTAGCATCTAAGATCTCCACTCTAGCATCTAAGATCTCCACTCTAGCATCTAAGATCTCCACTCGAGTATCTAAGATATCTACTCTAGCATCTAAGATCTCTACTCTAGCATCTAAGATCTTCACTCTAGCATCTAAGATCTCCACTCTAGCATCTAAGATCTCCAATCTAGCATCTAAGATCTCTACTCTAGCATCTAAGATCTCCACTCTAGCATCTAAGGTCTCCACTCTAGCATCTAAGATCTCCACTCTAGGATCTAAGATCTCCACTCTAGCATCTAATATCTCCACTCTAGCATCTAAGATCTCCACTTTAGCATCTAAGATCTCTACTCTAGCATCTAAGATCTCCACTCTTGCATCTAAGATCTCTACTCTAGCATCTAAGATCACCACTCTAGCATCTAAGATCTCCACTCTAGCATCTAAGATCTCCACTCTAGCATCTAAGATCTCTACTCTACCATCTAAGATCTCCACTCTAGCATCTAAGATCTCTACTCTAGCGTCTAAGAGCTCCACTCTAGCATCTAAAATCTCCACTCTAGCATCTAAGATCTTCACTCTAGCATCTGAGATCTCCACTCTAGCATCTAAGATCTCCACTCTAGCATCTAAGATCTAAACTCTAGCATCTAAGATCTCCACTCTAGCATCTAAGATCTCTACTCTAGCATATAAGATCTCCACTCTAGCATCTAAGGTCTCCACTCTAGCATCTAAGATCTCCACTCTAGCATCAAAGATCTCCACTCTAGCATCTAAGATCTCCACTCTAGCATCTAAGATCTCCACTCGAGTTTCTAAGATATCTACTCTAGCATCTAAGATCTCTACTCTAGCATCTAAGATCTTCACTCTAGCATCTAAGATCTCCACTCTAGCATCTAAAATCTCCACTCTAGCATCTAAGATCTAAACTCTAGCATCTAAGATCTCCACTCTAGCATCTAAGATCTCTACTCTAGCATCTAAGATCTCCACTCTAGCATCTAAGATCTCCACTCTAGCATCTAAGATCTCCACTCTAGCATCTAAAATCTCCACTCTAGCATCTAAGATCTTCACTCTAGCATCTAAGATCTCCACTCTAGCATCTAAGATCACCACTCTAGCATCTAGGATCTAAACTCTAGCATTTAAGATCTCCACTCTAGCATCTAAGATCTCTACTCTAGCATATAAGATCTCCACTCTAGCATCTAAGGTCTCCACTCTAGCATCAAAGATCTCCACTCTAGCATCTAAGATCTCCACTCTAGCATCTAAGATCTCCACTCGAGTATCTAAGATATCTACTCTAGCATCTAAGATCTCTACTCTAGCATCTAAGATCTTCACTCTAGCATCTAAGATCTCCACTCTAGCATCTAAAATCTCCACTCTAGCATCTAAGATCTAAACTCTAGCATCTAAGATCTCCACTCTAGCATCTAAGATCTCTACTCTAGCATCTAAGATCTCCACTCTAGCATCTAAGATCTCCACTCTAGCATCTAAGATCTCCACTCTAGCATCTAAAATCTCCACTCTAGCATCTAAGATCTTCACTCTAGCATCTAAGATCTCCACTCTAGCATCTAAGATCACCACTCTAGCATCTAGGATCTAAACTCTAGCATTTAAGATCTCCACTCTAGCATCTAAGATCTCTACTCTAGCATATAAGATCTCCACTCTAGCATCTAAGGTCTCCACTCTAGCATCTAAGATCTCCACTCTAGCATCTAAGATCTCCACTCGAGTATCTAAGATATCTAATCTAGCATCTAAGATCTCTACTCTAGCATCTAAGATCTTCACTCTAGCATCTAAGATCTCCACTCTAGCATCTAAGATCTCCACTCTAGCATCTAAGATCTCCACTCCTGCATCTAAGATCTCCACACTAGCATCTAAGATCTCCACTCTAGCATCGAAGATCTCCACTCTAGCATCTAAGGTCTCCACTCTAGCATCTAAGATCTTCACTCTAACATCTAAGATTTCTACTCTAGCATCTAAGATCTCCACTCTAGTATCTAAGATCTCCACTCTAGCATCTAAGATCTCCACTCTAGCATCTAAGCTCTCCACTCTAGTATCCAAGATCTCCACTCTAGCATCTAAGATCTCCGCTCTAGCATCTAGGATCTCCATTCTAGTATCTAAGATCTCTACTCTAGCATCTAAGATCTCTACTCTAGCATCTAAGATCTTCACTCTAGCATCTAAGATCTCCACTCTAGCATCTAAGATCTCAACTCTAGCATCTAAGACCTCCACTCCTGCATCTAAGATCTCCACACTAGCATCTAATAAATCAACTCTAGCATCTAAGATCTCCACTCTAGCATCTAAGATCTCTACTCTAGCATCTAAGATCTCAACTCTAGCATCTAAGATCTCTACTCTAGCATCTAAGATCTCCACTCTATCATCTAAGATCTCCACTCTAGCATCTAAGATCTCCACTCTAGTATCTAAGATCTCCACTCTAGCATCTAATATCTCCACTCTAGCATCTAAGATCTCCACTCTAGTATCTAAGATCTCTACTATAGCATCTAAGATCTCTACTCTAGCATCTAAGATTTTCACTCTGGCATCTAAGATATCCACTCTAGCATCTAAGATCTCAACTCTAGCATATAAGATCTGCACTCCTGCATCTAAGATCTCCACACTAGCATCTAAGATCTCAACTCTAGCATTTAAGATCTCCACTCTTGCATCTAAGATCTCTACTCTAGCATCTAAGATCACCACTCTAGCATCTAAGATCTCCACTCTAGCATCTAAGATCTCCACTCTAGCATCTAAGATCTCTACTCCAGCATCTAAGATCTCCACTCTAGCATCTAAAATCTCCACTCTAGCATCTAAGATTTCCACTTTAGCATCTAAGATCTCTACTATAGCATCTAGGATCTCCACTCTAGCATCTAAGATCTCCACTCTAGCATATAAGATCTCCACACTAGTATCTAAGATCTCCACTCTAGCATCTAAGATCTCCACTCGAGTATCTAAGATATCTACTCTAGCATCTAAGATCTCTACTCTAGCATCTAAGATCTTCACTCTAGCATCTAAGATCTCCACACTAGCATCTAAGATCTCCACTCTAGCATCTAAGATCTAAACTCTAGCATCTAAGATCTCCACTCTAGCATCTACGATCTCTACTCTAGCATCTAAGATCTCCACTCTAGCATCTAAGGTCTCCACTCTAGCATCTAAGATCTCCACTCTAGCATCTAATATCTCCACTCTAGCATCTAGGATCTCTACTCTAGCATCTAAGATCTCCACTCTAGCATCTAAGATCTCCACTCTAGTATCTAAGATCTCCACTTTAGCATCTAAGATCTCCAATCTAGCATCTAAGATCTCCACTCTAGTATCTAAGATCTCTACTCTAGCATCTAAGATCTCTACTCTAGCATCTAAGATTTCACTTTAGCATCTGAGATATCCACTCTAGCATCTAAGATCTCAACTCTAGCATATAAGATCTGCACTCCTGCATCTAAGATCTCCACACTAGCATCTAAGATCTCAACTCTAGCATCTAAGATCTCCACTCTTGCATCTAAGATCTCTACTCTAGCATCTAAGATCACCACTCTAGCATCTAAGATCTCCACTCTTGCATCTAAGATCTCCACTCTAGCATCTAAGATCTCTACTCTAGCATCTAAGATCTCCACTCTAGCATCTAAAATCTCCATTCAAGCATCTAAGATCTCCACTTTAGCATCTAAGATCTCTATTATAGCATCTAGGATCTCCACTCTAGCATCTAAGATCTCCACTATAGCATATAAGATCTCCACTCTAGTATCTAAGATATCTACTCTAGCATCTAAGATCTCTACTCTAGCATCTAAGATCTTCACTCTAGCATCTAAGATCTCCACTCTAGCATCTAAGGTCTCCACTCTAGCATCTAAGATCTCCACTCTAGCATCTAGGATCTCTACTCTAGCATCTAAGATCTCCACTCTAGCATCTAAGATCTCCACTCTAGTATCTAAGATCACTACTCTAGCATCTAAGATCTCTACTCAGCATCTAAGATTTTCACTCTAACATCTAAGATATCCACTCTAGCATCTAAGATCTCAACTCTAGCATATAAGATCTGCACTCCTGCATCTAAGATCTCCACACTAGCATCTGAGATCTCAACTCTAGCATCTAAGATCTCCACTCTTGCATCTAAGATCTCTACTCTAGCATCTAAGATCACCACTCTAGCATCTAAGATCTCCACTCTAGCATCTAAGATCTCCAATCTAGCATCTAAGATCTCTACTCTAGCATCTAAGATCTCCACTCTAGCATCTAAGATCTCTACTCTAGCATCTAAGATCTCCACTCTAGCATCTAAATCTCCACTCTAGCATCTAAGATCTTCACTCTAGCATCTACGATCTCCACTCTAGCATCTAAGATCTCCACTCTAGCATCTAGGATCTAAACTCTAGCATTTAAGATCTCCACTCTAGCATCTAAGATCTCTTCTCTAGCATATAAGATCTCCACTCTAGCATCTAAGGTCTCCACTCCAGCATCTAAGATCTCCACTCTAGCATCTAAGATCTCCACTCTAGCATCTAAGATCTCCACTCTAGCATCTAAGATCTCCACTCGAGTATCTAAGATATCTACTCTAGCATCTAAGATCTCTACTCTAGCATCTAAGATCTTAACTCTAGCTTCTAAGATCTCCACTCTAGCATCTAAGATCTCCACTCTAGCATCTAAGATCTAAACTCTAGCATCTAAGATCTCCAATCTAGCATCTAAGATCTCTACTCTAGCATCTAAGATCTCCACTCTAGCATCTAAGGTCTCCACTCTAGCATCTAAGATCTCCACTCTAGCATCTAAGATCTCCACTCTAGCATCTAATATCTCCACTCTAGCATCTAAGATCTCCACTTTAGCATCTAAGATCTCTACTCTAGCATCTAAGATCTCCACTCTTGCATCTAAGATATCTACTCTAGCATCTAAGATCACCACTCTAGCATCTAAGATCTCCACTCTAGCATCTAAGATCTCCACTCTAGCATTTAAGATCTCTACTCTACCATCTAAGATCTCCACTCTAGCATCTAAGATCTCTACTCTAGCATCTAAGATCTCCACTCTAGCATCTAAAATCTCCACTCTAGCATCTAAGATCTTCACTCTAGCATCTAAGATCTCCACTCTAGCATCTAAGATCTCCACTCTAGCATCTAAGATCTAAACTATAGCATCTAAGATCTCCACTCTAGCATCTAAGGTCTCCACTCTAGCATCTAAGATCTCCGCTCTAGCATCTAAGATCTCCACTCTAGCATCTAAGATCTCCACTCTAGCATCTAAGATCTCCACTCGAGTATCTAAGATATCTACTCTAGCATCTAAGATCTCTACTCTAGCATCTAAGATCTTCACTCTAGCATCTAAGATCTCCACTCTAGCATCTAAGATCTCCACTCTAGCATCTAAGGTCTCCACTCTAGCATCTAAGATCTCCACTCTAGCATCTAAGATCTCCACTCTAGCATCTAATATCTCCACTCTAGCATCTAAGATCTCCACTTTAGCATCTAAGATCTCTACTCTAGCATCTAAGATCTCCACTCTTGCATCTAAGATCTCTACTCTAGCATCTAAGATCTCCACTCTAGCATTTAAGATCTCTAATCTACCATCTAAGATCTCCACTCTAGCATCTAAGATCTCTAGTCTAGCATCTAAGATCTCCACTCTAGCATCTAAAATCTCCACTCTAGCATCTAAGATCTTCACTCTAGCATCTAAGATCTCCACTCTAGCATCTAAGATCTCCACTCTAGCATCTAAGATCTAAACTATAGCATCTAAGATCTCCACTCTAGCATCTAAGGTCTCCACTCTAGCATCTAAGATCTCCACTCTAGCATCTAAGATCTCCACTCTAGCATCTAAGATCTCCACTCTAGCATTTAAGATCTCCACTCGAGTATCTAAGATATCTACTCTAGCATCTAAGATCTCTACTCTAGCATCTAAGATCTTCACTCTAGCATCTAAGATCTCCACTCTAGCATCTAAGATCTCCACTCTAGCATCTAAGATCTAAACTCTAGCATCTAAGATCTCCACTCTAGCATCTAAGATCTCTACTCTAGCATCTAAGATCTAAACTATAGCATCTAAGATCTCCACTCTAGCATCTAAGGTCTCCACTCTAGCATCTAAGATCTCCACTCTAGCATCTAAGATCTCCACTCTAGCATCTAAGATCTCCACTCTAGCATCTAAGATCTCCACTCGATTATCTAAGATATCTACTCTAGCATCTAAGATCTCTACTCTAGCATCTAAGATCTTCACTCTAGCATCTAAGATCTCCACTCTAGCATCTAAGATCTCCACTCTAGCATCTAAGGTCTCCACTCTAGCATCTAAGATCTCCACTCTAGCATCTAAGATCTCCACTCTAGCATCTAATATCTCCACTCTAGCATCTAAGATCTCCACTTTAGCATCTAAGATCTCTACTCTAGCATCTAAGATCTCCACTCTTGCATCTAAGATCTCTACTCTAGCATCTAAGATCACCACTCTAGCATCTAATATCTCCACTCTAGCATCTAAGATCTCCACTCTAGCACTTAAGATCTCTACTCTACCATCTAAGATCTCCACTCTAGCATCTAAGATCTCTACTCTAGCATCTAAGATCTCCACTCTAGCATCTAAAATCTCCACTCTAGCATCTAAGATCTTCACTCTAGCATCTAAGATCTCCACTCTAGCATCTAAGATCTCCACTCTAGCATCTAAGATCTAAACTATAGCATCTAAGATCTCCACTCTAGCATCTAAGGTCTCCACTCTAGCATCTAAGATCTCCACTCTAGCATCTAAGATCTCCACTCTAGCATCTAAGATCTCCACTCTAGCATCTAAGATCTCCACTCGAGTATCTAAGATATCTACTCTAGCATCTAAGATCTCTACTCTAGCATCTAAGATCTTCACTCTAGCATCTAAGATCTCCACTCTAGCATCTAAGATCTAAACTCTAGCATCTAAGATCTCCACTCTAGCATCTAAGATCTCTACTCTAGAATCTAAGATCTCCACTCTAGCATCTAAGGTCTCCACTCTAGCATCTTAGATCTCCACTGTAGCATCTAAGATCTCCACTCTAGCATCTAGGATCTCTACTCTAGCATCTAAGATCTCCACTCTAGCATCTAAGATCTCCACTCTAGTATCTAAGATCTCCACTCTAGCATCTAAGATCTCCACTCTAGCATCTAAGATCTCCACTCATGTATCTAAGATCTCTACTCTAGCATCTAAGTTCTCTACTCTAGCATCTAAGATTTCACTCTAGCATCTAAGATATCTACTCTAGCATCTAAGATCTCAACTCTAGCATATAAGATCTGCACTCCTGCATCTAAGATCTCCACACTAGCATCTAAGATCTCAACTCTAGCATCTAAGATCTCCACTCTTGCATCTAAGATCTCTACTCTAGCATCTAAGATCACCACTCTAGCATCTAAGATCTCCACTCTAGCATCTAAGATCTCCACTCTAGCATCTAAGATCTCTACTCTAGCATCTAAGATCTCCACTCTAGCATCTAAGATCTCTACTTTAGCATCTAAGATCTCCACTCTAGCATCTAAAGTCTCCACTCTAGCATCTAAGATCTCCACTTTAGCATCTAAGATCTCTACTATAGCATCTAGGATCTCCACTCTAGCATCTAAGATCTCCACTCTAGCATATAAGATCTCCACTCTAGTATCTAAGATATCTACTCTAGCATCTAAGATCTCTACTCTAGCATCTAAGATCTTCATTCTAGCATCTAAGATCTCCACTCTAGCATCTAAGATCTCCACTCTAGCATCTAAGATCTAAATTCTAGCATCTAACATCTCCACTCTAGCATCTAAGATCTCCACTCTAGCATCTAAGGTCTCCACTCTAGCATCTAAGATCTCCACTCTAGCATCTAAGATCTCCACTCTAGCATCTAGGATCTCTACTCTAGCATCTAAGATCTCCACTCTAGCATCTAAGATCTCCACTCTAGTATCTAAGATCACTACTCTAGCATCTAAGATCTCTACTCTAGCATCTAAGATTTTCACTCTAGCCTCTAAGATATCCACTCTAGCATCTAAGATCTCAACTCTAGCATATAAGATCTGCACTCCTGCATTTATGATCTCCACACTAGCATCTAAGATCTCAACTCTAGCATCTAAGATCTCCACTCTTGCATCTAAGATCTCCACTCTAGCATCGAAGATCACCACTCTAGCATCTAAGATCTCCACTCTAGCATCTAAGATCTCCACTCTAGCATCTAAGATCTCTACTCTAGCATCTAAGATCTCCACTCTAGCATCTAAAATCTCCACTCTAGCATCTAAGATCTCCACTTTAGCATCTAAGATCTCTACTCTAGCATCTAAGATCTCCACTCTTGCATCTAAGATCTCTACTCTAGCATCTAAGATCACCACTCTAGCATCTAAGATCTCCACTCTAGCATCTAAGATCTCCACTCTAGCATCTAAGATCTCTACTCTAGCATCTAAGATCTCCACTCTAGCATCTAAGATCTCTACTCTAGCATCTAAGATCTCCACTCTAGCATCTAAAATCTCCACTCTAGCATCTAAGATCTTCACTCTAGCATCTAAGATCTCCACTCTAGCATCTAAGATCTCCACTCTAGCATCTAAGATCTAAACTCTAGCATCTAAGATCTCCACTCTAGTATCTAAGATCTCTACTCTAGCATATAAGATCTCCACTCTAGCATCTAAGGTCTCCACTCTAGCATCTAAGATCTCCACTCTAGCATCTAAGATCTCCACTCTAGCATCTAGGATCTGTACTCTAGCATCTAAGATCTCCACTATAGCATCTAAGATCTCCACTCTAGTATCTAAAATCTCCACTCTAGCATCTAAGATCTCCACTCTAGCATCTAAGATCTCCACTCTAGTATCTAAGATCACTACTCTAGCATCTAAGATCTCCACTCTAGCATCTAAGATCTCCACTCTAGCATCTAAGATCTCTACTCTAGCATCTAAGATCTCCACTCTAGCATCTAAAATCTCCACTCTAGCATCTAAGATCTCCATTTTAGTATCTAAGATCTCTACTCTAGCATCTAGGATCTCCACTCTAGCATCTAAGATCTCCACTCTAGCATATAAGATCTCCACTCTAGTATCTAAGATTTCCACTTTAGCATCTAAGATCTCCACTTTAGCATCTAAGATCTCCACTCTAGCATCTAAGATCTAAACTCTAGCATCTAAGATCTCCACTCTAGAATCTAAGATCTCTACTCTAGCATCTAAGATCTCCACTCTAGCATCTAAGGTCTCCACTCTAGCATCTAAGATCTCTACTCTAGCATCTAAGATCTCCACTCTAGCATCTAAGATCTCCACTCTAGCATCTAAGAACTCCACTCTAGTATCTAAGATCTCTACTCTAGCATCTACGATCTCTACTCTAGCATCTAAGATCTTCACTCTAGCATCTAAGATCTCCACTCTAGCATCTATGATCTCAACTCTAGCATCTAAGATCTCCACTCCTGCATCTAAGATCTTCACCCTAGCATCTAAGATCTCCGCTCTAGCATCTAAGATCTCTACTCTAGCATCTAAGATCTCTACTCTAGCATCTAAGATCTTCACTCTAGCATCTAAGCTCTCCACTCTAGCATCTATGATCTCAACTCTAGCATCTAAGATCTCCACTCTAGCATCTAAGATCTCCACTCTAGCGTCTAAGATCACCACTCTAGCATCTAAGATCTCTACTCTAGCATCTAAGATCTCCACTCTAGCATCTAAAATCTCCACTCTAGCATCTAAGATCTCCACTTTAGCATCTAAGATCTCTACTCTAGCATCTAGGATCTCCACTCTAGCATCTAAGATCTCCACTCTAGCATATAAGATCTCCACTCTAGTATCTAAGATTTCCACTTTAGCATCTAAGATCTCCACTTTAGCATCTAAGATCTCCACTCTAGCATCTAAGATCTAAACTCTAGCATCTAAGATCTCCACTCTAGAATCTAAGATCTCTACTCTAGCATCTAAGATCTCCACTCTAGCATCTAAGGTCTACACTCTAGCATCTAAGATCTCTACTCTAGCATCTAAGATCTCCACTCTAGCATCTAAGATCTCCACTCTAGCATCTAAGATCTCCACTCTAGTATCTAAGATCTCCACTCTAGCATCTAAGATCTCCACTCTAGTATCTAAGATCTCTACTCTAGCATCTAATATCTCTACTCTAGCATCTAAGATCTTCACTCTAGCATCTAAGATCTCCACTCTAGCATCTATGATCTCAACTCTAGCATCTAAGATCTCCACTCCTGCATCTAAGATCTTCACCCTAGCATCTAAGATCTCCACTCTAGCATCTAAGATCTCTACTCTAGCATCTAAGATCTCTACTCTAGCATCTAAGATCTTCACTCTAGCATCTAAGCTCTCCACTCTAGCATCTATGATCTCAACTCTAGCATCTAAGATCTCCACTCCTGCATCGAAGATCTCCACTCTAGCATCTAAGATCACCACTCTAGCATCTAAGATCTCCACTCTAGCATCTAAGATCTCAACTCTAGCGTCTAAGATCTCTACTCTAGCATCTAAGATCTCCACTCTAGCATCTAAAATCTCCACTCTAGCATCTAAGATCTCCACTTTAGCATCTAAGATCTCTACTCTAGCATCTAGGATCTCAACTCTAGCGTCTAAGATCTCCACTCTAGCATCTAAGATCTCCACTCTAGTATCTAAGATCTCCACTCTAGCATCTAAGATCTCCACTCTAGTATCTAAGATATCTACTCTAGCATCTAAGATCTCTACTCTAGCATCTAAGATCTTCACTCTAGCATCTAAGATCTCCACTCTAGCATCTAAGATCTCCACTCTAGCATCTAAGATCTAAACTCTAGCATCTAAGATCTCCACTCTAGCATCTAAGATCTCTACTCTAGCATCTAAGATCTCCACTCTAGCATCTAAGGTCTCCACTCTAGCATCTAAGATCTCCACTCTAGCATCTAAGATCTCCACTCTAGCATCTAAGATCTCTACTCTAGCATCTAAGATCTCCACTCTAGCATCTAAGATCTCCACTCTAGCATCTAAGATCTCCACTTTAGCATCTAAGATCTCTACTCTAGCATTTAGAATTTCCACTCTAGCATCTATGATCTCCACTCTAGCATCTAAGATCTCCACTCTAGCATCTAAGATCTCCACTCTAGCATCTAAGATCTCTAATCTAGCATCTAAGATCTCTACTCTAGCATCTAAGATCTTCACTCTAGCATCTAAGATCTCCACTCTAGTATCTATGATCCCAACTCTAGCATCTAAGATCTCCACTCCTGCATCTAAGATCTTCACCCTAGCATCTAAGATCTCCAATCTAGCATCTAAGATCTCAACTCTAGCATCTAACATCTCCACTCTAGCGTCTAAGATCTCCACTCTAGTAAGTAAGATCTCCACTCTAGCATATATGGCCTTCTGTTGAAGCTCTCTCTCTCTCCTCAGCAATCCGTGCTGTTGACATCCTGCCCCTGTCAGAGTCTAGGCTCAAAATGTTCCTCTTCTTCTCTGCCTGTGACTGGGTGCCTTGTCTATATATGTTGTGCTGTGCGTATACAGAATGTTAACACCTCCCTGTTCTATATGATGAGCAACTGCATCTCAAGGCACCGTACAAAAACAGCATCTTGAAATGCAGTTGTATTTAAGCGTGATATAAAACCAATTTTTACTGTATTGAATGACATGCTGCCTCCATTAGGCATCTAAAGAAACATTAGTTCATTGTTAAAAAAAAAAACATTCATGAGTTAATCATATGTGCAGTGATTCACACGTTTATAAAGTGAGTATTTAGTATGTATGCATACGATATGATAATGGTAAATATCCGGTCATGGACTAAACAAAATTGCACAATTGACAAACAATATACACAAGACAGTCAAAATCATAACAAAATAAAACAAAGCTTGACTGTGACAATTAATGGCATCGAATCGCTGTGGGGAGTGAATCATCATCATCATCATCATAACCAGCCATCGTCTAACCACTGCCTGATTAAAGGCACCCCGCTCAACATCACCATTGCTCAATCCATCTCTTGCACACGAACCGATCTTATCTCTCCAGTATTGTCCCTTTCCCACTGTCGTCCCTTCCAGCCGTTACATGGCGTGCCGAAAGACCACTCCGCTTTTCCCAACAGTCAAAGCGAATGTCTCTGATTTGTGAATGTTCGCTGATGCATGAGTCCCTATTTCTGTTAGTCTACTCCCAAATGTTTTCTTTGTCAGTGTCCGCGTTTGTGATCCGTGCCATTGCCGAAAGCCCTCTTCTGCGGGCACACTGTTCTCCTATTCTTCGCAATCAACTCCAAAGTTCCTCAAGTGTTCCATCCTGCTCACGTTCCCCTTCCCCGTTTCACCATCGCGATACCCAATCTGACTCAGCTTATCTCCCCGGTGCACATCCGACTGCATGTAAACGTATTCTCTGGTGGAATTTTTTCTTCATCTAAAGGTTTTTCACATTGTTTTTTTACCCATACCCTGCACTGTCCATCTTTCTACCCCGCCTCCATCGCAACTTCCCACCACCCTCCATGTCCCCCCAAAGAACAGAGCGAGAGATCCGTGTGGCACTTACGCTCGAAAATATCAGAGCCAAGATATATTTGCCAGAGAGGTCAGAGGTTATTAGGATTCTTAGGTTGAGTACTGCAAATATGTGGAAAGGGCTGCGTGTTCACTAGCTCACTCCTTGTTTAAAAAATGTTGCTTTGAAGGTCTGGCTCTCAAAATAACTCTCTCAAATAATCAACAGATATTGGTAGTGTGCTGCTATCGACCTCCTAGTGGGAAGGCTATTGAAGCTGCATCTGCACTGAGAGAGCTTTTTGGGGGCCTCCCTAAAGGTGAAATAGTTTTAGTGGGTGCTCTAAATTGGAATTGGCTAAACCCGCCGGCCGTGGCCACAAATTTTGCAGATTAATTTAATCTGTTTCAATTAATAAATGTCCCCACAAGACCCAACCTAAAAAATCCGGGACAGTCATCTCTGCTTGACGTCCTATTGACAAATGCCCCTCACAATTTCACACTGACTGGTGTTCTGGGTAATAGACTTAGTGATCACTCCTTCATTTTTGGGGTGAGATCATCAGCCAGACCCAAAGGCCCCCCTAAATTGGTTCAGAAGCACTCTATGAGACACTTCAGCACTCAGGCATTTACTAATGATGTGCTTCACTCGGATATTGACAAGGTCTGTGATATCCCCAACCTGACTACGGCTCGGGAGACCTTCAGGTACACGTTTCTCCATATTCTTAACAAACATGCTCCGTTGGTTAGATTTAAAACTAAAGGCAACCGCCCACCATGGTTTGATCCTTTGATTACAAAGCTCATGAAAACTAGGGACAAGGCTTGGGCATGTGCTCAGAAAAGTAATTTGGTCAATGACTGGCTAGAATACAGGATTTTAAAGAATAGATGCGTCAACAAAATACGGCATGCAAAAAATGCCTACTTTTCCTCCACTCTCCTGGAATCACATGGAAATGCCAGGATTTTCTGGAAAACAATCAAATGTATAGAAAAGGCATCCAAAACAGACAATCTGCCCGCTGAGCTTAACCGAAATGGGGAATATTTTTCAGATCCCAAAAAAATAGTTGACAATTTTAACCTTCATTTTTCTGAAGCTGGTAATATTTCTGATAATGTATTGGGAGTCACCCCTGCTCATGCAAATTCCTATACCCCTGTCCAAACATTAAACGAATTTAGTTTCCAGCCAATCCACGAAAGTAATGTTCTGAAACAACTGTCCTACCTCAAAGGGTGCTCCTCTACCGGAGCAGATAGTTTTCTCGTCTGTGCTCTACTAACTGTTGGTCACCTAATATACAAACCGATAGCCCATATTTTCAACCTGTCCATCAAAGAAGCATCAGTTCCTCTAGAATGGAAACATTCCTATGTCCATCCATTTCACAAAGGGGGCCCTAAAGATGATCCAAATAACTACCGACATATCTAAATTTTGTCCCCGTTGATGAAAATTTTTGAAAAATTATTGACCTACCAAATTAGCAGTTTCCTGTCCACCAAAAATCTACTACATCTAAAACAATCTGGGTTCCGAAAAAAATACAGCACCACATCTGCTGCATTAGACTCTCTGAATCACATTTACAGTAGACTTGAAAATAAGCAGTACTGTGCCTGTCTTTTCTAGACCTGTCCAAAGCGTTTGATACAGTAGACGACAACACCCTGCTTAGTAAACTAAGTTGCCTCGGTTTTTCCGAAAACGCAGTTAAATGGTTACAAAATTACCACTTTTCTCGCACCCAAACTGTATTCACAGATGGTTGGAGGTCAAACAGTGTTAAGATATCAAAAAGGGTTCCACAGGGTTCCATCCTCGGCCCCCTTTTGTTCTCTCTTTATGTCAATGACTTGGGCACTGACCTGGATCATTACAGGGTAAATATTTTTGCAGATGACACGATACTGATTACTGCTGGCCGCTCTCCGGATGACGTGATTGCTAAGCTACAGGGTGGTTTCAACAAACTACAACATCAGCTAGTTGCTCTTAAACTAGTCCTGAATACCTCCAAACTAAGGTGCTATGCTACTCACCAGGACTAAAGCAGGAAGTTTTTTTTCCCAATTACATTCCTTAAATAATTATCAAATAGAGCAAGTCAAGATCTAAAAGTATCTTGGGGTCATCCTGAATTCAAAACTGAATTTTGAAGATCACATTGATTATATTGGTAAAAAGACAAAAATACAAATTGGTTTTCTGTATCGACACAAGCACTGCTTCCCCCCAATGTTCCGTTTGGAATTGATGAAAGCTACCATACTGCTTCTACTTGACTACTGTGACATCGTGTATAAATCAGCCCCAAGTACTGTACTGAAGAAGCTTGATTCCATCTATCACTCGGCCTTAAGATTTACATTGAACTGCCCACATAGGACTCACCACTGTGATCTCTACATTGGGTCAAACTTAACATTTCTTAATGTTCGACGGCTTGTGCACCAGATCTTATTTATTCACGATGTACTTACAAAAAAATGCGCAGAACACCTGCTGGACCTCCTCTCTGTTTCAAAGAGCAAATTTGACCTCAGGTCTTCGCTCATTTACCAGCTTCACATTCCCTATTGCCGCACAAAAACTGGAGGAAGGGCCTTTGCTATTGATGCCCCCAGGGTCTGGAATGCTATTGCCAATAAACTGCAACTTGAATCACTACCAATGAGATCTTCTCTCAAAACTGCTCTAGAGGAGTTGTACACCGCTAGCTGCCACTGCTATTCATTGGCGTAAAATAAAATAAAATGTTTCGCTCCGGATGATGCTGCAAAGTATTTTCTGTATTTTGATTTAGCGTGCTGATCTTAAAGGTGCATTGGAAACTTTGATACTCCGACTCATGCTTCTGTTGTTATGGAGTAACTCATGCAGCCAGCTATGGCTTTAGGATTTAGTGTTACATGTTATTTATGTAGTTTATTGTCAAAATTCGGTCACAGTCCCTGTGATCACTGTTACGTTGCAATTATGGTTTTATTTTTCGGTGATTTCGAAAAGTTTTTTGGTTTGGACATGTTTGTTTTGTTGTAGTACGGAGTTAGACTTATGGCCTTAATATAAGTTTTCTTGTGGTTGTTGTTGTTGTTTGACTTGCATCCCACTGGGATTTTTTGCACACAGCGTTGGTGTACGGTGCTTTTTTCAGGAATATTTTGCTGGTTTTTTTCATGGATTTTCTGTTTGCACAGTCACATAGTCACTTTAAGATTTTTTCCTTGTTCGTGTTTTTGTTTTTTTGTTTGTTGTGGTTGCACCCGATTCAAGAGCCGAATGGCTCACAGGGCTATACCAAAATAAATCAACTGAAACTGTGTCTGGAGCAGTTGTATTGTCATATTTTTTTTACAGCCCTGCCTGCAGCCAATCCACTGCTGGATGAAGGCCTGCCCATGGATTATATGGTCGTGAGGGTTGTTTGGCCATACTTCACCAAGCTGTGCAGTGTTTGTTGGTAAAGTGGGGGGGGGGGGGGGGGGGAAGAGGCGACCCAGAAACAGTTCATATATCAGACATTAGCTGTGTTTTAAAAAAAAATGTAGCCAGTGGGCTGACCACTGTGCCACTACCACACCCCCATTACTTTTACACACATACACAAACAAATATCATAAAATAAAGATTACGAACAACCTGGAAACAGACTGCACTGGAAAGTCTTGTTTGTGAGCACACATTATGGCACTTTAAGGAGTGGTGTGGTCTTGCACTCGCTCTGTCTTTGTCTTTTCAGTACTGGCATTCAATTTCCATATTCATTTTTACATAGACTGACAGAGAGGAAGGCCATGCATGGTTCAGATTCCGATTGCCACTGGGGGTTTGCATCGCAGGAACCAAACCCTAGGCACCAGGAATGTGGCGCAGTGCACAGAGATAAAGATCCCCCACATAATCCTTTAAAGACTGTTGGGGCACGTGCTGTTAGCATAGACCTTAACGGACTGTTGGGGTTGTCAGTGAACATCTATGAAGGCCGGAGAAAACACACAACGGAGATGCGTGGATGGCCAGCAGTGCACACAAATACACATACAGAATCTTGCAGTGTATCATCTATTCCTACATCTGGAACCCGATGAACACCTTGCAACTGATTGGCTCAAATGCGCGAAGCCCTGAAAAAAACTGAAAACCCACAAACTCTAATTGTCGAGAGAGGAAGCTATTCTTGAGCGCAGGCAGATTAACTGGATGACAACGGTGATTTATGAACTTAATTTTGCAGTCATCTAAGGGCAGATGATACGATAAAGAGTGGATTGTAAAGTGTTGCGTTATATCTGGCAATGGCTAAAAACCCTAGGTATGTATGTGGTTTATCAATCTTTTTCCAGGACACCTCAAATGTAATCTTCCCACTTGGCACCAAAGCTTTTGACCTTGATAGCCATGCAGGTATTTCACAATTTTTACAGAAATAATCTCAGGTTCGATTCCATTTTGGGGCATTCGGTCACCACCGGCAATGGCAAATTACGAACACGTCAGAGAATGACGGATTCCGTTGATACCCGATGACAACAGAGCTTATTTTTTAAAAATAAAAATACATGTTTGATGGACAATGCTTTGTCGAGAGCGTGAAACCTCGGAAGGTCACGTGACCTCTATTGGATGACGCCATCCCAGTTGCTCACTTGGGGAAGTGGCGACGCTCGGATTCATCGAGATTCGGGTGAAGCCATTTCATCGCCGATGTTGCTGTTGTTGTTGCAACACTACGTAGTTGCCGGCGTCGACTTGTCATCGACAATCTCCCTAAACATTTCCCATCGTGCAATGATGGCCTGGTAGGGCTATCTGCCGTGGCAAACGATGAAAAGCTAACCTTCAAACAGGGGGCACACGAGGCGCCAGCAGGTGACTCCTCCTTGGCTGGTGTACTGGCCCAGGGCCGTCTCGAGGAAGAACACGGGGATCCCACAGCACACAAAGAAGATCACGTACGGGATGAGGAAGGCACCTGTCGGGAAATCCAAAACCGCGGCAGCATCGTCATTAGGATCATCATTAATCACGCATCCATGTTATAAGACATTCGATTTGTGCATCTGTGAGCGAGCATATCAGTCACAGCACGCGCTTGAATATCTTTTCTTGTCATAAGTCGGACACCGATGATGAGATATATACATGAGCAACAAAGTTTCGCCATGCTTAATATTATAATGGCTTAGACATTTGCTTAATATTATAATGTCTTAGACATTTGCTTAATATTATAATGGCTTAGACATTTGTAAAGTCTCTTGGAATTCCTTTTATTTATTTGAGAGACGTCAACTGTGAGACAGAAGTCAACCATGAACCCCCCCCCCCAAAAAAAAAAATCGCGGGAAATCGTTTTTCGGTAAAAAATAGAATTTCGCACGTGGGTGCTGAAAGGGCAAGATTGACGAACACCGAATTGAAACGTCACTTGTCTCATTTTTAACATTCTGCCACATCTGGTGCGACCAATAACTCTATGTACACACTGCTGACCGATTGCTGGTGTTTACAGTTTGTTTTTCGTTTGAATAAACCCCAAAATAATAATCGAAAGCCCTTTGTTAATCCGGCGCTGGTGAAGGTATCCCCATGCTGTCAGTCGTGGGGGGTTGCTTTGAACATACTTCACCACATTGGTCAGTGCGAATTTTGTGAAGAGGCATAGAGGCCAGGGTTGGTTCATATATAATGTGCTACTGAGGTTAGCCATATCCGGCAATCGAACTCACGTTGCCATGTTCATGTGCTTACCACAGAGACACTGCGCCAGGCGAAGTACTATGTTTTATGAGTAAAAAGGTTCAGAAAATCGATTGCCCTGAAGTATAACATGTTTTGTATCAATCCAAACTCAAGGCCAAGCTTCATATCTATGTTTTTTTTCCCTTCCAAATAAATGATTTTAGGATGCAGTGAATGGGAGCTGTGTTTTTTATTCGTGCAAGAGGGGTAATCGCTATAATTTCTCATAGAAAATTAAGTGTGTTTACCATCTCGATCAATGTAACTCGCCAGCGTTCTGTGCACATTTAAAGAGCTCATTCTATAACAACAACAACAACTGGGGCATTTACCTCCACGTTCCCCCGACCAATTAAATTAAATTAAAGACCCCCTCCTTATCCAATTTTCTTTCCCCTCAAGTACCTGGGGCCCCTGGTGCAGTTGCACCGACTGCACACTCACTCGCTACGCCACTCCGGTACTTACGTTGCGGACACGACACAGCCACTCCGTTCGCCACCGGCACCACGAGTGATCTCAACGCCCAACGGTGGCGCGATGGATGTTGCCGTGGCCTTATTGGCTAATACACTGTTCTTTCTTTTTTTAGTTTAGTGCGCAGGCTTTCGCGACCAACATTTATCCATTATGAAGGTTTTTTTGGGGGGGGGTTAGATTACGTAAATATACCACTGGTCTTGTGAAAGAAAACCACCGGATCAATGACCCAGCGTGGAAGGCGAAGCAACGGGGCAGACTTCTTAAACCTTCCCCACGCCTCTGCCTAGTGAGCGGTATAAATGGGTAGACCACAAGTTAATGGTGTAGCCGTTCACGTGGGTACCACAACCTCTTACAAGGCAACCGACCAGCTTAGAAAAGTGAGCCAGCCAGAGTACCCCCCCCCCCCTCCCTGTACACGGGCACCCCACAGCTACCTCGAGTGGACGGCCTTCTGTCAGCAGTGGCGTGAATGAGAAAAATTGCAGGGCTGCACCATTATTATTATTTTTATTTTCAACATGGCTAATATGGACTGAGGTGTCAGTTCAATTTTGGTAGTGAGCAGGCAAATTTGAAAATTCTCCCTCGGATCATGAACATCTATCGGAAGAGGAATCTTCTTGACACGTTGTTGTTGTTGTTGTTAACATTTTTCAAGAAATAGATGTGCACCTTTTTGCAGTGTGGACAGATAGCGTTTTGTTTTGCAGTATATGCGTATTGCACTTAAAAACAAACATGACGGTTGAGTTTTAGATGTGTAGAGATCCAATTCAGCATCGACCGTGCGTTAGGTTAAAACAATTACAGCTAAATCAAATACATTTACTGGGGCATATTCATGAAACTAAATCACCCGGAATCAGCACATCATATTTCAGAAGCAAAGCAATATAACACCCCCCGCCCCCCCCCCCCCCCACCAAAAAGGCTCTTTTATGCACATGATCGTTTTTTCCAAAGATAACTCCTAAATCTTGACTTAAAGCTCTCGTGACTGCAGGAATTCATATTCTTTGGGTCTTTCGGTAAAGTCACGTAGACAGCCTACTTCAGCAGTTTTTTTCTTGCCGTGGTTGTCCCACCTGATGAAGATTGCTTGTGTTGCGATCGAAACGTTGTGATCTATAATTTTTCTACCTACGTGACTTTACAGAAAGAACCAAAGAGTATGGATTCCTGCAGTCACGAAAGCTTCAAATCAATATTCACGTAGACTGAAAGAAAATAACAAAAAACTGCGACGTTTCGATCTCAACACAAGCGATTGTCACCAGAAGGAGATGATCAGGAGGAAAGATGACGATCGCTTGTGTTGCGATCGAAACCTCGTAGCTTTTTATTATTATTATTATTTTCTTTCAACCTATCTACGTGACTTCACCGAAAGACCAAAAGAATAAGATGTCCCAAGGACGCGCTGCGCCCACACTCACCGCCTCCGTTCTTGTAGCACAGGTACGGGAAGCGCCACACGTTCCCCAGTCCTATGATCTCTCCGGCCACGGACAGCACAAACTCCACCTTGTTGTTCCACTGCCCGCGCTCGTTGATCTTCTGCTTGCCAGGAGCGCCGGGCGGAATGTCCATCTCCGTGCTCTCCACCTTGCCGTTCACGAGCGGGATGGAATTCTGCGCCGCCATTCTCGGTCGAGTGCTGGGTCTGCGAAGCGCAAAGATCCCCCCGCGTGGCCTCAACGGACTCGCGGGTCGTGTGCTGTTCGCGAGGAGCGGCGCATATGAAGGCCGTAACGGCACGCGAGGGGGGTGGGTGGCCAGCACCGCGCCCAATCGGCATTCGTCTCCCCCCGGTGATAATGTTTGCACACCGCACCAGGTCGTTATTTAAGGCTGGCTCGACCTAGGAGAGGCCCATAATCGATTTAGACAATCACCACTCATGTCAGACATGGTCAGAAACCAATTTGGGCCGTAGGGATTCACAGAGCAGCACACTTTCCAGTCACTTAGCACGGTTGCATTTAAGCAAACCGTGTGTGTCGATGCGCGTGCCTTTGTCTTTGTGCGCGTCTGTAACATGTCCTTCACATCGCATGCTCACCTAACTCGCGATTGTGTTTCATCAAGCATCAGGCACGTAACAGCCTGCAGCATCTTCAATTTGCATTTGAGCACGGGGACATTTGGTGAACTCGACAAGGCAGGGTCACGGGGTGTGGGGGGTGGGGGGGGTGGACCTGGGAATCTAACGACCCCACTGACAACGCGGATGTCGTTCTGCGGTGCGCGTGCGACGCCCCTACAAGTTGTGGCCGCGCTCCGGGGCATCCGCGTCGCCACCGCGATGACAGACAGACGGCACGCGAGGCGACGCGCGTGCCCTAAATTGCGCCCGGGACAACGTCCGCTCGTGCCGCACAGCTCCTGTAATTGAGCGGCTGCGGTGTTCGTCCCAGTCAAGCGCCATGGGTGTCTGCTATTAAAATGTTTTGAATAATTCACTGCGGTGTTGAACGCGAGCTGCCTTGAAAGCACGTGACGAAGGAATTTCTTCGCGGAATTCCAGCAGTCAGGAGCGCGTCACCCTGTGCTAGTCATCACGTAACTCGAGTACTTGCAAATGTCACCTATTCCCAACGATGATTGGTTGCTTAATCATGTATTACAAACATTTTCACCTGGAATATCCCTTGACATGGACCATCTTTATGGGACATACGGGGATGGAAGGGGGGAGGGAGCACTCAAATCTCCACACAGAAAAATTCAATAATCTTCTGCTGCACTGCCATCTCTTGGCCACCTCGTAGTCGAAGCCTACAACCTCTGCTCATTGTCAGTCTCGCTGGCACGGACCAGTCCACCGACTTGCTCGCTCCACCTCCGTCTCCTGTCCACCTCTCAACTGAGCGGGTTTGGGAATTTCACAAATCTACATGTGCCCCACAAACCCTTGCCTCCGCGGCGCTACAGATACCAGTGCCTGTGTGGGCTCCTCAGCAGCTGTGTGGTGTGCACGTCACGAGTCGATGTTGGTGACGATGTTGGTGACAATGGTGGTGGTGATGGGGAGCGGTAGCGTAGCGCTACGCGGCGCTACGAACCTGACGACCCGAATTCAAATCCCGCTCTCGGCCAACATCAGTGACGATTATCTGAACCCGTCATGGGCCTCCCCTAGGTCGACTCAGCCTCAAATGAGTACCCGGTGCGGTGTAAAAACAAGGCCACTAGGGAGACAAAGGCGGCTGGTCGTGGTGCTGATCACCCAACCCCTCGTGTGCCGTTCTGGCCTCTATAGGTGCTCGCTAACAGCACTTGCCCCAAAAGTATGTTGCGGCTACTCGGGGGATCTTTGTCTTTGTTTTGTGACGACGATTGATAGTCGCAATGATCGAGGTGTTGGTGACGATGGCTCCGAGTCAACCCAGACCTGCATTCTAGTCCACGACCTTGGGAAACCGTGGCTGCCAATGTTCTAGCAGGCGAACCGTGGAAGTGTGGGCTCCGCGAGGCAGGTGCCCCCCTTCGGCGGCAAATGCAACGAGCGGCATGAATAAATCAAACACGTTTGCACCAATCGCCCGAAAAGGTAAAAAAAAACTAAACCTAAATCTGCCGTTGCATTGCCGAGTTAAAATGTAACACGTGACTTCGTCCGGGAAGGGCGAGCACACCTGTGCACTCTCCGAGATCCCCGAGTTTTGCGCAGCACAGCAGGCGCGATTCGACCTCGCGTTTGCTACGAATGAATGAATGAATTCATCCGTTTTAATCGAACCCAAAAATTTAAACTCGAAGCAACACGCATCCGACTGCGATGTCAACCACCGCGAGCAGGTGAGCGCGTCGGGTTTGAATGGCAGGAAAGTGTCGTCCTTCTAGCCACACCGTCGTCGCGAGTGGAGTCGCTTTGAAAGACGGAAAGAAGGGAGCGCGTGGATTAACGGACATACGCATGCTGATGAGAAACAATTCCACCTTCCAATAAGAGTAAAGTGGACGTGGCTGCTGAGGCAGGGCACGTCGCTGCGAGGGGGGTGGGGGGGGGGCGATTACGGCCGATGGTCAAGCAAGAAGAACGGTGAGAGCCGAGGAATAGAACTAAACAATAAACTAAACTTTTTATTTTATTTTACCAGGTAAGGCCTGCCGAGCTATATAGCTCTTTTTCAGAAGCGACCTGGCCACAAATGATAGTTCAACGAAGTGGCTTATCATGTGGAAATTTGTATCAGCCAAATACTCCAAACACGTGTTCCAAATTCCAAATATACAGCAGGCGTCAGGGTCGGGACCGAACCCACGACCTCCTGCATACCAGGCGAAGTAATTAACATCTCTCCACCGTGGTGCCATAGGAATCGTTCAAGGGACATCCCCCAAAGGAGATGGAGCGATGGAATCCGTTTGTGTGCCAGTGCCTGGTGGATTATTATATCGCAGGATTGTAAGAGATGGAAGCCTTTATCCAGCAGTAGATTGACCATGGCTGACGACGATGAGGACTCGTTAATGGAATAGGTCGATCATTTTAATGGGGCGCCACAGAGGTGAGATGTTAACTACCTCGCCTGGTATGCAGGAGGTCGTGGGTTCGATCCCGAATCTAACGCCTGCTGCTGTATATTTTGAGTTTGCACGTCTCTCCCCGTGGTCGTGTGGATTTTTCTCCGGGTCCTCCGGTTTCTCCCTCCACGTTTAGAAACACGCGTTTAGAGTATTTGGCTGCTGTAAATTTCCACATGATAACCCACTTCGCTGAGCTATCATTTGTGGCTAGGTCGCTTCTGAAAAATAGCTATATAGCTCAGCGGCCCTTACCTGGTAAAAAAACAAACAAACACAAAGAGTAAAAAGTAGTATGAATAATGGCATTGGCCAAACACTATTATGCAAGATCCTTCTGAAAATTTGTCTTGAAACTCAGTGAGGCTTTCACAGACTAATAAATAGGAATGCCATTGCTATGATCGTTGCACTGCAGGTCGAAAATGAGGTTTCGTTATGTAATGTGCCAGAGGTTGCTTTAACATGAATTTGAATGCAAATTCAACCTATGACACTTTCTTTTATTTACAAAACTCAAAACACCCGCATTGTCGTCGTTATGGAAAGACTATGAATAACAAAACAGACACGCAAACAATGCATCTCCTTTAGATATCTGTCCCTCCTCGTAGAAAAACGACAAAAGTAACGCTTAACGAAACCCATCGGCTGCACGCTCGACTGGGAGTGCACCACCAATTTTGGCAAACATTGATCTGAATGCGAGCAAACTCGGCAGTGTCTCACCGGCAGAGCCATGCCCCGTTTTGAACGAATTCCGATGAACCATCAGGTGCTACAGGCAACCCCCCCCCCCCCCCGCCTCCTCTTTATGACACGGGCCCCAGTTCGACACAACGTTGATATCATGCGTAACACTGAAAATAATCGACGCTCAAGGGTTACTTTTGAGTGATGCATTATAGAATGGCATTTGAAACGGGTGTCTCTTCCTTTGGGCACAGTACTGCGTTATCAACGGCGTTACACGGTACTTTGGAAGCACGTAAGCGGTAATTGATATTAATGAGACGTGATAGATATCTACGATGAATAATTATTGTGGTCGGGTCGTTTGCGCGAATCGAAAACACACGAAGGTTAATTTAATATGGCCATGCAATTTTCACTCGTGGACAAACTCCCCCGGCCGCGCACACCCTGAGGGGCATGGAAATGTATTTGACCATACATCACTGCACTGTTCGCATGTTTGTTAGACTTCTTTCTCAGCGTATGTAGCCCAACGCGCCCAATCGCAGGTGCTGGGTAAGGACGGAAAACTAAACACAAAAAGCAGTTCTAAAGAAATTAGTTTTCAATTTAGATTTAAAAAGTGGATAGCTCCCAGTGGCTTCCCAATATCGGAAGGAAGAGCGTTCCAGACGGCCACAGGAGCGCATCTGAAAGCGCGCGATGCGGTGACCATATTTGTTCGATGGTCAGCCAAAAGCCGCTGCACGAGGATGACCGCAGGTTGCGTGATGGTTTTGCTCCCCGACGAGATCAGAAGGGTATTGTGGTACATTTGCGACGAGCACATTGCGTGCGATCAGTGCGACCTCATCACGAAACCAATGCAGCTCAGCGACCACTGGACGGACACGGTCGGATCTCGCAGTACCCCGTTACCACGCGTGCCAAGGAATGTGTACACGCCGCAGCTTGCTCATGCTTCAGCCAGACGTTGCCTGGAGTAGCGAGTTGCAGTAAGCGAGCCTCGTCGATGCCACGCTGCACGCCGACCTGTTGGCTAGGCCACGACTCAATCGTGGCCCAATGAGTCGTAGGGCCCCGATAAGAACATTTGCGGGACCTGACTCTGTTTTGCACGTGGCGATAAAACGACATTCGGATCGAGGGTGGAGCCGAGGCTCTTTAGATTTGTAGAAAAAACTGAATCCTGCAGTCTGCCACTCTCACACCACGCTGATCAGCACGGGTTGATTAAACAGAGGTCACCAATTACAATCACTAACCAGGCTCAAATCTCCTGCAGTCCGAGGAGACCCGGTGCATTTCGGATAATTTAGTAACAGGAGAGTGGTTTTATATGAACACGACACAATGTATGAAATAAGATACAAATGTCAGTTTTCCCGCTGACAAATACTGCTCGGTCTGTAGTCTCCTCCATATACAGAAGCACGTATTTTCTCTGCTTGCCATTTCGTGACTGGCTATGGGTCGCTGATGATCCCTTATTTGGTGGAACACTTCTGCATCTCCCATAATATTGCCGTTCCTCCAAATGTTCATTCATACGTAAGAGAATGTGTGCAGAAAATGTGTATAGTTTTTTTCACGAGAATTATAAATATAAATATACTATTCTTTGTTTAAATGTGAACGCGCGAGTCTTTTTTTCGTGTATCCTTAATTAGCCGAGAATTCGTTGCTTTGCAACGGAAAATAAGAGAACTGTCATCTGCATGCTCTTTCCTGTACTCAGGGCACGAACAGAATATTCTGGCGAAATAATTGCTTAACACGGACATAGATTAAAAGTTAGAGCCATTGTAAATTAGCCTTGTTCAGTCTTCTGTATTCCTTACTCCGACCTCTTCGGTGTCACTATCTATTTGATGTGTTCCGAGCATCTTCTTCCGCCGTTTCGATCCAACCCAATGCTTTTGTGTTACACGGAAAATCCCGTTAAGCCAGCCACCCAGCTAGCCTTGGTGGCAATGGCCTCACCCACGAACAGCAAGCACATCGATTGTTGGGATGGAGACAAGCCCAGCCAGCATACACTTAGGGGACTCGGTGGCATAGATTATTTTGAATTGTCGTGTAATATCAACATTGAATGAGTTACATTATATGAAAAAAGAAGATGCAATTTTTTTCCTTGTGTTTACTTTTGCATTAACATGATATATCAATAGCGATAGCAGCACCAGTTTAATTACAACAACAACCGCCATTACAACAACAACCACCTTGAGGCCACGTGAAGTGTCGAACGCCCGCTGGCAGGAGGTCACGGGGCAGACCCAGGTGCCACGGGTCGACTGACTGAGATGACTGGCTGATGCACCACCTGTGCCCCCTACTGTGCCAACCTGCTGTGCTGTAACCACCCGGCGCTCCGCTCGTTGTTGTGAGCGTCGCTCCTCCACCCTCCGTTGTTGTTGGAGGGCGACTGCCTCCAACTGCCCAGTAGCGTCCTTCACGAGCCTCCTCCACAGAGGCCGATCTTGACACCGCTGGTACCAGTAATTGGCAAGTCCACTCAGCTCCACTTCCTCCTGTACCACATCACTCCATCTCTTCTCTAGCCCGTGCCGCGCCAGGTTAGCCCCCTCGATCCGGCCGAACAAAAGCTGTTTGGGCATGTGGTGACTGGGCATGCGGGCTACATGGCCCAGCCAACGCAGCCTTGCCTGCCGGAGGAGCTCACCGATGGGACTTTGCCCAGATTTTTCAAGGATTTGTGAGCTCCTCACACAATCCAGCCTGGTTAAACCCAGGATGGATCATAGGCAGGCCAGCCTAAATGTTTCTAACCGGCGAAGATGTTCCATTAGGGGGGTCCACGTTTCACAAGCATAGAGAAGGGAGGGAATAACTGTGATCGAGAAGACCTGAAGCTTCTTGCGGAGCGACAGACCAGGTAGCTTCCACACAGCGTTACGCAATCGATGAAAAGATAATGCTGCTCGACTGATTCGGAGTGAGACCTCTGCTGTTAAACCGGAGCCGGTCATAAGCACACTGCCCAGATATGGGAAACTCTCCACTCTTTCCACAACTGCCCCATCACCAATTGGGAGTTGTGAGGGTGGAGTGTCCGATTGTGCAAAATACCCTGGCAGGGGCTTAGTTTTGGTGGGGCTGATGGTAAGGCCCCACCTCTTAGTGGCAAGCTCCAGGTTTATCAGCAGCGCCTCCAACTCCTCCTCTGAGTGAGCAGCGATTACCAGATCATCGGCATACATAACATGGTTGAGCAATAGGGAGCCATCCCTTGACCGTACCTGGGCATCGATCAGCCTCCCATTGTATCTGTACCAGATGGAAATTCCTCCGGTACAGCTATTGAAGGCGTCACGAACTACGTGGTCAAAATAGATGTTAAATAATGTGGGAGCCAGAGGACATCCCTGTTGCGCCCCAAGGTGTAAAGCGAATGGCTCCGACTCCCGGCCACGTAGTTTTACCCGGGCCCGCTCACCATTATGAAGGTTCTTCATGATCGTGAGTAGAGAGTCAGGGACTCTGAAGGCATGAAAAACACCCCAGAGCCCAGGCCTACTGATGGTATCAAGGGGCCTTGACCAGGTCAATAAAGCAGAGATGTAGGTCTTGTTGGGATTCCCTACACCTCTGCTGTAGCAGACGGACAGAAAATATGGCATCTGTGCAGGACCGCCCTATCCTGAAACCGCATTGGGGCTCCGCAAGCCTCTCCTCAGCGTGCCTGGTAAGGCGATGTTGAATAATTCTTGCCAGGACCTTTCCCGGCACACTGAGGAGTGAGATGCCCCTGTAGTTGTTACAGTCTGTGCGGTCCCCCTTCTTAAAGAGGGGGACCACCAGGGCATCCTTCCAGTCCTGTGGAACCGATCCAGTGGTCCAGACTGTTGTTATGATATAATGTAGGGCAGTCTGTGCACAAACGCCACCCTCCCTCAGCATTTCGCTTGGGAGATCATCTCTGCCCGGTGCCTTTCCTGGTCTCAGACTCTGCATCGCCCTCAGTACTTCCTCAACAGATGGTACCTCAGCCAGCCACTCACAGGGGGTGATTTCCTCCAATTTTTGAGGCACCGCAGCCTCGGCAGGGTCATCTACACTTTGTCCCACGTTGTTATCCAGGCTGAGGGATGTCCCCTCCCCCAGGACCTCACAGAAATGCTCAGCAAATCTGTAAACCTGTTCCTGGGGGTTGGAGATTTGGATCACCGTTCCTTCCCCTAATGATGGTAATTGGTGTGGTGCTGCAGGTTACTTTTTGATGGAATTAAAGAGCGATTTGTGATCGCGGGCCACTGAGGCAGACTCCGTCTCCTCAGCAACCCGCGACCACCACCCATCCTTGCAGCGCTTCACGGCTCTCCAAACCTCCGAGCGAAGGCTGCGGGAAGCCTCTTCATTCTCTGACATGGGATGCTGTAGCCAATGAGAGTGGGCCTGTCGCGTTTTCTCAGCCAGCTTGAACACTTCTTCTGTCAACCAGGGTCACTGGGGAGGTTTGGACCGTGTACCCAAAGCAGCCATTGCAGCTGCATGAGCCACAGTCCTAAACCTCGCCCATTTCCCCTCGACATCAGGAGAAGTGGGGGACGATGCCAACCCCAGCCACAAGCGATGATGAAATTATCGCTTGCAACTTTCAACAGCTAGCTAAGACCATGCCACTAAGGGTTTGAATGGGGTCCTGGGTTTGGCAGGCGCATCTTACAGATGACAAGTCGATGGTCAGTGGGCAGATCAGCTCCACGGTAGGTCCTGGTGTCAAGGACATGGGCCCTCATCTGCTGTTCCGTCACTATGTAGTCCAGCAGATGTTCTTGCTTGAACCCGGCATGCATCCATGATGTTGTGTGGATGCGCCGATGCCGGAACAGCATGTTGGTAATTACAAGCCCATGGGCTGCACAAAAATCTAGCAGCCTCCTGCCGTTGTTATTGAGCTGATCTGGCCCATGCCTTTCTAATCACTCCAGACCAGGTGCCAGCATCATGACCAACTCGGGCATTGAAGTCACCCAACAAGATGACTCTTTCCCGAAGGGCCACTTTAGCTAGCACCTGTGACAGGAGGTCATAGAAGGCATCTGACTCATCGGCCTTGCATGCATCCCTCCACGGATGTTCGTCTTCAGTGGGGGCATAAGTAACCACGACCACCACTCCTCGCCTCTGGTTGATAGGAAGGCGAGCCCAAAGTAGCCTGGGGCTTACAGGTTCCCACACCTCACCGCCACACTGCCACGCCCCCTTCATTCTTTTGTTTAGAAGATCCACTCCCTGTTGTTTGGCAGTTTCTTGCCCCGAGAAGAGGACTGTCCACCCCTCATGGTGGCAGAAGACAGAGCCGGTCCACCGGACCTCCTGAATACCACAGAGATCCAGGCGGTACCGGTCCAGCTCCTGACAGAGGAGTGGCAGCCTCTCCTCCGCAGTGAACGTTCGAACATTCCATGTGGCTACACGTAGTGGTTTTTTGTTGTTTCTGGAGTAGCCCCGAGGGTAAGGATTCAGTCTCCTGGCTCCGCCAAATGGGGTTTGGCCAGGAGACGTCATAGACGCTTGTCCCCCCGGGGCACAAGCTTATTACATAACACACGCACATTGGCTGTTAATCATCATGAGTGGATCTGAACACATACAGGCACGCGTTGAACATCTGCGAGTGGATTATATCACAGCGTCTGGAACTTCCCCGGCGTTGATTTATTCAAGCAAACCGAACTCTGTCGACTTGGCTCTGTCGAAACCAGTCCGGGGTTCTACTTGTGTTGAATTAATGCTTATGAAAGTATGCACACCCAGAAGGCCCGTCGGACCTATGGGGTTATGTAGCATCTCGCCACTGTCGGACCGGTGACGAGATGTTAACTACCTCGCCTGCTATACAGGAGGTCGTGGGTTCGATCACCACCATGACGCCTGCTGTATTTGGAGTTTGCGGTGTCTCTCTCTCCCCGTGGTCACGTGGATTTTTCTCCGGGTCCTCCGGTTTTCCCCCTCCACATTTAGAATTGACATCACGCTTTTAGAATATTTGACTGCTATACGTGATTTCCACGTGATGATGATAAGCCACTTTGTTGAGCGATCATTTGTGACCAGGTCGTTTCTGAAAAAAGCTACATAGCTTAGTGGGCTTTACCTGGTAAAATAAAAAATAAAAAGTGTGAATAGTTGGGTCTAGAAACACTTTTAACTTTTTTACCTGGAGAAACAGAGACATAGACTGCATATTGTCCACTTTTCTCCGCTGAGCCGTGAGCGTTAACGGCGGTCCAGATCTGAGCAAACAGTCTATGATTGCAGAGACGTCCAACATTCAAGCCATCCAGTTGCTTGCAACCAAATTGCGCGACTGATCGCTCAGGTATTGTTGACCCCATTGGAGGCAAGCACGCGCGTACGCCTGCCCTTGGAACTCACGATCGGCGGCGAACATTGTTATTTCACACACGTGGAGCAAAACATCCCGATCATGTTTTAATTTCATTGCTCGCGCGCGGGTAAGAGTGCATCGTTAATCTCAGACTGAAGCTGTGTGCAACTTTATCCAACACGCGCTTGTTTGCTCGCTCAAAGCCCACCATCATCATCACCATCACCCACTATTACAACCAAAATACAAAGATCCCCCGTATAGCCTTAACAGACTGTTGGGGCAAGTGCTGTTAGCGAGCAGCACCTAATGAAGGCCGGCACGGCACGCGACGGCGTGGGTGGCCAGCATCACACCCAGCCGTCTTTGTCTCCCTAGTGGCGATGTGTTTACGCACCACACCGGGTACTCATTTGAGGCTGAATCGATCTAGGGGAGGCCCAGGCCAGGTTCAGATTATAATTGTCACTGATGTTGACCGTGAGCGGGAATCGAACGCAGCGCACTAACCGCTAGGCTACCGCCCCCCCCACCCCCCTATTATAACCACCATCATCATCACCGCCACCATCACACCACAACCACCACCATCAAGCACGGATCGCTCCGTACGCCACGCGAGAAGAGGCGACTTACCTAACTCGTCGATTCAATTCCTCGGTCTCCAGCCGTGTCTTCCAGCTCCTGGTTCTCTACCGCCGCCGCAACCACCACGAGCTGTTGCAGCGAATTGACTCTAAGGGTAAAAACACATTCACAACACCGCTCACATTGACAACAGCCAACAAAGCAACGGCGTAAAACGTGCCAAGGGAAAACAACAAACAGTGCTATCGATTATAACTCTGTACAGCCCGTTGTCAATCCACTGCTGGATGCAGGCCTCCCATCGACCGTACTTATCCACTGCGCGGTAGGGGTTGGGAGAGTGCTGGACTGTGTCAGATGTCGCTCGCTTCCGATGTCAGACGTGGCCCAGAATCTAACTCGGGACGCCGGCTGAAAATCTTGGCAGTGCGTCGAGCAATGCACCGCTCCAACAGTCAACAGTGGGCACCCACCCACTCTCTCCGTCCAGAATTGTGCAACACAATACATGGACATTAAATACAGGTGGTGGGCATTTAAAAATAACTATAATAACATGCGCTAATCGCTGCACCACCGCTCCCCACTAAAAAAAAAAAACACGTAACACACAGTATACAAATACGGTCGTGACGATGGGGACAGGACAAACGCGGTGATCGCGTCGCCACCGCTCGCACCCATCGCTAATAATAATCACGATAATTAATTCCGCAGGTCCTAATTCAGCGGGTGAAAGGCAATAATTACCGCCGGCCTCTATGAACACGAAAGCTACCACTTGCAAATAAACAAAAACCCCGTGGTCGTTGTTCGGTTTGCGTGGGGTGCAGCAGCAGCAGCAGATGCGCACGCAACCGCGTTCGGCTGATGGGAGCCCTCAACTGCCCCAAAAACGGGGTCACAACCACCAAGCAGCAGTAGCAGCAGCAATGTGTGTGTGGGGGGGGGGCGGGAATCCACGACCATCCAAACTAACTGTGGCTCTCTGCTAAGCCGGGCGCTCTGGTGGTTGTATGGGCAAAGTGGGCGTGCGCAGAATCCTAATCGAAGGCGGGGCCCCTGATTGTGTGTTTTTTTTCCCTCCTGCTTTGCGGCGGAGAGAGTTGAGGTCGTTGCTGTTGCTGCTGCTGCTGCGTTACAAGCCATGGAATACAACGATTCATTATTTTACTTCCTCCGTCCGTCAGTCCGCCGGTCCGTACATGCGTCTGTGTGTGTGTGTGGGAAGCGGTAGTGTAGCGGTTAGCGCGCTGCGCTACGAACCCGGCCAGCCGAGTTCCATTCTCGCTCACGGCCCACACCTCTGACGATGATCTGAACCGGTCCTGGGCCTCCCCTAGGTCGACTCAGCCTCAAATTAGTACCTGGTGCGGTGTGTAAACATCGCTCGCTAGGGAGACAAAGGCGGCCGGGCGTGGTGTTGGCCACCCACGCCCTCGTGTGCCGTGCCGGCCTTCATGGGTGCTGGCTAACAGCACTTGCCCCAACAGTCTGTTAAGGCTACACGGGGGGATCTTTGTCTTTGTTAGCACGCCCATCTCGGCTACCCCCCCTCTCCACCACCCTCGGTCCCCCCCCCCACCTCCCGCTCTATTACCCTGACCATCTGGACCTCTTCATGCTAAGGGGGTGGTGGTGGCGGCGGTGGTGGTGGTGGTGGTTCATTCAGGGAGCGCGCGACGAGGTCGCTGCTTCAGAGCTTTTTTGGTACCTCCCAAGGGGAGACGGAGCGCTCCCGCTTGCGCGCAGGCAGCCAAGAATAACGTGGATCGCGCGACTTGCGCGGATTTGTCAAACGCCCCGTCCTGCGGATTACGCAAGCTTGCAAAATTGACCAACGAGGGTAAACAGTTCGACATCAAGGGAAGAATTTATTGTTTTTTTTTTATCCCGGTGGGTGGGTGGGTGGGGGGTTGGTTTCTTAAATGCCATCAGCAATACACAATATCAGCTGGTGGTAACTGCACTCTCCACATTCTCCCACCAACACGTCCATTCCCAGGCTCATATCTGTCAAGCCCCATCCCTCCCTCCCCTCTGGATGTTGATTTCTTTACCTTTTCTACACTTTGCACTCCCTATCGCGTTTCTGCATTGTTTGTTGGTGCAACGTTCTGAACCCGTGCCCCAACTGGACATCTGTGAAACAAGAGCTTCACAGCTTATCGGATTCTTCCGGTGTAAAGAGAAAAAATATATATTCTGATTCAACTATAAATAAAGCATTCGTGTGATTCTGTAAAACTCAAACGTGCCTCAACCTCGCGGGCAAAGTAAAAGTGAGACAGTGATTTGTCGATTATGGTTTTAAGATCATACTGGTTTGCGCCAGATACAGCTGACCCCTCGTCAATAATGTGAAATATTAATACATGTGCGTGCGCATTTGAGTTATTTACCAGAACACCTCATGACCTCTCCTCGCTCCAAGAGGTCCTAATCAAAGGCATTCCTGGAGGTCACAAATCACTTCTCGTGCCTGCAAGAAAGGCACTCAGTCGAAAACAATTGCTGTAAAATTGCACAGAAATGCTTGATGGTTCGCCATTCACAACAGAAACGGCCTTTACGCGATCACATCACTTGTGACAACCTCTGCAAAAAGCTTTTGCAAATAGCGCAGCTATTCGCCTCATTATTGCCTAACATTTTTGGTCCTATAAGAATAGGTTTTACCCTTTCTGGGAATAATACAGGTGTTAAGATGTTCAAACACCGAACAGAAACATTTTGCAAGGAATCCTGTCTGCATTAACCACACGCGGTACTTACGTAGTGACGTTAAGGGTGTCACTACGGTGTGAGCGCCAAGCACTGTCACAAGAGTTCTGCTGTGTGTCGGGAACCTCTCTCTGGGGTCAGAGTGAGTACTATATGCAAGTGGGCCCTAGGGGGCATAGTCCTGGTGACGGCCTGAGAGAGGACAAGTCAGGACATGGTAGTCTGGGTGAACCCGAGAGGGCACGTGACCGGGACAGGGGAGTGAGGGGGGCCCGAGGGGGGTGCTTGAGGGACACGCGACGCTCCGTCCAGATCCTTCGGGAAAGGTCTGGAAGGGGGCGTGGCTGAGGGCGGAGCGAGGCCACGCTCAGGAGCATAAAGGGGCGGTCCCGAGAGCGTTCGAGGCTCGTCTGGAGAATCATCCCTGGGTCATCCCTGGGGTCCCGCGTCTCGTCATCGTCGTCCCGAGTCTTCGGTCTTCTCTCGGCACCGTGGGTCAGGCAGCATGTATGCTGACTGACCCGTATGTGTAGTTAATTCGCTACTCACATAGTAAATTTGTGTAGTTATCAGTTAGATGTTGAACCAGTGTACGTTTAAATGGTGAGCCCTGTTGGGGTGTTGGAATAAACGTGTTGCCTCCAACTCCATTGTGTGTCTCCGTACAACGCACTACACTGATATTATCGGAGCATGTTTTTTGTTTGTATGTTCACCACAAGTACATGCGGTTTATGTAGATACGATTCCTTTCAAAAGGTTTCTGTTTGGTGTTTTAACATCTTAACACCTTGATTAAAAGCTTTCGTGACTGCAGGGATTCATATTCTTGGTTCTTTCGGTAAAGTCACGTAGAAGGGAAACATTATTTTATTGTTTCCCTTCTACGTGACTTTTATAAAAGAACCAAGACTATATATCTTAACACGTGTCTTATTTTCATATTCTGTTTCATTGCCAGAAAGGGTAAATCTTATTCCTATATTTTGATACTGGCAAGACAGGTCCCATATTTTTGGTCCTTAAAATATGTTTATTCCCAGTTCGACTGTTGTTATAATCTCATTTCCTGAGACGAATAATCCATGAGCAAAACGCACAGAGCGGTGCATCACTTTGTGTCTAAATATAGTTGTGCAAGATGTTTTCACGAAGCTTATTCCTCGTAATGATATTTAATCCGTCCATCTATCTTTCCACGACAGAGGGCAAACCTTCTGATTATCTCTGCTATGAAATTGGTGTTCATCGCACTATAATCGAACCAATATATTTAATGATCAGGGTTGGAATTTTGCCAAATTAAGTATTTTTTGTTGTGATAATGGATTGTTTTGTGCAATCATTAACGATCAGGCTGAGACCATGAATTAATTACACTTGAGAACCCCGCTTAATCACGGATGCCTGAAATCCGGACGCGAACGCAGGGCCTCAATAGCACCAGCTCAGCACTCTGACCTCCGAGCCACACGGCCACATCTGCACGATGATTGATAAAACATTTTTGCGTCACACGAAATCAAAAATTTACGAACGCTGTCGTAAAAAAAAAAAAATGCACGCTTCAGATATTGCCCCTCGGTTTCAAACCAATGCCAACATGAACTCCGCACCACGCACCAACAATACAACAGCGTCAAAAGAAGCTCACGACAAAGGTCACCTCTAACCTAACCGTAGCCCTGGCATTGTGACTTTTCCTGCAGTGGGCATCATCGAGTCGACAAACCGCTCCACGTGGGCAGTGTTCGAGTGTAATTTTTTAAACCGGCATGTACCTGCCAGCAACCTTTGGATGAATGCTCGGCAATTCAGCAGCTTTTGAAACAGACAACGATTTTTTTTTCATTTTAGCAGTCAATGCCCAATGAGCTACATAGCTATTTTTCAGAAGCGACCTGGCCACAAGTGAGAGCCCCAGTTAAGTGGCTTATCGTGTTTAAATGTACAGCCGCCAACTACTCTAAACGCGCGTTTCTAAATGTGGAGGCAAAAACCGGAGGACCCGGAAGAAAAATCCACGCGACTACGGGCGAGATTATGGCAAACTCCAAATATGCAGACATCAAGGGTTGTGATCGAACCCACGACCATCCTGTATACCAGGCGAGGTAGTTAACATCTCGGCACCGTTGTCGTGACGCGTGGGACGTGCGGCTTATTTTCGGCATGAACCGCGACAGCCAGGACGGGAGAGGCGTCGATGCAAATTCTGTTTCCTCCACGAGCCTCCCGTATAAACAGGGCAAGCAGGGCTGGCGAGGTAGCTGACGTCTCGACGCCGCGGCGCCACTGCCAATCCCCGAGCGGAGTTTGAAAAGCGCTCGACCGAAAGATGTTTTGGGTCGCGGCAAGGGATCGGTCGGAGTTGGTTCGGTCTCCCATCTCGAGCCACCCTCCCACACGGGCAACAAGGGGGGTGGGGGGGCGGGGGGGAGACGCCGGCAGTCGCGTTCCGAGATGTTGGAAACACGTGCGGCAAAGATCCTATAACCCCCAAAGGGAAGCAGGGATAAGGAGAAACAGCTGCAGGGACTCTCCGTGACAGCGCGCGTCGTGTGGAAGGGGCATCAGCGCGGGGCCGGTGGGCGTGCTGCAGCGGCGCGTGTCTCCGACGCTCCTGCCCGGCGGAGATGAGCCCGTGACGAACGACGAGGAGGAGGAGGAGGTGTGTTCTGGAGACGAAGGAAGGAAACGCAGCAAACAGCCACCGACGTGCAGCGAGGAAACGATCATCCCCGTTGACTGAAAGCTTTCGTTACTGCAGGAATTCACGTTCTTTGGGTCTTTCGGTGAAGTCACGAAGATAGGTTCAAATTAGTCAAAGTAAAATGAACAAAAAACTACGACATTTTTTCTTGTTATTTCTTTTTTTCTCTCCGCCTGATGACGGCCGCTTGTGTTGCGATCGAAACGTCGTAGTTTTTGGTTTATTTTATTTTTTATTAATTTTAACATATCTATGTGACATTACCGAAAGACCCAAGTAATATGATGATTCCGGTATCTGCCTCTTCCTTGCGGTGGCCCTTATCTTCGTCTTACCCCGCCTCAACGACTGAAATCTATTTTCCGTCATCAACATCGTCAGCCTGGATCTATCCCACCGCTGACTGAAGGCCTTCCCAAGCCACTGCCATCGTTTAAAGTCATGTGATGCAACCATTCATCTGGATGAATCGTTGCTCGCCAGCGAACAAAGACCGTCACTGCATCGCGCGCTTTCAGATGCGCTTCTGCGGCCGTCTGGAATGTTCTTCCTTCCGATATTAGGGGGCCACTGGAGCTGTGCACTTTTAAATCATCTAGATTGAGACCTGACCTCTTTTGAACTGTTTTGTTGTTTGTTGTCCTTCCTCCGCACCTCCGGTTAGCGCGGTTGGATACGTACGGTACAAAAGAAGTTCAACATAATACGGTACATACATCTGGCACTTGCACATGCGCACATTTCATGGTGCTCTCATTTGTCTGTCACTCATTAGTGTCGATAGCTGTCCATCATCATCCCTTTCTATAGCGATGTGTTTGGCCCACGCCCACTTAATGTTGTTTATATGTGGGAGGAAATCGAAGCACTTGGATAACACCCATGCGTGCGAGGGGGCAATACTCTATCCCAGGTGGAGTCCACATTTTTTTGCTGTATCGCCTTCTTCTGGCGAGCCAGGGTCTGGCACCTCGACGCCCATGGGAAGGGAGTTTCACAACATTTGTGCGATCCACCAACCCCCACCTGTGTTGTAATCCACAGCGGTCAATTACACGCGTGCTCCTGTGTTGTGATTTGAAGGTTTGAAAAGTTGAGGTTGCGAAGCGGTACGTGGTGCCATGTTAGACATACGCTCCTTCCTACGTGCTCATGAAAACATCCAATGATCCCGTTAGATTGAATTTGCTCTCTTTGGTACCGGGTTCTGGTGGCGTGCAACTGTGAAGCAGCACTTTGGAGATGAGGGTTGATGAAAGATGCAACCGATTTGTGAAACTCCCAAGCGTTGGGCAGCACATGCCATTTAAGCAAGTGGGTTAATACACTCATCTGTGTGGACATTGGACAGTTATCCCCTGATATGCGTGGGTATTATCTGGGTACTCCCAACATTTATAATTTCTTTAACCCTCTATAAATTAGTTTTACTCAGAGGGCAGAGCCAGCCGAAAGTTTACGCTGCTTTGCGTCTCAGGGTTAAATGCTTGAAAGAATATGGTGATTCACATAATGAGCGTATCAAGTCGTTCACCTCCTGTGCTGCGTGATGCTGAAGTGAACTGAAAAAGTTGACCAAGTCTGCTACTGGTTCCTGCTAAAACAAAAATCCACGTTTCCAACCAAAGCATGCGGATCCACTGCACCACAACCGTTACACCGGCAGCCACGGGTATAACGTTACCGTAAACACTCGCCTTGCCGCACTTTCCTTGCGAACATGTTGAGCAACTCCAGGCCATACTGTCCGAACACGTGTTCTTCCCAGTGTCCAACTCACGAGCGATTTCAAAAGAACGATTGCACCACGCGCTAAGGTTTCGCGTGGTGATGTTTTCACGCGGGGACTTTGATGCTGCCCGAAGTGCTGTAACGGTTAGTGCAGGGATCGGCAAACATTCTTGTTCGAATTCGGGAACCCCCCCCCCATATTTTAAAAGCCGCAATGCACTGTGTGGTGAATACGAGACGGTGGCCCTTAGTAAATAACGGTCACGAAACAGTCCTTAATGAGCCGCATGCGGCTACGGAGCCGCAGGTTGCCGACACTACTCCCACGGTGAACTGGACTCCCACGGTGAACTGGACTCCCATGGCAAATTGGACTTCCATGGTGAACTGGACTCCCATGGTAAGCTGGACCTGCATGGTGAACTGGATTCCCATGGTGAACTGGACTTCCACAGTAAACTGGACTTCCATCGTGAACTGAACTTCCAAGGTCAGGGGTCGTCAACGAAAAAAATAAGAAGAGGCATTTTTTTATTTCAAGACGGGCACTCTCAGATCTTCCTCTCATGACAAGGTTCTTTCGCTAGCAGTGGCATGAGCGAGCAACTGCAGGCTGCGCCTTAACCACCCCTACGCAAACTCTGCATTCTTAAAGGTTGTTAGTTCAAACAACCTTAATCGCGCCTGCAGAACGTACAAGACTGTGTTTTAGTTCGTATTCACCCATTTGCTGTGGAAATGTATATGTTGCGAAGTTCCATTTTGTGTTGGTTTTGCAACGTCCGTGAACTTATTTGACTGGAATTTTCATTGGCGGTGAAGGTTAAAACACTGCTCGGCTGTTTGCTCAACTTAGAGATTTGATACAATCGTGTGGTTTTTTGGGGGTAATGCTCCCACATTGGATTCACTGCACGATGGTACTGGGGTGGACAAACGGTAGATCCTAGGGGGGGGGGGGGAGGAGGGGGGTAAACATGTATTGCACGTTCAGTTAATGAAAATCCTAATATAATATTATTCATGAACGAGTTTTTTTGGGGTTAGATCGCATAAATATAAATGTGTCGTTAATCCCGCCACCACCCGACACAGCCAATTAGTAAGGTTTGTCATGTAAACAAAACATGCCAATTCCTTACTACTTCAGCACACCGGTGTGTTGGAGAGTAAACCCACAACATTTACAATTCGAGTACGACGTTTCTCCGGTAATTACAACCAGCATCATCCGGCGACAGCCAGAGTTGTGGAGAAATCCTCCTGTTTCTATGTCATTGCAAAAAAGAACAATAATTAACACGCACATGCTGTCTCAACCAAATGAAACAACCATTGAATGGACGCAACCTGGACACGCGGCAGAATATTGGCGATGGATCGGGATGCATATGCAGTCATGAAATAAGGGCGAGACAAGAGCCGGACGGGTGGACTTCCTTTGGAAAATTGAACACGGTAATGAAAGCGAGCTACCAATGCGTCTGAAGAAGAACGTTGTCCAACTAGTGCATACTGCCAGCTAGGAAACGGATCAGAGGCACGTACGCTGACAATTAAAACGCTGAAAAGCGTATGGAGAAGCGTGGAGAGATGCATGCTTTTGAATTACGCCGAGAAACGTGCAGAAGAAGCGTATGCATCGGGGAACCAAACACAAATCAGAGAGACAATCGCATTGACGATTGCATAAGAGTAAGCGGGATTGGGCAGGGCATGTCTCGATGAGGGACGATGACCCATGGACGAGACTGGCGATGGAATGGCGACCAAAGGAGAGAACACGTCCAAGAGAACACCCGCCGGGGAGATGCAGTGCTGACATCAGTTCACGCGCAGGAGTGACTAAAGGTTGGTGGCAGCGGTAGGACACGAGGGATGGTGAAGGGGTTGGAGAAGTCCTCATTAGGCGGTGGATGGACAATGGCTGCTGATGATGAATAAATATCTTTGCCAATCAACTACGAGCTATGTACGGCGTGAAAGAAGTACAACATACATACGAGAAAATACACGAAAATCGAACTGAAAAGCCATTGGGGTTGTGACTAACATATACATAAATTGACGGCAGTTGATGGGTTTGTAGTTTGCTGTTTTTTAATGCCCTGTTTAATAATAGTAATGATTTACAGCCTCTGTGCAATCCACTGCTGGATGAATGCCAAGACCCTTCCACGCTCTGTCAGTACTCAGGGTTGTTTGACCATACTTCACCATACTGGTTAGTGGCAGGAGAGGAACAACTGATTCCTATATCATTCACTTCCGATTGTAGTTAAGCGTGAAATATATTATACCTTGCATCATACTAGTTTCAAGTTTAATCGAATGAACATCTTTTTGTGCATTATTTCAGGGAGCCTTTTTATGCCTACAAAGTAGCGTTCTCCGTGCAGCCAAGAAAGCTTCAAATCAAGATTAGCGTTCTCCGCTTTGTGAATAGTTTCAGGTGAATTATTCAATTTTTCCCCCAAAAAATGCATTGCGCACAGCCCACGTGCAATTGTCAAGGCTGTAACTGACACAATCGCATCCTATATATTTACCGACAACAACAAAAAACCGAACACGTTGCATAATGACGTTACTTAATTTGTAAATTAAAGGGAAAAGAGGATGCTTGCCTCACTGTTTTTTTAAAAGAAGTAGCAGCAATAGAAGAAGAAGCAGAAGTAGAAGAAGAAGTAGAAGAAGTAGAAGAAGCAGATAAAGAAGCAGATGAAGAAGTTAGGAAGAAGAATCAAAGGAGGAAGAAGAAGCAAAAGGAGAAGAAGAGCAGCAGAAGTAGAAGAAGCAGTCTACATTTGTTGTATGGGATGCTGTCGTGGGGTAATGATGGTCAGCGCGCTGGACTTGCAATCCAGAGGCCACCGCTTCGATCTCCCAGCGAGGAAGTCGAAACATCTGTGGACGTTTCTTAGTTCGGTCCACTCAGCAGCACGTAAGAGTATGCCTCAGCACGTAAGAGTACGCCACAATAAAAGTCGATCGGCAGGTCACATGCGCTGGGGTAAAATGTGGGCACTACCACGTTCATCCAGCGCTGAAGAGCAGGCCAAGATGCCGTCTGGAGGGTCTCTCCAGAGCTCCCTCGAGTAGGTGTTCTTCCGGCAGCAGTAGCGTGAGCAGGGAATTGCAGGACTGCGCTTTTACCTTTCCACACAACGCTACTAATTAATCACAATATTTCGGGTTTTAGCCGACGGCTTAATGTATGCCACTGCCGCCACGCAACGCTGAGCAATCCGCAACACACGGAGGCGCGGTGTGTATTGACGTGTTTTCGGCCAATTAACGGGGGTGTGTTTATACGTGTGGAAGGAAACCGGAGCAGCCGAGTAAAACCACGCGTGCGTGGAGGCAACACTCCGTGTCGGTGTCGTGAAATAAATGAATGGTCACATATGCGAATGGATGCTGGGTGAATACAAGAAATACACTCGCTTCGTTGAGGACACTTTTGCACAGATGGTCTCTGCCGTGGCCATTGTATGATCACCAATTTTTTTCCCCCATATTTGCCCAAGGCAATAAATACGAGATCCTACTGATTTATTCATCACCTGAAATGTATTTTTAAAAAAGCGTATCAACATTTTTTTCCCCAACGTAACATCAACGACTTAGAAATACAACAGGCCAGACATTCAACAATACCCTTAACTGCAGTGTCCATTCGGTAAAGATGCAGCCCTACAATGGCTTGCTTATTGCACTGCTGGGGAAACGGCTTCAGCTCGTGCGAACTATAGAGATAATTTTGGTCGACTCTTGCACGTTGTCCAGACATGTTGGAAGAGGTGAGAGTACTCACACTTTACCCCACTACACGCGACCTGCCGATTGACTGTGCACGTGAATCCATTTAGAGTGGACTTGCCCACGACCGGTACCAGCGGTGTCAAGATCGGCCTCTGTGGAGGAGGCTCGTGAAGGACGCTGCTACTGGGCAGATGGAGGCAATCGCCCACCCACAACAACGGAGGGCGGAGGAGCGTCGCTCGCAACAACACAGAGAGTTGGCAGATTAGGGGGCACAGGTGATGCATCGGCCAGTCACCTTAGTCATTCAACACATGGCACCTGGGTCTGTCCCGTTACCTCCTGCCAGTGGGCGTTCGACACTTCACGTGGTCTTAAAGTGCACCTAGTCTGGCACAAGCGCCGTGGTGATATCACCGCCACTTAGTGGCGAATGGCGGTTGTTGTCCTTGTTGTTATTATTTATATACTGCTGGGTGGACAGAGGCGGTGGGAGCGGGAGGGGTGGGGTGGAGCCGGTGGAGGTGGGGAGAAAGGCCGGAGGGGATTTGAGAAACTTATGCCACTGATCCAATCGCTGCGCTGGGAGATCGCATCAAACGTTGTGACCTCTGGATTGCAAGCAAGTCCAGTGTACTAACCATTACACCGGTTTGGGCAGCTCGCTGTAGTGTCTATTAGATATCACAATATTTGACGTCCAAAGTACGCTTAATAATTAATTAGCATGAGGCACCGGAATACTGAGAGCCATTGCCAGGGTTGGATCAAATTGGGCATATTTGTATGGAACATTATGACTGCTTAGAGCTGAGCAAAAGTTAACAGAACTCAATGAATGTCAGGGTGGGGAGAAAAAAACCGAATGACGTTTGCTGAAGAAAATGAAAGCTACTCTGAGGGTTAAATTTAAAGCAGTGTTAAATTTAAAGCAGTGTCTATCTCCTCCCGTTCTGTTCACCAAATAGTTAAAATGGCTATGCTATGGGTCTTTCGGTAAAGCCACGTAGATAGAAAAATAAAATAAAATATCACGACGTTTCGAACGCAACACAAGCAATCGTCTTCAGGTGCAGCCACGGCAACTTTCAGTCAAGAGTTCAAATGGCGTCAATCTTATCTCTTTATTATTGCCCGATGTCAGTTGATGTAGGAATTTAGTTTAGCGTGTAAGGAACATGATCGTTTTAATGATGATGGGGGGGGGGGGGGGGGTATTCAGAATGTTGAGCTCATTTGATCACCTGGCATGTGCAAACGAAGCAGAGCCTGCGGTGTATCAGTTGAAATGGGAATGCGATAAACGCGATTTAAAAAGACACGCCGTCCTCCAAGCACGTGCAACAAACCCAGTGAAGTGGTTCACAAATTAACTAGAAATGTGTGCGACCTCATGTCAGCAGAATTGAACCTGAGCAGCCCTTGGATGGGTGACCACAATGCATACCAGGTGTCATAGGCTAGACAGAGGAGACAGTGGATAGTAGTAGACAGTAGGGGGCAGTGCAGCAGAATACATTATTGTACAATACTCGTCGAGACTCCCCGCCTTCACCAGCCTGGTGTCACGGTGGTGAGCGCACCGTGCCATCAACCCAGCTACCTGAGTTCAAATCCCTGCCACGGATAACATACGTGGCAAACGATAGATTAACCGGTCCTAAGTGTCCCCACCCTTTAGCAACTCGCCCCGACCAGCGTAGTGGAGTATGGTTCACGTAACCCCATGACCCCACTCGACCGGCACTGGCGTGGAGATGCCCTCATCCAGAAGCGGACTGACGAGAAAAAGCAGCAGATGAACAATGTGGCACATAAACGGATGCTCGTCTGTTAACTCACTTATTGGGAACACTCGTGAAAGGCGGCCAAGGGAGAGTTTGATGCCAGGGGAGGGGGGGGGGGTGGGAGAGGGGTGGGGTGGTGGAGCGAGACGCAGGCCAGTTCCCCAAAGGCCGCATCTTTTCATGTCGTTGCGATTTTTGTTTTTTGCACCGCAACAAAAGCCGACGATGTTTGTTATCGTATCGAGTGCCTGCCCGGGCATCCAAAAGCGGCGGGACACTCGTCGGGCATGTTTTAAAGCCACCGCGGTATCGTCCCGGTCGCCCACGGCGTAATAGAAACAGACAGAGAACAGGGCCCCCCTTGCAAAATAACGCGGTCTCGGTCACGAGGCTGGGGGAAAGAGTCAGCACACACACACACAAAACCGTTCACTCGCCTGTTGACTTAGCTGACATGAGTTAAACAAAAAAGCAAATGCATTAAACGAAATTGCGTAATGACGAGAGATCGCATTGCAGCAAAATCAGTGCCCCATCCCCACCCAGGAGGTCTACTCGAGGCCAGCAGCGGATTTCTTCGTAATCCTTGATGATTAAAAGTGGATTTTCTGACCCAAGGTTGAGCATCTGGCAAAGGCAAGGCCCTGTGAACACTTACGCCGTCGTGTTGCAATATCTTTCGTCAATCTCGTTTAGCGACACCGATCCAGCGCCTCTTGAGACCTGGCCCAGCCAGTTCGAAACCCAATCTGCTCTATGTCGGTGCAATGGTGCATCACAACGTGTATGTGTGTTCAACTTCTTTCGGGCCGTACGTAGGCAACCGTGCTACTCGGAGGTGCGGGGCAAGGACAACACACTGAACACACACAAAGCAGTTCCAGATAAATCAGTTTTCAATCGAGATGATTTAAAAGTGCATATAGCTCCAGTGGCTGCCTGATATAGAATGGAAGAGCGTTTCAGACGGCCACAGACGCGCATCTGAAAGCGCGTGATGTGGTGACCGTTTTTGTTCGATGGCCAGCCAAAAAAGATGCAGCGGCCTGGACTGCCCCTTATTAAGCAGGGGGCCCTCCGTCGAGTCATCGCAAGCCATTTGTCATAGCCCACCGTGAAAATCTGACACCAAATCTTACACCATGGACCACGCGGTAATAACACTGCATAGCCGGCAACACTGCCTACTTAGATCATTCACCGATAGCCTTTCAGGTATTCACGAGTCTACCATGGTACCCCTCCTGAAGACGTCCGCTGGCTCACCCAACGGGATGAACCTTCCCCCCACCATATAGAAGAAGAAGAAGACGACGATCCATTCACGGATTGGGAGTTACACGTGCACAGACAGCTTTGTTAATCGACATGTGCAATGGGGCATCAATCGTGATCACAATTGCCAGCACGAGACCCGCCCCACGTGTAAATAAAAAAAACACGACAACCAGTGACAGATATCACATACTGGACACCAACACTCACAAGTAAAACACGCGAATGGCGTGCTGGTTTGGTGAGCCAGTTACCGTGATGTGGACAGTTTGATTCCCATGCAAATATGAATGTTGAACTTCTTTCGCACGGTCCGTAGCCAACCGTGTCAATCGGAGGCGGAACACGTAAATCGCATTTTCCATGCACATCCGATTAGCACGGTTGGCTACCTTCGGGGAGAAAGAAGATGAACTTACATGCATGCGCAAATGCACCCCTGGATGAAGCCCTCCGCAAACCATGTGGGTGTCGTTGGTCATTTAACTAGACCCCACCACGCTGCACAATGAAGATAATGAGCAGAGACGTGGGAGCAAAGAAGTGTACTACAACAGTTAATATAACAAATAGGTTTTGCCCTTTCTGGCAATAAAAAAGGTGGTAAGATGTTAAAACACCAAACTGAATCATGTTTCAAGGAATCGTGTCTGCGCTTACCACACGTGCTTGTGGTGAACATTCAAACCAAAAGCATGCTCTCATAATATATGGCATTGTCTTTGAAACTGATAGGTCCGCACCAGAGCATGTTTTTTTGTTTGCACGTTCACCACAAGTACGTGTGGTTAATGCAGACAGGATTCCTTGAAAAACGAATTAGGGGCAACAGCCCGTTCTACCAATTGCACCTTTGGGCAAGGCACGGAGTCATCTGGGGGATCCAAATGGGTGCGGGGGCCGAGGGCGGAGCCTGGCCACGCTGGGCAGGGTATACGGCGAGCTCCGACTCACAGTCGGGTCTGCTGCGATCTGGAGTGGAACTCGTCGTGCCGTCGTAGTCGTGATCTTCACCCTCTTCAAGCTGTGGGTCTGGCAGCGTGTTGGCTGTCCCGACCCGGTGTGTGGTTATCCCCTAAGGCTGTGAAGGCCGGAATGAAAGAGAGAGTACCTCCTGCTAGTGTCTGTGAATTAGCACAATACAAATAAAGATGACTGGTGCGCCTTGATGTAACTATGGAAGTTGGGGTCTTAATTGGGAACGAAAACAAATCTCAATTATCTTTCATTTGACCAAAGGGCACTAATTGGGATTTGCAACAGTACACAGATCACGGACAGGCACCCGAGTGCGCTGTTGAACACCAATAAATGTCAAGGACCACAGCATCAGGTCATGAATCACGCCTAGTTTAGCGTGACGTGAGGATTGCACAACGCTTTGTTCATTCACAGCTGGACGAAGAGCTTCCGCCGTGATGTTTTTGGGGAGTTGCTTGGCTATAATTCACCACGCTGGTCGGTGCGGGATGATGGGACAAGTTCGGATATAACTCGCCGCTGATGTTCGGCGCATGACTGGAAATCAAACTCGGACATTAAGATTACAACCGTTATTTTTTTATTGTTTTGTATGCGCCAGGCACATCCTGCTAATTTCAGGGTTTGTTTTCAGTTTCATTTATTAGGATTTACCCTGTGAGCCATTCGGCTCGATTTGGGTGCAACCGCAACAAACAAAAAAATTTCAAGATACACCTAAAATTAATTGTACACAAATCTAAACATCACATACATAAACAATAAAATCCTACAGAAAAAGCACAACCCGTCCATGTTGCGTACAAAAAGTGCAAAAAATTCAATTTCGATGTTTTATTCCAATAACAATCATAATACAATACAGATTTAAAAAATTAAGTATAAATCTATATTAAATAAAAAAGGGGCCAAACCAAGCCCCTCTAAAACTTACTAAAACAATGCTATATAAACAACGTAACAGTTTTCCCAACAAATGTGATTACAAGTTTACAATAGCTACACACACAACACACATCACTAACCCTAGCGTCTTTAGCTATTGCATAAGTCAATCCATAACAGTCGGATTAAACAATAGCAGTAGCAGCGCACTATAATCAAAATACATGATATTTTCATACATCGGTAATCTATAGCTATATTTTTTATTAAACAGCATGAATAAATGACAGGCATTGGCCAGTAACTGCCAACAATGTCACCGGTTAAAAAAGTGTCAACGTTACCCTGTGTGTGCACAATATCAAAACAGTGACCATTACAAAACCAGATGCCTTGCATTGGTGTAACTTGTGGGACTTTAGAAACGATTACTGTGCATTGATAATATAATGTATTCACATAATTGCAAAAGCCTAACCGCTTCGTAACAGCTAGTTCAATATTCCATTCAAACCAGTCAACTCTTAATGCTGATAAAAAATTTAACATGGTACTTATTTGTGCAAGGAACAGTCATTGTTAATATAACATTACAGTAATTTAAATCATTCTATAATTAAGCTTAGCCGGGCGGAGTAAGACGCTTACAATTGAACATTCGTGGCACTTAACACAACCCCCCTGGTTCTTTTGCAGCCAGTCGAAAATCAGAGGTGCCGTCAGAACGAAGGCTCGCGTCGAATACATTTTAATTTCGTTTTAATTGAGGATCACAATACCGCGCCGAGCCATTAGCGCGTTGCATCAAATTTCTCTCATAACCACGGTGCGCGCGGGGCGCATTGCTCCCTTGGCAATTGACCGTGGCTGCTCGTGCTCAGTGTAAGTTTAAGAGATGCCATTCTCTCGCTGCCAACTGTTGCGAGCAGATTTCCCCCCTTCGTCCTGAGTGACGTATTGTGAGGCCACAAAAACTGCCAGTCTAAGAAACACGTCGCATTCCTCACCCCCCCAACCACCACCACAGCAGAAGTGACACGTTGGAGGCTTGCAAGGCATCTTTTTTTAAAGAGTGTCCTCTTTGGCCATTTTTCACGTGGAAAAAAAAATTAAGGATACAATATACCTGGAGAAAACTCCACTCGGACGGGGGATAACGATGATCGCCTCGTCGCCCAAACCGAGTTGGCAGTTTCATTAGGTTACGTGATCTATTAAACCGTGCCTCCTTATAGCTGCGTAACATGCGTGCAGCACATCGCTAATTTGAACGATCGCTCCAGGAGATCACATCATGCTATGCCGCTGGCAGAGGAAGGTGTTTGGTGCTGTAATGAGCAAAAGTAATGATGCTGCCACATTGGACGTGGACAGTATTCCACAAATTGGACAATTTTGTACCGTGTATGTTGAACTTCTTTCGCACCATACAAAGGCAACCGTGCTAAAAGGAGGTGCGGTACTGTTTAGGATTAGGGCTACGGATTTCTCCTTTTTGGATGTTTCCTTGTTTTTTTTTTTCCCCAATGTTACGACGAGACTAAGTGTGCATTCAAAACTCTGGCAGTACAATTTGTTTTTTGCGAACACCCGTGAAACGTGATATTACAACTACCGAAACGATGCCTCATCCACACAATGGGCTCTGCACATTCCCACAGGCTCTGCTATGGAGATGTCTGTTGCATGACAATCATTACTGGGTGCACATATTTAATCAAAGAGATGGAATTTTTTGGGGCAAATTCGATTAAAAAAAACTATGTCAATATTTTAGTGTAGTTATTGGTGCCTGGGCTGAGACCGTCATCTTGTTATAATTGGAATGCCACTTTATTCACAGGTTAGCTGCCCAGATTCAAACACAAAATAGCATCAGTACCAGATCATGGTTGACCCCTGAACTACCTCGCCACCGAAGTACGACGATTTTTTAAATATTAATTTCGTCATTGATCTGCTCAAACCAATTCCAATGATGCCATAAAATAGCCAAATACTGAACTTCCCATACCAATTATACGAGACACCCTACTAAATCCAGGCCAGACACAATCCACAGCAGCCTTTGCCAGCCAGGTGATTGTTTACTTGCGATTTCAATTACATGAGCAAGCCTCCGTTCCACATGAGATAAAAAGTTCTGCATTGAATGCAGATGTCGACTACTCAGCTCCAGCAACTACAAACCCATAGTTCGGACAGTGTTTTTAAACATTTTCTAAAGCGGTGGCGTTGCAATTGTACAGCGTGTATCTTCAATGGAACAAGCCAGACACACATTACCAGTTGTAACGCAACATCAGGAAACACCGATGGGAAAATGCACATCGTGACATTAATAGGCACGAGATTTATAAATCGCACACCCCCCCCCGCTCCCCACCCAAACGTGCAGATCTGACAGACTGAAGAGACACGCATGCAATCCGGTTGTCCCTTGGGTGGCTCATTAGGCATATTGCAGCAACTGTTGAATCCTAAGGAGATACGTTCCACCACCGCTTGTTAAGGGGCACCCAGGAACGTGTGATCTTGTTTGACTAACGCTGGCTCGTACAGAATGGCGAGAGATTCGTTCAAATTCCAGCCAGGGTTAAATCTGTTCAATATTCTCCCCTTACCCCCCCCTCACTTTTGTACATTTTCCCTTGCCTCCCCTTATAACGCAGTTCAGATATGCATTGAAAACAAAACCACTGCGCACGGTGAAAATCACTCGCGTGACATTAAAGAATGAAAGCAACAGTGGCACACAGACAAATATTATATTTTTAAGCCAATACATGTTTGTTTTGGCAACATTTCAATGTTTCACCGTTATAAAATTCGTATTAATTTGCAATATAAAAATAACACTATGTAACATACACACCTATCGTCTCCCTTAAAATACCTGCCAAATTGTAAAGAGCCTAACACCGTCAATGGTTGTAATCCACGTTTATCTACATATTACGCGAATGCAAATTTCAACAAAGCTTTAATCAAACAGAAGAAGTGCTCGTTGGGAGCTTGCATTTATTTATTGGGAGCTCTGATGGAACGAGCCGTGTCACACCAACACTGGGAAATCAAGCTGGAGTGCAGTCTACTGGTTAGTCAAACACGGCTTTTAACATTACTCGCAACCCTTTGTACCCAATATGTACTGTGTTGAACTTCGTTCGCACCGTACGTAGCCAAGCGCTCTCATCGGGAGTGCGGGAAGCAATGTTCACAAGACGTATGTAAAAACAATGCCCGCAACCCTGCGCCAATCCAATGCTGAAAGCCTCCGCATATGCCAAGTTATGCGGCCAGCTTGACTACATCAACCACAAGAATAGGGTTTTTTCCCCTTTTATTCTGGCAACAAAACGGAAACCTTTTTACAAGGATTTATGTCTGCATTAACCACAATACCTGCAGTCAAAATGCAAGCAAAAAACATACTATGATAATATATGCATTGTCCTTGAAACGGATTGGTCCACACCAAGGGACGGCTTTCTTTTGAGCCTCGACCCAATTGGTGCTCGACCAGATGACGCCAAAAGGCGTCACACAGCTCAAAGACAATGCACTATCAAAGTAATGAGGGCTCCGGGTGAGCATCTACATCATTAGACCTCCTTTGCCACACCTGATGATGATTGCTGGTGTTGCAGTCGAAACGTCGTGAGAATTTTGTTTTATATTTACTTATTTTATTGTTTCCCTTCTACGTGACTTGACCGAAAAAACCAAGAATATAAGTAGAACGTGTTGTCTAGATTTATTTAAAGTTGCGCATTTTGATGTGACGTCACAGTTCGCAAACTCCCCCCCTCCTCGTCACACATCGTCACAAATGTCTGACCCCCCCCCCCAGGTGCGTGACGTCATTTATGGATGGCCCCTTATTCCAAGTGCTTTGGGAGTCAAAGTCACGAGCCAAAATGTCAATCGGGACTGTCACCATGCTAATAGAACATTCGCCTGTGGAAGACGATACCAGAGGATTACTTCTGAAACCACTTCACGTTTCCCACTCCGCACAAAAAAATGCATTCACACAACCTGCTACAGAAATGTTGCGCGACATTTCAACTCTATATTTTCCGGAGCTAATTCGGGGTGATTTTTGCAGTCATTCGTGACCAGACTGAGACCACTATCTCACCACTCAAGAACCATTTTCAATCAAGGGTGTATATTGAACGTCCTTCGCACCATTACGTAGCCAACTGGACAAACACAAAAAGCAGTTCTAAAGAAATTAGTTTACATATATACGTGTAGGGTCCTTCTCGCTCGAGGCTTGTGTGTGCGTGCGGGTGGCGTGCGTCGCACACACACACTCAGTCGGAGACGAAGTAGTCGCAGGAGGCAACGTCCCCCACACTTTTGTTGTTGTCGTCGAGTTCACGCCACCAACTCGGGCCCCCTCTCTCTCACCACCACGCTGCCACACAACCCGGCCCAGACACGACCCTGTCTGCGTTGCACCGACCGGGACAGCCAACTACTGTCCGGCCACGCGATTATGAAAACAGCAACGAGATGAGTCCACTCCCAGAACAAGCAGCCCGGAGCTCTCGCTCTCCGCTGCATTTATTCCCCTCGGCCCGGCTTGGCTCCGCCCAAGCCGGGTCTCCCTTCTCGAACCCACCAAGAGTTCCAGGGGCCCCATGAGGTCTACCGTGACCCTTGCCCCAGTTCATCCGCCCTGCCGGCACACACACCGTGTCGATGCTCAACGGCGTGTGCACCAAGTGCCCACCTGCAGTTGCAGCAGCTGTACAACAGTCAGCGCTATGATTCTAAACATGTGCAGCAAAATAAAATCGGTTACGTAGCAGCATCGTGCTGGCTGCTGGCAGGGAAGGGGATCTGCAGCTTGCAGCAGCTGACTGACTGACAGCAGGCCACGTGATAAACCAGAGCAGGATCTAGGGGAGAGGTCACGGAAGGGGCACATCGAGAACCCGCTCGTAGGTTCCAGAAGGGGGCGTAGCCGGGGGCGGCGCCAGGCCACGGTGACAGTTTAGGAGGGGCTCCGGGGGGAGGGGACCTCGGGGCGGTCGTTTGGAGCGGGATCCCCGTCGTGCTGCTGGAGTCTTCACCGTCGTCTTTGTCTTCACCATGTCGGCGTCGCCAGTCAGGCAGTCTACCAGCTGTCCTGACTGGGAAACGTAGTTACTAAGTGTTGTCAGGCCGTGTTAATAAACCGTGCCTCCTACTCTCCGAGTCAGTCACTACACATGCATACAAACCCAGGACATCAGTGGTGCTGGCTTGGTGATCTCCTCCGAGCCAAATTGTGACCAATGATGAAAACGAAACACTAGCATGGAATCGGGACGAAATGCTTCATTTGCAAACAGGTCTTCAATTTTATTAGTATACAAAACATGATGCGAGTGAATAAACATAACATTCAACCGTTGTGCCGACAGCCTAGGGGCGGTAACATGGCCGAGCGTTGGCACGTTTGCAACTTGCTGCAGGTTTATCGTTCGAATCCAGCAGCTGCCCTGGTTATCACTGTGGGTTTAACCATATATACGCAGCCTGCTTCGCAGGTGGACGTTAGATCTGGTGACATCATTGAAAAAGTAGGCCACTGCTTGTGCTCACGTTACAAATTTTTTGCGAAATTTGAAAATTACATTTAAATGATAGGTTTCTTGGGTAGAGATCGCGTAAATATTTACGCGATCTAACTCAAAAAAAGCTATATTAATATTCACGCAATCTAACCCAAAAAAACTATTATGAATATTGGTTGCTAAAGCCTTCGTGTAATAAATGCAAATGATTCCATTGCATTCAGAGAAATCATTGCCCCTACTTAAAAAAAAACTGGCAAGACCCTCTGATAAACCATGAGACTGAGGCTTTCCTGGGTAAAACAAGTGTAATAAATTATTATTGGCGATGACAATGAAGTCCACTTGGCTACATCAGGCAAAGTCAATATGAACTGAACATATCAAAGTCTACTTTTGCTGCAGCGCTTTTATACTCTTGGAACGTTGAACCAATAGTTTTGTACAATATTATGCACCAAAACGCCCCTCATGCTAGCGACTACAATGTCAATCGCATCAGCCCAAGCAAGGGTACTGCTGCTTTCGACATGTAAACTAACCGCATAAAACAATGAAACATCGTTTCTGTTTCTCAACAGTCATGTGTTGTCCTCAAGAACATGAAGTCAACGTTAAGCATGTTATATGCTTTTGACATGTACAACAGCATCAACAATTGCTATAAAAATAATCTGCAACACGTACGTTTATTTTAATAGTAAAATGAAAGTTCTGAAACATACGTCTTCAGGAACTGCTAGTCAACTTAGAGCACATGTTACATGCCAATCAAAACAATTTCACAATTCCCAATATACACGATACAAACCAAGAGGTTACTTTGTCCCACTTTTATTACATATGCATTGTTCACAGTTCTGAACATCAACATTTATTTGTGCCAATGCTTACTTTTTTTTACCTGCAAAAGTGTTTTTTTTTCTGTAGTTGGACAAAAATAAATGATAAAAAGTCCCAAAGACAATAGTATTAAGTTATTACCCCCTTGAGCACCAAGAAACAATTACAATATTGCCTTAAAATTCTAATGCTTGAATCAACTGCGACTAAGAAGAAGATGTACAACCATGGGGAGGAGGGAAGGACAAAAACGAAAAGGATTGAGTTAAAAAAAAAACAGCAGCTCGAGGCAAATGCTGATAATCTGGTGTGATGTGTGTACAGTATGTCCAAATGTAAAGGATTCAATTAAAAATATAAAAACAATCAAAAATATTTCAAGATACCTGCTGTAAAATTCTCTAAATAAATTTGCATTCTCCTTGTCAAGAGTTATAGAAAACTGTGTAAAATGTTCAATTAGAAGACCTTTTTTTAAAGAGTTTTTTTTATTTTTTTTAGAAAACCTGCACGTCTGAAAAAATGTACTATATATAAACGTTGACCTCAAAGAGGGGGAAAAAAAGTTTCTACAGACATTTCTATTTTACAACAAAACAGTCAAACAGGCATTACACTAGCCGTGTGAAATAGGTCCTTTCACTTTAGTTAATTCAGCTGCATTATAAAGGCGAGGAAGGAAACTAAGCCTCTCTCACTGCACCAATGGCAGAGCCAACATTTAAACAAGTCCAAATCATATGAGCAAGTTTGCGCAAGATCCAACACCGGTGCGGATCAACAATTCTACAAAGCACCAAAGGGGCAAGTGATGTACCTCCACATGTGACGGTTTGCGTTCTGTTTTAATTAGCCCACTTGTATGTAGTCCACAGTGCAGTGAAGATAAAATATTCTGATAAATACAGAGGGCTCACGAACAAAAAAGGGTTCTCCCTCCTTGGGCTCTCGACAGTCTACATTAAGATGAACTACCAATTAAGATAAACTACCAATTAGGACGAACTACCAATTAGGACGAACTACCAATTAGGACGAACTACCAATTAGGACGAACTACCAATTAGGACGAACTACCAATTAGGATGAACTACCTTTACAGTTCATTACTAAGGAGACCAGTACATCTTATTTGTTTTTTGGAAGATTACAAACACAGTAATGCTTTGGGCTTTTAGATATCTCAACCACTCAGACTAAGGAGTATCGTTATTTATTTACTAGAGCCTTTCACAAGCACAACTAGGTTGCCTGTTTTGAGGGATGAAGGTACATTTAAAAAAAAATCAAACATTTAAATAGAAGACACATTACAAGTTCACCGTTACCTCAACCACAAGGAAGCCGCCTCCGTTAACATTTTCACACCAACATGTCTTTGCAAATCTACACCGCAGTTATTATTGTCATGAGAATTTTGGGTCAGTTTTGTTTTTCTTTCGTCTCCCTGAAAATCAAACGGCAAAGCAGACCGTAAAAGCAAGACCGAGGGCTTCTTATCTTGTGGCAATGTGACAGACGCAACATCCAGGATCAGTAGTTTGGGTAAGTCCCCCCACCCCCCCCTTCCATAAAGCCAGGCGAAATCGTGCTGCCACATTTTACCGCCGCACCCGGGCCAATTCCACCTGACAAAGGCAACAGCATTTTACATGTACTCGTGTGGTATCCATATTTACGTATTTTAAAAAAAGGTAGGTATTTCATTGCACAACTCTGTAATAATTATATGGGTGGAATGTCACCTAGATTTATAGAATGAGAAAAAAAACCGTTGGCCTGTTTTGACTATGAAACCAGCACTAGGTTAATATTTAAACTCTTAAACCATGCTCAGCGGAGGAGGGCTGCAATAACTTCACCCATGTTGGGGTTAAAAAGTACTAGGGGATAGAAGGGGTGGAGAACTGGAGATTGATAGCAATGCTTAAGGAAGAAGCTTCAACTGAGCTTCCAATTGCCACCTTATGGGTTATGATAATGCACAATGTATGGCAAAATTCGGACTAAAAAGGAATACAGCAAAACATTGTAAAATGACCATGACAACTTCAATTCCTGCAAACATGCACGCATGCGCATATGCGCACACATGCACTACACACACATGCATTATATACATGACGCAAACCTATACACCTATATTGTATGACGTTTTAAATCGTATGCTACAGCTAATGTACATATTAGAAAGAAAAAAAAAACCTACTGGAGAAGCACGACAAAATCTTCACACCTCATCTTGAGGTCGCCCTTTGCTTTCTGCCACATTTTCCAAGCCCACAACGACAGCCCCTGCCGCACCACCGCGGGCTCGCTCCAGTTTGTCACCTATCTCCCGAAACCTCACTCCTCCACCCGGCCGCTCTTCCCCCTCCCTGGAACTGGGACTCTGCGCTTCGTGCTCGCTCGACGCAGCGGAAAACTCCGCGCCGGAGTCTGCCCCTTCATCCTTCTCCACTTTTGTGCGTTTGCGACCGTCAGCGGGACGGTCTGCGGCATTCCTTTCCTCTTTGCAGACTTCCTCCGACTCCGGTTTCCTCTTGCATGTTTTGTCATCTCTGTACTCCCCCTCGGTATTAAGTGCTTCATTCTCATGCTGAAATGTTACATCAAAAGTGGAAAATCATTATCAGAGCACAAGTGTTTCCCCTTTAGGCATTATATTGTGAGTTTTCACAAGCTAGGAATTATTTGCAAGGTTTTTCTAGAGCGTCAAATTGTGCGTCCGGGAATGACAGGATGCAAAATGCCGATCATTTTCCGTGATGGTTGGGAGGACACAATAAGTGTCACACTTAGCTTCAACATAAATACAAATAGGTAGACAAGTTACTTTATATGTAGGAAATACAAGCACAAAGCAAGAGGTGTGTCAGAAATTTCAGATGCTAGTACCTAATCCACTGCCGTCCGCTGGCAAAATATGAAAAGTAATAGCATAAACACATGTAAACCAATTACATTCTTAGAATCGCATTTCACAGAAAAATTCTAATTAATCTTTGAAAACTTAGCTGTGTTGGGTAAGCAACCAAAATAATATCAACAACGTTCAGCAACAATATCAATGCCTCTACATGCCAAAAACACTTTCAATAAGAATTTCCCAATGATTTGCAAGGGCACCAAAATAGAAAAATTACAGTAACAATGGCTAAACATTTACTCATTTACCATGTCAATCACTATTGGTTATGGAAATGTAACACATTTTCAAACATTCTAAAAAATACACATTATGTATGGGACATGACCTTTAGTGCAATTGTTACGATGGCAAAAACCTTTTGAAGAAAATTCTGCATTTTATATAACATTTTGCTGCATGAAGTACAAATATTCCCATAAACAAAAATGCAATATTTTTCAAAATAATTACAAAATTGGTTAAAATGCAGTAAAAAAAAATAACGTGTTTTGCATTCGAAGAAACGAGCACCCAATTAAAATGCAATGCAAAGTAATAATTCCACAGACCTCTCTGCCCTGGTCAGCGGAAGACGAGGGTGATGACAGTAACCTCCAAAGAAGCCGCGTCTCTTGCAGAGACACTTCAATCAGATCTCCCTGCATGAGCAGGTCCTCAAGTTGTGCCAGAATAGTGGGAGGGAGCAACAGCGAATGAAACTGCTGCTGCGACCTGGAACCTGTCACAAAAATATAAGTAAAACGTCAGTGGCAAGGCAAAATGTCTCGAGAAAGCCATTTTTTAAACATCTGTATAAACTTTTGATTTAAAGCTTTCGTGACTGCAAGGATTCATATTCTTGGTTCTTTCGGTAAAGTCACGTAGAAGGGAAAAAATAAAATAATACAAATATAAAACAATACAATTCTCACGACGTTTCGACTGCAATACAAGCAATCATCATCAGGTGTGAAAGCCAGCAAGAAAATTTGAAAAACGTGGCGGTTTTTTCTTAACGTTAGCACCACGGACAGCGATTTGGCAGTTGTTCAGATGGACGAGTCCACCTATGTTCGTTTGAAACAAGTGCGAATGACTTCTATGATTACAATGTAGTAGTGTAATGGACTTTAGGGCCTTGCTTAACCCCTCCAAGAAGATTAGTCACATGAGAGTGTAAAAAAATCTCACTTTGGCTGCTGCACACTGAAGACTGGGCAAGCTCAGTGCAGGAGGTAGAAGTCAAAGGCTGAAGGTCATAGGTGGGATCATCATTCCCTCCGTGTTCAGAAGAAACGTTAGCGAGAGTTCCACACGATCCATTGTTTGGGTTTTCCTTCTGCACAAAATGAATTGTAATGCATATAATTATTTAAAAAAAACCACAAGCAGCAAACATCACGAGCTAATGACAAGTCAAATTTATAATTTCGCAAGCACAGATTAAATGTATTGCCCCTTGGGATAGTCACATGCCGAAACCTGTTTTGATTGCACATCACAGAAATCATCAGATACTGCTAGTTTGCCGTCATAGATTATAGCCAAAACAGGTCAATGAGCATTGTGCTATATTTTGATCCACTACTAAGAGCAGTCCACTTAGTCTCATATCTTATCTTTCATGTAATGACCACTATAAACAAATAAAGTTTAAAAGAACGCAGCTATGAATTCAAAATAATTCTCATAGGCAACACCCTTTACAGTCAAAAAAACAAGACGTTGAATTTTTTTTGTCAATAGTATTTTTTTTATCAACAGTGGTAGACGTTTTGGCCACTCAATCTAGGTTGTTGCTATGAAAAAAGGCCACTGGCACACCTTTGTGGTTCACCCCCCCCCCCCACCCCAAAGGTTGTGAACAAGAGGGCCCCCCCCCCCGTGTGTATAAAACAAGAGCCATCCAAACACTCGCCTGCCCGATGGTGGTTCTGGACTTGGTGTTGTGTGCCACTTTATGGGAAGAGGGCTGGGACTTGAGCTTTTCAAGGGCCCGCACAACCTCCCCCTGGGACAGGGCTTGATGCACCCGGTCCTGCCAGCCCATCGCACGCTCTGCCAGGCACTGCAGGGCCTCTCCTTCTGGCAGCCTGACGGGCAGGCCCTGGCAAGGGATATGGACACAACTTTCTTTAAAAAGAGAAAGGGGGCACACAACACTTTCAAGCAGGACTTGGTCTAGATACAAAACCGCACTTGTCACGAATCAACCAACAATTGTCTGACATTCAAACACTGGCAAAATACCTATTTTTGTCAAAAAGTGCCACCTTACCACCCAAGGCTACTTTTACACACAAAAAATGTAGACAATAGACCTTTTCTGAATATGTAAATGAGATCCAATAATTTTTCATAATTAATTTAAGTAGCAAACTATTTATTTTTACTCTGGCTGTGTTCACTCATGAATCCATAGTACATTAATCCATAGTTTAAATCATAACATAATACAAAATGCTCAAATTATTACATACATTTACACTAATATAACATTCCATTCATAACAACATTGAGAGTTTATTCAACCCACAATAATAATGCATAAAACAATTACAAAATCTAGCGTATTAAATGGTCAATAGATTGGCGAGGTAAATACATGTCGCAATAGAGATGCATAAAAAGCATACCTATCCATTGTACGAATTTAAAACACTGATAGCTTTGCACAAAGCTATTGTCCAAATGGTAGACAGGATAAGCAGGTCCAGGACCAATAAGCTAAATTGTCGTTGGGCAGCTTGTTTTTTTCACAGCTAATACCAAAAAATTTAACCATACACCTTAAAGCACAACAGATCGATGTGTACATTGCATACCTGTAGACCAACCAGGAGGTTCAGTACAGTGGCCATTTGCGGCCGCTTGGATCGAACACAGCGAGTGCACAGCGCCCTGGCACCGGCTCGGCGGTGAGTCGGTGCCACACAGCCGTGGTGGCAGGGTGCCCGGCACTGGTGGCACTGCCTCACCAGCCCGGCATCACCGTGGCCACACGCGCCACATGGCGTCGTGGTGCCCCCCTCTGGTGGAGGCCCGCTAGCGCGACTGGCCTCGCGCATTCGCCGCATGGCCTCCACCTCCTCGCGCTCTGCGGACCTGTACGTATCCACCTGTGTGAAAATATTCACGTGCATTCATAATTGCTCATCGCAGGGAGGACGTTGCGCAAGATGCATAGGACACTCCACAGCAGACATAAGAATTTGGGAATTCATATTTTGTACACAACTGAGCAAACAAAGCTAGTCCACGGCAAGGTAAGGTAAAAGGTAAGAACGAGCCTACATTTACCCTACCCTTTACCTTACCACAATACAATCACTCTACACTTTCTTTTCACCCTTTAGCAAGGCAAGGAAATAGTTAAAAAGCAACGAGCCTACCTTTACCCTATCTTTTACCCTTACCCCATATAAATTACCCGATTACAGCGCAATTACCGGGGGACCACACATGAAAAAGGTTTACAACAGGTAAATGCTAGGTAGAGCGCTTTATTCGTATATCTCGAATCGGGCGTTGAGGCTGTCGATGACACGGTCCTCCATAACCTCCTCGTCCCAGTCGTCTTGGTCAATGACGATCTCATCAACAACCTGATCAAGTTCGTCATTGTCGTCATCCTCGGATGAACGGTGGGCAACAAGATCCTGCGCCGCTCCGGCCTGGTTAGACGGGACCTTCAGGCAACCGACCGCGATCCACGAGCGCAAGCACACCGATTGGATGAAGAGCGTCGACAACAGCGACTGGCGAACGCATGTGACCTCCCACCTGGCTCCGCTATTCGCGCGTTCGCAGGGAGTTGACGTCGCAGGCCATCTTGTAGTGGGCGGGGAGCAGCTCTTTGCGGGGAGACCACCACTGCATTACGTCAATGAAGGCGCTGGCGGTCGTGACGCCCATGCTCAGAAAACGATCGACTTCATCGCCATCGTCGACGGAGCTGCCGACGTTGCTAAACAGGGCGCTGAACAGCGACCCCTCCTCCATATGGGCAGCGACTGCCTTCGGCGGGATCGCGAGCACGTCCGAGTAGTGATGCTGCAGGACAGAGTGGATTGTGGCCTTCAGTGTAGCCAGCTCGTCTTGGTCTGTCATTGTCGGCAGCTGTGGGTTCAAGTAGGGATGCCACAATAGCGGGTTCCTGAACTAGGAAGTTGCGGTACCGCACCAGCTCGGCCTTCATCCCCGTCGCGGTCAAGGACTCATCGATCGCTCTAAGAGCGGCTTCACCGCGATCGCAATAACGGATCAGGTGCTCCATCGTCACCGGCACAACATCCAATGTCGACTTGCGGTCCCACCGACAACGAGGTCATGACCTGCCGCGGCATTCACAGGAATGCTGTCACACCCTCGATGTTTGCCTACTGCAGTTCAGAGAAAGCACCGACGCCGATCACATCCTGGAAGCGCGCCATGATAATTTCCAATGGGACACGCTTCTTGATGGCATCGGCGCCCATGTCAAACGTCGAATTCCACCTGGTCGACGTGTCCTGGTGCGTCGGCTCCTTTGCTGGCAAGTTTGGTGATTTCGGCTTCGCGGCGGTACGACTGCCGGACGACCTTGCTGCGCCTAATATTGACGAGCGCCTCGCGCAGTTCGGCGTTGGTCGACTTGATCAGTTTGAGAACTTGGACGCTGCCGATCTGGACCGAATGATTTGCGCAGCGAATATGTTGGCAAGCCTGCAACTTGCTCATATCCGGCATCCGCGTTGACCAGGACGAACAACGTCTTGACAGCACTGATCGCATCGGAGCCATTGTCGCTGGTGAAAGTGAGCAGTTTGGTTGAGACATTGTGCCCGAGGCTTTGGAGGTGCTCAAACAGAGCGGTGCCAATGCGCTTGCCGACACCCCTTCAGGACTGCACATTGAGGATCGTCAGTAGCATGGATTTCAATGCACCAGATTTGGTGTCCATCCAGTGCACCGTAACAATCCAAAATCCCTTCAGGTTGTGGTTCGACCACCCGTTGATGGTGAGCGAGATGGCGACGTCCAGGTTGGAGAAGACCGCCCCGACGATGGGAAGCATGATGGCGTGAAGCTCGACAATCCTGCGAATGACAGTGCGGGTCGACAGACCCTCATATCCCTGCGTCAATGTGTGGACCAAGGTCTTGAACTTGTCGCTGCCGTCGGCTCGCAAAGAGATTGCACCTTGGATAACAAAATCAACCACCGAGTTCTCAAACTTTACCAAGAGGCGATCCGGGATTGCTGGCCGGCTCAGCGTTTGCTGAATTATGCGGCTCGCCGACGCCGATGTCCCGACCTCGCTGCCTGGGGCGAGCAACATTGGGCTTCTTGAGGTGGGCTTTCCACCTCGACGCGTTCGTGTGCGAGGAAAACCACTTGCGGCAGTGCATGCACTGGCGCTTTCCTTGCTCCCACAGGAACGCATGCCGCTGCCTCTTTTGATTGCTGTTCGCAGCGACCCCGGAAATGCAGTTGCTGGCCTCCTCGACCTCATCCTCTACCTCAAGAACGTGGTCCGTCTCCATCTGGTTCGACATCAATGATTCAAATTTCAAATGGAGGCCACGGATTGCGCCACGGAGCTATTAGTGAGCAGTAAACAGGGTATTTACCAGGTAATACTTCACGCTACCTTTACTCTACCCTTTACCTTACCCCTTGGTATGGTCGACACCCTACCCTTTTACCTTTACCCTTGTACCCGGTAAAAAGGGTAAATTACCTTACCTTGCCGAGGCCTAAACAAAGCCATAAAAGGTTTTTGGGTGAGAACGCTAAAGTATACATGTGTCATAACCCTCCACCACTGCCAGTAAGGTTTTTCACGTAAACAACGTGCCCATTAGTTACTACTTCAACCCACCGGTGTGTTGGAGAGTAAATCCACAACATTTACAATTTGAATATGATGTTTCGCTGGTAATGACATCCAGCATTATCGGGCGATTTACCAGAAGTCAATTGATACCACGGAGGAGCTTGACTTTTTGTAAATATCAAAACTTTAATCTCTACTGAATGTCGATAAAAGTTATTCCAAAGGGATGCATCGTTCATTTGAATTTCAAAAGGTACTGAACTTATATTTCTCAATATAAATATGGAATCATTATACTTTTAAGCAAACATTCGAATTAACACAGTAGTTTTAAAGACAATCAGGTATTTTTTTTGCTGCAGAGAAACAAATGTTGAAAAGGTAAGCTGCTCTTTTTTTTAGACTCACAAAAGAAGGGTCAGTCCCTTGGGACGGAGTTCTTTTGTTGTCACCGCACTCGTTCCCTTTCTCCGCATCACCAGCACAAGTCTTTGGGTTCAGCACCTGCAAGTTAAAAGACGCCTTCAACTTCATGCATTTCATCACTTTGCAAAATTGTTGCGCCAAGTCTCAAAATTCCGATGTTATGTGCCAAGAGTAATGCTCTATTTCGAAACATTCCTTCCACCAGGATATTCCTAGGTGGGACACTATGGTACATGAGTTAATATCATACCCTCTCAATGAGTTGCAATTGAACTCGCTGCTTGGACAATATGAATGTAACTGCTTTTGAACATCTCCTGCCTCATTTAAATTCGTATATTCCTGATATTTCGAATTATATTAAAAACATAATACCAAATTTCGATTTAAAGCTTTCGTGACTGCAAGGATTCATCTTCTTTGGTTCTTTCGGTAAAGTCACGTAGAATGAGACGGCCGCTTGCGCTGTGGCCGAAACGTCGTGAGAATTTATCGTGTTACTTTATTATTTTATTCTCATTCTACGTGACTTTACCAAAAGACCAAAAGAACATAACACCACGTTATTTTTTTATTGCTTTACGATATGCATAACTCATGTGTATCCCATTTTTAATTTCTTTCAACTCGGTATTGTTGTATTTGATATTTTGCAACATGTGTTCTATATTGTGTGACCATTGAAAAAAAGCATGTTAAGACTGAATTAGCTATCATCTTGTTTTAATCAGCGTTTAATACATAGTCGCTCAGTGAAACCATGGTGCAAGATCAGCAGAAACTCACCTTACAGTGAATTATGCATTATTTTTAAGCATTATAAAAATAACCCTTCATGTCATGTACTCACCTCTAGGAGGGTACAGCAGGAGTTTCTCCTAAGAAAGGTCCTTGCAGCACGTCTCTGCCAAATGCTGGCAGCCTCCAGCCACCCCTCCAACTGGGACAATGCATCCAGCTGCACAGGAATGCAGCGGCCTTGCGATACCATCCTCTCCAGCACGCTGCAGTATGGATAGTGATCTCCTGCCTGAACATGCAAAAACGAACACCCACGTAAGTAACGGAAATGGTCATTTTCGTGTCAACAAGCTCAAGCCTCCTGTTATGAGGGCAGGTGCAATCTCCGACCGTTCGCGTGCATAGCTTTGGTGATGTATTTTAAGTACAATGTTTTTCACAGCCACATGCAACGGAGAGTTCAGCTGTCGCACTACCTGGATCTTTTCCAGGTCAGCAGTCCAATCGTCAGCTTGCTGTAAGGAGACCTTCAGTGCTTGCACAGTTGGCAGATGAACTGGTACCCCATGAGCCTCAGCAACAATGGACTCAAGGGTACTTCTCACCATCCTAGGCCTGTGGAACAGTCCAAAATTACCATGTTACTGGGAATTCCTGTAAAAAACATGTGTCCCTACGACATGAAAAATAAGGCCAATTTATGGCATTTGCTGAATTTGTCCACCGCGGAAAAAATGTAAATACATTTCATAAAAATGCATCAAAATCGTTTCTATAATGCTGCGGAACAAAATCCCAATCATAATGATAATTTCCATTTATTTGTAAGGCGCCTTCCACTAATGTTTCAAGGCGCCTGGTTGCACTGGCCAACTTCGCAGGCCAGTGCAATACGCCGCCATTTTTTTTGCGTAGCAGGCTGAAGAACTGTGCCGAGAGCAACATTCCACTACGCACCCCTCATGCACCCGTGCTCGATTGCATAAACACAAATAGGATCAATGCCCATATGTTACATCCCTTTCATTCAGATGTCAATCTTTCCCAAAGACTGTACAGAAATGGTAATTTTCATAGCGACAGATTTCAGTGTGTTGTATAGTTTCATAAAAACAAGTGAATTGTCCCTGTACGGACAAGCAGCCAACACTATCTGATCGCAACAATAAGTAGCCCTTCAGCTCTTCTAAAAATGTACCTGAACTGCAATAACTATGAGTATATATACACACACACAATAAGCAGCTGATGAGATGTACACGAAACATGCTACACTCACCTGGCCTGCAGGCAAGCACGGGCCCGATCCTCCCAACTCTCTGCCACGGTCAGAATTTCCTGCAGCTCAGCCACAGCTTGATCCATGACAGGTTCAGCTCCCAGTGGCATGGCACTGTCTATCAACCTGCGAAGCACCTCTATGTTCAGGCAGCTAACGCCTCCACCCATCGCTTCTTTCTCAGAAAGCCCCTTAGCACAGCACAAGACAAAAGCAAATCAAACATAAAATGTTGTCAATGCTCTCATAAAGGACTGTTGAACAAGTTAGGACAACGCATGCAAATGCTCTCTCTCTCACATGTTTGTCCTCAGAATTATTTATTAGTATGGAAGCTGAGAGAAAAAAACGTTCTTGAATATTTGCACTGTCCCTTTTACTCGGATTTGTGTGTGAAGTTAAGGGAAACCCCTTTGATGAATTTGACAGCTTTTAAATAGGGTAAGAAGAACCAAATGCCAACACAACTTTAGTTGATATTGGATCTTGTTTACAAGGGTTATAGTGCGGGTGGACAGAGCTACTGCATTATAACTTTCAAACTGGAAAGCGTTAACAATGAACATCCAAGTAACCTCAACAATAAATGTGGATTTCTATTGCCACTCTCTCACCTGGTCTTGGCTGGACAGTGAAGAGGCCAGTGCAGTGTGCACCTCTTCAAGCCAGCGCTCCCTCTGCACCCTCTGTTCCAGCTGCTCTTTCTCGGGAAGATGAACAGGAGCCAAGTGTTCAGCCTCCTTGAGCAACTCTTGCATCCGCACCAAATCTGGTTTGTCCTCTGCCACCAGCAGCAGCTGCACAGCATCCCTGAAGCCTTCCACTCTCTCCAGCAGCTCCTGAAAAACAAAGTGACCAACCATAGGTTTGAGTTTGGTGTTAATAGGAGAATCTCTTAATTTGCAGAGCTCAATACAAATATCATATTAACAGACTCGAATTAGAATATGTATTGATACTGGAGGAAGCCAATGGGGTTTAAAGCTCCTTTTCACAGGTGTTCAGTAGGGCAGATCAGAACATTACAATACAAAACATTACAATGCACAGTATAGAAAAGGTAAACAAATCACTTAAAAAACAAACAAGTTTATCAATAACACAATGATGTAATCCATTAACGAAAACACTTTAAAAAAATCACAAAGTAATTTAACTGCCCACAATGTGCACACAATAAAAAGATCCAAATCACAAAATGGGAGCAAAACAAGGCGAATATATTTGGTCTCTGAAACATGACAGGTCACCATCGAAAACACAAGTTAATGGAATAACAAAAAGTGACTAAATGTGCATAAAACTTGCATTCCATTTATTTGCATGCATCTTGAGCACCATCTAGCGGACGGACTAAACATCACCACCCAGTGGAAATTAAACTATTCCTTGCAATATTATTTTTAAAAAGTTGCAAGATTTGACGGTGGGGAGGTGCTCATTAGGCATATAACAATTACTCTCCTCCACGGCAATTTGAGATTATAACTGTATTGAACACATTCTTTATCATATTCTTTTAACCATCTCTTTTATATAGTTTATGATTGTCTAATTTCTAGCCGTGTTTGCACCAATAGCCTTAAAGCATCATTAGGAAAATTGGGCGTAGAATTTGCAGACATTATGAACAACAGATTATCACATGCATAATTAAATTCACCATGAGCCCAAAACTATTTTTTATTGATGTTAGACTAAAGGTCAGGCTTCTGTTCAGATAGGAGCTAATGCTGACCTATTCATCTTTCAGACTATCACTGCTGACTTCCCAGAAAGTGGCATTGAGTCCATTACTTAGCTAGGTTACAAATGTAATGTTATAAAAGCTGTTAAAAAAATGTAATTAAGAGGACTGAAATAAAACCTGCAATGCATCAAACAAAAATAACCAAATAAATCAAAATTGTTAAAACAAACGTTGTTACCTTTATTTCATTCATATAGTTGACAGTGCAGGGAAGTTTTTCCAAACGATTCACAAATGCTTTGAACTCTTCCAAGCTCAGCGTCACTTGCTCTTCAGTTGCACCACTCTTGTCTCTGTTGTCAGAAAGGTTGTGCAACGGGCATCGTTTTGTGAACATATTCAACATTCAGCTATTTTTACATTTGCAAGGATGACTCCGCCCCACCCAATCACAAACTATAATTGCGATTTGATTAAAGAACACATTCACTGTATTGTATGTCTGGATAGCACTGTCCATTTTATTTTAAGTTTCATTTTAATTTTATTATTTCCCTTCTACGTGACTTTACCGAAAGAACCGAGAAGACTGTCCATCTCGTTTGTAATGTCACTCTCAAATTGAATGCGTCAGCAGCAGCATTGTCTGTCCTGTTTGTTTGGATATCGAGTGTCGTCTTATTTGCAGGAGTCCCTCTAACATGCTGCCTTTCATATATTTGTGTTGTCCGTCTCGTCTGTATCCAATGGCATAAATTAACACATGCATATGCATTTAATCTATATAATTCACACATTATGAATCCTTACATGCACGATTCCATGCACACTTAATAAAATTTTACTAGTTTTTAGTAAAAAAAATACGAGTAACAATTTACTTCATAACAGCAGATCATAATAACATGCCACAATCCACCAACAGCAAATGTTTCAAAATCTTTACAGGAGTTTTAGATTAGCATTCACCACAGGGATAACAAATGTGGATGAAAAAAGCCAAAGAGCCGAAACATTGCCAGAGAGAACGTACCGGACACAGTTGCGACTGTTCATCAGATCCTGTGCCATTGAGGCACATTGGTCTGCCTCAAGTACGAGAAGCATAAGGTTCTGCCGTAAGCTGCTTTCGGGGAAGTCGTGCATCTCAGACTCCTCCAGCAGTGCCTTCAACGCCGACAAATCTGCACACAACAGGATACAGTCAGGTTTTTTTACGCTCAGGGTTTTACATTGCCATCAGAAAAAAAAAAACGTTATTCCTGAATACTGAATCAGAATGGCATTGTAGGTTCGTGTGTGCCAATTTTTATGCTTGTGCAACTTCAGCAAGAGATGGCATACCAGACTTCTTGCCATTTTCCTCTTCCAATGCTCTCCTCACTTTTTCGGCCCAAGCATCAAATATCTCTGCTCGAGACTTCAGCTTGTGCAGCATTGGGGGCAGTTCGTCCAGTGTATATCTGTACCTGATTTAAAAAAAAAAAATTTTTACAACATTGTATTCCACTCAAAACTGTCAAGCATATAAGATGCACTTTCAACTTTAACTGCGGATGTACAGTTACAATAATAACAAGTCAATTAAGTCACTGTGCTTACCTGCCATATCAGCGACTTTAGGATTGATTCATTTTATAGGATTTTATACATTTATTTTTAAACAGTAATATGAAAAAATAAACGCTGAAACCACGTGCCATGTTGATTTAAACAACAAAAAAACACATTAATGCAAGTACAATGCAACAAGGAAACCAGGAGACGCAAACGTGTCTTTGTTATTAGAAAAGTGAGAACCAACTGGAGACCCGAGTGAATACATTATAAAACACGTTCAAAACATTTCCCCACAAACCTGAGTATCTTGTGCTGTGTGGGACAACGGCAGAGGTCACGGATGTGATAGAGGCACACCAGGCGGCCTGGGCAGCAGGGGCACGCGATAGCAGACAGGTAGCAGGTCGTCTTGCAAAAGTGGCACTGCCGCTCATCATCCGCCAACAACTCAAACTCAAACGGCTCCGACTTGCTCACACCCTGCCAGAAACCACACAGAGGAAAGACAGGGTGGTGGGGAGGGGAGGGGGTTGTGTCATAATGAAATGCTTTATATTGAAACCATTCTAAGAAAATATAATTGAGCAGCACATTAATGCAATAGACGGTAAGCAAATATGCTTAGTTAGGCTAATGCAGGGGTGGATAATACACAGCCCATGGGTCACTTATCTTTTTTTAAGGCACGTTGCCCCACGAGGCCTACTTCTTTGAAATGGTCTGCACTTGATATTTATCCATTACTGCATATTTGCTGCACTCATCAAGCAAAATATGTTTGTGCCTGGCAGCACTGTTTCCAATGTAGCATGCTCCGTCAATTGTCAGGGCAAGGGCCTTATTATAATGTCAACAAGCACATTGTGTCACGTTATCATTGGATAGCGCGAAGGTGTGTGTTAATGTGTGGCCTGACGAAGGTATATGGAAAGTCGTATTTGGCAATCTGTAAAGAAAAGACTCCCCTCAAAGTCTAGGCTAATGCATGCCAAAAACACGTGTCAACATTTGGCATTTTGACGTTACGAAATATTACCTTCACCACCTATGACCAGCTACCACAAAGACATGAAAGTAATAGCATGGCACAGTGCTCAGAAAGTAAAAAGGCACCAAACTCCTGTTTGGCATGGATATTTCTTTGTAATAAACGCCTAATGTAAAACAACACTGAAGTATATATATATAAAAGCAGTGCAGCCTACATTAAAAATGAGAACAATAATCGTGGCTGATGGCATCTATAAATTATTGGCTTCTGACACACTAAATGTACATGTTAATGCTAATTAATTGTTTGTACCTCAGCGCAGATAAATCAGACCGTATATTAACATATGCACAAGGGCTTAATTTACACTCCTTTGCCGACAACAATTGTCTTATAATCAAAAATAAATTAACAGTATTCATGTAACCATTTGTGTTAAATGAAAAAACATTATATTGAGATGTGAACACGGAACAGCGATTTATGTTGGGCTTTGGATAGCTTTTTCTTTGGTTCTTTCGGTAAAGTCACGTAGAATGAGAATAAAATAATAAATTGATAAAATAAAATAACACAATAATATTCTCACGACGTTTCGGCCACAACACAAGCGGCCTTCATCAGGTGAAGGGACGAGACTGTCTGGTAGGACAGCGCTGGAGTGAAAGAGCCACGTTCAGATCACTCCAGCGCTGTCCTACCAGACAGTCTCGTCCCTTCACCTGATGAAGGCCGCTTGTGTTGTGGCCGAAACGTCGTGAGAATATTATTGTGTTATTTTATTTATCAATTTATTATTTTATTCTCATTCTACGTGACTTTACCGAAAGAACCAAAGAAGATGAATCATTGCAGTCACGAAAGCTTTAAATCGAAATTTGGATAGCTTTGTTTAAATGGTTCAAGTACCGCTCAGACCAGAAAAATAGAAATCAAGTATGACCTATGTCAAATTTTATATTTATTCACCCAGACAAAAAGCCTGGATCTCGAGAATCACTCGGCAGTGTTACTTGGGATTCTGTGCACAATATATGCATTGAAATGTATGTGCGGGAAAATATTCAATGATACATGCACAAAATATGCAAAAGTTAGTGTGGCTAATATAGAGCTAGAAATAAATATGTATACAAGTAAAATAAACAGGTACAGAATTGATCCTAGAATCAAATTGTGACTGAAGAGTGACAATTCATCAAAATGCTGGGAGGAGGAAGGGGGGGGGCCAGGGAAGGGCCAAACACCATCCCTGCTCATACCATTTCCCAGGCCTCCCTGCGCAACTTCCGCTCCTCGTCAATGGCAATCTCGAGCTCGCGGCCAATCGCCGATGCCATTGGCAGCGCCAGGCCCTCTGTCTCACACGCCATCCTGCAGAGCAGCTCCTCGTGCGAGAACACGCAGTACCTCCGCATCAGGCGATAATGCTCCACACACCGGCGGCCCATCGGAAGCTGTTCCAGAGAAAAGTGTCACAAAGCAGAATGCCTGTGTCATGTTGCACATCAATGTAACCTCAATAATACCAACAGTTAAAACGTGTATGTTTAAGTAAACTTTTTTTTCGGGTCACTTTTCATCAGTTGGTTATTTTAAAATGAGTTACTTATTGCAATTGAGAAAACAATGACATGCAAAGTACAGCCCTTTTGTAAATTCACTGCTGGCTAATGGGCTCTGCATGATGTGTGGGTCAAGACGGTTGACAGGTTTGTGATAGCAGGAAGCAGACGTGAGAGCAATGTACAAATAAATCTTGCTACACTGCCCTCTACTCGTTTCTTAACCCCACTGCAGCCTCAAATGCCTCTCTGTATGCATGGTCACCCATCCAAGCACTTCCCTGGCTCATTCTAATTAGCTTCCAAAATCTCATGAGATTGGGTGCATTCCAGGTGAATTAGTCAAAGGCTAACATCATACATCTTAAGCATAAAATTAATAAAATATGCAAATGTGTAACTTCATGTAAAATTTATCACGTATGTTTATGCAGCATATGTCGTTGCCTCAAGACAACACAAGCAAATAATAAAGGTCAACCCACCCAGTCTGCAGTGCAGAAATTCACGGCCTCTGCAAAATTGTACCCTTGGTTAAATCCGCTGTGGTAGGCCCGTGGGAAGGTCACCACAAACTCTCCGGGACACTGATTGGTCCTCACCACCTGCAAAGGAACCCACAAGATTAACAAAATAAGTATGTAGGCATATGTAGGTATCTGGATATAAAAACACGCCATAACACGTCAGTGCAATGTATAACACCTCAACACAATGATGTAATTGTACAATGCTTGATTCTCACAAATTAATGGGAGTTACTCAGCACTGCCATCTCAGGTTCACCTCAAACCTCCAGACTTACGACATCTGATAAGCCCTAGTGGTTACCCAAGTACTTCATAATCACACCGGCTATTGCATTCCTGACGATACGATTTATTGAAGGCAATTTGGTCGTACACCGTTTTCAGGATGCAATGCTATAGACTGTCTAAAGTGTATTGACCCTTCCTCAAGACAATGCAATTTATCTTCCTGTTGTTTGATTGAACGGTCGAAATACTCTATTCTGAATGGACTGAGGTTTGAATGCATAAGGAAAGTGACAATTTAATGAACACAAATCCGGAGTTAAACAAAATCAAGCTAGCTATTATTTATGAGTAAACTTGAACAAAGTGTATTAAGACTATTAGTGCTGTAGGTTGGACTGCCTGTGCCACTTGCTTTTAATCAATAAAAACATTAGCCTTTGCCCAATTGAGCACAATATTTAAATCAATTTACAAGTGAAAGTGCAATAACAGTGTAATCAATAATTTAGGATGCTAAATGAACTGGAGAAGAATGGAATATTAACCTATCCAAAGTAGTTTCGTAATATGCTTTTAAGAGGCTACGTAACCAATTGCGAAATAAAGTAGTATGGCATGTGGAATTTAAAAAAGATTTCACTTCCAAAATTAAAATTAGCATATTCTGAATAAAAAAATATAGGTCAGTAAATCTATAACAGAGCAGTAAGTCCACATGACAAAGAGGCAAGTGACATTACTCAAATAAAATATTAACTTTATGAAGTCCCAACTTGTCCAAACATGGTGCTTGGACAGCCAATGTCAGTCTTGCCATTTAACGGGGGTTAATTGTTGAAGTTTTAAAGTCTTCCCTTGGTAAAAATGATTTCTACAATGAAAAGTAAAGAAAAACATTTTTTTTTAAATCACAGCTTTCATTCCAGCTATACTTACGGGAACATCGTGGGCCATTAGTATGTTGGGATTCATAATCGTGACCAACTGATGCAGCAAGTCAGGCTGTGCCAGAAAGAGCTCTGGAGCCAAGGTCCTCATAACATTTTCCAGTGACTCGGCAGCATACGCAGGAACACCATACCATGTCTTTGGCTCTCCCCTGTGGAATAAGCAAAACACCACAAAAGACAGTTTCAAGCCAATTTTATCAGCTGCCTGATGCACACATTTCCAAGCACCAAAAAGGGGAAGTTTAAAAAGTTGAACAATGCATGCAAAAAAAAGGGTCTTTTTTTTCGCTCTAAGAAATGGCTGCACCTCTCTTGCTTGAATAGTTCAAACCCATGATAAACTATTCCACAAAGGTGCAGGACTAACACTGAAAGAAATGTACCTCACAACAATGGATTGCTCCACTGACTATCATCATGTTTCCAAAAAAGACAACGGGTTGACCCGTCACGCAGTGGTGAGAACACACTACACTATGAACCCAGTGACGATAGTTCAATTTCCAGCCATGGCAAACACCAGTGGCGAGTGATAACATAACAAATCCTGGGTGCCCTTATCAAAACAACCCACACGGACCAGTGACAAGAGTATGGGCAAAATATGCCCCATAATCACCATGGTTTTGGCTATGCCTTCATCCACCAGTGAATTTACAAGAACCAAAAAAGAATTAGCACATCCACAATAGCTTGCAGACAATGATTGAAGCAATACATTTTTCAGGGATTTTAGAATTGGGAAGAGGGGTTTCAGTGATCTCCCCGCCCAGCTTTCTCAACATACAATACACACAACAGCTTTGCAACGATCTACATAAATCATAAAAGGGGCAAACAATACTATTAAACATTTTGAAAAAATGTAACAGACAGTCATAAAGTTACCACCTTTTCCCACATATACATCTACACCCAACTATATTCATCGCTTAGCCAACTTTACAGTACAAGGAATAATGCACCTCTTGTGGAAGTCACATTCTTGTGTATGAGAACAAGATGTGGAATTATTCAGGAATTAATGCAAAGTTTGGCATTGGAGTCAGAAAAGTGGACATCTTTTATCAAAGATATGAAAATAAAAATACCATATTCAAAATAAATAGGAAACGAGAGTGGAGAAGACCAAATGGTGAAATTAGGAACGAGATGGAATTTATCTTCATGACAAACCACAGATGATCAGTAGATGGTTCTGTACACAACAAATTAAATGCATGCTGAGTGATGCAAGATCAAGTTCAACATTTCCAAAGATGGCGCAAGTATAGTTATAGGCCAAAACCAAAAAGTTAAAACTAAACATTTAGTTCAGGGAACAGGAGATTTGGACCAATTATAAGCAACAGATTGAAATCCCCAAATTAAATATCACTACTTCAAATGACGTAACACAAATGGTCAGTGCTATGAAAGTCAGGTAAACAGTAAACACCAAAATGGAGAAGTAATCTGAAAACATGAAAAACATGTTGAACAGAAATGAATAGGGATGCAACTGCCAATTAAAAGATAGTGTCGAGAAAAATAACAGTGACTAGAGATGTCACCACAAGTAACGGGAGAATTAAATAAAGAAAAAGGTTGATGGATAAATTAGAGTGGCCCCTACAAGAGCAAAATGGAACAATGCATGCTGGAGGAATGATAAAACTGTGGAAGAGTCTATGCAGATTTCCAGACCAAAATAAGCCTTATATTCTGGGAAACAAGGCATTTGGCAGATGGAGCAGTATTAAAGGAAAAAAACCTGGTCCAGATAGACTAACTGTAGACACCATAGGGCAATCTGGTGTATCAACATTATTGGGCCTGTTTTCTAAACTTTTACACAGAAATGAAATATCTCAATTGTGAAGTGATTCCTCAATAATTTTGCCATTTCAAAAAGGGAGACAATTGGTTTGAAAAATTACACTCAGCCTATTTTCACATGTAAATAATTGTTCACCAGAGAGCAAGTAGGATTTAGAAAGCTTTTTTTAATCATTGGCCATATGCATACTATCCATCAGATTTTAGGAGAGACAATATCAATAACAATTAAGCCTGGCTTTTGTAGACATGGAAAAGACCAAAATGATGCCATCACGCAAGCTCTCAAACCAAAGCTTAAATACAAATAGCAACCAAAACCATCTATAAAGATTGAGTTTGCATGCAGAAAGAGCAAAACACAAATATGAACAGGAGTTACTAAGAATCTTCAGTGACAATGGAAGATATTTTCTGAAAATGGGATTGAAGAGATGAAGGAATACATTTGTAAAGTATGAACATAGTCTCAAATTTGCTGATGACCGTCATTATAACCAATGAAATGAGTTAAGAAAATTACTTAAGAAGAATGAAGGAAGCAAAGTTGAGCTAAAAATGAATACGAGCAAAATAAGTCCCATAAAACAAGTTCACTAAACAAAAATAAATAACTGGATGAGCACAACTGGAAAACAATTGATAGCTTTAAAGCATTTAGCAGGGGGGTCCCTTGAAAGTGCGGGGCACATAGCTACATATGTAGCTACTTGTGCTACTTGGATAATCCGGCACTGAATTGGAGTATCGCTCAAGTAATACTGCCGTTTTGCTTTACGCGTATTAAAGATGACATGACAATCGTAAAGGTAATACAGCAAAACCTTGGATTGCGAGCATAATTCGTTCCGGAAACGTGTTTGTAATCCAAAGCACTCGTATATCAAAGCACTCGTATATCAGTTGTGATCAAGTGACGCTTGGCAGACAAAGCGTATACATACCCTTTGGGTTTTTTCGGTAAAGTTATTTCATTCATTTTATTTTATTGATTTTTTACCTACGTGACTTTACCGAAAAAATCCAAAGAGTATGAATCCTTGCAGTCACGAAAGCTTCTAATCTAGAACGTATACGTACTACTCGTATTGCAAGACCTCGCTCGTCTTGCAAAACACTCGCAGACCAAGTTACTCACAATCCAAGGTTTTACTGTATGTGTATTGTGCAAATATGGAAGGAAGACAGGATTAAAACGCTGAAATGACGAGGGAAGCAATAACACAGGGTGGAGTCCTTTCGGGAAAATGCATTTGATAGTAAAAAAGCAACTTGTGTGCTTGAAGGACGTTTTCAATAAGTGCCTATTACAGCGAGGGAAAAAAGTATTTGATCCCCTGCTGATTTGGTACGTTTGCCCACTTTTGGTACGTTTGCCCAATGACAGAGAAATGGTCAGTCTATAATTTTAATGATAGGTTTATTTGAACAGTGAGACAGAATAACAACAAAAAAATCCAGAAAAACGCATGTAAAAAAATGTTATAAATTGATTTGCATTTTAATGAGGGAAATAAGTATTTGACCCCCTCTCAATCAGAAAGATTTCTGGCTCCCAGGTGTATTTTATACAAGTAACGAGCTGAGATTAGGAGCACACTCTTAAAGGGAGTGCTCCTAATCTCAACTTGTTACCTGTATAAAAGACACCTGTCCACAGAAGCAATCAATCAATCAGATTCCAAACTCTCCACCATGGCCAAGACCAAAGAGCTCTCCAAGGATGTCAGGGACAAGATTGTAGACCTACACAAGGCTGGAATGGGCTACAAGACCATTGCCAAGCAGCTTGGTGAGAAGGTGATAACAGTTGGTGCGATTATTCGCAAATGGAAGAAACACAAAAGAACTGTCAATCTCCCTCGGCCTGGGGCTCCATGCAAGATCTCACCTCGTGGAGTTGCAATGATCATGAGAACGGTGAGGAATCAGCCCAGAACTACACGGGACGATCTTGTCAATGATCTCAAGGCAGCTGGGACCATAGTCACCAAGAAAACAATTGGTAACACTACGCCATGAAGGACTGAAATCCTGCAGCACCCACAAGGCCCCCCTGCTCAAGAAAGCACATACATGACTGTCTGAAGTTTGCCAATGAACATCTGAATGATTCAGACGACAAATGGGTGAAAGTTTTGTGGTCAGATGAGACCAAAATAGAGCTCTTTGGCATCAACTCAACTCGCCGTGTTTGGAGGAGGAGGAATGCTGCCTATGACCCCAAGAACACCATCCCCACCGTCAAACATGGAGGTGGAAACATTATGCTTTGGGGGTGTTTTTCTGCTAAGGGGACAGGACAACTTCACCGCATCAAAGGGACGATAGACGGGGCCATGTACCGTCAAATCTTGGGTGAGAACCTCCTTCCCTCAGCCAGGGCATTGAAAATGGGTCGTGGATGGGTATTCCAGCATGACAATGAGCCAAAACACACGGCCAAGGCAACAAAGGAGTGGCTCAAGAAGAAGCACATTAAGGTCATGGAGTGGCCTAGCCAGTCTCCAGACCTCAATCCCATAGAAAATCTGTGGAGGGAGCTGAAGGTTCGAGTTGCCAAACGTCAGCCTCGAAACCTTAATGACTTGGAGAAGATCTGCAAAGAGGAGTGGGACAAAATCCCTCCTGAGATGTGTGCAAACCTGGTGGCCAACTACAAGAGACGTCTGACCTCTGTGATTGCCAACAAGGGTTTTGCCACCAAGTACTAAGTCATGTTTTGCAGAGGGGTCAAATACTTATTTCCCTCATTAAAATGCAAATCAATTTATAACATTTGTGACATGAGTTTTTCTGGATTTTTTTGCTGTTATTCTGTCTCTTACTGTTCAAATAAACCTACCATTAAAATTATAGACCGATCATTTCTTTGTCAGTGGGCAAACGTACAACATCAGCAGGGGATCAAATACTTTTTTCCCCTCACTGTACCTGATATGACATAGGGATAAAAAAACAGGGACAAACACTAAGTGAAATGTATAAAAGAACACAAAGATTAATGGAGATATGGATGCTACTGGGGCATGAGGGAATTGTTAAAAAGGGACGGCCGATGGACAAGATTTGACAGAATGACAAGTGGCAGCCAAGAGAGAAAACACCACAAGACGACCAGCACAGACAGAGCGATGAGATTAGTTTCATGTACATTAACTAAATGGATTATGGCACCGCGAGACCATGAGGGATGTCGACAGAGGAGCCTCATCTGATAAGATGGCTGATATTGTATTATAAGTAAAGGAAAAACAGTCATGCAAATGGATATTATGTGATGTTGTCCATCATGCATTTGTCCTCGGAGGTGTATATCGATAATGGTAGCAGTTTTCTAAAGGGAAAGTCCCAAATAGCAAGAAAACTTGATACTAAAGTTTTTACGTTATGGGATAAGTCTATAGGAGATACCGTGCCACCTTTACATATGGAAAGACAACTAATGCATAAGCGCTCTCAAGTTTAGCTGAAAATTACATACAAATACAAGAATACCAATAGCAATGTTTTAATACAACTAGAGCCCTGGGAAATCCATTCCCAGTGACAGCACAACCATTAATTGTGCCTCACCTGAAACCGTTGAATGGATTCCTAACCTCAACGATAACCGCTTCCCCAGCCATACGAAGAAGCGCTAGGTGCAGATCCTTTCATGGTTTTTTCATCTGCACAAATCTCTTTATATCCAAACATTAAAGCAAAGATAGACCAGAATAACAGGACTGACTTGTCATAACACTTATCTCTGCTCAGGGTTGGGTAACAGGATGAATTTAGTACTTCTGGGATAACCACGTCAGGCTGACGTATCTGCACCAAGGCTCTAATTATGGGATTAATTTACCAAGAACTAAAAAAATCGCTTCTGAGAAACCACTGCAAAAAATTTCATCCATGCAAAGTTTTAGAAACGAATCCTCAGGCAGATAAGAGTATTTTGCAAACATTAATTTGCAGGAACGAATCGGAGTAGCGTATAATTCGTGTTTCAGTATAAATTGCAATTTCTGTCCACCACAGTTCATTTTTCCCGAGACTACATATGCTTATAGATGGAAGTACATACTTTCTAATTGTCTCATTATGTCACAGTTTATTGGTGCTGGATGTAAATACATTACTGATCACACACCAGTGCAAATAGTTAATGGAGTAGCTCCAGTGGTCCTCGATGTGCCAGCAGAAGGAAGAGAAACACATGCCCACATACAGCCAGGGCACCTTCATGCCAGATATGTCCCCGTCGATGTGACCCAGCAATGACTGGGGCAAGACTGGCATGTTGTTGAGGTTCCACCCGCTGCTGGTGTACTCCTGTCACAAGAAAAAGCAGCCAAATTATTTTCTTCTTCCATTAAAAATCAAGTCGTGGGTTTATTCGCCCAAGAGTGCAATTCATAGTCTAAATGTGCAATGAGCTCTACAAAATACAGGTACACCACAGCACACACATGTTTCATAATCACCACATGTAATGGTGTAAACAAACAATGGAAGCTAATGATATATTCTCGAGATACAAATCACTTTATAACAACGATTAGTGAATTTTTTGAAAATGCACTTAAGCAGCAATTCTTTAGGAATATAATGCTTCTGAAAAAAAATACAAATTCGCCAATGCTTCGTCCAAAAAAGCCATTATCAAAACTAGATTTGAAGCTTTCGTGACTGCAAGGATGCACTCTTTGGTTTTTTCGGTAAAGTCACGTAGGAAAAACAAAATTCACTTGATGCAGCTATCTTGCTGTGACTGTTCCACCTGAAGACGGAAGCTTGTGTTGCCTCCGAAACGTCGTGATTTTAATTGTTTTCTTTTATTTTAATTTTGTTTTACCTGCATGACTTTACCGAAAAAACCAAAGAGCATTATCAAAACGTCAACACAGAAAAGCAGATTACGGCCTATGTGTTGTCAAGGGGAGCTACATACATAATAGTTTGCTCGATTCATATATGCTATTTGCTGTGGGCATAACACTGGCCACGTTACAAAAAGGTAGTCAATTCAGAGTAAACATTTATATACACGAGCCTTTTGCCCGTTCAAGGACGGGTGTATTGCAGTAAATCTGAAACTTGCAAGTGAAAAGCAGACCGCGACGTGATATTCATTGCATCCATTCGTGTGCAATTTGTAAGACCGCTGTGACATCCTTATTTAATTTAAAGGGTATCATCCCTTCATTAGACCTCCTTTGCCAGTACCAAAATGTAATAATCCGGTTTTCCCCCTATTTTCTGACAACAAAACTGAAACCTTTTTATAAAGATTAATTGTCTGCATTAACCACAATACCTGCAGTCAAAATGCAAACAAATAACATACTATGATAATATATGTGGCATTGTCCTTGAAACTGATTGGTCCACACCAAGGGACGGCTTTCTTTTGAGCCTCGACCCAATTGGTACGCCTTTGCATATATTATCATAGTATGTTTTTTGTTTGCATTTTGATTGCAGGTATTGTGGTTAGTGCAGACAATGAATCCTTGTAAAAAGGTTTTAGTTTTGTTTCCAGAAAAAAGGGGAAAAACCCTATTATTATATGGTATCATCCCTTGATCATCATGACGTCCTTTTTACTTTGATGTCTCAATAGCGTTATGGAGATCGCGTGACGCGAGGGTTCTGCCTTTGCAGTGAGGGTTATAAGTGGACGTTGAGGAGGGGGCAGGAGGTGCCCCGCCCCCCCCCCATGTGGAATGACGTCACGCGCGGGACAGACATTCTTGGCTCATTATAGTAGTAAATTTATACACATACCTCCTCCTCCTTGGATAATTTCTTTTTCCCATTCTTAACAGGAAAACCGCTGCCGTACTCCTTGGCCTGCACGTCGGCCCCATACTCAACACTCACGTCCTCCTCAATGCAGCTGACCAGCCTCCAGAACTCTTTCTCCACAAGTTCGGTAGGCACCATCTGGCGACAACAAGCACATCCAACCAGACAGCCTGCTTTGAAAATAATTGAACCAATTACCCAACTTGCTGTTCGACTCCAATAAAACAAAATTAGATGCAATTTAAGGCATTTAAAAGCTCGAGCTTACGTGAACAGGCATGTTGAAGTAGTCCGATTTAAATACATCCGCCATCTCTCCGAAACTGCGCAAGGTGTACACCCTCTTTGCCTGTTCAAATCCAAATGCCTCCTGAGGTTTGCTACATTCCTACAAAACAAAAAAGAGGTTTTTGAAGCAAAAACAAACCAAGCACAGTAACATTATTCCGTGAGACTGGGCATCCAACAGTTTTTCAAACTTATATATCTATGCTTAAATGAATATTTTTTTGTCTAGATCCATTTCTAAATGACAAATGATTGTTTGTAAACACATTTGTATATATTGTGCAACTCTTAGGACATCAGAACTTGAGGGATCCACTTTATGGTGCACAAATGTAAACTTATTTTTAAATTACTTAAAGCGTTATATATACCTGATAGTGGGTTTAAAAATAATGTATAGATAACACCACACAGATGTGTTTATTTGCCTTCTCCCAAAGACATTGTGCCATCAATCCACAAATATCAACTAATGCCATCCTCTGCGCAAAACACAACAGGAGCTCCGAGTTCAAAAATCTTCTTAAGATTTGTCATAAGTCCGGCAGGCTTCAATTGTAGTATGATCATTAATGTTATAGCCGAATATGGATCGTAAGCCCAAGTTATTACAGGTGTCATTGTGAGATCGCTCCGCTCACTCACGTAAGAGCTGTTGCTAGGGATTATGCCATCACTCCCACTGCACCAGCCCATCACCTGCCAGGAAGACAACCCCATGCAACATAGCCCGGCATGACATCACCCATGCAACATGGCCGGCATGACGTTATCACTCCACACACTTCAGCCAGTCAGTGGCGGAGTTAAATTATGTTTAGGTTGTTGAGATTACTTAATGTTATTAATAATATAATTTTATCAATAATTGTTATTTTATCATCAGTTAAAATTGACTTACGAGTGGTCAGAACCACTCGTAAGATTTTACCTAACTTTGAAAATACTTAATGTCGTTACCCCCTTATCTACTCGAAGCTATGACAAGTCTGATCTTAAACCGGACTTACGCCATTTCGATAAAGTTGCAAGTTGTTTTATACTCTGGCCCTAAGTGTGCATGACCAACATTCGTAGGATCAAGTGCTTGTGGAAATGTTTATTTACCTGAGCAACACACTTAGGGCACCTCCAGTCACCCTTAGGGACATCCTGCAGGGGTGGAATGAGGCAGAAGGTGTGGTAGCTGTCGTCACAGCCATCGCACAGGAGCAGTTTAGCCTCATCGTCCCCTCGCCCGCACACCAGGCATTCGTACAGGTCGACCTTCATGCGCAGAAAGTAGTAAAAATCAGAGGGGGGGAAACATCCTCGGAAACTTTTGAGCACCTGTAAGCCTTTAAACTCTACCGGATAAGTTTAAGCATAACAGAAATGAAACACTTATGGTCTATTCATGTGGCGTTAAAGCATCGTTGAATAAGACCAAGAAAATTATCTTTTGGGCTCCATTATTTACAAATGTAACCAACCAACAGTTTAGACAGCATGGGTCACATTAAACGTAAATAATGCCCGATGAATAGTAGGGGCTTTTTAAGCATGCCACTGCCAGGTGTGGCAGCTAATGGTTTTGTACGAAGTTATCAAAAATAGTTAAGATCAAATCACCCAATAATACATTCAAAAAGTTCAAGCCTGACTGGTTAGACAAGGGAAAAGTAAGCATTCATTCTAATCAAAATCCCCCTTCATCATTCCCCTATTTTACAGAACACCTCAAAGGAATTCACAAAGAAAGATCTGAGAATAGTGTCATATATAAAAAAAAATAAAAGCTACTTCTGAGCACAAGCAGATGTTAAATCTCAGACATTAAGTTTTTTCCAGCATGTTTCCACCCTAACTGACATACTAATTATGTGACTGCAGGACACAAATGACTGATGGAACGCGAGACACTATCTTAGTTACACTTTAATGTCATTCAATAGTGGACAAAAATGTCATCACCACACACCTATTCTACGATGAATAAACTAAAATAAAACACATGATTTAATTGCATTACAAAGTAACAACTACCATTACAAACCGTGGTATTAAATCAGAAATAAAAAAACTTTTAAATAACATGCTTTGACGAGGACTAGCTTTATTTCTGGTTCCTCCCAGTGTTCTTAAGTCTTCATCTGAAGAGCCACGCAAATAAGATGAATTGCCGGTGTGTCCAGCCACATGATTGTGGCTCATTATGATCGGCCACCAACATCTTTAAAATAAGTCTGGGCACTGGGTATGCACTTGAGAAGCCCTGATGAAGACTGCATAGGCTGTGTGCACTGCAGCCTGGCAGTCAAAACACGATGGGGAAACATTTAACACTCAAAACATTTACATTCGGCTTCTGTTTGCGCTCGGCACTAGCTTTTTGGTGTAAGTGAAGACCTGTTTATTTACGTTTGTGCTCAATATTTATTAAGTCTTAATAAGCTTTGCGATGCTTACATTCGCAATTATATCAGCTTCTTTAAGCTGCACTGGCTTGAGCTCCATTTTGGAATCCTTCATAGAAGGCACCTTTTCTGGGATGATGGCAGTCTGTGGTTCAGGTTCAGGTTCAGGACACTGGATGTCCATGGAAGGTAGAGCTTTCACATCATCCAGGCCTCGCTCTCCACCTTCTGCCAAATTACAAGAAACAGCATATTTGGAGTCACCGAGTACAACAAGAAATGGGCATGCAAACCTGAACAAATGAACAAAGTGAACCACTTTGCAATAGATGTTAAACGTTTACAAGAACTTGATTAATACTGCACAAATAAACAAATTGTGCTGTACCACTATAACATTAAAAAAATATATTTATACAGGTTGCTAAACTTACCACTTTCCTTTCCATTTCGATCTTTTCCAGTTAACAGGCCCAGGCCTGCCATTTTGGGACCTGCCCCAAAGATTTGAAGTTTCCGCAGCTCCGAATTGGAGCTCACGTCAGCGTCAATCGGATCGGGCTGCAGTTTCACATTCCCAGAAAAAAAAAAAATCACAATATTGCAAATGAAGAGATCTTCGAATGAGTATCAATATATTTAATGAGGATCTTGCATTTGGAATGTTTAGCCCATTTCACTGAATGAGTGTTTTCCATGTAGAAATAAATCAGTGCACCAGAAGAAAACACGTGTTTACAAGGGGATAGAACTCCCAGACAAACAAAGATTGATCCAAGAACCCTTATGCTGCATTTCCATCTTCTGGCCACCTTGTAGCCAAGCAGATTTGGCAGTTTCACAAAATGGCATGATATACTAAACCTTGCTTCCCAAGTGTTTGATTACAGGCATGCACCCCAAAACCGTGGGAAGATTAAGAACAGAGGTTGTAAGAAATCAAATGGGGTGGAATGATGATAGAGAGTGGTAATCGCGCTGTGCTATGAAGTCCAGAACCGGAGTTCGATTCCCACAAGGCATGAGGCTTCATCCATTGGTGGATTGAAACTGGCTAGAATTAATTGTATTTACTTTGACCTATGAAATGCTGACCAGTGTGTGCAAGTATATGTTCTCACCTCTGTTTTCATGCGGTTTGCACGTCGCCCGGCACAGTTCATCTTTCCATGTTGCAACGACTGCCTCAGGGGGATGCTGTGTGGTTTATATTCTTGGTCTTTCTCATCCGGCTCATACTCTGGCTTCGCAATGCACTGGAATAGGCCGAGGCGTATCAAATCAGCACATGGCGGGAATACTAATATGCATACGTGGTCAACAAATTCTAAACACTTGGACGTGAATAATGTGCCACTTTGTAACTGATATCAGGACAAACCAATAAACAAGAAAAATGAATGCCAAGTCACATACAGTATCAAGATTTTTTAATCCATCTGTTAAAAGAATGCTAAATCTTTCATGAAAAGCTCATACATGCCAAACGCAATAATTAGCAATGCAGATCACATGCAATTCAATTATTCCAAGAAGTTATTTTCAGGACCGACAAATTATTTAAAATGTCACTATTTATGTAAAACTAATTCGCCAATAACAATGCCTGAAAAGGAAAAACATTTCATAAGGCGATGTTTCAGCCAATGGGCCCTTCACAGAGCATGATAAAAACGCTCCAAAGAGAAACGTACTATGAAAGGTCATTGCCAGAAACGATGCCTAATCATATATTTTTGATGTTTTCCTTTTACGGCAGTATTATTGACAAATACGTCGAGTTCGTTATGTGCTTGTGCACCGATGCCAATGCCACATCACCATATCGTGAATATTTTTTTATTTATTTAGAGCATTTTCCAGTAATGTCAAAGATGTCCAGGTAGGGGAAAGCAAGCAGGGTTCAACTACATTGCATGTGGATGTGAATATTTGGCAGTGGTTCTCAAACGTCCGTCCTTCTGACCCTCCACAGTGCGCCTTTCCAGGTTTACCAAAGTTTGCGTGAATATGCAAATTAAGCCACTAAATGTTTCGCACTCTCAGTGGTCATGAGGACTTGGGTTTCAGAAACGGGGAATAAAGTTACGATTGCTTGAACAATATTTAATTTGTCCAAGTGAATACCATCGCAAGCATAAAGAATGGGGTATGTATGGTAGTATGAGGACTCTTTCAATGGGAAAGTGGTCTTTTTAGTTCACACATTAGGGAGGGAGATGTAGGCTACAGAAAAAAATGCATCAATAAACATCCAACACTGGGCTAACTTTACTTATAAAAATTAGTCACAAGACATTTGTGTAATAAGATACAAAGGAAAGGATGCTGAGGGAAACGTTCAGACACAATAAAACAGCGACACAAAAAGGAAATTATACTTTTTTTCCATTAAAGCGGGAAACAATGCTTAAAACATACCTCATTGTAATTGAATTCTGCAACAGCCTGAGCGATTGGTGTTTTCTGATTGAGGCTCTGTGCTATTGTCTGGTTTGAAAGTCAAAGCAAAACACAATTACACCATGCTGCACCTAACCCAGCTTCATATATTAATTGCACTGCAGCAGACTTAAGTCAAAAGAACTGCCTCAGCTGCACAGGATAAGTAATAGGCTGTTACTCTTGTCTGATGTCCCAATTGTGTACCATACACATTCAGCATTAAGGCCTCAAATTTACCTGTAAATCCTGCCATTGGGGTTTGTAAACATGGTTTTGATTGGCAGTTTGCAGCTACCGGATTTCAATATTTTTATAGAATTTCTTGAAATACGTTAATACATTTTGAACCATAAATCCCCATACGGAGTCAGTTTCATCAAATTATATAAAAGAAAAGCAAACTCAATAAAAAGGTGTGCAGTTTTTTTAACCGACTGTAAATAATATTGTCATTTTCATAACTACACACTGTAGCTGCACGGCTTTCATTGTCAGGAATGTGGGAGTGGCTAGTTGTTTACACCAAGTTATTGGAATACAAATTTAGTGGCAAACTAGAAACCTGCACATTCTTTGGACGTGACCATCCATCCATCCCTCACAGCCAGCCAGCCAAACTTTTAATGGTATTTAGAGCCCTGAAAAAATATAATCTTATAGAGAGCCTAGTCTCTCCACCTTTCAATTGCCTTTTCTGTATTGTATTTCCCAATAATCTCTATTTCTCACTTTGTCTGTTTCGTTATCCCTCTGTTGCCTCTCCTACATCTCCCTCCCTCTAAATTCCTTTCCTCCCTCCACTTTATCCCATACACTTCCCTCCACTCACCCCTATCTCTCATTGCTTCTCTCATCCTCGCTCTCCAAATTTCGACCTCTCCCTTTCTCGTTTAAATCTCTTGCCTCTCCCTAATCCTCCCTCCCACTGCTCATCGTTTTCACCTCCTCTTTCCGTTTGGCTCTCTCTCATTTCCATTAGACGCCCTTTCACTCTCTCCCTGCCCCCGTCTCATCCTCCCTCCTATATCTGCCTTCCTCACCCCCTTCTATCGTAATTGCATGGGATACACGGCTGGGACGACAGAGGGAGGGAAGGCTTGACCATCAGCATGCACGAATCCGGCTCAACGTGGTGGGATGCGGGTGATGTCATCGCGCAGATGTGCGCTATGACGTCACTACCACGCAGATGTGCGCTATGACGTCACTACCACGCAGAAGCACTTGCATGTCAGCCAACCAGGAATCCAGCGAGCAAAACCTTTAATGTTGTATGAAACTCCAACCACGGGCATGCTTACTTAATGTAAACACACTAATCTGATTTCCCGGGGTAAAAAATAATGTTTTTATTTTATCCGAGGGAAAAACTGCCACATTTTATTTTTAGACCAGAACAAATTTTCCACCACAGATAAGTCTATTGTGGGATTTATATCAATAATCGAATATTAAACAAGATTTGAAGAACAGGAGAACCCATTCAACTGGCAGTAGTTATAAAGGCCACAATCCAGCAAGAGAACAGTGCAGCTGAAACTCTTATGAAATCGAGACAATGCAACCTCTGCGTTATAATTTGTCATAAAAAAAATTTTTTGACAAAGCTTTAGTATGGGCAGCATACAGTAATTGTATAAAATAATGGCAGTGTAAAGTGTCGATTGTAGTCATAATTTGTATACAGCATTCTCGTAAAGTCGTTGGATAAAACAATGGCGGAGTGAAGTGTTGGGGTGCAGTCTTACCGAGAGGCTCACGCCAGATTGGAAAAGGTTGTGGGGGTAGAGGATTCGCTCGTAGTGCACACGAAGCAGTGAGCCCACAGCCTTTCCCGTCATGTATCCCATCTTTGCTGCCACGCGTGACCATTTCCTGTCTTTGCACACAATCTCAAAGCCTCCCTCCTCTGCCACCACCTGCAGCAGAAAACGATGCCAAACATGTCACCAACTTCAGCATCTGCACTTGATGCTTTTTAACCCTTGGCAGTTTGACCGAGGCAAAAAATCATACCAGTAATTTGTGACTCAAGCCTTAAGTATCATATTTCGTGGGAGACAATTGACAGCATATTTTATTATTTGCGCTGGTGCACATGACTGGGAAGAAGACACCCACTTTCTAGCCTTGTGCTTTGCCAAAACTCAATTTACACGAACAAAAATACAGTGTATGCAATATGCAGAAGATCAGCACATTTTGTTCAAAACATTGTGTCATGCAGTTCTGCTCAATTCTATCAAGTCACATCTTCAATGAAATTTAATACCGATAAGCCAACATTAAACTGAGATATATTCCGTAATCACAAGGAAAAACACACTTAATTCAATGTCTATCAGCGACATGAAAATGTAAATAATATTCCTAACAGCAGCATCACCATCATGATGTACTGAACTGCATTGCGAATTAGGTAATTTATATTGAAAACAGACTTCATATTTCATGAATACAATGTTTGAAGGAACCTTATCAACTGCTCTGTTTCAACACCTTTAATATATTGATGACCTACAAACCGGCAGAGCACTTGCATGCAAATAAATATTTATGCTTAAAAGCAGGAACGGTAAAATATATTGAGCCTATATAAATAGGCACCGATTTTTATATTATCTAAAAAGTAAAATGTGGCCACCACATCCGATTCTTTTGCCAATATAAAATAAAAATAGATTTAACAAAAACATCTGCAGTTATGATCAGCATTATCGCAATTTGTCAAGTCAAAATAACATAGTGTTTGTGGAAATGAACGTGAAATACCCTACACACAAGCTGCATTTGTCACCTCATGCCCTTGAAAACACGAGGACCTCAATACGCAGCTTGACACAACTGGTTAAAACAAAGCCTTCCACCGATTTGCGCTCGTTGGCAATGGAGACATCGGCATATTTTTTTATACAAACTTAACAATATGAACAACCGTCAAGAATGCGGGCTTAAGAGTATGAAATAAAAAAGAGTCTGTCCACAACACCTTGCTCAGCATGTAGAGGTCCAACAGCTTTCGCTCCAAAATGGGAATCTTCAAAGTAGAACCTTGCAGCTCCCAGAATTTTGCTATCTGATCCAGAAAGTTTAGCTTCACTCTCGTTTGGGCCTTGAGCAGAGACACAAGAGGAAAACAGATTGGAAATCCGAACATCAGTCCAGTGCTTGAGCAACAATAGAAAAATATGCATTAAAGCTGCACTGAAAATGAAGGCTTGTGCCAAACATCTGTCAATGTGACATTGAGGGCTACCCACAAATAAAATATATTAATCGCGGCCACAATTACACAACATTGTATTGAGGCTTTGGAGAAGAGATGCCCGTTTTCATGGACACAAAATGGAATTACAGCTAGAAATGAGAGAGAACAGTCAGACATGCTCGGTGTCTTTGTACAGCATAGAATTAAGTATGAACTATTATGAATTGTTATACAGACTATTAAGACACATCAGGCAGCCAAAGTTTATTTACGATCATTACACTAAAGTGGAACAAAACAATGGTTAATTTTGTCGATGTATCCATTTTGCTTACCTCTAGTTCATTCAATCTCTGTATTCTTGGCGTGAAACGAAAATTATCAACATCCACAGCAAACGGAGGCTGCCACTCCTGGAAAACATAAACAAGTTTTTATTATTTTGGGAAGATAAACATGTCACATACACTATGCATTTAAACACCAATATAGGTTACTTTCTTTAAAAATACTAGAGCTATTAAGACAATATTCCTGGAACCACTAAAGGTACAATGTTTACGTACCAATGGCGTTAAATTTGTATGCCAATTTTGGTTCTAAAATAAGCCATGAGAAACCCCTGAACACAAAAAGACTCGATAAGAAAAATAATGTGCACATAAGCCATAACTACAACGAATATTAAGAAAAAACATGTAACATCTGCACTCTAGAATATCATAAATGCAAAATGTCACCCCAATATGAAAGGTTGTTAATACAACTCTTGGTCAGGTTAAATCATGTTGTTGTAACTTGCAAAAAAGCAATGGTATTTAACCGGGTTTAACAAAAAAATGTGTTTTTGTACCTGCACTGTAGCCTATTTATAGCTGTATCATGATTATATTGACAAAAAATCCTGCCCATATTGTAGTATAAGCAATCTTTGTTATGTGGCTCTTGAAATTATGAGTCCTGATGACAACAGTACTCAAACGGTACAACAACGTAATGTCAGGCAAGAACCAATTAGTGCCAAACATCTGTTCCTGATTAGACAACTCTTTTCACGAAAGTCCACCCATGGTCACTAACAATGGGCCACGAGGCACTGGAGGCACTGAGAAGTACACCTCCATTCAAAGCCGTCGTGGGTAGCGTTAACATTGTTTTTCCCGTTTCAAAGGTGACATGCAATTGAAAACAAAGCGTGGTACACGTGACTTAATTTTCCCTGCTCAAGTTGTATTCATGTTACTCAGTCGAAGCCACTTACAGCCCCACACTGTGATAAAAAAAATGTAATGACTAATTTGGCGTATGGTGGTAAACGGTAGGTGATAATACATTTGCATGGTAATTGCCATGCCATAATTGAACATGCGTAACCATCATATTCTAATGTTGTTTCACCTCTACTCTTCTCCCAGTAAGGTGGACAAGCCAGGCCACGTTAACAGTAACAAAGGCCCTGCCGAAAAGCGGCTGAGGTTCAGTGTTCACGACGCTTAGGATGGGCAGATGCTGGACAGCGTTAAAATAATAATCCCTGGCTTATTTGACCATTTTGTATAAATTGGAGCCTGGGCATTTGACTATTTTGTTCGAATTGTATTGTAATTATTACATTTAGTGTATTAATATTATTGTCTTCTTCCTGGGCCTAATTCCCTGAGTACTGTATTCAGTGTAAAATACTGCATATCTGTTTACTGAATTCGGCGAGTAAGAGGTAATCCTGCAGTAACTCATTCGTACAGCAAGTGGAAATTTTGGGCCTTTAAGCATTGTATTTAAATGTCCAATGCACAGCTTCAATTCTATATACTGTAGCTTTTGAACAAATGAGTAATTACTGTTATTAGTCTGCCAAATATATAATTTAAGTTACTCTGCAAAGTGCATTTTTATTGATATGTTATCATGCAATACTGCACCATATTATTTACAATGGAGAAAAAATAATGGAGTTGTTGACATACAAAGTATCCATGTTGTTTGTCAACTTTTACTGAAGGAAACACCAATAGGACATGCAGAAATACCATAATGCAAGAATAACCAACCACTATTTGTTTTATTTAGAAATGAAATTGATCTGCACTCATGACATATGCAACCCAGCCCATGTGTCAAAACTACTGTTTAACTGTGCTATAGTTTTTGTTGAGAAGTTTGGCTTAAAGAATAAAATAATTACCATAAGCACTTATGAAATGTCTAGATTTACATGATATATAGGTGTCTGAGCCACCAAGATGGCTTTTTTGTCCCTTGTCTTCATATATACTCCCTATATGTACGTCAACACCCAACAAAATGTCTGCCATTTTGTTCCACGAGCAGCTGGCCAGCAAAGGGCTCACAATAAGCCACGTTAAGCAAAAATGCCACCTAAAAAAGGGGCGTTCAATCAATCCACATTTCTCTAGAATTTAAGCTGTAACTATAAAAATATCTAAGAAAGTGTCTACACGTTATTTTAAAAAGATCAGCTTGTAACAAAAAAAGCTCACTATTAAATAATTGCATCACATAAACATTAAAGTAATAATAATGATCAAATCATACCTCGATTTTCGATTCTTAGAAAACCACCTCGTAAATACAATGGCTTTAAGAATAAAATGTAGATTGTACAGCTGACATAGAAACAATATTACGTGGGCAGGGGAAAAGGAAAAACACCAACACGTAGTTTGGCCAAAGAGCAAGCCAAGATGCTATCCTTTACACTATAGTTTTAAATGACCTCTGGCGAGCACATTTACATCAAATTATAGTCGCAGTATTAATCCACGGTTACGCTCAACAGTTGTCTCATAAGTGCCACATATTTTGTTTCTTTTGTTCCGTTTTGGCACAGCCAAATACTGCCACAATACAGCGCAATTTTACCTTAAAAACCTAAGCGGCTGGCTTTTTGCGGTGCAAAATACAGCTTAAAAACACAAACAAGTTCATAAAAATGACAGGGTTGATATAATTTCATTAAGACTAGCGCCGTCACGGATGTGACAATAAGCCTACGTGTATGTCCGCCCCGCAGTAATGGCCCTATTTTTTTCCCCAGTCTCATTTTGCGCGTGCGCTATTACTTGGCCTCTCGGCGTGAAAATTTACGTCTTTCGGCCACAAAATCATCCACCACCATCCCAAGCGAGAATCCCACTGGATCGCATCTGTATATTTCGCGTCGAAAACTGCTCGGGTAGTGATGTAATGACCCTCACCAAACGAACCCCACCATTGCCATAAACTTCCCTGTGCAAATTGCTGTCTCTGCTCGCCTGGCTCCCAACGCCGCACAAAAAGTGGCTTTTAAAGTTAAACGCCGAGCCGCCGAGCGACCCCGGGTGGGATTTTAGAAAAAGCGCCTCTCCCCGGGTAAAATACCATCAAAAGTTCGCGAAAACTTCGCTCAGAAAGTGGCCCATCATGCGAACGAGACGCCACCACCACAAACAAGCAGCGACCCCAAGTGCCAGTGTCCGCACGCCCGCCCGCCATGTTGAGAGTTAAAGAGCCAAAAATAAGCCTGAAAATCGCCACTCGCGCTTAATGATTTTTGGGGTGGAGGGCGGCATATTGGCCCCCCCATTAAAATAAACAAATCCCACAAAGTCGCAAAAAAACCCGGAGCCACGGCCGACAACATCTCAAAGCAGAGGGCGACGCAAAAAATCCAAACCCAACCAACAAAACGACACACAACAGCCAGCCGACTTTAAACTTGTGGTCTTTTCTCTGGGCTTGGTTGGTTTTCTCTCGGTTTCCGTGAGATTAATAGAAGACACACAGATGTAGAAAATACGTGGATGGGTAGAGGGCACCAACCGGAGGCGGCCGTATCTTACAGATGCCCGTCTTCTCGCCAATGGGGCGAATCTTTGCTATGTAAGCCAGCGGGTCCCCGAATTCCTCCCACGTCGGTTGGAAAACTGGGCACTCCGGCGGTGGCACGAACTCCTCTCCGCCGCCGCTGCCCATTGCTTTAGATGTTTTATGGTTTATTATGGTGCCCCTTGGTTTTTTAAGTCCTCTACTACTTTACTTTTTCTTTACAAATGGTATTTGATCTCAAAAAAATTGTCCCACAAACAAAGAAGCGCGGCCGTCCAGCGTGGCCACAGTCATTTAAATCGCCTTCCCCAACCACGGCCTCATCGCGCACTCGTGGACGATGTGCGCGTGTCCCTCCGCGCCGGCCTTTTGTTAATCCCAGCCCGCACCGGCTCAGCGCTGGTTTCTTATTGGATAGCGCTTCCACCGCGTGATGTAATGCTCGCCCTCTATTGGACGCAATCGACCGGCGCCGCTTATTGGCTCTACGAAATTGAACGCGTGTCCCCTTCAAGCTTTTTTTTTAAAGAAATAAGTCCTCGCCCGATGCGAGCGGCTTGCCACCCGATTTAGAGCGATAACCGCCGAGGCAAGGTCGCAGTTTGGGTTTTATGCATTGCATTTATTTTTTGGTGCGGTTGTGTTGGCGTGTTTGGGTGTGCAGAAAAAAAATCGAGGTTTCAGTGTGGGCGTATGAATACATCTTGAGCCACCCATCTCCAACCGAGGGGACCAAATACACCTTTTCGGTTCCTCCTGGCATTTTTTTAATCTTTTTTTTTAATAAATCCGCTTAAAACCGTCGCTTGTTGAATTTTTTCCTCTTAAAATTATATTTTTCCGACCTTTGTGGCAAGTGCCGATGGAAATTTCAAGACGCGACTGAACAATGGCCACCAAATGACAATATCCCGAAAATGGTCGTGCACTCGTGACCCATTCGGCGCATAAATACAAATTAAAATCACGTTTATGCATTCGATTTGTGGGTTTTCATGAGCCCATTCCACGGCCATCGCGAGGCCGATGTGGAAATTTCGTGGGGCGAACGCGTGTTGGCAAGTTCCCGAGTTTGCAGGGGACAGCAAAATGACCGACCCGGGGGCCACCTTTTGTGGATAAACGTAAATGACATAAAATAGCATCGTGCCATGTCCACGATTTTTAACGAACAAAAATGTTGCCGGTGGGATCGGGGGACAATGCAGCATTTTGGTGTGGGCGCGTATTTGATATGACATCGCCTTTATTATTTCGTCACAATTTCAGAAAATATTGACCCGTCCCATGGACAACTTGGCAAAAGGTATAAATTGTCTAAAGCCAAGGTCGAAACGCGGAATTTTGACCCTCCGCGGCAGTCCGTAGCGTTCTCGCCCCACTGAAAAACAACACAAATGTACCGATTGGACGCCGCCGATCGAAAACGACCGACGTTTCTGGCGACAAACAAAAGGGGGAGCCTACGGTGGCCATCTTGGGTAAGGGAGAAGTCTGTAGGTTAAACATCATCGACGTGAGTGGGTAGGCGACGGTTGGTTGGGGGGTGTAGGAGGGCTGCGACTCTCAATACAAACCAATGGGATCTATCCCTACGTAAAATGGCCGCCACGCAACGGCCAACAACGTCGTCGCGTCAGGAGACTCCGTGTTTTGTGTTGTGTGGTTATTTTAAAATAGGGCGCCGACGTTAACAGCTGGTGGTGGAGGCCGCGCGTTGTTTCGCACGCGTGTCCCGACGATTAATTAGCGTTAATTGCCAATCGCTCAGTTGAGGTTTACCTTGATTGGAGGGGAGGGAAGGGGGGCCGCTTGGAGATCTGCATTAGCCACTGAACGTTTCGTTTTGAAAGAGTGAAAGACAAATTTAGCCGCCGAAATGTTGTAACGCAAACACGCCCGGAGCTCGTTAAGGCGCCAATTGTGGCGGGATTTCTTCGCGCTCACGGTCGCAGTCGTAACGCGGTGATCGGCCATCCGCCGGCAGCAGAGGTGAGTTGTGTGGATGTACTTCACATCGTCATCGTCACCACCATTAGCAGCAGCAACGATGATCAATGCTCGATCGACCGTCTGGTGGGTTAAGTGTTTTATCTGCACGTTAATGCCACTTGTGTCTTAAGAGAATAACGGTGGTGGTCACTCAACTAAAGGAGAGGTGAGTCGAGTAACGTGATACAATTAATCATCGGACTGTTGAGTGGTTATGTCAGGTGTTGAATGCATATAGAATTAACGTGTTAAGTCGGCCACAGCGGAGATAAATACTGTACGATAATTTAATACAATTCATCACGATTACCATCAGCATCAGTCATTCTCTATTCGCTGCGAGATGAATACGTATGTATGCTTAGTGTGGAATGCATTCGGGATTTACGCTGTGGTCAGTCGGCCACAGCAGAGGTGAGAATTTAGTTGTATTAAATGTGTCGTGACATATCACTGTGTAATGCCGGCCCGAGAGAGGCACGGCGTGCGATGTATTGACATCGCGGGCACCACGGACATGTGGATGCAGTACCGGCCCTAGAGGGGCTCGGTGAGCTGGCAGTGCCGACCCATACAGGATAGGGTGTGAGAGTGCCGCCAATGGAAGTGGGGTTACTAAGGGCCATGGCACTTTGGTTGACCCCGAAGGACACGTGACCGGTAAAGTCTGCAGATGGTGGAGGCTAGGGGTGGTCACGTGTCAGGGTCGAGATCCTGCTCGAGGGTTCTCGAAGGTGGTCGTGGCTAAGGGCAGAGCCAGCCACACCACGGAGGATATAAGCCGGGTCCCCGAGAGGGACCGGCTGCTGTGGTTATCCTGAAGAATCTACGTTCGAGAAGAGTCACCAACACGTGGACCTGTACCCAAGCTGGGGTCCTGTCCGTTGTAGCTACTCCCAGTGTAATTAGTGTAGTTAGCCTGGTGGTCCACCACCATAGGTTGCTATCTGGTAAAGGGGCAGTTACCCCTTTGTGTTGGTATAAATAAATGTGTTGCCTCCAAAGAGCACGTCTGCGACTCAGTTGAACTCACTACAAATGGAACAGCAACAGCCATTGTCTATCCACTTCCAGATGGTTTCGATTTTATAAAGTTTGCTAATTCCAAGTGTGCCACAAGGGAATAAATAATGTGGCTGTCCACCAGTTAATTCTGCCAAAAGCGTTAACGTTAGCGATACTTATATCATGACAACGGGACCGAAAGCTATGACCTAATCACATTGAGTGGATCTGGGTTCGTTACGTCACGAGCATTCTTAGTACTTGTGTAGTAGGTTCCACGGAGGCATACACTTGTGCTTGGAGGCAACACCTTTATTCTCCCCAACAGTGTAACGACATAACCAGTGTACATTTCACTAGACCACAACGGGGTAACTACATAACCGGGTCAGTCAGTAACACACTGCCTGATCCACGTTGCTGAGCGTAAAGACTGAGGATCGAAGAGACGTAGCACCGACGGGTTTCATTCCAACAGACAGCCTCGATGTGCTCTCGGGACCTCCCTTTATGCTCTTGAGCATGGCCTTGCTTCGCCCTCGGCCACGCCCCCTTCTAGATCCTACTAAAAGGTTCTGGGGCAATACATCACATGTCCCTCTCGCCACCTTTTAGCCCCCCTCATTCTGTTCTGGTCACGTGCCTTCTTGGGTTCACCGAGACTGTCACGTCCTCAACTGCCCTCTCTCTGACTGTCACCAGAACCATGCCCCCTAGGGCCCCCTTCCATGCCATACATACTCTGATGCCAAAGAGAGGCTCTAACACGCACAGTTGCACTCTTCTCTCGGTAGCTGGCGCTAAACGCAGTAGTGACCCAATATACGTCACTACACTTTGATCAATGTTTCTTCACCTGTGAGCCGAATGGATCACAGGGTTATTCCAAATAAATGAAACTGAAAAACATGCCAGATTTTTTTAGAATGTAAATCGTCGAAACAAATTAAGCACAGGCACGTAAGTACAACTACTTTCATTAGACCTCCTTTGCCAGTACCAAAATATAATAATAGGGTTTTTCCCCTTTTTTCTGACAACAAAACTGAAACCTTTTTACAAGGATTCATGTCTCCATTAACCACAATACCTGCAGTCAAAATGCAAACAAAAAACATACTTTGATAATATATTCATTGTCCTTGAAACTGATTGGTCCACACCAAGGGACGGCTTTCTTTTGAGCCTCGATCCAATTGGTGCTCAACCAGATGATGCCAAAAAGGTACTGGCAAAGGAGGTATAATGATGTAGATGCTCACCCCAAGCCCTCATTACTTTGATAGTACATTGTCTTTGAGCTGTATGCCTTTTGGCGTCATCTGGTCCCTGCAATGCAGGGACCAGCAAGGCCTTTGCTGCGTAGATAATTGCAATTTAATGATCACTGCATTTAATATTTTAACAAATGTTCTTCACTTGTGTCTTAAATGCAGTGGCTTATTACGACTGCACTTGTATTCTTTTAACTGGTTTTCAGAACATAAACTGCTAATCAAGTAGTATGTATATTTATTTAGAATTTACTTCGAACAGACCTTATCTGAACACAGTTTTCTTAATGTATATGCATGCGATGTTATATGCAGATTTTCATGGGGAAAATTGGTTGATCAAGACTTTGTCTCCCACATTCCTTTTCAATTATATTATTGTGATCTTGGCATCGCTCCATGAGACGAAACTTTACATTCGGGACTCTGGAGCGAGCATTGCATCAATCTGTCAAAAAATAACCCCGAAAGAGGTGCCACAGAACTACTGAGATCACTTTAATATGCCTGTTTATTGACACTAAAAGCATGCCTTTTGTATGCCGAGCAAAGCTTCTGTATCACATGTCAATCAAACATATATTTAATTTTTATATATTTGCCAAACGTGAAAAAAAAAACATTTAATACGATGGGTTTTCTGTGGCCTCATTGGTGACAGGGCCGACTACAGGATACATTTTGAGTAAGTCGGTTTGCTCACAAGTGGCGGCCTTGGTTTAAAATCCAAGATCTCCGCAATACCGGCTTGTCTTAGCTTCCTGTGCCACCTGGCCACCTCCGACTGCGCTTGAGAACTGAGCATGCCCATCTATGCTACGGAACGTGCACTGCTTATAAGCGTCACTGCTGTGTGCATACGCAAATGAGCTCTGACGGCTCTGATGGTTTTTGGCACTTTAAGTTGCAGTGTATATTTGTTCCATGGTCCCTGAACTATTTAATTGTACATCTTTCCCTTGTGGCTGGCTTTACATGTGCAATAACTTAGGTGCTAAGATTTATGGTTAATATTGAATCGCATAATGTCAACATGTTTTTGCTCTGTGAATTACAGAATGGCTTCGGCAAGTTCAAGTAGGGTGAGGTCTTCCCCAGACAAGGCTACCAAGTGGTAAATATTGCATGTGTTCAATTTGTCTTAAGCTTTAACCTCATTAATAAAGGTAAACCAGATAAATTAGAATTACTGTTCTAATTCGGACTATGGTAAACCGATTACACACTGTAAGGGCTCCTCCCACTTGCAAATGAGAGCCTTTGGATTAATGAACAGCTGGTACTTGTAAAAATGTTCTTCATCAATTAATGACCAATGAATGGGACTGAATCCCAGTGAGTTATGATTATAAAATATGGTAAAAGTTACATTGTAAATTGTGAAGAGAATTGTAATATTGATGGCTTTTTATTCTTCTTCTAATTATAAGTAATATGTGTCACTTCCAAAAAGTTTACAGCCCACATTTAGTGAATCAGTTTAGACAGGTATGTGCCTGTGTCCAAAATAATATTTTTCATGCAGTCAACAGTCCACTTGAGAGACTTACTATCAAGGTATATTGTACATGTGGTGAAGGCGGGTAGCGTAGCAGTTGGAGAATAGTACAATTCAACAGTGAATATTACACTGCCATCCCTTGGAGATAACACAACCCACAACAGCTCATACACTGTACCTGTGCTGTATATTTTACATTTGGAATATTTTGAACCTTATATTATATATCATAGTATTGCCATATCGCGGTACCGCTTGGTAAAAGTTATGAACTGCAAAGCAAGAACTTGGGGCTGTATCTCCCACCTGGAATTGAGTCATGCTGGCAGGCTGCTTGCCCATTTCCATGGCCCACACTCTTGCAAACAGGTCCCCGGCGATAGGCGGATGGCGCAGTGCGGGCAGTTTGCGCGAGTCGCCGCCCATTCCTCCAATCAACGAGCGGCTGGCGTTCCTGCGTCCGTCCCGCGAGCTGCTCGAGTACTACCGCAAGAAGATCGCCGAGTTTGATGGCGAGCATGAGGACATGCTGAAGCGGCTTGACGCCTACAAGGGGACCTACGAAGAGCAGGTTTCTAGCAATTTGAATAGGGGGAGGGGGGGTAGGATGCAGCGTTAACGCAGGCCAACACGCACACAGTGTAACGTCACGCGTGTAATCGTCACGTATCTGTCCTAATGATACAACTGTCTCCCAGTGCAGTATTTGTGCATATTGTAAACTGCCATTTTCTAGCATCATTGTCATCATCATAGAAATGATGAAAATTGTTAAACCCAAGCCAACACAGAAGCACTACCCTTGCAAACCAGACCATCGGATATTCATCCGCCCTGTCCATTTAACTGCTTGCACGCGGTGCATTATTTGTGCATGGTGCAACTCTCAAAATTCAACCTTTTCACATACAACAATATATTCTTAATCTCGTGTACATTTGCTTTGAAAGCACAATTAAGGATTTTCATTCATTAAGAGCAGCTTATTTTTATCCAGTAACCTATTTGTACGTGGTTTAACTGTCAATATGGGATGAATATCAGACCTTTTCACATATTTGCCTATACCTTAGTCTCCATCTAGTCAGATATGTGACGTATTGTACTTGCCAATCCTACCAATATGAGTCGTAGGCTGTACAATCTTTTGCAACCGTTTTACCCCGTATTGATTTTCATCACAAAAATTACGTTAAAAATTTTGTATTAAATGTATGAAGCAGTAGTATTAGCTTTGTAAATCGTTTTACAGTAAATTGGTTTACAAGTCATCATACTACCACTTAAATCTTTAGGGTTCACAAGTACTTTCGGCATGGTTAGATGTGTGGGTGCGTTATTGCATGGATGGATGGAATTTAACTTAGATGAAAGGACCAGGTTAGGTCCATCCATTATGAATTCTATAGAGTATGCAAGTTTGCATTTCATGTGCTGCATATATAGGGTTGTAACACAGGCTGCTACACTTGGCTGTGTTCAGAACATTTTTACGAGAACCTTCTGGCATATGTGCGTGTATGAATTACAATCCTCTTATAATCGCACATGCTATCAGGCATATCTTTGGGTCTTTTTTTCATTGATAATATAATTGTCTTAAACACCAGGAGCAGTACTGTGTGTAGATGCACACGATAACAACTTGGTTTGTCCCATGATTTCATGTATATGGCCTTTTGCTTCTTTGCAAAACCCTAGGCTTTTGTGGAATAGAGACGCTGCCATCACTCAGTGGTGAAGAATGATTTTTCCATTTACATTCAGTTCCAGCTGAGCTGTCAGTATCATGTCACAACACAAAGAATCTATACTTTGGACCTCTCACAGTAGTGCATTATGTTGTGTCGGTGAACAACTTTATAAGATGACGTCACATTCCCACCAATGAAGTCGCATCACTCGGCATCATTACTTACACTGTATACACAATTTTATGTTTTGCAAACGGGTTTAAACGAATGTCATTCATCACATGTTATTCGCCACGAATCGGCCACAAACGCGTCACATCTAGGAAGCTAAGCAAAGCTGAGCCTGGTTTAGTCCTTGGATGAGAGACTACCTGGAAACACTTGGTGTAATTAGACTTGGGCTGCAGAGTGACCAGGATATGGTAGTACATCAATGTTATTTTAATCCATTTGCACAGAGCTTTAAGTGTTAATCCTTGTGGGTTGTTTCTGTATGTATGTTGAACTTATTTTGCATCGTATGTAGCCTACTGTGCTCTGGTTCCCTCCTGCCGGACATGCATACACGAGGCCAAACGCTCATCAATGGAATTGGCCAAACATCCCAATGGAGAATCGTCCTGAAAAAGAGTCTGAACACTCAGTCAGTGAGGCTTTCTTGTGTGCATGAAGGGCACGATCATATTTTTGTGTTGTCATTGCCATGTTCAGCACAAGCTGCAGTGGGAGATGCGGCAGCGCGAGGAAGAGATTGGCGAGCTGCAGAAGGCGCTGAGCGACATGCAGGTTTACCTCTTCCAGGAGCGAGAGCATGTGCTTCGGCTCTACTCAGAGAACGACCGCCTTAAAATACGGTGAACCGCTGGCGGGGGATGCAAACTGCCAAACATACGCACCTCCGACCCACACGCGTTAACAGCCATCTTTTCCTCTTGTAGCATAGATGTACTTGGCCGAGCCTAGTTTTAGTTTGCTTTCCTTCCCCCGTAGCACGGTTGACTACGTAGTCTGCTGCCATAACTTGTAGAAGTATAGTATTCACCCTGGTGGGCTCTGTTAAAATTGTGATACAATAAAAGTCTTGAACATTGATATTTTTACAGAGATTACTAAGACGTTGTGGTCTAATGTATTTTCTTGTTTTTGTATAGCGAGTTGGAAGATCGTAAAAAAATCCAGCATCTTCTCGCCCTGGTGGGTCCTGATACAGGGGAGGTCACCTACTTCTACAAAGAGCCTCCTCACAAGGTGACTCATTAAACCCTGTAAAAGGCCACTTTTATAATAAACTAACCACCCACCAAAATGTAATGATGGCAAGCTTCGTTTTCTCTCATCATTTTCACCCAAACATTGTACCTCCTGGCTTTGACATTCCTCGAAGGCAATGGTGCACCATCAACTGCACCGTAATATGAACAGGACGATGAGCGCATCTCCTTCGTCAATGGAAAATTAAAGAGAAGCCACAATCCGACTGTGGCAAAGGAACCCAAACTATGGACCACATCATAGACCACCGTAGCCTGCGCTCCAATGGAAGAGGAATAGCAAAACTACTCGATCATTCTCCTGAAGCCTTCTGGTGGCGAGCAGACCTCAACAATGCCATTTAGCTCCTGAACATATTACTGTATGCAAGAGTACAATTGAATCATCATCGCCAGCTACAATCAATCCGCTGCTAGATAAAAGCCTCCCCAAGCGTTGGTCGTCCGGCACGATCCTGGGATGTAATCAATTCATCTGAGCTGTTTGCTTGGCCGCATCTCTCTGGTGGATGTTCTGTCAGGCGTGTTGCTTCCTTTCACTTTCACTCCACCATTGGTCGCGACCACCAGCCATCATCACTTCTAACAACGTGTCCTGCCCAAGCTGACTTGTGAATAGCCAATATGATGTCGAAATTCCTCCGTACAGGTATGTCGCTATTGTTTGTACAGAAGACTGAAGAATGTTTTAAGCACTTGTTTAATTACACTCGCAAGGTTTTAGTGTTTTTAGCTACTATGTTATGTTATAACATGATAATTGCTAAATTTAAATATACTACTGGCAACATACAAACCATGTGTAGGTTGTACTATATAAAGCCTAATATTTAATTGAATGTACATGGTCATGCTGTAATTATAGTATACAATTTTTATTGCAAAAATTATTTAATTTTGATCATATTTTTGTGGTTGTGTTTCAGGTTATTATCCCACAAAAATCAACCAAATCGAGTCAACTACTCAGTGCCAAGGAAAACCGACCTCAGGGCAAATCAGGTAAACTTAATCAGGCCTTCACATAACCTCACATGATTTCGATTAATATTCGCATTGAGGAGTGCAGTGCTTGATGCAGTACTTTCCCCCGCACCTCTGATTGTCCTTCCCCTGCACCTGCGATTAGCACGGTTGGATATGTACGGTGCGAAAGAAGTTGAACATGCATGCAGTTTGATGACCTACGTTCGATTCCCACCCGATTTAACATTGGTGGCGAGTGATATCTGATTTGGTCCCAGCCCTCCTTGTACCGACCCGCACAGAGCAGCGTGGGGAAGTATGGTCAAATAACCCCGATGGCAGACGTAACATGGTGATGGTGTTCATTTAATAACGGATTTAGAAAGGGATATAAGTTATATAATATCGTATGCAATGCAATATCATAGATAGGACTCCCTATTTAGATTATATCACAGTAACTAATTCACAGCTTCGTTAATCATGCCATGTACTGTTTTACATTCAGGAACTAAAAGGCCAAGTGGAAAACCAACGAACGGTGCAGACAGTCCAACAGCACCTGAGCGCTACCAAAGAGACAAGCAGATGCTCGTTCTGCAGGTATTGACTGAGGTGCACTAGTGTATATCCATTGCGCGCGCACACACACTATCAAATGAGATTGTGTGGGAATTGTACAAAAGCCAGTGTCATTATTAATATGAGTCACAAAAGTTGGTTGGGTAGTTCAAAAGTCAAGAGTACTAAGTTGGCACTGCTGAAAACCTGAGTTCAAATCCAAACTGATGATTTCATTCTGATCACCAATGATTGCATAATAATACATTTATATAAAATATTATTTTTACACTGTACTGTTTAAAATATAGGCTTCACTCGTATGAGGAACATTTCTCTGTAGCAGGACATGTAGAAAAGTGCTGTCCCCCAAATGAGGATAAGATGTCACTCTAAGAAATCTCAGAAATAGTACTGGTAGGAAACGTAGTGGACTGGAAGCCCAACCGGGATTAATTCACAGGAGGCAGGGGATTAATTGTGAATGTCTGTGGATGTCTGTCCACATGGGAGGGGTGGGGCTGGGTGGAGAGGGAGGGTAGGGAGGGGCTGGGTGGGGGGTGGGTGGGGTGGGGCTGGGTGGGGAGGGGCTGGTCACCCCGTGGTGCCCTTATATGGACTGGAAGCCCAACCGGGATTAATTCACAGGAGGCAGGGGATTCATTGTGTATGTCTGGATGTCTGTCCACGTGGGAGGGGTGTGGTTGAGTGGAGAGGGTAGGGAGGGGCTGGATGTGGTGGGGCTGGGTGGGGAGGGGCTGGGTGGGGAGGGGAGGGTGGGGAGGGGCTGGGTGGGGAGGGGAGGGTGGGGAGGGGCTGGGTGGGAGGTGGGGCTGGGTGGGGAGGGGCTGGTCACCGCGTGGTGCCCTTATAAAACTCAACTTTAACCTACTCACGCCGGCTTGTGCCCGCCCTCACAGTCGGGCATATTTGCGGAATACACCATGCCGCCGTTGACCCTGGCCATTGACCGAGCAACCCAACGTTCCTACCAGCTCCCTCTGCAGGAATGTGTTTATTTTATATCTTCCTCTGCAGGTCTTTCTCTAACAATGCATGAAACGCTGATCTGACAGATTTTAGGAACATATTCTTCGTCATGATGTGATGCCGAAAACACGATTGGGATAACATTTGGGAAAATGACAAACGAATTGAAACGTCACATTGACAAACGACACGGAAAATTATAATATTAATATTAAAAGTATTTTTTTTTAAAGATTGATCTCGTAATTGTGTGTCTGTGCCACTGTTGATAAACATGCAGTTGGCATGGCGTGTGCCCTGCAGATGAAAGCGCTTCAGGCTCAGCTGGAGGAACAGACGAAGCTTGCCAAGGAGCAGGTGGAGTCTCTCCTGGAGGATCGTCGAATTCGCGTGGAGGAGATGCAAGTCCAGCAACGCCGCGATCAGGAAAAGATCAACGCCCTGACAGAAAAGTAAAATGCACTGCCAATGAGACAGCCAAATGATGTCCCACGATTTTGTGCCTGTCGACCATCGAGTGGGAGATCAGTCTCGGTGGCTGGGTAGCAACGCATTTTTTTTCTCTGAGCACCAGTTCGTTTTTCAACAGTCCCACCATTATCAAAGAATGTCTGGCTTCATTCAAAGTCAACCTTGGACTGTTATCATCTCCACCGTCGTTGCACATCCTCTTTGAAATTATTCTACCATTTTGTAAAACTTTGAATGATTCACACATCTTTATCATCCTATGGCAGCTTCAATTTTCAATACATTTCACTTGTCCTTACAGCCTTCGTTGACAAAATACAATAATGGCTTGCTGCTCTTCTCAGACGCAGTTGTCCAAAGGCACCACCACCTTTGGTCATGTGATAAATCTGCCATCTGGGGAAGATTCGGTAAAAATATATATTGCACATGAGTACCAGGGTTACATCGTATACACTCTGCACTCTTTCAAGTAATTTAATCTGTTGAAAACCCTCACAGATCAATGCATCAACATCTTTTATCGGCCACTTCTGCCCATCTCCGAGCTAGGCTACAAGAGACACACTCGCTGCTGTACGAGAGCACGCGGGACTTCCTGCAGTTGAAGTACGAGGGACGAGCCAACGAGAAGCGCTGGATGGCGGAGAAGGACCAGCTGCTGCAGGAGCTCGACGCGTGCCGGGACCGTCTGTCCCGTGGCCAGGGCACCGAAGAGGATGGGCCTCCCGACATCTTCACTCCCCCGTCTGAGCGGCAGCGGAGGGCACAGCAGGGCGAGGAGTTTAAGGTGAAAGATGTTTCTAAAAGGGTTTGACAGGACAATGGTACTGTGCCCGTTCGATACACACCTTAACACGCAGGCTTTTGCAACCAATACCCATAATAAAGGTTTTTTTTTGGGTTAGATCGCGTAAATATAAATGCGTCGTTAAACCCGCCACCACCTGACACAGCCAATTGGTAAGTTTTGTCATGTAAACAAAACGTGCCAATTAGTTACTAGTTCACCACACCAGTGCGTTGGAGGGTAAACCCACATTACAATTTGAGTGACGTTTCGCTGGTGATTACAAGCAGCCTAATCAGGCGATAGACAGAAATGTGAAGAAGTCTTGTTTCGGTCTGAAATATGGGCGTAAAGGTGATGTCATCACTGAGCCTCTAAGGTGCGAAGACCAGAGGGGGGGTGGGGTTAATGTAGTCATATAAATTACAATGGATAATGTTAATTTGAGAATATGCAGTCCCTATTTATTATTGGTTGGGTTATTCGCAGTGAATCAACATAATGCAAAACCTTTATTATGGCTACACACCTTCATTTGGTATTGTGGCTACTCGTTGGGTTACGTTACAGGCATCAATCAAGGAGCGGTGTGGAAAAATGCGTTGCTGCATTGCGCTTCTCTGCCTCCACATGCATGCTCCCCGCTTTTACCAAAGCAGCACTGACCAACGTGGTGAAGTATATAGTCGGTAACCCGCACGGCGTGGGGAGGTCATTTTCCAGAGTGGATTGACTCAAGGGTGTATTGTGTATCATTGCTATTTTAAACCTGTTGTGGCTATAACAAGGAAAGCCTAAAATATGTATTTTGTTATCGTGAAGGATGACGTGGGGTACAGCTGGGTGCTGCACTGGTTAGCACACATTGTCCCAGCGACCTGAATTTGATTTCCAGCCATGGCTACAACATCAGCGGAGTGTGGTATTTGATCTGATCATTGTGGTGAAGTATGGTCAAACAACCCCCACGACGGATACGGCATAATAGGCAAGCCCTCATCTGGCAGTGAATTGACTTACGCATTTTTTAAGGATGACATCTTGCCCACTTAAATATGCTTGGTAAAGCAGGGTCACATAACATTAATCCATTGGCGATATTAGTGTGGAAATGTCACTATAGGTTGTGTAACAAAAAACAATTAGCTAGTCAAATGTTTGTGACTTCTGTTTATCTAATCCTAATGGACTTGATAAATACGAATGTGTTTGACATACTAATATAGACGGCAAACTAAACATGGGATGGCTGTTTTGGACGTGGCTTATACTCGAGCCTTTAAAATATATATTTGTGTGTACTGAACTAAATAGTAAATATTTCCATTCTCAAATACTCAAGTAGTATCTACATAGCAATAATAGGCTCCTACTATGGTAACGTGGCAGGATCCTCCTGAAAAAGTGTCATAAGGCTTAGTGAGGCTTTCCTGGGTAAACACTTGTAATAAAAAAAATGAATTCTGACTTATTGACATTCGAGATTTATATTCAATTGTTTACGCTGACATTTTATGGACTGCATTCGTCCTTTCAGGTCTCGTCATGAGTCAGGTTTGATAAACAAATTCTGTTGGTTTACCAGATTGTAATTGGGTAGGAGCACTCCCTCTAAATGATGGGGGACCCTGGTTAACATAAGCACGGATATTTAATTGGCCAAAAGGCCAATAGGCTGCAAAAAGTTAAAAATAATTTGTGCAGTTGTAGAAAGGTGAGTAGATTTGTAAGAGCCCGTGTGTGCATGCACACGTGCGTACAAACAAGTTTTCCTGCGTGCTTACATCCCTTAATGTGCCTGGCAGGGCCTGCAAGAGGAGTTGAAGCAAGCGCACCGGCTGGCTGAGATGTTCCGTGAGCAGTGCGTCTCCCTGGAAGATGAGCTGTCGCGCATCCGCGAAGAGGGAGATGTCGGCAAGGAAATATTCAAGGTATTGTTGGCTAAATAATAGAAAGCGTGCCATGTAACGATTCGTCACAACATCCCTTTGTGCACAAGTGCTAGGTGGATTATAACACCACAGGATCGTGAGAGATTTGCAACAGCTTGGGGAAGCCATAATCCAATCCAGCAGTAGGTTGATCATGGCTTATGATGATGAATGATCAAAACCCCTACCCACTCCCCCTTGGTGATTTACAAATTACCACAACATCGGGCTGCCATTGTATTCAACATCTGATTCTTTTTCACCTCATTTGTGTTGGTTGTTTTCTTTGCTGTTGTAAAGTTTGCTTTGTTCCGTTCTCCTAAATGTACTACATAAAATGCATACATTTAATTTCCAACCTGAATGTTGTTCATATATGGAATAACAATGACCAAAATCCATGCGGAAATATGATCTCTCCTGCATGTTGAACGACGTGAATATTTGGAAAAATTATATCAAAGGAAATAAATGTTTTGCAAATGTATAATGAATTGTAATTTAACCTTCGCCCCAGTAGGTGGCATTGACTCTTAAGGCATGGAGCTTAGTCATCTCTTCCCCCAAGGCGATTCTGTGAATAGTCAGGGTTTAGAGTTTTCAGTCAAGCATATGATTTCGTTTGTCTTGTTTATTCCGTCTCCTCTGTTTCGTTTGGTGTTTTCTTTCTATTTTCTCGTTTTAACTGCGTTGTTCGTTCCCACTTAACCTAAAGTTCGAGATAGAAGATAACATTTTAAAGTTAATAGAGTAAGCATGATTTGAAAATAATCTGTTATTATTAACATGATTCGATGCATGTATAGTGAGCAATATAAACACAAATGTAATCAATAATGAAACATGTGCTTTTAATAGACCCAATTCTACTGTTATTGATAGCAACGGATATTGTTAATCTGGTTCTTACACGAAGACAACCCAAACAATAAAAAAGCCCTTGTAAATACTTATCTAGACAGACATCAGTGATATCACCACGTTGACGACACCCTATTAACACACATGGGAATGACATTACTCAGGGGCCATAAGCACACGCTCACTCGGTAATTTGATTGTTCTTTTTTTAAGTCTGACCAAGCTCTGAACTCTTATCTAATGGTGCACCATGTGTTTTTAAAATTGTCAGTTACGCGTCTTAAATTCCGTGTCGAAAGTGTCGATTTGTGAATGCACTTTTACAAGAACTCATCCTACTTATATGTATGTTTTTACAATGTAATTGATGCTTGCTTTCTGCATTGCGCCTTCAATCCAACCACATGGTGGGTACTTAGCACTGTGGGTCTCAAGCTTATGTTTTATCACACCCCAATGTTGTAAACACAAATATGGTACGTTTCCTGCTGTTTTACCAGTGGTTACAATACAGTTTTGACTTGTATATAGCATCTATTTTATATATATATGGACATACCTCAGTCACTTCTGTCCATTCAAAGAAGCCATAACAGTGATAAGTGACTGAGTGTGATAAAATAAAACAGAGCTGCCAGATTGAAAATATTCCCCTCCAGTGTCCGATTAGTGCAGCTAAGATGCTTTCACTGATGGATATATCATGTTGTTTTGCGGCTACTTCGAAGTGATCAAATCTGTAAATTATGAGAAAAACCCCATCGTAACAGAATAACAGTGCAGGCTTGTAAAACCACAAGTTTCAAACAACACACAGGAATTCGAAGTGGTCGCCATCACGTGTCCACGGGCCACATGAAAAGAAGTTGCATGCCGTAGGCTCCCCACTCTTCGATTGAGGGTTGTCTGTTGTTCCTGCGGTGTTGGGTCCGCACAGCACGGCCCCCCCAAAACCATCCTCCCGATATGAAGCGGCACGCGCCTTAATTTACGCGTAGTCCCTCCTCCCCGCGCCGACAGGATCGCTCCGACAAGATGGCGAAGCGGCTGCGCATGGTGACGCAGCGCTACGAGGCGCTGGAGAAGAGGAGGGCGATGGAGGTGGAAGGTTTCAAAAATGACATCAAGCTGCTTCGGCAGCGTCTCAAGGACGTGGAGAAGCAGCTCTTCAGGGTGACTTTGGCATCGTAATTTACGTCTTTAAGTGTCAATGCATACGTGTTTCTGTGTCCCACGTTGTCTGTGCATTAATTAGTTTACACATGTTGCTATGCCTGTGTGTTGTGTGTCTGTGGAAAGTAGGCATTAAGTGTACCCATGCTTTTGTGTGCCTTGTGTCTTAGTGTGTGTGTAAACTAGGCGTTGTGTCAATTAGTGTACACATGTTTGTGCGTCCATGTGTGTCTTGGTTAACAAGGCAACCGCTAGACTACCGCTCGTGGGGAGCGGGTAGTGTAGCGGTTAGCGCGCTGCGCTATGAACCCGGCCACCCGAGTTTGATTGCCGCTCACGGCCAACACGAGTGGCAATTATTTTAACCAGTTCTGGGCCTTCCCTAGGGCGACTCGGCCTGAAATGAGTACCTGGTGCGGTGTGTAAACAAAGGCAGTCGGGCGTGGTGTTGGCCACCTCCGTCTTCGTGTGCCGTTCCAGCCTTCATAGGTGCTCGCTAACAGCACTTCCCCCAACAATCTGTTGAGGCTATACAGAGGATCTTTGTGTGAAAACTAAGAATATAATAATCCGCATCCCTCTCAGCGATTCAATACATTTTTCCGATTCAAGTTCACGGTTTGATTTGAGGTTTATCTCGTATTTTCTGTCCCGCTTGTATTGTCTGCTTTGTGTCATAAATAGTGTCATTCACGCAATTTTACATTTGCATATACTCTGCATAAATCACAATTCACGCACGTACAAATAAACGCGTGAATAGTTAGCATAATAATTTATTTTAATTGCTGCATCATTAATATCTTAGTATACTGTTAATAAATATATATGAATTAAAATATATTTTCAACAATTTTGTGTAAAAAGCTGTGCATGAATATGCCTACCTCATTCATACACGTTTGTTAATACACAAGCAGCATAAGTTATGAAATATGGACGTCTTTTTTTTTACATTCGATATAACGCGTGCGCACATCTAATAGTACTTCAAAGGCTGTAACATAAGGGGTAGGAGTTTACATCCTGCCTTACCTGTGGGAACTTGCCTGTCTTGCCGCAGGTTACCCTGGGTGTCGGACCCAATCAGGACCTGGCTATCCTGCACGAGGTGAGGGATTCCAACACTCGTACGCGCAAGATTCAGGGGGAGCTTCACCGGTTGAAGGCGAAGATTTACGGCCTGGAGGGCGACCTACGGCACGTGTGATCCATCACTGTCGTCGTGTGCGCGTTCGTTAGGGGTGCCATGGTGGCGAGATGTTAACTACCTCGCCCTGGTATACAGGAGGTCGTGGGTTCGATCCCGACCCTGACGCCTACTGTATATATTTCAAGTTGGTATGTTCTCCCTGTGGTCATTTGGATTTTTTTCTGGGCCCTCCGCTTTTTCCCTCCACATATAGAAACACGCGTTTGATTATTTGACTGCTACAAATTTACACATAAGCCACTTTGCTGAGCTGTCATTTGTGGCCAGGTCACTTCTGAAAAAAAGAGCTTTGTAGCGCGGTGGGCCTGACCTGGTAAAATGAAAAAAATTAGTTCTTCCCGAGCTTGGCAGGGATAGCCCTATGAAAGTTGTTGATTTTGTTTTGCCTCATTGGCGTGAGTATGTGTCTAGTACACACAGTCATCCCCAGTGTCAATATTTCCGAGGGGAATTTGCGGTGAGCCAAAGAAAAGAAAATCTCCACATGTCATGTTGATTGTGCAAGGTAAACAGCCGGTGGAAGAGTAAAGTACTGGCTTTGGTGAGAGATGGTGATCAGTCAGGCCACAGTGCTTGTTGACTTAACTCAAACGCACCTTTTAAGTGCAAGTTTAATTTAGTGGAATCCGATAAAGCCCCTTTTTTTCCACAACATGCTACTTAGATCTGCCCGTTTAAACTTGGATGAGGATTAAGGCTACTGCTCTGACCCTAAATGCATTCAGATGAGTTGAACAACACACGGTTCTGTTACCAGAACTGAAGGCTGCAGACATTCGCCATCGATCTTAACCTTAAATATTTGTCCACACGGAACGTTTACTCATATCTGGAACATGCCCGGTCAACCGTGAAGATTTGCCGGAGGAACAATGTGAGATTTTGTGAGAAATAAAATCCCATTCATGACCAGAATGTGCAAGATGAACAAACAAAAAATTCGACGTCGGAATATTTAAGAAATATTTTTTCCCCCTCCTGTGATGTAATTAAACTTCAAAAATTTTTTTTTTACTTGGATACAATTATTTTATGATCACAATGTTTACTTGTATGTATATTTTGATTGTGTGTGCGTATAATAAAAGTGTTAATAAACAACCTTGGCAAGGAAGGTTTTTTTGCAATGCACCCTGCAGATGAAGACTTAGCATTCTCACCAATGCACACGCAAATCCCAGTGCAGGGAAAGGCAGGAGTTTATTACCAACAAAAAAGCTTTGACGTCAAACTTCTGGTTCCACTGAGGTTGCGATTTACAAAATGTACAAAGGCTTTCGACTGTACCATTTGTTTTGCAAGGCCATCCTGTGTACCAGCATTCGTGCTTAAAGGTTGTTGCACGTCACGAGCCGAGTGGTGGGCCAGTTGACGGTGGCCTCGTACAACTGACGAATCGAGTGAGAGAGCTGGGGGGGTGGGGGGGGGGTTGAGATTTTGAAGCAAAGCCGAAAATGCTGTCACTCGTGGATTCAGTCCGAATTTACACATCCTCACAATCACAACATAACAATTCCGCAGAGGTTTAGCGTTACATTGCTAAAGCTAATACAGTGTGTACGTTCCCTCGCAACACAACAAGTTTGCAAACTTAAAAATGTCGACATTTATAGACATTGTCGGGCTGTTTGGGGAAAAAACAGTCCACAGTAAAATACAAAACATTAACAGCCTTAACACTGAAATTGCAATATACCTTTTCTGGGCAAACTTTTATCAAGCATGCAGCATTTTTATATAGTTTTTTTTTATAATATATTCTATATAGTTTTCTTTTTAAATAACACTTCTGCCTTTGGGTCAAAAAAATGTCATTCAAGCCATCATCAAGTGAGCAGAGTGATTATGCTAACAAAACAGCGGCCGTTTTTACGAATACAGTATCATAAAAGCACATATCGGCATGTGGATTCAACACGTATTCTAGGGGATAGATATTGCACATTCAAGCAACAATAAGGTCTTCACCTCATTAGCACATCACAATATTAAGTCGACGAGTGCATGTACTGTGTAACCTGTAGCAAAATCGGCAGTTCTACGTTTGGGGATTACGAAGCACATAACATGTTTATATATCGAAGGCTATTTGTCTACAATGTACAATCATTTCGAGTCAAACATTGACAATCACTGAATTTGAAACTTAAAAAAAGGATGCTGGTATGCAATGTCTTCTCTTTCCTGACATGCCTTACAAGTATTTAACTGCTTAACGATGCTGAATGTCTATTGATGAAAGCGATTTTTGTACAATGCACAGATTTGTCAGCTTTGACTCAGCCTGCTGAGGTCCACATTCTTAATACTACAGTACAACTGAATGCGTTTTTTGCATGTGAGAATATCAGGCCCTAAATAGCTTCAACTCGAACATTTGCCAACAGCAGATTGTCCTTAAGCTTGAGCTCCTCCGCCGCCAGCCCGTCACCGTCACAACCACAATTAATCACCGTCATTTCCACCATCGGAAACGATCACCACCAAACTGCTCATCTTAAGAACTACTGGACGAACGGAACATAATACTGGCAGGTTTTCTTTGTCGATCTTTGAGAAAGTAACCAACGGGTACATGGGTTCGCCAATATCCCCAATTCGCAACACTCACACTTTTCAGTGCCCACAGCGTGAAGTGATTAAGTCAGTTTCTGATGTTTGCCTATTTACATAATTCACAATAAAATGCAAGGTTCAATGTACACGTGTGTTGCTTTTTGTTGTCAAAGATCATATACAGTAATACTTTTTGAACGTTTGGTAACCAAAGTGAAGTCACTGCCGGGCATGTGTGAAAAAGAGCTTCATAGCTCATCGGATTTCTTCCAGTATAAATAAATATTCTGATAATTAAGGTCGGCAGAGTTGCACAACCCCAATTGATTGATGTTCGGTAATCGAGTCATGGCTCATGATGGCTAAACTCTGAAAAAGAGGAACAGTCAACACCTGCAGTATTTAACTTACATTCAAGAGCTGTTGGCCATTCATTTTGACGTGGGGTTTTGTTTCCAAACATCTTAAAATTTCACAACCGTGGTCCTCATCTGTGGTATACTCAGAGATTAACAAACATGGCACAGCCCCTGTGTCTACTGCAGCATGGTGGGAAGCTTGTGACCACCAATTGTGATCACCATTCTCATCCACAAACGTGCACAATAACAACAATTGGAGGCGGCGGGGGGGGGGGGGGCGCGGGGGCAGTCGGCAGGCGGGCTTCGATCATCTCCAACATACAACGTACGTACACCGCCGCTCCTCGTGGGTCTGCATAATATTGCCATGTGCTGGGAAACAACGCTGGCAACTTGTGCAAGCATGTGCATAGCTAGCTCGGCCTTGGAATAACCACACCTGTCACCGCTACGTACGTAGCCACAGCACTCGCGCGCCCGCCCGGGCAACGCCGATAAGGGGTAAGGGTTAACGAACACAAAAAAAAAACGTGACGGGCTGTCTGTAAATCGTAACATTTGCGGTTGCGGATGGACCGCTTACCCATTGCTACGAGGTCGTCTGTTATTTAATGCATCGGCGCCGTTCCCACGTGACTTTCCCCACGGCCGCAAGTGGACATCGCCTCGGCTTTGCACTTCGAGACATCGCAGAGGGTCGTCGAAAAAATATATATATATAACACAGACCCACCCCCCCCCCGCTCCCACGAATCAGTGTGGCCAGGTCACGGGCAAGGTAAGCGGCTGTGACCGAGCGTTCGTACATTGCCAGCGACGTGACAAGACGTGACGGCATGCATACACCTGGCGCGCTCCTCCGCAGGAATCAGTAAGCTCGGCGTTGTGTTATTGTTTTTGAGATTTTTCACTAAAGCTGCCACTGTTCGGTGCACGTCCGCCCCTTGCTTTGTCAATCCACTGATGGATGAGGGCTTTCCCCACGAGCTTCATGAGCCACGAAGGACATTTGACCATACTCAAACTGGCTGGTCAGTGTGGATGTGGAGGTAGGGGGGAGTACAGAATAATCGGGTTTTTTTTTTCTTTCTGCACTGGCCTCTGCTGCACCCAACGCTGATCGCAACTTTCTTTGGGCCGAGGGGTCACCCATCTGAGCACCATTGGTGGCTCGACACCATTTGGCTTCCGAGAAGTGACGAGAAAATTGTGCATTCTTGGTGATTTGGTTATAATCGGCAGCACTAATTTAAACTCCCCCACCACCACCCCCAACGGAAATGAACCCGACGCTGCCTAAACATTGCGTCTGCGTGTTCATCTCTCGACAAATCGCCAGCCTGCCTCGCCCCAACCCCAGCCCACCAGGCCCCCCCCCCCGAACCTTCTCACACGTCGGTGCTGATGCTGCCCGACGGCGCCTTGGCTTTGGACACGGCGGGCACCTGCGGCGGGGTGCCGGGCGCGGTGTGCGGTGGCGGCGCGGAGTGCGCGGCGTGCAGGTGGACGTGCCCGAGCGCGGCGTGCTGGCACGGGTGCAGGTGCGGGTGCGAGCACGTGTGGTGCGCGTGCACGTGCAGCGGCGGCGGCGGCGGCGGCGGCAGCTGGGGTTGAGGCGGCGGCGTCGCGGCGTGCGGAGGAGGCAGAGACGCGGCGGTCGCTGGCGCCGGGTAGTATGGGTCGCCCGCGGCATGCGCTAGGGCCTGCACGGTGGAGACCCCCGCGGAGGGGGGTCGCGTGCCCGCCGCGGGAGGGCCCCCCGCGGCAGCGCCCTTGCCCCTCATGCTGCTGAAGAGCGAGCCCAGAAAGGAGCTGGAGCTGGAGATGGGCTGAGTGAACGTGGCGGAGGTCGGCGTCTCGTCCGCTGTGGCAGCCACCCGCTTGCGCATGTGAGGGCTGCCCATCATTGAACCCTGTCCGGAACGACAGGCGGGATATTCACTGGGGGCTCGTAATGAAGCAGGGGGCAATAACTTGAGTCGTTCGAGTGAAAATGTCCCTTCTGCGTAGGTTTTCACAGCCGTGATGCCAAGCTCTCCCGTGTGTTTCCGGGTTGTACCGCGCGTTGAAAAAGCTTCCAGTACGTGGAGTGAAACGTCAGACATATTGCCGAACAAGACATGCAACAGTGGGAATACAATGGAAAGACGAAACTTTGTTTTTACTTGAATTCAAAAACGGAATGTCCTCTCGTCATACTGGCCAAAACTGGCGTTGTGTGCTGTGATTTATATACACATACAAAAAATTGTAACTCTCTGTGATTGGATGGAATCCATCACAAGTAGCTTATTAGCACTTAAAACATATCCACCGTGTTCCGAGTTCATTATTTGTCAATATAAAGGACATTCTTATTTATTGTGGTCATAACTGGGATGGTTTTATAAAAGGATTACAAACTTTTATCCATCGCTGACATTTTCCACGGAACTTTAATGCAAAGAAACGACACTAATTTGAAAACCCTGAGTGGAGTTTTTTTGCCCAAATTAAACTGGAGCAAGGAATCCACCACAAACGAGATCTAAATGATCAATTTAGAAGCACTCAAATAATGAAATTATTTATATTTTTAACTGAAATCAAACCTCAGTACCTACATCCATATTTTACGTGAAAAAGACACCTAACAGCTATAAACTTTTGTAAACCGTACCGAAGGACCAATACACAATATATTATACAAATATGCATGCAACTCCTTCACTAAAATCTATTTGTACACTCACAACAACGCGCATTGACTCACAGCAACGTTGCAAAGAGAATGATTTAAACGATAATTACAACTCTGAACTGCGACAACAACGAATCGTGACTGGCGGGGGCCGGATGGGGTTAATTTCTCCAAGCCTGAATGCCATTTTTTGTTAATTATTTCGAGGCAGTTAAGTCTGGACCTCAAACTGCCTCGAGTTAATTTCCAGTGAACCCAGTGGCAGGCAACAGACAGCACTCACGGACAGATGGGCCACGGTTCAAGTCTGCCCTGGATGCGGGATTAGTATGCAGCAGCGGCAGCAGCAGCAGCAGCTCCTGGCAACATACAGCTGTTATGACGCACCACGCGCGCACATACCGTACCTCCATTGTGCTGTCCAGGGATCCTGCGCTGCTCCGCCTGCCTCTCTTTCCTGAGAGGCCAGAGAGCGAGAGAATTTGACGAGTGAATTCTGCTGTGGAGGGCCTACGGAGGCCGTAAAAAGGCACCGAGGCTACAGTGCAGCTAATGAAACCGTAATGCGAGCCCGTGATTTCATTTTAAATTCGTTTGCCTGTCAAAACCAATTTTATCCCAAATTGTGCTATTGGTCTCGCATCGCAAGACGAAGCTTCTTATTTGTAAATTTCACAGATAAGGGCATTACCCCGTGTTAAAAAAAACGATCTGTGGAAGGTGATATCACAGAACTGCTTCTGAGATTTTCCTTTCAGTGACCTCCACTCTACACATTCGGGGGCAGCACTCTCCCAGCCGCTCTCCTAATGAGATAATATTTTATCGCGTGACAGTCAATCCAATGTATTTTAATTCGCAGAGATTCAGTGCAAAACCAAAAAAAGGATATGGAGCTCAGTGGTAGAGTGAGCAGCCTGCAAATCAAAATGTTGCGATTTCAAATCCTGGTTGGGGGTTGACTCAGCCCAATCATCCCTCCAGAGTCAATAAATTGAGTACCATAATGGATAGACTCGCCCCCCCCCCCCTGCCACGGGATATAGGCATTTTCACCACTGGTTTTGCAGGGCTGTAAACAGGAGGTGAGCACCACCTCCAATAAATAATTTTGACCAAAAGAAAATGCAGTCATTGGGGACCAAATTGAAACCATCGACTCACTACACCTGCGAATATTGCTTAACCATGACCGGCTGCCAGCCTCGAACCCAGGATCTTAGCAGTGCGAATCAAGCACTTTGACATCCTTAAGACTCAACCACCTTGCAAGCCGGTACGTTGTTTTTCAATCAATCAATATTTAAAGTGCCCTACGAGCGACTTTTTTATTTATGAAATCGTATCACAAGACAATGAGCAACATTAAATGAATCCACAGCAACACCACGATGGTCAATAATTAATGAATTCTGCAATGGGCTGTTTGACCACAAGCATGAAACGCCAAAGCTGCGAAATTCCCATGCTCTGGACGAGACGTTACGAAAACCGCCGGCGCTTCGTTCAGGAACAGAAAACGCACTTTGCAAACACGTGCAACATAAAGGTGAGGCGAAAAGGCAAAGGCGCAGCCCTGCAATGTCTTACTCACGCCACTGCTGATGGAGGGGCCTCCAACTGGAGGGTGGTCGAAAGAACCCCCCACCCCCCTTAAAGGTATTTTTGGCCAGATGTGGGAGTACCCACAAGTTATCCCACCACACGTGAACCTGCCGATCTGGCGAACTGTTGCGGTTGCGCCCATTTATGCTGCCGGGGTGGACAGTGGTGGAGAAGGGATTTAGTAAAATTCTACATTATCCATAGTAGAGATTTATTGGTAAGATCGCCTAAGTAGAAATGTGTCAGTTTAACACGTGGTAGGCTTTTGCGACCAATATCATCCATAATACAGGTTTTTTTGTTTGGGTTACGTCGCATAAATACATAAATGTGTCGTTCTGTTTACGTGACAAACCTTACTAATTGGCTGTGTCGGGTCGTGGCTAGTTTAACGACACATTTATATATTTATGCAATCTAACCCAAAAAAGAAACCTGTATTATATGTGTCGTTAAACCCGCCACCACCTGACACAGCCAAGGTATGTCATGTAAAAGAAACATGACAATTTGTTAAGTCATTCAGGTCGGTTTAATGACACATTTATATTTACGCGATATAACTCAAAAACCTATATTATGCATAATACTGGTCGCGAAAGCCGACGTGTTAAAAATACACAAGATGATGATGATGATAATAATAATAATGTCATATTTATAGCGTGCACAACTCATGCAGAGGGTTGCTAACACAAGTCAGAAGCACAGAACTGCTGCAACAGGATTGCTAGCATACTGGACATCTGTGAAAAAGAGCTTTAGAGCTCATCGGATTCCTCCAGGAGAAATAAAGATTTTGATTGTGAAGTGCAGTGCATTAACCATTACACCACGGCAGCATCCCTAGCAATTTATGCACAGTCATGAAGAGAGTGCCAACTGAATTATCCACTGTTAACTTCCGTAGTATAAAGTACAAAACTTGAACACTCCCAATTGCGAGATTATATAAATGCCTACCGTGTACACAGGGGAGCGTACCGCCATGCCTTTTATTTTACATAATAAAATGCATGCATTGCAAAATTAAAAAAAAGTTAATTATTTACTCAATGCAGCAGTGAACTACAGTTAGGTTTCATAAAATTACACAATATTATTGGCTAAAGATTACAAAATAATTGTTTAAACACCCCATGGTGAAGTGATACATTTCACAATTAACTTTCCACACCTCTGTGTATTCCATATCCACCTTCAAAGTAATGCACTCGGTGTCTTGTGTGAAATTAATAGGCAAATATAGCGCCTTGCTCACTGGGTTTTCAGTCTAGCTTGCGTGTCTCATTTAATTTTAGCTTCCCTCAATCAAGATTTGTCTAAATCGGGGCTTCTCAACCATGGGTGGGTGAACCCCGAGGAAGGCTGCACGCATATTTAGGGCTCTGAAAAAGTCAAATGAATCGATTGGCGGTGACCCGGGTCACCCATTGTGACCCGGGGGTGCCAAAACCTCCATAACTCCGAAACCAGAAGGCCTATGAAGACGGGAGATGTCACTGAGCCCGATACGCAATGCCAAATATGGAAATAAAAAAACACACGCAAAACACCCATAAAAAAGGGGGGCTGCTGGGGATTTGTGCGTGGCAACGGCTGTTTATCGCTCGTTTTGAAAGTACATCAGGATGCTGGTCTGGTCATTCCCCAGCACGTTCTGTTTCTTACGGGGGCGGCCACCCCCCTTGTCTTTGGGAGTGAGACCACTCGGAGGCAATGGGGCACCAGGCGCTCTCTTGGTACGGCCGGCGGTCACGGTCGTGCTGGCGGGATCGACGTCGTCGTCGTCCTCGTCATCGCTCCCAGGGTCGCTCTCCAGCAGGACAGGCTGGTGGTACCAGCGATGCTCCCAGAACTATGTCGGGGCCACCAATATTTTGCGGTGACCCGGGCTACCGCCAATTGATTCATTTAATGAGTCTCTAGTGAGCCTGAGAAGTGGTAAGTGGTTTGCGTAGGCAAAAGGGTGTCCGTGATAGATACACCCACTACCACCACCATCACCCACGCTCTAGCGCGCTCTGATACTCTGGCTGTTTAACAAGTGGCATAATCATGAATGTGGTCCAGCAAGCAGGTTTTCGCTGCCGCAAGTAATCCGAGTGTGCGGCCTTCCGGGTTCGGCCCCGTGTTGACCATTTATTCTCTCAGGCTTTCGTCACGCGCTCCTGCCGGAGTTCGAGTGCCTGTAGTGGTGCGTGGGTAAATGTGGTCCCTTTTAAAGGTAAAAGGATTTCTTCTGACATTACGGAGCGGCCCTGAAGAGATACTCCGTTTCGTAAAGGGTGAATATCACGACAATACAGGGCCATTGCTTGTCAATCCACAGCTGCACGATGGCCCCCTGCACCGTGCGTCTTCTGGAGGTTGTTTGACTACGTTGCGTTGGTCAGGCCGCACTGGTGAATGAGGGCAGCCTAGATGTTGGAGCATCGTACACTGGGATCGTGCTGTATTTCCATCTGCTGACAACAATCACTGCGTCTGCCAACAACATTTCTTTGTGTGCAAGGTGGCTACCAATCCAGCCACTATCCAGGGTCGGCCCAGCTGAGCTTATGATCAGGTGCAATCTCGGTGATTTTATCATAGGCACACTTTGCATATATGAATAAAAATTTTGCAATTCCATTTTATGTCGGGACATCTTCACTGAATCTCAAGACTATTTTTATTACACGCTTTTTATTAACTCTGTTGTTGTATCCTTGTATCCTCAAATCTTATAACTCAATTTTAACCCACTTCCCATTGTGGTATCAACTGCAAACTTGGCATACTTATGTCATACTGATGACAATACTATATTCTATCATAAAAAATGAAAAACATTTTAAAACATGATTTTTTATATGTTATGTTTCAGCTTGGCTCTAATTGTCCACGATAAACTGACGTTGGCTGTAAATGACCACGGTCCCTTACGTTGTGGCAAGCTTCGGGGCCACTTCCTAGAGTCGTGGAGTTCTTCCATTGCTAGTACGGTACATTTCATTAAAGCGTGTTTTAAAAAAAGTTTTTTTTTTAAATATTACTTATTTTGCAGGAGAATCCTGCACGATTGGGCTGACTGGCGAGTTACGTTTCAATGAGTGTTTTCAGCATTTTAGGAGCTCTCATAATAACACCTCCCCTAAATAATTTGCTAAATCATAATCCAACCGATGCCTGGTACACACGAGCGAGTGAAAGATTGGTTCATGAGAAAGCTGCGTTGCTGCCACAGCAAGAAGAGCAGAATCAAAAAGCAGGGCTGGAAAGAACGCAGGGTGGAGGAGCGGTGGCGCAGTGGTTAGGGCACTGCGTTATGACATCCCACCCCCCCTCTCCACCGCGACCCAAGTTCGATTCCCGACCACGGCATTCATCATCAGCGAGCGATGAGATCTTCACCGAACAGCATTGACCAGCGTGATGAATAAAGTACGGTCAAACAAGCTCCGGACGACTAACACGGTGTCACGAGGCCCTCGTCCAGTAGTAGATTGACAAGAAAGGTTGCGTGTTAAAAAATAATAATTACTTAATAAACAAAAACGCAACCGAAAGCGTCAAGCGAAGAAGCCAATGAAGCAGAGAAGCCAGGGCAGGGAAGGAGGTGTTTCTTTTGTCGTATTTGGTGTCAACCTGCTTCCGAGAGATCTCGCAAAGAGCTGCTCAGCGCGCTCCTCTTCAGCACCTCGCTGGAAGCGTAGCTGTCGTCCAGACTCGCTCGCGGCACGCTGCCGTTGGCCGGCGGGTCCTTGACGGCGCTGGGACCCTGAGATGGCGGCGGCCGCACTATGCCCTTCTGCTTGTCCAGCTCAGCTGCAACAAAGACAAAGTTCCTCTTGTATAGCCTACGGAGACTGCAGCAGTGCGCGCAGGGGCTTCAACACACACACGCGCGCACGCACAAACACACACACGTTTCATACATAATCACGAGGACAAAGATTGCACCCTTTCCCATTCCAAAGACGTACGTGTACGTCATACATATTTCTTCCGATTCCGTTCCGATGACGTAAAATACATTTATCAGTACGTCTTCCGACCTGAAGACATACTGAAGCTCGCACAAGGCCATGCGGGACAGCGTGTGGCACAGTTTGGTGCCAGCTATCGTAAAGGCAGTCGTGTCGCTCCAGTTCTCTGCGGTGAGTGCAATGTCTTTAAAGACAAAGGCGCGACGCCTCTCTCAGTGAAATGAACGGTGACCCGCTTGCGCGTTCTGAGTCTCAATTTGCAGACGCCTCGGAAACGGCAAAGGGTTAAGCACGGTGAAGATGTGGCGTTCACGTCATCGAGCACCAGGCGATACGTTGCATAACAAACGAAGGTCACTCACACTCAATGCGGATCTTTTCCATTTCTTGCACCTCCGCGATCGATTCGCGGAGGTCATCGACAAACTTCTTGCGGTCGGTTGGGTTGGGAGCATTGAAAACCATCAGCACCTTGGTGTCAGCACCAGGGACGGCGGAGACAATTTTAATTCCGTTAGGGTAATCTGAAAAACAAACGATATTACAATAAAAATACACATTTGGCATCCACGTCACTGGAAGCTATGAATGGATAGCTGCACATTCTATAAACCCTGGTCAATGCAGCAGACACTTAAAAGCAGAATGACAATTTGAGTTTATAAAGCATTTAAATGCGATCGCATCTCCAGACGCTGTAGAAAAATAGTGGGCATATTTGTTTCATAGAGAGAGGCAGATAGTCGGAGGTAGAATAGAAAAAATAAAACTTTGAAGCTTGAACTTGAACATGTGGCCAGGGAGTCAACAATACGGATAGATTGGGAAAAGATGTTCCAGACAATGGGTACAGCAGAGGAGAATGAGCGACGTCCCACTGAGCGAAGGTTAACTTGGAGGGCTTCGACAAAGGACCTTGACTGCTGGAACAGAAAGTGTGTGGAGGGGAGTAGAGAAAGGTGAGACGGGAGAGGTAATAGAGTGCATGGAGCTGGGAGGAAGTGAGATGAGAGGCAAGAAGTAGGCAGGGGTGAACCTATAGAGGATCTTCAAGACGGCGAGGGTGATCTTTAAATTGATCTGTGATTGAATCACCGTTATTTAAATGGCAATGTCACAATTGCCATCAGCGTTACCGACGTCTTGCCAAGATGCATTTCTGGCAGCTTGGCACGGGAATGTCTGACCTAAGACGATGTTCTGGGACGAGACACTTTAGTAATTGCTCGTAATTCTATTGACATATGTCCGGCTTAACTTTGGTACACAGTGTCCATCCGTTTATCGTAAACAATGTCCCAGCACCTTAAAGGACCACGCACGTGATTAGAGATATAATATACCCTCTGCATTTTATTGTGAGCCGGGGGAGAGTGTGATTGCTGGGCCGGAGAACCTCCAAGTCTAATTTCAATGTAAGATGCAAATACAGTCATTAAGTAAGGCATGCATAACGACTGTTGCTTATGCTGAGAGCTGTTTGGAATATCCAGGTGAATGTGATCACGCTAGATGCACATTTAAAATTGCTCCGAATGAAAATATGTGTGTGCCTATTGAATTATTCATACCAACTCGTTCAAGTTTTTCACCGGTGTAAATATATTACCTGCTATGCCACATGGATCAGAAACGTGGATAAAATGATTAGAACTCAATGTGAAAAGTGCAAAAAAAAGCGTGGAGTCGGTGCACGCCTGGAATTACGTTGAGAGACAGGGACAGGAACGCGTGGATCAGAGAGCGTGCACGAGTAAGAGAGAGACACCACATCGACTTCAGGCAAGTGAGTTGCGCTCGAACAGGACAGCCGAGAGAAGGGACCATAGTCGGTGTTCGCGACGAATCAAATCACAGTTGCAAGTCGGTGTTGCAAATATAGCTTGAGTTGACATCATTGGCGACTCGGCTGAGACCACTAACTCGCTACACTTGAGAATCCGTTTTTTTATGGACGGCTGAAACCCTTTTCAAAACCAGGATCTCAGCAATGCCACCACATTGTCTTGCCTCCAATCCACCCAGACGCCTGATAAATGTCGTGCTCTTAAAATTTAAACAGGGTCACGGCAGCCCAATTCAATGCACGATGCTCAGTACTTTTGTACGTTAGGAGAGTGTCTGCGTGAAGTTCGCTGGCTGGGACGAACATATGATCCTTATGGCGGTACCCTGGGGTACCAAATAATAGAAAATGGCCGAGGCAATTAAATATTTTATTTCTGGGACACTTTTTTTCCCAGGGGTGTTACTTAACTCCGCGACTGGGGTACCAATCAATTCGAAATCAGTGCTACATTCCGTGATGTCGAAACGCCAAACATCAGCATAACAAAATCCGTTATCGAATAATTAAACTTTTGATAGTGCATCGTGTGCAGCTCGTCGAGATGAGTCGATTGCCGAATCGCCGACCATCAACAGACTAAAGATGACTGCATCACGGACATGTGAGAGCCGGGGTACTATGGTACCCCGGGGTACCGCCATAAGGTTCATATAGCCAAGCATGCTTTGCTGTAAAGAGACTCACACTGATTCTCAAAGAGGAGGACTTGCATCCCGTACAGAGAGAAGGATTGCCGGAAGCTGTAGGTCACTGAATTCTTCTTTTTCTGGAAGATTTTGGTCACCTGTGGGAGCACATTGGTGTCAAAAAACTACCACTGGCTCTTTTTGAAAAATCATTCAAGAGCCAAAGCGTAACACAAGAAACGAGCGGGAACGCCATGAATTAATGAAAACAATGATTCCGCTTCCTTACATGCAAGTTTTTTTTCAAGGTGGTGTGAATTTCACTTGAAGTGCACACACGCGTTTTTGTTTAAATGCTGGGTTATGGTTAGTCAGTTGAACACGCAGTAGTAGGAGGCTTTATCCATAATTGTTGGGTTAGATTGCATAAATACAGTATAGGTGTGTCGTTCCACCCGACACAGCCAAATAGTAAGGTTTGTCACATAAACACAACATGTCAATTCGTTACTAGTTCAGCACACCGGTGTGTTGGAGAGTAAACCCACAACATTTACAATTCGGAACAATTTGTAAACGTAATAATGAAGTTACAAATTGGCATATTTTATTTACATGACAAACCTTACTATTTGGCTGTCGGGTGGTAACGGGTTTAATGACACATTTATAGTGATGCGATCTAACCTAAAAACCTCTATTCTCTGTTGTGGTTGCTTGCCAACAAACTCTACTGAAGGATGACAGAATGAGATTTTTCCCATTAGCAGCACTCTACCATTACGTTATTTAAAGAGAGGTTCCTATCGGCCCCATACCACGATTAACATTCGGGTTTCCTGTTTCAACCTGTCCTGCCTTTCCCAGGAGGCAGCCGTGCTAGGAAATCACGTGAGTCCTCCCAGCACGTTAAAGGTCCCAGTTTTTATTGGTTGCATAATAGTTCACCACTCAAGGCAATCCAGTGCATTTACACATAGCTCTCCCCTCTTCTGGAGATTGTGAGACATTCCTCTTATTCTTCCCATGATATGTCCTGGTTGTTGTAATTTACAGGTGGCAACCCTGATTGATGTATCTGTGCCAATGATGGTGTCTGACGCAATTTAGTTATGCGGTTGACTTTCATTTTATTCTTTACGTACAGCGAACCCCTCTTAACGACGGCACTTGGTTCCACGAAAACGGTCGTTAAGTGGTTTGGTCATTAAGCGAGTAGATGTGTGCACTTCAAAGAGCAGCAGACGCTGGATGTAAACAATGCCGCAAAGCTCATGAATGGACATCGCTGATTGGCCGAAAGCCTTGTCAGGCCACTCTGGAGAGCGCCGATTGGCCAAAATTGGCACCCGCGTGCTCGTCATAAGCCCGTCGTTAACAGGGTAATAATGGTCGGTAAGCGAACACATTGGGCTCTATGGAGGTCCTTCGTTAAGCTATTAGTCGTTAATAGGGGTGGTCGTTAAGAAGGGTTCTACTGTAGTTGTTAGAAACTATTATCGCAACACTATTGGCCCTGCATGACAAATTCGTCCTAAGTCGTCCACTGCGGCCGGAGGGGGATTTGCGAGAGCGACCGGGAGCTCTGACCACTTCGGCCCCACCGGCAGCGCGGCTCTCACCACGAGGAAGTCGTTGAAGAGGAAAATCTCCCGCTGGTGAAGGCCGAGTTTCTGCGGCCGGTTGGTGTCGGGCACCTCGAAAAGGCGACAGTAGCAGACCAGCCTACGATGGGGCAATGCCAAGACCTGCAACGCACGACACAGCGACATTGTTTTACGTAAGTTAAGGAAACCCTCCGCCTCGTGCATGCTGGGAATTACCCCGAAAGAGGAACACACGGATCAGAGAAATAAATACAAATTAAAGATATCATAATTATCGTGAACAAAAGTAGAGAAGAACCCCTCTTAACGAGCACCCCTGTTAACGACTAATCGCTTAACGACGGGCCTCCATAGAGACCAATGTGTAGTGTGTAGTAGTGTAGTGCATAGTGTAGTGTATAGTATAGTGTATAGTAGTGTAGTGCCTCCATAGAGCTTAGTAACTATTCCCCTGTTAACGGCAGCTTCTTGTAGGTATTGTACAGTAAATATCAATTAATTGATTAACCATGTTTCTTTTAATGTTATGTGTTTATAATGTTATTAGTATGTGTATGTATTCATATCCATTGTTTTAATATAATAAAGTACGTTTTTTGGGTGAAAAAGAGTAACTTTCGATGCCATCGGAACGCATTAAGCCTTTACCATGCATTTCTGATACTCTCTGAACGACCAAATCACTTCACGACCAGTTTCATGGAACCAATTTACCGTCGTTAAGAGGAGTTTATACTGCACTGGATACGGGTTGTGGCAAGACACGTCGCTAGATGGAATGAAGTCTGATGGGCGAGACGAGTGCGTACGGTGCTAAAGACGTTCGACTTACACACAACGGAGCGGAAGTCAAGGCGAGGGAGAAATAAACGTGCCTGAGAGGCCGACCTCGTCACGGGAAGTGAGCGTTGAGATCGGCTCACGTGCAGGAACGAATATGACTCGGTGGCAACGCAAGACCATGGGAAATGAGAATGGGGTGCAAGGCCCTTCGTGCAGCAATGGGCAGAGCAATGGCTGATGATGATAATGAAACTCATGCTGCTCCCGTTCCATGAATAAACACACCGCGCATTAACCAATCAATTAAATAAATCATGCGTGAGTAAAATATGCAACATTTTGATCCAACGTAATTTAAAATCTGGCCAATGTAATTACTATTTGTGAATGCACAGAGGCCTCGTGTGGTCGAGAATGTCAGATCATATTATACCTAAGCTCAAGAATTCTTAGCAATTACGTGGCATAATATTTTATGCGTGCTCGGTAAATATAGCTGGACGAGTGAAAACTGAATTGTGGGCTTCCGTAGGTCTGTTACTGAAGGAATATTCTCTGATTAATCTCAGACCATTTCCGATGTCAGCCGAGGAAATGGTAAAAAATGGTAATTTCTCTTCAGTCATGAATCGCATTGTGATTTGGATCAAGTGATGTATGCCACATATGCCCTGTTCTGTAAGCATTGCAGAAATCTTCAAAGAAATTGGATAAAACATTTTGTTCCCCATCATTACACGAGCCGATAATTCTACTTATTGCTTTGTCCTGGAAAAATCATGTCCATCTGTCGGTCCATTTGTCTGTCCATCTGCTTGTCTGTCCATCAATCTGTTTCGTCTGTCCATTTGTCCATTCATATCTGTCCGTTCAAGGACACGTCGCACATTTTCACAAAAACACCTTAAACCGATCGATATGAGACTCATCACACAGCTTCCCAACACCAATGCCCAGATGTGCGTGGTTTGTAGGCAAGATTGCCGTAAAATACCACCACAAAAAAAGTGTTTTCATGAAAAAAAGGTCGCGTTAGGTGGCGTAATGTGTCGGGTACTCCCACCCCTTCCCTTATTTCGCACCATACACGGCCTACCGTGCTAATCGGAGGTGCGGAGGGAGGATAGCAAACTAAACACGAAACGCAGTTCGAAAGAAATTAGTTTTCAGTCGCGATGTTTTAAAAGTGCATGGCTCCAGTGGCTTCCTAACATCGGAAGGAAGAGCGTTCCAGACGGCCGCAGAAGCGCATCTGAAAGCACCACGCGATGCGGTGACCGCCGCCTTTAGCGGAGGCCATTCTGCCAGCAGTGGAGTAAGCAAGTGGTTACAAAGCTGCATGCACCTTCACGTTGACCCAACAGACGAGATTTCCGGTTTGTTATTTTTTGTTGCCACAAAATTTGACGGGAAAATGTTTGTCCCGACACCGCGCCCCTACACCCTCAGTTGTCCTGTGACCGGGGTGGAGTTCCCTGGCGATGCAGTCTGAATACCCGTGCTGTGCACCCCGCTGTGCGCGTGACAATTTAATTCTGCGATGAAACGCACGCTCCAAGACCACCAACCCACACCCACTGCCCACCACCCCCTCTCTCGCCCCCCTCCACCACGCCTGGGATTATATAATCTCAAATTGGAGCCGGAATGCATTAGGAGTATCGCAGGGCCATTAGCGTATTGGTGAGGGGATTAAGTTGACTCGTGTGCAAAGGGGCTTAAATGTGCACACATTTGCGTGCACAAAAACTCATACTGTACGTGCGTATAATAATAATACTATACACGGACAGGCATCTGGGCAAGGGTTATAAGCAAGAACCAGCACCATGCCATGGCCACCTTTGCACGCAGCACTACATGTTCCCATGTAGCCGTGACTAGACTGTTGGGGCAAGTGCTGTTAGCGAGCACCTATTAAGGCCAGATTGGTTCACAGGGTGATGGTGGGGCCGGTACTACGTGCAGCTGCCTTTGTGCCCCCCCCCCCCCCCCCCCAATTGCTGAGGTTTACACATCGCAGCAGGCACTCATTCAAGGCTCAGTCGACCTAGGGGAGACCCAGGACCATTTCTGATATGTATGTATACACACAGTCATACACACAAAAGACAAGCAACAAAAACAACTGCCCATTGCCACAAAGTCGCAGTGATATCAGAGCACTTTTGAGGCCACATGAAATGCGGATGGCTCGCTGGCAGGTCATGGGACAGACCCAGGTGTTATGGGTTAACTGATTGAGATGACCGACAGACACAAGCGCATACAAATACAAGACTTATGGCCAAGTGCTGGTAGCGAGCACCTATGATGAAGTCTGGTACAGCACACGATGGCGTGGCTGACCAGCACCAGGCCTGGCCGCCTTTGTTTCCCTCGTGGCAATGTTTACGCATCCCACCAGGTACTCAATTTAGGCGGAGTTGACCCAGGGGAGGCCCAGGGCCTGGGTCACAACAAAGCCATTGGTGTTGGCTGTGAGCAGGAATCAAACTCGGGTCGCCAGGTTCGTGGCCGCAGCGCGTGCTCAGGCAATGCACATGCAGTCCTCTCACCGGCTTTTTGCCCACAATGGACTTCTCCACCTTGGCCACCTGTGACACGTGGTCCTCGTTGGTCTTGAGCTCCTTCTTGGAGATGCGATCGTAGATGCTGAGCAGCATCTCCCGTGGAATGTCCTTGCCATCATCCACGCCTGGACGTGCGCCGCCAGAACGACAAAATTAGCACCCCTCAAAATGGTCGTCGATTCGATGGTCGTTTTTGTACTCTCGAACTTGAACATGTGAGCATGGAGTGACCCGTGCAAGGCTGACGGCACAATGAATGTCGCACATTGGGTCAGGTCTGATAAATATAGGTCCGGATGAGTAATTTTTTTTACACAGTTGCTGAGCACAGGTCCAAAGGCCCAAGCTGTCAAGCGGCTAACAACAAGCTGCACTATCAAAGTTGTCGTACATAACGATGAACACGTGTCTTGAATTGAGCAAGGTTATTAGAGCACTTTTGCAAAATAGACAAAGGAATGTGGTCCTTTGGCAATGTCACGGCTGCCAGAAAACGTCTGGGCATTCAGAAAACTGACTTTAACACGACATTTTTCTTATTTAAGTTCACTTTTACCGCCCACGATATTAAAATTAAGCTTTGAGTATCGTGGCACGAGGATTCCCTCTTCGGAGCATCAGAGAATGACCCCGAAGGATGAGGTCACAATGAACTATACGTATGTATGTTGAACTTCTTTCGCACCGTACGTAGCCAACCCTGCTAATCGCAGGCCACCGCAAGAGGCCGTAATCCACGCAAGCGGCACACTTTTGATCGCCCCGTAAAGATTGCTCATCGCATGCGAATCAAATCATCTTTCGTAGTGAGCAGGCTGAAGCCATCTACTCACTAAACGCATGAGCCCGGATTAATGCACAGGTGGCTGACATCCGGATTTGACACCAGGATATCAGCGGCGCCGGCTCAGTCCTGCAACCCCGACGAGCCACCGAGCCTCCTCTCAACAATGAGTTCTCACGAACACGCTGCATTTTGTTACACAATTTTGATGCGGCATTTGTTTGCATACAAATACACAGTCACATAATTTTCAATATTTTTGTGAGATGCACATGTTAATTTTTTTTCATCGAAGTAACATTTTAGTATTAGAACTTTGGAAGTTAAGTTATGACGAAGAGTTTTACTTCCAGGATATACGGTCTTTGTTATGTTTTATTGTGTTTCCTTTCTTTTAATATGTCCCCAATCGATCCATTTCGTTCCTGTTGACTCGCGTATGGTTTGCGAGTTCATTGGAGCAATTGAATATAACAATTACACGTCGTACATTATTTAGCACTGGCAAAGTTAATTGGTTATATTTTATTACAAAGCATTGAATAATAACTCCGGTTAATTACTGTGTGTGCAATTAAGTAAGCATTTTCAGTGTATGAACCTTTTAGCCGCAGTGTTTAAACTAACCCAGGTCTCGCTGTGACCGAAATTTCCGAGCAAAGTATTGAAATTTAATAACATTCAATTATTGTTCCCGCGGTTATAAATGCCACTAACTGCAATGTTACAGATTTAGCACTTTACTTAGAAGGGCATTTATTAATGTGAAATCACAACTATTTTATCGTTCTACAATTACGCGTGGGAACAGGACCTTCTCGGTGCAATTACGAAGCAAAGCAAATTAAACCGTGACTGGAAATCACTCCCCGCTGTTGTCATGAAGGTCGCGTGGCTTTAACACCATGCCATGGATACAGTTGCGTTCCCTAGAAAAATTGCATGTATGTTGAACCTCTTTCACACGGTACGTAGCCAATCCTGCTAATCGGAAGCTCGGGGGAAGGACAACAAACTAACCACAAAAAGCAGTTCAAAAGAAAAAAGTTTTCAATCTAGATTTAAAAGTGTATAGCTTCAGTGAATTCCTAATATCAGAAGGAAGAGCGTTTCAGAGGGCCTCTAAAGCGCATCTGAAAGCATACGATGCGGTGGCCATCTTTGTTCGATGGCCAGCCGAAAGTTCGATGGCTAGCCAGAAAAAAGAATGAATCTGTTGGCGTGGAGCCGGAGAAATTGGCGGCTCACACCCTCATTTCCTGCGCTTTATTCTGGAGAGTTGTGTTCTCTTGCGTCACAACTCGCGGCTTCAATGGACGTGACAGTAGAGGCACGTGCCGCTGCCCATTGAGTCGGCACCAACGCGCCACTGCATTTTGCCAAATTTTAAGTCTCATCGTGCGCTGACGCATGTTAATGCGCGCGGCCGTTTTGTCGATCCACTTCTGGATGAGGGTCTCCCTGCATGTCGTGCGTGTCGGGAGGTGGTTGTTTGATTGTACTTCACCGCGCTGGTCAGTGCGGGTTGTGAAGTTGGAGAGCCAAGAAGTGGGAACATAGAATGTCAGTACAACAATACATTTTGTTTCTGCCCTGCCCTCTGCTAACCACCATATTGCCCCATAGCAGCCTGTAACATACGTTACACACGTGGCGGTCGTCCATCTAAGTGCCATTAACAGGTGCTTTCCTCAATTCTGCTTGGATTCTGAGATATGACGAGAACATGCGCATTTGGGGTGATTTGAGTTAGAGGCCAAATCAGTGGCGGTGCACAACTGTGATCCATAATTTTGGAGACAAAGGTTAGTGGATCACGTAGGTTTGTGAGGTTCCCAAACGTGTTGGGCTGTGACATGGTCAGGCGATGGTAATGCATCAAGTGGGTTTGTTAACCCCTCGTATATGCCAGTTTTCTCTGATTGTGCAGTCATCAGAGACCGGGCTGACACCACTGACTCACTCCATGACTTGAGACCCCGCTTTAGACTAACTTCTTTAGAACTGCTTTTTGTGTGTGAAAGAAGTACAGGACACACACATGCATTCATACAGTGGGTCAGTTTATCGCAGACGATTCACAGCCTCTGCGCGTGCTTGGAATGAGGACCATCATGGGTGCACTTGTTTTAAAGAAAACATTCACGCGGAGCTTTTCATTTTATATCTTAAACGCGATAAACACTTCTGCTGCGAGACGTCTCTTATCTCCTCCTGGATTCGAACACAGGACCTTGGCGGTGCCGGCTCGGCGCTCCGACCTCAGAGCCGTCAGGCCGGATGCGGCGTTACGAATCGTAAAGAAACAGCTCTCCTCACCGCGGAGGTTCTTAATGAAGTCTTCAAGCTTCATCTTGCGCTCCGCCTTCACGTTGGGGCTGTAGCGGTCGGTGTTGAGCAAGATGATGGCGAAGGCGAGGATGAAGATGGTGTCCGGGTTGCGGAACTGCCGCAGCAGCACCGAGTTGCAGACGCAGTAGCGCTGGCTGCACACGGACACACGGCGCGCTCAGCAAAACTCCACACCTGCGGAACCCCAACGGCGCCTTAAGTCTGGCTCGACTAAGAGCCCCGGGCATTAACGCTGAACTCGGGAGGTTTGACACGCACGCCGTTTGCTGCTTGGTGGTCGAGACTAGCAACAGAGGGGCGGCCGAGGGAGGGCACGTGCCTGACACGGTCGTCCACTGCCGGGTTTGGAGCATAAAATCAGTTCCAGTAACTCCGATTAATTAGCACCGTTTGCGACGTACGGTGCGAAAGAAGTTCAACATACGTACATGAATAAACAATGATAATAATTTTCAGCCCTATGTCATTCCACTGCTGGATGAAGGCCTTTCTACGATTTGTCAATCATACATATTAATTTTTGAATGTGTATGCATGTATGCATATGTACATAGCAGGAGCGGGATGGGTTGTCACATCAGCGCAAAACTGTGAGAGATGGCGACTGTTGGAGCAGTGGCGGATAAGATCGTGGCTGGCGATGATGAAATCTGCGGTGGAGTTGCTGCTGCAATCGCTGGGGAACCACAAACAAGCTGGAATGCAGCCAGGTGGTGAGCCAGCGTGACCAACATTTGCCCAATCTCTGCAGTCCTCTGTATATGAAGATAATTTCAGTCAATCAGTGATTTCTTTATGCATGTGGGAGGAAAAGCGGAGCACTTGGAGAAATCCCACGCTTTTGAAGGGCCAACACTCTATCCCATACAGAAGGGACAGGTGATATTAGTCCGCACTTTGCTGAACCACCTTCTCTTGGCAAGCCAGAGTATGGGACCTCTACGCCCACGGACATGGGAGTTTCGCAACATTAGTCCAATCCATGAACGCTAGCCTAGACAGTGCCGGATCACAAGCGTGCATAGCCACCAATACCTGGCCACGTGATGCATCATCACTGATCAATGAAGAGGCGCACAATACAGTACCACTGTGACTCGTACAGATGTAATATCCTCCACACAGTACTCCTCAACTGCTTTGAATGCGTCCGTGGAATGCTGCCAATTTGATTGAAAAAAATGTTTCCGTCGTGATTAGGGGTAGGGTTAAAGTTCACGCATTACTGTATTGCTGGGTGACGATTTTTGCAAACAGCTTAATACTCGGGGTTCTTCTCTGATTTCAAGGCCATTGATTAAATTGCATAGCACACAACCAAGTGTAAATACAGACACGCACACATGCGCGCTCACACACACCAGGGCACACTGCTGATAATAGTTTGATGTATGTATGTTGAATATACCTGTCAACCCCTTATCAGTGCCTACCTTATTACAGACCAATTCAGACCTTATTGGTCACCCCGTGCCCTTATGAACTTCAACGTTCATCATACAAAGTCCCATCACAAGGGAGAAACACAAATAAACAGACAAACAAAATGTTTTGCCCGGATCAAAATGGCCGTACGTCATATGGACCTAAAAAAAATCAATTTCCCCGTAAAAGAATCACGGGTAAATCGTTGCCAGGTATGCTTGAAGTTATTTTGCACCGTGCGTAGCCAACCGTGCTCATCGGAGGTGTGAGGGAAGGACAACAAAACTCAGTCCACAGACTCAGTCCGCAGGTTTAACGTGAGCAGGCGGCCCCTTTGTCAATCCCCTGCTGGATTAGGGCCTCCCCAAGCAATGGGGGTCATGGGGGTTGTTCGATCATACTTCACCATGCTGGTCATAACCAGTTGGCGAATGTGGGGAGCGTTGATGAGGGAGTACAGAACTACTGTACAACAACGGATCGTTCTGCACCCCCCCCTCTGCTGGCCACATCGTAGGCCCCGCAGCCTTGGCCCTGTAGTCGCCCATTCAAGCTCGACACAAGCTCAAACTCGCTTCGTTTATGAGATCTGATGAGATTGGGGGTGGGGGCATTCCGGGTGATTGGGTCACAGGCGCAGGTTAAAAACAACACATTATATTCCCAATTAAGGGGCTCATCAGAGATGGGATGCAAATACAACATGGACATGTATACCGAGTTCCAGTACAAGCGTGGACGAGTAGACATGGTCACGGTGGAAGAGTAGACCAAATCGCCTATAGATCTGCTCTCTTGGGGTGAACAAGCAATTTCAGGGCTGCCCCTTGACCTTTGTTTGTCATTACACGCAGTTTGGCAAGATGTGTAATTTAATTTGAATGTTCAGTGTTTAATAGTTTATTGACCATACTTTTACATGTTATTTATTTGGAATTTGAGAATTCAATTTAATTATCCCAGATAGACTGTAAGCTACCGCGCCATCATGCCTGGGTCTTTACACCCAACACAATGCACAACTATGTGACCAATGGCTCAGAGAGATATCAGCTTATGGAGTCGTGATGTCGAACGGAATTAAGGTAAATACTGTAAATCCTTCCTCCCACAAAATAAAAATTAGATGACCCACATCCATATCCCACAAATGGCAAAGCTACTGCAGAGCCTCTATGTACGTTACCGCATGCGAGATCAGTCCTTGTTCTGCAGAGGTAGTTTAGTCATTCACCATTCCAATTTTATCAGCAATGAAGCACCACACACGCACAGAGACAAGAATATAAATGTTTTTTTTCTACTGGCAGTTTACTCTGCTGCGGTGGTGCATCGGTTCATACGTGCGCCGCACTTTGAACCCAGTGACCCGAGTTCGAGTCTCAGCCGCAGCTAACAGCAGTGGCGAGTGATATTCTCCCCACTCCACCACCCACTCTGTAACAACCCCACTGACCAGCACGGTGGAGTATGGTAACAACATAAAACCCCGTTAGCTACACGGTATTCGGAGGCCTTCATCCAGCAGCGGACAATAATTGCACTATTCATTATCAGACCGTCGTCATGGTACTGTTGGTGAGCACCGATGAAAACCAAAAAGCCACGACTATCTATTAAGTTATCGTGTAATGGAAAGCAATTTCCAGCGAAATGAACGCTAATTAATTGCGTATTAACGTTAATGATAACATCGGATAAAATCACAATATTAATGAAATAAAAAATAGGATACACTGTATATGCACCACAAAAATAATGACCCGCAAGGTCAATGGCTTGGGGGTAATTTAGAATGACTATACTACACGTACTGTATGCACGTGCGTGTATATTTATTTGTCTGTATACATGTGCGTTTTCATTTTCTGTTTATATGCTCTATATGACCTGTAAACATTAATGACAGCATGCATGTGTATAGCGCTGTATTAGAACATATACGTGAGAAATATGTTGAACCATTACTGTTTAAATTTTGATTTAAAGCTTTCGTGACTGCAGGGATTCATATTCTTGGTTCTTTCGGTAAAGTCACGTAGAAGGGAAACAATAACATAATAAAAATATAAAACAATACAATTCTCACGACGTTTCGACTGCAACACAAGCAATCATCATCAGGTGTGAAAACCATAGCAAGAAAATTTGAAAAAAAAGTGTTTTTTTTTAAACCGCCACTTTTTTTCAAATTTTCTTGCTATGGGTTTCACACCTGATGATGATTGCTTGTGTTGCAGTCGAAACGTCGTGAGAATTTTATTGTTTTATATTTTTATTATTTTATTGTTTCCCTTCTACGTGACTTTACCGAAAGAACCAAGAATATATATTACTGTTTAGTCAAATAACTTGAATTCAACATAGAATGTGAAACCCGAAGGGCAAAAATATGCACATTTAAGATACATATCCCCCATCTAGCATGCGGACTTTTGGGGCAAGTGCTGTTCGCATGCTCCTATTGAGGGCTGAATGGTGCACAATGGGGCATGGTGTGGTCAGCACCACAGCTGGCTGTCTTTATTTCACCGGTGCTTATGTTTACATATAACACCAGGTACTCATTTATGGCTGAGTCGACCTAGAAGAGGCACAGAACACGAGACGAGACACCGTTTGCCACTGATGTTAGCTATAGCCAGGTATCAAACTCAGGTAGCTGAGTTCACAGCATAGTGCGACCATGTCATACACACCAAAGACAAAGATCCCCCGTATAGCATTACAAGACTGTTGAGGAAAGTGCTGTAAGTGAACACTTATGAAGGCCGGCACGGTACACAAGGGGGTGGGTGGCCAACACCACGCCTGACTGCCTTTGTCTTCCCAGTGGCGATGTTTTTACACACCGCACTGTGTACTCATTTGAGGTTCAGTCGACCTAGGGGAGGCCCATGACCGGTTCAGATAATCATAACTGGTGTTGGCCGTGAGTGGAAATGGAACTCGAGTCGCTGGGTTCGTAGCACAGCTGCGCTAACCGCTACACTATCGCTCCCCACACACGTGTAATACTGTGCACTCAAGAGACAATTTAAATACTGCGTGTAATAATTATTAATGTGAATAGTGGACCAATGGCAATGCGTGCACATTTGAATGGCGAGGACATGACGCGGTGTTCGCAGCCCGCGCTTTGCGCTCACAAAGGGTCAAATCCGACGCAGTACTATTGACGTCATCGCCAAATCCGTCCAGTTGTGTTCCGAGGGCACACGCACAGCATTATGCAACCGATCGGACCTAAATAGCAGCAGAAAAGGATACGCGGATGCAGGCTGGTGGATTGCGACTCCCATTGCCGTCGACCCACGTAATGCTATGTGATGCCTCTCTGTGATATTCATGAGTTTTAAAAAAAAAACCATAAAATCTCTTAAGCTAGGCTAATCTTACACTAAAGCCTTTTAATTTTACAAGGAAATCACGTGATGTTTTTTTTTCTTCCTGTAAAAACCATTCACCTTTTAGTCATAGAGTGAATAAATAACTATCACGTCCCAAAGGTGTACATTTGACTGCCGCGTATGGTACGGATGGGAATTATGTTTCGAAACTGGACTTGTGCAAGACATAGCTAAATTGTGACTCAAGGTGTCATGAAGTTAACATCAGGATTCGTGCATTATTTACTGTAAAAATAAAATGTGGGGGGGGGGGGGGGAATTAAAATATTAATTCATAAAGTTACGGCAATTTGACGTTTCCCCTCAAGTGCAAAGTCAGCAATGCTGAAGGAGGAGCAAAGGGAAGTCTGTGAGGAGGTCTCAACCAGCTCCGATTTCTGTAAAACAACACGCCACCAACCTCATGAAAAAAAAAAACTTGTTTTGGACAATCCTAAAATGTAAACCTACATTCCAGCAGTCTCTGTGGTGAGAGAGGCATGTTTTAGTAATGGTCATGTTCTTTCTTAAATTAATTATGATATTTATATATATACAGTACTACTGCGGTGTCCTGCATATCAACTTCCAAAAATGTAATTACTAGGCACGTGATGTTGCACAGATTTAAATCTTGACTTAAAGCTTTCGTTACTGCAGGAATTCATTTTCGTGGGTCTTTCGGGAAAGTCACATAGATTTTCTTTGAGCCTATCTACGTGACTTTACCAAAAGACGCAAGCATTTGCACAGATTCATCTATTAAAATTGATTCTCAACCGCATGATGCATGAATTGTGCGTGCGAGAAACTAACGGTGATGGGTTGTACAAATTTGATGAATATTCTATGCTCGTGTTAAGCTTGGGATATGGAAGTGAAAACATATTGCAGTTGAGTCGAAACAAATGAGGAACAACAAAAAATAATAAAAAAAATTGGCATATCGAATCATAAGCCAGCATTGTGACAAATCTTAACATTTTCTCGGAGATGAATAGTTTCATGCGTCATGTTTACCAGTCAATAATTGTATTTATGCAATGGAGTGTATCCACTAAGACTGAGACAAAGCGTCAAAACAAAATGATTATATAAAACTGGGTAATTGGCAACAGAAGAGTTATGACCAGTACTTGCATTATACAGTGTTAACTTTTAGGATGTTGCAAAGTAGATTTGAATTTTGTCACACACTGCGTAGATGAGCTTACCAGTGATAACACTTTGTCGAGTGTCCAAAGATTTGACAATAATCTGTGTATACGAATATTTACCCGTTAAAAGTGTGAAAAATGACGACACAGTCGTTTAATGTGCTCGTTCATCGTTTGTACGTTCAGAGGCCCAACAGAGGCCAAGGCACATTCGTAAAATTCATCACAAAATAACCGGACGCATTTCGTGCTGCATGAAGGCTATGGAGAAGGGAATAACTACCGCTTGACATGCTGAGTACCCAGTATGTTATATGTTTGGGATGCTGCCACAGTGTAAAGGTCAGCACACTGGGCTTGCAATGTCGAGGTCACTGGTTCGATTCTCTTTCCTGGTGCGCAGTTCTTAAATCTCCCCATACCTCTGTCCATCTGGCAGCATTAATGGATACAGGCCGGCAGAATCCCGGGTGGTGGGGTAAAGTGTGGGTACTTGCATCCCGTTTCAAGACGTCCGGCCAAAATACCTCTTTTGGGGGGGCTCACCAGGGCCCCTACTAGTGGTAGATGTTGTGCTAGCAGTGGCGTGAGCAAGCAATTGGAGGGTTGTGACTTAAACACGTTGCCATCATCGCCCTAAAAAATCCTAGAGCAGTAATTTTAGGGGGGTAAAAATATATTTAGAATGATGGGGAAGAAACGTAACATTATTTTTATTCTTTGTAGTAATAATAATTCCATTTTATTTAGACCAGGAAAGCATCACTGAGTCTCAAGACAATTTTTTCAAGAGGGCTCTGTATCGTGAGTAATTATTTTAATGGTTGTTTGACTTCGTGGAAGGAAACCACACACACGAGAGGGGTAACACCAATATCTCTGGAGTAGGAGGCACTCTGTTTATTAACACGGCCTGACAACACTTTGTAATTACGTTTCCCAGTCAGGGCAGCTGGTAGACTGCCTGACTGGCGACGCCGACATGGTGAAGACAGAGACGACGGTGAAGACTCCAGCAACACGACGGGGATCCCGCTCCAAACGACAGCCCCGAGGTCCCCTCCCCCTGGGGCCCCTCCTAAACTGTCAGCGTGGCCTGGCGCCGCCCCCGGCTACGCCCCCTTCTGGACCCGACTAGCGGGTTCCGTGACCTTTCCCCTAGATCCTGCTCTGGTTTATCACGTGGCCTGCTGTCAGTCAGGGCTGCTGCAAGCTGCAGATCCCCTTCCCTGCTAGCAGCCATCGCTATGCCGCTACGTTACCGATTCTATGTCGCTACATATGTATGGAGAACATATTTTGCACCGTACATAGCCAAGTGCGCTAATCGGAGGTGCGGGGGAAGGACAACATACTAAATACAAAAAGCAGTTCGAATGAAAAAGTTTTCAATCTAGATTTAAAAGTGCATAGCTCCAGTGGCTTCCTAATATCCGAAAGAAGAGCGTTCCAGATGGACGCAGAAGCGCATTTGAAAGCACACGATGCAGTGACCGTCTTTGATGGCTAGCCAAGAGTCAATTAGTGTGCTGCCGCATCATAGCCAAAACCAAAAACACCCAGGTATTTCCAGGCAGTCTCCCATCCAAGTACAAAGAGGATCGAAGCCTGCTTTAGCTTCTGTGGTCTGACAAGATTGGGTGCACATTAAGGGTGATTTGGTCATCAGGATTTATTTGAAACTTTTTTTTACAAAAGCACATTTTTCACAGCATCATATCTCACATGGCCCACAGCCACACGGGGCCCACCACTTCCAAACGGCCCACAAACGACATGTATCCATCACTGCGAGCAGTGATGGATAATCAGGTACGAGAGGAAAACATTTTTGACCAACGCTGGTGTTACTCTCATTTTGCAATGCTCAAAGTACTTCTGTCAATGCTACTACCTTTTTTGCTATGACCATGAGGTATGTGTGTGTGTCGTGTGTGCGTGTCGGGTCGTTAATCTGTGCCCCCCACAAAAAGGTTAGAAAAAAGCCCCCCCCCCTCAGTCCTGGTTTCCATATTGGATAGAACTGATGAACAGCTGATGAACAGCTCGAGTGAATATCTCACCTGAAGGCTTCAATCATCCTCTCCACCTTCTGGGCTTCACCCTGGACTCGAACCTGTCCCTGGAACTTCCGCAGGGCCTCATCTATATCCATGCCCGCAAAATCCATCTCCTCCACCACGCAGCTGAACGGACAAAGAGCCGGCGTCAAAAAAAGAGTGGTTGGTTAGGAACGATCTCGAGAGAGTGCGGGGAATGACACCTCAATGTACGAGGCGGGAACAAACGCATCACCGAAAGTAATCTGCACTTTACCAGGCACGTGTGCATCTGAACATGTCAGTATAGGGGTAGGCATAGAATGATTCACACTGCCGGCGATTGGATGGATTGAAATGTAATTCAGGGTCGCGATTGTTTTGTCACGCGTTTACCATCTCACTCGTATCGTTTTTTTGGGCTCTTGTTCCGACTCGTTTGAACAGTTTTTATTCCGCACAATCGGCCGCAATGTGATTTTCAGCCCCATTGCCAATTCACTGTTGAAGCGGAGGCCTCTCCGCACTGTGGTTGTTCAGGACAGTCGCTTGACTATACTTCAAAAGCTGGGCAGTGGAGGTTGGTCAAAGGATGGGGCATGCGCGGGGGCCCAGGACTGGTTCAGATATCACTCGCCACCGATGTTAGCCGTGGCCAGGAATCAAATTCAGGTCGCCAGATTCACAGTGCAATGCGCGAACCACTGAACCAATGCGCCACCCCTATAGGAATGGAATAGAGTAGAGGCTGGATATAAGCACACCTCTCATATAAGCAACACATTTTTATATTACACTAGTGGAGGGGGGGGGGGAAGGCAAAAGGCAACTTCGAATATAATCACACATGGACTTGGCTTCCAGACGGTTTTATTATATGCAGATTTGACTATCGTTGAATATAATTTGCATACGATTTGCATACATCGCAAAATAATCAGTTCTCACACACACATACGACTCAACGCTTGTATCACCAAAAGCAAATCAATTCCAATCGAGGGATCGATGCAACATACTTTAAAACTATTTTTTTTATTTTAGCAGGTAAGGCCCACTGAGCTATATAGCTCTTTTTCAGAAGCGACCTGGCCACAAATGATATCATGTGGAAATTTATAGCAGCCGAATACTCTAAACGCGTGTTTCTAAAGTTGGAGGGAAAAACCGGAGGACCCAGAGAAAAATCCACGTGACCACGGGGAGATCATGCAAACTCTAAATATACAGGCATCGTCAGGGCCGGGATCGAACCGAGGAGCTCCTGCATACCACGCGAGCCAGTTTACATCTCGCCACCGCGGTGCCCGCTAGGCACCATCGCAGGCCTGATGATCGAAGGATAGATGTATTGCCATGTGTGCATGCCTCACAAGAAGAAGTCTTACTCGAGGACGTCCCGGTTAAACTGCTTCTGGCGGTTGCCGAGGAAGTCTCCGATCATCTGCCGACTGAGGCCCTTCCTCTGCAGCAGGAACTGGGCAACTCCGTACGGTGTGTCGGGGATAAACCCACGCTCCATCAGGAACTGGAGGCCCTTCTCCGCTTTTCTGCAGAGAGAGACACGCACGCATGCGCGCATGGAGACAGAATGTAAAGCTTCGGAAACAACGGGCGGGAAAATATGAGCGTGCCTGTCAATGCAATCGTACGCTGCAATTCGGATTTATTCAGCGCGTTGCAGCCGCGTCTCGAGGCGCTGTGCCGTCGCAGCCGCAGAAAATTGGGAGGCATGAATAATGGACAGATTGTTTTTCAGCCTCGCAATGGGAAAACGTGATTGCAATTGCTTGCGCCAAACATATGTATGGGTACGTGCTGAAAAAAACCCCCGAAAACTAAGCAAAACCCATTTGACAAGGATGAAGGCCTCCCCATCCCATGTTGTTTGTGGGGAGTATTTGACCATATTTCGTCAAAACGGTCAGTGCGGGAGGGATTTTATCTCTGTAGCCGTGGCAGGGAATCAAACTCAGCTCGCCGAGTTCATAGCACAGCGCGCAAACATCTGCGCCACCACTCCGTCCCTCTCCCAGCATAAAAAAAGCTTCAATAAAGACTAAATCAATAAAAAGGTCACGATTCTTTCGCAAGCTCGGAGGCGGGGCCGCACGTGGGGGACGTTCGACCACGCACTTGTTGAAAAGGTTGAGCCCGATGCGGTAGAGGCGCTTGCGGATGACGTCGTTGGTGAAGGCGGGCGAGTCCCAGCTGTTGCACGTCTCCTTGTGGTAGCTGGGCTTGCTGTGCACCGTGTCGCGCAGGCTGTCCCGCGACGACTCCGAGCTGCAGTTCACCGTGTCGTTCGAGTTGGACGTGCTATTCACGCTGTCGTTGTCTCCGTCCGAGGCGTCCGACTCCGACTTCGGGGGCCGGCCTGCGCCGCTCCCTCCCGCTCCCCCCCTGCCCCCTCCGTTGATGCCCAGGTGCCCGTCGAGCCTCCCCCCACCGGCCCTGCCCAGCAGCGCGGGATGCCCACGGCCCGAGACCGCCCGTTTGGCCACCCTGTGGCCCACCGAGGGGTCCGCCGCCACCTCCGCGGCTTGCTCGACCGTCAGGAGCGGCGGCTGTCCGCACGGCTTGTCCGGGTCGCGGCAATCCGGACAGGAAACGCGCCGCTGGTTGTCCGTCGGGACAAAGAGCCTCCCGCCGCCGCCGCCGCCGCCGTTGCCGCCGTCGCTGCCGTCGCGCTCCGAGGTGCAGCGGACGAGGTCGCAGTAGGCCCTCGTTTCTTCTCCGCCCGGTGGCTGGAGGAGCCCGGCGGCCTCCCCGCCGACGCCCGACTCGTCGTCGATGTACAGCGTCACGGCGTCGTAGGGCGACGGCGGGGGGTAGACGATGGTGCCCAGCTCGTCGCCGCTCAGCATCCGTCCGCCGCCGCCGGCTATCCTCTGGGTCGCGGGATCGAGGACCCCACCGTACTCGCCCCGGGCCGCGCCGTCCGCCTCCAAGCCCCGGCCGCCGAGCAGCGCGTCGTCGATGGTCTCGGCGAGGGAGCGCACCTGCTTGGAGAAGGCGCTCTCCAGGTCCGTGATGCCTTCCGCAAAGTCGCCGGCGGCGCCCGGCGGCAGGGCGTGCGCCAAGCCGGGATCCATCATCCCCTTGCCGCTGTAGAGGGGCGGGCGCATCCGGTCGTGGTGGCACGGCGGCGGCAGGGAGCGGTCGGAGAGCTCGTAGGGGACCTGCGAGTGCGCGCCGCCCAGCGCGATGCGGCGCGGGAGGCGGCTCTCCGAGATGGAGCTGCGCAGACGCTCAAAGTTCCGGTTCATCTGGTACTGCCGGTACGCGGCCTGGATGGTGCAGGCAGCGCGGTGGGTTGCGAACCGCCCGCCGTATTTCCGCTCCAGCATTTCCACCTGCCGGAAGCCGAGACGAACGATCGGTCGCCGTGGAGTTATGACGCGCGGCACCGTTAGTCAAGCGTTTGTTTTGACGTCTTACTTAAAAAAAACGAAAACGGTCAGCTGGGTTGACAAACGCTGTAGTTTGCACAAACACAAACGCATGAAAGCAATTTCCAAGTTCAGTTTCAGCGTCTAATTAGGAGTTCAATGTGCAATGCTGCAGCAATATCACACTGCTGTTGTTAGCTGCGGGCAGAAATCGAACTCAGGTGGCTGAGTTCATTGAGCAGTGCGATGACCATTGCGCAATCAATTCGCCACTTCTTAACAATATTTCCTCACATATTGCACTTTTTTATGTAATTAATCAGTGTACGTTATTTTTCAAGTAGTGTGAATGTTAACACAGTCCATTAATTTAGTTGACTGCCCTATTATTTATTTTCAAACAATATCTGATTTCACGCGAGCGGTTATAATCCGTAGGGGTATCGATAATTGCGGGGGTCGGGCAAAGTCTTTTTATCATACAATTTTATTTATCAATTTAATTGGCAGGCCAGGTGTGGCTTCGTTGAGTAATAAAAAAGGCGCACGTTAATAGCAAAGGAGAACCTAAAGGGTAAAGTGACATCTGAAAAGGACACAGTGCTTCGGCAATGCAAACTCGTCACGGCCACAAATGAACAGTACTACAACGTCTTCCCCTTTGAGAGGATTCAAACATACAAAGAAAATGTCACCAAAGGCTGGCAACTGTTGTTATATATATTTTATAAATTACCGGTTTAAGAGGGTTTGTACAAATTTATTTCAATCCACCATACGTATGTTGCCCTCACTCAGTCCATACCCATAGCTAAAAACAAAATCCAATTTCCACTTTTTAACGTTTTTGTGTCACCCAACAAATATGGCCGCCGTTTAACCGATTTGGCTTGGTAATCCCTGCATCCGATGAGCCGTTCGCTCGGAATTCATTCATCTCTCTCCCACGGGGCGTTTTCGGCGCACTCGGCCAGTGGTGCGGCATTGCCATCATCCCGAGGGTTTGACCTTTGTACTGCTAGCGCAGGACTTGGCCGACGCGTGTCCTCCCAAGCCGATCGCCAGGCCGGCAGAGCATGAAAGCCACGACCTCTCAGGAACCGCGCGACCGCCAGCTTATACATACACATAGACGCACGGCCCGATTGTCAATCAACTGCTGCCCGTAACCACTACAACCCATGCAAGTACTATCCATGGGTGTCCCTGCTTAGCTTCCAAGGTCTGATGGGATCAGGTGCAGTCTGGGTGATTTGGTCATAGACGTGGCTGCCAAAACATGAATACATGCAAGCTACTGTCATTGATTGATTTGCTCAGACACAATGAGAACTTCCTAAATCACCAATCCTTTGGCATTACTGGTGTGACTCGCCTTGAACCGTGGATGCCACCAGATCTACGATTTAACCGGTGTAAAGTAAAATCAACAAAACTATCACAATGCTACAGCATTGCGCCTTTACCATTGTCAAGCACCAGAGATATAATATCCCATGAATGAAAAAATATTTGATTTAGCAGGTAAAGCCTATTGAGCTTTAAGCTATTATTTCAGACGCAACCTGGCTACAAATGATAGCTCAACGAATTGGCTTATAATGTGGAAAGTTTTCTAAATGTGGAGGGAAAAACCGGAGGACTCGGAGAAAAATCCACGTGACCACGACGCGAGAGACACACAAACTCCAAATACACAGCAAGCGTCAGGGTCGGGATCGAACCCACGACCTACTGTATACCCGGCGAGGGAGATAACATCTCGCCACCATGGCATCCGTATAAATTTGGTGGGGGGGGGGGGGGGTGGCCACTCAAGCTTCACGACGCCGGGCTGCGGGCCCCTCAAGCCCCCTGCGACAACCTGACCCCGGCGACCGCGCGTCTCTGCGCAGACGCGGTCATCGCAGAAGTGGCCGCCGCAGACGCCGCCATTGCGCCGCTCGTCACCTGCTTGTCCTGCAGGTCCGCCGACAGCTCGTAGGCCCCGGCGTGGTTGCGCGACCGCTTCACCGTCTCCTCGTCCGCCTGTGTCCGCAGCAGGGAGCTGCCGCGCTGCAGCTTCAGCTTCTGCGACTTGGCCGGGGCCAGCGAGGACGAGGCGCTGGACCCGGCCGCCGCCGCCACCGCCACGCCGCTCCAGAAGCCGCGGGGACAGCGGCTGCCCTGCTGCTGCGGGCCCGCGGGGTCTTGCAGGAAGGCTTGGCGAGCGCCCTCTGCGGAGGTCCGCACATCCGCTTCGCTCTCCACACTGTTTGGGGTTGGGGGGAAGGCCATGGCGGGGGGCGGGGGGGGGGGGGGGAGCGTCAATTTGTAAAAGTTCCACAGGCTGAGTGTCATTTCTATTCCATGTCGACAAACCCGCTTAGAATGGTGATGTTGGTGGTGCTGATGATGACAGTTTATGGGGTGGCGGTCAGCGTGAAGACACGCTCACGACAAGCGATGTCTCTGTCTAGACACAAGCTATGTTGAGAGCGAGACTGGAGGTGGTATGCCGGGGGTGGTAACAGCCGAATGAAACATATGAAAGAGAACAAGGCAAAACATACGAGACAGACAATGCCAATGTTATCATACAAAGACGTAAAAAATATATATATTTTTTAATTGAATCACAATACAAATTCGTGACAATTCTTCAAATCACCAAAGGAGGGTTGAGTTGAATTATTATAAGCGTAAAAATGAAGAAAATGTTGCGTATTTACCCAATAACAAGCATAGTTTCAATGACATTTTTCAACAACTACTCGAGGAGTCTCGGATGGCTTTGGATGTAAAACTCGGGCCGATGCGTGCAATGGGGATAAACGCACTGGCTGATGAGAATTATCTCCCGATTTTATTGCACATCCGCTCTCAAAACCCACCACAGCAGGAGCCCGAGCCCAGCCACTCTGACTCTCCTGCGGTACAGAAAATCGCTCGGAGGTCTGGTCGCCAACTTTATGGAGCCGTTCCCCAACGGCTTCCTTCCGTTGCGCCATCGCCGATTCGTCGCTAGAGAGTTTGTCACGGAGCGCGACGGGGCGCGAGAGCCCCTTCCCGGCGCGCACCGCATGCGGGAACGCACCAGTCAGTGTCTCAGCTGATTGTGAACGCACGACACGTAGCGCGGTCGCATAGCAGGCACAGGAGAAGTCAGCCACAGCACCGCCCGGACAAGCCGTTCGACGAAATGTCATAGATACGGGGCTCACCATTCGATGGGAGAACGTTTTTTTTTTCTTCGACTTGAATTGCACCACCTTGTTTGTGTCGTCTGTCTGCATTGTGCTGATTGCCGTGTTCGTGCTATATTGATTGATTCGTGTGTTCCACCTCATTGAATTGACTAGTCGCCTATCGTCCCATTAGTTTTTGCTCTTTGGCTCCTTTGCGTTGTGTGCCTCAATAGTATTGGCGGTCTCCCATATTCCATCTAATTGTTTCGTCCAATCTGTGGTCTATGTGTCACATTTATACCTTGTTGCTTGTCTATCGATCTCGTTTGCATTTTGTGTACCATTTGCATTGCCTGTTGGGTTCGCACTGTCAGTCTCGTCTGGCGTCTTTCTTTAACAATATTTACTGGACATGTGTGAAAAAGAGCTTCATAGCTCATCGGATTCCTCCAGTATAAATATTCTGATGTCATTCTTGCGTGTGTTCCGTCTCCTTTGTAGCTTGTCTCCTTCCCATCGCCCATCTCATTTCCTCCTGCCATTGTCTATTTTGTCTGGTTTCTTTCCTTACCCCCAAACACAATGGCACATATTTCGCACGAATCATAAACGATCGATCCTTGCACGCACGATTCAATACACGCATCGCGAGCGTTAAGAATCAATATTAATTGATGATCGAAAGCATCATTACATGCCTGGTCACGTACAACTACACACAACACCGCACACGCTCAAAGCGTGCATCACACGGCAGACGCTGCGATGCGCTGTGAATTGCTTTATTTAATTCTGCAGTAGAGTAGACGTACTCGTACGGCTCTATGTCATGCAACCGCTGGACGAAGGCATCCCCAGACTGCGTCGGCTGTGAGGGGTTATTTGACTATACTTCACCACGCTGATCAGTGGGGGGGGGGGGGGGGGGGGGGTTGATGAAAAGGGGAAGGGAGGGAAAGGTTAGGTTCCCAGGATCGGTTCAGATCTCACTCGCCGCTGATGTTTGCCGTGGCCTGGAATTAGAGTCACGTCCGTCGGGCTGACAGCACAATAGCGTGGCTAACCGCTCTCAAATATTGAATGTTAAATATAATTAAATGAACAAGCTGTTGTAAACGGGAAGAAACCACCCCGACGACAAATACGAGGACACTGAAAGGTCGACATTGATGGGACAACCACGATTCAATATTTACTCTGGTTTCTTAAAAAGCAATGGCAATAGCATCCCAAGCAGCGTGCCTTACCCTCCAACCTTCCTATTTACAAAATCGCTCGCCAAACGGTAAACGAGTCACCGTTTCTTGCCCATTTGCCCCCGAACTCATGGTTCACATCTTTTCTTTGCCCCACCAAAAAAAAGTGGCAAAGGAGCTATTTGCATGCCAAAGAAAACGCCCCAAAAAATAAATAAGCCAAACATTGAATAAGATAAAAAAAACAGACGGGCGCGTATGGTTTTATGTATTTTTTCATCGAGCGTTCATCTTGAGAGTAAAATGTCATCGTCGCACAGCGGTAGCAGCGGTGGCAGCCGCCGCCGCCGCGTTCACGTCGCCGAAAAAAGGGGAAGAGCCGTCACAAATTTCACGGAGAGCCGCAAGTTCCCTGCCATTCTCAAACTTCTTCGTCACCTTTCGTGGCCCCTGCCTCTCGCTGCGTTAAGTCATGTGCTTCATGGCTGGGAATGAGGGCTTGCCCACTCCATGCGGGCCATGGGAATGTATCTCAGACCTCCTTTGCCAGTACCAAAATGTAATAATAGGGTTTTTCTGGCAACAAAACTGAAACCTTTTTTTACGAGGATTCATGTCTGCATTAACCACAATACCTGCAGTCAAAATGCAAACAAAAAACATACTTTGATAATATATGCTTTGTCCTTGAAACTGATTGGCTCACACCAAGGGGCGGCTTTCTTTTGAGCCTCGACCCAATTGGTGTTCGACCAGATGACGCCTTTTGGCGTCAAAGGGGAAAAACCCTATTATTACGTAGGAATATATTTAACCATACCTTTACCACGCTGGTGAGTGCCGGTTGGTGAAGGCGGAGAGCATAGCCTTGGGAGCATAGAAGCAGAGTAATAATACTGCATGGGTATTTGGGGTTGTGCTGTACAACTTTTCCCATCTTTGTGGGAGCATCTTCAGAAACTGGGCGTTTAGTTCCTGAAGAATCTCCCAGAACATAAAATGAAACGTCGGACATCATACCGAACGACGCGCGGCACAACCCAAAAACAAAGCGGAGAGAGTATGATGTTTAGCACGTAGGCTATCGCGACCAATATCATCCATAATACAGTTTTTTTAGGTGAGATCGTGTAAATATATAAATGTGTTGTTAAACCCGCCACCGCCCGACACAGCCAATTAGTGTTCTGTTTACGTGACAAACCTTACTAATTGGCTGTGTCGGGTGGTGGCGGCTTTAATGACACATTTACATTTTTACGCGATCTAACCCAAAAAAAAACCTGTATTATAGTATGTGTTACGCTGAACTTCTCACGCACCGTACGTAGCCAACCATGCTAATCGGAGGAAGGACAACAGACGAAACGCAAAAGAAGTATATATACGGTACAACAATGGATGTTTCTGCACAGCCCTCTGTTGCAGTGGGGGAGTGGGGGTGAAATCGCTATTCTGGCTCCAGATTAGCGATCTGTCGGGTGTGTTCCGGGTGATTTGGACAACAGGCACAGTTGTTGGGGCGCAACACCTCGATTAATGCAGCAGCCCCAGTAGCAGCATTTGAAGATGTGAGGTTTGTCGATCACGCTGAGATCATCATGTGCGGTAAGATTCCCTCTTGCGGGCGAAAGGTTTTTTTTTGTTTTGGCTGTTGTAAAAGTGATCAAGTGGGAGTAATTGAAAATGAAGGAAAAATAAGCAACGATAAAAACACACGTAGAGAGCAGTGGTGTGCCGCTCTCACGACGCGGCGATGGACGTAGGAGGATTTGATTTGTTACCCTTTCAATTACTGTTGCTGCGCGGCAGAGTTTGTATTTAATCTCACTCTCCAGTAGCACTGTGTGATGCGAAACGCCACAATACACGTTGTGGTGTTTTTTTTTTTCATCGATGGCGAACAACCAAAAGCAAACCTAGGCTGAAAATACACACCCGACGATGCACACGTTTCGGATGTCGCTGTTTTTTTAAAAAAAATTATTTCAGCATTTCTTTGCGCTAATTCTGCCAGTGCAGCCAGCCAGCCAGCTTGATGAAACATTTAAATCCGATCGTTGCCCGGCTTACAATTAAAACGGTGGTCCATCGAAAGCAGAGCAATAACAAACAAATGTTACCTAATAGTTTCTGCATGATGGCGTACGAGATGAACCGACATAAATTATGAGTTTACGTAAGATGCCTCCCAGCATCATGGACCAAAAAAAAAACCCAAATCACTTTGGATTCATAAACGAGCTGATGTTCATGCAACGCTCATGTGCAGGCAGGCCAGGCAGGGAGATGAAAAAAAACGGGAATTGATGCAGTGCAACACGTGGCACGCGTGTGATTAGAATTGGGTGCTAGTCGATTTTAGTGCAGAACAGAAAGGCGGTGATTTTGTTGCTGAATGGTTTTTTTGTGAGCGTGTACGCGTGCGTGGGAGCGGCGGTGGAGCGGTGTAGCGCGCTACGAACCCGGCGGATCCGAATTCGATTCTCGCTCACGGCCAACACCAGTGACGATTTATCTGAACCGGTCCTGGGCCTCTCCCCTAGGTCGACTCGGCCTCTAGCGAGTACCTGGGTGCGGTGTGTAAACATCGCCACTGGGGGAGACAAAGGCGGCCGGGCGTGGTGTTGGCCACCCGCCCCCTCGTGTGCCGCGACGGCCTTCATAGGTGCTCGCTAACAGCACTTGCCCCCAACAGTCGGTTAAAGGCGTTTGAGTGTGTTGAGTGTGTGTGAGTGAGTGTGAGTTTGTGTGAGTGTGTGAGTGTGTGTGTGAGTGTGTGTGTGAGTGAGTGTGTGTGTGAGTGTGTTGAGTGTGTGAGTGTGTGTGTGTTGAGTGTGTGTGTGAGTGTGTGTGTGAGTGTGTGTGAGTGTGTGTGTGTTGAGTGTGTGTGTGTTGAGTGTGTGAGTGTGTGTGTGAGTGAGTGTGTGAGTGTGTGTGAGTGTGTGAGTGTGTGTGAGTGAGTGTGTGTGAGTGTGTGAGTGTCCACCACAGGGGCTAAACGGGGGCTCTGGACGGGTGCGAGGGGCTGGTAACCCCTCCACCTTCAATTAATTACCACGAAACTACGAATTAAACTGAAATATGTAACAACTAAGCTTGTGCCGGAGGCCCCGGGGGGCCAGGCGTCTATGACGTCTCCTGGCCAAACCCCAATTGGCGGAGCCAGGAGATTGAATACCTACCCTCGGGGCTACTCCAGAAACAACGAAAAGCCACTACGGTTGGCCACGTGGAATGTTCGAACGCTCACTGCAGAGGAGAGGCTGCCACTCCTCTGTCGGGAGCTGGACCGGTACCGCCTGGATCTATGCGGCATTCAGGAGGTCCGGTGGACCGGCTCTGGCTCCTGCCACCATGAGGGGTGGACAGTCCTCTACTCGGGGCAGCAGACTGCCAAACAACAGGGTGTGGGTCTTCTTTTGAACAAAAGAATGAAGGGGGCGTGGGAGCGTGGCGGTGAGGTGTGGGAAGCTGTAAGCCCCAGGCTACTTTGGGCTCGCCTTCCCATCAACCGGAGGCGAGGAATGGTGGTCGTGGTTACTTATGCCCCCACCGAAGATGAACATCCGTGGAGGGATGCAGGCAAAGCCGATGAGTCAGATGTCTTCTATGACCTCCTGTCACAGGTGCTGGCTAAAGTGGCCCCTCGGGATAGAGTCATCATGTTGGGTGACTTCAATGCCCGAGTTGGTCATGATACTGGCACCTGGTCTGGAGTGATTGGAGGGCATGGGCCAGATCAGCTCAATAACAACGGTAGGAGGCTGCTAGATTTTTGTGCAGCCCATGGGCTTGTAATTACCAACACGCTGTTCCGGCATCGGCGCATCCACACAACATCATGGATGCATGCCGGGTCCAAGCAAGAACATCTGCTGGACTACATAGTGACGGACCAGCGAATGCGAGCCCATGTCCTTGACACCAGGACCTACCGTGGAGCTGATCTGCCCTCTGACCATCGACTAGTCATCTGTAAGATGCGCCTGCCATTCTTCCACTCCGGTGGTGGGTGTACACCCAGGACCCCATTCCAACCTAAAGTGGCCTGGTCTCAGTTATCTGATGAAAGTTGCAAGCGAGAATTTCATCATCGCTTGCGGCTGGGATTGGCATCGTCCCCGACTCCTCCTGATGTCGAGGGTAAATGGGCGAGGTTTAGGACTGTGACTCATGCAGCTGCAATGGCTGCTTTGGGTACGCAGTCCAGACCTCCCCAGACACCCTGGATGACAGAGGAGTTGTTCAAGATGGTTGAGAAAAAGCGACAGGCCCACTGTCATCGGCTACAGAATCCCACGTCAGAGAATGAGGAGGCTTACCGCAGCCTTCGCTCGGAGGTTCGGAGAGCCGTGAGGCGCTGCAAGGATGGGTGGTGGTCGCGGGTTGCTGAGGAGATGGAGTCTGCCTCAGTGGCCCGTGATCACAAATCTCTATTTAACTCCATCAAAAAAGTAACCTGCAGCACCACACCTATTACCATCATTAGGGGAAAAAACGGTGATCCAATTTCCGACCCCCAGGAACAGGTTCGCAGATTTGCTGAGCATTTCTGTGAGGTCCTGGGGGAGGGAAAATCCCTCAGCCAGGAAAACATCGTGGCACAAAGTGAGGATGACCCTGCTGAGGTGGGGTGCCTCAAATATTGGATGAAGTCACCCCCTGTGAGTGGCTGGCTGAGGTGCCAGCTGCTGATGAAGTATTGAAGGCGATCCGGAGTCTGAGACCAGGAAAGGCAGCGGGCAGAGATGATCTCCCAAGCGAAATGCTGAGGGAGGGTGGCGTTTGTGCACAGACTGCCCTATATGACATCATAACAACAGTCTGGACCACTGGACGGGTTCCGCAGGATTGGAAGGATGCCCTGGTGGTCCCCCTTTTTAAGAAGGGGGACCGCACAGACTGTAACAACTACAGGGGCATCTCACTCCTCAGTGTGCCGGGAAAGGTCCTGGCAAGGATTATTCAGCATCGCCTTGCCAGGCACGCTGAGGAGAGGCTTGCGGAGCCCCAATGCGGTTTCAGGAAAGGGCGGTCCTGCACAGATGCCATATTTTCTGTCCGTCTGCTACAGCAGAGGTGTAGGGAATTCCAACAAGACCTACATCTCTGCTTTATTGACCTGGTCAAGGCCTATGATACCATCAGTAGGCCTGGGCTCTGGGTCGTTCTTCGTGCTTTTGGAGTACCTGACCCTCTGCTCACGATCATTAAGGACCTTCATGATGGTGAGCGGGCCCGGGTAAAACTACGTGGCCGGGAGTCAGAGCCATTCCCTGTACACCTTGGGGTGCGACAGGGATGTCCTCTGGCTCCCACATTATTTAACATCTATTTTGACCACGTAGTTCGTGAAGCCTTCAATAGCTGTACCGGGGGAATCTCCATATGGTACAGATATAATGGGAGGCTAATCGATGCCCGGGTGCGGTCAAGGGATGGCTCCCTATTGCTCAACCACGTTATGTATGCTGATGACTTGGTAATAGCTGCTCAGTCAGAGGAGGAGTTGGAGACGCTGCTGCTGAGACTGGAGCGTGCCACTAAGAGGTGGGGCCTTACCATCAGCCCCACCAAAACTAAGCACCTGCCTGGGTATTTTGTACCATCGGACACTCCACCCCCACAGCTCCCAATCGGTGATGGGGCAGTTGTGGAGAGAGTGGAGAGTTTCCCATACCTGGGCAGTGTGCTTGCGACTGGCTCCAGTTTAACAGCAGAGGTCTCACTCCGAATCAGTCGAGCGGCAATATCTTTTCATCGGTTGCGTAACGCTGTGTGGAAGCTACCTGGTCTGTCGCTCCGCACTAAGCTTCAGGTCTTCTCGGCCACGGTCATTCCCTCCCTTCTCTACGCTTGCGAAACGTGGACCCCCCTAATGGAACATCTTCGCCGGTTAGAAACATTTAGGCTGGCCTGCCTACGATCCATCCTGGGTTTAACCAGACTGGATTGTGTGAGGAGCTCACAAATCCTTGAAAGATCTGGGCAGGGTCCCATCGGTGAGCTCCTCCGGCAGGCAAGGCTGCGATGGCTGGGTCATGTAGCCCGCATGCCCAGCCACCGCATGCCGAAACAGCTTTTGTTTGGCCGGATTGAGGGGGCTAAGCGGGCGCGGCACGGGCTAGAGAAGAGATGGAGTGATGTGGTACAGGAGGACGTGGAGCTGAGTGGACTTGCCGATGACTGGTACCAGCGGTGTCAAGATCGGCCTCTGTGGAGGAGGCTCGTGAAGGATGCTACTGGGCAGTTGGAGGCAGTCGCCCTCCAACAACAACGGAGGGCGGAGGAGCGACGCTCACAACAGCGAGCGGAGCGCCGGGTGGCTAAAGCACAGCAGGTTGGCACAGTAGGGGGCACAGGTGGTGCATCAGCCAGTCATCTCAGTCAGTCGACCCGTGGCACCTGGGTCTGCCCCGTGACCTCCTGCCAGCGGGCGTTCGACACTTCACGTGGCCTCAGGGTGCACATAGCCTGGCACAAGCGTCGTGGTGACGTCACCGCCACTTAGTGGCGAATGGCGGTTGTTGTTGTTGTGTGTGAGTGTGTGTGTGAGTGTGTGTGAGTGTGTGAGTGTGTGTGTGAGTGTGTGTGTGAGTGAGTGTGTGTGTGAGTGTGTGTTGAGTGTGTGAGTGTGTGTGTGTTGAGTGTGTGTGTGAGTGTGTGTGTGTGAGTGCGTGTGTGAGTGTGTGAGTGTGTGTGTGTGAGTGTGTGTGAGTGTGAGTGTGTGTGAGTGTGTGTGAGTGTGTGTGTGAGTGTGTGAGTGTGTGTGTGTGAGTGTGTGAGTGTGTGTGAGTGTGTGTGTGAGTGTGTGTATGTGAGTGTGTGTGAGTGTGTGTGTGAGTGTGTGTGTGTGAGTGTGTGTGAGTTGTGTGAGTGTGTGTGTGAGTGTGTGAGTGTGTGTGTGAGTGTGTGTGTGAGTGAGTGTGTGTGTGAGTGTGTGTTGAGTGTGTGAGTGTGTGTGTGTTGAGTGTGTGTGTGAGTGTGTGTGTGTGAGTGTGTGTGTGAGTGTGTGTGTGAGTGAGTGTGTGTGAGTGTGTGTGTGAGTGAGTGTGTGAGTGTGTGTGTGAGTGTGTGTGTGAGTGTGTGTGAGTGTGTGAGTGTGTGTGAGTGTGTGTGAGTGTGTGTGAGTGTTGAGTGGAAGGCGTCGAAGCGTGCGCCCCCCCCCCCCCCCCCCCGTAAAACGAGCAGCGGGTAATAATAATTAGAGCCGCTGCGCGAGGGTCAAATGAACGAGGGGGCCGAAGCCACATCTTGCACCGCAACGAGGGCGCAATCGGTGCCGATTGCCATGGTCGCCATGGAGACCACGCTGGAGGTGGCGGGGTGGAGGCGGTGGAGGTGTGCGCGTCGCGGGATCATCCATCGTGCGAGTGAGATGCGAGCCCGGGCAATATTCGTACGAACGCCGCTTGCGATCACCTGCTTGCAAGATCTCCTCTCTGCATCCCTGTATCTCTGCATCCCGCCACCCTATTAAAAAAATATATATATAAAGAAAAAATTCTTAAATCTTTTTTTTTAAACAAAAAAATAGATTTTTCGCTTCCGAAAAAGATCTATACAGCTCAGTAAACCTTTCCTCGTAAAAAAATCTATTAAATCTATTTTTTTTTACCAGGTAAGGTTCACTGAGCTGTATAGATCTTTTTTCGGAAGCGACCTGGCCACAAATGACAGCTCAACGTGGACATTTACAGCAGCCAAATGCTCGACACGCACGTTCATTCTAAATGTGGAGGGGAAAACCCCGGAGAACCCGGAGACAAATCCGCGCGGGCACGGGGAGAGATACACGCACACTCAAGAGTGTACAGCAGCAGGCGTGATGTCACGGGCGGGAGCAGACCCACGGCCTCCTGGACACCAGGCGAGGGAGTTAACATCTCGGCAAGGAAGGCGGCCGCTCCTCCCTCCCCAAACGAAATCCTGCCGCCGAGCTCTGTGCGGGCTACGCACAGGCATCGCACGAATTCCCCAGAAGTTGCATTGGCAGAGGAGCCAAAGCGCAGGCTAAGCTCGCCCGACATCGCTCGCTAGCAACGAAAGGGCGCCATGTGAATAGAAAACAAATATCACGAACGCAAACTCCGCGTGCGACAAAACGTCTCGCCGATCCACCGCTGCATCCGAGCCGTGCGCAGAGCACAAACCAGAAGCCGCTTGGTTATAGAGATGAGGTCCGTGTCTCTTGCCCATCCCTAGCAGCGTTACTTTTGTCTCTCCGCTAGCTCCAGTGCAGTCGAGCAACGGTCGTTTCCTTGCTTCGCACCGAGAAAAAATAAAAAAAGGGGCCTTCCGTCTCGCATTGCAATCGCTTTTCAGCTCCATCTCACTGCGCGCCACCAACCCCCGCGCCCAAGCTGCTGAATTGCGATGAAAAACGATCGCGGCAGCGATCCGAAACGCTGCGTAATAACGTACAAAATACGGAGTGCATCGATGTCTGGTCGCCCGGTATGCCAGTGTTTTATTTACAGGTGGACGCCACTACCAGATGCGTTAAGACTCCAATCACCAGCCGTTCTCAATCCACTGCTGAATGAAAGTCTCTGTAGTGACTCCACATCACTCCCAATATAGCTGTGAGCTTCAATCAGCTCTGCATCCTTCCCAATGTAATCATAACACCATTTCCGTGGCTTTGTCTTCACTCTTGTTCCACTCACATGACCCAATCGCCCCTGGAATGCATCGAATCAAGTCAGGTTTAAGAAGCTAAGCATGGTTGGGCCTGGATGTACGTATGCTAAACTTATTTCGCACCGTAAGTAGCCTACCATGCTAATCGTAGGCGCGGGGGAAGGACAACAAACTAAACAAGAAAGCATCTCAGGAAATTAGTTTTATTCTAGGTTTCACAGTGCATAGCTCCAGTGGTCTCCTAATATCGAAGAGCATTCCAGACGGCCGCTGAAGTGCATCTGAAAGCGTGCGATGCAGTGATAGTCTTTGTTTGATGGTTAACCAAAAGCCACCGCTGCGAGGATGACCGGAGTTTGCGTGATGATGGTTTATGCTCCTTGCCGAGATCAGCAAGGTATTGTGGTTCATTTGTGGCAAGTGGTGCCTGGTCGTGAGACTGCCGTGCATGACGCAGTGTCAAAGGCTGTGGTGGTGGGGGAGTGGAACGTGTGACGAACTCCACTGCTGTATACTCCCTATGTTGCCTGCCTTCACTTTGGTGAAGCATGGTCAAACTTATCCCCCCCCCCCCCACTCTCCACTGCGATTTGCTCGGTACGGGGGCCGGCCCTCTGAGCAGTAGACGGATAATCAAGTGTATGTGTACGTGTCACGCCCATGCTGAATGCACGCATCATGCATATTGGGTCTTGCTGAATATGGGCAGTTCCACGATTATGGACACATTTATCAGACACTTTAAAAATCTAGGCAACAATTAATAAAAAATCACAATTCCTTTTAAAATATTTGTTCCAGTTTACTTGATAAAGGAGGAATGCTCATAACATATCGCGGTGTTGGATTTACTCACACATCCGTGCTTGGAATGTCGATGGCGCATTTATTTTTAGTGCATGTATTCGAGTAAAAAGACGCAACATTTTCTAAAACTGTAGATAATAACTGTCTTCAAAATGACTTCCGATACACATTATTTGGATGACTTCAGAACAAATTCGACCACATGGCTGCCTAAAGCGTGCATATCTGTCCAGCGGTATTTCTGTTCTCCATGGTGCTCACGTTTGTTGTGCAACAAGCAAAGTTCTAGATTTGAAGCATTCGTGACTGCAAGGATCCATACTCTTTGGTTCTATTCGGTAAAGTCACGTGGGTAAAAAATAAAACAACAAAAATCACGACGTTTCGGCCACAACACAAGTGGCCTTCATCAGGTGAAGGGACCGTACTGGACACCTGAAGGGACCGTACCTTCACCTGTCCTCTGGACAGTACGGTCCCTTCACCTGATGAGGGCCACTTGTTGTGTTGTGGCCGAAACGTCGTGATTTTTGTTGTTTTATTTTTTACCCACGTGACTTTACCGAATAGAACCAAAGAGTAACAAGCCAAGTTTCGCTCGGCCAATCCTGCGTCAGCCTTTGGGCAACGCTGTTCTCACTTCCCTGATCTCCGTCCTCATTTGGAATTGGGTTAGATCGCGATCTAACCCAATTCAAAAGCCTCGATTGTGAAGCTCTCCTTTTTAGCGCGCAAAAAAAAAATCGCCGACGTGAAAACTATTTTACGGATTCCCGCGTCGTGACTTAAATGTCCGACGTGAATATTTGCCAAAGTGATAACAAAAACAAAGCACCACCCGCCAATGAGCGTTAACAATGCCCGTCGCCATTGTGATGCCCCACACCATTGGTTTGGGCCACATTGGTGACCTTGGTTGAACGTCAACACTGCCAATTAAGGGGTGGGGGGGGTGGGGAATGTAACGATGCATTAATTCATCAATTAATATCGATTCGTAAGCTCAACATGCATGCATCGCATTGGACGAGCAGGGATAGCTTTGTTTTCTTCCTCCAATACGTATACGTTGTACGTAATGGGTTCACGCGAACCCGCTGTCCGCGAGAGGCCGCTACATTCGCTTAAAATGTTACAAATAATAACCGATTACTGAAATGAATCGCGACAATTCCAGGGGGGGAAATCGCGTGACTCCCTGCTGCCGGCTTTGATTTTTTTTTCTGCATTACCAATCTTGGCTCAGCCACTTCATCACGGTGATATACGGTGGCACTTTACGCATACAAAAAAATCCCGCCCGAGAGCCAAATACTCTAAACGTGATACAATTCACAATCTACATGAGCAAAATTGCGAGCGCAGAAAGACACAATTAATTCTGCCTCGTTTATTTACCGGCAGCGGTAACACAATCCAAGCCTTTGTCAATCCACTGCTGGATGAAGGCAACCCCCGTGCTGTGTCGATCGCTGGGGTTTATTTGACTGTACTTCACCATGGTGGTCAATGACTGCAAATCTGTGAAGCTGCATAGTTAATCGGATTATTCCAGTCTAAATACAGATTTTTTTAATTCTGATTTTGCTTGGCGACGGGGTTGTCCAGGAATGGTTCTGACATCACTGTCCACTGATGTTAACCATGGGAGAGACTCGAACTCTGGATCTACAGATGTATAGTTGCAGTGCACAAACATCCCCCATGATCAACACGGTATGAGGAGGGCTTCATCCAGCAGTGGATTGACAAAGGACTGGAAATTATTATAATAACCATAATGAATTCAATATTGTACTGTATTGTATGTTTTGTGTGTGGGCGTATTAATATACAAGCAGAGGGCAGCAGCATTTTAAAATTCGGATCATTCACAAGAAAATAATAAATAAACAATTGGATTCTACACAACAGATTTTCCGGCAATGGAATACGATTTCACGTTGTTTATTAGACCTAGGTGTGAAATCACTACGACGCGCATCTCTTATGCAATGGAGACGCGGTATTAAATAATAATCAGAGTATTATTACTATTAATACAAATGACTTTTTTTTTTCATGTAGAAGGATGCATTTGCATGGCGGTTACGCAGCCCGTGTTATATAGCCCCAGACCACGCTGACGAATGTGCACGTCGGCTGTACCGGGAGGAGGCGACCCGTTACACAGAGGGCCTCATCTTCATTCTGGCGGCGCTCTTCCCGTACGAGACGTCGAGCAACTGAAACACCGAGAATGCAGCGAGACGCACACAGTCTCTGGCAAAAAAAACGAGAGCGCTGTGTGGAAACGCATGCCTCCGAATGAACTGGTGACCATGGTGCTTCTGCTGCTGCTGTTTATTTTGAGCAAGCCGCACAGCGCTATGCGAGCGCACTGTCATTTTTATTTTTCCACCTCCCGGCACCCCCCCCCCCTGCCTCCCATTGGACTGTGGTAGAAAAAAAAAAGCATGCCCAATGGCATTGCCATGAAAAAAACGTGTGCCATGTAAGGACGTTGCAGAGCGTTGCCTTGAAGATGCACCGATATCATTCCACATTCATTATAGATTCACAATTGCCTGCCCGGCCTAAATGAAAATTCATTACGCGTCATCGGCATACTCAGGCGCGGCTCAGGCCCTTTTCATCAGGGAACCATTTCCAGTCTCGCACGGCAATTTCACAATGGAACGCTGCTCTATTCATGTTTGATTGTTTGAAGGGAAAAAAATACCCCATGATAATTCGCTCGTCTTTGTACACAACACGGTCCCAAAGCGTTCGCTAGAAGGCTAAAACCACCGCATATTGTGACGTGGCAAAATGTGTAAGGAAGAGGCTCACGGAAGGAAAGCGAATTACTCAATGCATGCATCCGGATGCGATAATCTCATAATGCAAACACTGTGATTGTTAATTAATCAAGCGAGCTTAATTGCAGTTCTCAACCATAGCTGGCCAACAAAGCCCCACCTTCGGCAAAAAACACACACACACACATCCGACACAGACACGAATGACGAACAATCATTGCAGCATCACTTGCAATGCAACTTGACAAGGTGACCGTTTTTTGGCGGTACTATAATTGGAAGACTGTGGATACCAGATACGCTACAGCCCTCGGTAATCGCCACGCAAACACTGGAATGGAAACTACACGGACGACCTCGCCACAGAACGCCCTTCCAAAGTCACCCGCAGTCTCAGGAATAAAACACCGCGGAGGGATAAGATCCACCTGTCCGTCGTGGCAATACATGGGAAGTGTTCGCGAATACCAGGCAGAGCATTGCGACACGGACATGCGAAACTACACGGACGACTTCGCCGCAAGAAACACACAACCAAAAAATGCCCTGCGGAAGTCGCCCCCACCAAATGCGTCCGGAATAAATCGTCGCGTAGCGTAAATGCCATCTGTTTGCCGGCGGCAAAGGTGGTTTTAATCGCGGCGGTGGCAGGGAACGCAACGTGCAGACAAATCCTGCCGAGCCCGGCCAAAAGGGATCATCGAATATGCCTCCAGAGCAGCCTGAGCCACCATCGCGACACGAGAGAGCGCGTGAATGTCATACCTCATAGCGGATTCTTTTGTGGAACGCGCGTCGGGGAAGAGGGAATGAACGTGTGTACTTCACACGTTATATTTGTATCATCGTGCCGCGACAACGTCTCCGGCCGCCCGGTTGCCCTTCGTCTTCCTCCTCTCTCCGTCTGACACGCTACGAGTGCGCGCGCGCGCGTGCGTGCGTCTATCTCTGTCTCTCCTCGCGCGCTCGCGCCTCCTCTCCCTCGATGCACGCAGCGGAGGTGGGAGCCGCACGATTCTGCTGCTGCTGCTGCCGCTGCCGCCGCTTCTGCCTCCCGTCCGTGCTGATTCGCAAGCGGACTCCGCGCGCCATGTACAGTGCACGACAGAAGGGTCATCCGTGGCTCTTTATGAGCGTGTCACAGCTGACACGGCGCGCGATTAACCTCTCACCGCATCATCCCCTCTCTCTCCCTGCGCACAGCGTCACCCCGTCAACAGCACCTTCGCTGCCCGCCTCTTAGCCTTGCGCGCAAAATTAATCGGAAAAAAAATACACGCCCGCGTATGTCTGCTGAATCATCACATCGGTGGAAAAGAACACACGCACAATTTGGTTTTAAATTATTTCAAACGGCGAATTGGATGAGCCTTAATCATTCTTATTAATTGTTTTTTCCGATACCTGTGATTTAATTGTTCCTAATTTCAGCTTTGTTTTTCGCACACAATCAAAAATCCCCATAGAGACGTAAAGTGCTGTTAGCAAGCACCTATGAAGGCCGGAATGGCACACGAGGGGGTGGGTAGCCAGCACCACGCTCGGCGGCATTTGTCTCCCAAGTGGCGTTTATTTACACATCGCACCAGGTACTCATTTGAGGCTGAGTCGACCCAGAGGAAGCCCAGGACCGATTCAGATAATCGTCACTGGTGTTGGCCATGAGCGGGAATCGAACCCGCAAGCACACATACACACGCATTAATAACATCCTAATGATGTGTACACCATAAATGTACACAATTGTTAAATCTATATCCATTGAGACACAACCTAAATATTATATTCTGCAAATAAACATAGTCTGCTATTTTTTGCATCTCAACTTCAATATAGTAATGATAATATTTGTTCTGATAATCCTACTATATGGTAATTCATTCCAGATTGTGGCACAGCAGAGTGGGATACATTGCATATCAGTCAGCATGTCCGTATGTATTACTTTACAATGTGTAGTACGTGTAATCGTCTCTGTCTCTATGCATGTGTCTGCGTGTACATGTGTACATGCATAGTAAATACTCTCACCAATTTTAGAAAGCATCTTGAGATGCGGTCTCATGTAGACACTACGCTAAAATTCAGTCCGTAGTGTTGTCAATTATAACTGCGCGGACCTGTGCGTGATTAACAGAGGGCAATGCTCACCACAGAGGAATTCACGGAGGTGCCACGTTCTCTCACAGAGGCTGCTGAACCACGCTTACGTAGATGCATTTGACCAGCAACGCCTCTGCCAGATCACACGAATCAACTGGCGAATGAAAGTAGGCAACAAAGAAGCCAGAGAGAGGGAGGGCGGGACAAGAGGCTGTCGGTCTTATTATGAACTGGAAGAAACGCCAATGGCTCAACATCCACTAAGGACGGACAGTGCAAAGAGGTCACCATGAAAATTGATGCAAGAGAAATCGACACGCGGAAGACACGGAAAAAAGAAAGACATAGGACGAGATGGGCAGACGTAGAAGACTGTCTTCTTTGCACAATGGAATCTAGCGATTACATAAGCAGAGGCGGCGAAAGATCGGAAAATGTGAAGGGAATTTGTGATGATAGCCCGAGCGAAACCGGGTAATGCTTTCCCAATAACTTTTACGTCACCGATGCTAGAAGTTTAGTTTCCCAGTGATAACGCATGAGACCAGGAAAGTCTCCTTTGCAAGTGTGACCTGGGTCGCCGATCAATAAAGTGCCTGTGATCCTGGGCAGGTGGAGGCTGTAACGAGGGGGAAGGAACACTGGGTGGGCACGAGCATCTCACGTCAGTATGGTCACAGCGTCTCCATGGGGTCACGGTATCTCCATGGGGTCACGGTGTCTCCGACATCAAACCCTTACCAGTTGATTAGCTCCAGCTCAAAGAGGGATGGAGCACGCTCCGACGCACAGTGCAGGCACCACATCGCAACGAAGAGCAACCCCGGAAACAAATATGCAAACAAAAAAACCTGAGATATTAAAAAAAATATTACGAAATAAAAAAAATAATCAAATCAGATCCACTGTGGCCTGCACCAGTGCAGGATCTTGCAGAAGCATTCAGTGCACCCAGATGGCAGGACTCATTCAGAAAGATGAAGACAAAAAGGAGACGAAGAAGAAAGTAAACACGTAAATCCACAGCGGCTTCACCATGCGCGCCCGCACAGATTTTCCGGCTTCGGCGAGAGAAGTCAGGGTTTCACGTAGACCACTGCACAGCAGAGGATACGAGGAAGATTCGTCAGGTGGCGGTGATCCCATCAGCAGAAAAGTACGACCGGAATAAACGTTGGCTAAAAATTTACATTTCACGGCTGCACTCGCTACTGCATTATCTGTTCGCGACAGTTGAAGAGGTTATATATTCAAAATAAGAATCTGAGCTGGTCACGAGAAAGAGCACGCGATGCAGCAGCATCAGCAACAACAGCTGCCAAAGTTACACTGAAGCACAGATCTGGGTCGGAGGCTTATGCTCTTAGAATTCCATCGGTTGGGCTGCTGAGAGGAGAGGGCACAGCAGACGTGGCGGGGGCATCATCATTGGTCACGGTGTGGGCTGGTGGGAGGATGGGGAGGGTATCAATAGTGGTGGTTTGCACAGTGTGGGGAAGGGTGGGTTCCATACATGGGTCACGTGCAGAGTGGTTGGGGCCCCTGACGGCTTTGCGGTGGATGTAAAGTGGGGGTGGGGGGCAACACAGATGAAGATGATGCGATGATGCTTGACGTGTACGGGCATTGGTCTGTTGGAGGACAGAAGCATGGAAAACACTTGAACAAAAATCAACCGGTCTGGCTTTGTCTGCTGGGCATTTGAAAGGTTGTTTTTTTTACTATGATGAATCCGCTAAGAAAGGTCCACGCATAACTGGCTGGGACCGATGGGGAAACGCATAACCATACTTGTACCGCTAAATTATGTACGCATCTCTAACCGAAATAGAGCCGTCGGGGCGATCTTAATGCCCACAGTGCGTGCACACTTGCCAAGACAAACTAAATATACACACACGCTTACGTGTACCCGACATGCCGCTGTGGAAAGCCTAAGGGGGCGGCGGGGAGGAGGAGACAAATAAACAAAGCGTCTGTCGGAGATCCAACATGTATGATCGGTGCGTTGCCGAAGCAGCTTTTGGACTGTGACAGGTTGCTTGAGTGGTGGTGGGGGGGGGGATGAGTGGTGGTGGGGGGGGGGATGAGTGGTGGTGGTGGGGGGGAGTGAGTGGTCGGGGTCGACTCCACTCACCCCTCACAAATTGTGGCGGAATTATCCCGCCCTCCTCCGAGTTAAATGAAGCGTCCCGCGGCGCGAGAAGTTACAATCACCCCATGAGTCATTACCGACCGCCTCTATCTTTGCCTCCTGTGATCAACGGAGCCAACGGCAAAGGGGCATAAGTAGGAAAGACGTCCTGCCCAGTGGCATGCGGATTCACAGTTGTTGCTGCAGTTGTTGCTGCTGCTGCTGCGCAGGTCCCAAGGCCCTAGAACGTCACACGGCCAGTAACAAACAGCACGGTCATAGTTGTAACAGACAAGGGTTAAAGCGTCGCCTCGAGTCGAGCACGGTTATCATGGCAGCTTTCGAAAACGAGGCGATGGAAGGGAATTCCAAATGTGATGTGGCGCGTACAAGTCAGTGCACGGTACGGGAGACCCGCTCCGATCCACGGCGATGTTTAAGAGAAGACTATCGCGATATTATCCGCAAGTTACTCCACTAATCTGCGCGGGTGGGGGGGGGGCGGTGTGCGGATAATAGGAAGTTATTCGCCAATGCAGGATGGGGATATCTGCGGCTTATCACAAATATGAAAAAATAACAGTTACCGAAAATTGAAGTTTTTCTTTGCGGGAACCAAATTTACATGAAGGATGCTGTATAAAAAGAAAGCATTGTTATTATTACAATATATATTTTAAACGCTTTCTAAGACATACTTTTAAAAAAATCTGTTATTCTTGCAGGTATCTAGACTGGCTCTTGCTTTACAGCCTCTGATTAAATCTATCGGGTGGAGCGGTGGTGCAGTGATTAACACCCTGCACTCGAAACTCATATCTTGGAATCGAACCCGAGTTAATGTGCACTCTATTTACAAAGGAACCCGAGTTCAATTCCAAGGTATGCCCGACATAGTTGGAAAGTGGTGTCTGTGTTATTTACAAAAGATTCCACATTCGTCGCATTAATATTTTTTTTCCAGTGACAGCAGTGAAACACACAGCCTGCCAATTAGATCGAAAAACAATTGTACGAAACACGGACCTCTCCCATCACAAACTATTGACTTTTTATCTGAAAAACCACAACCTTGGATTGTCATATAAAGGTACATAGGTTGAGTTAACGTGCACTCTATTTACAAAATAACACCGATTCGTGACATATTGGTCACCTGGTATACCTTACCCAACATGTTTGAGGGGATGTGAGTGGTGGTAGAGCAGTCAGTGCACTGCACCATAAAAGCAGCAGCGTGGGTTTCTAACGTTTAGTTGTAGTCACGGCTAACATCAATTACGAGTAATATCTGAACCGGTTATTATCGGTAACCACCCCCCATTCTGGCCCGACGTCAACACTCACCGACCACAACGGTGAAGTATGTGGTCAAACAACTCCCACAAAATTAATTATTATTCAGAGATGGTTATGATTTGGAGCGGTCTCCATCCAGCAGCGGATTGAACGTGGCTGATTATTTTATATACATATAACCATACGACACAGCGGTTAAATTATGGCCCAATTGATCAGTTTTGAAACGCAAATAACGAATACACACAATGTAATGGCAGCACTGACAGGCAGCGGCTGCCCGACTTGTCAGAAGCTTGCATCTCAGTACGCTTCCTCCAAGACCAATTACAGAGCACCTCACCCGAGTAGCAGACGCACTGAAAAGAGCTGAAGGGGGGGCGAGGGGGGGGGACGTGAGGACGACCACACACACACACGCACGTCTCTCCGTCGTGCGTGCACTCACACCAACAGCACAACCACGTTCACGCCGGGGTACCCAACGTTGTCACAAAGGTCAACTTAGTTAGACGAGAGTGCGATCTTGAAGGAAGCTATTTGCATTCACGAATAATGAACGCCCACTGCGGAAGACTAATATTTGCTTTGTGCGGCTCACGCGGGTCCAATGCCAAATTGGACTCTGTTCAGTTCTGCTGAAATGGGTGGGGGGAGTGGAGGTGTGGAGGACAGCGGCGCTGCAGTGGTTATCGCGGACTGCACTATGCAAGCTGCAACCTGAGTTTGATAATTATCAGCCACGGCTAACGTCAGTGGCGAGTGATATGTGAACCGATCCTGGGTTTCCCCAACCCTCCCACGTCAATAGCTTCAACTAAACAGTGAAACAGTGTGATGAAGCACGGTTCAATAACCCCCCATGAAGGCATGGGGAGGCCTTCATTCAGCAGGAGCCTGACAGAGGAACGTGTTAATAAAATGCTGAAACAAGTGGGGCATCAGATTGAGTAACATTGCGATGCTGTGGTTGGTGTCATTTTAATTATGGTTAAGCAGATGCCATTATTTAACCATTCGAGAGCTAAGTGACATAATCATTATCTTGCCAGGGAGACTTGGGGTACATGTAAAGCAAGTAGAAAATAGGGGCAATGATGAATTGAGTAGTAGGTTCATACAATATAAATTATGTTAGTATATAATAGTAAGCAGGTTATTAAAATGTTTAATAAATTAACCTTCACATGATAAATGTATATAAACGTTGATCAAAAGAATGCAAAGATAATTACGTGTATGGTTAGCAGAATTAGCTCACTGAAGAACAGCAGAATTGCAGGCGAATTTTCAAACCGTGCATGGTCAAATAATGTTTGGAGATATGACGGTTCACCAGTGAGAATGCAATGTGGACAAGAGCAATCACAGGATACTGTCAGTGTGAAATGAATGCACACCCCCAAGTTCCGCACGACGACTCACGAACAAGACACACAGCGTGGCCACGACAGCATCAAATGAACACGGCGGTATCACTCATGAAGCCCTGCTGCCAGCTCGGGAATCAGGAATAACCAAGGGACAGGCTTGTGTTCGTTTGACACGTATGCTTTTGTGACCAATATTATTGATAATAAACGGGTTTTTTTTTTTGGGGGGGGGGGGGGTAATATCACCTAAATATAAATGTGTCATTAAACCCCTCCCATCACGGACACAGCCAATAAGTAAAATCGGGCGATTTTGCCAGAATTGTGAAGAGATCGACCTGCTTCCGGCCTTAAAATACTTAGGATCCAGCATCATCGGGCAAAATCGCCCGATGGTGCTGGATGTAATTACCAGCGAAACGTCATTACTCAAATTGTAAATGTTGTGGCTTTACTCACAAAAAACACACCGGTGGGTTGACGTAGTAACTGATTGCCACGTATTGTTTACGTGATAAACCTTATTAATTGGCTGTGTCGGATGCCGGTGGGTTAACGGCACATCAATACAGTACTTGAGCAATCTAACACAAAAAAAAACCTTTGAGGTTCATGTTATCTTTTACAACGGAAGGGGAAAAGGTAAAAATGCAGCCCTGAAATGCCTTTCTTACCCCACCGTATGTGACCCGCGGTAAACCCACGAATATCGCCGCGTGGACAGATCAGGGGGTGAAGTGGGGTGGGGGGGGGATTCAGAATCCTGCATCATTGTTTCAACTGCTGCGCAGATTGATTTAATCTCCGACCTCTGGACTGCATGGCCAGCGTGATAATTGTCACGCCACTGCACTGTCCCGCTTTAATAATAAAATAAATGACGTTAAATACTTCCACCGTTTCCTGCACACAGTTGTCGGACTAGCTACCCCATTAAGGTCACGTTCATCGTACTTAAATGTTATCCAGGCCACGGAGCTGTCTTCAGACAGACATACTGCGTTTGCTACAATGCCCCACAGCAATATGGGGCAGAAGCAGCAAACAAATAAAACACGAGTTGAAGTGGGCATGAAAGGGCACAAGAAGATCCACGAGTGAAAAGAGTACGTTGCTGAATGAGGTCCCAATACATGGAGCGAAACGTCAGACACCACGCTGAACGACATGCGGCACGACTCGAAAACACACTGCAGAGCCATATATCTCAACCGCAGCAAACTATGAGGCAGCAAAACGTCTGTTGGTGAGAAAAAAAAACATATATTGCTTGGCATTCAAATGTCAACATTAGAAGGAGCGCTGTGTTGCCTCGACCTAATATTAAGCGCCTGCCAACACACGTTTTGACAAACCGCTATAGCACGTAACAGATAACGCTATCCCCTCACAAACCAGTGTGTTACGACATGTGGCGCTGCTTGTGCGTGCTTGGTGATGGCAGTGGTGGTGATGTGTGACGATTACCACGATCGCAGAAAGCGGACAAGTGTGCACAGCGACCAACAACCGCACGGAATTCTCTCCAGAGGCCTGTATCCTTTCTCCATGCCGGCTTCACAGACAGAGACGGACAGGAAGCCTACCCGGGTGGTATCTTCTCCAAATTGTCATTCCATAACGATCTCGACGGGGCCGCAAAAATCACTCGGTCACTCAAGAGATTGTGACGCTATAAAACACATTTCAAAACCTCAGAGGTGCTGTAAAAAAAAATATCATCTCCCAAACAGCCAGCGAGGATCGAGCAAAATCGAGACACCTCGAGCCAACACGCCTGTTTGCTGCCAGTAGCCAGCAAAGTAATGATCTCATCCGAGTGTGTGCGGTGTGTGTGTGTTCTATCAGCTGCAATGAGTCGCTGCTTGGCAAGTCGAGGCAGCCTGGCTGAGTGCGAAGTCCGGGGAACGTGAGGCGTCACTCGCTCGCTCACTCACTGCCTCGCGTCTGCTGTGCGTCTCCGTGGCCTGTGGAGTCTCGAGCGAGTTGGGTGCCCCCGATGAGCTCACGCGGTTAAAAGGTCTTTTTGTGTTTGTTTATTTTGTCTTGACTAGCAGGTAGTAACTAAGCGCGGGCATGTAAGGACACGGCGGCGCAGTTTTATTCATGGCACGCTCCACTGTCAACGCTTGCATTACGCAACGGGCGTTGCAAGCGGATCACTCTACGGTACTCCGCGTACTCTGCTGAGAATTGTCATCACTCTATAAATATTGTGGGCAGCCCGTTGTATGGGCGGGTTGACGTGACACTCTCGTGGCACTCACCAGACCTTTGTTAGACATGCACCACTCATCTGGCAACTCTTCAACTCACACGACCCCTACCACTCCAAGGTTTGTAGAATATTGTAGCACTGCAGTGTCAAGCCCGATGAGATTCAACGGTTCTGCCCATATCAGCCCCCCGCATACACCACTCCCCGGCAGTACGGGTCTATTGTATGATTTTCAAATGCGACCTCCTGTATACCAGGCGAGTTAGTTAACATCTCTCCACCTTAGCTTCAAGCTCATTCCCACAAGCTACAAATCGCTGACTTTCAAATGATAGCACATTAAAATGGTTGGAGCGGTCTAGGAGTCTCATGAAATTCGAAATTTGTAGAAACACTGATAAACCACTTACGTATCAGATTAAATATATATTCCGAAGATCAGACATTCAGAAAGCAGTTACATGGCTCATATGGCCCTACAAATACAGCAGCGTTGCCTCTTCTTGCGCTTCGAGAGCAGTGTTCTTCACATTTTCAGAGGGGGGCCCACTTTCGCCGATAACACATCAGTGTGAGGACTGCCGCGCATTTGAAACCATTGGGTTTGACAGCACGGTGATGATGATTGTCGGGGCCCGCACATCAGCCATCACAACAGCATTCACATGCTGTTACTTGTGGCAAGGTCGCTTCTGAAAAATAACTATATAGCTCAGTGGGTCTTACCTGGTCAAATAAAAAATAATAGCAACACAACACCCCGAGCAGTTACGAGACAATACCCCGAAAAGCCACTAGAGGCGCGACTATTTGCCGCAATGGTGATTTTGAATCACGATAATGTATCGGATTGCCTGCGTGATTAATCACTTCATCCCTCATGTACAAAGTACTGTCACCATTAATAGCACTAATCATCATCACACATAATACTATAATGGAGCAAGTGTGAGTTTATCTGTTCCTCTGTCCGGAATGTTTTTTCTTCTAAAGCCCATGTTTTTAGCGCATTGACATTCAAGTAAGTATTGATTTTGTGCATTTTTAAATGTCAGTAAGAAAACATGTTGATTTAACGATTTTTGGAAACATGGCATTCAGTTTAACAATGGAAGCCCCAAGGGCACCGAGTCTTCCCTCCGAAGCCTAGGGCCCAAAACCTTCCAATTGTACAAATACTACGAGTATCACCAGATGTCGCGAAAGCGTTTCACAAAGTGATATTAAATCATGAGCAACATCCGCTGGATATGTGTCATTTTGAAACCATCAACTGTACAGGCGCATTATATAACACGACTATAGGATTTACATTGCACCGCATGGGAGTAAAAAAAAACCTGGTTCGCTGGTGATGGGGATCATTTATGTCCCAAGTGTTTAAGCACATGACTTAAACTCATTTTTTAGAACTTCATACTGACTCTGTACCACGAGCGAAACTATAATCATCAACGTTCAGCCAAAGTTGTTGTTGGGAGAGCCACATCAAAATTGTGTGGTGGCTATTTTGAGAGGAACGGTGCCACCGGTGATTTGCGTAGAGTGCTGTGTTCCATTCCTGGCCACGGCTAACATCAGTGGCGAGTGATACTTGAACCGATCCTAGTCGCCCCCCCCCTCTTCACCAATCAGCACTGAGCGGCATGGTGAAGTATGGTCAGACAACCCCCATTGGCGTCTGGTGACATTCATCCAGCAGTGGATTGACAATGAGCCCGAAACTTTTCTTTCAAACATTTTTCTCGTACGAAACGTCCTCTTTTTAATTCTCTCGAAAACATCTGTATAAACTACAACGCTCACTTATTCACAATGACGTGTTTTAAAGTTGGGTCGCAACCGCATAACAGAGCACGGAACAGCGTAAGACCGCTGATCTCAAAACGTTTCAACCGCCCTTCATTCCAACATAAATATTGCATTCCACATTTGAAACGCACCATGTAGCTATTGAAGGGTAACTAAAAAGCCACACTATACGTTTCTTAACGTATCTTAACGCCCTGTTTGCCTGCTGCTTCAATTAAGGAGATGCCGATCTTCAAAGGACGATATCTGCATCCTGCGGAGTTGTTTTCCACAAATCAAACATGATATGCGCAACACCTCATTAAAGCAACCATTTTTTTTAGGATTTTCGATTCCCTTTGAGATCTAGAACGTACCCACAGCGAGGCTACCTCAAATTGCTCTCGACAAATTACCAATTAAAAAAAAAAGGCGAAAATTGACGCGGCACAGAAAACGTACTCGATCAAACATGCGGCGTTTCACATCAACAGATGAATGACATCGACATCATCACCACCACCACCACCGCCACCAGCAAACATTACCAAGCAGTGGACATTAACACAACTGTGGCCCCCCCTCGCCACCCCCCCCCCCCAAAAAAAAAGACCGTGCCACCCTGCAGAGCGACAAGCGAGAAGAGCGGCCACGCGTTACACACCCGGGGAACGCTGCTGCCATGAAGCCGGCGCTGGACAGGGCGTCGAGATGACCGGCGCAACAGCAATTGGCAGGTCTCGGATCAACACTCGTGAGGCGTCACTCGGTCCGCCCTTCACGGGGAAACGAGCACATCCGAGGAGGGGGGGGTGGCGAGGGAGAAAACCGTGGTTCCTTTGATATTTCCGATCCCAGAATATAGGGTTGACGCCGTTTCCTGCACTCTGACGCCCGACTCCTTACCTATTAATAGCCCCAGCCGTGCGGGTCTTTGCTCAATCCGTTTTACGAACAAGGACACCTGAACACAAAATAATCCGCCACCCCTCTCCTCCTCCCCCCACGGGGTTCCTTCCCCCCCCCCCCCCCCCCCCCCATCTTATTCTGGTCAGGCACTCCGCGCGGAGGCGTGAAGCCGAGCGCGTCCGGTGTCGAGGCGACGAACGCTCGAGACGGTAGGTGGCAGTAACGCCACTCGCAACCGGCTCGTTCGCATTCGCACGCGGACGCGAGCTCAACGCGGCTCCATGGGCTCGGGCGGTGAGTTGGTCGAGTTGTTCTTCAACCCATATCCAGAGTGAGGGAACCAAGATTCGACGCCGACGAGACGTCGTCAGTGTTGAGGGCCGCCACACATTTGAAGCCATCGTTGGGGTTTGACAACACGACGACGATGATGATGATGGGGGGTGTTTTCACTCTTTGTGTATTGTCAGGGGCCGCGCTTGAGGCGGCCAGTGGGTCGCGGGCCTTACAATGATGAACACTGGGCCAATGGATGGACATTGCGCTCCGCTCTCCGTGGTATCTCGAATAAAGCAGACATTTAACGGGCCCCGGTATGTCGGGTATGGGGGAGGGGGGTGTCTCCCCACCCCTCCACTCAGCTTAAGCCTCAGAGCCCCTTCTAAACTTTCAGAAAGTCAAACAAATGTTTGGTACATATAAAAAAATGGGTGTGAGAGCCATAGCAGGATACATTATGGGCGAAGGCAGATTATGGCGCGACATTTTAATGATTGCTGGATACTGCTGCGTGGTGCCCCCTCAACAAGATCACCCCACAGAGCTGCATCACACAGAGAGAGAGAGGAGTCTGCAAGCGGAGAGTCGCGTAACAACGTTTGTTAATACGTTTAACTTATTTGCTTTGATGGGAATGTATTTGAAAACCTCGTGGGTTATGTTTGAAATAAAAAAAAATATCTGGTTAAAATATTGATCATTTGTGTTGCATAGCCTTTTAACGGTTGCGCCATTTCGCGCTTTCGCTGTGTTTCCGGGTCGTGCCGTGCATTGTCCGGCACGATGTCCGACGTTCCGCTCCACGTGCTGTGAGCTTCTTCCGAAGAGCGTCTTCTGGGCACCATGCCGAACAACACAGGGCACAACCCGGGAACGTGTAGAGAGCCATTGCCTTTCTCTTATTTTATGCTTCACGTGTTTCAAGCGCAGAGATACATGCGCATTCATATCTACACGGAAACCGTACGTAATGAAAGTGGATTTTGGAACATCATGACAATGAGAACAACTACTTAACCGGAAAGTGCAAATGACACAATTCCTCTCTCGTTGGCTGGAGGACCCAATCATCTATAAATATAACATCGATTTCGCCTTTTGATTTCATTGCTACCGACAAAGCAGCACTGTTAAAAAAAAACGTTCCAAAAATTGCTTTAAAAAAATGAACGACAACCTTGGCCCCGGTTATAAATAACAGAAATTGTTAGACGTCCATTTTTAAACTGCGGGTCGGAGCGCACGAGCACGAAAACACCGCGAGAAATGTAATTCCAGAGAGGCGCGCTGCTACATCTGTCGGCGCAACGTTCCCGGAGGGAATAGAGTTGCAGTACGCGGCCCCTTTCAGCGACTGCTGGAAAAAAAAAGAAGTCTGGAGTTATTTGGGTGGTCGACAGGGGAAAGAGGGCCTTAAGAGTGTCTCCAGCTGAACCGGCTGAGGAATCCGTTTGAAATCCGGAGGAAGAACCCCGGTTCGAAATACCCGTCGGGATACGTGGGCGCACGGGGAGCCAGCTGGTGGAAAACTTCTCTGCGCGCGATCGCCGTTTGATCTCAACGTCCAGCCAGAGCGCGAACCGAGCCGCTCGCACGTGAGGACCGGGCCCGCGTTTGCTTTCTTGGGAAGGGTGAAGCTTGTCCGTTGATCGATTTAAGGAAGAAAAATGACGCGTACGATTGGGACAGCGTGTTGCTTCTCCAACATGCTTTTGTCTTATAGAAGTAAAACGCAGAGCACAACGCATTGCTCTTGTTTGGTATGTACAAGTTTTTGAGCAAACTCTTTGATCAGTATAACCAGTTTTCAATATTCTTTGGTTCTTTCGGTAAAGTCACGTAGAATGAGAATAAAATAAAACAATGAAATTCAGTTTTCAATAGTCCCTAATAACAACGCAAACTTTATACGAAAGCTTCTTTATGTTAAGTAATATTTACAAACGTTATTGTGACCCCCGTTTTACAAACAGAACAGGCTGATGGACGTACAGAGCGAGAACATTAACACCGTCAACTTTAGCTGTAAAGTATTAAAAATAAATGCTCCACTAGTATCAATTTATTTTTGCACCAGACCAAAACTGACCTGAATTTTCGTGTCCTTCATTTACCCAGTGACGTTTCACTTAGTCTTAAGACGCTCTTTGAAGGAGGATTATGCTACTTTTGGACAATTGCACAACATAAGATCTACGATGACCGTTTAACCCTCAATATAATTTGCTCTTGCAGATTATCTCAGTGCAGGTAGATCCAACGATAATCGGTGTTGTGGAGTCATGCGGTTTTAAATGACTAACCTACCAGTCAAAGTCACTGGGATCCCTTGGCACTTTGTGGATTTTCCCCGTAGATCGATTAGCCTTTGGCACGTGCCCCTTAATAATGACTGCGGCCATCTAGGGATATCTACGCTCCTGGTTGCAAAAACCTTGAGCGAATGGACCACAGCCGGGCAGCGGAGGGTAATTCACAGCCACAGCCTTGGAGTTGCTTTACACGCTTGTGTTGCAGTCGAAACGTCGTGAGAATTTTATTGTTTTATATTTTTATTATTTTATTGTTTCCCTTCTACGTGACTTTACCGAAAGAACCAAGAATATTACATGCCAGTGTTACGCCTTGCGGCCTAGAAGCGGCATCATCGCTCCATATTAATATTCTACGTGCAGCTTCTGCAGTGCAGAAACGTAATATCACACAACACGCGGCCTTTGGGATGCGAATGACACAAGTCGTAACAAAAAAAATGTTTGTATGCTGTCCAAAATTATGGGCGCACTGCACTTGCTCTTTAATACACTTGGTAAGCTCGTCGGGTAGCTACTCAGGGTGAATGCACACGTACGATGTTACATAATTAAATTTGTATGCATTATTATTGACTTACGTAATTACAGTGCTTGGGAGACATTCCACTTAATGCAACGGAAATCAAAGCGGCGTATCCATGTTTAAAATTGCAGCGTGCGCAAATGCGTTGACGCTGTTTGTAATCAACGAGCCCGTTGATTAAAAACGCGTGAATGCATCGAACTAACTGCATGCACGCGATATCAAATCAGTCTGTAATGGACACGCTCCCCTGTGGTGGAAATTTCCACTTGTCCATGGCGGGGCAAGTTAACCCATAGGACAAAGTGCTGTCATATTTTATCGACCCTGGAGGCATGATGGGCTAAGTAAAACTTTAAAACAGGATTTGAACTCGCAACCTTCCTGACTGAGAGACGCTCGTTCTGAGACACCTGGCTTGTGAATCGTATAGGCAGCTAAGCGTTAAGCAATCCCTTCGCTATACCGCAAACAAAAAAAAACATTGTGATGTCCAAATAAGGTAAGAAACTGAAACGTTTTAGCCATACACTCCTGCTTCAGGCTGTCAACAATTTCCACAAATCGGCACACCTGCAACCAAAACGTCCCTCGGCACGTAGGAACGCACGCGTTCCGCTTGGTGACCGCGCTTCACGAAATGATCCCGGCTCAACTCTGCCTGCAGGGACAAAAGGGTCAGCACAACGGAGTCAGCTTTCGGAGCGTGCTCGTGAATAATGCACCGCGTGCTCCTGGGAGAACCCTGGGCCCGAGGGACCCACACACTACTGGGCCGCACTGTGCCAAATACGGACTGCAGAGGGACGGACTCGTTTATAACAAATATATTGTAAAGTAATAGGTTTTACCCTTTTAACTGGCACAAAAAACTGACACCTTTATTCAAGGCATCATGTTTGCAATAACCACAACACAAGCAGTCAAAATGCAAACAAAAGAGACAACTCTGATAATAATATGCACTGTTCTTGAAATTGATTGGTCCACACCCGAGTCGGCTTTTCTTAGAGCCTAGTCTTCCACTGGTGTTGGACCAGATGACACCATAAAGCGTACAACTAAAAAACAGCGCACTATCAGAGTATTTAGGGCTCGGGGTGAGCATTTACATTATGAAACCTCCTTTGGCAGTAACAAGATATAGTAATAGGTTTTACCCTTTTAACTGGCACTTGTGTTGTGGTTATTGCAAACATGATGCCTTGAATAAAGGTGTCAGTTTTTGTGCCAGTTAAAAGGGTAAAACCTATTACTATATCTTGTTACTGGCAAAGGAGGTCTCATAATGTAAAAAACAAATATATTGATTACGTTTCACCCTCCTGGCTCGAAGGCGATATGCGCAGTCTGACTCAACCGGCAAATTTAATAAAGCAGGTGTAAATTAATATTCGTTCCACCAAATATTGTTTTATTTGTTTTCTCCCCCCAGGCAATACATTTACACGTCCGGCCCTTTGCTATAATCAGTGCTTAATTTCAGTCAGAACGCCGCTTCTGGGGGAAATTGAGCACGCTAACATCCGCCTCTCCTTCGGGTTGTCCTATGCTGTCCTCGGGACTACAGGGTACAACACATATATGATTAGTGTGAAATAGCCATGCCTTGTTCTCTTATGCCAATAAACCTTAACGCTCCAAGCGCAGCCAAGCAGTGTGCACAAAAAACATTGAATGAGAAATGAAGCCCTGGTTATGGAGGTTATTCATTCCAAATTCACCACGCTGGCCGGCGCGGGCGGGTTGGTGAGGGCGGGAAACGCAGACGCGGGAGCATATGCATACAGTACAACTATGCAATTTTCTTCATTGTCCCGTGCTAACACTATGTAGCACGACAGATGTTTGGCAAATATTTGTACCCCTTTCGCTCTCAGTGAAAACGACTCTTTGTTCCCAAAAGGGGGCATTTGTTTCCCCATAATAATGTTGTGCGGACCTCCAGGGGACTTTCCAGGAAACGTCAAAAAAAGCCACATTAGTTCCAACAAAGTTAGGGCCAGATGCTTTGCAAACGTTTAATTATGACGAAAAGCAAAATGAGCAGCTGTTTAATACATACGTTTGGAGCGTGGTCTTAAAATTAACGTTTTGGTTGACAAAATTATTACTTCATAAAGTAGGAGGGCATACATATTTGGAAGGAGGGCCGATATTGCCGAATACAGTAAAACCTTGGATTGCGAGCATAATTCGTTCCGGAAACGTGTTTGTAATCCAAAGCACTCGTATATCAAAGCACTCCTATATCAGTTGTGATCACGTGACGCTCGGCAGACAAAGAGTATACGTACTTACTCGTATTGCAAAACCCTCGCTCGTTTATCAAATTAATATTTATTAAAACATTTTGCTCGTCTTGCAAAACACTCGCAGACCAAGTTACTCGCAATCCAAGGTTTTGCTGTATATGTTCCGAGGGGAATCATATTCATTGGGGAAGAAATTTACTGGGGCAGTGGGAGCGGGGGGATCACAGAGTCTCTGGTGCCGTTAAACATGTTGCTGTTGTTGTTGTTTTTCTTGTTGACAAAGCTTTGCCGTGTGACTGGGTGAGACGAGTCAGCTGGAAACTGGGCGTATTACCAGTTGGCTGCTGCAAAATATCGCGGCGAGTCAATAACCGGAACGGACTCTGTGCCTTTGGCCACGACACCCGGAGTGCCGCGTTCCGTGCAGTGTTTTTATTTACACTTGCCTTTTGCACAATTCTATTCCAACTGTGTCGATCGGCATCATTTCATTGGACTTAAAAAAACACACATTCAGAACCCTCGGCAAAAGGCAGCGCATCACCCCGTCTGCTACAGAACAGGTCGTGGATGTTTAAGCTTTTATGGAACTCTCTTTAAATCCCTTCAAGTGATCTTTTTTTTTTGAGCGACACACTAGGGGGCACAATCTCAAACATGTTCTGCTGCAAAGAAATGTTCACATTTTGTTATTGTCCGAGCTGAAATTTAACCAAATGAAGTAACAGAGGTGAGCCACTTTTTTTCGCAACTGTTTTCGCATTATCCGATTAATCGAGCGATCGAACCGATCATCAGGAGAGTAATCGGCGACTTCAATAATCGAAGAGTCCAACTGTAGATGGCCGTGCGTGTGAGCGAAGCCGAGCCCCATCTGAGGCAAAAATAAATCGGTAGGTTAAAAAAATGTTTTATGTGTGCATAATTTCCCCTCCACGTTAAAGAGTCCTCTTCGCTGTCACCAGTTTCTGCTCCTCACTCAGAACTCACCTATTTTTCCGAGCTCACCCCACGACCCCCTTCATCTCCCCCTCAAAACCACCACCGTTACTTTTCCCTCTTCGTATTCTCATTACGTGGCTAGCTCTCATTGCCCAACCATTCAATCCGTTCATCATCATCATTCACTATCATCAATTTCGCTTTCGCCGATTTCACGAGTCGCATATTCTCCCCCATTGCTTCCTCTCATCTACTTAATTCACCTAATCTCCACCATTACATTCATATGCGCCGTTGTTAATTCTTTGCAAAGCGCCTTCGTTAAGGCACGATATGCATTCCTTTGAGATGAGATCAAATAAACGGCACGTCCGCCAAGAGTCGCGAAGCCACGAGTCCAATGGCGCCGACAATTGGGCGGCTCGCTCGCTCGAAGTCGCACGCATCCATCAGTCTCGAGCCTCGCCGCTACTCTGACGTTTCGTATACCGTATTTTCCCGCATATAACCCGCGGGGTATACCACTTTTTACAAACAAAACAAGACTCTGCGGGGTATATGGAGGTGCGGGCTATATGAAAATTGTTTTCTACAAAACGCCATTTTTGCGGGGGATATATGCGTCCGCGGGTTATATGCGGGAAAATACGGTAAATCAGCACGCTTGCCGACACGACCGTTTTCTTAATAAAATCGCACAAACAACCGCATCATCATCCCCCCACCTCCTCCCCGCACCGCACCCCCTACACTTCGAAACGGAATAGGTAAAGGAGCAGACCCTGCAGTTGATTGGTCACGCCCCACTGCTGGTGGAAGGGCCTCCGCTGCAGGGAGCTCTGGAGAGCCCCTCTTGGTGGGTGCTCTGGCCTTCTCTTCCACGCTGGTGGGAGCACCCACGCTTTACCCCACATCGATAGACTTAACTGTTCACTAAAAGCGTCAATGTTTGCATTGTATCGCGTATCCGTGTAGCGTGAGTACCTTGCCATTTCTCACAATATCTTCATGATCATCATAATAGCATTTTACAGACCTTTGATAATAATCCACTCCAGGATGAAGGCCTCGCCATACGCTGTGTTGGCCGTGGGGGGGGGGGCGGTTTATTTCATTTGGCCATGATGATCTGTGCTAGCGTCGCGATAACATCGTACAAAGTAAGCAACTCACAAGAAGTCTCCACTGCTTCTTGTCGGTTAATCAGCTCGCCGCGGGCACGTGTCCAGGTTTCAATTACGGTCTCAGTTGAGGTGCGAGAGAGCCCGACAGAGCGCCGCGGAGCAAGGCTGACAAAAGAAGTCTTTCACGTGCCCAGGGGCAAACTCGCAACGCTCCAAATAAGCCGTGCGGCTCACCAGCGTCGGGCCCATACCTTACATCCATCGACGTCTCAAGAACAGTGCCGGATTATCCTAGTGGCACAAGTAGCTACATATGTAGTAGCTACGGGCCCCGCACTTTAAAGGGCCCCGCGCTAAATGCTTTCAAGCTAGCAATTGCGGTTCAGAGCTTCTGCGCTTGCTCTGTTACTAAAGTACTATACCGCCTTAAACTTTTATGAACGACTGGGTGTTTAAGGTTTGCGATTTGTCTGTTATCTGGCTGTATAGCAAATGAAAAAATACAATGACTTTACTATGCAAGTTAAACATTTATGTTTTAATATTTACGTTTTATTTTTTTTTAATTTAGGGCCCCTTAATAACAGGCCCCGCACTAGCTTCATCCGGCACTGCTCAAGAACACTCGTGCCACCAAATGCATGCCCTCTCCAGGGGCGCTGGCCATCGAGCGCGCAGGCGGTGCAACTGCACCGGGGCTCACAGGGGGCACAGGGGCCCAGGCTCCCGGCCTATGAAGAGGAGGGTGGAAATTGGACGGGGGGGTTGGTGGTGGTGGGGGGGGCGACCGTTTCATTCATTGCGCCAAGGCCCGCGCCGAGCACCGACGCTCGCACATGCAGATGGCACAAAAGTGGTCACAGAGGGCCAAAGCGAGGCGAGGCCGTGATAATTATTTGAATTGCTTTCAACTGCCCGTGCGCATAAAGGTTAAGTGGTAGTTACATAAACATGCAATGTAAAGTCTTTGTTTTGTACAACAAAACAAATGACGGTTTCCCCACTAGACTGAACGCTACATGGCACCCAACGCCTGTTCAAAGCTAATTCCACATTGCCATGGCGGGAGTGAGTCTCTGCTTAGAACAGGCTCTGCAGCCTTCCACACAAAAACGCAGGGCTCATTTCGTGCAACGCGGAGGGGTCACGAGTTGAGACGACCTTCAACCGGGACTCGAACTTAGATGCTTCTGCTTGCAAGCGTTACGCATTGACTGCTGCACATCTCTGCCGGAAATTTGTTTTCGCACAAACGAGTTGGAATGTAACAACAAGTCTGATTTTCTGGCCAGGCTGCGTGTTGAGCATTTTCTATCTCACTATTTCGCCACGCACCACTGCGGGCATGTTCAGGCATTGAATTGGAAGATTGGCCACACGAGGAAGTATGAGAAAATGCTCAACATGGAAAACCAAGCTTGAACCATAAGCGGCTGGGGAAACTTCTGTTTCAAATTGCATGATATAAATTACAAAGAAGCTACTGAATGTTGCTTGGAGAACGGTGAGTCTGGAATACGAGGATGGCTTCAGTTACCGCAAGGCTGGCCCATCTGTTGCCTTTTTTGGCTACTCCTAAATTTGGCAGAACGGGTCACTTGCACTTCTCAGAAGATTAAGTCAGACCCGTTACATGCAGCAGTTGAAGCTTACAGTTGAAGCTTACAGCGAACAAGTGATAACAATTGTAGTTTCTGCCATATTCAACATATAAACACAGCGACTTCAGCTACCTTTAATACACTGGAATGCTGCCTTCTAAGCACAGCCACATTTCTGGGGCATGACTTGTGTAATATTGGTGGAAAGATGAATTGGCATACTCAAGCTGGTTGAAAAAAAATGATGCAAAGGTCACACGTGATGAACATACATGTGTTAATATTTAGCAAGACTGGAAACCCTAATTGTAAAACCCTATGGAAGACTGTGTGCTGAAATAATTTCCCACACAGTTAAATAATATACAAGACTCTTACTTTTCCAAATAATATGGGGAATAGGGGGATGCAGCTGTGGCCCAGTGGGAAGTGCACTGCGTGACCTGAGTTCGATTCCTGGCCACAGCTAATATCAGTGGCAAGTGATATTTGAACCGGTCGTGTGACTCTCTTTTACAAAGCACGCAATGCCCAGGGTGGTGAGGTATGGTCAAAACGATCTCCCTGAGTGACAACAGAAGCGTTAATCCAGTTGTGGATTAACAAAGGGATACAATTATTTTTAGACGTAGGCTTTCGCGACCAATATCATCCATAATAGATGTTTTTGGGTTAGATCCCGTAAATATATAAATGTGTCGTTAAAACCCGCTACCACCTGACACAGCCAACTAGTAAGGGTTGTCACGTAAATAGAACATGCCAATTGTACTACTGACGAATTAGCATGTTCTGTTTACGTGACAACCCTATTATGGATACAATTATTTATTTAGTAATTTTGCATTCGTGGCAAGATCGTACTGGTTTAGTAAATATAAACATTCATGTATTACATTAAACCATTGCATGCCGGGAAAAAACTTTTGAGACCATAAAACTGTGACATTGATTTGCTTATCACATGACCAATAATTTAGTAATCAGTTATCACAGTTAAGTTATTATTGACAAATAACCGAGTTGGCTTGATCAGAAGCTGGCGTTTTAACAGAAGCGTGGACAAACACAGACACACAAACACGACACAAACAAGACACAACGCCTGCCGATTTGTCTTGCGAGTGCGTCGATTTGAACAGCTCACAGGGGGCGGCTGAGCACCAGCAGCTGCACGGAGGGGGGTGGAGGGCCTGGGTCACGAGGACACACACGTGCACGCACCCCCCTTGCTGAGTGTGAGCTCAACTCCCAATTGCCAGTGCTGGGGTGAAAAAAAAAAACCCAAATGACTGTTTTTTCAAGAATGGAATGCCATACTCTTTAAACGATGGCTTTTAGCTTACGCAGCATGTGCATGTTGTTGGTGTGGATGCCTGCCGCAGTGGTGTCGTGGCGAGCACGTGCGGACGTGGCTTGCAATCCACAGGTCGCCGGCTCGACTCTGATCTCCCGGTGCAGCAGGTGAAACGATGGTGCAAGATTCTTTAATCTCCCCCCCCCCGCCTCCGAACGCCCATCGACTGTATGAACCGCTTGGTGAAGACGTTCGCGGTTCAAATCCAGTGGTCGCCCTGATTAATACTGGAACAACCGCAACAATAATGGACATTCCATCTGGTTCACAGTGGGGCGTTAAAAGATCACCTGACGTCACCGCGATAGTAAGGCCACCGTTGTGCCGGCGTCAGGGTCCAAAGTTGCCAAATTCGCAAATTACTCCGCAAATTCTCAATTGTGATTCTGCACGGCAGCAGCAATCACCACCCTCTTTAAGCAGACTTTGTAAGAGTGCCCCAGGTCACTCTGATGAAGTGCGACTCATGCTGGTCTCCTGAGTTTTCACCTCGTTAAACAATATATACTTCAAACACTAACACACACACTGACGCATATACCGTACAGATACTGCTGCATGCATTTCACCGTTATTGACCGTGAAAGCACAGAAGCCCTTTAATGTCCTTCTAAGTTTGGTGCGGATTTAAGACGGCTGTAATTCTACGGCTTTTCAGCTCCAAAGAGTGCCTCTGGCTCGTGATGAATGCCTTCCTCCAACTCGCACATCCATACCAAACACATGCCCAACATAAGCGATGATGAGAGCTGTGAATCAACGCGGTGCGATTTAAGACGCTGGAACATATTAAGGGTAGGGGTTTACACAATGCATCAAAATGCTTTCACCACCCAGTACAACTCATGCCCGTCGGACAAGACAGGAACAACCGTCAATTCTTCTTCACCGAAACTTGAATTATTATTCATGAATGGGGCTGGCTGCTCCGATTCCTTTCTATTCGGCACCTCATCTCGAGGCACCCCCTCCCCACTTCCCTTATTACATCCTCCAATCTCACTCCTTGTGCTCTGCCCCAGTGGTATCTCCCCAGCCCTTCTGATTGCATTCTCTCTCTTCTCAACAGGAGCCCAAACCCATCTAAGTCTAGCCTCTCTGACCTTAAATGTTAACCCTATGTTGCATTCATCAAAAGCTGACATAACAGTCGAATGATATTTAAGTATCTGCCCATATGGGGGTGTCTATGCCAAAATCGCCCAACATTACCCACCAATCCAATTGGATCACAGAAGCTAAGCAAGTTTGAGTCCAGTTGGTGCTTTGATAGGTGGCCACCAAAGCTTTCCAGGTTTGTTCAGGTGAGGGGCTGTGAGATGGGTCAGGTGATGGCAGTGCTGCATGTCATCTGGTATGCACGGTGGAAATTACCTGGGTACTTTGATTTCCTCCCACACGAAGCCAAACAACTCACGAATGGAATTCGGCTAAACATCCTCATGTAGCAGGACCTTCCATAAAACAGGAGTCTTGAGACTCAATGAGGATTTCCATGGGTAAATTTTGTATTATTTTTCTACTTATGTTTCTTGTTGTTGTATTTCTTTCTCAGCTGTTCACATCCCCACTACTGCGCAACGGCCTGCCCCGATGTCTGCCCTTCTTCACTGTCCAGTATCGCCCAGCCACGTCAGTTTCTGTCCACCCCTCCCTCTCTATCTTTCTCCTTCCCTCCATCCGCCTCCATTTCTTTTGTTCGTCTCTTTCATCTACACCATCTTAGCCAAGGTATCCTGCTCAACTTGAACTGCAGTTTTCTTCAATCAATATCCGCGGCCCGCATCTTCACTTAAAATCGTTCTTGTTTTGTCGCCTCTTGTTACGGTAACAAACAAAAACTTAACGCCATTGCCCATTGGCAGCCACTCGTAACTGTGTCACTTGTTCTACTTTAGTTGGGAGGACCACGTTGGTGCCCCGTATGTCATTGCTGGCAAAATTCAAGAATCCAGCTTCCTTTTCAGACACATCGGTGGTAATCGACCCTTCTTGAAACTTCTCAATGGCCAAAACTAAAAAAATTCTGTCAGCTCCAGCGGTTCTCGTTTGCGTCTCTTTATCATTCAACTGAGCTATTTGTCCTAAATAACTATATTAAAGCACAATTTAAATGTTTACCACCGACTCGTAATATTGTCATACTCTTTGGTTCTATTCGGTAAAGTCACGTGACTTTATCGAATAGAACCAAAGAGTATGGATCCTTGCAGTCACGAAAGTTTCAAATCTAGAATCTTAATATTGTCCCCGAACGATTTTTTTTACGATATGGGACAGGCACAGAATTTTCAACGATTCCACCAAGGTTCTTATATCACGCGTCATTTATACATGTTTAAGCATTTATACATGTTTAATCATTTTATTATTGACCAACTGTTTAAATGTACGGAGCTTTTCTTGAAGCTTGAGGCATACCCATACGACACATTTTCACCACATGGTTCGAGTCAAAGTCAAAGCGTGCGATATAGAGTGTTTATTAAGCACACGTGTTTTTTTCTGCATCCCCCTGCCAACTAATTTATTTTGACAGCAAAAAAATTTGCAACGCAACAGCCGTTTCTTCAAAGTGCTGCCGAACGAACGCGAGCATTGATTCATTGGCCACTCTTACGCCTGTGCATATTTTCCCCAGAACTAATACGAACCTGGAAATCAAAACGGACCCTCAAAAGCCACCGTAAGCGATCGCTCTTACCTCTCCGAATTTCCCCGCTTTGTATCTTCCCCGAATCGCCGCTGCGTCGTCACAACGCGGCTTGGCGGTGTTCAACGGCAGGCCAGGGGCAGCTCAAGACAGGCAGGGCCGGTGAGTGACCAAACGAGTTGGTGCACGGTGGCCTCAAAGTCTGCGGGCAGACAAGCCTCCAACCCAGACCTAAATAGCAACTCCATCCACGTGATGTGGGCGTCTGTACGCCGGGCAAGTCTTAAAACCAAGTGCACGTCGCGGTTTTATTTATTATTATTATTTCCCCACCACCCACCCCCACTTCGGAAAATATGTCAAAGCTCAGACGACACCACAACCAGCTAGCACAACTCTTCCCCGCCCCCAATCCCCCGCCACTTACTCCGATACCCCCTCCCTTCCGTCTCACCCCCCACCGACCAAAGCCTCACCGTGAAAAACGCCACCACCGCCGTGGCGTGCTCCGGACGTGTGTACAGATTTGTTATCCCTGGGGGATTCGCGAGTCACTGCCTGCCCGACACCACGAAGCGTTCGCGTGCGCACACCCAATCATGAAACGCACACTCAGATGCGAGAAATTATCACCCCCCCCCTTGCCCCCCCCCCCCGTATGGCCCAGGTAGACCGTTCGGGGTCAAGCGATGTTAGCGAGTGTCCCCTCTTAAGGCCAGAACGGTGCACGAGGGAGGTGGTGTGGCCAGCACCACGGCGGGCCACCTTCGTCTCGCCACTGATAATGTGTACACGCATCACCAGGCTGAATTTCGCCGTGCGAGGCACAGGGGACCTGTTCTGATATCGCTCGCCGCTGATGTTAGTCGCAGCCGGGAAATTGCACTCAGATTTCCAGGTTTGTTGACAAAACCACAATCGCCCACGCGGTTTCCAATCGGGCAGAAGTTTAAGCCCCATGTCAACCTTGGCTCAGTGGGCGGACAATCCTTTCTCCTCCGCTGTCCCAGATATGTGGATTGTCTGGAACTCCATCCCCTTGTCCAACCTGGCTGTCGACTCCCTGTCCCCATTTTAAGCCCAAGCTTAAGATCATTCTCTTCTCCTCTGCCTATGACTATATCTCTTCTGAAATATATATGTGATAGTACAGTATATACTCCATCTTTTCACGATGTGCATTCCCAATATTTTGTTTTCAGATGCGGTTGCTATTTGACACTCTGTAAAAAAAAAAATCCGAATTATACTGTGTTATTCATACCATTCTACTGCTTGGGCAAGCTTTGGTAAATAGCACGGTGTTTGTGATGGACACATGACGGATTAGTGGGCCTAGGGTGACAGTAGGTTGCTTTCGCCCGACCGGTATTCACGATGACACGCCACCGCCAGCACCGGCGACCGACGCAAAATCGACACAAACTTTCGGGATAAGTCGAACGTGCCGAGGGATTCCCGTTTTAAAATTAGCGCAGCTCCCCCCGGCACCTCCCCCCCCCCCGTTTGCCCGTGGCCGCCACGCACGGCTGACGGATTATTCCGCCTCGCCGTTAATGCGGTGCGGAGGATCGATCCATCGGACGACAACAGGCGCGGCGCAGAGAAACACTTTGCACACAAGCCAGACAGCGCGACGCCCTTGATGAGCGAGACCCAGGGTGGCCCCTGTATACACACGCGCAGATGTTGTTTCTTGCTCACGAAACAACACATTTTTGGGGGGTTGCTGGGAGGGAGCTTCGCGCGCGTTCTTATTACTCCTTTGCCGTGGGGCCGGCGCTGCTCGGATGCCACAAGCGGCCGCAGGAGGCGGGCCACACGAGCGCGTCTGTGGTTTTGAGCCAAATCCACCACCACCACCAGACTTATTCTACCACCACCACCAGACCAACTCCACCACCACCACCAGACCAACTCCACCACCACCAGACCAACTCCACCACCACCAGACCAACTCTACCACCACCACCAGACCAACTCCACCACCACCAGACCAACTCCACCACCACCACCAGACCAACTCTACCACCACCACCACCACCAGACCAACTCCACCACCACCAGACCAACTCCACCACCACCACCAGACCAACTCCACCACCACCAGACCAACTCCACCACCACCACCAGACCAACTCTACCACCACCACCAGACCAACTCCACCACCACCAGACCAACTCCACCACCACCACCAGACCAACTCCACCACCACCAGACCAACTCCACCACCACCAGACCAACTCTACCACCACCACTACCAGACCAACTCCACCACCACCAACCACCACCAGACCAACTGCACCACCACCAGACCAACTCCACCACCACCAACCACCACTAGACCAACTCCACCACCACCAGACCAACTCTACCACCACCAACAGACCAACTGCACCACCACCAGACCAACTCCACCACCACCAACCACCACTAGACCAACTCCACCACCACCAGACCAACACCACCACCACCAGACCAACTCTACCACTACCAACCACCACCACCAGACCAACACCACCACCAGACCAACTCCACCACCACCAACCACCACCACGAGACCAACTCCACCACCACCACCACCACCAACCACCACCAGACCACGTCGACGCGACCGACCCGCGGGCTCTGGAATGCAGCCCCCCCCCCACTGCCCCCACGCTTTACTCAGCCTGACTGGCCATTGACAACCAGTGGCAAGTGCGGGGAGATTAAACGGTAGTAAATTACGTTCGCAAGGTATCCCATCATCCACTCCCCTCCCTCCAGTTCCCCCCCCCTCCCCCGGCATGAGCTCCTCCTGCTCCGACATGACAATGATGACAAAGAACCCCCGTGTAGCCTTAACAGACTCTTGGGACAAGTGCTGCTAGCGAGTAGCAGCATCTATGAAGGCCGCCACGGAACACGAGGGGAGTGGGGTGGGTGGCCAGCAACAACGCCGGGCCGCCTTTGTCTCCCCAGTGCTGATACTGTTTGCACACCGCACCCGGGTACTCACTTGAGGCTGAGTCGACCTAGGGGAGAGGCCCAGGACCGGTTTATATAATCCTCACTGGTGTTGACCGTGAGCGGGAATCGAACTCGGGTGGCCGGGTCCGTAGCACAGCGCGCTAACTGCTAACACTACCGCTCCCCACAAATACCTCCCCGGCTACACATAACGATTCGTTGTAAGATGTGGAGATGTGGTTCATGTCACCAGTCTGGCTATCGTCAACGGTAGAGTGGATGAGCAGGTCAATCATCAGGTCAAAGATGTATTTTTGTAATTCTAAACACTTTTTGCATACACTGTATACCATAAGCATTCATGACGTCGATACCACAGTGAAGCCGGTGAAGGCAGTGAGAGGTTTCCCTTCAGCAACATTAAACAAGACGATATATATTACTGTCTGTATATAGTTGTGAAGATTAAACAATAATGGTCGTAGAACAAAACGACGTAGCTTCATTAACATATATACATACAAAAATTTGATTCTCGATTAAAGAACGGTAAAAAAAATTTCAACGAAAGGTAATATTTTTTTATCACGATAAACCTGATAGCCAAACTTCCGTGCTCTGCCTCAGAATCCAACAGGCGATGTCAGCCAAGAAATAAATGATTAAATCAAATTACTGTGTGACTACATCAACGTTTTCTTTGGTTCTTTCGGTAAAGTCACGTAGAATGAGAATAAAATAATAAATTGATAAAATAAAATAACAATAATATTCTCACGACGTTTCCGCCACAACACAAGCGGCCTTCATCAGGTGAAGGGAGCGAGACTGTCTGGTAGGACAGCGCTGGAGTGAGAGAGCCACGTTCAGATCACGGCTTTTAAGCTGTGTGAGAGGAACAAAGAGCCTTAGAGTCGCGGCATCTCTTCAGAAAGGTGAGAGACTCGATTAGTTGAGCCTTCTTATCCCGAAGTCTGTTGAATGATCTTAAGGATGTGTGGAATCCCTCCCCTCTCACACAGCTTAAAAGCCGTGATCTGAACGTGGCTCTCTCACTCCAGCGCTGTCCTACCAGACAGTCTCGCTCCCTTCACCTGATGAAGGCCGCTTGTGTTGTGGCCGAAACGTCGTGAGAATATTATTGTTATTTTATTTTATCAATTTATTATTTTATTCTCATTCTACGTGACTTTACCGAAAGAACCAAAGAAGATGAATCATTGCAGTCACGAAAGCTTTAAATCGAAATTTACATCAACGTTGCTTTTGCATTCGTGAATATCAATTCACATGTAAATACAATAAACCCTTTAGTGAGTGGCGATACAAATGTTATGAATTTAATATTGGCCACACGATCCTCCGTCTGCAAGTATTCCACCGTCGTGGACTGCCACATCCGACGCATGAAAACCAATCGTAGACGAAGCTCCCTAATGATACTCATTGGTTTTTTCGGTAAAGTCACGTATGGAGAAATACAACAAAATTATATTAAAACAAAAAACAATCACGACGTTTCGATCACAATGCAAGCGATCTTCATCAGGTGTCAAGAACAAATCACGGAGGTAAATACAACAAAAAGATGAGAGACGAGAATTCAACAAACCTGAATAAACATTCTGTGAAGCACATTCAGTCAGGCCAACAACAGAGTTAGACACTTCCTGGCGGACCACGAATTTGATGCCACTCACTGCCCGCTTCTCAAATACCACCGCAGACGTGAACTCGTTGATATGACGGCATGGTCAATGTGTGTGCACTTCCTTAGAAAGAACACACTGCCCCATAAATGAGGTTTATTTTTTTGGAAATCACGCGACAAATATCAACAATAAAACTCGCACATTACTCACCATGTGCCAACATATATAAATCACCATCGTCACGGTGGTCCCCATAGCCACTAAAAGATAACTTGTGCAGCCCCGCAATTACTTTCTCACGCCACTGCTGGTGGTAGCTCCTCCACTGGAGAGAGTTCTCGAGGATATGTTGGCCTACTCTTCCACGCCAATCAGGCGTCTTGGACTTTAGCGGGAGTTTCAGTTTTCAGTTTCATTGTATTAGGTATAACCCTGTGAGCCATGCGGCTCTTGACTAGGGTGCAACCTCAACAAAACAAAAACATGATCAAAGAAACATCTTAAAGTGACTACACGCAACAGAAAAATCCTGGAAAAAAACAGCAACGTCTTCAAGAAAAAAAACCCACCGCATTTCAACGCTGCGTGCAAAAATCCCAGTGGGATGCGAGTCAAACAATAACAACCATGAGACAATGCAGATTAAAGTTACCAGGGAGTAGCCACGCTTTACTCCAACACACACACAACCCACGTACAGTATCGACTTGACTACGAAGTGCCCACTTACACTGCTTGGGTGGACACAGCCCTCCACAACAGTGCAATAAATCACGGGGGCGTTTTTTTTATTTTATTCGGTCGCTGCCGACAATCATCACTCATCCATAAGCACAAGGAGCCCTCCGGTGTGATTATTATTTAGTATTTAACGGGGCAGGCGGCAGTAAACGCAGGAGCACAGGGCGGGGGGGGATCGGTGACATCTCGTAAAAATCTTGGCTCACCTTCGGTGAGAGGATCGGGGCATCTCCCACGGGCAAAACAGGCGGCAGTACTCCAAGCAGAAGGACTTCAGCCGAAGCATCTCGGCCTCAATTTGGAGCTCACCACCAAACCCAACCGCTCTGGCCGGAGCCCAGATATCCCGTGAGGGGAAGTGACTCGTCGCATGGAGGGTCAAAAACAGGTCGCCGATCTCACTGTGCCTCTACGAAATGCAATTATAGAGAGCGCCGCGACATCCACCAGACTCACTCATTCACTGGCCCAGACATCTGCTGTAGAGAAGAAGAAGAAAAAAAGAGAGAGAGAGAGAAATGGATAAAATGCACACTTCAAACCCTTTCTCATAATGATTTACGGCTTGAACCGAAAGAGACCTTAGAACGAGACCAGCTATGAAATTCGAACGTTGCGTTATTGGAGTTGAGATTCAAATGCCAGCCCGCATATGTCGCGGCGCAGGTAAGGCAGACACAAACTTCCCTTTGCAACCACCGACGCTCCGCCCCTACCGCCACATCACCCCGAGCCTTGCACGTTGCCCGCTCGCCAGCGCATTCTCAAATGTCGCACCACGGGTGTCTGTTACCCACCCGCCTTGAACCACCGCATCAGTTTCCCTGACAAACCCTCGCCCACCGATATCCATCCACGCCTAACACCGTTGCCAGACTCGTCCGTCTCCACCGTGCAAGCCTGGCGGATAAAATAAAATAAAAAAAACTTTATTATTAACTATAGTCTTTGGTTCTTTCGGTAAAGTCACGAAGGTAGAAAAAATATAAATAGATCGCGACGTTTCGATGGCGACACAAGCGTCCGTCATCAGGAAGTGGTGTGAACCTATCTACGTGACTTTTTGCGAAAGACCCAAATAATAATTAAAAAAAACTAATTATTTTACCACGTAAGGCCAACTGAGCTCCATAGGTCTTTTCATAAGCGACTTGGCCACAAATGATAGGTCAACAAAGTGGCTTATCACGTGGACATTTACAGCAGTCAAATACTCTAAACGCACGTTTATAAATGTGGAGGGGAAACCCCGGAAAGATCCAGAGAACAATCCAGGCGACCGTGGGGAGAAAACGCAAACTCCAAATATACAGACGGTCAGCGTTGGGATCGAACCCACGACCTCTATGTATACCACGCGAGGTATTTAATATCTCGCCACCGTGGCACCCAGATTATATCGGAAGCCCCACCACCGCACGTTGTGAAAGTGCAATTAATTGTCTTGCTATTTAGATTAATTTCTGTACGGCAGGTAATTGGGTCTTTTGTCTTATTGATTAACTGCCAGAACTTTAATATGCTTTTTGCCTATCAACGTCGCGAAAATAACCTACATCTTGACGTAGTATGCACGTGGGCAATTTGGGATGAGGGCAAAAGAGGGCATTTTGATATAATGCCGCACTCATAAATTTCCTCACCGTTTACGAACATTATCAATAAAGGCAACACAATTAGTCATGACAATGCATAATGGGTTTTAATATTATATTTATATTATATTTGTATTATATTTTTATATTATATTTACATTATATTTATATTTGTATATTATATTTTTATATTATATTTTTCTTTTATATGTATATCATATTTATATATTATATTTCTTTTTGAGTTCAATAGACCCCTGTCGTGCAGACAATGTGCTCTTGCCAATAACAACTGCCAACCCAGCAGTATTTGTTTAACAAACCTAACTTTGCTGAGGTTGAGCTGATGGACTAAAAATATATATTTTTAGATACAGATAGATGTCTTTATTGATTTAATTATCCATAGTGTACCAGCACAACATATGAACCTTATGGCGGTACCCGTGATGCAGTCATTTTTAGTCTGATGGTCGGCGATGTGGCAATCGACTCATCTCGACGAGCTGTACACGATGCACCACCACCACGGTACGTACAGCGAGCGTTCAGGGTTTCAGCGCAATCGTCCTGGCTGCATTTCGACATCGCGGAGTGTGGCACCGATTTCGGATTGATTGGTACCCTAGTCGTGGAGTGAAGTAACACCACTGGAAAAAATAGTGTCCCAGAAATAAAATATTTAATTGCCTCAACCAATTTTTTGTTTTATTTGGTAACCCGGGGTACCGCCATTTAAGATCGTATAATAAATTTGTTGCTCTGTATCATTTACCCAGCTTATACGCAGCCTTATTATTCACGAAAATCTATGGATGCAGCTTGTTAGGCATTCAATAATGAGGCATTTTGTATTCTATATTGCTTACCTGAAATTAATCACCCATGGAAATATCCAACGGTTTAATTAAATACCTGGCATAGCTAATGAATTCATTGAGGATGCACAGCATACAGATGCTGTGTCCTTCCCCCGCACCTCCGATTAGCGCGGTTGGCTATGTACGGTGCAAAAGAAATTCAACATACATACTGCTGCTGCTACTTACATGAACCTGCATCCAAACATTCAAGCGATTGTACGTGACATGACAAAGCGGAATGCCGACCTTAATTCTGTGACTGCACCGAGACTCATAGGCAGATCTTCACACAGTTACACGGCGCTTAGCGAGTTCCGGATTCAAGAGATGCGATATTGCAAGGAAGAAAGGTGGAGGTCCGAGTCATTATGTGAGTGGCAGTGCTGCTCGCTTGCTTATTTTGTCTCACGCTCAAGCCATGGATAATGGAGTTTGTTCGAAAAAAAACAAGATGGGTTTTCATTTCATTCACACACAAAAAAACATAACAAATCGTTATTTGCTGTTGCAGAACCTTGTGTCGTCACAACTAAATTAATGTCCCCCCCCCCTCCCCCTCCTCTGCTTAAAATATTTTCTCGTTCACCAGCCGATTGGTCTTTCGCAAAAAACAATCATAGTTGCCACCTCTGTGGTTCAAAAAAACAGAACACAGCCACTAAAGCAGGGGTAGAACTACCCATTCGTGCATTTTGTTGCGTGGTGTGCAATTACACAACTGACAAAAAGTCGGCACTTTTAATATCCCAGGAAGACTTTACAGATTTCCCAGGACAGCTAACCTCAAAAGGAGGATGTCTTGGGAAACCGAGGAAACGTGGCAACCCTACGAATGTTTCATGAACACAGCATTAGTTTAAAATGGGAAAACTCTGAACCAATTTGTCCCTCTGGGTCTCACCGGCAGAACATCGTTCTGAAAGGCATAGAGTTCTGACGGATGAGAAAAAAATATATATGTTTTATGTGGGAAGAGGGATGTTTGTGAATTATCTATTCATCATCCTCAATGCACCAGCGATGCGCACAATACGTATGTGCCACGCTATGTGTTTGAGCTGATGGGTCCCATAACTTCATTAGATGGCTCTAGTACATGATTGGCAACGTAAGAGCATTCGCTGAACAGATTTGACTCGTGATGAGACCCCAGCAGCTCGAGACTGGTGTGTATCTGTCCCGCTCATTCAAACTCTGAAAGGACATATTGCTTCAGAAGGCCCACAGGCTAACGGATGACAGAAACTAAAATATATTTATGTTTTACGTCGAGAGAAGGGACTCTTGTTTGGTTATTTATTTATTTGGCAAACAAGAATGTTCCACTAATTCCCCGAATACGCTCCGCCTGCAGGTGTCTGTGTTTTTAGGGTAGACGGGTCAAGTATTCACCCTGCACTCCCTCCCTGCCCCCCGCAGCAGCACTGTCGCTATTGAAATGAAAATCGCAGATGTAAATCCCCGTGTGGAAGAGTGTGGTGTGGGTGTGGTTGTGGGTGTGGTTGTGGTTGTGGGTGTGGTTGTGGTTGTGGGTGTGGTTGTGGCTGTGGGTGTGGTTGTGGCGGTGGGTGTGCTTGTGGGTGTGGTTGTGGCTGTGGTTGTGGTTGTCGGTGTGGTTGTGGTTGTGGGTGTGGTTGTGGCTGTGGGTGTGGTTGTGGCGGTGGGGAGCTTCGAGGGATACAAGTTAGCCGAGCACCCTCGAAAGACAAAAAAAAAGACAACGATTCCCCGAAAAGCGTCGAACAGACTCCCGGGGCAAGAGCTGTTAGCGAGCGCCTATGATGGCCGGCACGGCACATGAAGGGGGTCGGTGGTTAACACCACGCCCGGCCGCCTTTGTCTTCCCAGCGCTGTTGTTTTCACACACTGCACCGGATGCTCATTTGAGGCTGAGTCGATCTAGATGGAGGCCCAGGACTTGTTAAAATGTTCGCCACTGTTGTTGGTCGTGAGCGGGAATTGAACTTGGTTCGCCGGGTTCATAGCGCTGCAGGCTAACCGCTGCGCTACCACTTGCCACACACGTACGCACATGCGGAATTCAACTCTCGAAGCGGGTGAGGGAGGTGGGAGGCATATGAAGGCGTTTCGGCCTGTGGTCTACATCAACCCCAGGCCCAATCCCTTCTCCATCATCTCCTCGAATCCTCACATCTCACATCTCTAACACTGCCACCATCCAAACTCCCCTTCGCTCCTCCCACCCTAGATCTCGACATCTGCGTGGGTCTACGCCGTGGAATATTGAGCACAATAACGGGCCCAATGCGTGCACAACATTTGGCCTTCCTACTTGACCTCAGGGTCATTGAATGTGGACCCAAAGGGCCAGTGGCCAGCTCTATACTGTCCTTTAAGTTAGTTTCCCCCCCTAATTTTGCAATGTCAATCATTGTGAACGAAGGGGAATTTTCATTTAAGGATATATATTAATTTGCAACTGACTACAGGCCCGAAGCAGAAACATACAACATTTTAATATATTTGAACCACAGGTTTAGCAGAATATTCGTGAACAAACTTAAAAACATATATAAACCTACCATTCAAAAGTAATTCGTTTGAATATTAAATAGATTGTTCACTTGCCGTGGGTACCCTTGCTGTTCTATTAAATGTCACAGCTCGGCATTTAAGCAACAGACGAATTCAAAAATAAACTTTGAGATGCTTAAAATGCTAGCTTTTGTGCGGTCAACGTTTCTAACGGACTTCTCATTACATTTTCCGCAAAGGTGGCTTACATCCAAGAACCAAATGCACGTTTCATTTTGTGGAGCGCACAGACGCGGTTTCGGAAGCCAACCTCACTCCTCTGTGCTTCTGCGGTCACCACCGGACCACACGAACATTCCAGTTGTACATCCGACTCTTTCATTCAACCAATCGAGACAGTACTCTTTAGTTTTCTTTGGTTCTTTCGGTAAAGTCACGTAGAATGAGAATAAAATAATAAAATAAGATAACACAATAAAATTCTCACGACGTTTCGGCCACAACACAAGTGGCCTTCATCAGGTGAAGGGACGAGACTGTCTCAGCTCGGCATGAAGGCCACTTGTGTTGTGGCCGAAACGTCGTGAGAATTTTATTGTGTTATTTTATTTTATTATTTTATTCTCATTCTACGTGACTTTACCGAAAGAACCAAAGAAGATGAATCCTTGCAGTCACGAAAGCTTTAAATCGAAATTTACTCTTTAGTTCTTTCGGTAAAGTCACGTAGGTAGAAAATAATAATAATAATAGATCACGAAGTTTCGATCGCCATACAAGCAACCGTCTTCACCTGAATGCCGAGCCGTGACATTTACTATTTTTTTCTACCTACGTGACTTTACCGAAAGAACTAAAGAGTATGAATTCCCGCAGTCACGAAAAAGCTTCAAATCAAGATTCAATCGAGACAGTAAGACTGTAAGACAATTCTTGAAATGCCGTGCATAAAAGTGGCGTTTTTGCGCACACGTCTGTGAATGCTTTTCGTGACCCTGTTCACGTCACGACTGTGTTTGATTTCTTATTCTTTCTTCAAACTGAATGATACGGGTGTGGCTGAGAGATGTGAATGTTGCCTTGCGCTGCGGGTATACTACATTTGATTTGTGGCTCCCACTGGAATGCATTATTGGGCCACGTGGTGGCACGGTCAAGCCAAACAACCGTTCGCGTGAGGTGGCATCACCCATCGGTCACCGTTGTTGACACAGGGTTAACCTGTGCTCACAATTGCGCACTTATTAGTTTATCCCTTCAAAGCCGATCTCGGGCACAGTTTGTTGTTGCAGGTTTGACGGCAAAAGTTATTGAGGGGATTGTTGAGTTAGTTTGGGTGTAGGCGCGACCGTAACAGTTACGCTGAGCTATAATTCACGATTCATATGAACGATTGCCGATTTATTCAGATAAAAGTTACTTGGAGAAAAAAAAGCCAATGAAACGGAAATTTGTTTACGGTACTTCCAAAAAAACGAACGCATTTGCTCCTCGCGAGCAAACGGGCGCGCCCGTTTATGTTTTGTTGAGTCAATAATTTGGGACACAATGAAGATTAGATATTACTTTCAAAACAAGCTGCACGCGACGGATCTCATCCAGTCACACAGACAGTTATACTCTGGAGCGAACTGCAAAACAATTTACGAATCGCTTCCACATGGTGCCAGCGGTAGCCCTTGAGGTAAAAAACAATATTCTATTTGGAAACAGTCAATAAAATAGAATGCAATTTTGATTTATGGAGCGTAACAAACATAAGCACATCTCAATATGATGTCGATACACAGTGGGACATGGGCGTCCTAGGAATATATTTATTTGATTTATATAAATGTTCTCATCAAAGGCTGAGGGCAAAATGTGGTCTTGAGCCTGAGACTTCAATAAATAGAAGCGGGAAGTCGACAGCGTGGAGGGGGGGCGGTGGGGGGGGGGCTGCGGTGGGGGGGGGGCTGCGGGTGGGGGTGGCTGCGGTGGGGGTGGCGGTGCGGTGGGGGGGGGGGGGCTGCGGTGGGGGGGGGGCTGCGGTGGGGGGGGGGAGTTCTGGGCTACGAGGGCAGCACCTCCTCAACGTATATGGACAGTGGTTTCAGAATCAGAATATTTATTTAGACTGAAGGAATCCCGATGGCCTATAAAGATATTTTTTTTAACAGATGTCCAGGAGGGGCGGGTCAGAACGTTTCGACAACAAAGAATACAAAGAACACGATCGGAGTGCAATGTAGAGGGAAGGTAAACAAATAACTTTAAAAAAGCTTAAACAATTGCTTTTATATTCTTGGTTCTGTCGGTAAAGTCACGTAAAAGGGAAATAATAAAATAATACAAATAAAAACAATTAAATTCTCACGACGCTTCGATTGCAACACAAGCAATCATCATCAGGTGTGAAAACCACAGCAAAAAAAAATCTGATGATGATTGCTTGTGTTGCAATCGAAACGTCGTGATAATTTTATTGTTTTTATCTGTATTATTTTATTATTTCCCTTCTACGTGACTTTACCGAAAGAACCAAGAATATGAATCCCTGCAGTCACGAAAGCTTTAAATCGAAATGTATTACTTTTATGTTACCAGGTAAAGCCAACTGAGCTACAGTATTAGCTCCTTTTTTCAGAAGGGACCTGGCCACAAATGATAGCTCAACGAAGTGGCTCATCGTGTGGACATTTATAGCAGCAAAAATCATCTAATCTAAACGCACGTTGATTCTAAATGCGGAGGGGTTAAATAAAAACCGGAGGACTCGGAGAAAGACATCCATGAGTTAGTTCTTACTGGAAAGCCGGTGAGGATAAACATGTTCATGAACTTTGCAAGCCTCTCTCTTGGAAAGCGCAGCGAAAAAAAGTGTGTGAATGAGTCTTTTATTTTGTGTTTATTCATTATTATTTGTAATTCAGAATAACTCGTTTTAACAGTGCACACCACTGTTGATTAGTACCGCATTTACTAAACTGAAATGTATCTGTTGACCTTTAGAAACGTAATTAATAGAAACCTCAACAAAAAAAATATTTGAATTCACAAAGCATATACCTGTATTTTCTAATGCAAGAGTATTTTAAGATGCTGTTTAATACAATATACAGCACCTTGGAATACGGCGCCATATACATCTATATAAGATATATAAGCATTGTGACTGACCATGACACACAAATGTACATGTGCAGACGTCTCTCTGCCAATCCACTGCTGGATGAGAGCTTCCTCACAAGCCTGCGGATTCTATTTGACCACCTTTCACCGTGCTGGTCGTTGCAGGTCGGTGAAGCCTGGGGAGCATAGACGCTGGAGCGGACTACAGTATAACACCTCCTTCAGCTTCCCACTCCAGAGCAGCAGCAGCAGCCTTCCGCAACTGATATATTTAAATATATATTACCAGCTAAAGGCCCACTGAGCTTTATAGCTATTTTATAGAACTGACCTGGCCACAAATGATAGCTCAACGAAGTGGTTAAGCGCGTGGACATTTATGGCAGTCAAATAATCTAAACTCATGTTGATTGGAAAATGATGAGGGGGAAAAAAACCGGACCACGGGGAGAAAAATCCACACGACCTCGGGGAGAGAGAGAGAGAGACACCGCAAACTCCAAATATACAGTAGCAGGCGTCAGGGTCGGGGTCGAACCCATGACCTCCTGCGTACCAGGCAAGGAACGAAACATCGCACGATGGTGATCACCCATCCAAGCATTACGCAAGCACAACCACGCTTAGATTTTGAGGTCTGATGAGCCACTAGTGTATTTTGGTTGATTTGGTCCCACACATAATACGTAACAACTAGCATTAAAATACAGTGCAGCATGAATGATAGACGAATTACAGTAATTATGTAAATCCAGCCTCAAGAGTATCACCTACAGTGTTGGAAAAAAGTATTTGATCCCCTGCTGATTTTGTATGTTTGCCCACTGACAAAGAAATGATCAGTCTATAATTTTAATGGTAGGTTTATTTGAACAGTGAGAGACAGAATAACAACAACAAAATCCAGAAAAAACGCATGTCAAAAATGTTATAAATTGATTTGCATTTTAATGAGGGAAATAAGTATTTAACCCCCTCTCAATCAGAAAGATTTCTGGCTCCCAGGTGTCTTTTATACAGGTAACGAGCTGAGATTAGGAGCACACTCTTAAAGGGAGTGCTCCTAATCTCAGCTTGTTACCTGTATAAAAGACACCTGTCCACAGAAGCAATCAATCAGATTCCAAACTCTCCACCATGGCCAAGAACAAAGAGCTCTCCAAGGATGTCAGGGACAAGATTGTAGACCTACACAAGGCTGGAATGGGCTACAAGACCATTGCCACGCAGCTTGGTGAGAAGGTGACAACAGTTGCTGCGATTATTCGCAAATGGAAGAAACACAAAAGAACTGTCAATCTCCCTCGGCCTGGGGCTCCATGCAAGATCTCACCTCGTGGAGTTGCAATGATCATGAGAACGGTGAGGAATCAGCCCAGAACTACACCGGAAGATCTTGTCAATGATCTCAAGGCAGCTGGAACCATAGTCACCAAGAAAACAATTGGTAACACACTACGCCGTGAAGGACTGAAATCCTGCAGCACCCGCAAGGTCCCCCTGCTCAAGAAAGCACATATACATGCCCGTCTGAAGTTTGCCAATGAACATCTTAATGATTCAGAGGACAACTGGGTGAAAGTGTTGTGGTCAGATGAGACCAAAATGAAGCTCTTTGGCATCAACTCAACTCGCCGTGTTTGGAGGAGGAGGAGGAATGCTGCCTATGACCCCAAGAACACCATCCCCACCGTCAAACATGGAGGTGGAAACATTATGCTTTGGGGGTGTTTTTCTGCTAAGGGGACAGGACAACTTCACCACATCAAAGGGACGATGGACGGGGCCATGTACCGTCAAATCTTGTGTGAGAACCCCCTTCCCTCAGCCAGGGCATTGAAAATGGGTCGTGGATGGGTATTCCAGCATGACAATGACCCAAAACACACGGCCAAGGTAACAAAGGAGTGGCTCAAGAAGAAGCACATTAAGGTCCTGGAGTGGCCTAGCTAGTCTCCAGACCTTAATCCCATAGAAAATATGTGGGGGGAGCTGAAGGTTCGAGTTGCCAAACGTCAGCCTCGAAACCTTAATGACTTGGAGAAGATCTGCAAAGAGGAGTGGGACAAAATCCCTCCTGAGATGTGTGCAAACCTGGTGGCCAACTACAAGAAACGTCTGACCTCTGTGATTGCCAACAAGGGTTTTGCCACCAAGTACTAAGTCATGTTTTGCAGAGGGGTCAAATAATTATTTCCCTCATTAAAATGCAAATCAATTGATACAATTTTTGACATGCGTTTTTCTGGATTTTTTTGTTGTTATTCTGTCTCTCACTGTTCAAATAAACCTACCATTAAAATTATAGACTGATCATTTCTTTGTCAGTGGGCAAACGTACAAAATCAGCAGGGGATCAAATACTATTTTCCCTCACTGTACCTTATACCGTATGTAACCTATATATGGGATAATAAACGTCAGTCCTGTTAATTGATTACTGGATAAAAGGCCTCCTTGTGCCATGTTGATTACATGGGTTGCTTGGCCAAACTTCACCACAATGTGTCAGAGAGGAGCTGGAGAAGCGGTGGGGATTCGGGGGTCACCTGGAAAACGTATTTATTTTATTCGCCAAACTAACGTTGGTCTTGGCCAGGAATCGAACTCCGGTCGCCGGGTTGGTACCATTGAATGTTAACCACCGCTCGCTTTTTTTGAATAATTGAACACGTATAACCCTTTGCTGCGTGAAAAGTGTGTGGGGAACTAAATGAGCGATCAGTGCCCATAGTTGATATATGTGTATTATGATCCACCATAGTTTGCAAGTTTGGCCAAAGGATTTTACAATCCTTTAAGGGGGGGAAGACATTTCCAATAAATCATAACGGCCAGCTGTGAAGGTAGTATAACAAATGTGATTATTTTTCCCCATCCTCAAATATAACCACGATTACAAAACCAGACTGACATTCCTTGACCAGCTCAGCACAAGAATGAGCAATAATAAAATTGATTTTCCTTGCAGAAATCCCCCATCGCCATAGCTTAGAGCATGCCGGGACAGAAGAGAACACGCAACATAAAACAAACTGTGAAAGAATAATAGATTGCGTATAACGTACGACCAGTACATCTTTTTTTTGCAATAAGTTGTGCCTTGAAGCTTGCATTGTTCTTGCAAGATATTGCTCTACCCTATGGAGCAAGTTTGCTTCGTGTGAATATCTTCATGATTTATAAATACTCAAGGGGTAACGGTGTAGCACTGCCATTGCTTGCTGGCGCCACTTCCGATAGAAGGGCCTGCACAAACCGTTGAGTTTTTTCAATGTTGCTTGTTTGCGACCACATTCTTTGGTCATATGACAATAACATCAGATACCGTCTCATGGACTGTGTGTTTGGGCATTTGTATTGGCAGTGGTGGTGAAATGCGAGATGAAAAATAACGTACCACTGGCCATCGTGACATACAACTGCCTACCGCCTCGTTCACAAATATATTGAATGAGCTAAACTTTCGGGTAATGGCCTTTGCACATAATAACTCTTCGCTCCGACAAATGCAGTTTCTATTTACACAGCCCAAACAAGGTCTGTGCGTGGTTGACATTGACACATACACACACACAAGAAGCTGGTACTAGCCTGCTTTACTGTTGGGGTGCTTATCTTATGGAACTATAATCCCGAATCAAACTCCATTGCATAAGTGACCAGAAGTCACCTTAGGTTTAAAATACCCCACCAGTTGACTGACATTTTTTTTGAGTCGAGGTATTACTCACCTCAGTAAAAAAAAGGTTATTGCCACAGAGTTGTGCAAAATACAACGTAAATTACTGGGAAAAAATATTTAAATACAAATGATTAATTAACCATGTCTCATGTAATTTAGATACGAATGACTGAGGTATGTACAGTATTTAAATGCCATGTACATATTACAAATGTAACACATTTACATATTACTCAATTGGGATAACGCACAGTAATAATCACCCCCTACAGACACAGGCTAATGCCCCATTTGCAGGCTGGTGCCGAGTAACCTTGTGCAATAGGAATAGCATCCACTGAGGGTGTCCCTTCGAATAGTTGAGATTAGATGGGTGAGTGTGTTGCTTTGACCTGCAGTGTCATGAGTCGGTGAGTTGGTTCGTGAGTTAGTTGGTGAGTAGGTGAGTGGGTAGCTTTTACCTGTTGTCTCGCGAGTTGGTGAGTGAGTTGTTGGTGAGCGTGTTGTTTTGACCTGCAGTGTGGTGGTTGAACACAGTATGGAGGAAAACATTTATTCTGCTAGACCGAGTCCTCCAACATGGGATGAGGAATCATTGAGTACAGTTCACGGGAACAGAAAACTGTGATATCACTGGGTTATTTTTGTGTTTGATTTTTTTGTTATATATTCGGTTGATAGTGATTATTCAATTTTAAGCGTAAAATGTATTTTCCTAAGATGGAGTTATAATTGTTGTTTAAATTTCAGTGCAGTCTTTAATAATTGTCCCAAGAACCGACAACCGCTCTTAAAATAGAAGGACGCAGCTGTTGGTTTGCAGCAAAGACAAAGATCCCCGTATAGCCTAAACATACTGTTGGAGTAAGTGCTGTTAGCGAGTTCCTATGAAGGCCGGCACAGCACACGAAAGGGTGGGTGGCCAGCACCACGCCCAGCTACCTTTGTCTCCCTCGTGGCGATGTTTACACACCGCACCAGCTACTCATTTTAGGCTGAGTCGACCAAGGGGAGGACCCAGCACCAGTCCAGATAATGGTCACTGGTGCTGGCCTAGAGCGAGAATCGAACGCCGGGTTCGGACCGCAGCACGCTAACCGCTGCACCACCGCTCCCCGTGGTTTGGAACAACGCGCGCACACACACGCACACGCTGCTTGGATTCTCCCTCGGGAAGGACACTCGCCACAATGTGACATCTCGGGCTTAAAATACCAACGGGGGCGATTCGGCAATTAGTGAAGGGTGCACGTTCACACGTGTGGTAAAATAATACCCTGAACAAGTATTTTAAAACATCCTTTCTTGTTTTGTTTACAGGTCACGCTCTAGAAGGAAGTCAACTTGCCACACAGCAGGGAAGAGACACAGCGACCCTGGACTTTTGCCACACACCAGGTCGTGTATCTCAGTTTTAGGCCGGGTCTGCTTAGGGCTGGATCAGGGCTAGGTTTCAGGTACCACGGGCGATATGCTTGGTTAGGGGTATGTTCGAACACCCATACGAATGAATGCTCGCTCAAACACGTTGCTTGGCCCATACGGTCTATGAATATGATGTAACGACCGGTTCAGTTGGACTTCTTGCTTGCAGCATTGAAGGAGACGAAGGAGGAGTCCGCGGATAACTTAGACTGCCCTCTGCGGTTCACATTAAGAACAGCGACATGAAAGGGCGCAGGCGAAGTCTAGAACTATGTTCGCTTCTCTGCGCATCTCAGAGCGCCGTTGGTTGCTGCAGATTGTTCCCCTTTATGGGACCCCCCCCCCCTGCCAGCATCAAAATATAAGAATAGGTTTTACCTTTTCTGGCAATAAAAAAAGGTGTTAAGATGTTAAAACACCTGTTGTGGTATTTGTTCAAATACTCCACCTTCTCTGAATGGCAATTGCGTTGTGGCAATGCACGTGATCGCATGTTTGACGTTATTATATCGGCCTACTGCACGCATGTTTGTAATAATCATGACATTTACACCAACTTACAGACCCTTGCCAATCCACTGCTGGATTGTGGCCTATCCCCCACACCTTGTCAGTCAGAGGCGGGTTGTTTGACCATGCTCTCCCTTGATGGTCCGTGAAGGTCGCCGAGAGGTGCTGGTTCTGGCAGGCAGGACCTGGCTCCTCTCAGACACCCCCGCCGTTGATGTTAGCTGGAGATGGGAATTCAACTTGCGATCGACAGGTTCGTATCGCAGTGTGCTAACTAACCACCGTGCCACCAGTTCCCATTACTTGTATTTAAGCAATCATCTATGCTAAGATACAAGCGGAGGGTGGGGGTCGGGGGGTGCTTATTCAGCACGTATAAACCTACAGTATACGCGTATTTACATAGGAGGGTAAAAATGCTTATAAACATATTCTCATCTGTCGTAAAACTTGACCCCTCCCCACCTCCCTATACGCACGCGTACTTTTTACACCCCCCCTTCCCACCTGCGTACGTACGCCTGACGCACCCCCCTCCCGCACCCGAATCCTATAGAACGGACGATATTTAATCCACGCAGAGACGATCAAGGATTAATAATATTAACGTGTTTAAACAAAACAGATAGTCCACCGCCGGACTATCTAACTAATTTAAAGGCCAATGTAGACAAATTATTATCGAGGCTTCAACCCCCCCCCCCCCGTTTCCCATAAGCAAGCATACGCATTTGGGTTAACCCCCCCTTCCATGCGTATGTACTAAATGGATGCCCCCCCCCAACTGCTCCCTAAATCTCAGGCCGTGGGTTTGCATGGCGCACAGGATGGGCGCGTCAAAGATTCGAGGGCCTGCGATGGAGCCCACGAATCCCAATGCCATCAAACCGTCAGTCGTGAACACTCCCGCTGCCACTGCCGCTGTCTTCGCCCCCGTTAAAAGGAGGAGTGGACACGAGATCAAGATGCTCTGGCTTGTCGCCTGATGAGGGCCGGTTGTAATTTCCGAGCGAAACGTCGGTACTCGATTGGTAGATGCTGTGGGCTCACTCTCCAACACACACACGCGCACACGCCGGTGTGCTGTACGAGTAACGGATTGTCATGCTGTTGTTGTTGTGACAAAAGCTAACTGATTGGCTGTGTCGGGTGGTGGCGGGTTTAACGACACATTTATATGTAACCCAACAACCTCTATTATGGAGATCCGCCCTGCTTTCTGAACAACCATGAGTCGTTGACAAATCTAAAATTACATCTTTGATCTGCTGTGATTAATCCATACGAATGAACAAGTTTGCATGGTTGTTGCCAAGTGCTCCCAGCCAAGTCGTTAAAGTTGCTGTGGAAATGTAATTTATGTTAGTGAGCAAGAGCCTCGATCACAGGAGGTGTTGCAGTGGGCGGACAAATCTGGGGGTCCAGCGACAGCTCCCTGGACAGTAAAACAAAGCTCACAGCGGCGATTTCACAATGTAACACGATTTTTTTGTCCCTGGGTAGTAAAGCGTTATTTTTTTTAATTGCTTACGCCTACAAAGTATGGAAAATGACTATTATTCCCCACAAACTTTGCTTTTGGTCACAAAAGCAAAGTTTGTGGGGAATAAGTAATTTTGTGTATTTTTGATACATAAGCAATTAGGAAATAACACTTACTACCCAGGAACAATTTTTTTGTTACACTGTTTTTTAACCTTTTCTGCAGCCTTACACCCCTTTGGTTCTTAATCGTTAAACAAATGTACAATGTAAAAAAATACAAAGGATTTGATTAAACAAAGTAGGTGTCCTCACGTGCCCGTGCTTAATTAGTGTTTTCCATTATTTACCTTAAAAAAAAATCTGCCCACGTCTCGCAACCCCCAGAAAGGGCATCTTGCACCCCCAGGTGGTGCGCGTTCACCCCAGGTTAAGAGCCATTGGCTTAAAGCAAAGTTGGCAGTGCAGTTACCATCCCGTAAGCTCTCTCAGCATCACAAAGGGCGAGCCCAGCGATGCCCTGCTAATGATGGCTTGCACGTTGCCACAGCAATAACATGGCTCGTCGGGCTGTCAGCTTTTAAAATCGGCCAAGAGCATTCAAAAGGCCTTGTAACATGACGTTTTGTTTTGATTTAAAGCTTTCGTGACTGTAGGGATTCATATTCTTGGTTCTTTCGGTAAAGTCACGTAGAAGGGAATCAATAAAATAATAAAAATATTGTTTTCTATTGTTTTATATTTTTTTAATTATTGTATTGCTTCCCTTCTACGTGACTTTACTGAAAGAAACAAGAATATGAATCCCTACAGTCACGTGCAAGCCATCATTAGCAGGGCATCGCTGGGCTCGCCCTTTGTGACGTTGTTTCCCTTCTACGTGACGTTTTGTTTTAAGGCAGCAGAAGCGTACAACATTTTGGGGTAGGTTGGGGGAGCATGACACAGCTAACGTCAATAAAAATGTTCTACGAATGTTGAATAGAATGAATAAGGAATGAGTATCGATATATGGCGTAACTGTCAACACCGACGCAGTAGTATCGGTGCGGTGGTCACCGGTACGAGACCTATCTAATGGAGCACTAAGTGTCCAACTCAAGCCGGCTCGAGTTGGAGGAAACCATATGAACTAGGTCCAAGTGAATTGATCGTTTTCAGAATCGGATCTGCTCACGTGCACACACAACCCAGACGCAAGGTAAATTCAGACTCCACATTTATTTAGGCAAACATTTATACAATAGCACTGAAACAGAAAAAAGCAAAACCAACATATGCATATGATTCTTTAAAGAGTCTACTTTTAAAATTCTACCAAACACAATAAATAGTTAAATAAATTAACTTCATTTTCTTAAAGATATGTGTTCATATATATATACTTCATGTGTATATTCATAATATTATATTTAAATTGCTTTTGCAATAAATACAATTAAGCCTTAAGCTTGCAAGCACAACAAAGAGAAAGCTGGCATGTGTAACACACGAGTCTCGTACATCTCAGGTGTTGGGACGTCACACAGCCAGGGAGCCACCCAGAGGTTACTTGGAGGCTTGTGGCTGGGGGCCCGGGGAGTTGAAGAATGCCACGTGGCCGTGAAGGCCCGGGGGGCGGCAGAATGCCACGTGGGGCTTGGGGGCCCGGGGGGAGGCAGAATGCCACGTGGGCCTTAAAGGCCCGGGGGGCGGCAGAATGCCACGTGGGCCTTAAAGACCCGGGGGGCGGCAGAATGCCACGTGGGCCTTAAAGGCCCGGGGGGCGACAGAATGCCACGTGGGCCTTAAAGGCCCGGGGGGCGACAGAATGCCACGTGGGCCTTAAAGGCCCGGGGGCGACAGAATGCCACGTGGGCCTTAAAGGCCCGGGGGCCGGCAGAATGCCACGTGGGGCTTGGGGGCCCGGGGGGAGGCAGAATGCCACGTGGGCCTTAAAGGCCCGGGGGGCGGCAGAATGCCACGTGGGCCTTAAAGGCCCGGGGGGCGACAGAATGCCACGTGGACCTTAAAGGCCCGGGGGGCGGCAGAATTCCACGTGGGCCTTGAAGGCCCGGGGGAAGGCAGAATGGCACGTGGAGCTGGGCCAGCTTTAGTCATGTTGCCAGTATCAAAGTATGTAAAATAAGAATAGGTTTTACCCTGACGATATAGCCGCTCACCCCAAGCTATAAATGCCTCTGATAGTGGCATTGTCTTTGTACTGTTCGCCTTTTGGCATTCTCTGGTCTGACACTGGTGAGACTAGGCCATAAAGAAGGCTGTCTCTGGTGTAGGCCAATACTTTTCAAAGACAATGCATTTATTATCAGAGCGTGTTTGTTTGCATGTTCACCACAAGTACTTGTGGTAAATGCAGACTTGATTTCTTGCAAAATGTATCTATTTGGTGTTTGAACATCTTAACACCTGATGTATTGCCATAAAGGGTATATACCTATTCTTATTTTTCATACAAAAGTCCCGTTGTGTGGCTTTGTTTTGTGTGTGAGGCCCGGGACATATTCCCCCCCCCCACCTCTAGGTGGCCCAGAACACAGTGACCCAGGACGCACGTGAACTGCAGCAGCTATCGGCAAACACCGGCAGGGTGATCGAAATGTCCCCTGGTTTACAGCATCACCACGCGCGTCGCCACATTTTTGCATAAGGCCATTCATTCGAAGCAAAGAAATATTACTGGCCGAAGAGCAAGAACGGAAATGAAAAGCCCGCGCTCGAATGCCACATCAACGCGGTTATCGCTAAATTAGAGAGATAGAGAAACAATCTTAATGAAAAGTGTTATAAAATAATTTGTTCAGTCAATGACTAAATAGATATATTGATACACTCCTAAATGTAATGTTCAGATCCATCATTGCAGTGCCGTCCGCAACATTGAATAAAGAAGCGAGAGAAAAAACGTCGTCTGGCTTTCTCGGCGAATTTTAAAGTCATCTGAGTGGGTGGGGGAGTAAATAATAATAATAAACAAAAAAGTGAAGCAATAAGAAGGAGCGTTGCGTAGGAACATTCGTGCCGTAGAAAGATGATGGGCGGGCTCCGTCGGCACGTGGATAGCTTCATGCCGTGGCGAGGATTTCGGGGCGGCCCACACTTGTGGTGGGGTTTGTTTTATTTTACCTCGACGAGGGGCTGCTGGGCTCTGCGGCAGGGCAGCAGAATTGATGGAGGGAATTGTCTGGGCTCCTTGGATAGAGGGAAGCGGGCAGCACAGAGGACAAACAGTTTACGCTAGACGGAGCCATTCGTCTTCCTAGCCGCCAGAACCCCCCCCACCAGCAACAGGATCCCACCTCACCAATAACAATCTGAGTCTTAAGCGATGGTGTGTGGTGGTGCTTCACGGCTCCAGTGTAAAATAGGCGACGCACTCCACCCCGGGTGGGTTTCCCAGTCTCGGGGGTGATAGCGTGCGCAAAATTGGATTTGATTGACAATTGGATGCGATGGTTTACATGCGATAATGCGCTAGAGCTCCCAACTAGCTCAAATGATTTCGTGATAGAAAAATATTGGTCCACAAAATATCATCTCCGGTTCATACCCGAATAAAGAATAATCTCTTAATTCGAATTAACACTTAAATATTGTATTTGTCATCGATATATTATCATTCTCATTTGACACAACTGTGATAAAATTACATTACGTAGCTTGTTCAGCATTAAATATGTATAGTCACGTGATGCACCCGAAACTAATTTCTGCTCAGTCCTCCCAATGGACTCGCAACTACGAATGTGTGCATGTGTCCATCTAGTGGAGAAAATGCAGCTAAAGCCACCATCCATATACTCAGATACTCCACTGGCATGCGTCTCCTGAGACCAGAAAACCCAAAGAGCCGATTGTGTAACCTTTGCAACGAAAACTGGAGTCATGAGCCACCACCACCCGACTATAATCGCATTTCCTAACAGCTACGCTACAGCGCACGAATAGACCCACCCGGTGCTGTTGGGGGACTTATAATGAACTGCTGGGGAAACGGCACGAATTAACAAACCCAGCTCTGAGCAAACTGTCATCGGCTTCCAGAGCGCTCACCAAAGAGCAAATGTGCCCTTGGTATTATTTACCGACGTCTGCACTGAATCAACATCAGCTCAAATGCAGGCCATCTGGAACGTGCTGAAGCATGGTCCAAAAATAACCTTAGCTTTGCGAACACATACATTACGGAACGATGCATTAAAACATTTTGAGATTTTTTTGTTTTTTTTTAAACACATTAACTAAACAAGCCAAAAGCCCACTTAACCCACGAAAACAGACTTTCCTGGACTAAGCTCCTAAGCCACAACTATCATCGGGCTAATTACGCGCCACTTAAACATTACTTCCCCCCCCCCCCCCCCCGCTATCAGCTTAAGCATCTATGTTCATGCTTTTGTGTTAATTGATGGAGTTAAAATATTAAAAAAATGGTGATGATTTGACAGGCTAAGGCTAAGCTTACCTGCACTGAGAGATTTCTGCGGGAGAGGCTAGTGAGGGACTGAACAAGGGAGGAGCTGGACAGCAAAACTGATGCAGGCAACTTACAGACCTACAGGACACAGGAGAAAAAAAGAGAGAGACAAAGACAGAGACAGAGGCTTCAGTTTCAAAGGAAGGGACAACCCATACGAACAAGCGCACATTTCTTTTCAGACATGCCTAGGTTTGCGCGTAACTTTGGGCCGTCCAACACTAGTTCGGAACGTGTTATTACTGCACCGAGGAAAACAAAAAAAAAAAGGTAATCCTTATCGAGAGATGTCTCAAGCTTTGAGCGTGCCACCATCTAGAACCAGATCGTGATATCGCTGGTGCCCAAACTTGCCTTATACAAGCCGCGGGGTGGGGGGGGGGGGGGTCATCAACATGGAAGTTGAAAAAATGGAAAAAAATGTTGACTTTCCCCCCCCCCCCTCCGGACACATTTACCCTTACTGTTATGTATTAAACACTACTACTCGCACGGTCAAAGACGTCCTTGCGACGTCAAAATAAAACAAAAATTATGCCCGCGAATGAATAAAACTTCGCAAAGGCTTTGGCCACTTTGCACGCATCTCCGAGTGGAGAGAGTGAGAGAGCGCGCGCGCGCGCGTTATGGCGGCTGTGCGATGCGGTGATGGGCATCGTTGGAATTCATTTTTGCGAAGAGCTCCCCCCCCCCCTACAAAATCCGTCACGGTCACTTTCACGCATTCAGCAACAGGAGCTGCGAATTTGAGAGCTCTCGGTTTTTTTTTTTCCGAGGAGGAAACCATTTTCCCTCCGCCGCATTAGCACGGGGATGCATTTTTCACGATGACGTTTTTTTTTTTAAACAAGATAACGTAATGTGCACTTGTTTTTTTATGATTATGTTTTAGTATTACTTTGCATTCATGTCCCTTCCTTTAAACCGGGGGTGGCTTGGGAATAGTCCTCGCCTACCTGCAGCTCGTTAGACTGGGCACGTGCCGAGTGCCTTTCCCTACATGAGCATCACCCACTGGTGGCTGTGTACTTTCGGTATCATCGTCCATCAAGGTGTGAAGAGTAAAGAATAACAGGGTGCTTAAATAGCTCAGAAACTCAACATGCCTTTGATCACATCTCATCCCAACCATGTCCATGCCCTGCTGCAGTCTAGCCAAGGGAGACCCCCCCCCCCTTCCCCAGTGGCAGCTGTCCCTACGTGGCACGAAATACGGATGAACCAGCTCACGAACGGCTGTTGTCTACCAACAGAGGGCAATGTTGCTACGTGGTTTTTGTTTCCATATAATTAAGTAATTCGCGAGTAATTTTTCAAATTTGATTCGTCAATCGATTTTGATTCTCATGGTTCACAAATGTATGCATCGAATCGTGGGTGTAAGAATCTGTGTTTTTCAATTTGTATATATATAGGGACTCCTCTAATTACGAACTAGTTAGGGTCCAGAGGTCCTTTCAAAAGTCGATTTGTTCGTAAGTCCAACTTTACTCCTGTCGATTCCAAACATATTGTACGGCATTTACATTAAATATGGGGAATGGCTTTAAAAGTTGTATAATCTCCTGTGGATGTAGATGCCACCGGTTCTTTATGTTCTGCAAATGTAGATGCCGTTTCACTTACGACTCTCGGTCGAAACAGGCAACTTGGACATACAGACATGTTTGTTCGCATCTCTGGAGGTCCGTAAGTCGAATGCTTATAAGTAGAGGAGTCCCTGTATTATACGCAGACCTGCGTTCGATGACAATTGCAATTGTATTCATTCATAATGAATTGTAATCACAAAGCAATTGCCATTTCAGCTGACAACGCTGATTGTAATCTTCATTAATCCCAGGTCCGGTTGTGTAATGGGTTCACGTGACCCTTCCAGCCACTAGAGGCGGCTATATTCACAGCAATGTTTAAACATGTTTAACTATCATAATTGTATGTTTGTATGTTCCATTTCTTTCGCATCGTATGTGGCCAACCGTGCCAATGTGATGCGATACTGAGTCACGGCAATGAATTGCATTGTGAAGAGGCCGAATCATTACACCCTTACTCATCGTGCTTTCTGCTCTCTTGCTGCTTCTACGACGAGGCAAGATAAATAGTGTTCATCAGCTCCCCTCAATCACTCCGCCGTGTATAACGACAACCACAAAGATCACGGCATCACCGTGTAGTTTCCCTCATTGCCAGTTACTTTTTAGATCCTATGAAAACGTGTCTTCAGCTATTTAGCAGAAGGCAATGAGCATTCGATCACAACTCTTGCATTGGAATCCCGCCCTCCCCCCCCCCCCCCCCCCCATTGAGAATGTCACCAAATTGTATGGTGGCTGATGGTCAAGAATAATGACAGCGGCCAGCAAAGGGAGGAAGGCGTCTGGGAGCGCGTCCACGATTAAATCAGCTCGTGCACAGGTGCTCATCGGGACGTTACATCGTGAGAGATGGTGACGGCTTGGCAAAGCCTTCATCCAGTAGCGGATCGATCACGGCTAATGATGATGATGATGACTATACCATTGAGGATTACACAACATACCTATGCGCTCCATTCACGTATCTTTTCGCACCTCCGATTAGCACGGTTGGTTATGTACGGTGCGGATGAATTTCAACATGCGTACATTTCTGAGTTTGGTTTGTTAATTTCGTGATGACTTATTCGTCGCCTTTACTTTTGCACCCGGGAATTCTTGGTAACAAAACGTGACCCCGCGGCAACTCACTGCGCCAACTGCAAATTCTCATCACCAATGGCTGTCGCTGCATTCTCGAGATGTAAGACGACTGGAATTAACGACAACAACAAAAAGAATCCACGTGAGGCGACGCGGCAGAGTTTATAGCTCTGCATCACCGCGTTCGCTGGCACAAGGCGTCGCTGTCACCGGATTATTATCTAAGCACCCACACGGCCGACTCAGGATTCCACGCGTGTTACTCGACGAGAGAATTGAGTGGCGGGGGGGGGGGGGTCCTGCCCATTGGTGGGGCCTTGGCCAGGAATTATTTTGGGCCCCCACCCCAATCATACCTCACCCGACCGCCTGACTATCATGCTTATTGCTTATCTTCCACAAATCAAATACATATTTATAGGGTGCCTCAAAGAAATGTTAACACTTACATGGGACTATCGTTTTTAATGGAAAAAAACAGATACTGCACTGTGACGTGATAACAAATGTAATGTCAATAGCTTCAAAAAGTCACAGAGTCAGCACGTGTTCGCCATCGTTGTCAACACGTGGTCTGTGACCTTCTCCAGGCGGTCTCCAGAGCACGGAGGGACACTTCCTGTGGTGTCGTTGCAAATTCTCTGAAGTGTTAAAATGTTTTTGAAGCACCCTGTATATCCTAGTTACGTTATATACTTGTTAATAAAAGTCCACGTTCAAGAAAAAGAGTAAACTCCCCCCCCCCCCCCCCCCCCCGGTCCATCATGTACCTCCTACGTACATCATGTTCATTTTTATGCTAATTCCTTTGTCAAGGCGCTTTTGTTTTCCTCCCACACAGCTTAAAGGACGCGACCTGGGCTTGGCTGTTTTCACTCCAACGCTGTCCTCTGGACAGTCCGGTCCCTTCACCTGATGAAGGCCACTTGTGTTGTGGCCGAAACGTCGTGATTTTTGTTGTTTTTTTTGTTGTTTTATTTTTTTTTACCTACATGACTTCTCCGAATAGAACCAAAGACTTTGGAAGTAAATAATAAATAATGAAATGCGCGCGCGGTACGGTGCCTTCACGAACAGCGTTGTCTCGGGCACACCGTTCTTGACGCGCACTCACCAGGCGCGCCACTGTGTTGAGGGTCGTCTCTCTCTCACTCGTGACCACCGCTTATGGGAATTTTTACAATGCAGACGAAAGATCCGGAGCCAATTTTCACAAGTACTAATACTCATTATTATTATTATTATTTAAAATGTCTGCCCTAATCGGTGAGGCGGGCGGGTGGGGTGGGTGTCCGAAGTGATTCCTCAGTCCGCTCAAAGCCTCGCGCTGCAATCCAAGCATACTGTGGGTTTTTATTCCTCACTATGATGCCGCCGTGTTTGAGGCCGTATCTGCATTTGACTAACTATGGAAGATTTGAATTCGTATTTTTCGAGACAGCAGGGTATTTGATTATCTATATTTAACTACATTTTTTTATTTAAAAAGAAATACAAATTTTATATTGCGATTATGATTTGCTAGCTAGTTTTTATTTACCTAATCTGTTATCGTTTATTTTTTATTTATTTTACCGTGACTTGTTGCCCTTGTCGGAGAGGCAGCGGTGTTGTTTTTGTTGCTGAACCCCGACTTTCAAGGAGCTTCTTGGCTCACAGGGTACTTCAAAGCTTTAAGTCAAGATTTTACTTTAAAGTAAACTTAATTCAAGTGACACAGGTCGCCCCACGTCGCGTATTTGCAATGCAGACGAGAGGTCAGCACTATCGTCAGCACTGCTTTTATTAACACTCCGTGGGGACGTCGATACATCCCGCGCAACGCCAGAGAGGCATACACTGCGTCGAGGCCGGTAAATAAACTATAAATAAAACTTACGCATTTTTTATATTGTTAAGGACCCTCCATAACCTCAGCTAAAAATCGATGTAAACAATGCATATACAACTCGGCGGTAACTAGATAGAGGACTTGTCGAGTCGAATAATAATAATAATCCATACTCTTTGGTTCTTTCGGTAAAGTCACGTAGGTAGAAGAATAAAACAAAACAAAAAATAAGTGATATATAAAATATTATTTTATTTTTCTACCTACGTGACTTTACCGAAAGTACCAAAGAGTATGGATTCCTGCAGTCACGAAAGCTTCAAATCAAGACTAAATAATAATATTAAAAAAATGTAAATGCCACATTCTTAACGTACAGACCACTAGATGGCACGATCCACCCACCGTTCCACTCAATTCTCTCAACCCAACAGAGCGGTACAATGGTTCTCTCTCTCCCCGTCGTCTCGGATCGAAAGCTCCTCGTTTTCAGTCGCGCGTTTCCGTCACAGAGCCGTCACTGGCCGCCGATCGCACAACATTAATCGGCTGACTGTTCAAACAGAAAATGAACGGTCGTGCTGGACGGCAAATGCCAAATTCCGGCATTGGCCGGGGTCGAACACTGATGCCGGGCGATTACGCAACGCCGGCTCCTATTAGCAGTCCGCGCGCATGCACGCGTCATGCATCGCGCAGTTAATCGAGCCCCTTTCACTGGAAGAATAGTGGAAGATGTTTTTATTTTATCGCGCGACGAGAAGAACATCAAAGCGAGGCGAGAAGTGGGGGTTATGTATTATTTCTGTTCTTCCGGCACGCAGCGCGTGTGTTATCAAAATCACGCACTCACGGCAATTTGTTTTTGTTCTCTATTCCCCCTGTAAAATAGTGGGTGCCACATGCGAACAATTTGTCTCTTGCATGCAAGTGACGGTTGACATATGCAGCAGTAACTTATGATGAGTTTACTCTGCTCTGCTTTAATGGTATATATATCTTTAAAGGTACCGTTATGCAAGTGCCAGCATGCCCACACACAGACAAATATCTCCCGTAAATATATTATAGGTAACTGTTGGGGCAGGTGCTGTTAGCGAGCGCCTATTAAAGCCAAACACAGCACACGCGGTGGGGTGGTGTGACCAGAACCATGAACGGCTGCCGTTTGTTTCCCAAGGGAAGATGTTTATGCACTGCACCTGGCACTCTCTTAAGGCCGAGTTGATCTCGGGGTGGCTCAGGACCAATTCTGAGATCTCTTGCCAGTGATGTTATCCTTGACCAGGATTTAAACTCAGGTCAAAGGCAAGCTGCTGCTTTGCTACCTACCGACCCCCATAGCCCGCGCGGAAATACCCACACACACACAGTCAAATACACGTGCCAATCATCACACAGGCCAGCATCTCATTCACAATATCAGATCAATAGCTGTCAAATGAACGGCCAATTGGGACATACATTTTCTTTAAATATGGCCATTGACCATCAGATAGGACGTCTCCACCCTTCCACTGCACCCACCCCTTCCCAGAGGAGCGACATTAAAAATCAACCGTGACATCTGCAATCGGAGCACACACACACAACGTATCTCCGCCACAACGTCATTTATTCACTGCCATTGCTGTTCAGTACGTAACAACACCACGATTGCAAGAAATAAATACAAATCTGTGGCTTCGAATGATGAAAGGCAGCTTTGCAGAAGCACGGACAAGGTCACGTGACACGCCAGGTCTCAAAATGTGATTTCTCCCATTGTCCGTCGTTTGGATGTGCTGGGAATGCCGAGACACTCATTGATTAGGCAATGGCTGAGCCACCCATTTGTTATGCCGTCAGGACCGAGGATAACAACCACCGCGTGTGCCATCATCTATTCTGCTCTCGGAAAGAAGAAAAAAAGAACGGAACGCATTGTAAACTCGCCGCTTTTTCAAATTATTCAAGGTGAGGTATTACCGCGGGACTCGTGTTTTTTTTTTCCGACAACAATTACGCGCAACAACCGAGCTCGAGCGTTAGATAATTCAACACTGAAATAAATCCCTGCGAGATATTTCCACGTACCGAGAGCGGCCCTCGATGTTTCATTTCCCCGTCTTCGAAAGTGAAGAAATACTCGCCATGCCACCCGCCTTCGACATTTTTTTTTTCTCAGCGCAGGCCGAATATATTTCACGTGCCGACGCGCAAGAACATTGTTTCCTCCCACGCAAATCTCTGCCTGCCGACGAGGCTTTCAAGAAGGAGCCCTATTTATGGGGACTTTGAGAGGGAAGGGGGGCATTAACGGTGGCAAAACACGATAAAAGCAAAGCGAGTCAGAAAGCCTGTGCAAAAAATTAGCATAGCATCGTTCCGCATGGGTATTTATTGACTTAAATAATACGAATGAACGTCTAACCGTATTAAAAGAAATGGCAAATATATATATATCATTGTCACAACAAACGCCCTGGCCATGATGGCACTAATTCTGACGGAGCGTGATGCATAAACAACAGCTTGCTTTGGAAATCTGGATTGGCATTTATGGCGAATTGGAGTTTCTATTTTGCTTTGCCCGAGGCCACAGCAGGATCCTTCAAATTGTTTTGCTCGTCTCTTTGTTTTCAGTGCACTTCAATGTATTTGTGAGACATTCTACCCCCACCCCCCACCAAAAAATAACGATTGCATCCGTTTTTCACTAAACTTGCCCACAGCAGAATTCAATGTCGCCATAATTTACGTAAGTTGGGGTTCTCTGCACCACGGAGAATCGTTTTAAATTGAGTGTTGCTCCGTGAAGGCAAGCGTTTTGTTTGTTTGTTCGTTTGTTTTAGTCCAGGATAACTTTTATTTGGCACCAGGTGTGCATCTCGGAAAGCTCAAAATGTATCCACGAGCATTGTGCCAGCAACCATCCATCTACACATGAGCAACCTCTGAACCAGCAGTTGGAGAGTCTGCATTTTCATGGTGGGTACCGACTTAACCTCATGACCAAGAGAGGCCAACATGTAACAGAACGAAAAAGTACCCCCGTGAGTTCTGCAAAAAGCCAAATGTATATACAAGTGTGTGTGTATATATATTGAGAGTTTTTGGCACAGCACGGGAGACGTGAATTATTCTTTGTTACCGTGATAGTACGTTCTACGTGATGTCCCCATCGATAGAGCTGCGTGTGGTGGATTAAAGAGCCGCATGCGGCTCGGGAGACGCCAGTTGGTCACCGCTGCTTATGACAATCACTGTTGATTTCCCACAAAGTGGAATTCATTTTATCGATACTGGAGGGATAATGGATACAAAGTCGAGCTGAACCTGGGTTTAAATCGATGAACTGTTTGTGAGTGAAGCGTCGCTCTTATAGAAAGCAACGCCCGGATGATTAACACATCTATCTGTGCACCGCAAACTTTCATAAATGCCATTCTGTTTGTGCAATTGCATGTCGGTGATTATTCAGAGGCACTCGCATCCATGCATGAATCCATCACGCTCGATCATGCCACAGCAAAACTGCTCAAGGTGGTAAATGTATCGTCGCAGGCTATATCACTCATCTGTATGCCGTGTCGAGAGAAAGTTATTTTTTATATTCTTGGTTCTTTCGATAAAGTCACGTAGAAGGGAAACAATAAAATATTAAAAAAATATAAAAAAAAAATTCTCACGACGTTTCGACTGCAACACAAGCAATCATCATCAGGTGTGAAAACCACGTCGTGAGAATTTTATTGTTTAATATTTGTATTATTTAATTGTTTCCCTTCTACGTGACTTTACCGAAAGAACCAAGAATATGAATCCCTGCAGTCACGAAAGCTTTAAATCAAAATTGATTTTTTTATGTTACTCAAAAAGCGCGTGATTTAAGGCATTTGGTCACAGGGAAGGTAACAAACCTGACGAATAAAACGAACTTATATTTGTTGTTACGTAATGTGTATTGTTCATTTATATTATTTAACGAATTAAACATTCGCACTGTTCAATCTTGAGTAATTAAAATTCACCTAATTATAATATCAGACATCGGATGAGATATATTGCTCCATGTCAGAATCGAAATGTTTATTTAGACTGGAAGAATCCGATGAGCTATGAAGCTCTTTTTCACAGAAGTCCAGGAGGTGCTCTATATCACTGACATATATAACTGACATATATAACTGATATATAAAGCAACCAGTCTCTGGCCTCCCTGTCAGCAACCACAACTGAGCAGCATTGTGAAGTACAGTCAAACAACCCCCATGTAGGGAGCCTTCATCTCGTAGTGGATTGACAAAAGGATATACATTATCGCGAAATTATCCACAGCACATGATTAAATTACACATCAGATGATGTATATTGGCATGGTAAATATTTACCATCTCATTATTTGCACCCTCCCAATTCTATGGATTGTCACAATTCAAAGGTTGAAATTCGATTTCAGAATCAATTTTTGGGGTTTTTTTTGCCATTGTGGCGAAAGTAGCACATCGAGTGGCTGCTTGGTTTATAAGAACCAATTCTAGACGACGCATTGCCTTGTCTATAGCCATCCTCGATCCGAGGGTTGGCCGCACCATGGGCAATGCATCTCCACTGACGTCTGTCCTCTGCTATCCTCATCGTCTGTCCCAGCGTGAGCCTCGTCCATGCTTTGATGTCATCCCATTCATTGTCATCCTTGGTTCTTACTTGCGCACGTGGACCGGGTATTGTGCCTTGCATAATCTGCTTCTCCAAACAGCTTCCAATTTTTCTCATGAGCAGACTAAATTAGCTCAAACTTTCTTGACTTTAGCACCTCTAACAGTTTTCTTTCAACACACACGACGTACACGAATTGAAAATGATCGATTATCACAGTCGTGATCCTATGCCTAAACGTTGCCATCGAAACAACACCATTCCCGTTTGTTGTAACATTTTAAACAACCAATTAATATTATTCCATCCAATTGTAGAATTAGATGGGGGGGAACCTACGGATCTATAAGGCATTGGCAAGAGGTTCAGAGCTCTTCGCCTCATAAACGCTGGAAAAAAAAAACGGCACACTAAATGTTACATGAGCATCCCGTGAAATCGAGTTAAAATTGCGCTGTTTCATTTTGTTTAACGCCTTTGGAAACTCCGCGCACGTATCGGCGGTGACAGCGCGATCACCCGGTGTGCTGCTATGCACAACGACCCCGAGATGCGTAAGTGACGGCTTCCCGTTTGAGCGAAAAAAAAAAATCGGAGCCGCGTTAATTGGGCTCCGCTGTTGGGTTGTGCAAAAATTAAAAAATAAAATTGCCCGCATAATTTACTCTCAGATTCATGCAAATTTCTAAAATATTTTCTCTTTTTTCTTAAACGATGCGGATTTGTTAAGACGGGCATGTGGGCACGAACGTACATACGCGATGCACGCACACGCGCACACTCTCAAAGCATGGAAGCAATTCAGACAACATTGAATGATCCGGGGCGTGAAACGACGCAATCAATCCATTGCTTTAAATCCATTGCTCAGCTCACGATACATTCAACGAATCGTTTGTGTAAGAATACATATTTTGGGGGATTTTGTATATGGTGTACCTCATGGGTTCACATCACAGCAACTGCCAAATGGTAGTGATAACATCCTCTTCGTAAAAAAAAATCGACTTGAATTGAATCGTAACGCCGAATCGCGACAAGTCATCAAATCACCGGGGATCGGGTTGAGGGGGGCGTCGAGGCGAATCCTTCCACCTCTACCATCGACACCCCTTCACTGTGAACCATAACATCCCAGTCACAATCAGCCATCGACGATGGAACACTACCCCGTCGGTGGTGTAGCCATTGAGTGCGTAGGCAGTACGGCTGCACCGTGGCCCACGGAACAGAGGCGCTCAGGCACCAAGCTACGGAAGAGAGGAGAATTGGACAGGCCCCCCCCCCCCCCACCCCCATATCATCTCTTGCACCAGGACCCGTGCCAAGCAGGCTGCTCCACTCGCTGCTACGACCGCAATTGGGACCAAAAGAAGAATCTGATCACTGAGTGCCAAGCCAAAACTATGGCTACAACATAAACATGCACGACGCAACTCAACTGCCTTTCGTGCCAGTTGCAGGTCAGAGGGCGAAGCCTTATCCTAACAAATTGTCAATCCGTATCGACTTTGCTGGAGAGACATCACGTGAGACAATCTCCCCGCAAACGCACTCCCACAGTTGGTCATCGTACGGTCAGCAGAGTCCGGTGGTGCTCGCTGGCCCCTGCCGCCCCAGCGGTCTCTCACCACAAACGCTGCGATTTCTGTCCCGCACTTCATCCTCCATTGAGTAACGGTTGACGTCTCTACTTGCAGCTCTGAACTACGGGTGCACATTCCATATTCCTATGCTTGAAGCTGCGATATTCACAGGGCAACCACTGTTCACTTGTCACCAAGCACCAAACCTTTTATTTTACCAGGTAAGGCCAACTGAGCTTTTTCAGAAACGGCATGGCTATCGCAAATGATAGCTCAACGAAGTGGCTTATCAAGTGGAAATGTATCGCAGCCGAAAACTCTGAACCCACGTTGATTCTAAATGTGGAGGGAAAATCCGGAGGACCCCGATAAAAATCTAAGCAACCACGGAGAGAGAGACACCGCAAACTCCGAATATACAGCAGGCGTCAGGGCCGGGATCGAACCCACGACCTCCTGCATACTAAGCAAGGTAGTTAACATCTTGCCACCGGGTCGAGATGTAGCATCACCCAGTTGTGTTGCCTCTGCCAGGCCCAGAGGGTTGGAAGCTCTTGATGATGATGATCAAGACCGATGATCGTGACGACGTTCACGGTGAGGATGAATGAAGTTTGACGTTCCTGTCGACGATGTCGTTGACGATTGGCTGATTCAAATCTAGTTTGGATTTCAACTTATGATGAAAAAGGATGATGGTAATCGATGATAATCCATGATAATGAAGATAAGAAACAGCTCATTCAATCCTATCTAGGAACTGAACTCATATTGATAATAATGAACAACTGATGATAATTATGATGATGAACTTACTAATTTTGATAATTTAAATGGATTGATGGAGATGATGACGGTGATTATTAATAAGTACTTCAATTATATTGATGCTCTCCCTTGAATTATGGGAATAATCAGCTGATGCAACCCGATTTCGAATTTTAACTTGTGATAAACTGATTGACAATCATACATTTTATTCATTAATATCAGTTATTGAATTTATGATGATCAGCTGAATCAACAATATCTGGCATTTTTAACTCACGATCCAAACAATTTGAGGTGCACTTTCTCTTTCCTGACACATCCCAGCCTCACAATGTCAGTGATGTTAATGAATAATTGTTCACTCTTAGCTCATCGATGGGGAGGCCAATATAACAGGTTTTCAAAGGCCATCGACTGAAAGCTGACAATTTTTTCCCTCTTTTCTCAGACTTTTTTTTTTACTGAGTCATCTTCGAAGCAGAACCCTCGTTTACAGACGAGAGGAGTTAACGAGCTACAATTTGTGCTAAACAGCCTCATAATCTGACGGGCAGCCCTGAACACTGCAGATGATGTATACTGCACTCATCCAATCTAAACACTCATCAGTTGCTTAATTGGCATAGCTGTTCATAGTCTTTCAACCGTAAGCTTCATCATCATCATCATCGTTAGAAGAAGAAGCAGCAGATCCATGCTCCATCTACTTCCAGACGAAAGGCCTCTCCGCAAGTCGTCACCATTCTCTGTAGTCTTGCGATGCCACAATTCAGCTATATCGGGCGCATAATCGCATTTCAACGCTCCGTCTTCTCCGCTGGGACGACCTCTCGGGCGCGCATCCTCCTTAGGCCGCCATTCCATCGTTAGTCTCGACCGTCGGTCATCACGCCTCCTCGTCGTGACGCCCCTTGCCTGTTCCCGCTTACTTTGGCTCACAGTCAGGGTGACAACGACAAAGCGGATGGAACACAAGCTGAAATATTTGCACGAAGAAGCGTGGAGAGGCGCATGATTGGAATTACGCTGAGAGAGTCGGAGGGAGGAACACGTGGCCTTCAAGCGCACACGCGCGCACCAACGGGCGAGCCGCAGTCACGGGGCGAGGTTGGAAACAATGTGCGAAACACGTTGCGAGATATTTGCAATCGGGCATTGGTGACATTGGGCACCTCTGGCAGTGCCGACCCGCTTCCCACGCGCGTCCCACACACGCGTCGCTCCATTCTCCAAACGGGCATTTACACCGGCCACGCTGTTAATGAAAATAAACGCTAAAATGAATGCGCGTCACGTGGCGAGGGCATTCACGGAAAGTTGCGTTCGCAGTGCCAATATATGTTTGTGCGGTAGGGTAAATTAGATTTCGCGTGAGAATTTATTTAAGGCACGCGAACGCACAAATCGAAAGAGGGTCGCCTCTGAGTGAGTGGACGACGTGGTGGTCATGAGTGGACATGACTGGGGGCGAATTGCACAATAATTCAGAAAGACCGCGCGACGAACGAGACTGAAGTGACTGCTTATCTTTGTGTTGGACTCTGCACAACTTGTGCCCATCCATTTGAAAATCAATATCTGGTGAGCGAAACTAAAACCTCGGCACTGCAATAGTACAAATCTTTTTCTTTTACAGGATTTTTAATACGTATAAAAACGGTTTGATACTCCGTTTCTGTTTTTATATACGTAAAAAACAGTATAAAACCACATTTAAAAAAAACTGACTATAAAACCGCTTTTGTACATATAAAAAAAGTCCTATAAAAGTCGGCGTGGAATAGTAGACCAAAATACCCTCCGGAGCGGCTCTCCAGACTCTCGAGCTTCGTCTAGCGGAGGTCTTTCTGCCAGCGGTGGCGTGAGCAAGAAATTCAAGGGCTGCACCTAACACCGAAACAAGTGCATGCTGTCATACACTCAGATAAATGTACAGGGAAGGTTGCACCTAGAAATACGTTGCAGTAGCGAGAGGAAGAAGAAGAAGCGAACGATGCGTAACGGTGTCTGAATTCGCACCGGTGGTGTGTGCGCTCGTATCTCCAGCTACGTTTCTGAGACGCACATTTTTTTCGTGACTCAGTCCACACGAAGGGCTCTCCTCCTCTAAAGGTCCCCATCCGACCGGGGAACAACGCAGGCTGGCGCGAACCCAGAGCGTCCCCTTCTTCTCGTCATCCGGACGCCACGGCGGACGCCACCGCTCGTCACGCCGCCGGGGAACGCGTAACACCGCCACACAGTCACGTGCATCTACAACAAGCGGGTCACGTGTACTGCTTGTATACGTGTACATGTACACGTTACGTATTCTTGTCAAACCAATTTCAATGAACGAAGAGTCAAATTTTGATCTGAAACTTTCGTGACTGCAGAAATTCATATTCTTTGGTTCTTTCGGTAAAGCCACGTAGATAGAAAACAACAAAATACAAAACCAAAAACTCACGACATTTCGATGGAAACGTCGTGAGATTTTGTTGTTGTTTTATAACTACGTGACTTTACCGAAAGAACCAAAGAACATGAATGAAGAGTCATTTGAGAGATGTAGTTTCATGCGAGCAAGGTACAAAAAAAAAGATGTAATCACCAATGATCACATAATTGGCCCCGATGATACTGATACACTCTATCGTTCGAAAAACATTTCCTGCCACGTGACTGACACGATCCGCCACCACCACCACCGCCACCTGCCCGACCCCTGCTGCCCACAGCTTCATTGCAAGTCAACGGGCTTGTCACTTGGTGAGGGTGAGGTGAGTTGACGACTGCCGAGTGCCGCATGGTCACGTGAGTGTCACGTCACCTCGTCCGTCGGACGAGAAGTCCAGAGGACGGGCTGCCCGATAGCATGTGACAGACACAACAGAAAAATTTTTTTCGAAAATATAACAAACAGAAAGGATATCTGTTCTGAATATTTATATTGAATATACACAGCGTCGGTTTCTCCACGTAAAAAAAAATACATTTGCTTTTGTCCACCATCCCTATGGGCCTTCCGGACGGACCGATGTTATTCAACAATACTGATTCAGCAGGCAAACCGGACCCATCTCATCTCAACCGCATGACGCAGCCGAAAGTCGAAACTAGTCCTGTCTGTTCATTATACAGCACATTGAAAGCAGACTTCCTGTGCGGTCATTATATATATTCATTAACCATTATGTTCTGCCACAGCATGAGTTTCATACAATAATAAATACTAAACTGGTCAAGCAATTCAGGACACAGAGCCACTTGTGAGAGAGTCACTTAATGAGAATTTAGTTGACCCTTAGGCCTGCCTATAATTAAGTATTATAATGTGTTAATATGTGTTGACACATTAATTACGTCATATTTTTGGAAGGACAGCAAACCAAAGGCTTAGTTATACTGTAAGGGGCCGTCCATAAATGACGTCACGCATATAGGGGGGTCAAACATTTGTGACGATGTGTGACAAGGGGGGGGGGGGGGGTTGAGAAATGTGACGTCACATCAAAATGCGCAATTTTAAATAAATATAGACAACACGTTCTACTTAATTAAATAGAATTTTTAATAAATGTTTTCTCCTACAACATCAGAGTGCAGCGCCACATTAAAGACGCACTACAATGACAATAGTTTAAAGCGATTTGAAGCATGTTTTTTTGCGGGGGGGGGGGGCAGAGCTTTGTGACGTCATATTTGAGGGGGGGGTCTGACTTTTTGTGACGCTGTGTGACGAAAGGGGGGGGGGGTAAAAAATCGTCCAAAATCGCGTGACGTCATTTATGGACGGCCCCTAAAGATCTATATATTTTTTTAAATCCATGACACTGCGAGCCTACACTATACGCCATTCATCTGGAACTCCCATCCTTGGGTTTTCACGTTCCAATTAAAACACAAATCTCCCATTGGAGATATAATAATAATGAAACTTAACCTGAGGCTAATCAGCAAAAACAAAAAAAAACATCGCAGTGTTATCAACCGTCGACCGCTTGAGGACAGGCCCAGGGAAGGATGGCGACCCACACCCTGCACAAGTGGAGGGTGAGGGAGCGGCCCGCATTGTGACTGCGATCACTACTCAAGTCAGTCGACGATCGCCCCACGCACCCAACTCCTGCCCCCAGTGCCGGACTCAGCTAGTGCGGGGGCCTGTAGCATGTGTTGTTATAAAGGAGCCCTAAATAAATAATAACACGTACATATAAATAAATAAAACTATATCTTTTTTATTTACATAGTAAAGTAATTGTATTTATTAATTTGCTACACAGCCAGATAAATATCATCCGATAAATCGATAACCGTAAACACCCAGTCGTTCATAAAAGTTGAAGGCGGTATAGTACTATAGTAATAGAGCAAGTGCAGAATCACTGAACCGGAATTGATAGCTTGACGCATTTAGCGCGGGGCACTTGAAAGTGCGGGGCACGTAGCTACTAGTACTACACGCGTAGCTACTACTACTACACGTGTAGCTACTACTACTACACGTGTAGCTACTACTACTACACGTGTAGCTACTACTACTACACGTGTAGCTACTACTACACGTGTAGCTACTACTACTACACGTGTAGTAGCTAGCTACTACACGTGTAGCTACTACTACTACACGTGTAGCTACTACTACTACACGTGTAGTTACTACTACTACACGTGTAGCTGCTACTACACGTGTAGCTAGTACTACACGTGTAGCTAGTACTACACGTGTAGCTAGTACTACACGTGATGCTAGTACTACACGTGTAGCGACTTGTGCTACGAGGATAATCCGTGTAGCTAGTACTACACGTGTAGCTACTACTACACGTGTAGCTACTACTACACGTGTAGCTAGTACTACACGTGTAGCTAGTACTACACGTGTAGCTAGTACTACACGTGTAGCGACTTGTGCTACGAGGATAATCCGTGTAGCTAGTACTACACGTGTAGCTAGTACTATACGTGTAGCTAGTACTACACGTGTAGCTAGTACTACACGTGTAGCTAGTACTACACGTGTAGCTAGTACTACACGTGTAGCTACTACTACACGTGTAGCTACTACTACACGTGTAGCTACTACTACACGTGTAGCTAGTAGCTAGTACTACACGTGTAGCTAGCGACTTGTGCTACGAGGATAATCCGTGTAGCTAGTACTACACGTGTAGCTAGTACTACACGTGTAGTACTAGCTACACGTGTAGCTACTACTACACGTGTAGTAGCTACTTGTGCTACGAGGATAATCCGTGTAGCTAGTACTACAGTGTAGCTACTACTACACGTGTAGCTAGTACTACACGTGTAGCTAGTAGCTAGTACTACACGTGTAGCTAGCGACTTGTGCTACGAGGATAATCCGGCACTGCCTACTCCCGAGAGATTTTAATTCCCCGGTGGCATCGCAACCGCCCGCTCCGCCTTACCTGGAGCCGTTGAATGGATCGCAAACCTCGTCACCCAACTATCACTGCCTCGCCAGACATACGAAGAAGAGGAGGAAGATGACGTTGTCTTCCTACGTCTAGATGGAGGTCCTTTTGCGCTCCGCCGATTAGCACGGTTGGCTACGTACGGCGACAAAGAAGTTCAACATACGTACATACACATTTCCATAAGTCGACACCAGCCACTATTGTTCCGCAATGCTACAATCAATATCGCTCCTGCACATGGACTGATCTTATCGCTCCATCTCCGAATCGGTCCACCCTCTCGGACTCATCCTCTCTTATACACTAATTAAACTATTTGCTTTTACCACTTAATGTTCACTGAGCTATACAGCTCTTTTTTTCAGAAGCGACCTGGCCACAAATGAGAGCTCAACGAAGTGGCTTATCACGTGGAAATGTATAGCAGCCAAATACTTGAAACTAAAAGTGGAGGGAAAACTCGACATTCGGCTGCGTTGTGCATGCCAATGAGTGAATCCTAACGGCGTTCGGGTTCTTACAACGCCGACGCTTTAGTTGTGGCTGCAGAGGCAACGTGAATCCATTTCACACAAACGCATCCAACGTCGTCAAAATATAATTTCTTAAATAACGCGATTCAACGCACGGCATGCATTGGTTTAGCTAAAGAATCAACATTCATGAATTAATTAACCGCTGTTTATTTACATCCCCATGCGATCCCGTAGAGCTCCTCGGGGTTCTTGACGGCTCTCGAACCGATACACCACATCAAGAGACAAAGGCCTATTGAAGACGCGCAGCGGTGCGCCGACTCTCGATTGACGAAAGGGTCGATTTTCAGAGCGGTGGGTCTTGATAAGAGAGATCTGAACCCAAAACCGGGCAGTAATTCAGAAGGCAGTGATAACGGTTGGCACGATGCGCGCTTTGTTCCCCCTTTTTCCCGTGCCACTGCTTTTGTTCAAACTGTTTATTCACAATCTGCTCGAGACGCACAAAAGTGTCCCTTGTTCATGCGACGGGCAAAGCTCGTCCTTCAAAACTCCCCCGTAGACCTGATAATCCTTGGATTCCTGCGAGATGTTTTTTTTGTTCGTGCCACTTGAGTACAGGGAAATAGAATAACCCATCCCCACCCCTACCCCACCATACCACGGTCAAAGGAGATCACAGGTCCAGACGTCTCTCGCGTCTCTCAACCGGCGAAGTAATGAGTACACAGGGCACGCGCGTCCCCTCTAATATCAGTCACACGTGGGATTTCGTGTCATTACTGCAAACCGGCTGTACAAATTGGTGACTAATGCGCGCCGAGATGAAGCGCGTTGCCTTTTGTTTAGGTGCAGCCAGCAGAAGATTACGGACAAATAAGCACTCTGTTTTTTTATTTTATACGCGGTGAGGTTAGGGTAGAGGCGCAGCCCTGCAATCGCTTGCTCGCACCATTGCTGGTGATATGATTCTGCGCTGGAAGAAGCTCTGAAGAACTCGTTGAGAGGCCAGCTACGTACGGTGTGAAAGAAGCTCAGCGTACATGCACGCGTGCAGCCTCATCTGCCACACTGGCCAGAAGTGTCTGAAGAGGCGGGAGCACCCACAACTTGACCTCACCGCACGCAAGCTTCAGATCGCCTCACTGTGGTTGTGCCCTGCCGTGAGAACCACACTCGACCACCTCAATGTTACAATTTTAGTTGTTGTTGTTGTTGATTATACATGAACATCTGCCATATTAAGAAGACCCATTTATACTTGCTGGGTGAAGACGACGGTGAGGGGGGGGATGTGGAGGAGGGGGGGTTAGAAATCTACACCATTGCTTCAACAGTGTCTCTAGAAGATGGAATCGAACCGTAAACCCCAGGATTGCTAGGCCAATGGGATAACCATTGATGACCAAGATGGAATCGAGCTAGCGACCCCTGGATTGCACGGCCAACGAGATAACCATTGATGACCAAGATGGAATCGAACGAGCGACCCCTGGATTGCACGGCCAACGAGATAACCATTGCATCGCGGCGTTAAAAGTGGCACCGATCTTTTGAAAATCTCTAAACACTACATCCAGAACAACAACAAAATGTCGAGCCTGTTGCATCAACGAGATTCGTGGAGCTTTTGCAATATTGTGATTATGCGTTAAGCTATTCAATGGCTCAGGTAATGGAACACTGCGGCCGTATAAATGCCGAGCCGGATTTCATGAAAACCATACGCTTCTATTTAAAACTGTGCAGTGGAGGGATGGGTAATCCGGTGCTTAAAATAACTGCCCAATTTTTCCGATTTTAGACCCGGTAAAAAAATGCAGCGACGGCTGTGTTCACTTAATATGACACGTACCGCATAATGTTTCATATTTTTACAGTTATATTGCTTGTCTGTGCGTGGGCTCGGAGAAGTGAAATGGAGAACGAGATGTTTTAAGTGTTTGGAACATGTAACCGTACCATCGTCAATTACAGTTGAGAACAATCTGTGCATCAAAACCTAGTAAGCCTAACATATCCCACGTATCTCTTCCGAAAGCACTCCACTCATTAGGCTTTCACCTGCTAATATAAAAAGTTACTGATGCTATCGTATCAATATTACACGCACCGTCTTCAACATCCTCCATGGACTGGACTCTCCCTAGCTGGGCCTTATCATCTCACTCTGCTCTGATTCACATATCTTCTTATCTCTCACATTTCATCTTAATACATCTCCACGCACTCTCCCACCCCTCTAGCCTCGTGTCACTCTACTACCCTCCACGCACTCTCCTACCCCTCTAGCCTCGTGTCACTCTACTCCCCTCCACGCACTCTCCTACCCCTCTAGCCTCGTGTCACTCTACTCCCCTCCACGCACTTTCCCACCCCTCTAGCCTCGTGTCACTCTACTCTCCTCCACGCACTCTCCTACCCCTCTAACCGCCTGTCACTCTACTCCCCTCCACGCACTCTCCTACCCCTCTAGCCTCGTGTCACTCTACTCTCCTCCACGCACTCTCCCACCCCTCTAGCCTCGTGTCACTCTACTCCCCTCCACGCACTCTCCTACCCCTCTAGCCTCGTGTCACTCTACTCCCCTCCACGCACTCTCCTACCCCTCTAGCCTCGTCTCACTCTACTCCCCTCCACGCACTCTCCCACCCCTCTAGCCTCGTGTCACTCTACTCCCCTCCACGCACTCTCCTACCCCTCTAGCCTCGTGTGACTCTACTCCCCTCCACGCACTCTCCCACCCCTCTAGCCTCGTGTCACTCTACTCCCCTCCACGCACTCTCCCACCCCTCTAGCCTCGTGTCACTCTACTCCCCTCCACGCACTCTCCTACCCCTCTAGCCTCGTGTCACTCTACTCCCCTCCACGCACTCTCCTACCCCTCTAGCCTCGTGTCACTCTACTCCCCTCCACGCACTCTCCCACCTCTCTAGCCTCATGTCACTCTACTCCCCTCCACGCACTCTCCTACAGTGAGGGAAAAAAGTATTTGATCCCCTGCTGATTTTGTTCGTTTGCCTACTGACATAGAAATGATCAGTCTATAATTTTAATGGTAGGTTTATTTGAACAGTGAGAGACAGAATAACAACAACAAAAAATCCAGAATAACGCATGTCAAAAATGTTATAAATTGATTTGAATTTTAATGAGGGAAATAAGTATTTGACCCCTCTGCAAAACATGACTTAGTACTTGGTGGTAAAACCCTTGTTGGGAATCACAGAGGTCAGACGTTTCTTGTAGTTGGCCACCAGGTTTGCACACATCTCAGGAGGGATTTTGTCCCACTACTCTTTGCAGATCTTCTCCAAGTCATTAAGGTTTCGAGGCTGACGTTTGGCAACTCGAACCTTCAGCTCCCTCCACAGATTTTCTATGGGATTAAGGTCTGGAGACTGGCTAGGCCACTCCAGGACCTTAATGTGCTTCTTCTTGAGCCACTCCTTTGTTGCCTTGGCTGGGTGTTTTGGGTCATTGTCATGCTGGAATACCCATCCACGACCCATTTTCAATGCCCTGGCTGAGGGAAGGAGGTTCTCACCCAAGATTTGACGGTACATGGCCCCGTCTATCGTCCCTTTGATGCGGTGAAGTTGTCCTGTCCCCTTAGCAGAAAAACACCCCCAAAGCATAATGTTTTCACCTCCATATTTGACGGTGGGAATGGTGTTCTTGGGGTCATAGGCAGCATTCCTCCTCCTCCAAACACGGCGAGTTGAGTTGATGCCAAAGAGCTCCATTTTGGTCTCATCTGACCACAGCACTTTCACCCAGTTGTCCTCTGAATCATTCAGATGTTCATTGGCAAACTTCAGACGGGCATGTATATGTGCTTTCTTGAGCAGGGGGACCTTGCGGGCGCTGCAGGATTTCAGTCCTTCACGGTGTAGTGTGTTACCAATTGTTTTCTTGGTCCCAGCTGCCTTGAGATCATTGACAAGATCTTCCCGTGTAGTTCTGGGCTGATTCCTCACCGATCTCATGATCACTGCAACTCCACGAGGTGAGACCTTGCATGGAGCCCCAGGCCGAGGGAGATTGACAGTTATTTTATTATTCGCACCAACTGTTGTCATCTTCTCACCAAGCTGCTTGGCAATGGTCTTGTAGCCCATTCCAGCCTTGTTTAGGTCTACAATCTTGTCCCTGACATCCTTGGAGAGCTCTTTGGCCTTGGCTATGGTGGAGAGTTTGGAATGTGATTGATTGCTTCTGTGGACCGGTGTCTTTTATACAGGCCACAAGCTGAGATTAGGAGCACTCCCTTTAAGAGTGTGTTCCTAAACTCAGCTCGTTACCTGTATAAAAGACACCTGGGAGCCAGTAATTTTTCTGATTGAAAGGCGGTCAAATACTTATTTCCCTCATTTAAATGCAAATCAATTTATAACATTTTTGACATGCGTTTTTACGGATTTTTTTGTTGTTATTCTGTCTTTCACTGTTCAAATAAACCTAACATTAAAATGAAAGACGTAATTTCTTTGTCAGTGGGCAAACGTACAAAATCAGCAGGGGATCAAATGCTTTTTTCCCTCACTGTACCCTTCTAGCCTCGTCTCACTCCACTCCCCTCCTCGCACTCTCCTTCCCTGTCACCCAATTTCCCTCTACTCCCCTCTCCACCACCGATCCCCACTTCAGCAGCCAAGTCAACCTTCTCGAAGTGGGCGGTCACATATTCTCCTCTGCTGCCCCCCCCCCCCATCGTATGACAATACCCCCCCCCCAGCCATCCTCTGCGTACGCAAAGAGTAACATTTCGCCAGCCATTTCTGACGCTACGTGAAACCAAAATTGTATTTGTCATTGTGCCTCGACATATCCAGCGCCACTTCGATGCACGAATGCAGAGGTGGCAGAACGAAACAAAAATACTTCTCGGAAACGGGTATGGTCGAGAATGAGATTTGGTGAGGGGGGGGGGTCACCTTTGTGACGGTGTCGCGCCTCGGAGCACATCGCTACGTGACCTCTGTGCGCTCCGCACTGCGGGCTACGCGATCCCATCGCCCATCGCTGGTTGTTTCGCTGCGGCCGCTGCATCCCTCACGCTGATGAAAACAAAAGCGATGTAAGATACTCACCGCCTCATCCATAACAGGGCGCACTGCCATTCATCGATTTACCCCCGTGTAGATACGGCAAAGCGTGGGATAAAACATCGAGGGACTGCGCCTGCCAAGTGTAACTACTGTGTGTGGGGTCAAACGACGCCCTTGATTGGCGTCAGGAGGAACGCCCTCATCCAGCAGTGGATTAACAAAGGGCTGCAAAAATTACTCTTGCTACAAACGCATCAATCTTCAAGGCAAATGTAATCATTCATAATCTAAACCAGATTTACAAGCCATTGTTATTCTTCTGCTGGATGAAAGCCTCGTCCAGGAAGCGCCGCAGTGGCGAGATGTTAACTACCTCGCCTGGTATGCAGGAGGTCGTGGGTTCGATCCCGACCCTGAAGCCTGCTGCTGCTGCTGTATATTTGGAGTTTCCGTGTCTCTCTCCCCGTGGTCGCGTGGATTTTTCTTCCTGGTGCCTCTGGGTTTTTTTCCCTCCACGTTTAGAATCAACGTGCGTTTAGAGTATGTGGCTGCGTTAAACTTCCACATGATAGGCTCCTTCATTGGGCTATCATTTGTGGGCAGGTCGCTTCTGAAATAAGAGCTATGCACATCTCAGTGGGCTTTACATGTAAAATAAAAAATATATATACGTTTTGTTGATTTCAGTCACGTGGGTTGTTTGGCCATACATCACAATGCTGGTCAGTGTGAGTTAGTGGCGTGGAGGGGGATGGGAGGGAGGGGGGCGTGGGCCAGGACTGGTTCAGGTGTCACTCGCCACTGATGTTAGCCATGGCTCGAAATCAAACTCGGGTTACATGGTTCACAGCGCAGTAAAAGACCTTCTGTCCAGCAATTGTAGGCACTATACAGAAATAATTTTGGGGCGGGGGCTCCTATAGCGTGATGGATTAATTATGCACAAAAGGTATAGCCGCAGTGAGATGAGAAAGGAAATACATACGGGACAGATGTAGCAACATCAGAGATGTCAACGAGTGACGAAGATTGAGTTAGATAACGGCAGAGAGATGCAGACAAGATAGGAATGACAGAGATGTATTTATGTTAATTAGTTTTATTATATTTATCAGGGATTTGATATTTTAGCTGATACAGTGTTTGCTTCAGCCCTATTATTCATTAATCCAGTGCCCTTACAGCTTTTTTGGATCGCTGAGCTTCAGATTTCTTTGTTTACGCCTCTAACGCTGCAGCCACTGTGCACACACCAACAACAACAACAACGCCAATGAGTGGCTGTGACGGCACCGCGGCGCTTGTGCCAGGTTATGTGCACCTTAAGGCCACTTAAAGTGTCGAATGCACGCTGGCAGGAGGTCATGGGACAGGCCCATGTGCCATAAGGTCGACCCATGGCACCGCGTGCACACACACATCTGCTCACCTGCGGCAACACAGCGATAGCCAGCGCAAGAGCAAGCACATCTCAACCTTTAACTGTGTTCGAGATGTTCACTACCTCACTTGGTATACAGGAAGTCGTGGGTTTGAACCAGACCCTGACGCCTGCATATTTCGAGTTTGCATGTCTCTCTCACTGTGGTCGCGTGGATTTTTCTCCGGGTTCTCGTTTTTTTTCCCCCCTCCAAATTTAGATGCATGCGTTTAGAGTATTTGGCTGCTATAAATGTCCACTTGATAAGCCACTTCGTTGAGCTATCATTTGTGGCCAGGTTGTTTCTGAAAACGAGCTGTATAGCTCAGTGGGCCTTACCTGGTAAAATACAAGTTTTTTTTTTTAAACACCGTATTTTTTTTTTTATTTAAAGCTTTCATGACTGCAGTGATTCATATTTTTGGTTCTTTCGGTAAAGTCACGTTGAAGGGAACAATAAAATAATAAAATATATATGAAACAATAAAATTCTCACGACGTTCGACTGTGACACAAACAGTCATCATCAGGTGATGATTAGCCGTTGGTTTTTACACCTGATGATGACTGTTTGTGTTACAGTTGAAACGTCGTGAGAATTTTATTGTTTTTCATATATTTCATTATTTTATTGTTTCCCTTCAACGTGACTTTGCCGAAAGAACCAAGAATATGAATCACCGTATTCGTGTTTGCATAAATACAATCACTGCTGCTGCCACTCTACTTATAAGTCCATTATTCTGATTAAATGTAAACAAATTTGCTTTGGTATCTGCACTTGGGGATTAAAAAAGAACGATGTGTTTTTTTTTACAATTTAGCGGGGTATACATTTTCTAATTCTGGTCTTGGCACCATCACACAACGTGTGCATTTTTAACGGGCGCTTTATCGCGGTCTGGCATGAAGCACGCCCACAGTGAAACCTTCCTGCAGAAATGCCACGAAAACCCTGGGAATTGAACAGTCAATTCGATACAAACCGGCTGCATGAAATGAGCTTACCCAAGCACTCAACAATATATATTTTTTATAACTGTACATCATATTTGACGTTTAAGAAAAGTAAAACTTCGCTAAAACAAATTTTTTAGTTTACCAGATATGGCTCACTGAGCTATTTATCTTTTTTTTTTAATTCACAAGCGACCTGGCCACAAATGATAGCTCAACGAAGTGGCTTATTACGTGGACATTTCTAGCAGTCAATATTCTAAACGAATGTTTCTTAATGTGGAGGGAAAACCCTGGATGACCGCGAGAAAAAAATGCACGCGACCACGGGGAGAACATGCCAACTCCAAATATAGAGACGCCAGGATTGGAATCGAACCCACAACCAGCGAAGTGGTTAACATCTCGCCACCGTGGTGCCTCAATTCAGGACCCGCCTTAAAGTGAGGCTTGAGACTAGGCGAGGCTTTATGTGGGTGAGTGGAAGGGCATTCCAATATGACCACAATAAACAACGTTGCCTTTCACCTTGGGCTTACTGTTCACCTATGCATGTATGTATGTTAAAATTATTTCGCACCATACGTAGCCAACCACGCTGATTGGAGGTGCAGTGCTCTTGAAAGTAAATCGGATCGAGGCCTGAAATTATATCAACTTCCACCCCCTCTCTAGTGGCCGTGGCAATGCACAACGAGAAACACGGGTTTAATGAATGAATGTGTTCAATAATGTGCAGAGGTAATGTGCTTCACATGCGCACGTTGAGAATTTCAATGTTCTCCTAACAAGTCTCGCTTTGGCAAGTAGAACAATTTGAACCATTTCCTGCTAAACGATCGCAGGAAAAAAAAAAACATTATTTTATTGTGTGCCGTTATCTTGGGAGACGTTTTTGATGGAGAAAAAATATGTAAATATAAAATCACACAGCTCAGGAACGGCCGCTGTGTTCCTCGTCTATATTTTCCTCCCAATTGACTCGGTGAAAAATATGCTGATTTCCACCGTAGCGTTCATGCCCAAGCCCCTGAGCTGCGGCATTGCCACTGTGGCCAATTAGAAACGGTCCCTTGGTTAACGTGTCACTTTGTGATGCATTATTGAGGACATTATACCGCGCTATTATACCGGTGCTGTTGTATGGGGCCGAGTGCTGGGGCACAAGAAAGAGGGAGTACCAAGCCATGGCAGTCACAGAGACGAGGATGTTGCGGTGGATGTTGGGCTTAACAAGGAAGGACAGGTTGAGAAATTAAGAAGCGAGTGGAAGACTCAAGGTGGTAGAAATCACAGAGAAGATGAGAGAGAAAAGGCCGGTGTGGTTCGGTCATGTGAAGAGACAACAAGGAAAATGATGTGGGTCAGAAGGTGTGAGTGATGCAAGTGCAAAGAAAGAGATCAAGAGGAAGGCAGAAGGAGAGGTGGGGCGATGTGGTGCGATCGGACACGGTGGCTCGAGCAGCGGAAAGAAAGACGACGCAGGACAGGGCAGCGTGGAGAAGGTTGGCAAGGACAGCGGACCCCACGTGAGTGGGACATACGCGTGGAAGAAGAAGATACCGTGTTATTATCCCAAAAGTGTGTGTGTTTTTTTAATGAACATACATAAATTGGAGCTATTGCCTATGGATATCACCAAAGTGCACCGCTGGAAAGTGAAACTGCGAGGATATATTTATTTCATGTCAGGTATTGATACGGCAAGCACCCCCCCATGAGCAGGAGTCGTATGCTCACTTGAAATTAATCCGTGCATTGGGGAAACTACCATGAACCCTCTTAGCAGGTCAAACCATTTGTTTTAATACGTGGCATATACCGTAGGTGTAATTATATAAATTATTAGTAGTCAAACTGTTAGAGTCGTCTTACTGCTCAAGTGAGCATCAAGGCAGTGTTCACCTCCTGCGTTTAGCCCTGAGGCAGTGGTGGAAGTTTCACATTGCTATGGCAGGGGCAAGTCCATCCATAGCGCAAACACTGCTGTCTTTCCCACAAAGAGGGCACTTGTTATTCACTTCAGAGTGATGCTGGGCTGAGTCAGCCCTCAACCTGGATGTCAACTCACAACCTTCCGATTGCGAGCTGCCCCGCTCTAACACTGAGCCTTTCGGACTCAGGGATGTGTACTCTACATCGTACATTGTGTGACGTTTGCTGGTGGGGTAACATCACGTTTTGACCTCTCTACATATGTGCATAGATCAAAACATTGCGTACCCTACCAGCGAAAGTCTCACAATTTGTTTAAAATTCAGAAGTACGTGCAGAGTTTTGCTCCTCTTTCCTTGCCCTCCCTTCCCCATATATAAATAAACCTTCCTTCCCACCGCTCGCAGTCACTACGTGAGTGGGGGCATCGAGCCCAGTCTCCTCCCCTTCCCAGAATCCCAGAGAACACTGAGTTCGGGCATTGATTCACGAAATTTGTAAAAAAAAATATGCGTACGAAGAACAAAATGTACTCTATCAGCAACGGTCGCGCAATTTGTATAAAAAGCAATTAAAACAACGAACAAAAAATTCGCTATCGGCTTATCTATAGTCTTATGCTGCGGCAAGAAGATCGACGCGCGATTGCTCCTATTTGAGCACGTGTGCGGTCAACTTCGTGACACGTTGAAGGAGCGAGCGGTCGGCAGATTTAATTTCTGTTTGCGAGTCAATTCGAATGGGCGTGGGGCTCCCATCGGTCAGTGCGCGGACGCGCGCAACATCTCGCTCAGGAGGAGGAGGAGCTGCCCTCACCGCCCCTTGTGCCACGAGATTCATTTTCATTTCAATAAAAATCTGCAGCAACCGTTTCGCAAGGGCACCGGAAATGGAAGCCGGGAGGGAAAGGGGGGAGGGGGGGGGTGACTTGTTCTTGTAGGCGAGAAACGTAGGAGCAGTTATCTAGCCGAGTAGATGCACCACAAAGGAAATACAACACGACCCGATTCACCCATCTCAGCAGATCTTGGAATGCTAAGCTGGGGGGACTTTAAGCCTGGTGAGCACTTTGATGGGAAACTGGTCCAGGAATAACCAGGTAGGGCACTGCACACTTGAGCTACAATGAGGCCAAGGGGATTGCAGTGCAGCAATGGATTCTTCATCTACTCTGCCTAGAGCTTCCAGTTTTATCTCAATCGTTGTGCGGTGGGGTTTTCTCCCCGGGCACTCCGGTTTCCTCCTGCAGTGCGCTAACCGGCCCAGTGGCGATGTTTACACACCGCACCAGGTACTCATTTGAGGCTGAGTAGACCTAGGGGAGGCCCGGGACCGGTTCAGATAATCGTCACCGGTGTTGGCCGTGAGCGGGAATCGAATACACGACCGCTCATCCCACACACACGCACCTATATACACACATATATAAGGAGCTTTCATTTCCACCAAATGCATTGCGGCGACTTGAATCACCGTCAGTTTTATTCCGATCGGATTCTGCAGTAAAGTTCCGCCTCTGCCCACATTCCCCGCAAGCACCCCCCCCCACCCACACCACCCCCGCACGCCGCTACCCGCAAGCAGAGGGATGTTTATTGCGCTTGTGACGGCGGGTAGGTTGGAGCTTTACCGTATGCCCGGACAAAGGCCCGCGGTGAAGCAATGAAGATGTATAGTTTTTCCCAGGAAGTGAGCGCCCGAGATGAATTTTAAGCAGGAGCTCGAGCCAAGTGGCTGCCCTGGAGTAGCCGACAAGTTAACCCCGCCGCTCCATTCTGGCCGCGACTGGCACGGCTGGTCTCAAGGACCCAAAAAAACCTGTTTCCTCTTTTTTTATGTAAAACAAAAATTTCGACAGTTTTTTTTCTCATCTCTTTTGCATAGATTACAAAACAAAAAATCCTAGATATGGCCTCCGTACCTAAGCGAGCAATTTACCCGTGGTGAGCAGAAGGCATGTGTCAGAAGAAAAAATCAACCCACGGATCATTTATTATTTACCGCGCGCTTTGTACTTGTGAAGCCCGTTTGTCAACCCACTGCTGGTGGAGGAGGGCCTCACCACGCCGTGCCGGTAGTGAGGCCTATTTGACCGTACTTCACAACGCAGGTTAGTGTGCTTGGTGGTCGCCCATCCGAGGACTATCCAGGCTCAAACCTGCTTAGCTTCTGAGGTGTCATGAGAGATGGGGTGCATTCCAGGTGATTTTATCCGGCGCTTTAGAGATACAAATATATGCGGTTTACGTAATTGAACGCAATCATTTTGCAATGAACGTTGAATACTAATTAGGCATTATAAGTTGATTACATGTATTTGCTTATTTATTTTTCTTTCTACACGTACCCGAACGTTAGATTTTTTTTTTTACATGAACGTGTGGCCCTGCACGCATGCACAAAAAGACAAATATCGCCCGTATAGCCTTAACCGACTGTTGGGGCAAGTGCTGTTAGCGAGCACCTTTGAAGGCCGGCACGGCACACGAGGGGGTGGGGTGGCCAACACTACGCCCGGCCGCCTTTGTCTACCCAGTGGCGATGTTTACACACCGCACCAGGTTACTCATTTGAGGCCGAGTCGACCTAGGGGAGGCCCAGGACCTGTTCAGATAATCGCGTGTGAGCACGCGCGCGCGTGTCCGTGCCCGTGTGTGAGCACGCGCGCGCGTGCTCACACACGGGCACGGTCACGTGCCCGCGCGCGTGCGCGCGAACCACAAATAACGCGTCCAGCAGCCACGCGATCGCAATTTAATGTGCGGCAGGGCCCCTGCGCCCCCTTCATATTTCCTTTTTTTTCCTGTGGGCAGCGGCAATAAACACGGGTAATAAATGTTGCAACTGTTCGTCTGCCGAGGTACACTGTAGACGTTTTCCCTTCCGCTGTTTTCGGCACAACAATTCCCAGGCCGGAGCTTCGCCTCTAATATTTCTCATTTTTGTCCATCTGTGCACGGAGCCCCCCCCCTCCCCCCCCCCAAAAAAAGCGAGGGAGTTTTCAACAACAACAACAAAAACAACAACAAGAACAACAACAACAGCAAGCTTACTCCCCTTACCCCCCAAGCCACGAATAAAGAATGAAATGAACGAATAATTCCCCTAATCTGTGGCACGCTTCCACAGTGGTGCGAGGGTGAGCAAGCACGCCCGGGACTTGCAATCCCGAGCACGCCAGGTTCGATTCCATCTCCCAGCTACAACAGCGGCACAATATTCTAAAATCCACCCACATCCCCCCCCCCCCCCCTCTCTTCCCGCCTCTGTTCATCCAGCAGGTTAACGTAGCAATTTCGTTTGTGGTGGTGGTGGGGGATAACCGCGGCCAGTCCCACCTCTTCCATGAATGACATCTGGCCCAGGCATGGAAGAGGAGACCGAGTGCCAAACTTGCGGGGTCCTCTACGAGCTACCTCTGGAGGAGGCGCTTCCACCCAGGAGCAGCAGCGGCGGCTTGAGTAAGCAACGAGACGTAACTGTGGTGGCGAATCCGTTTATTTTGTTGGGTGGACAGAGAGGCGGTGGGGGGGGGCAGGGTAGGAGGGAGTATTCAAGAAACTCGATCCTCAATTTCCACGCCGGGAGGATGACATCGAATTGGAGATCTCTGGATCGCGATTCGAGCGTGCTCACCATTACACCACCGTGGCAGCATCCCATATTGTACGGAGTGTGAGACGTGTGACACGTGATGCAATGGCATGCGATGCCCAACTTGACGTGGATGTGGGGTTTTTAAGGCTCCCCCTTTAAATTAACCGATGAACAGGGCACGCGAATGGCCGCGGTTTCAACGGTCGCCGACTGCTGATCTCAACGAAATTGGAAAACCCATGGCCTGATTAGTCGATAAAGTCAGACCCGTGTAAAAAAAGGGATAATGAGGATGACTGTGCCAGGAAGTAAATAACGGAATAAAATAAACAAGCTGATAACGCGGTTAATTAAGAGAGCCTCCGTTGACTCGGGGGGGGGGGGGGGGGGGTGCACAAATAAATGTGTGCGCACGTGCCAACTGTGCTGTTGTGAAGCACTTTGATAATCATGATCATCAGCCGTGGTGAATCCTCCCAAAATTCACGGCATGCAGCGTGTTACTTGCAGGAAAATATATTATTAAAATATTTAAAAAATATCCCGCGGCCAATCTGATAACAACAAAACTATGCAGAACTTGGACATTGCGAATAGTTAGCAGTGTGACAAGCGGCTGCTGCGATTGCTTTACGGGGTTTGTAGTTCTTGAACACACGTGAGGTGTCCTTGAACACACACACACACAGGGATGATACAGCGCAATCCACTGTAGATACCCAACTAGTTTCTAATTAGGCCCTTACTTTCTTCTCTGCGGGCGAATGAATACAGAGAACGCGATGGCTCGATATGTTACAGAGGATGATGTTAAAATATTTAAGAGGTGTATTGAGATCAGTACAAGGTATTAAATAAAATGTCATTACATCTATAGTTTCTCCCCTTTGGTGTAGTTTCGTGGGGCGTCTATGAATGGACCACCCTGTACTTCCAAGGCGGAAAATAAGCAATGTGTGTGCTCCATTGAAAGAAAACACACACACACACAGCCTTTTCGTGTGGTGGTATTGGAGAACAAATACGCGTTCACACGCATTTATCTTAACTTTCAACTGAGATAATGCAATAACGTGCATACACATTGGCACGGAAGAGTAGGCCAAATACCGCGTAGAGGGGCTCTAGGGCACGCTCTAGTGAAGGGTCTTGTACAGTCTCTGGTATGGACCGTTCAGTTTAAAAGAAAATGCACATACTGTCAGAGCATGTTTTTTTGTTTGCATGTTCACCACAATAATATATGTGGCTAATGCAGACATGATTCCTTGCAAAGGTTTCAGTTTGGTGTTTTAACATCTTAACACCTGTTTTATTGCCAGAAAGGGGAAAACCTTATTACCATAATTCCAGAGGTCTGTTCGTAAGTCGATTTGTTCGTAAGTCCAACTTTACTCCTGTCGATTCCAAACACGTTGTACGGCATGTACACTAAACACCGGAAATTGCTTTCAAAGTTGTATAATCTCCTCTAGATGTATATGCCACTGCGTTCTGCAGATGTAGATGCCACCAACGCCATCTATTGCACGGCAATTGAACTTACGACTCTCGGTCCGAACAGGCAACTTGACATTCGGACGGGTTTTTTTCGTATCTCTGAAAGTTCGTAAGTCGAATGTTCGTGAGTAGAGGAGTCCCTGTAATCCATAACGTGTAGATTTAAAAAAAAAACATTTTAGATGCATTACATAAAACAATATATCAAGCCCATTTTAATTACGGAATCCTTGCTCTTCCTTATTGTAGTTATTCTGCTCAGATAGCCTTTTAAGCTATTTTCAGTGTGTACAATGGTTCCACTGGAACAGACATGATACCCCCATCGTCACTCTCCCATACGTTCTCATGCGAGCTGCCATGAACTTCGTTATTTGTTACATAAGCATAAAATATGACTCGGGAGTATCTTTTGTATGCTCGCAATATGAACATTATGTAAATGTGCAACAATTAAACAGAATATCGCATTAAGAACAAGTTACAAATTGTAGCGCGGCCAGTTTCCTCTCTTAATTATTTAGCTAAAAATTATTCCCACTACATCAACGTCCGCGAATACAAACAACATTAGTTAAATTATTCACGCGGCGAAAAAATGTAATGGTATTATTACGACTGTGACTGCACGCGTCACACAGAATTAAACCGCATTTTTCTACGGGAGACCGAGCCGAGCCCCCATTATTTTATCTTGTACAGGAGAGCAAGTTTACATTTTATTTTTTTCTACAATTGAAATATTTATGAAGATAAATTGGGTTATCCATATTTAATGGCAGCCAGTGCGCATCTTCGAATGAACCCGATCATGAGACTGGGGTGGGGGTGGTGGGAGAGTTTCCTCGTCGCGGGCGTGAAAAGCCACGCAAATTCACGCCGCCTTTAGCGGAAAAGTGGGAACCGACGCGCGAACCGAGCGCGTTGTGCGGATCGCCTCCGTGCGACCTCGCGCGAGGTCGCACGGAGTCTCGCGCGAGGTCGCGCGGAGCCTCGCGCGAGGTCGCACGGAGCCGGCCAGAGCGCCGTTTAAACTCGCTCGCGATGAAATCGGCGGGCGAAGGGGATGCGTTTCGTCGGTCGACGGTGACTGCGGATGAGTGGACGAAGGCCACTGGGCGTGACGGTGACTTTGACGGCTGCCCACCAGAGGCGAAGGCACGGCCGAGACGTTTGTGGGGTGAGATGAAACCGACGTGAATGAAGACCCAGACTCTAAGAAAACTTCCTGAAAATGATTCATTGGCTGTAAATGCACGTAACCAATATTCAACGAGCGGCTGACCTCGTACAATAACAGTCAAATGAAATTGCACCTTCCTCACCGACATTTAATACGTAATGTTTTGACTGCTTGGGTCGAGTAGACTTATGAGAGGATGGTCCGCAGACTAAGACGCGACTACAATCATACAGGTTGCCATCGACGAGGCCAGGGCCAAGCAATGGTCGAAGCGATTTCATGCCTAAATGAGCGCTAAGGCAGCGCTCATCTCGCGTTTATAGCCGTGAGCCAGTGGTGGAAATTCAACATCCACAGGACAACCACCGTTGACTTCCCCACAAATTGGTACAAATTCTATCGACCCCCCTCGGGGGAAGGCCTTCTGCCAGCAGTGTCATGAGCAGGAAATTGCAGGGCTGCAGCTATTGTCAGTGTGTGCAATGGTCCCGCTGGAACAGACATTAGACCCCGATAGTCTCCCATACGATCTCATGAGAGTTGCCATGACCTTCGTCATTGAACCCCGGAGTATCATACGCACGCTCGCAATACGAACATCATGTAAATGTGCAACACAACCCCCCCCCCCCCAACCCTCCAATACCAGGATTCGAACCTCGCAGCCTTCCAATCGCGAGCCACTCGCTCTACCGCTGGAGCCACGTGGCAAATGGAACGCGCCGGCGGCATGAAGACAGCAGCTGCAGAGGCCCACGGCCGAGGAGAGAACCTCGCGGGCCTCACGACCGGCGTCCGAGCGGCCGCTGCCCAATCCAATCAAGCGCCGCCGCACGCATTTCATTAGGGCGCCTTCCAATCTCATCGCGCAAGAGGCAGCTCCATCTCACCCCCCCACCACCACCACCGAGAGAAACGCGTGCGACTTCAAACCAGCTCGCTCAATCCACTCGCTGGGCCTGCCTGGACAGAGTGGACATTTTTTTTTTAGCTTCTCCCCCCCCCCCCCCCCGAGTCAATCTCGGCGGCTCGTCGTCGCAACGTCGCCAGCGAGAGGCAATTTTGCTGACGGCAGTTGCGGTCGCGGGGAATTGTTGCGAGCTTTGAGCGCCGAGCGGGGCCGCCAGATCTCCACAGAGTGCAAGAAATCGCCGCACGTGTGACCCCGCTCATTGCAAATAAGCTGCAGCGGGGGAACGATCCGGCCAGTCTCCGCATAGCTCCCAATTGACTGATTTCGTTAAGCTGCTCATTTTTTTCTGGAGCTAACACGGACAAGGTCATTGACGTAAGACGTTGACATATTTCCACATGTGCACTGTGAGCACGCTGTGCGGTGAACTCCGCTACCCCCGACTTTGAATTCTCAGCCACGGCTTACATCAGTGTACGCAATATGCACGCTGAACTTCTTTCGCACCGTACGTAGCCAACCGTGCTCATCGGAAGGGGAAGGAGAAGAAACTAAACACACACGCACATAGTGTCGAGCGACATCTGAATTGGTCCTTCGCACCTCTCTACCCTTCACTGACCTGCACCGATTGGCAGGAAGCGTGTCCAAAACAACCCCTCGGATGGCACGAGGAGGCCTTTGTCCGGCGATGGATGAACAAAGGGCTGTCAATTATTAATATGTATTTACGTATAATGTATTGCTTGCGAGATCATGCTGGTGAAGTAAATAAAACAATGTGTAAGGACTGTATGACATTGAACCGTTGTTTCCTATAATATAACTGCTTGTAAACTCTGAGACCATGAAGCGATGGCATAAATTTGCTTGTCACATGAACAGACACTTGGGTCGAATAGGGCAGCACAGAAGGTAGATCGGTGACTGTGTAAAGAAATAACAATTTCCATCTATTAAGGCGACTTTGTCAGAAGGAAATTCATGAAAACTTAATGACAGGCTACGCCATACAATGCTGTAGCATTTGATAAAATTTGCTGATATTGGCGAAAAAAATAGTTTGAAAAGGTAACTTCGCCACATCTCGATTGTGCTTCCTGCTGTCAAATGCCGAAGAGTCAAAGAGTCGACGTGGACGTTATAACCTTACGGTTGCTCTCAAACCCAGAGACAGCAAACAACTTTTTGTAATATTCTTGGTTCTTTCGCTAAAGTCACGTAGAAGGGAAACAATAAAATAATTAAAAAATATATTAAACAATAAAATTCTCACGACGTTTCGACTGCAACACAAGCAATCATCATCAGGTGTGAAAACCACAGCAATAATTTTTTTGCTGTGGTTTTCACACCTGATGCAGTCGATCACGTCGTGAGGATTTTATTGTTTTATATATATTTTTGTATTTTATTGTTTCCCTTCTACGTGACTTTACCGAAAGAACCAAGAATATGAATCCCTGCAGTTACGAAAGCTTTAAATAAAAATTTAACTTGCATAAGGGGTATTTCAAAACAATGGTTGACTCGAGGAGAGCGATGTTACATTAAATTGAACAAGAAATGGGAAAACACATTCCCATTGGCAGGCCCTTTTTTATCTCTCTCTCATTTGGAAGTGGACACAGGAGGGGCGAGAGCTTTTAATACGAAGAAACTCTCATGCTGGAGAGGCCATCACGTTGTTTTTCTACCTCTTTTTTGCATCGGTAAATTGTGACTTGAACATTTCAAAGGTGAATGTCGAGCAAATTTGACACTGCTAGGAAGTACAGAAAATCAACACTAAACTCATTCAGACCTGTGATTAAAAAATATATTCTACGGATGTTTTTTTTGTAATTTATGAATACAAGCGACGACCGGAGTGTCAAAAGAATGACACGAAAAAGTGCTCCGGGGATATTTCTGGAGAGCAGTAATATTTCACTCACATTTTAAACAACCAATCATTGGTTCACCATCAATGTACGGCCCTTTAAATGAATCCCCCTCCACGCCGTGTCGGTTATGGCGGTTGCTTGACCATACTTCACCACGTTGGCCCAGTGCAGGGTTGGTGAAGTGGTAGAGGGGCTACCTAGGACCAGTTCAAGGTACCACTCGCCACTGACGTTGGGCCGTGGTCTCGAATTTATACTCCGATGCCAGGTTCACAGTGCAGTGTGCACGAACTATCGCGAGCAACCACTGCTTCCGTAAAATCCACATCGCTGCATTCAACAAAAAAACAAACATCTAAAAACTGTGCAAGACAGCAAGCGCTTAAAAGCGAGTAGTTTGGTTATTTAAAAAAAAAACACGAGGCGAATGAAAATAAAATCTAATGGAGCTTCTGACCTAAGCGAATGATTGATATTACCTGGTGAGGTTAACAACGCTTTAATTGCGGTGATGGGCGAGCATCGTGGCGCGTCCTTAATTAAACTGGAATTTTTTTAAAAAAAACGTCCTCCCAACACCCCCGCACATTTTAATGTGAGGGCCAAGAAAGAAACGGCACGCTCTCCGTAGCGACGCGCGCGGTGGCGTGCATTTCGATCGATGCCGGACGAAGAATGTAGGCTTCCTTCAGCGGCCCCTGAGATCTATTTGTTTTATTGGCGCTTTTATAAATTGAAATTTTTATATATATAAACAATTGCATGCGAGCATCGTGCCAAAAATTTGTACCGATCAGGGTGCAAAGAGGGCACGCTGTCATAATTCGACCACTGCTGGAGGGCGAGGCTGATGTAAGAGAAGAAGGGGAACTTGGCGACTCTTCGCCGCAGGAGGCGAGAAGTTGTCAATCAACAGCGGATCCCTCTGACGGGGTCTGTGAGGCCAAACAGGGCCACAGCTCCTCCACGTACCCCCAGTGAAATTGGTGCCGTCACCAAGGATAAAGAGACAGAGAGAGATTGAGCACAGCATAGCCCCCCATTCGCCACCAAAAAAAGAGCACGTAAGACACCATAGAAGTGCCGGACATATGAGACACACAGTGTGGTAGGTAAGGAAAGTGAAAATTCTATATATTTGAGAATAGGTTTTCCCCTTTTTTTCTAGCAACAAAACAGGTTTTGATTTAAAGCTTTCGTGACTGCAGTAATTCATATTCTTAGTTTTTTCGGTAAAGTCACGTTGAAGAGAAACAACAAAATAATAAAAAATATATAAATAATTTTTATTGTTTTATATATATTTTATTATTTTGTTGTTTCTCTTCAACGTGACTTTTCCGAAAAAACTAAGATTATAACAAAACAGGTGTTAAGATATTCTTAGTTTTTTCGGTAAAGTCACGTTGAAGGGAAACAACAAAATAATAAAATATATATAAAACAATAAAAAAAATCTCACGACGTTTCGACCATAACTCAAACGGTCATCTTCAGGTGTGTTGGTTTGCATAAATGTATTTTTAAACGGCGTGTTGCAAACCAACACACCTGAAGATGACCGTTTGAGTTATGGTCGAAACGTCGTGAGAATTTTTTATTGTTTTATATATATTTTATTATTTTGTTGTTTCCCTTCAACGTGACTTTACCGAAAAAACTAAGAATATGAATTACTGCAGTCACGAAAGCTTTAAATCAGGTGTTAAGATGTTAAAACACCAAACTGAAACCTTTTACAAGGAATCATGTCTACATTAACAAACAAAAAACATACTCTGATAATATATGCATTGTCCTTGAAACTGATTGGTCCACACCAGAGACAGCTTTCTTTTGAGCCTAGTCTCAAACGGTGTTAGATGTGCCTATGTACACATCCAGGGTTGGACCGTCATCTCGCAGGTCGAACCCATCGCCGGCTGACCCTTCCGCTCTATCTGAGTGGCTCCGTTTGTTGACTCTCTGTGTGTCCGACGTGGCGCCAACGTTACGCACATTTAGCATGGTTGTCTACGTACGGTGCGAAAGGAGTTCAACGTAGTGCATTCTATATGTGTGTGTACGGTATGTGAGACGCTGCCGTGGTGTGAAGGTTAGCACACCGGACGTGCAATCCAGAGGTCGCCGGTTCAATTCAAACTCTCCTGGCGTGGCAGCTGAAACAACGGCGCACGTTCATTAATTTTCCACACCTCTACGCACCCAAAAGTATCATTTGGTTTTACGGCACTTAGTCAATCGGCAGATTGCATGCACGCGGGGCAAGGTTTGGGTGCTCCCACCTCTTCCTAGATGCCAGGCCAGTGTGGTATAGTCGGCTAAATACCACGAAAAGGGGCTTTTGAGAGCTCCCTCTCGTGGAGGCCCTTTTGCCAACAGTGGCGTGAGCAAGAAATTGCAGGGCTGCGCCTTTACCTTTAGATACGTTAGCTTAGCCTTAATACTTTTGGAGCATTCAGGAAATCACAAGCACTTAGATGTTGAATAAAAAATACTGTAGCAGTAAAAATAAACTTTGAGCAGCTGACTGCTCAGCAATAATATTTTACAAATAAACCCATGTTCGAGATTAAAACAAGCTTTAGAGGTGTTAAATATTGCTCAAGCGATAATCAAACGGGTAGATGTCTATTTTTTATATATTCAAACTGCATATGAAGACGCGTTTTTTTGAACGCTTTCCTTTTAAACGTAAGTAATGTAATGAAGTGAAGCAGAACAAACTTTGAACATTAATTCACGGTGATGTTTATTTTACTTACTTGTTACGCACCGCGGAGACGCGATACACCACCGTAATTACGAGAGACGTAACGACGTTCATTCGTGGGTTGAAATCAATGTTTATGTTCGCGACGCACGCATCGAATGGCACGAGTATGAATCAATATTATACAATTCATACGAACAACAGCAACACAAAGTCTAAAGTCATTTCCTGTTCGAATGAGCATCGAGGCGTTCGTGGTCAACTTGGGTTTACGGCCCTCAACTAGTGGTGGAAAATTACACGTTCGTATCTCCATAGGACAACCACCCTTGACTTTCCCCGACAAAGTGGTGCTTATTTTATTCGCCCAGAGGGATGATGGGCTGAGTCAACCAATAACCGGGATTGAAACTCGTATATAGTCGATTGGGAGCCACTGAGCCACCTATTTTGTGAATCCAATTTCCATTCCACGTGTATGATAACGTAAGATGTCGGCTTCATGGTGAACTGTGAAAAGGGTACTCAAAAACCCAAGCCACAACACAAACAATATCGAAACATTTAACCGTGTGTTTTTTTTTACCCTCTAATACTTAAATCGAATTGTCATCCCATATCGTGACTATTCATCAAATCACTGATGCTGAGTGGAGGTTGGTGGCCGGGGGGGCGGGGGTGATTCATTACATCAGGCCTAATTGTTACTTATAATAATGCCTGAAAGGGCATTTAAACTTGACAATTCAGAAAGCACGGCAAGAGGGGTTTGCACGCCAAGGTGACCTCGCTGTCACAAGCTGTTGGCTGGGTTCGGTCAAAATGCATTCCGACTCCGATCTGGTCCAATTCATGACACATTAAATGAGTTCATGCTTGTCTCGAGATTCACTCCTATTTCCCCGAGCCCATGCAACAAAAGGTAATGTCAATAATAATAATTACTGTCTTTGTAATTTCTCAGTTTTTAAAAAAAATATACTTTAACAAAAGTATTTCAACTTCTGCCCACCCAGCAGTACAAATGCGTAAACCGCAGTTAGTCGACTGGCAGGTGGGGAAGAGTGTGGGTACTTCTGCTTCTTCCATGCCGTGCGGCCAGCGTGGAAGATTAGACCAAAATAACATCTGGAAGGGCTCTCCAGAGCTGCACGTACGTTGAACTTGTTTTTCACCGTACGGAACCAACTGTGATAATCGGAGCTCACCTCTCGTGGAGGCTCTTCCACCAGCTGTGGCATGAGCGAGCACTTTAAGGGCTGCATCTTTCACCTTTTATTTTCATGAAACAGCGTCCCTCTGGCACCAATGCAGCGTCGGTATTCGCCGACTATCTCACAGCGAGAGATAGCGCTGGGAGTTCCACATCGCGCCTGTGTTGCTCAAATGTCGCTTCGGCAGGCATGACGTTCCACAGATCCGCGATATTGAAAACAATAAACTCCGGGGACTTGGCCCTACAGGGGCTCGTTCTGAGCGCATCCACGCACGGAATGCTACGCACCCCCCCCGCCCCCAACCCTCGTTGGGGACACAGCACTCTGATTTCATAAGATGCGATCGCCCGGAGCAATATGTACCTGGGCTTTATCTCTCGGACACTCTGATAACTCTAAATCGCTCTGCAAGGTAAAGAGCCCCGGAGGGGCGGGGGGGGGGAGGAGACACGGTTACAGCCGTGAAAGGTGAGGAGCGGCAGCGAGGAGAGTGAGCAGGCGTCTCCGTGCGGCGCCGCCGGTTTGTCCGAGAGTTCAAACTTATCTTCTCAGGCGCTACAGTGCCAACATCGAGGCCTTGCTGGCCGCGATGCGAGGGAGGGCCTTCGGTAGAGAGTTCACGTAGTGTTTGCCACTCCGCCGCCGTTGAAGGAGCGCGGACGACAGCATCGTACTCATACGGTCCGTAGCTTGGCTCGCATGGTGTAATTGTCGGCAGCACTGGACTTTCAATACAAAGGTCACCAACTCGATCCCATCTTCCAGGCACGCCAGGTGCAATAGCGTTGCAGGTTTATTCATTTCCCCAGCGGCAGAAATGGATGCACCCCGATCGGCACTCTAGCGTGTGGTGCAGTGTACTATGTGGGTCCTCCCCACCTCTTTCAATACATCTGACCGGCGTGTAATGGTAGGCCAAAATAACCCCTGAAAGGGCTCCCTCTAGAGCTTCCTCGAGTGAAGGCCCTTCCACCATCAATGATGCGAGGAAGAAATTGCAGGGCTGCACCTTTACCAGCCAGATAATCTTCAAAAAAGGGTCCCTGCTTGGGATTTACCCTGATTAATAGCACAATGGGGAAAGTACCTTTCGTGGATATTTCAATTTCTGTTTGAACACATCTAATCTCACGCGCGGCGACTGTGGTTATAGATGGCACGGGAGGGGCGGGGGGAGAGGGGTTCAACTGGGGTGGGGGGGGGTTAAGTCACAGAGGGAACGACTACAGAGGGATTTTAAGCCACAAAGGGCATCCGCTAGCGAGTACTAGGTGTCGGCAGGACGGTGTTCACACGGCCACATCGATCTCGAAAGGTCAAAGGGGCTTAGCTGATTGCGATATCGGTGCCCGCGGTGGGAGGGAGGTCTCCGTGGCACGTGCCTCGGGAGCTTTCATGTTGGTCAGAAGAGCCACGCACAAAGCAGCAGGCGTGGCGAGTGAGTGGGTGGGGTTCAATGAGGAGCAGTGGTGCAACGGTTAGCGCTACGAACCTGGCGACACGAGTTCGATTCCCACTCACGGCCAACACCGGTGACGATTATCTGAATCGGTTCTGGGCCTCCCTTAGGTAGACTTGGCCTCAAATGAGTACCTGGTGCGGTGTGCAAACGACGCCACTAGGGAGACAAAGGCGGCCGGGCGTGGTGCTGGCCACCCACCCTCTCGTGTGCCACAGTGCCGGCCTTCATAGGTGCTCGCCAACAGCACTTGCCCCAATAGTCCGTTCAAACTATATGGGGGATCTTTGTCTTTGTGCTCGTGTGGCGTGCCGGCCTTCATATGTGCTTAATCCATAATATAAGTTTTTTGTGTTAGATCGAGTATATATAAATGTGTCGTTAAACCCTGCACCACCTGACACAGCCAATTAGTAAGAAGTGTCACGTTAACAAAACATGCCAATTCGTGACTAGTACAGCACACCGGTGTGTTGGAGAGTAAATCCACAACATTTACAATTCGAGTATGACGCTTCGTTAAAAAAAAATTACAGCTAGCATCATCAGGCGCCAGCCAGATTTGTGGAGAAATCCTCCTGTTTCGTTCTTAAATAAAAGGGCAAATGTGCTACTCGCAGAACTAACAATCTGTTAAAGCCACACGGGGATCTTTGTCTGCGGGCAGCGCCAACCTCAGGTTGATAAGCGCAGTGGTGGCGCTGGGCACTGGAGAAACAATCACGAGCGTAGAACCCACCCAAGAAATTTCATAAAGAAAAAATTGTTGGCCGAAAAATATCTCTTCGAATTCAAATACGAATAAACACCTCTTTTTTTTAAGAATAATTAATTTCCTTCTTGCATTGGCGTAGTGATATTATCAGTGGCGTAGTAACAACATTATCAGTGGCGTAGTAACTACATTATCAGTGGTGTAGTAACGACATTATCAGTGGCGTAGTAACTACATTATCAGTGGCGTAGTAACTACATTATCAGTAGTGTAGTAACTACATTATCAGTGGTGTAGTAACTACATTATCAGTGGGGTAGTAACTACATTATCAGTGGGGTAGTGACTACATTATGAGTGGTGTATTAACTACATTATCAGTGGTGTAGTAACTACATTATCAGTGGGGTAGTAACTACATTATCAGTGGTGTAGTAACGGCATTATCAGTGGTGTAGTAACTACATTATCAGTGGCATAGTAACTACATTATCAGTGGTGTAGTAACTACATTATCAGTGGTGTAGTCACTACATTATCAGTGGTGTAGTAACTACATTATCAGTGGTGTAGTAACGGCATTATCAGTGGCGTAGTAACTATATTATCAGTGGCGTAGTAACTATATTATCAGTGGCGTAGTGACTACATTATCAGTGGCGTAGTAACTTCATTATCAGTGGCGTAGTAACTACATTATCAGTGGTGTAGTAACTACATTATCAGTGGCGTAGTAACTACATTATCAGTGGTGTAGTAACTACATTATCAGTGGCGTAGTAACTACATTATCAGTGGCGTAGTAACTTCATTATCAGTGGCGTAGTAACTATATTATCAGTGGCGTAGTAACTACATTATCAGTGACGTAGTAACTACATTATCAGTGGCGTAGTGACGACATTATCAGTGGTGTAGTAACTACATTATCAGTGGTGTAGTAACTACATTATCAGTGACGTAGTAACTACATTATCAGTGGCGTAGTAACTACATTATCAGTGGTGTAGTAACGACATTATCAGTGGCGTAGTAACTACATTATCAGTGGTGTAGTAACGACATTATCAGTGGTGTAGTAACTACATTATCAGTGGCGTAGTAACTACATTATCAGTGGTGTAGTAACTACATTATCAGTGGCGTAGTAACTACATTATCAGTGGTATAGTAACTACATTATCAGTGGTGTAGTAGCTACATTATCAGTGGCGTAGTAACTACATTATCAGTGGTATAGTAACTACATTATCAGTGGTGTAGTAACTACATTATCAGTGGTGTAGTAACTACATTATCAGTGGCGTAGTAACTACATTATCAGTGGTGTAGTAACTACATTATCAGTGGTGTAGTAACTACATTATCAGTGGCGTAGTGACGACATTATCAGCTCAGGGGGTACGGCGATCGGTCACGTGGGGTCCCAACAATTGATTTGCGCAATTTGCGGAAGCCAAACGTTACCGCTCTAATTCAACTCAAGTAAAAACGTGCAACGTAAGTGAAACCATTTTCACGAAGAAATAAAAAACCCATTTAAGCCGCGTTTCAAATAAGCGTCGTTGTTCTATCACACTGCTGTTGTTCTCAACATATCTGACGCCGGTGGCTGTCAAGGGGACCCCAACTCGTAGCTTTGGCCACCCAGGGGGAGAGAGAAGAAGGGGGGGGGCAAGGCCCCCCTCTGCCCCCACGCTCGTTACGCGAATGCCTTCACCGCACAGCGAGCAGGGGGTGGCAGGGCGCGTATCGCCCTCCCTGGAGGGTTGTGGAGCAATAAACCCCCACCACCACCACCACCCCTCACCGCTCCCAACAAAGGTTCCCTGTGGACAGGGAGACAGAGGTCATTTGGGTAGAAGAAAGTGCCGCATCACGAGAACACCTTCGACTTCAAACGACGCCCTCAGTTTCCATCGACACGGTCTCGTACGTCGCTCGCGTTACGGAGGGCAACCCTCGTGCTCGAGATTGACACCCGTGCCGTGCGCAGATTAAATTAGCCTCTCTCTTAACACATCTCTGGCAGGTTGCAAAGGTTGCGTAGAGGCTGGCTCACGTTACAAACACGCAGCGATGTGTGGACACCCCTGCGGCGTTTGCACAACGTGTGGTATGAATTTTGATTTAAAGTTCAACATACGTATGGTATGTTGAACTAATCGGAGGTGCGGGGTAAGCGCAACATACTAAACGCAAAAAGCAATTCTAAAGAAATGAGTTTTCCAGTTCAATGATTAAAAAGCGCATAGCTCCAGTTGCTTCCTAATATCGGAAGGAAGAGCGTTCCAGACGGCCGCAGAAGCGCATCTGAAGAGCGCGCGATGCGGCTGACCGCCGTCTTTGTCCGATGTCCACAGCCCAAAAGCCGCCGCCGCCGCCGCTGCAGCTGCGAGGACGACACCGCGGAGTTCACGGCGCGGGTGACGAAGCCGCCTCGTCCCCTCGTGTCCCTGCCCCGAGCCACAGCGCCACCCCCTCCACGCGGAATCATTTCCCTGGCACCCCGCACGTGCGGCGTCGCCTCCGACCCACCCCACCCCACCCCCTCGCTTCACCCCCCCCCCCACTTCCCCCACCGCCACTGCTGCTGTGATGTCATTTACCCCCCCCCCTCCGTCCCATCATCCACTCGTCAAACCGTGGCACTTTTGGCGTCATCTGGTCGAGCACCAATTGGGTCGAGGCTCAAAAGAAAGCCGTCCCTTGGTGTGGACCAATCAGTTTCAAGGACAATGCCACGTAAATTATCATAGTATGTTTTTTGTTTGCATTTTGACTGCAGGTATTGTAGTTAATGCAGACATGAATCCTTGTAAAAAGGTTTCAGTTTTGTTGCCAGAAAAAAGGGGAAAAACCCCTATTATTACATTTTGGTACTGGCAAAGGAGGTCTAATGACGTGGCACTCATTATGCGAGGCAGTCGTGCGCGGTGGTCTAGTGGACAGCGCCTTTACTCCAAGCCAGCCCACAGGAGCGCTCCGGAAAATATCGAGTGAGAAACCAAGACCGGGGCCTACCACTGCGAAATGTCACGCAAATGGTAATCATCAATCGCTGGAAGCAACTTAGCTGCACGGATCGAATACCAGTATGGTGGATCTGAAGCTCTCGTCTAGCAGGCGCCGAGGTGCCATACCCTGGCTCGCCAGGAGAATGCGGTTCAACAAAGTGCGGACTAAAATAATCTATCGCTTCCGTGTGGGATACAGTGTTGCCCCCTCGCATGCGTGGGCTTTCTCCGGGGGTTACGGTTTCCTCCCATGTGATACACACAAAGTGCTCGCCACAAACGAACCACAACACCTCGCTGATCTCGTCAAGGAGCATAGACCATTCACTCCGGTCACCCTCGCAGCGGACGCTTTTGGCTCTCCGTCGGACACAGACGGTCACCGCATCGCGCGCTTTCAGGTGCGCTTCTGGGCCGTCCGGAACACTCTTCCAACCGATATTAGGCATCCACTGGAGCTATGCAATTTGAACTCTAAATTGAAATATAAATTATTTAGAACTGCTTTTTGGGTTAGTTTTTGTGTCCTTCCCCCTCCACCTCCAATTAGCATGGTTGGCTACATATGATGCGAAAGGAGTTCAACATACATTCATTGGCAGAGAGCCTTTAATACATTAAAGGACTGCAGAGAGCGTGGCCAGCTATTGGTGCCAGCTCACCACGTAGCAGCCTTGTCTGTGCTTCCTCGGCGATGGCGAGATGCAATTTGAACGAACGATGGCGTTATAATATGAAACTAATCATTATTATTATTATTACGGGGGGAATTTTTTTGACCTGGCAACACCGTGCATCCGATTTTAGTGCACTCAGCCACTCGTGACACAGGTGAAGGGCCCTCTTTGCAAGCGACTGAGGCGTGTGTGTGCGTGTGCGTTTAATGTGTGCCCTGTTGCCAAAGCTATTTGAAAGGCGTATTTGGCCCTCGGGGGGTAAGAAGAAAAAAAAGCTCTCTCTCTCTCTCACTAAATTGCGAATATATAAGCCGATGATGATCTTTGGGGTGGTGGGGGAGGGGAGGAGGTATCCACATCCACACGCTCGATGCATAACTTCACACATGTCGCGGAGACCCTCGGAGGGAGCAGAGTGTAACATGCGCGACTGCCGCGGTATCTGCCAGACGGCGAGCGGCGGTGAGGTAATGTGGCGTCGGCGACATCAGCGTTGATTGTTCGTGGTGACCTCTTTCGCTTGAATGCCTTCCTCGACCACCGCGGACGGCTGCCCTTAAATAGGGATGGACATTAAGGTGGGGTGGGGGATGGGCACTGATGTTGACTCAACAGGGCGTAGAGGCCCCTCCATGACCCCACGTGGAATCATCAGCAGTGATATGAGAGCATTTCGTACAAGTGGAGGTGATTTGTTGTTTTGCCGACTCGTTGAGCTCCGTGGCCAGTGGGTGCTGGGGCGCACGTGCGAGTGATTGCCTGCGCCTCATCTTCGCCCAGGCGCTCTTCGTCGTAACATCCTGTTGTGACGCGATTCGCCATTCATTTGTTGGTAACAGGGCAAGAGGTACGCGGGTAAAAACGCAGTTATTTTTTTGCTGTACGTATGTACGCGTGTGTGTGTGTGTGTTTAACGTGGGGAGCGGTGGCGTAGCGGTTAGCGCGCCGCGCTATGAACCTGGCTGAACCGGGTTCGATTCCCGCTCACCAAGGCCAACACCGGTGACGATTATCTGAACCGGTCCTGGGCCTCCCCTAGGTCGACTCAGCCTCAAATGAGTACCTGGTGCGGCGCGTAAACATCGCCACTGGGGAGACAAAGGCGGTCGGGCGTGGTGCTGGCCACCCACCGCCTCGTGTACCGTTCCGGCCTTGATAGGTGCTCGCTAACAGCACTTGCCCCTGCAGTGTGTTAAGGCTACACGGGTGATGTTTTGTTTAACGTCTTTCGCACTCTACGTGGGGTTGGTGCGAATCCTTCATCACTGGGAGCGCGCGCGCGTGTGTGTGGGGGAAGTTTTCTGCCAGTGAACTTTCCAAACATCACCGCGATCAGCCACCATCTCCGTCCAGCGCTTCGTGAAGGCCTCCCAAAAGCTTTCACCGTCTCATTGCAGCCTCGCAATTTTTTTTTGTTGTTGCAAATAAATCCCTCCTCGCTCCTGCGAGAGGGTTCGGCGATTTCGTTCTCTTCTCCTCCGCGGTGGATGGGCCCTCTCGGCGGGTTGCCCCCCTCTGTGCTGCCACTCCATCGTTGGCCATCGCACCGCTGGGCCATTCTTCTCCGTCCTGCTGATGCGTCCCGCCCGAGCCAATTTTTACTCCACCCGACGGCCAATGTGACGTGTCCCTACGTCGTGTGTGACGCGTCATCTAAATCCACGCGTCGCCGCTTGCACCGTCTCGGGCAAAATTCGAAGCGTGCCTCTCTCCGCGCTTCGTTGCGACTACTTTTTGGAGCCCTCGGTCAATTGCTCAACGTCCGCGTGTAGCCGTTCGGCAAGTGCGTCATTTTGCGGCAATACACATCGATGAAAAATGTTCTTATTAAGGCGGGTTAGTACTTTGTTTCCCTCCCCCCCCCCCCCCCCCACCTAACTTGCCCTATTACAAATTCAAGATGCTCTTTATAAAATGCTGAACATTCAATTTTTTTAAACACAAAACCACTCGTACACACACACACACACACTCGAGGCCGCGCACAAATTACATACCCATCTCAAGGCGGTGTTTACATCAGCGCCACTTAATGAATAGGATTGAAATTCTAAAGGCGAATTCACAAACGTGATTAATGAGCTAAAACTACGTGAATATGGAACATACGACCCTCTTACCTGATATATTTTAATTCCCGTGGCCTCAGCCTGCCAAACAACAGCAGCCCCCCCCCCTGAACTGACAGCGTGCACGCGGTCAGCGCTCTCGTTAACGAGGGCCCAAAAAATCGTCGAAATTAAAAAAAGTCCCACGGCTTTATGACATCGCCCTTTACGCCTCTATTTAAGAGCGGAATAGGAGGACTTTGTTCACGATTCTGGCAAATCGCCTGATGATGCCGGTTACAATCACCGGCGAAACGTCACAGTACCCCGGATTGTAAATTCTGTGCGTTCACTCTCCGACACACCGTTGTGCTGAATCAGTAACTAATTGGCACGTTTTGCTTACGTGACAAACCTTACGAATTGGCTGGTGGCGGGTTAAACGCCACATTTACATTTACGCTATCTAACCACCCCCCCTCCCCCCCACCTAAAAAAATAATTTATTGTGAAATAAAATAAGTGCAACGCTCCTTTTAAACATGACACTGTGGGTTTAAATGTAGCACTCCTGCCCACCTAGCAGCCCCGCGTCTACAGCACCTGGCAAGCCCTGGTGGTCACCCATCCGAGTACTAACCAAGCTCGACCTTGCACGGCTTCTGAAATCCGACAAGACTGGACACATTATATTGAGGGCGATTTTTCCCAATTACGAATCTCTGCGTGATCCACCCGACCTCCCCCCCCCCCGCCACCTCCGGACGCTGAGTCTCACTTTTGAACGCAACTTTGATTTGAGTCCACGTTTCCTGTTCTAAAATAAAATAACAAAAAAATCTCCACCTGGACCTCAGTGACAAATTCATACCTCGCACGGCGGCTCGTGAAACTGTCCTCGTAAATCCGGGTTTGAATTTCTGATGAGGCAACGGATGCATTCGTCATTCCGTCCGAGCACTCCGGCCTGCACCACAAATCAAAATCTATAAACCTCGCCGACCTCTTACAAACACAGCACTTTCATTCTGCGCTCTGCTAGGTCCGTTTTTGTATTTTCACACCGTGTACGCTGCTTTCAAGAGCAAGATTGCATACTTCAACAGAAGGTCTACCCCAAATCGAGTATCGGATCGTGTGTAAAATACAACCACCAAGCATGTGGCAACACCCCACTTGTAGGATACATAGGAGGCACCTAGAATATATGTGCGGGGTATTTGTTTGAATCACATCGATTTTTTTTCCTTCTCAATTCATTCCAACTGTGTTGTCGCACCTTCACGGCACGAAACACCGTGGGCGTTGCAACATTTAGAGATGCGTGGAAGCACTCCTACAGTGCTCGTGTCCGGTTCCACTGGCTTCCGCGGATTTATCCCGTTTTAAAAAAAAAGTTCTCCTTGCAAGGTTAGAAATTGGCTGGATGTCTTATGAGCCCCCTACTTGCACTGCCCGCGAGCTGTGTACAGCTCGCAAGCCGCGTTTTCGGCCACCCTTTTTACATTACACAAATTGCCATATTACTTAGAATATAGCTGCTCACCCCGAGCTATAAATGTTCTGATACGTGCGCTGCCTTTGTACTGTTGGCCTTTTTGCGCTCTCTGGCCTGACACTGGTGAGACGAGGCCATAAAGAAGGCTGTCTCTGGTGTAGGTCAATGAGTTTCAGAGACAATGACCATTTTTTATTAGGGCATGTTTGTTTGCATGTCCTCCACAAGTACTGTGTGTGGTTAATGCAGCCTTCATTCCTTGCAAAAGGTTTCTATTTGGTGTTTGAACATCGTAACACCTGTTTCATGTGTCTCTGTGTGACAGCATCTCATTCACTGTGGATCTGATGACCATGGGTGGGTCCCCCACATAATTGTACAGTCGCAGCCGAATCTCTAAGAGTTGCTCTTAATTAGCCGGATAAAATCATCATCATCATCATCAGTGGAAGCTGGCTATAAGCATACCCTATATCAGCGATGTTTTACCGTGAGCAACACATCTTGACATTACTCAGATCAACTCTTGCAAATGAGACTCATCCAGATCTCTTGAGCTCACCTGGCTAAACAATTAAACGTGGCTTGACTCCATTGACCAAGTCGGAAGACAGAGGATGGCTTCTGACACAAGCACACGACTCCGGATACAAGCACAGGCGACCTTTCTTCCAAGCGCCGTTGCCTGTATCCAGCCCCTGCCGTATTGATGTGTCCTTCAGTAGTTACATAAAAATGATATAACGTTGCAAGATAAAGTACAATATGACAGACCCGACAACTCGTTGCGGATTAATACCGCGAGACGGATCCAATCTCGTTCGCAGCCAAGGAACACTGCGGGCCCATGTCGCCTCCCGACACGGAAAGAGAACATTTCATGTTAAAATCTAGCCAATTGGACACCTGAGAGGCGTTCACTATTGCGCTAAATTGACATTTGCATGGCCCTTCACACAAGGAGCGAAACAAGAGGTTTCCTTTCAATGTGCTTCTACTTTTTTTTTCTCTCTCTCTCTCTATGTATTTAATTTCATACCCAGGAGCCAAACACCTATGGAATTGGCCAAACATCCCAATTCAGGCACGGGCCCTCCTAAAAAAAGTAGTTTTGAGAGTTTGCTGGCTAAAGTAAGGGCATTATTACCATGATATATTTAAAAACACAGTGCATATCGCTATGAACAATGACCGACTTGGCACAACGATGCATCAGGCGAGTGGCAGGGCTGTGACAGCACCAAGGCCTCATGGTTCTTCCTTCCTTCCTGCACATAACTCACCGTTGACAAATTACAAAAGATTCCGGACTGCAGGGGCTTATCTCCATCTGACCAGAAAAAGCCCCCCTTTTCCTGCATTACACAAACGATGCGCCTGCACCATTCAACTCTCTCCGCCATCATTTGCTCAGTGGTGTATGATGATCCGCACAATGAGCCCCACGTAACCCGATTCATAATAGGTTTTATTTTTTAGTTAGGTCGTGTACCTACAATGCGTACCGTAAAACCCTCTCCCATCCACCCGGCACAGCCAATTCATAGAAGTTACATGCGAAACAAAGAGGGCCATTTAACACGTAGGCTTTCGCGACCAATATTATCTCCATATATATAAGGCAAAGTTGTGAATATGTCCTCTGGTCGAACACTGTGTATTACTTAATAATAAGCTATCAGAGTGTTGGAAAGTTTTATAACAATTTTTTTAATGAGGTACACGGTTTGCAGGTTGTTAACAGGAGCTCAGATCTCGAGCATAACCTTTAACGGACCTGTCAGGGCAACCGCTGTTTTAACGAGCACCTTTGCGATCCAGAACAGTGCATAAAGAGGTGATGTGGTAAGCACCAAGCCCGACGGCCTTCGTATTCTCAGTGCTGATGTTTACACACAAGGTCGACTCACTGAAGGCCGAGTCAACATTCAGGAGGCCCGGAACCAGTTCAAACAATCATCCGTTGCCGGGAATCCATTTCATGTCGGAGTGCAGTGCGCTGAACCCGCTACACTACCGCTCCCCCTATGAGCAGGACGCGCGCACAAAGACAAAGATTCCCCATATAGTTTGAGCGGACTGTTGGGGCAAGTGCTGTTAGCGAGTACCTATGAAGGCCGGCATTGTGGCACACGAGGGGGTGGGCAACCAGCACCACGCCCGACCGCCTTTGTCTCCCCAGTGGCGATGTTTATACACCGCACCAGGTACTCATTTGAGGCCGAGTCGACCTAGGAGGCGCCAAGGACCGGTTCAGATAATCGTCACTGGTGTTGGCCGTGAGCAGGAATCGAACCCGGGTCGCCAGGTTTGTAGCGCGGCGCGCTAACCGCTACACCACCACTGCCCGCACACACAGACAGACACACGCACAGACGCGCGCGTGCGCGCGGGACAAACGCGACGTGACCGGATGAGCTGGCGACGAGGGGATGAAGGGGAGAGGAAATGCTCGTTCAGAGGGGGAAGCTAGAGGAGGGATGGGGGGGCCGAGAAGCATCACGCCGAGCAGGAAGAGGCGGGACGCGGCAGCGTGGGGGAAACATTACGCCGTTGTCTGTGCCGCGGCACGATAACACCGCTTCAGCTGGGCGGTATTTTCCTGCCAGCCGATAGCCCACCGAGACAATGCATTTGGCATTGTCCAAGGTAGAACTCCACTCATAAAGAGTATTCAGGCTTGACTCAGACTCTCCTGGGCATTGGGAGGTACGAAGCACAACATTGTCAAGACTGCAAATATCAAGTGAGGGCTGTGTATGTGAAAGTAATCATTGGTTATAGGTTAGCACACTGCAGATCTGAGATATCTGAACCGGTCCTAGAGTCATTCCCTTTGCCAACTAGCACTGACCAGGGTGGTGAAGTATGGTAAAATAACCTCCACGGCTGACGTGGCGTCGATTGATGCAGGGATGTATATTATAAATGTACTTATATTTATTTAGCTATTTATTTTAAAATGGTAATGTTATAGCCATCGGTGGAGACGACGCACAGAGTTGACCCCTGATCAGAATTTGACCTCTAGACCCTCCCGACTGCAAGTCAAACGCCCTGCCAGAGACACGTACAATACGTACGTATGTTGAACTTATTTCGCACCGTACGTAGCCAACCATGCTAATTGGAGATGTGGGGGGCAAGGACAACAGACTAAAAGGAACAAAAAAGCAGTTCTAAAAAGAAATGAGTACGGACGTGCAAAAACTGGGAATGGATTCAATGAAGGCAAAATATCACCCCCCCCCCCTCCTCCTTTCTTCATCACGGCAGGCGGTGTTCCAAAGAGAATAATATTTACAGAAGAGCGATCGCTTTCCCATGCAGGAAGTTCTGACCTCGGCAGTTTTGTGGTGTTTGTGCAAGAGGAGGGCAGCCGCAGAAGCCCTATTAACAACAAAACAACTTTCGTGACTGCAGGAATTCATGTTCTTTGGATCTTTCGGAAAAGCCACGTAGATAGTAAAAATAAACGTAAATACAAACTAAAACTACGTCGTTGTTGATCACAACACAAGCGATCGTCATCAGGAGGGAAAAAACAAAAACACATTTTTGCTACGACATCATTGGTCAGCCGAGGAGATGGAGCGACGCAATCAAATCGTCGTGAGCAGCTACGAAGTAGATTATTATTATTATTACGGTCGCAGCAACGCGAGAGGTGGCGCCGGCTGGGGGAGGCCTTTCATCCAGCAGTGGATCAGCCCTGGCTGACGGTGGTGATGATGATTATGACGACAATCACCGACCACCGAGCGCAGGAATGCTAGGTTCCATTTGGCCGCCGCGGGAAGACGCCAGCTTATAGCGCGGGGCAGACGGGCGGCAATGGAACGCATGATATATTAAAATCATCATCATCATCATCATAATAACACACGTCTCACGCTCAGCCGGCCTTTGTCACGCATCCAGGGAAGAGGAGCCAACGCTGCGGATTATTTGCCACAGGACCCCGAGAAGCTGCTTGGCGCTCTCGTAGATTGCGCGAGCGAGCCGTTCCGTGGGAGTGCAGGAAACACGCGGACCCCCCCACGCCCGACACGCTGGGAATGATGCCTCGGTCTTGATGCGGGCAGGCGCGTGTTCATTTTTAAATGCGCGAGCGACCCGCGATTCTAAATCCACCGATGGCAACGCATTGTTAAGTAATGTTTTCGCTTTTAAGCGACGTTTTGGGTGGGATTTCTATTGCAATTATATTTTAAGCGCATTGGAGTGACTTCAATTTAATAAAAAAAATTCCTGCAGCACTTTGCCAATCTGCTGCAGGATTGAAGGCCTCCTCCCCGTGCTCTGTAGGACATGCGCGCTTGTTTGACCACACTTCACCACGCTGGTCAGTGCAATTTGAAGGATGGCGATGGGGGGGGGGGTCCAAGATTAGTTCAGATGTAACTTGCAAGTGCAGAGCCATAGCGGAGTGGTCCCTGCACAGTGCTCTGAGCCTGATGGCCTTGTCTCGATTATTGTTATTGATGATCAAGCGCCCTTTATTTACGCCAGTAAAGCGTCACCAAATGTTGATGAAGTCCATTGCATCGGGATGTTTTGTCATTTCCATGAACGAGAATTTAAAGTATTAGTGGAAAAAGTACCCAAATAATCCCTAGCATGTGGGGGGGGGGTTTGGGGGGGGGGTAACACTCAACACTGCCATCTTACAACCACGTCTCAGCCACAAAGCTTCGAAATATTGGGCAACCCCCTGGCAATCCCCGTATTCAAGTAACATAAACCAGACAGTCTCGCCTCTGTCCTCCGAAGCGTTTTCGGGTTGCCTGACATTCCTGAAGAAGCTCCCAGCACGCGGAGTGAAACGTCGGAAAACGGAGAGCTAAACGGCACAACCGCGAAAACCAACAGCAGAAGTTGTAGCAGTTTCAAAAATCCTGCTGAGCTTCTTAAATCCGACAAGACCGGAAGCTCTCTGGCCAATTTGTTCGTATGCAATTCGTTCACTAGATTTTGGTTCAGCGCTGCAGTGCTCAATATATACCGACACACATATTAAATTACTAAAATCTCAGTCTGTGACGCTAATGGTGTGCAGTCATTAGCCGTTATGGTTTTTTCCACTCAGGAGTTTTAAACTCTTGGCAAAGACGGGCTGACAAGACTCAAGGTGCCCTATTACGCACACACTCATGATACATTATCACGTTGAAGGTTATCGGTCTGCGATATATATAAAAAAAAATCAGGGCCATTACAATGCGTGTGGGGAAAAGACAAATCGGGTGATGTTTTATTTCATTATTGTCTCTTGAGAGAACCAATGTTTCAAGGATATCTATTTGCAAAATGTATTCCAGAGACACCGAAAGAAACAGCATTAGATCTCATAAATGCCGAGTTTGGTCAAGCTTTTACCATTTTAAATGTGTGTGCTTATGCAGAACATTGCTCATTGTGCAACACAACTATGTAAAAAAATATATTAAACAACTCTGCCAATGCATGTACTCCTGTTAGCAACAGCTGTTTATTTTCACATTTGAGGACTTCTGCCTTTCAATTATGTGTTTTCCTTTGTAAAATAATGGCGAAAGCAAATACAATTCAGCCATTAGAGGAAACAAAAATAGAAGCTACCTTTAAACTGAATCAGAGCGGCGCTTAACATATAAAATTAATAACAAATGTGTCTCATATATAGTGTTGTGAATTGTTTTGGGGCGAATGCTGTTATCGAGCACCTGTGAAGGCCAGCAAAGGCACACAAGGTGATGATATTGTCAGAGCGATGCACATCCAATCACCTTTGTTTCCCTCGTGCACGTGACTGCCACACTGCGTACTAATTTTAGGCGGCGTTTGACCTTGGCACATGGGACGATGAATACTAAACTAACTAAACTAAGGATTTTTTACATGGGAAAATCCACTGAGGTGCCAGGTGGCGCATTACATTACAGAATGGTGAGAAATGGCGGCAGCTTGGAGGTCTTCAACCAGCAGTGGATTGACCATGGCTGATGATGACGATTCGTATCATGGCGAGGAAATGCGCGAACGACCAGCCCACTGCAAACCATATGCATAATTGAAAACGTACATTTCGATTTAAAGCTTTTGTGACTGCAAGGATTCATCTTCTTTGGTTCTTTCGGTAAAGTCACATAGAATGACAATAAAATAATGAAATAAAATAAGACAATAAAATTATCACGACGTTTCGGCCACAACACAAGTTGCCTTCATCAGCTGAAAGAACAGAAGGAACAGAACTGTCGGGACGACAGTGCTCTAATGAGAGCTATGTCGCTCAGTGGGCCTTACCTCTAATGAGAGCACTGTCGTCCCGACAGTTCTGTTCTTTCACCTAATGAGGGCTACTTGTGTTGTGGCTGAAACGTCGTGAGAATTTTATTGTCTTATTTTATTTTATTATTTTATTCTCATTCTACGTGACTTTGCCGAAATAACCAAAGAAGATGAAAACGTACATTTTGTTTAATTGTGGCACTATTTGTATTTGATATCCCATACGCTCCACCACGTCACCTTTACTACCTTGGGGCGTCACGGTGGCGAGATGTTAACTCCCTCGCCTGTTATACAGGATATCGTGGGTTCAATCTCGACCTTGACGCCTGCTGTATATTTGAAGTGTGCGTGTTCTCCCCGTGGTCGTGTGGATTTTTCTCCGGGTCCTCTGGTTTTCCCCCCCATATTTAGAAAAATGCGTTCAGAGTATGTGGTTGCTATAACTGTCCACACGATAAGCCACTTCGTTGAGCTATCATTTGTGGCCAAGTCGCTTCTGAAAAAGATCTATGTCGCTCAGTGGGCCTTACCTGGTAAAATAGAAATTTTGATGTAAAGCTTTCGTGACTGCAGGGATTCATATTCTTGATTGTTTTTATTATTATTATTATTGTTTCCCTTCTACGTGACTTTACCGAAATAACCAAGAATATAAAAATATAAATTGTTTATAGTTTTGCCTTCTACCAAGCATGCTGAATTCATGTGAGTCAACCTACGTTCCGTGTATCTTACATTGCAGAATCGTGAGCGATTGTGGGGCCAGACGTTCGGGGGGCAACTTATCATCCAGCAGTAGATTAACCATGGCTGACGATAATAATGATGATCCGACGTGTGAAGGTGGCTGCTGATTCTTGTGGGTTTTAGTGTGCATTAAAGAGTAAAGGGCTGTCCAAGGAACAGCGCTCATTACACATGCAGACAGAGAGGCCTTCCCACCTTTCACGGGAGTTCACTCTTGTCAACGGGAGACATTGCCTCCCGCAATTTGCATCCACTCTTTAACGCCATCCCTCAAGCAACCTACCCATCAACTAAATACGCGTACACATTTCACTCCTCGCTGGACCACAGCAGATTTAATAGCCGTGTTTATGACACCGCTGTTGCGCGATTTTATTTTAATATTCCATTGCCTTGTATGTATGTACGTACGTATCCCAGGTCTCCCTTGGTCTCTCATGTGGGTGCGGAGAAAAAAATGCAAATATCTTCCGGAAACTTACAAATCTTATCCATTCAACCTGGCTTTTAATAATTCAACTCAGAAAAATTAATACGATGCGCTGCTGGTCAATGTTGTTAGCAGCGCAATATAAGTAACGTTCGTATTTCCTCGATGTGTTTTCGGGGTTGTACCGTACATTGTTCTGCACGGCGTCTGACGTTTCTTCCCCATGGGCTGGGGAGTTTCTTCAATTCCCAGCTCCTGAAAAAGCTCCCAGCACGTGGAACAAAAACGTCGGACATTGTGCCGAACAACCCGAAAACACATCGGGGAGATACAGCACAACCGCAAAGAGCCTACGCAGACGCATTTGTTTCTTAGCTGGTTTAAATGACGGTTACAAACGAATGAGATTAATTAACTCACCATCAGTGTCAGCCACCCTGGCCAGGCATTGTACCTGGAGAACGTGAGTGGTGAGTCCACATCATGGTAACTTTACTTAATGGGTGCCAATTGTTTGAGATGTGGAGTTCTGTTCTGGTACTTTGGTCGATGTCCTCATTTGTTACAATTCTCTGGGTTATTCCAATGGGCCTCAGCCAATCAATCATGTCCTAATCCTTTGTCAATATTTAATTAGTTAATGAACAATCCCATTAAAATGTAAAAGAAGTAGCAGTAATAATAATATAAATGCAATAATTCGTGTTCGCACATTAACCTTTCAAGAATGTTTGTTTTATGCATTGGGTTTTAATGTTCAGGATGTGCTTCAAACTACGTAATTAGATGTATTTTTATTAATTAATGCGTGCTCTAATAATTATCATTACTTGTTAAAGTGACTCAGACGTGAATCCTCTGTCCTCTGAACTTGGGTTAAAAAAAAAGGCCTGGCACATTATCTCGTTACAAATCTGCCTCTTAACCCATCCTTGACAGAGAATCGGTGCATTTCAAACATCGCAGAGTTCACTGCCGACTGCAGAGTCAGGCAATATCCCCCCGCCCCCCCCCCCCCGATGCACAACAACACAAAAACAAACCCCCCAAAAAACGCACTGGCTATTTCCGCACGATTCCATCGGACTCGGTGTTGACTTTACGAGATGGGAGGCAGATGCGAGGCAAACAACAACACAAAGAAAATGATCCGTCAGTTCGGCAGCCTGGTGGTGCCCTCGTGAGACGTAGGTGCTGGGACGGGTCAGCGGTGTCAGCACGCGGTTCACGGTGGACTCTTCTGTGGACAGCGGCTGCGACTGAGTGCGAAAATTGGGTCTCGAACTTAAGTCGATGCTGGCAGCGAGCACCTGCCTGGGTCACAGCTAGCCTCTCCACAACGCAAATTTGTGCGACGATACGTGCGATCTTTTTTTTCGGATAACGGCTCTATTTTTTTTGCTAACAGTGAAATCGCTCGACGCTAATACGTTACTATTTTACACTCTCGCTTACATAGAAACATCACTGTTGTTAAAAGGTAAATGTGTAACCAGGAAATGTCTTGATGATGCCACTGCTGGTGGAAGGGCCTCCATTAGCGGAAGCTCTAGAGTCCCCTCTAGAGGGCATTTGGCCTACTCTTCCACGCCGGCCAGATGTCTTGGAAGATGTTGGAGTACCCACTCTTTACCCTACCGCAGGGGACCTGCCGATCCACGAACTCTGATGTACCCATTCGTACTGCTGAGTTGACAGAGGTGCGTAGGTTTAAGCAACTTTCACCATTGTTTCAACTGCTAGGCCAAGAGAGAAGTTGAATCAAACTAGCGACCAACGTATTTGCAAGGCCAGTGAGGCTAACCATCACACCACAGCAGCTTTCTCTAACCATGTGTTTTGGAAGATGTTGGAGTACCTACTCTTTACCCTACCGCAGGGGACCTGCCGATCCACGAACTCTGATGTACCCATTCGTACTGCTGAGTTGACAGAGGTGGGTAGGTTTAAGCAACTTTCACCATTGTTTCAACTGCTAGGCCAAGAGAGAAGTTGAATCAAACTAGCGACCAACGTATTTGCAAGTCCAGTGAGGCTAACCATCACACCACAGCAGCATTCTCTTACCATGTGTTTGGCGCAATAACAAAAGTGTTCTCTTTAAAACACGCGCTGTTTATTCCTGGGCAGCCTTACGAAGGAAGGCTGCGTGGTCTGCAAGGATCACGACACCTCGGAGGAGGTGTGGCGAGACCACAACACGTTTCTGGAATGCTCCTTCTCCGGTCTCCGCAAGTGTATATTGGGAAAAACTGTGACACTCAGCTCAATGTCACTGCCAAACCCAACGGTCACACACCGCGTGACACGACATCAAGACACACACACACACACATCCATGCAGCTGTAACACCGAGTCTCAAGTCCTTGACGAAACATACAATTTCAGCATTACTTCCCCCCCAAAAGCAACAAAAAATATGCGTGGGTTAATAAAAGTAGCTGCATGAATACAATGGCAGTGTGAGGTTTGTTATTTTTTTGTGGTGGCATATTGAACGAAACCCCTTCGTGCAAACGGCAGCGAAGCCAAAGGGGTTGGCAGCTGGAGATGGTGGCAGCAGCGAGTGGCACGGGGCCCTTCCAAGTGCCGTCATCGTGGGCAAACGCAGCGGCCTGGCTATCAAGGGTGCAGGCGGTGCAACTGCACCAAAACCCACGCGGCAGCAGGGCCTCGGATGCCGGGCTATGAAGAGGAGGTGGGGGGTAGTGGGAGGTAATGGAGGGGGAGGGGGTGGCAATTGCACAGGGGAGGGAGGCCCCCATCCGTTTCAGCTCTCGCACGAGGTCCCATGCCAAGCGCGCTCCGCCGGTGGTGGGCACAGCGCTCTCTCACCCGCCAGCAGCACCAGCAGCAGCGCCAGCAGCAGCTCCTCACGTCCCCCACCGCTTCCCACGCAACATTAAACAGAGAATACTCGCTCAAGCTGAAACGGGGTTGTGTTTTTTTTTTAGATTCAATATTATTCATATTTCTTTCGCTGCGGGTCTCTGTAGCAAAAATAGAGCAACCATGCTGTTAACTTGATGAGCTACTGTCAAACCATCGTTCTCCGAACGCCTACGAGAGGGAAGGAGGGGAGATGAAAGGTCAGCGCTGGGCGTGCGTCATCGCGCGATTTTGTTATTGTCCTGGGTGCTTTTATTATTTATTTGTTTATTTTTATATTAATTTCATTAAAAGTTTCAAGGAGGTCCAAAGGAAATTAATTCGGTTTAATTTCTTTTTTTTATTGCTATGTAATAACCGAGTCGCGGTAATTGGCTGGGAAGGAACAAAAAAATGTGTTTTTTTTATAACTAATTTTTAATACATGTTTCACCCGTTATTATCGATGCTTGAATTAAAGCACAATAAACACACTCATCAAAATGCATTTGATTTAGCGCGGACTAACAGACTGCTATCCTTGCACAAATGTTTTGACACTACAATTAATTCACCGTATTATAAATGCACACAGCGACAAATAACGAGCTTGCAAAAACACAAGACGAAGACACTTCGCTACAGCCTTGCAATGTCCAAGACAAAGTACGTTTGGGTTTTTCATTTTCTTGAATCCCAAAGTGTTGCCTTCATGAGAGCGACGGAAAGAAAATAGGCCGTCCATAAATGACGTCACGCGATTTTGGACGATTTTTGACCCCCCCCCCCCTTCGTCACACGGCGTCACAAAAAGTCAGACCCCCCTCAAATATGACGTCACAAAGCTCTGCCCACCACCCCCCCCCCCCCAAAAATATATAAAACATGCTTCAAATCGCTTTAAACTATTGCCATTGTAGCGCGCATTTAATGTGGCGCTACACTCTGGTGTTGTAGGAGAAAACATTTACTAAAAAGTCTATTTAACTAAGTGGAACGTGTTGTCTATATTTATTTAAAGTTGCGCATTTTGATGTGACGTCACATATCTCAACCCCCCCCCCTCGTCACACATCGTCACAAATGTCTGACACCCCCCCCCCCCCAGGTGCGTGACGTCATTTATGGGCGGCCCCAAAGCACAGACGGCGCACTCACGGAGCAACGAAGACTCGACCACCCGCGACTGCCAAGCAACTGGCTAAAACGCACCCTCCCATTGCCGCGATTGGCCACGTACGGTGCCAAAGAAGTTCGCGCATTACATGAACGCGGCCATCGCCTGCGTGGCGAATCAAATAAACTCAAACTGTGATTTCAATTTCAGAGCGAAGAGGAATCGCAGGGGCACGTGAGAAGGCCCGGGAAATGAGTCGAGCTTCGGGTCATTACGACCAACGTGCAACTGGGGCAAATGTAGGCAAATCATTTGTTGCGAATATCACCATCGGCTGTTTTTTGTTTTGTTCAAAAACAAAATCTCATCGCTGCTCCCCCCCCACCCCCCCTCGTGAGCAAATGCCATGGCAACTACAGCCACGTTACACTGCTACAGCAGCAGCAGTAGAAGTGTGACGGAGTTGCATCCCAGCCAATGAAAATCATTTGTTTACAGGCGCGTATTTGATGAACCGTTGATTGGGTCCATAGAGAACACAACCTCGGGTTGTCACGTGACTCCGTCCTGTTGTGATCCGGTTGGGAAGTTGCCAACTGCACTTGCTCACTAAGTTTGTAGAGGCGACCTTATTTGTTATTTGTCTAAGTTTGGCAACTATATTTGCCACGATGCAAAATGGTGCGGAAAATATCGTCGGTTAGGATTGCCGTAAAATTGCCCTCTCGTATCTTGGCCTTTTAGGGTTCAAATGCTGTGCGCGAATATGATATACGGTTGTGTTGTATTTGTGTTTTAAGCCACATTTAAGGTCACAGGTTTTCCCAACCCCCAATCTGAACCTTAACCCTGAGGTAACCTCCTGGAACGAAATGGCTTCCCTCCCTTGACAGCGTGGATGTCACCATGCTCATGAATTCACCCTGATCCTTACCAAGCATGGCATGTTTTACCGTTTAAATGCCAGGGTACACTCAAATGCTGTCACATCAGAGGATATATTTCGGATTTACTGGTGTATGGCGTCTCAAGATGCTCTCTGCAGAAAGGACGCATCCTTTTGGGACATAAATTGTCTTCGAGTGCACGTTTCGCTCAGCGAGTGTGTGCATTTTCATGATGTCATCGTCAAAGTTCTAAAACATTTATTTCTTTCTTTCTTTGTCGCGTTTTTTAATTGCTCCCTTCTAAATTTTACCGGCTCATTTGTACGGTTCAGTTTCTGCTAACACCTTAGCTATAGCAGCCTGTATATGATTTGCATTAACCCGAAAAAATATATATTCTCGCAAAACGCTAATTTGGCGCGTGTGTGCAGAGTTCGGGCTTGCCACGTCAGGGCTGAGTGGGGGGGGGGAAGGGTTCTCGGAAAAGACAAAGCGACCACGCGAAGACAATGAACAAAAAGAGGGGTGCTGGCAAGGATCCCAAGAAAAGAGGGATTTGGGGAAAAAACCCCCAGAGAGATCATCCATAGGTGGGACAAGGGAGAGGGTAGATTAATAAAAATAAACTTTTTTTAACACAAAAGGCCCACTGAGCTATATAGCTCTTTTTCAGAAGTGGCCTGGCCACAAAAAGATAACTCAACGAAGTGGTTGGGCATGTGGAAATGTAATGCAGCAAAATGTGGAGGGCAAAAACATCTGAGGACCCAGAGAAAAATTCACGCGATCACGCGGAGAGAGAACACACGAACTCCAAGTAGACAGGCGTGAGGTTCGGGATCGAACACACGACCTCCTGTATACCAGGCGAGGTAGTTAACATCTCCCAGCCACCGCGGAAAGGGAGACAAAGCGGCGGGGGTCTGCGAGAGAGACCCCGCAAACTCCACATATACAGCAGGCGTCAGGGTAGGGATCGAACCCAGGACCTCCTGTATACCAGGCGGGGTAGTTAACATCTCCCCGCCACCGCATAAAGGGAGACAAAGCGGCGGGGGGGTGGGGGGGAGGAGGATGTGGTGCTCTGGGAAATAAGAGGCTGGTCGTCAACAGCAACGTTCGTACCATCACAAGTGTTAGCGTTGGTGTTGCTAGAACAATACCGTTCCCTTACCAGGACCACTCGTGTGGACTCTCTTTCACGTGTATCATGAGCGCACACAAAAAAAACTATCATTGCCATCGATGAATCCGCGCATCGTTACACGCCTAATGTTGACAGGCAGCAGCTAATCGCACGAGGGTTGGTCTTGGACTTGGGGTAATATTGTTGTTGTTTTTAGAGACTCGCGTAATGTATTAGGGACTGCGAAGAAGGATGTGGCGCTGCGCACGTATACGTCTTGTGGCTATGGAGTGCTGCGCTCAATAAGAGGCTCAGAAACAAACCAAGTTGAGAACCGCTAAACAATGAACCGTTCCGTCCATTTCCGTCATCTCCGTGAGGCGAGAGTCTTTTTTGGACTGCTCTCATCTTCTGAAAAAAGAAGGCCTGGGTTGTTACAGGGCAAGTACGAGTGAAGGGAATGGCACGACACTGAAAATGAAGCGTCACGCATCATGAACAGAAATATTAACGTTGTGAGCAAAGCAAAGCTGGAGATGAAACACCCAACGATACCGACTGAGGCCCCCCAAAAAAACCGAAGAACACAAAACAATTGGCACTCAAATCCTCTCAGCAACGAATCAAGGGGGAACAGACATTAAAGGTAGAAGAGACGCCAGATTGTTCCAGGTTCGTAAAGTGCCGTGGGTGAAGAAACAATCCCCACGTCTCGCATTAATCCTCGGTATCGTGACAACGGAATGTTGAGGCTCATCTGTCTACCCAGCGGTACAAATGCGTACACCACAGGGGATAGGCAGGTGGCGGGTGATGGGGTAAAGTGTGGGTACTTCCACCTCTTCTACAATGTCCGGCGGCTGGCGCGGAAGAGTAGGCTCTGGAGGGGCTCTCGAAAGCTTCCTCGAGTGTATGTACTGTACGTTGGACTTCTTTCACACCGTACGTAGCCAACCGTGCTAATCGGACGTGCGGGAAAGTGGGGGCCCTTCCGCCGGCAGCGACAGTGGCGTGAGTAGGCAATTGCAGGGCTGTAGCTTTACTCTTCACAACCTACAGTCGCAAGGTGTCTCTGTGCTGTTGAATGTGCAGTGTGGACAGTGGAAGATAGTGATGCGCCTGTACTGTTCGTGTGCGCTGAGAATCAGTAGGACGGGACGTAGAAGCATAAAAACACGTCGGAATCAGAATCTGTATTTATACTGGAGGAATCCGATAAGCTATGAAGCTCTTTTTCACAGATGTCCAGTAGGGACGGGTAAGGACTTTACAACAAACGAAACAAAAACATGATAGTAGTGCAAAGTACAAGAAAGGTTGACACATCGCCCAAACGCATACAACTACAACAACTAAACCTTCTCCATCCTACCAGGCAAAGCCCACTGATGTATGAACTCATTTTTCAGAAGCTACCTGGCCACAAATGATAGCTCAACGAATTGGCGCATCATTTTGGACATTCATCGCAGCAAATTAATTTAAATACTATTTCCTTGCAGCGAAATGGATGGGAGGGCTGTAAAGGTGTCCTGGGGTTCTATGTGGGTCGGAGAGCAAAACTATTGGTGTGTTTAGATTTAAAGCTTTCGTGACTGCAGGGATTCATCTTTTTCATTGGAGCGCTGTCTTTCCGATAGTTCTGTTTCTTCACTTGAGGACGGCTGCTTGTGTTGTGGCCGAAACGTCGTGAGAATTTTATTGTATTATGTTTTATTTTTACAATTTTATTATTTCACTTCTACGTGACTTTACCGAAAGAACCAAGAAGATATTGGTGTGTTGTTGGCTTTTTTGTGATACATTTTTGAGGGGATGGGGTGGTGAGGGGAGCGCTGTGGTCAAAGGTTTAATTGAGAGACAAATAGAACATAGACTGTGATTGCTGCATTGATGTCCCACTATTTGTGTGTAAAACGTCAAAAGTTTAATTGAGAGAGACAAACAGAACATAGACTGTGATTGCTGCATTGATGTCCCAATGTTTGAGTGTAAAACGTCAAAAGTTTAATTGAGAGAGACAAATAGAACATAGACTGTTATTGCTGCATTGATGTCTCAATGTTTGGTGGAAAACGTCTGCCCCAATAGTGAGGGCTGGATTAACACAAAGAGGCATTAGTGGCAGCAGCCCCAGGGCTTCAGATTCTGAGGGACCACCAAAATAGAATCTATATATACTGTACTGTGTGATAATGGATGAAATGCAATACTATAGTCCTGTGATCAATCCTATGTTTTAATTTGCAGCACAATGTGTTATCATACCAGTCGTGTGCCCAAAATTAAAGCAGTTTTTCGTTTTAACTTTTGGGGATTTTTTTTTTGCTCTACAAATGATGAATCTCATCAGGCGTGGGTGGGTGGTGGTGGTTGTTAAAACGGTAAATGGGCAGAACTGCAACAGTCAAGGGTGCTCTCCCCCCCTCCCCTCCTCAAACTGAATCTGACCCTGCAAACAATTGCCGCCTGCGATATTCAGGGCGCGCCACGACACCACCACCATTCTGTCCGTCGTGTCGCGATGTGCATGAAATAACGGCTTTGGAGTATACGGCACGGCACATTGACTACAGCGTCTATAGCGGTGGCGGGGGGAGGGGGGGGTTGGTAGTGGGGAACGAACGAACGATCGGGCGAACGAACTGCGACTCGACGAAGCCGCGGCCACTTAACGCGGCCCGCTGAGCCGATCTGACCGTGGCGGCGCGTCACGAGGCCTCGGGCTCCGTGCGGGTGGCAGCGTGCGACGAGTGCACCGTGGAACCGAAATGAATCGACGGGGGGAGGGGGGGTGGGGGAGGAGGCTTAAACAAAACAACGTCTTGCCAGGTGAAAACTTTCCGCGCGGCTACAAGGTCGTTTCACGCGGGCAGAAATAAAATATTTTTGGGGGGAGGATAAATGCGAAAGGGGGTCAATTGTGCCCCGCGGGTTACGGATTTTGCGGGCAACGACGAACAGCAGCGGCGACAGCAGCGGCGGCGTGATCCAAAAGAGGCAGTCGATTGAAGTAAAAACGCAGCAGAAGTGAACGTACAATGCTCGCGGCGGGGGGGGGGGGGACAACAACATTAAATGGTTGTATAAATGCAAATACTAATCCTCATAATTTAATCAGCAATCATTAATTGCTTATTCATTGTGAGCGAATATTTTTTTTTCCTCCGGTTTGGGTTTTTTAAAATTGCTAATTGCATTTCACAGTCAATTCGACCTTTTATTTTGTTACATTTTTTTTGAAACTTTTATTCGCTTATCTTGGGTGTCCGTACAGGAATAACACCGTTTATGAAAGACCGATTTTAATTAGCAGATGTAACCGCATCGTTGGAAATATTGGCGAAACGATATCTCGTATCTGCTCGAGTACTTTTTACACTCCCAAGCGATCTTCGCCAACGAGGGCCAGCAGTGGGGAACGATGGCGGCAAATGGGATGTCGGTGAACGCCTGGAGACTCTCTCACACCTCGATGTGCGCCACCAATGTCCTGGCGAGCACGTGGAGGTGTCGCGAGGGGTGGTGGCTGAGAATGAATGATTTTGTCGTACCAGCCAAGAGGTGTGGCGGCGCAACAGTTGTGATATTGCACACAAGGAATGAGTTAACGTCAGCGGTGAGCGATACATCCCGGATCTCAATCCCCCCCACCACCACCACCCCCCCCTCCCTTGCCCTTTCATCATCACACAATGACCAGAGTGGTGAAGTATGGTTAAACAAATCCCACGACCAATTGAAGGCCTTCGTGCAGCAGATGATTGGCAAAGGTTTCTATTGATAGCACCAAGTGTGTGTGTGTGTGAGCGTACGGGGTGGGCAGATAATGAATGGAATGCATCGAAGAGGAAATCAGTTGACGAGAGAGAGCGGTGACATCAGCTCATGTGCAGGCGCTAGGTGCATTGTTACACCACACAACCGTGAGATAGCGACGGCTTTGGTGAAGGCCTTCATCCAGCGATGGATTGATTGTGGCGGATGATAATGATGATGATCACGATGATGTGTGCATATCGAAATAGTTGTATTCGCCTAGATCAATATGCAGTCTGGATTTTATTCATTTGTATGAAATGTGCATAATATCTTCATGCGAAAATCGGTATACACCACCTCTTGATATTACGATTGCAGCGTTATTGTATTTGTGTGGACTTCAGAGAGAGGCACACATCTTAGCAGCGAAATCTAATTTGCGGTGTATACTGTGCTTTTTGATGGGAGGCTGAGGCTGTCGCACGCCATTACAAACACAAGACCCATTCGGCGCACATCGAAAATTGTTACATAAATGCTTCAGCGGTGGGCCACGGCTGGGTTGTGTGGGGAGGTGGATGGAAATCTATTACAGGATGCAGAGCCATTCGGGCTGTAATGGAAACATCATTATACATGGAATTTCTACCATATAGATTTTGATCAAATGCGACGCATTGAGGATCTGTACATGTTTGTGTCTGTGGGGGGTGGGGGGGGTGAGGAGCGATAGCACACCGTGCTATGAATGCGGAGAACCGAGTTTTCTGATGAGCCTCGCTTAAACTCAGATATCTGAACCTGAATCTGGGTGCCCCCCCCCCTGCCTCCGCCACCTTCACTCATGCGAACTCATACTGACCAGCGTCGGGTAGTATGACCAAAGATCCTCCATGACTGACAAGACACGGGAAGGCCTTCATCCAGCAGTGGATTGTCATAGGGCTGAACATTATTTTCATTATTATTGTTTAATTCGCCTTTTGCCCGTCCAAGGACGCGGGTGTAATGCAGTAAATCTGCAACTTGCAAGGGAAATGCAGACCTCGACGTGATATTCACTGCATCAATGCGTGTGCAATTCGTAAGGCCGCGGTGACACAGACCTATTTAATGTTAAGGTTATCATCCCTTGTTCATCACGACGTCCTTTTTACTTTGATGTCTCAACAACAGCGTTACGGAGATCGCGTGACGTGAGGGTTCTGCCTTTGTAGTGAGGGTTGTGAGTTGACGCCGAGGAGGGGGAGGAGGCGCCTCGCCCCCCCCATGTGGAGTGACGTCACCCCCTAATTAATATTAATGGTGGGGGGAGTGTCCATTCGTAGGACGTCACCTCTTCATGATTATTAATGTGGGGGGAGGGTGCTCCATGTGGAGTGACGTCACCTGCTCATGATTATTAATGAAGAGAGGTGGGGGGGGGTGTCCATTTGGAGGATGTCACCTGCTTATGACTATTAATGGTGGGGGGGCTGGTCGATGTGGAGCGACGTCACGAGCGTTAAGGACAGACATTCCTGGGTGATTACAGTAGGTATTATGTGTGTTGAACTTCTTTCGCACCGTACATAGCCGACCGTGCTAACAGAGGTGCGGGAGACGGACAAAAAACACATCACAAAAATCAGTTCAAAATAAATGTATTTTTCAATCGAGATTATTTAAAAGTGCACAGCTCCAGTGGCGTCCTAATATCGCAAGGAAGAGCGTTCCAGACTCACGCGAAAGCGCATCTGAAAGCGCGCGATGCGGTGACCATCTTTGTTCGATGGCGAGCCAAAAGCAACTGCGAGGATGTGTAATATGCCAAAATAAAAATAAAATTATTTTAGGATTGTATGCACGTACATTGAAAAGCCCACAAGTTGCCATTCATAAACCATCGGTGATTAATTTTTGGTTTGCTTTTTGTCTGGGGTATTAAACAGTCCAACCCCTTCCCCCCTTTAAATTTGTAATATCCAACAGCGCAGTAACGCAGGCAACTCCGCGTATAACTCTGCGTGACTCTGTGATGAAAGGGGTTCAGTTTCAGGAGTGGGTTGTTAATTCATGTGTAAACTCACACGAGGCGTGGGAAGTGGTGTGAGTTTGTTTCCATTGGTTTTTGAAAGAAAGAAGAAAAAACCCCAGCTAAAATTGCATCAACATTGATCGAATGTTGTTCAATATTTTGCATCATCTCTGCCAGCGTGCTCATACTGATGTTGGTAAATGTGGAGGAATTTGGTATTAAATATTGACGTTTCAGAAAAAAGAGTCCAGTGTCCATCTCTGAATGCATAAAGGTCTTAAAAGATCTGCACATTGTGCAGATGTCGTAGAATTGTCTGTGGGACCATTTCCAGGCAAGGGCGCTACAGTGGCAAGATGTTATCCCGTTCGCCTGGTTAACAGGAGGTCGAGGATTCGATCCCGACCGTGACGCTGAATATTTGGAGGTTGCGTGTTCTCCCCGGTGGTCGTGTGGATATTTTTTTCCCGGTCCGGTTTCGCCATCCAAATTAATAAGCAAGCGTTTAGATGATTTTATTTGCTACTAGATAAGCCCACACGTGACGATATATGCCAGCTCAATGAGCTCTCATGTGTGGCCAGGTCGCCTCTGATTAAAAGATCAAAGCTGATCACGTGCTCGTGCCACTGTTGGCAGAAAGGCCTCCACTAGAGAGAGCTCATGTAGGCCCTTCTTAGGGGGTATTTGGCCTACTCTTCCACACTCGTCGAAACATCTCGGAAGAGGTGGAAGTAGCCACGCTCAATCCCGCCACACGCGATGTGAACCATCTTGTAACTGGGGTGTGTCAAACAGGACATCGCTCTCGCAGAGGAGACACTTTAGCTTGGATGAGCAGGCAACCACGGAAGCATCCCATCTCCGGGAGAGTGTTGTTGTTGTTGTGGTTCAGGGGTCAGGGCATTCGGCCGGCACTGCTGAGGCCCGGAGTGTTTGAATCTGGGTTTTCAGCCGCCCGTGATGAAACTGGGTTCTCAAGTGCAGGCGATGAATTGTCTCAGCCTGGTCACTCAACGACTGTTCAAAAATCACATGATAAATTAGATGGGTTTTTTTTCCTTCCAATTCTTAAGTAACAAAAAGTATAAATGTACAACTTTACCCGGCGTGCGTTCAACATTTGTGTCGGTTGTGGCGCCACGAGGCGGAGTGTCCATTTGAAACGGTTGCCACAGAGGTGCATCGCGCCATTGTGTTTGAAAGCAGGCTGCATAAGCGGACATTGCAAAACTCCTTCTGGGGATTCCTTCAAGTGATGCCTCTTGCGTTGAACAAAGCAACAAGAATGACACCATCGTCGAATGAGAGTTTAGAGACTATGTTGGCAACAATGTAGAATGGCAAGCTGGAAATATTCTCCAAATATTACCTTTGACAGTTGGTGAACACTCCGTGTGGAAGCTTAGAACGTCTGTTTTCATTGCTAATACAATGCCCAACCTGCGCTTCCGCGATAGATGGAGCTATGCACTTTTAAAATCTATATTTAAAACTAATTTCTTTAGAACGGCTTTTTTGTGTTTAGTTTGTTGTCCTTTCCCCGCACCTCCGATGAGCATGGTAGGCTATGTGCGGTGCGAAAGAACTTCAACATACATGCATAATGAAACAATAATATTCAGCCCTATGCCAGTCCGCTGCTGGATGAAGTGCTTCACATGCTTTGTCAGTTAGACATTCATACATATACATGTTTCGGTTAGGCCACATGGTGGTAGTTTTATGCCAAAATTATTGCAACTCATCCTCAGCCGGCAACAATGTAGCATATACAATGATATAGTCTACATGTGCCAACGTATCGAATCAATTCTGACCAAATAAACCTCCTCACGCGTGGCCTTAAGCCTTTTCTTGAGTGAATTCGACATCAAAGTTCCCCATTACGTTTCACTCAAACGGCTTTGAGCTCCATCGGGTAGTGAGCTCGGAAATCCAATGTGCACAGTATACGATGTCAATTTTACTTTGCCGTCGATCGCGTGATTGAATGTTAAACTGCTGCGATGGGAGCAACACGTGAGAAGTGTTGAGCTTCTCGTCAACGTTGCTTGTAATTATTTAGATGGTGTGACCTCCCTCCCTCTCCGCTCCGAGAAACGTAGCCCCACAAATTTGCACGCACGATTAGGGCCTCCATAATGCACGTCCGAACTTAGTGTCTCAAGGACACATTTCAGTGAAGCTGTTAAGGCTATGATTAATATCTGGTGCCTAATACGCTTCCCTTGGTGAAAATGGGGCAAAAGCGCGTTCAGCGATATGCCAGGATTAAAACGGAGATGCGTGCCAGCGTGATGTGTAATTGGTGGTAAGCTCACTGGTACTCGCGATCCAGAGGTCGCCGGTTCAATTCCACCTCCCTGAGCAATAGTTGAAACTGGAGCAGGCATCTTAAATCCATGCCCCCACCACCCCACCTGCCTCTGTCCACCTAAGAGTATACATTGGTACTCCGCACTTTATCAGAAGATCGCGTGTGATGTGGTCAACTGCAGGTACATGCCACGTCTTCTAAAGACGTTTGGCCGGCATGGAAGAGAAGGCCAAATACACTCTTAGAAAGGCTCTTTAGACCTCGCTCAAGGGGAGGTGCTTCCGCCAGGCGTGTCGTGAGAAAGTAATTGTAGGGCCGCGCCTTTACCTTAATGGTCTGCTTCCTTGAGCGAACACGTGCATTCATGGGGCACAAAAGTGAACTCTATGCCAAGTGAGAAGAAATATATATAATACATTTCAAGACATTTCAACTACAACAGAAACCTTATTATGAGCCAATAACAAATACCGGTTCACAAATTTCGCTTAAAGTCACCGAAACCCAAGAACAAACAGACCTGTAATCAAATTTCAACAAATTTCAACAGTGGAAGCGTTATGAAGCAGAAGATACATTTTAAACTGCACATGTGTACTGTGTACAGACACAAAGCAAGCTTTTAAAATGACCATTCTATGATTTATGCACACATGGAAAATGTAATTCATGAAAAGTGGAAATAACAGATGTGCTTATTGTCTAGGAAAAAAAAAACCACATAAAAGCCATCCTGCTTGCCCGAGGAAGAACAAAATGTCCCAGCTTATAACCGGGACTTTTGATGCATCAGCTTCACCTCTCAGAGCCAATTAAAGCGCCAGATGACTCTCCCACGAAGGTTAAATTGCCTTTGATACACACAAGCACGCACGCACGCACGCGCAGATTTAGAGGTACACACATACACGCACAGTTATCATGGCCAAACCACTCCATGCCACCACACCCACTCCGACGATCTCTACGCTCTACCATACCCTGCAGCTGATGCACGGTAGACCCACGACCTCCACGACCTGCCCTAACAGTATCCCACCGTCCGGTCTTAGGTCCTTCCCTTGATCGCTTGACTCGTGGTGACCACTCCAATTGCCTGTGTCGGTAGCCGCCAGTTCCACCCCCCACCACCCCCTCAATCCTGCACACGCATGTCCTGCCCAGCACGAACCGTTGGGGCCAACTTGTGATTCTTTAGCGAACGCCTATTAAGGGTGACACAGCACACCATGGAGTGACGTCGTCAACGTCACAGCCGACTGCCTCCGTCTCCCCGCTGCACCGGGTACTGGCTATTTAAGGCCCAGTCGCCCCAGGGGAGGCCCAGGACAGGGTCAGATACCACGAAGGGTTTCCATTGGTTCGAAGTAAAGTGCGCTGCTAACCAGTCCACAACCACTACCCACTCACTAACCCACTGCGCCACTGGTCTCGTCATTCTAGACAAATATCCCAGTGTTGGCTTATGAGGACCGTTGGTGCCAATGCTGTTTGGAGAGTACCTGTCGAGGCTGAAACGGTGCGCGAGGCAGCGGTGTGGCCAGCACCACACCTGGGCCACGTTGATCTCCGAAGTGCTGGGCACTGTCGCGCGAACCCAAGTCGACCAAAGGGAAACCCGGAGAAAAATTCAAGTCGCCGGGTTCACAATAAAGCACGCTAACCAGTGTGTGCCACCGCTCCATCCCCAGGAGACCCATACTAGGGTGTAAGTACCACTTCCTGCTGCTGTTTCAGAGCATCCCTGCTCAGGAATTGAACCCGGGTCAACTGGACACCGTAGCACAGCGAGCCAATCACTCAATCACTGTGGTGCCACGCGGGTGGTGTGTGCGGTGATCATGGCCGTGCCAGTGGAATGCAACAGCGGGGTGTTTTTGGGCGAGCTTCCAGCAAGGCACGACATTATGGGCTTAACGTTCAATCCCCAGCTGTCCCTGGCGCAGATGCCAATGGCCCGGGAGACGCTCCATTCAGGTAGCAACAACTGCCGCTCGTTAACCCCTCGCCAAAGCCGTCCAATGAGTGAAAATTATATTAGCTCGCTGTTGCGCCGCAAAGCTGCAGCGTCGCAGCAAGGCTGAGTCCAGCGCTTCTCGAAACGTTACCATTTTTTCTCGATGGTGCTGGATAATAAATATAAGTATGAGAAGAAAATGATTTCCTCTCTCTCCACCACCGCCAAGGATGAATTGCCTTTGTCACGACTCAGACTTGCTATTCCGTTTTAGAATCAATGGACTTTGTTGTCTCATTGTTGGTACTGTCTTTAAACTAAACCATTAAACTTTTTTCTATTTTATTTCACCAGGTAAGGCCCAATGGGCTATGTAGGTCTTTTTTCAGAAGCGACCTGGCCACAAATGATAGGTCAACGAAGTGGATTATCACGTGGATATTTTTGGCAGCCAAATACTCTAAAAGTACGTTTCCAAACAGGATGTATTCTGACGGTGCCATCGGCACTGACTATTCCGTTTGTACCATTCCGTTTGTACCATGCCTTCTATTTCGTTTTGCCCTGTCTTATTTATTTCTCTGTCTCATTTGTTCCGTCTTTCCCACCTGCATCAACGTCGTGTTTTTGTTTGTTTTCCTTCCCCACCACACCTCTGATTATCACGGTTGGCTATGTACGGTGCGAAAGAAGTTCAACATACATACAAACGTACGACATCAGAGACCATTGCATAGTTTGGTGGACTGTGCTCCCCCATCCACTGCACCGTCTAGATTTGGCACACTCAACATTTCCATCTGTTCTGCCTTTTTGAAAGGTAGCCTAGGGGTGGGAAACATCTTTGAAAATGACAACGCTGTCCAGGATGCTGATTGATCCTTTTAAGTTGATGCTGACCCTGGTCCCACATTGCCACAAGTGCATAGACAAGTACATTTTGTATGAGTTAAATAGAACGTGGCACATATAGAAACAATTATGCAATGTAGCAGGCACTCTCATCACCAACATGCGGAGACAGGTAAGGGTTCCAGTCCTTTATATCCACATTCTGCATCACACACAGCTCCCTCCTTCATCCACAGCTCTCTCCTCTTCATCCACAGCTCTCTCCTTCCATTGTCCCTTCTTATCCCCACGGCCCCCTCACCCATTCCCTCCCTCTCATCCCTACTCATCATTCGCAGCCGCCATTTCCATATCTTTGCGCCACGTGGTTACTCCCGGTCAATTCGGTGTAGGGATTGACATCAGCGTGTAGGGCAAAGGGAATGCCGATGTTATGGGGACCATTATCGAGGACTGTTACAATATTCCTGTATGCACAAAATGCATATTATTTTCCATTGCCCTACTCATTTGAGGCCGAGTCGACCTAGGGGAGGCCCAGGACCGTTTCAGATAATCGTCACTGGTGTTGGCCGTGAGCGGGAATCGAACTCGGGTTGCTGGGTTCGTAGCGCAGTGCGGAAAACTGCTACACTACCGCTCCCCACTAATGTAGTAACACACACACACAAACAGTAGCACTATAGACAGAGAATTATTAATTAACACCAAATTCAACTGAGCACAACTCACACGACATGAAGGAACATTAATGTTGTTTTCAATACAATTCATGACAAAACACCACACGCTATTGCAAGAGAAAGGCACGCATTACAACTGCTTAAACGTACTTTGACAATGTAATGTGATGCTCGAAATATTTAATTGCTTTGTCTCGGCTCCGTATTTCATTCCAATGTTATTTCAGACTTGGTGACACGGGAGTCGACCAACGAATGGCTGATAAAATGGGAGGGTGTGTGTGAGTGTGGTTACTTGACGTGTCTTTAACTCTCAGTTCTTGGTTTACAAGAGCAAAGTCCGAGGACAGACTCTCGTCATGCTGAAGTGTTATTGGGTTTTAGGCAGGCACTGTGAAACTCACGGCTTATTGCTTATTCATTCCACTGCTGGCAAAATGGGCCTTCGCTCGAGAGAGAGATCTCTCTCTCTCTCGAGGTCACTTAGCCCGCTCTGCCACGCTTTGCCACACGTCATGGAAATTGACGGGAGCTTCCCACACTTTACCTCACCGCATGCGACCTGCTGAACCCATTTGTACTGCTGGGTCGACAGAGGGAGTGGAAGGGGGGGGGGGGCATTTAAGACTCTTAACCACATTGTTTAAACTGCCTCGTGGGGAGGTCGAAATGGAGACCTCTGGATTGCAAGTCCTGTGCTCTTTATGAATTTGCCAAATGCCTGCACGCAAAAGATCGGACAAGGACGCGCAATATTAATGATAATAATAAATCATTCACATCCCTTCGTAAATCAACTGCTTGACATGGCCTATCCATGCCATTTCGGTCATGGGAGTTTTTGTTTTACCATACTTCACCTCGGTGGTCAATGCGAGTTGGATAAAGCCAGGGGCATCCAATGCGGCTTCCGATGTCCAATCGCGCTCGCCACCTGACTACGTTGGCCATGACGATAATGCAATTCTGGTCACCAGGATCATAACACAGTACGCTCACCACTGATTCCACCCGCGCATATTACCCACTATAACCACCCAGCGATATCTGTCCGTCACTCCACATGAGGGCCACCAAACCCCTCATTAATATTCATGAGTGTGTGGATTTTTACACTAACGCAGAGGAAGATCAAGCTGAATTAAATCATTTATTACGCAAAGTCGCTTCGAATATGACGGGTTTTTTTTACAGAAAGTGACGGTGAAAAATACATCTACGCAGCACAGTGCTACATCCGTGCATGACGTCACTGCAAAAGAGGCCCCTCCCCTCTTCATTAATATTCATTCCCGTGTATAAATTTACATTAACGCACATGCCGCATCCCTCCACAATAACCATGAGTGGGTGACGTCACTCCACATGCCGCACCCCTCCACAATAACCATGAGGGGGGTGACGTCACTCCACATGCCGCACCCCTCCCCAATAACCATTAGCGGGTGACGTCACTCCACATGGGGCAACCCCCCCGCCCTCATTAATAATCATGAGCTGAACAATTTTCTATTGAACATTTCAGATTTACTTTTTTGCCCGTCCTTAAACGGGCAAAAAAGCTAGTTTATAATATATAGCAAATCGATACAAACATATATTCGCAAATAAATAGATAAATGAATAAATAGGTAATAAATGCGTCCGATTATTTATTGATTTTATTTTGATTATTATATTTTTTTCTCAAAAATCCCCGCTGCTAAAGCCATGTGGGGCAAGCCGGCACGGGTTGTATGATCCCAGGGCCGTGCAGAGGCCATGGCAAGAGCTGGGCCAGTCTCCCCTGCTCCCCGTCCTCCCCTCTGCTCCTGTCCTCCATCACTGATTGTATACGAGCTCCTCCTTGAATGCGACAACGCCAGACCACACACTGGCCCAAGAACGTCAGGCGAATTGGTTTTGGTGATGCTGTTTTGGCAGCGGTGCTCAAAATAATAATAATAACAAGCAAACAACAACAACAGCAAAAAAACCTCACATTTATGGCCAAATAACACTGTGGCCATGAAAGGGAGAAAAAATATATAATTGGTGACGTTTCGGGCAATGGCCCTACTGCATAGCACGCACGACAACATGAGATTGCGTTGCACAAGTTTGGGTGATGACTTTGCTCACCTATGCACACCCTCGCACAGACCAGATCCCGCCACCCTCACATGTTCTCAGCCTCAACCAATGGAGGCACAGCCAAGTGCCCAGCGTCAAAGGAGGCCCCCAAGTGACTGAAGTGGCAGCGGGGAAGGATCGCGACGACTTCCGGACGCCGCGGCGCTTGGCATCGTTAACGCTCGAGTGCCGTCTCTCGACGAATTAATAAAAAAACACACTTCGTGCAAATGTGTCAGACACAAATTGTAACTTTTTATTTCAGACCTCCTCGCTCACTGATTTGTTTTCTGACAAAAATATGCGGAACAATAATAATAATGGCCGTGGTAACGGACACGCAGGCAAGTGCATTTTTTTGCTCGGTGTGTTGTTGAGAGATATTGCCGAATGGGGCAAAATGCCCCATCCTCGATGCAAATACATTTTTCAAATTCGACGACACGTGTAATGTGTGCGTGCGCACGCTGGTCACAAATGCTGTGTAACAGAGACCCGCTGGCCCGCTGGGTCGAAGCTTTGTTCTGCTACGATCGTAGCCCGCGTCCGCCGCTCGTGAATCGCGCCGCAATTTCCTCGCGCACTCGGCGCACAGCAGAAGCTGAGCTGGCCGGAATTTCTCAACAAGGCGCAATCATACGGGGGATTGAGGCTGGCCACGAAGGTGTCTAACAACTGACAATGCAATGACATCACCGCACTGCGATGATACATTACGACACATTAGAAATAGTCATTTACAGTGACATACGGAAGGCCCTCTTGCATGTTATATTGGTCACAGGCGGGCTCATTTGGCCATACCTCACCATGATGGTGAGTGCATGTTGCTGATAGGGAAGCCCAGGACCGACTCAGATATCACTTGCCGATTATGTTAGCCGTAGCCGGGAATCAAACTTGGCTCTTTGCGTTCATAGAGGAGTGTGCTCATCATTGTGCCACCACTCGAGCAGTGGGTATATGTAGATACACAAAATATATATTTTTCAAAACAGTTGATCTCAGCTGAGGAGAACCATTATGGACACACAGGAGTAGTGTGCTTCGTGTGTTAGTTAGATAGCGCCGGATAGACTCTAGTCCCATCCGTGTTGGAATTAATGGTTTAAAATTTATGGTATTTCTGAAGCGAAGTGCAAAACATGTCTGGCGAACTTTTAAAGGCTTCTGGGATACTAAGAGATATAAGCCACGTGTGTGTGTGTGTGTGTTTAAACTAAACACACAAAGCAGTTGTTAGTTGTAACAAATTAGTTTTCAATCTAGATTTAAAAGTGCATAGCTCCAGTGGCTTCCTCACATGGGAAGGAAGAGAGCGTTCCAGACGGTCTGCAGAAGCGCATCTGAAAGCGCGCGATGCGGTGACCGTCTTTGTTCGATGGCCAGCAACTCACTTGCAAACCATTATCAGCATGATAGAGCAAAACATTGAAGCATTGTTGCTGGTCTATACTTTTGATTTCCACTTTTTCATAAAATAATCCATATTCATTCATAATATGATTATTATTATATAATAAAAATTACCATCCTATGTGTGTATTTATGTAATTTTTTATACTTTCACACGCTTCACCAGCCCAGAAGCGTCACCGGACAAGAGAAGACGAATGGCACCAACGCGCTCCATCCAAAGATTGATTTCACTTCACAATTTTGCAAAAAAAAAATCAGTTTTTTTTCCCGCGTGAAAATGTACCCGGGGAATTCTTATTTTTTTTTTCAATGTATTACCATCGTAAATAAATGAATAAACCGCGATCTAGACTTCATCGCGGCAATGCCATCGATGCCGCCGCCAATGCCTCGCAAAAAAAGAAGAGCTCTACGCGTTCGTGATTAAACGCATTCTTTACTATCGAATAAATAAATGCGCAGACGCAACGGAACGCGCCGAGCACCGCGCGGTCATTTCCCAGAAGCGCTTTTCGAGCACGCTTGCAATTTCGCAAAAAGCCGCCTTCCATCCACGTGAGTCACCGTGGGAACAACGAGGAAAAAAAAACCTAAAGCCTTAATTTCAATAAATGCAAGAGGCTCGCATGCCGCGCCCATACATCGAGTGCTTCCTGAAACCCGGGGGGGGGGGGCGGGGGGGGGGTGGGGGGCTGCGTACAAATCACCGCTCAGGCAATTGTGGTTCCCCCCATTAACACCGCCACCTGCAAAGCTATAAACAAAGAGATTAAATTTAAATGTGACATGATAGAATTTCAATTTGCTTCCCCTGCAGTTATCCCGTGACAGCACAGCGAGCCCTGTTGTGCTTCTGGGGAACGCCTAATAAATGCGAGACCGGGTCACGTATGGAAACGGGAACTTGTGATTGCCGGCGGTGGCTCGTGGCTTGGTGATATGGGCGGCGTTAAAGTAAAAAAAAACATGACATTAACTCGTAGCAGTGGGTTAGCAAAATGCGCTACGAACCCGGCCACCTGAATTCCGATTACAGGCCACAAGCAACATCCAGTGGCCGGTGATATCGAAAGTGTCATATAGAAAGAAGAGCCAATGTCTGAAACATGACCTATTTAAGAATGTCTACGTACAATGTTCCTTTCCAGGGGGGCATTGTTGACGAATGTGTTGAGCATTGGCGCAATGCAGCACAGTCAAACAACTCCACCGTGACGAATATGCATGTGCGAGCCTTCATCCAGCAGTGGATTGATAAGGTTCTGTAAAAACAAATAACATTCTGCTTCGAAGGGTTGAGAAAGGAAAAAAGTTAATGGCGAATTGGAGGATATTTTTTCCCAATGGTCAGCAACCATTCCCTGATAGTTGTCCTAATATTCAGCACCTCGCAATTTTCTTTGAATGCAAATGATGTTTTCTTCTTTGCATCCTTTGCACGCATCACGCCACGGATCACATCACCTGCCGTGCAGAAGGCGACGCCAAAAAAACAAAATGGCACCTTCTCCTGTTCATGTTGACACGCACACCTACATACATACATACAGCCATGAATGTGGATAGAGATCACCCACAGAGTCGTGCAGTGCTCTTGGTGTACACCTATTACACAATTCGGAAATTTGCGGCCAGCACCACACCCAGCCAGCCACCTTTGCCTCTCCAGCGCTGCTGCTGACACCCATTTAAGGCGGAGTGGACCGGTTCTGATATATCACGAGCACTTGACGTTAGGCGTGGCTGACAGGTTAACTCAGGTGGTGCTAGGAACCGCGCCACTAATGATGCGCGTGCTTGTCCGTGATCAGAGGTGGACACTGCCCCGTACACAAGGATGCCGCTGCCCTGGCTGCCTCGGTTGTCCCTGGAGCTTGTTGTTGTTACTTCTGGGCCACCCCCTGGTTGGTCGTGTAGCTCTCTCTCTCTCTCCTCTCGGCTATTTCCCTATCCTGACCACAGCCGCACCCCCCCCCCCCCCGCCCCCCACAAATACAGAGAATCTTTGGATGCGGTCACATCTAGACTCGAGTTGAAGTTGTTGTCGCTCCGTGTATGAAATCCAACAGGTTGAGAACAACGGTTAAAGGTGCGCGTGCATCATTTAAGCCCTCGCATATATGCTGCCTATAAAACAACATAAATGGCAATGCAATACGGGAAGCGGAGACGGAGGATAATAAATGTATACATAAAAATAGCAACAGTTCTTAGCGATGGCGCCAAAGGCTCACGACCGGAGGTGTAACGATTAATGTTGATTTTTGCAAGCAGCAGGCAATGAATGTCGAATTGCAAGCGTCATGACGCACGCATCGGATCGCTTGCGTACGAACTTATATATGTATTTGTATCAATATCATCACCACCGCCAGCCGTTCGTCAGTCTGGGAGATGACAGTGCGTCACAAGTGCTTGCTCACGGCGGTGATCTTGTAGCGACGGCGAGCGCGACCTAAAACAATTGTCATCCTTTGTGATGACATCGCGTTGAACAGCGCCCGACCGGACAGACTTCAAGAACAAGACCTCGAATTCAAGCCCTTCGAGCGCGAACTAAAAGCCGTCGATTCAATGCTCACGACGCTGTGAGAAGCCCCTGCTCATTAGAGATGCTCTACGCATGATTTTAGCATGTTTTTTTTTAAAACGGCTATTTACATTCCACTGCTGGATGAAAGTCTCCACCGCCAAGCTGCGCCACCTCTCGTGATCTTGTGATGTGATCATCCACCTGGCACCTACAACACGGAGCTGAATTTCATCGCTCCATCGCCTCGGTGGATTCACATGCGTTGTACAAGTTGTGTGCAATGGGTTCCTGTAACCTCTGCGGTTATTTTTGAGCTGTAGAGGTCGTATCGCAAAAAAAATCTGTAATATCCAGCAGCGCAATCACATCACAGTGATGCAAACATCTCCGTGTTTAACTCTGGGTTGTAATAATAATTTAAATTATGAAGCGCCCTTAGACAATCGTTCTCAGGGCGCTATGGCATGGAAAGGCGGAAGTTGTTTAGCATCGACTAGGGAAAGAAGTAGTGAGAAAGACGTTCGAAAATAACTAAAGAGAAACAACCATTTTCAACAAATACGTTTTTTGGTCGAGATTTGAAGATTTGTAAAGTCTCGGAAGGCCCCTGACCTCGCAGGGGCAACGAGTTCCAAACTTTAGGTGGCCGCAATTGCAAAGGCGACACTCACCCCTAAGTGTGTAGCCTAGACCGTGGTGACAGTGAGCAATGCACCATCTGAGGATCTTAAATGATCTTGATGGAATATACGTGGCTGGAGGAGGTCACGAATGTAGGGAGGAGCAAGTCCATTTAAGGCTGTGTTATGAAAGGAGTTCCGATGCAGGAGTGGGTGATGAATGAATGCGTAAATTCATATGAGGCATGGCAAGTGATGTGATTTTTCATATTGGTTTTTGGAAGAAAAAAAAACTTTGATCGAGTATTGCATTTTTCAATTACGTTGCATCAAGTCAGCCAGCGCGCTCATATTGATGTTGGTATAAACATGGAGCAATTTAGCGTAGAATATGGACATTTCAGAAGAAAAAATGTCCTGTGAAGGAAATGTAAATTGGCCCATCTCTGAACGTGTACATTTCCACATTGGGTGTGTGTATCATAACGTTGTCTTTGTGATAGTTGATGGAGTGATGAATTCAGTTTGTTGGCAGATGCCAGTTGGATCGTCACATCGCAGGATCGCGGTCGTTGGTGGTGGCTTGCGGAGGGAGGCTTCCAACCAGCAGTGGATTGACCATGGTTGATGGTGGTGGTGGTAAATGGAGGTAATTGTTTTTAAAAGCCACTCCCAACCGGATAGCTCAAGGGAAAGAGAGCGACGAGCTGGCAGGGCTGAAACCCCGAATTGAATCCGGGGATCGGCCACCCGTGATTAAACCGGGTTCTCGACCGTAACGAGTTGATGCTCTGAGCCCGATCATCAACGGCTAAATGCATAAAATAAAATCACGTTACATTTGGCTTTCACTTTATTTGTCAAAATGCCAGCTCGAACTCTCTTTTCATGTGTTCGACTGATGTGCGACGGACACATTTTGCAGGGCATTAATACGGCGTGGCCGTTAGTGTGGTCTATTTGAAGTGGCTTCAGAAGTAGTTCCGTGACATCGTCTTCCGCAGTCACTGTGAGCGTTTTCCCGAATAGGAGAGCCTTCATCTCACGACGTGACGCCAACATCACAACTGGTATACAGATTTAGAGAAATAAAGAAAGAAACAACCAAGGAGTTGCAAAGGACGCGCCACAGAGTAAATTACGCGAATGTTGAAAACCAAACGGTGCCACTAACCGGACGGCACGGAACAGCGAGAGCGAACTATTGACGAGGGATTGACGCGGCGACACTTTCACTGTGCGCGCGTCATCACCACAAGGCACCATCGCAGCCAAATAATTATCGGAGGAGAGAGCAGCAAGCTCAGGGGGCTTGCGGCGGAAATTCTCATGAATGTCGAGGTGGCGCTCAGTGAGTTTTGCTTCCCGTCTGTTCCACGACCACTCCGCATGACCGTGCCAAATTTCCATGTGTGTGTGTGGTGTGTTACGGACGGGCGTGTTTGATATATGCAGGGGGCTTCAACCATTTTTTTTATAACTTATATGGGACTTTCGTTTTTAATGGAAAAAGAACGGATAATAATACGCTGTAACGTGATAACAAATGTATGTTAATAGCTTCAAAAGGCACATTTTAATCCACACCTCGGCCATGAGCTAACGAAGCGGGGGGGATAGCCACACGTGGGGGGATAGCCACACGTAGTGAAATGCAAAGATATATTATAAGTGAAAACAAAGGTACACCCACGGGGCCTTGCCAATCCACTGCTGAACGAAGGCCTCTCCCCAAGGCTGTGCGAGTCCTGGGGGGTTGTTTTCCGACCGACTTCACCACGCTGGGCAAGTGCTGTTTGGTGAACATGGGCCGATATGGATGTGAGCATACAAGTGCAGTACAACGGATTTTGCTGCATTTCCCTCTGCTGCCCACAATATAGTGTGGACTCCGCAGCCTATAAGTCATGGTATGCAAGGTGAATGACCATTGAAGTAATTGTCAGGGTCAATCTTCCTTGCCTTCAGGGCTGTGATGATATTTCTGGGTGATTTGGTCACAGATGATAGGAATAATAATTACATTTTTAAGAAGCCCCATGTTTGCCCAGGAAGGTCCTCGCTCAGTCTCAAGGCGTTAAAATTGGGATGTTAGGCCATTTCCATTAACCAGGGTTTGGCTTCATGTGGCAGCAATACCAGAGGTCTCGAGGAGAACCCACCGCAAATATTTGACTTTTAACAACATTTTTTTTATTTTACCAGATAAAGCCAAAGACTCTAAACGCACGTTTCTCAAGGTGGAGGGAAAAAACCGGAGCACTCGGAGAAAAAATCCACGCGACCACGGGGAGAACGTGCAAACTCCAAATATACAGGTGTCGAGATCGAACCCACGACCTCCTGTATACCAGGCGAGGTAGTTAACATCTCACCACCGTGGATAACACGAAAAGCTCTGCACAGATAGATGCGAGAGTCTACTGCTCGACTCTATCCTTATCTCCGACCCACCTTACAGCTAAATCGCATTCATTAGATCTGCGGCTTATTATTAAACGCCGTATGCACGCATCAATAATGCCCTGTAATTGCACTGTTAATTCATGTTTGGAGTCATTATATACAACAAAAAATATATGGTGTGTGTGTATATATGTGTGAGCCTTGATTGACTCTGAATATTAAATCTCTATGTATTTTTTTACGACCATTATATTATGGGTACTCATGTAGCATATTAGGGGACGTAAATATTTGCGACTGCTTGCGTAACTCTCACAAATTGGTGGGCGACTTGTAAATCTAAATAATAAAAATTGGTATAAGCGACTTGTTAATCTAAATAATCACTCGATTTGCCTCCTAAATTACGACCGCGATGTGCCCTTGGCTGCCCCCTCCCCTCTCCCTTTCTCTGGTTGCGATTGTAGCGCAGTTGGCAGCACATTCCGCTGTGGACTTGCCGAACGGACACATTACGAGGTCGCGCTCGTTACGGACAAAGTGCTCGCGAGAAAGCATCATCACGCGAACTCCGCTCGTCATCCTTACAACAGCGGCGGCTTTAGGGTGGCCAACGGACAAAGACGGTGGTCACCGCGTCGCGCGCTTTCAGATGCGCTTCTGCGGGCCGTCTGGAAAGCTCTTCCTTCTTATATTATTAGGAAGCCCTTGGAGCTATTCAGTTTTGAATCCAGTTGGAAAACTCATTTATTGAGAACTACTTTTTGTGTTTAGTTTTGTTGTCCTTGCCCTGCATCTCCGATGAGCGCTGCTGGCTGTGTACGGTGCAAACAAAGTTCAACATACACACATCTGAATTCAATTACCGGCCATGGCTAACACCAGCGTGACAAGTGTGATGTCTGAATCGGGACCTGGGCCATCCCCTTCATCAACGACCCACACGGACCAGCGTCGTGAATATAATTTCAACCCCTCCTGTTTTTTACAAGATGCTGTCGACCTTTGTAAATCTCCTAGTCTGTGCCGGACATTAAAAGCCGCGTTTTTTTTGTCGGTTTACGTAGAGGTAGACCACTGAAGGCGACGCATTTATAAGTAGTTCTTCGCTCTTACGTTATCGTGAGATATCCAGGCAGGCGGATCACGGGTCATGCAATCCCCACAATCGATACGGCAAGGGGATTCCTTCATCTTCCAACAGTGTATTGACGACGAGGCTGTAGGTTTTCGCGCTCCCCTCTCTAAACCGCCTGTGCCGCCACATTCTCAAAAGTGTCGGCATCGTGCGTTAATAGCTTCACACCAGCGGAAACCCCTCCCTTTAAAAAAAAAAAAACACAAAACACAACGTGGACGTGTCGCCTGGCGTGACCGGCTCCGTGGCATTTATAATTCCCCATTCGATTGCCGCCGGCTGCAATCATCGTTCCCACTGCATCCCTTGGCTGGCTGGGGACAAACCGAGCGTGTCGCGTCTCAACGGAGCGGGTCATCCGTTTGCTGCCGAGGCGTCCGAAGGGCGCAGGCGGCAAGCGAATCTCCCGCACGCATCGGGGATTCGCTCTCATCGTACACACAGAACCTCCGTGTGTCTTTAACATGCTGTGGAGGGAAACGCGCTGTTCGCGAGCACCTGTGATGAAGGCTGGTTCGGCGCACGAGGGTGGCTGGTGTGGGCAGCACCATGCCCAGCCTCCTTCGTCTCCCCAGTGTCAATTTCTACACGACCCACTACGTAATCATTTATGGCAGAATCGCCCGAGAGGAGTGGCCCAAAGTTGTTTTAGATTTTTGCCAATGATGTTGGCTGTGAGCACGAATATAACCCACGTTGTCAAATTCGTAGGGCGGTATGCTCATTACTACACCACCACTCTCCGCAAAGACATACAGCATACAGTGAGGGAAAAAAGTATTTGATCCCCTACTGATTTTGTACGTTTGCCCACTGACAAAGAAATGATCGGTCTATAATTTTAATGGTAGGTTTATCTGAACAGTGAGAGACAGAATAACAGCAACAAAAATCCAGAAAAACGAATGTCAAAAATGTTATAAATTGATTTGCATTTTAATGAGGGAAATAAGTATTTGACCCCTCTGCAAAACATGACTTAGTACTTGGTGGCAAAACCCTTGTTGGCAATCACAGAGGTCAGACGTTTCTTGTAGTTGCCCACCAGGTTTGCACACATCTCAGGAGGGATTTTGTCCCACTCCTCTTTGCAGATCTTCTCCAAGTCATTAAGGTTTCGAGGCTGACGTTTGGCAACTCGAACCTTCAGCTCCCTCCACAGATTTTCTATGGGATTAAGGTCTGGAGACTGGCTAGGCCACTCCAGGATCTTAATGTGCTTCTTCTTGAGCCACTCCTTTGTTGCCTTGACCGTGTGTTTTGGGTCATTGTCATGCTGGAATACACATCCACGACCCATTTTCAATGCCCTGGCTGAGGGAAGGAGGTTCTCACCCAAGATTTGACGGTACTTGGCCTCGTCCATCGTCCCTTTGATGCGGTGAAGTTGTCCTGTCCCCTTATCAGAAAAACACCCCCAAAGCATAATGTTTCCACCTCCATGTTTGACGGTGGGGATGGTGTTCTTGGGGTCATAGGCAGCATTCCTCCTCCTCCAAACACGGCGAGTTGAGTTGATGCCAAAGAGCTTAATTTTGGTCTCATCTGACCACAACACTTTCACCCAGTTGTCCTCTGAATCATTCAGATGTTCATTGGCAAACTTCAGACGGGCATGTGCTTTCTTGAGCAAGGGGACCTTGCGGGCACTGCAGGATTTCAGTCCTTCACGGCGTAGTATGTTACCAATTGTTTTCTTGGTGACTATGGTCCCAGCTGCCTTGAGATCATTGACAAGATCCTCCCATGTAGTTCTGTGCTGATTCCTCACCGTTCTCATGATCATTGCAACTCCACGAGGTGAGATCTTGCATGGAGCCCCAGGCCGAGGGAGCTTGACAGTTCTTTTGTGTTTCTTCCATTTGCGAATAATCGCACCAACTGTTGTCACCTTCTCACCAAGCTGCTTGGCAATGGTCTTGTAGCCCATTCCAGCCTTGTATAGGTCTACAATCTTGTCCCTGACATCATTGGAGAGCTCTTTGTTCTTGGCCATGGTGGAGAGTTTGGAATCTGATCAATTGATTGCTTTTGTGGACCGGTTGTCTTTTATACAGGTAACATGCTGAGATTAGGAGCACTCCTTTTAAGAGAGTGATCCTAATCTCAGCTCTTTACCTGTATAAAATACACCTGGGAGCTAGAAATCTTTCTGATTGAGAGGGGTTCAAATACTTATTTCCCTCATTAAAATGCAAATCAATTTATAACATTTTTAACATGCGTGTTACTGGATTTTTTGTTGTTGTTATTCTGTCTCTCACTGTTCAAAAAAACCTACCATTAAAATTATAGACTGATGATTTCTTTGTCAATGGGCAAACTTACAAAATCAGCAGGGGATCAAATACTTTTTTCCCTCACTGTACACACACATCCACCACAATATATACACACACACACACACGTATGCACACAGTACGCACGAATTTATAACATCGTAAACCTATGTTAAACATTAGCACGAATATAAACGCGTACGTACAGATATTACATCCACAAATAGTCACGTACAATTCAATAGCAGCATTGCACGCACACACACACACACAAATGAATGTCACAGCAAGTGCAACAAACGGCAGAATCTCTAGCAATGCGCGCCTACCGCCACGCCTCTCAGCATCAAGGAGGATTCAGAGCGGCCTCACTGATCGCTTGATCCGGCCGCTGCAATTGGGATTTATTTCGACAATTGGGGGTTTATTTATTTGTAATTATCGGCATTAATTAATTATTTGTTTTTGCTCCTCCCCGTTTCTTTTTCTCGTCGCACGGCCACGACAATCGAAGCGCCACCACCGGATCGCTTTCTTCGTCGCGAGAAGCCCTCCGATAGCCCGGGCGCCCGGGTCGCATGCAAATTCGGCGAGAAAAAATAATCCACCCCCCCCCCCACTCCCCCCCCACCCCCAGCCCCGTCTCGCACCGATGTGGATACGCGGCATTGATAGCATCGGCAGGGAGCGTGTGATCGCACGCACGCACGCCCCCCCCCCCTCACCCCTCTACCGCAGGTCTGCACTTTCACGGATTTATTTTACTCTTTCGAGTTTGCACTATTAGCGACGAAAACAAAAAAAACGAAATCTCTCGAAAGAAAATCAAAGGTAGGAAAACAAACGCAGATGATGAATGTATGTAAATGGCAGCGACTTTGGTGTAGCTGGGGGTGGCGGTGGACGTGCTTCTTGCGAGCGACGAATCCGGCGACCTGAGTTTCGACCTGAGTGGCGAGTGACATCTGAACGGGTACTGGTCCCCCCCCCCTCCCCCCAATTTCATCAATCAAACTCAGGTCATCAGGTTCATAGCACTCTGTACGGACCGCAACGCTATGACACTGCACGATGGTATTTTTAGAGATAAGTGGTGAGCAAGCTGCACTGTGCGCCTAGCAACCGACATTATATTCCTGGCCGCGGATAATATGAATGGCACGTGATATCTGAACTAATCTTAGACCCCCCCCCTTCCCCCCCCCCCCCCACCTTCAACCTGCACTGACCAGCGTGGTGATGTATGGTCAAACAACGTCCATGGTCAAACAACGTCCATGGCCTTCATCGAGAAAAATGTGAAAATCAACAATCGTGCTATGAAGTAAAACAAATAAATGCTTCGGTGAGGCCTTTAAAAAAAAATCATAATTAACAGCACGGAGAGTTCTAAAGCGGTTACAATGTATTAGTTCCAGCCTGGAACTTTTTTTTTCCAGGTAGGAACCGCAACACAAAACAACCACAATTCACCAAGAAGTGCTATAACGTCTCCGCCACTTGGCGGCAATGTTTCCATGTAGCCGTTACCCAATTGAGTAATGTGCTGGTCAATTTCCAATTTTCGCACAAATTTAGGCTGCAACGTTGCATGCGTGGCCTACTTCGTATACCGCGTGAAATCATGGAATCGTTAATGGGACGGCGCGTATTGTCTGGCCGTTACACCCGCAGCATTAACCAGGGCGGCCACCGGACTTGAACCGCGAGCCTCTGCAACGAGCCGAAGAAACCCAGTACCACACGGCCACAGCCGGCGGGCGAGTCACCCCGCGTTGCCCTCCACTGTGCCACCAACACACACATACATCCTCAAGCCTCTCGCTTAAAACAAAAACACGTACACACACGTACACACCACACCTTACGTGACGCGACGACGTGACGATTGCTCACTCAGCAGCTGTGGCGAAGGTACAGCGACGCATTTCCGCTCGAGGCTTTCTGATGCGTTTCAAATTTTGAAAACGACAAGGAATGAAGCTGGCATTACAATCCGGTTGCTGCTCAAAACAAAGGCTGCATAGGATTGCTGCGTAGGCTTTCGCGATTGTGCCGTAGGGCTCTTCGATGTGGTCGCCAATGGCAAGGTATTGAGAGAGACAAAGTGAGCTGCTTGGTTCAGTTTCTATTAAAACAAAAAATCGCCAAAATCGCGACTGTGCTAAAGCCCCAAAACCATCGCACGCATCCCCGGCGAGTGAGCCACCCACGCGCACACACCCGGGCGGTATCGCTGCAATCCGTACGGCGTCTAACGCCACCTTGGATTGGTTTGAAGGACCTTAACGTTCAATTAGGATGTCAACATTCTTCGCTAAATTTCAGGGGTGGGGAAGGGAGGGCACTTTCGCCGATAAGACATCGTCAGTGGTGAGGGCCGACACACATTTGAAACCACTGAGGGTTTGACAGCAGCACGATGGTAAGAATTTAAAACAACAAAAATCACGACGTTTCGGCCACAACACAAGCGGCCTTCATCAGGTGAAGGGACCAACCTGTCCAGCGGACAGCGTTGGAGTGAAGAAAGCCAAGCGCTGGTCGCTTCCCTTTAAGCTGTGAGGGGCCAAACAGCAAACGCCCTGACAAAGGAAATTAGCATGAAACACACCACTGACAAAGCTTGGAATTAGCACAAGATGATAATACACCACCCTGGGAGTTTGGAATACCACTACAAGAATACATATACTGTAGCAGCACGACGATGACGATGGGGGGGGTATTCTCACTTGTGTGTATTGTTGGGGGCCGCATATTAGGGGCTGTACTAAAGGCCACCAGCGGCCGCCAGTAGCCCGTGGCCCTTGTATTGACGAACACTGAACTATGACATCTATACAAACTGTTGCTTGCTTCTCCCCCCCCCCCTCACTGACCCGCATGTCATACGAAAGAAGAAGTTCAGTTTTCCAAGATGCTCCCCAGTACGTGGAGTGAAACGTCAGGCAGCACGTGGCCTAAACCCGAAGAAACAACCGAGGGGCTAAAACTGGCCAAGAGCCACACGCTTCGAGAGGGCATTTTTTTTGTCTTCCAACCAATTAAAGGTCACGACAGCGACGATTGAAAGTTTGCGGCCATCCGCCGGGAAGGACGGCCGACAGCAATTGCCTGCGGCTCACCACTCGACCTGTCGCAGGCCTCGTGTTTTCTCCCCCGAAGCTGCCTTCGGGAGGTTACAAGACTTTTTGAGACTCCTCGCTCTGTAATTCACAAGCAACGTGGACGAGATGCTCTCAGGACACCCCAGGGCGATGCGCTTGGCAAGACACAAAGCTTGGCTGAACAAAAAAACATCTCACGTGCTCGTGAGACGTGGATTATTCCCCCCCCCCCCCAGCTGATTCAGTGTATTGTCCTCATTGTTTTCCCTCTGCCCTTGACCGACTGCCTCTCCTTGGACTAAATAAAAATGCACGTTGTTTCTGTACAACGCCTTAACAAGCGGCTGTATGTAGATGATAGGTAAAAGACATCGTGGATAAATCGCGCGTAACAGGAATCGGTTCCACAAAGCAGGATGAGAAATACCGATGATAACCGCACATACTACGGAGGGGATGGGGCTGTGGATAATACGATATTGTGCAGACCCTACAACTCTGGACAGCTGTGGACAAAAAGAGCTCCATAGCTCATTGGATTTCTCCAGGATAAATAAAGATTCTGATTCTGACTCTCACGGACGATAAGAATCGAGGGTAATGGTCAGGGCCGGATTAAGGCGTGGGGGCCTTTAGGGGCTGGAGCCCAGGGGCCTCAGCCAGCTGGAGGGGCCTCCAGAGATGAAGCGAAAACTTATTTAATTTGTGATTGCTTAATTTTATTTGTTGTTAGCCTTGTAAAATTACATTTTATTTTTCTTTAACTTTGTTTTCCTGCAGTCACGAAAGCTTCAAATCACAAAAATGGTTTTCCTTTTTGAAAACATTACTGGGGGCCTCACTGTACCTGTAGCTCAGGGGCCTACAAAATCTGAATCCAGCCCTGGTAATTGGGGTCACGGATAAAATACATAATAATTGATTTCTATCAATCAATTGACGCATCCTTACACATACCAGTGTCGTCCGTGGAGAGAGAGAGAGAGAGGGGTATGATGAGCAATTTTTGTCGCCTAGGGTCGGCCACGATGACGGGCGCCACAAGTCGCGAGCAGAAAGCTCCACCACTCCGAGCGTTGCCCTTCAAAGAGACGAGGATCACACTCCTCGGGGACGACGCCTCTTCGTCTGCGGCTAAAGCCTCCTTCTTTTTTAATGTCCATTCCGATGCTGTTCCTTAATTGTTTCCACACTTTGGCTGCGAGGGGGGGGGGAGGCTTTCGGAGGTCTCGGTTGTCAGGCATGTTTTGTGTTCGATTCGTGAATTCCACATCTGCAAATTTTGATTCTGGGGAGATCACGGGGTTCACCATGGACCATGAAAGATATCAAAATCGCTCCAGCGGCACGCGCTCACATCCGGCAGGGAGCAACGCTCCGGGGTTTAAAGGATCGTGGAGCAAAACAGTTCCATCAGGTCACGTGAAGGTCACGAGGTCACAAATTATCGCCACTGCCTCCACCCTACCGCTCTCTCGGCCTACTGCCTTCCTTGGCTCACGGGGGGCACGTGACCTCCATACAAACGCGGCACTTGACAGCTGCGTGGCTTTCACGGTGGGTGCGTGCGCATTCGGGTGCACGCGTGTGCGTGCTCGCATGCATGTGTGCACGCGTGTACAGAGTAGCGGTGACGTGGCGGTAAACTACATTGGCCTGACCAATTGATACGATTACTCTACTCACCACTGCATGGGACAGCTGCGTATAATCCGCCCGCAGTGATGGTTTACGCGATCGGCTGGAGAGAAATGCTGTTTTTTTTTTTTGCGGAGGACAATGCTTGAAGGAGCGGTGGCACGGTGGCTAAGCACACTGCGCGTTGCAGAGCTACATTAACAGCGACAGCTAACATCGGTGGCGATTATTTTAACTGGTCCTGGGCCTCCCCTAGGTCGACCTAGGTCTAAAAACGGCACCTCGTACGGCGTGTAAACGTTGCCGGTCGAGCGTGGCGCTGAACAGACCACCACGTGCACCGTGGCAGCCTTAATAGGTGCTCGCAAACAGCACTTGGCCAAACGCTCTGTATGACTGCAGGGCGATATCACAATCAGAATATGTATTCATACTGGAGGACTCTGATGAGCTGTAAAGCTCTTTTTTTCACAGATGTCCAGTAGGGGCACGGGGTCAGAACGTCACAACAACAATACAAAAAAAGAAGATAGGAGTGCAAAGTATAAGAAATGTAAACAAATCACTTTAAAAAAATACAAACAAAACGAAACTATATATTGTTTTATCTTACCAGGTAAAGCCCACTGAGCTATTATGTTTTTTTTTCAGAAGTAACCTGGCCACGATAGATAGCTCAACGAAGTGGCTTATCACGTGGGCATTTATAGCAGCCAAATACTCTAAACGCGTGGAGAGAAAACCCGGAGGACCCGGAGAAAAATCCACACAACCAGCGAGAGAACATGCAAACTACATCTTAAGTGTCACATCGGATGCTGTAATAAGCTACCAACCTAATAATCTATCATGTTAGAAATTTATATCAGAAAAATAATCGAAACGCATGTTTCCAAATATATTTGACTTGTGCGCCCACCACACGTTCCGTAGAATGATTGCAGTTGTGATTAATGATGAGAAATCTTCCAATTGCCGCCTGCTCCCCTAGTGAGCAATGATCTGCTGCAGGTGCATCCCTGCAGCCCATTCTCTCCTAATTCGCTTTCTATCCAATTGCAGAGGCACCCTCACAAGTTAATGACCAATTTGAAATTACGGAAATGGCATTAGGGGGCATCTGATGCGTGCGCGTGTTCTGAATTAAGACTTCGTGACCGAGCCGGTAATGATTGAAAATTGGCCACGTATATAATTTAGAGGATTTAGTTATTTTTGCTGTTTGTAATTTGGCACGCGTACAAATAAATTAGATTTTTGAAACTCGGCGCTTGCCTCTCCCTCTGAGGTCAAACACCAGGAATAAACAGCGGGGTGCACAAGGGGTCAAGCCCCGTACCCTCGGCTCCATTGTGGCGGCATTCACACCCAAGGGCGAAAAACAGCCCCAGGATCCTCTCCCTACCCACATCCACCCAGCCGATATCCCCACTCCTTAATGGGGGGGGGGGGAAATAGGATGAATACAATCCGCCCCGCGCACAGTACACAACACAACCCACCACCTCGCTCACCAATTCACCAGGGGGACTACGCCTCCGTTTTTCCCTTCTCTCCCATTTTTCAAAAAAAATTATCCCCACACCCACCCACCCATCCACCCACCCGTTTGTCCCCACTCCCACCCACCCACCAACCCGTTGTCCCCACTGCCACCCACCGTCCCCACTGCCACCCACCCACCCGTTGTCCCCACTCTTCAATGGGGAGAAAAAAAACGGGATGATTACAATCTGCCCCGCACACACAACCCACCACATCGCTCACCAATTCACCAGGGGGACTACTCCGTTTTCCCCTTCTCTCCCTTTTCACTAACACCGAAACTCCTTTGGGGGGGGGGGGATAACATGGCCCAGAGCTGGAATAATCTGACGTCCGGATGGCCCAAGGCACAGACGGGGAGTGCGAGGGCTGCCTTGTGCCCGACTCCAGCACAGGGTGGGAGGTGGGGGGGTGTTAGTGGATTTGCTCGTGTGAGCAATGAGCTGAGGAATGGAACAGGAAGGCTTGGGGGCCCGGGTTTAATACCACAGCAGCCAAGGCAACGTTATCGACCGAGGGAGGCATAAGCTCACGATTGGTGGCAATGATTGGTGGTGGTTTGTTACTTTCGTGGTTGATATTCGGTGACTGTGACTTATTGCTGTGTGTGTGTGTCGGCTTATTGTCGACATGCCGAGTATTGCCCTCCTGCAGTTTGGCCACATGAGAAGCACAGGAAGTCTCTGCTTTTTTTGGGTTTACAAAAAAAGTAAAAAAAAACACAACAAAGACTTCCACTTGTCCCCCACAGACTTACTCTCTCCCACGCACACAAAATGCGAGATTGTGTATATATATATACACAAGGCAATATTCCCCCCCATTTAACCTTTGTAGGCTGTTAGGGTAAATGCAGCTAGTGAACTAATAGGGAGACTTTCATTGTACACGAGCTGGTGGGTGGCCAGCACCACACCGGCCACCTTTGTCTCCCTAGTGGCGATGTTTACACACAGCATCCGGTACTCATTGGAGTCCGAGTCGACCTAGGGGGGAGGCCCAGGACCGGTTCAGATAATCGTCACCGGTGTTGACTGAGCGGGAATCGAACTGGGGTCGCCGGGTCGTAGCGTAGCGCGCTAACCGCTACGTCACCGCGCGTCATTCCCACGTGGCTTTCGACCATTGTGAGCTGTATTCTAAAAAAATAATTATACACTCATCACAATTATAATTTACAGCCCTCGGGATACAACGTCCTTTGGTGTGTGCAATCGTGGGAACTCCCAGAACTGCATTTAAAACGAAGTTGAAACGAAGGTCAAGTTTCTTCAAGCCTTACAAAAAAACTAATTATGATATTGATTTACACCCATTTATCAAGTTCATTGATGAAAAAAACGATATTGCGTAACTCATGAGGGTTGTTTGACCATACTTAGCCGAAGGTTGGTGAAGGAGGGGATGTGGCGGGGGTTGATTCATGACCAGGTCAGATATCACTCACCACTGATGTTAGTCGTGGCCGGGAATAACTCATCCATTTTAGTACTCAACGGTGCTGTTTGTTGCTGGCTGCTTGGCGTGTTGAGCTGTTTGGGGCCTGTACGCTATCCACTGCGCAACCGCCTCCCCTCAGCCCCCACCCTCAAATGTAATGAGGACTCCCCTCCAATCTTATTTATGAACAAACTTTGTTTTGTTTAAATTCAAGCGATATTGCACCCGGCGCAGGCAGGGACGTAATCCAGCACAACTGAAAACTTTGGTCACACCCCCCCCCCCCACCAAGCTCCATTCTCATCTTTCACTGCTGCTGCCTCTGCTCCCAAAAATAATGACGAAAGTTGGAATTGGCGCGAGTAAACATTGCGCACCCCCAGTGCCAGATGAAGCTAGTGCGGGGCCTGTAGCATGATGTTATTAAGGGGCCCTAAATTTTAAAAAAAAAACGTAAATATTAAAAGACGAATTTTGAACTTGCATAGTAAAGTTACTGTATTTTTTCATTTGCTATACAGCCAGATAATACGACAAATCCCTAACCTTAAACACCCAGTCGTTCATAAAAGTTGAAGGCGGTATAATACTATAGTAATAGAGCAAGTGTAGAATCACTGAAACGGAATTGATAGCTTGAAAGCATTTAGCGCGGGGCCCTTGAAAGTGCGGGGCCCGTAGCGACAGTGAGGGAAAAAAGTATTTGATCCGCTGCTGATTTTGTACGTTTGCCAACTGACAAAGAAATGATCAGTCTATAATTTTAATGGTAGGTTTATTTGAACAGTGAAAGACAGAATAACAACAACAAAATCCAGAAAAAACGCATGTCAAAAATGTTATAAATTGACTTGCATTTTAATGAGGGAAATAAGTATTTGACCCCCTCTCAATCATAAAGATTTCTGGCTCCCAGGTGTCTTTTATACAAGTAACGAGCTGAGATTAGGAGCACACTCTTAAAGGGAGTGCTCCTAATCTCAGCTTGTTACCTATTTTTAAGACACCTGTCCACAGAAGCAATCAATCAATGAGATTCCAAACTCTCCACCATGGCCAAGACCAAAGAGCTCTCCAAGGATGTTAGGGACAAGATTGTAGACCTACACAAGGCTGGAATGGGCTACAAGACCATTGCAAAGCAGCTTGGTGAGAAGGTGACAACAGTTGGTGCGAATAATAAAATAACTGTCAATCTCCCTCGGCCTGGGGCTCCATGCAAGATCTCACCTCGTGGAGTTGCAATGATCAAGAGAACGGTGATGAATCAGCCCAGAACTACACGAGAGGATCTTGTCAATGATCTCAAGGCAGCTGGGACCATAGTCACCAAAAAAACAATTGGTAACAGACTACGCCGTGAAGGACTGAAATCCTGCAGCGCCTGCTCAAGAAAGCACATATACATGCCCGTCTGAAGTTTGCCAATGAACATCTGAATGATTCAGAGGACAACTGGGTGAAAGTGTTGTGGTCAGATGAGACCAAAATTAAGCTCTTTGGCATCAACTCAACTCGCCGTGTTTGGAGGAGGAGGAATGCTGCCAATGACCCCAAGAACACCATCCCCACCGTCAAACATGGAGGTGGAAACATTATGCTTTGGGGGTGTTTTTCTGCTAAGGGGACAGGACAACTTCACCGCATTAAAGGGACGATGGACGGGGCCATGTACCGTCAAATCTTGGGTGAGAACCTCCTTCCCTCAGCCAGGGCATTGAAAATTGGTCGTGGATGGGTATTCCAGTATGATAATGACCCAAAACACACGGCCAAGGCAACAAAGGAGTGGCTCAAGAAGAAGCACATTAAGGTCCTGGAGTGGTCTAGCCAGTCTCCAGACCTTAATCCCATAGAAAATCTGTGGAGGGAGCTGAAGGTTCGAGTTGCCAAACGTCAGCCTCGAAACCTTAATGACTTGGAGAAGATCTGCAAAGAGGAGTGGGACAAAATCCCTCCTGAGATGTGTGTAAACCTGGTGGCCAACTACAAGAAACGTCTGACCTCTGGGATTGCCAACAAGGGTTTTGCCACCAAGTACTAAGTCACGTTTTGCAGAGTGGTCAAATACTTATTTCCCTCATTAAAATGAAAATCAATTTATTAAATTTTTGACATGCGTTTTTCTGGATTTTTGTTGTTGTTATTCTGTCTCTCACTGTTCAAATAAACCTACCATTAAAATTACAGACTGATCATTTCTTTGTCAGTGGGCAAACGTATAAAATCAGCAGGGGATCAAATACTTTTTTCCCTCACTGTACATATGTAGCAATTTTGCTTCTCAGATAATCCGGCACTGCACGTCCCCATCCCTATAGACCGCGTGGCTGATCGTGCTTTTTTCCCCATGCCGGCTGCGAATCGCGTCGGTGGAACTTTGCATGCCGGAGCGCTACGCGACAGATTATTTTTTTTCTTATGGAGCGGCGGTGGCTCCCCTTCAATCACCGATTTTTCCACGCTGCATCAAGCACCGAGCGGGGGGCGGGAGGGGTGCTGGGGGGAGGTAATGCAGGGGGCTGGCGAAGGGAAAGGGACATTGAAGGCAGGACCCGTACAGGCCAGGGAGGAACACCAAGCGGACACTAAGCGTACGTATTCAAGAGAAGACACGCGAGCGCAAAAGCAGACAAATACATATCCACCGATGCCAGTTTATTTTTGTAATCGTGATAATGCTTTCAATGTGTTGAGTGAATACATATTTTAAAACTAAGATAAGCAATTTTTTTTTGTAACAGGTAAGGCCCACAGGAGCTATGTAGCTCTTTTTCAGAAGCGACCTGGTCACAAAATGATAGCTCAACGAAGTGGCTTATCACGTGGAAATGTAAAGCAGCCAAATACTTTAAACGCACGTTGGTTCTAAATGTGGAGAGAAAACCCAAAGGACCCGGAGAAAAATCCACGCAACCAGGGGGAGAACACGCAAACGCCTTGTTAAGTATCACATCGGATGCTGTAATAAGCTACCAAAATGAAAATATAATAATAATATACAATTTATATACCTCTGTCAATCCATCGCTGAATGAAGAAACCTGCCCCATGCCGTATTGGTCATGAGGGTTTTTGTTTGACCATGCTTCGCCACGCTGGTCAGTGCCGGTATGGTGGATCAGAAGAGAGCCCACGATCAGGCAAAGATGTATCACTCACCACTGATGTCAGCTGCGGCTGCGAATTAAAATCATGCCTGCTGGGTTCACAATGCACGAGACGCTCACCACCGCGCCCCTCTTTTCACCCCAGCAGCAAACAAACAAACAAACCAACAACAACGTCAACAACGTCACAAAAGAAAGCAAACTGAAAAACAAAACCACAAGATGGGTAGCAAGGAAGCGCTGTCCAACGTCGCAACCGTGTGTCGAGGCCGCCTCTGTCCTCGTGGTGCGTAAATGACAGTCGAATGCACAACGCGTGTCCACGCAGTGCAAGAGAAGAGTGGTGACATGTGGCGCGTGGAGGGGGGTTGGGGGGTTACGAGGGACGTGGCACGGTAAGCAACAGCAGTCGTTGCTTTTTGTTGTTGTTGTTGTGCCCTTCTATTTTGAAGCTTCAAAAGCGGCCTCGCCCGCTTGACCCGCAGTGACGAGCGGGAATGACGCTGTCCATAATGTAAAATAAACAGACAGCATGCGAATTCGAGAGCGAGGGGCGCTGCCTACGATAAGTTTGAACTTCGACGAACGCAACGCGATCGCCGGTCAGCGGAATAAACCTTTTGGGCGAGCGGTCTTCAATAAAAGACAACGCAAGGAAGGGGTAAGCATGCAACAGGATAACACAATCCTGCGGAGGGAGCTGGTAGGAACGTTGCGTTGCTCGGTCAATGGCCAGGGTCAACGGCGGCGTGGTGTAGTCCGCAAATATGCCCGACTGTGAGGGCGGGCACAAGCCGGCATGAGTAGGTTAAACGTTGAGTTTTATAAGGGCACCACGGGGTGACCATCCCCTCCCCACTCAGCCCCACCCCGCCCATCCCCCACTCAGCCCCACCCTCCCCACCCAGCCCCTCCCCACCCTCCCCTCTCCACCCAGCCCCAACCCTCCCATTGTTTGGATGCACGACGGATGGACACAATAATCCCCTGTGGGCTGGTGGTGTAACCAGGAGGTTCCTACCAGTAATAGTGTACACTTCGTACGTGTCGATGGATTAATCGCCGGCAATGCGACAGATTTAAATCAGAGCTCGGATGTTGCGGGGTTGAGCCTGGGTAGTGCGAGGATAGGTGACCCACTCACTATGCATGCCAGGATGTGATAGGCAGCTGCAGGCCTCTGCCAAGTGGTGGTCAGCAAGAGGCCAGCGGAGAAAAATACAACCACTATTGCAAACCCAACCACTATTGCAATCCCACGGGTTTTTATCAGAGATTTGTTCACGAGGCAATTCAGATTTACAGACATAATTTCAACTGAGAAGATGGTTTCAAATTAAGCAACCATTGAAAAGATGTTCTAAATCGAACCAAACATTAAACTAATTTTCAATGGTACAGTATATTTTTTCAAGTAGTGGTACCCCAAACTTTCGTGCTTCCCGTTTCTTCCCTTTCACACCTCCCCCCCTCGCCGACCTGCACATGTTCACCTTTCATCATGCTAAGTCCGCCAATTAAATGCTATTTTTTTATGCTAATTCCTTTGTCAAGGCACCTTGATTCCTCTCACACAGCTTAAAGATCGCGGTCTGAGCTTGGCTGTGTTCACTCCAGCCCTGTCCTCGAGACAGTCTGGTCCCTTCACCTGATGAAGGCCGCTTGTGTTGTGGCCGAAACGTCGTGATTTTTGTTGTTTTATTTTTGTTACCTACGTGACTTTACCGAATAGAACCAAAGAGTATGGATCCTTGCAGTCACGAAAGCTTCAAATCTAGTATTGTGCTGTACTTATAGAGACCCATGTCTCAGATTCCCCACCTCTTAAGCAACCCGCACTGACCAGCGTGCTGAAAGTGCGGTCGTATAAACCCCCCCACGACCCACAGGGTGTAACGAGGCCCTCGTCCAGCAGTGGATTGACAAAATAAAAAAATAAAACAGCTGCACGTGTACACGGCAATAGGTAAATAGGTCGAGGTGCGCCCCTGAAATTGCCTGCTCGCGGTCACCGCTGACGGAAGGGCCTCCTCTGGACAACTCACCGTAGCGGGTCCAGTATATCGGCGCTGGCCAGACGTCTTGGAAGAGCCGCGAGCACCGCCCGTCGACTTGGCGCACAAACATCGGTGAGCGAGTTGCTTCCGTAGCCTTCGTTAGCCTTCCATGGTGGATCAGGAGCCAGGTGAAGATTACAAGACGCGCTCAAAGGGAGGGATCACCAGGGGCAAGAGAGCGTGGGTGAGGGGGAGTGAAGGCGGACACACACACACACACATTTGTGCGGGGAAAGCCTTGATGCATTACCGGAATGCGTCTGTGCTCGAGCAGATCGATCTGCGGTGGAGACAAGTCTGCGGCGCTGATGCGCGCTCACGCGCAGCGTGACTGCGCATTCATTAGGAACCTCGGCGTGCGCGCGGGCGCCCGGTGGAGGTGCCTAATGCACGTTTACACCTTTATTTAGATCTAATCACGGTGTGCTGCCACGGTCTCGTGGTTAGCGACACAGGACTCGCAATCCAGTGGATCGCCGGTTCGATTCTGGATTTTTTTTTCAGCATTGGCGGTTGAAACGGTGGAATCCAAAAAGGTTTATTTTCATTCTTGTTTTTCTATCTACGTGACTTTACCGATAGAACCAAAGAATACCAAAAAGGTTATTCGATCTTTCGTTTTCACCCAGCGGTATTAATGGGTTACACAGCAGTTAGCCGATGGGCAGGTCACCTACGGTGGGGTCAATTGTGATTACTCCTGCCTCGAGACATGTGGCCCAGTGTAGGAGAGTGGGCCAAACTATTCTCGAGAGGGCACTCACTCTCTCTCTGTGTGTGTTGTGGAGGTCCTTCCACGAGGCAAGTGCAGGGCTGCGCCTTTACCTTTTACATATTCCATAGAGATAAGGTCAGCCCTCTGTAGAGTGCACACGCCTCTGTAAGCAAATTGCCTTCAACTGCAATGGGGCGTTATGTATAATATATGTGTGCGCGTGAGCTAGGAGATACAGCAAACAGCGCTGACATGATGAACTGACAGGCATTGTGACTAATAAGTTAAAGTGTAAAGGTCAAGATCAATATGAGACAGCGGCGGAAAAAAATAAAAACGAAGTGAATCTTGCTTTGCCAGGCTTTGAATCCTTCCATGACAGAGTACAGAAATAACGCTTACCCCGAAAATCTAAATGTTTTTTTTCCGTTTTGGATTTTTGTTTCATGGATGTAGGCTTAAAGGATGGCAACAGTATATGACTTGTAGCCACACAATGTACAGTTAAATTACATTTCATCCCGCACCTATGCTTGAGAAGCTTAATATGGATTTCTACTTTCAATATGCAAAATAAATCCGGCCAATTTTTATTTTCAAATTTTAATGTCACCGCAAAGAAATGTATTGCATATGTAAAACCCTTAAACGGATCAAGCCAAAAGTCTACAGCAATCTGCCCCGGTATTCTCAACAGCTGCAATATCAGTAGGATGTGTTCCCCTAATAAATTTCATCATCTGAGAACCGGCTCTTTAATTTAAAAAACAAAGACAAAAGACAGCCGCTCCCACATAGGGATTTCACAGGCTGTTAGCGAGCACCGACTAAGGCTGACACAGCATACGAGACAGTGGTGTGGTCACTACCACAATCGACCGCCTGTCTACACGTATGCCAATGTTTTGCACACCGATTAAGGTACTCATTTACGGCTGAGTCGACATAGGGGAGGCCGAGGTCCGGTTCAGATGAATCGCCGCTGATGTAAACTGTGGTATAAGAGCCGATGTCATGTCTGCCCAGGTGGTAGCCAAGTAAGCAATACACTCCCGTTGGACCCAAACACAAACAAAAGATAAAGATACCCCTATAGCCTTAATAGACTTTTGGGGCAAGTGTTGTCCACCAGGTACTCATTTGAGGCCGAGTCTTCCTTGGGGAGGCCCAGGACCACGATGTTTTATATTCGCCACTATTATTGGTCTCTTGAGCGGGAATCAAACTCGGGCCCGCCGGGTTCTTAGTTTGGTGCGCAAAGCAATTCACCACCGCTCCACACACAGACACAAAGGACACACAGACACACACAAACACGACCACACGCACGCACGCACACGCACTCGTACACACTTAGCGAGCCATTTGCACTCGGATTTTCGTTTTTTGTTTTTTTTTTAGCAAGGGCAGGCTTCGAGATGTCTCCTTTTCTATGACGGACCCTGAGGCATGGGGAGCAGCTGCTGTCAGTTAAGGACCAGCTCGTAACGCCCTCCCCCCCCACCCCCTTGCTGAGCCCGGGTGGCTCACCCCATCTCGTTCAGAGGATCTACCGAGAGGCGCCCCGTCGCTGTCCATCCATCATCGTGCACGAGACCACGTGGGCGGCTGCATTGCGTCGGATTCACAACAACAACAACAACAAAACCCCCAGCGGCAACGTGCGGACGGGCACATTCGAGGACTTGTAGGGAGCAACCGCTCGAATCCGGTTTCGTTTCACGTCGGTCGCTAAAATCGCGCAAAATGAAAGTGCCCCCACCTTTGAACGCGTGAAGATGTGGAGCATTGGCGCATTGTGCGGACGTGCAGAAGCTGATTTCCCGTAACCGGCGGTAAGCGCTTTTTTTTTTCAAAAACCGTTCGCAAATAGAGATGTGACCGGCTCGCTCTCAGGTTCCCGAGCTGGCGCGACTGAGACTCTCCAATATTAGTTATTATTTATATCTACCTGACTTTACCGAAATAACCAAATAGTATGAGATACTCCATTTGGAGTCCAGGCTGCAGCCGCCCGTGATTAAACCGTGAATTTTTTTTCTGGCGCAGAGAGTCGATGGTCTCAGTTTCGTCAACAATGGATGGACCGAAACACCAAAAAAAGACATTCAGATTTTATTTGGGTCGATATCTCAGCCCCGAGTACGACAAAAAATGTAATACTATCAGTTTCACCGTCATACTGCCAAACAGTCTCACAGCAGAGCGTGTGGGGAAATTCACCTCGTCCTGTGCAAAGGACAGCGAGGCCATGAATCAAGGAGTGTTCTCCGACATCTGGACCAAAATCGCTCCCCCGGGCCGTTCTCCAACACGCTCCGTGAGATTTTCGAACGACTCCCTCCATCTCCAGACACCACGTTGGTGATGTGCCCAAAAACACGATTTGGGAAGGGCGGGGGAGGGGGGGAGAGTGGGGGTGGGGTAAAGTCTTAAAACCATTTGTAGGGACAATGTGACGCAGCCCTCTCAGTGACATGGTGCAGAGTACCTCTCCGAAGACCAACCCCCCCCCCCCCCCCAATGTCATCTTTGTCATTTACATCAATCGTCGTCGTCATCATCAGCATCATCCCCCGCCGTAATTCTGTCGAAGGCATCGTGGAAACCGCATGAGTTCATTTTTAAGAGGCTGTGAGCGCAATTGAATTGCTGCTCTTCAAAGAGGTATTCACGTCCTTGTGTGCATCAGCCAAGCGTTATAATCACACGCATAAGTAATCTATAGACAGAGTGCTTTTTTAAAAAATGTTAACATTTACATTGGACTATCGTTTTTAATGGAAAAAAGTATGATAATATACACTGTAACATGATAACAAATGTAATGTTAATAGCTTCAAAGAGTCTCCCACTTGTTCGCCACCGTTGTCAACACGTGGCCTGGAATCTTCTCCAGGTGGTCTCCAGAGCTCGGAGGAGGCAGCACGTGTCACGTGGGGTTGTTGCAAATTCTCGGAAGTGTTAATATTTTTTTGAAGCACCCTGTATACACATTCGGGTGGCCCTTGTAAAAACCATGGTCCTTATTTAAAATAAGGACGCTTAAATAAGGACCACTGCAGCGACCCCTAAGTATCCTTCGATTGGGGTAAGATGTCACAGTTATGCGTTATTAAACGGCAAAGAAACAAACCAAACCATGAAGCGTATTTTAGAAAAATCAGAATCGCCAGAAATGTATTTGTAAAGTCTTTGATCTCAATGCTTTGCATAAGTCAATAGCCATAATAGCGAATTGTTTGTGGACACACGTTGTGCTCCTCAGCGCGATGCGTGAATCATTGCGAGACACACAGGTAAATGAAGCCGGGGGGTGGGTGAGAAAGTCTCAGGAACATTGCCGGGTGACTCAATAGCTTTGGCCTACCCTGACCAAATGCTCCCAAATTCACGCACGTGCTCACGCACCCCAACATCTGCTCGCACAAAGCTGCGTGAGCCCCAACACCTGGACATCTGTCACGCATGCATCTTTCAAAGCCTGGGCGCGCGTCCGTGCTTGGCATTGGCTAGTGATGGATGCTCTCAGTGCAAGAAAAAGGGGGGATGCATTTGTATAATTTAATAACCCACACACTCCTACACCACCGTGACACACGACCCAGACACATGTTCTCGAACCTCCCTCTCACCCCCCAATCACTCATACCCTCTCTCACAAACCACTCATTACCATTAGCCATGATCAAGCCACTGCTGCATGAAGACCTCCCCTTCCTCCCCAAGCCGATAGAAATCTCGCGTGGTCCTGCAATGCAACAAAAGCCGGTACCAAAGTAATCGTGCAGGGGCCGTGCTTCTTAAAAGCTTCGCCGATGAACAGATCGTGACTTGTACGTTGTCACTTTGTTGTCTGTGAGCACTGTCTCATCATCCTCCCTCTATTACCTACGGGAAGCTGCCAGGAGCTGTCACTTCTCTTTTCAAAAGATCATACCCAGTACCGTGTCAGTCCATCTCCGTGATGTTCAGCCTCTGGTATTTTAGGCGATTCAATCGGGAAGCTTGAACCATTATTATTATTTTTGCAGACGTCACGTAATGGTTTTCCAGCCAAAGGCATCGAACAGACGGAACGCGTCTCGTGAAAGTGACCCTGGCAGATGCTGAGGCTGCAAACGGCTCAGGGAGAGCTACGCCACCTTTTTCTTTCGTTCCCAATTTCTAGCACATTGCAGGGGCAGCAAAACCCCGTTCCTTCAGGGGGCCTCGATGCGGCTCGGCGTTCCATGCCGGCGGAATTTTTCCACTTGTGCGCGGGCTATGCGGCGCACGTTAAACAGCTGCCGGCACGCTTGGGTAAGGACGGTGAGCGCTCGGACCCCGGTGCGCCAAGTTGCGCATGCCTCGCATGTCCAGCAAGCACACGAGGAGGGGCTCGTTCCGAATTTTCAACGTGAATAGCAAACACAAAGCGGACGAAATCTTCTTCCCCCCCACACACCCACCCAAGAACAGCTGTGTCGTATGTACCCATGTCAGTTAATTAAATTATTTATAGGTTCTCATACTTTTCACATTAATTGGACACAGCTGACAAGGGCTCTCTCTCTCTCCAAGCACCCCGGGCTGCATGACGTCTCCGACTGGACGAGAAGATGAAACTGCCCTTCTACCGGCCGGCTGCTGGGTGAGAGCCTCTCCACACATCGATGGCCGTGGGGGTTATTTGACCACATTTCACCGCGCTGATAGGTTGCAGGATGCTTTAAGGCAGCGAGCATAGACTTGGGTTTCAAGAAACTACAGTGAGACCATGGATTTGGATGTAATGCTCTCTGCTCCTCGCCGCACAGCAGCCTATAGCAACCCGCTGTTCACAGCGGTCACCCATTCAAGCACCAGCCATGCTCAACACTGCTTAGCTTCTGAGATCTTATGAGATCGTGCGCATTCTGTGTGACCTGGTCGTAGGCAAAGGTAACGATATTCATCTCATTCAAACAAGCGTTCAGATTATTTCGATTATTTTGGTGCTATCAATGAACAAACGATGGGCCACTTTGTTGAGATATCACTTGTGACCAGGTTGCTTCTGAAAAATAAGTGAAAACCTCCAGTGGGCTTTTCTTGGAAAGATTGGGATGGTTTTGTGTTGTATTTGTTTGTGTTTGGGTGATTTGTTTACTTCTCTTGTACTTTGCACTATTGTCATGTTTTTGTACAGTGTGTTGTCGTAACGTTCTTACAGGCCTCTACTGGACAACGATGAATACAAGCTTTATAGCTCATCGGATTCCTCCAGTGTCAATACATACTCTGATTGTGATTCTGATTCTGCTCAACTCCATTATTCAGGCCATTTATGCAAGCGGGCGACGGCTCTGCGTTAATATTAATCCAAGGAAAACAGCTAGCAGCTCAGCCAGACTTTGGAGTTCGTCCTCGATTAAAAGTACAACAGCCCTCGTGTTGCAAGTGTGCGAATGTGTGGAATTGTCTCTGTGGGAACCCTGCTGTCATATTCCTGGCTACGTTGTGGATTTTGCTCGCAACGCGCGGAACGTGTGGAATAGGACATGCCCTGCCGATGCATTTTAATGAGACGCTGCCAACGCAGATTTTTCCCCGGTGTTTTAACCTGAGCGCACATCACGAACAGCAACACAATTCCCACCTCGTGCATTCCACTCGCACATTGCATTCCGCGAGAAGCGTCTGAGATTTGCCGCTCTTCTATGCGGTGTGAAAAGTGACAAGGGGACGTACGAAAGGTCGCGTGAAAATGTCCAATATGTTCAAATTGGACAAATGCTACTGGGCTTATTTCGTTTACTTTTTAAGGACTCCAATATGCCCAAGGCAATATTGTCACTCAGCATCATGCACTACAACATGCGATGATGGTTCCACTTTACTGTGAAGTCCCAACAAGGTTAGTAAAAATACATTTATGACGCGCTCCGTAGTTTTCGTTCGTGGTGCGGGAAACCATAAACCCAGGGAGATGGCAGCCAGAGCCAGCGGCAGCATTTTCCAGAGCTCTGCAGTCTTCTACACACATATATATAAAGACATTTTCAGTCGATTAACCAGTGTTATACATCTCAGAGGAAACCGGAACACGAGTGACTACTCTATGAAATGTGGTTTTAAATTGAGCAAAACATAAGCTGTAATTTAAAATAAAAAATATATATTTACCTGCCTCTTCCGCATACCTGAGTAGCTTCCTTTCTATCTTGGTTGCATACTGGCATTTTCTGAAAATTTCGGTATGTGCCAAGGACATCAAACCTGTAGTTACAACTATGTGAGAGTCCATTGAGACATATGGTTCCCTTAGCAAGGGGAAATCAGAAAAAAACATATACACAAGTAAATAAGATACAAACGTTGTACAAAAATGACAAAGCGGCTAAAAATGTCACGACTCCTTTTACAAATTACAAGCATGCCTTCATTTGCACTGCTTACAGAAGCCAATCTCAGAATTCATCCATCTATTAACGTATTCAGAGTAGTGTTTATAACACCTACGATTGGCTACGTACGGTGCGAAAGAAGTTCAAACTAAATACATTGCGTTTAATTGAAGTGTAAAGAATTACATACATACAAAACACTTTACAGCCCTTTGTCAATCTAATGCTGGATGATGGCCTCCTTATGCGGTTTGCTTGACCAAACTTCAAGTTGATTAAAATAAATAGTTTGGGGGGGGTGGGGGTTACCCAACATAGGGTTCAAGATATTATGAGTCACCGCTGACGTTTTCTGTGGCCGGGAATTGAACTCAGGTCGCCGGGTTTGCTGCAGAGTGTGCTAGCCCACTTGCGCCAACACTCCACCACGGTATGACACTTGTGTCAAAAAGGGAACGTGCAGCATCTGCAGACTGGCTGAGTTATTTTGTTAATTTTTCTGGCATCCTGCGATCTGCATCAGCATTTTCTTATTTCCCTCGCAGCTACTGAAACGTGCAACTTTTTAGTTTTCCAGCCCCGCGTCTCCACGACCTACCTCACGCCCATTTAAGATATCTCTCTGCGATGCTTCGCCACTCCGTCAGGCAGGCACAAAGCGTTCCAACATCGCACTCAACACGGCGGAAAATCCCTGCCTCTGCGCATTCACTTGTTTAGTTATTTACTTACTGAACTCCGCGGTCGTCTTGTTTTCCTCCCCCCCTTTCAAACTCCACGCCACAACCAGTGAATCCAATTCGAAGCCGCCAAAAGCTGATTAAATAACTCGATTCGCTGGTCCGGGGGCATCCATCAGATGCCCCCGGTGCACACACTCACAGCAGCTGCGGCGTTGCCCCGCAAGGTCGGTCCGGATCACCTCTTGATTGCATGTATTACCTTGCGTGTCGCGAACATTGTTTCCTCGCTTGCAAATGAGCCAATTGCTCCGCTAGTGTAACGTAAACAGCCTTGAGAATTAATGGGGGAAAAGGTGAATCAATTGTCAATTGCGCGGATATTAAGACGAAAGATTACACCCTTTCCAGCCTACCGGGCTACGCACACGCACAGCCTCATGTGTCGTTCGAGTGACGACGGTGACAAGAAGAGTGATCGGGTACCAGTTTCATGCCGAGTCGGCTTAGAGGTGTTTCAGGCGGTGTTCAGCTGACATTCACCGCTGCGCTATTGTGCACACCAGCGTTCACCACGCATATACGGATACTACAAACTATTGTACTGTTGTACAGTCAATTCTAAGACAGTATTTGCATAAGCAAGCCATTGACTATGCGTGCCAGGTCCTCGGAAGCTAAGCAGGCTAGAGCCAAAATAGTATTCGGATGGGGGGACCACGAATGCACCAACGGTTGGCATCGTCTGCCGGGCGACATGGCAGTGCAGATTAATCCATTGTTGTAACGTACTTTGTATGCTCCCGCATCCTATACACACCGACCACCTCATACCCGCACTGACCAGCCCCCACGACGCTCTCGTCCGGCAGATGATTTGGTGATACTGCATTGGCATTGGTTCAGGAGCACGAATAACAAAAAATAATAACAACAACAACAAAACTCAACACATTCGCGAATAACGCTGTGACCTTGAAATGTAAAAAAAACATAATAAGCGACGTTTTGGGAAATGGTCCTTCTTCATAGCAGAGACATAAGATTGGGTAAGAGTTTCAGACAGCAAAATACAGAGTACATCCATGGGGCCTGATAAGAAAAAAAAATATTTTCTGATGAACAGTTTAAACAAACAAAAAATTGGCATGCGAACAGTTCCCTATTGGTAGCTATTAAGCGCCCACCGCTCGTATTACACGGAGCGGGCGATGATTGGTGCGCGTCACGACGAGGCGAACGGGGAAACCACAGCAAGCGGATGCCGTTGGTTGTGAGTGGGAGAGAGGTTTCAGCACCACGGACAGCGGTCAGCAGCACCACGGACAGCGCCATGCAGCCGCGGCAACGAAACGAAAGCTCGAGATGACACCAATCTCGTTATTTCAGCCACTGGGCTTCCCATTGAGCTATTCTGCTCCGATAGATGATGTTCATTTGATAATTAAAAAATATATATATATGGCAGATTTGAAAAAAAAATCGATTGGATATTTTAAAAGATAAAAATAATTATTGTTTTTTATATATTTTTATTTTATTTTATTGTTTTCCTTCAACGTGACTTTACCGAAAGAGTTAAGAATATGAATTACTGCAGTCACGAAAGCTTTAAATAAAAAATATAATTATACCTGTTTAATGAAAGAACGCATCCCATTTAATAGCAGGACCTATAAACGTGTTTTAATTATATTCTTGGTTCTTTCGGTAAAGTCACGTAGAAGGGAAATAATAAAATAATAAAAATATAATCAATAAAATTCTCACGACATTTCGACTGCAACACAAGCAATCATCATCAGGTGTGAAAACCACATTAAGAAAATTTGAAAAAAGTGGCGGTTATTTTTAACGTTAGCACCACGGAGAGCGATTTGGCAGTTATTCAGATGGATGAGTCCATCTATGTTCGGAAAAGAGAAGGGGGAAGACGAAAATAATGGTTGCGGTCTGAAAGCCACCGTAAGCGTGAACAATCAATTAAGACCCGAAATGGTTTATCAAATCCTTCCAATGATTGCTAAGCCAGAATCCATCTTCTCGGTTGAAATTGTCTCTGTGTTTGTTTATGTGGATAGCCTCATGAACGAATCTCTCATGGTAGCCAGATGGCTTGCAGAGAACCTCTGTCTCGGAGAAGTCAATGTCATGTGAGCCTACTGAATCATAACAGTGATCTGCCACGACCGAGGTGTTGGTCCTACCGTGTTTTAGGTCTGCTTTGTGTTCACGGATGCGGTCCGAGACATGTCGTTTGGTTTTTCCAATGTAACTACTACCAGAGGCAACTTAGTTTGTAGACGCCAGGGACTTTACCGAAAGAACCAAGAATATGAATCCCTGCAGTCACGAAAGCTTTAAATCTGTGTTTTTAATTATTTACATATCTATATATCTTTAAATCATCATAAATTATGAGACTCGTGTGTGGCCACCTCCAATATAAATGCCTTCCCTCTCCCCGCCTCCTGTTCCGTACGGCGTCGAGGCCCTTATGTAGCCTCTTCCTCCCCATCCCTCGTCTTTTCCTGACCCTTTGGTCCCGTTTTTGCGATCCTTTCTCCCTGATGTCCCACTTTTATTTTTTTATCCTCGCTCGTCCCCTCATCCATTGATTTTTCCACACATTATATTATTTGAATGTTCTCCCCTTCCTGTCACATCCCACTGTATTATACAGTAAATGAGAGGATATTTATTTTATATTCGAATAAGTACAGGAGAGTTTTTCAAACTCCATTCCTTAGCGATGCATCACTGTACACATTTTCGAGTTTACCAATTTGGCTCCTTTGAAATAATGTACAAATTAAAACTAACACACTGCGCATGCCAGACGATTGCTAAACACGTCTCAAGTGACGTACAGAGAACCGATGGACATTTTAAATCTCCAAGTCACATTTAAGAATAGTTTTTATCCTTTCTGGCAATAAAACAGGTGTTAAGATGTTAAAACACCAAACTGAAACCTTTTGCCAAGAAATCCTGGATGCATTAACCACACACAGTACTTGTGGTGAACATGCAAACAAAAAAACACGCTCTGGAAAATATACGCATTATCCTTGAAATTGATTGGTCCACACCAGATACATTTATTTGCTAGTCTCAGACAATGTTAGACCAGAGGACGCCGAAAGGCGAACAGCATTTTGGCATGTTTTTTTGTTTGCATGTTCACCACAAGTATTTATGGTTAATGCAGACATGATTCCTTTGCAAAAGGCTTCAGTTTGGTGTTTAACATCTTAACACCTGTTTTATTGCCAGAAAGGGTAAAACCTATTCTTTTATTTTGATACTGGAAAAGGAGGTCCCATGACCCAAGTCACATGCTTAAAAATTAATCAGACACGTGCCGTGTGTCGCGACTTGATTTCAAATCGAATTGATTGCTGAACATTAATCGACGAACTGTGGTGGGATCGCGATGAATTTGAGAAAGCACCACAGGATCTTGCAATTTGGAGGCTCGCTTTATGAGGCTCGCACATCAGTGAAACTCCAAAATCAGATGGGGGATGCGAGGTGTTCACATGTGGCTTCAATACAGCGAGCGCGTTGAATCCATATGTGCGTCGTGTTATCTCTTGCTATGCGTGGTGGGCTTTCTCCACGTACCCCGGTTTCCTCCCACACGAAGCCAAACGCTTGTTCATGCTATTTGGCCAAGCATCTGTCAGTGCAGGGGCGCGTCAGTAAAAATAATAACAGTCTGGAGACTAGGCGAGGCCTTTCTGGGTCTTTAAAGGGCATTGCTGTTACAGTTCAAGGACACAGCATGTCCTGCACGGCGAGAGCGAGAGAGAACTGCGGGAGGTAATTTAATGTGGCCATCGACACGTCTTGTGGAGTTTACTGCAGAAAACAAAATATATGACAGCAGTTCGCGTTTCGCTACCATTTTTCGCAGCCTAGCAATATATTATCTCAGGTGGGGGGGGGGGGGGGTTATTTGCGCGAACGTAATGTACAAAGCCTCTGATTGTGTTTAAAAATTGGTATATCGTCTGCGGGATGTCTGTCAAATCTCGCAGACGGGCCCGTTGTATATTGTATTGCATGCAATGCAAAGATTTACTGTGGCAGATATACTCACGACATTTAGATTGCAGCTCACTCCCCATATGGTTACTCTTAAACCCCACCCGTGATTTCAAGCCATAAAATGGCAAACGCAGGCTGCTGTCTAAGAGCAAATTCCCAAGGCCTTCCGTGTGGAATGTTAACAACCTCGCCTCGTATACAGGAGGTCGTGGGTTCGAGCCCGACCCTGACGCTTGTATATTTGGGGTTTACATGTTCTCCCCGCGAACCTGTGGATTTTTTCTACGGGTCCTCAGGATGTTCTCTCCACATTTAGAATCAATATGCGTTTAAAGTATTTGGCTGCTATACATTTCCACATGATAAGCCACTTCGTTGAGCTATCATTTGTGGCCAGGTCGCTACTGAAGAAGAACTACATAGTTCAAAGGGCCTTGCCAGGTAAAATAAAAAAAAAGTTTTATTTTTTAAAACGAACAATGGCATGAATCTAATGTAGTCGTTAGTGGCTTAGTTGTGCGAGTGTACAGGCACGAGATGGGTGACCCAGGCGCTGGGATACGGAGAATGGGAGGAATGAGACAGGGAGCCTCATTTCATTATTTGCACCACCGCCACCCACGGTATGCCACTGGGACAGGCTTCACGAGGGCCGATAGTGGTTCCAGCTGTTCATTAGGTCATTCCGATGCAGGCTGTTTGTTATTGAAGTTAGGCGTGACTGATGAGTGGCTTAAATCAATATTGACCGCAACTGGAATAACAATATTTTTTTATATAAATGTCTGTCTCTCCACAAGAAATTATTTATATTATTTTAGTCCATCGGTCGATATTGAACTTCTGCACCAATATTATACAACAGCAGCAGCATTTGTATAAGCGAGCAAACTCGGGCTGGTTTCAACCTTCTTGTTCACACAACCATTCAGGGCCTGTTAAACCAACATTAGACAAATACGCAAAAATACATTTCAAAGCTGACATTCTCCATTATCCATGACAAGTGTCCCCCTGGTGTGGTTGGTAGACCACATGCTTGAACCACCAACATGAATAAGGAGGCGGCACAGCAAGTCGGTTTCTGACCTATCTGTACGGGAGGCTTGAGCGTTTCTCACCCCATCTACGCGCGTTATCTCCGCGTGCGCTTCCTCCGACGCTTTACGAAATGCCCGTGGGAGAATTGGCTAAACATGCCAATTAAACCCTGACCCTGAGAAGAATTAAATAAGACAACAGTTGCCCAACGAGAATGGAATTGGCGGAAGTGCTGCCTCTTCACGACGAGTAAAATCGTCCCGAATACGCCCGTCCTGTCGAACGCTGAGCGGGGTTGAGTCTTGTTAAGTAGCCTATTTGGTGTGGATAAAAAAAAAATAGTGATATTGGAATTACGCCACTTAGAACCTGGGTTCGAAGCCAGGCTTCAGCCACGCGCGATTACGTTGGATTCTCAAGTGTTGCGAGGTGATGGTGTCAGTTCGCTGACGAATATGATTGCACAACAGACAAACAATGGGCTTCACTGTCACGTGACGACATTTACGGGTAACCGGTCCTGGTGGGAAAGTCGTAGCGCCCTCTGGTGTGTCGATTAAAAACAAAAATCGAAGGGATCTCAGAATTAGTTCGGTTATATCTGTTTCCGCAGGTCATGGATTCTCTAATGAGGCAACGCACTCGCTCTGCGAGAGGTCCGAATGGAGCGCTGTGTCTAATTCCATGACGTCAATGGCGCAAATTGAAATACAATTTAAAGAGGGGTTGAGAGATGGGGGGGGGGGGGAGTGAGGGGGTGAGGGGGTGGGGGGAGCAGGGGCTGGGGGGAAGCGGGAGGGAGGGAAGAGTGAAAAGAAGGCTGCTCTCTCTGGTCTAGGCCAATCGGTGTCAAAGACAACGCAAGTATATTACAGCAGAGCGCGCTAGTTTACAGGTTCCCCACGTGTCCCGTGTGTGGTTAAAGCGGACGTGATTACTCGGAAAAGGTATCCATTTGGTGTTTGCACATCTTAACAACCTGTGTTATTTTCCTCTTCTTTGGTTCTTTCGGTAAAGTCACGTAGAATGAGAATAAAATAATAAAATAAAATAATAACATTCTCACGACGTTTCGGCCACAACACAAGTGGCCTTCTTCAGGTGAAAGGAACAACCCTGACGGGACGACAGAGCTACAATGAACGCTGCTAAGATTCGCAGCGTCTTTTAAGCTGGTTGAGAGAAGTGAGGCACCTTGACAAAGGGGTTTACATATCAAACAGGAGAATTTAGCATTGAAACAGTTGAGGGATTAGCTTGTGACTGCGCACAGAAATGGCTATGTTAAAGTCAAAGCCTACACATCCACAGAGGCACATAGTGCATGGACGCCAAAGGGGCTGCAACAACTCAACTATCATACAGTAAACCGATGTGAAAAAAACCTAAGTCTAAATTACATCAATATAATAAATATACTCAATATATTCTTCAATAAGCAGAGCTATTAACAGCAACTGGGTATACACTACACTATATAATAAATATCATATAGTAAACAGATAAAAAAAACTAAAATATAAACTACCTCAATGTTATCAATAAACTCTATATATTCTCCAATCAGCTGAGCTACCAACATTGAGTCGTTATATATCACGATGCTATATGGCGAAGAAATAGGTGGATTCTTACCCTCCACATCAGCACCATGGACCGCTACGAGCCCCGTTAAGACGGACGAGTCCATCATGGTCGGAACAGAGGAGAGAAACAGCTGCGAGGCGCTGTTATAATCATGTTATAAACCATACCATTAACCGTGGTGTGAGAAGCATTGCCAAAAAGGGTAAAAACCCCTATTCTTATTTTCCCATAAGAGTGAAGAGCAAATCAATAACAGGACGAAGTCAAAGCCGCCCGATGTGTGTGGTGGGGGGACACAAAGCGACTGTTCAATACAATCCCCTTTGTTTGTTTCGGTAAAGTCACGTACATACGTGACTTTATCACGTACCTACGTGACTTTACCGAAAAAACCAACGAGTATGAAACCTTGTAGTCACGAAAGCTTCAAATCTAGAATTAAATATAATCCTCTTGGTAAAGCGAACGCTCCGGTGGCTGATGAAAGGGGGCCCTCCAGCGTGACAAAGGCGGCGGATGGAGGCGGCAGTCGAATCTCTGCGGTGATCGACACGGAACCAGACGCCGCGCGCGGGAGACGGAGCGCGCGCGCGCGGGAGACGGAGCGCGCGCGGGAGACGGAGCGCGCGCGGGAGACGGAGCGCGCGCGGGAGACGGAGCGCGCGCGGGAGACGGAGCGCGCGTGGGAGACGGAGTACGCGCGGGAGACGGAGTACGCGCGCGCTCGCCCTCGCCACGCCAGCGCCGGTTCTCTAACGCGGCCACGTCGCTCATGCGGTCAAGACGACGCGCGCGGAGATCCAACGGACGAAGCTGACATCGCCCCTGTTCACAACATGTCTGTCTATAAGAGACGTGTATATGTGTGTGTGTGTGTGTGAACAAATACCAGTATGCCCTGGATTATCAGACGCACTTTCCTCCTCGGGGCGTATCATGATCCTGTAGGTGTTTGTGTGTGTGTGTGAGATAGAGAGAGACCAGATTTGGCCGCGCCTCCGATTCGCGCGGTTGGTCACGTACGGTGCGAAAGAATGTTCAACATACGCGTACATACATTTGGATTACTACGCTGACACCACCGTGCAGGTCTGGGGCGCGTCTTACTTTCCCGAGCATCGGATCATCCGGAGAATCCGCCGAGCGTGCCTGATCGGCGTGTGTCGGCTACCCCCGGCGGAGCAGAGTAAAACCGGCAAGTGTCGTTGTTCTCATTCGGAACCGATGACGTATCGGAGTGGCGGTCCGAAGCAGGACGGTGACCCCAAGAGGTCGTGCACCGCGGAGATGGGGAGGTTAAATGAGCTCCTGTGCGGCTTCTCGAGATCGATTGCCAACATCGGAGGAGGGCGAGGGATGGTTTGATGATGGTGGTGATGGTAATGATGCTGCTGGGGACACCTTCATCCAGCAATGGATTTGTCAAAGCTGATGATGATGATGATCCAGGCCAGGATCCGCGTCTCCTGTTAACCGTGGTCGGGAATTTAACTCGGGTGTTTGGGTTCATAGCCGAGTGCTTTAACCACTGTGCCACCACTCCTCGATCAAGACTCTTCCGACTGCGTTAATAAAATCGTGTCTATCGGTGACACATTGCAACATACATCTCATCACTGAACAGCGCCGTCAGCACTAGAGAAACAAGAACCTCATGTGATCGTCGCTTGCAGTCACTCGTCGCTGCTTACATAATCTGAGCTGTTGTGTTGCCAGATCGGCAAGATCACTCCCCTCTATGACGAGGAATTGATCGGACAGGAGAGGGAGCGCGCAGGCAGGACACAAGTTCGAGTCACGATGCACCCTGCGGGCTAAATAACAGCCACGATGTCGCCTTGAGTAAGTGGTCTAAAACAGGGCTGTGCGTGTTACACATCTCAGTACGGTGATGTCGAGTGACAATGCCAGGCACGATGGTGGGAGGCCTCCGATCCTCCGGTCACAATAAAACAAATTATTTGGTGATACTGCTGCTCTGTTGGCAGTGGCGCACACCAACGCAGTGAACAACAACACTCACAGTTCGTCAATAATACTGCCTTAAAAGGAAAGAAAAAACTACGTTTGACGTTTCGAGCAATAGCCCTTCTTCACAACGCAGAACAGCATCACCACAGCCATACGGATGTGAAAGCGCACCATGTTGTTGATTATGCAAGCGTCACTCATGATGCGCACATCAAATTTATACTCAAATAAATCATTACTCTCGGCGCATTTGATACTTTTAACATGCTCCGCTAACGATGGCGGATTATAATTACTTCTCAAAATCCCTCGTGTCGGGCCCAAGTCAAACACTTTGGACTTTAATTTGTGCACAACTCGCATCGCGTGCACAAGGACCCCATGTGCACTTCAGTCCTGCTCATTTCTCGAGACGGTCCAGTCGACGTAAGTGTGTTTGTTTGGTGAATACCAATCAGGATGTTGGTGATGTTGGTGGTAGTATTGCTGCTACTACTACTTTGGATTCAAGCGCGCTGCGCTACGAGCCCGGCGACCCGGGTTCGATTCCCGCTCACGGCCAACACCCTGTGACAATTATTTCAAACGGTCCTGGCGCCTCTTCTCGGTCGACTCAGCCTCCCATGAGCACCTGGTGCGATGTGTAAACATCGCCGCTGGGGAGACAAAGGCGGCCGGGCGTGGTGCTTAGCCACCCACCCCCTCGTGTGCTGTGCCGGCCTTCATAGGTGCTCGCTAACAGCACTTGCCCCTACAGTCTGTTCAGGCTGTACGGGGGATCTTTGTATTTTATGGCTGCTACTTTTGATTCAATCGCGGACCACGAGCTCAGATGCTGACTCGCAAATGCTCACTTTTATAACGTACACTTTACCCCATCCTACTCCATCCTACTCCGTAAAATCCTCCAAATATTTGCCAATAACACAGCCTTATATATAAATAAATAAAGCGTTATCAATCTATGCAAGGCGACGCTTTTGGCAATGGCCCTTCAAAAAAGATTGCTCTTCGCCTTAACTGCTGATCTGCGTTAGGCCTCGTGGTGAAACTTACGTATATTTTTCCAGTTCTAACATGCAGAGCATTTACTCAGTCTCGGAGAGAGAGAGACGGTGACTCGGAGAGACCAGCAACCACAGACAAGCAGGAACGCAGCCCAGGAAATAACAGGAGCAAACAATTTACCCAAGTATTATTCTTTGGGTCTTTCGGTAACAAAAAAACTACGACGTTTCGATCGCAACACGAGCGGTCGTCATCAGGAGGAGCCTCTTCGCAACACAAGCGTTCGTCGTCAGGAAGAGCCTCTTCCTGATGACGAACGCTTGTGTTGCGATCGAAACGTCGTAGTTTGTTGTTATTTTTCTTTGAACCTATCTACGTGACTTCACCGAAAGACCCAAAGAATATGAATTCCTGCAGTCACAAAAGCTTTAAGTCAAGACTTACCCAAGCCCTGCGCTCCTCTACATATTAAGGTGTCCTCGGCCAATTCTAATGAGTGCTTACATGTGGGAGAGAAACCGGAGTCCCCAGAGAAAACCCACGCGCGTCGAGGAGGAAGCTCTCCCTCTCTGAGACGGACGGAGAGCGGGTGGAGGCCACGTGTTTGCTGTACTGCATTCTGCTGGTGAGCCACGGGTATGGCTCCTCGCGGACGTGTTCGCTACCTCCACAGCGCTTGGATCAGAGGCGTGCGCCAACATCACCACCACCGCCGCCAGCAGCATCGCCCGGCTAAAACACTGCGACCCGATCTCCCAACCCACCAGTTAGCCAATAAATTCGCCTTCCGCAGACTGTGACGCTGTAAGTCAGCAGAAAGACACCCACGCCACAGCCATATAGTGTACAGCTCTACGAAGCAACTTCTGCAATGGGTTTACATTGCAGAAGATTGCGGTGTGCCGCTCATTGTATATTTGCAGACGTTATACGTTATGGGTATTAAAATGTTTGCATGCAGGTGTCAATCATTACGTGTGTGTGTGTGTCACTTGAGATCCTGGACGACCATTCAGTCATGATTTGTTTTCGCTCGAGATGCGAGCTCCTGTGAACAACTTGAGGATGCTGGGACGTCGTTTCCAGCGAAACGTCGTCGCTGCAACACCGGTGGTGCCACTGAAGCAGTAATACATTTGGCCACGTGACACTTTTATTACTTGGCTGCTTCGGGTGGAGGAGGGTATGCAACACACGTGTTGTACACAGCATAGCCGAAAAGAAACCGATTATCAATTATAATGTTGGCCGTGAAAACCAACGGGGTTTTTTTTTCATTACTACCTTTGTAAACCGATATGTTCCATCTCTCGGGATGATGCAGGTGAAATAGTTCAATTAATAAAAACACGCATTTATATTCCACCAACGCACGCCCAACATCCTTTACTTGCATCAAGGCGTTAATACTCAAATCTGCTTCTGTACGGCTAGTGACAGAATCCCGTCTCGTCCCAGCGACGCAGCGAGGTGATCCGCGTCACTAAAACGATGCGTGGGCTGCCCTGGAGGAAGGTGGTCACCTGTGGCACCTGCCCGTGTGCACTCGTCACACGCCCAGCCGTGTAATAAGACAAACCCGTGTGATTGAGCTATACAAATATGTTCTACCCGTGGTAGCGTGGATTTTTTTTTCTCCGGATCCTCCGGGTTTCCACCCCGCTACCGCCCCCCCCCCTCCACGTTTAGAAACAACGTGCGTTTAGAGGAAATGTGGCAGCTATAAATGTCCACGTGGTAAGCCGATTCCTTGAGCTGTCATGTGTGGACCAGATCGCTTCTGTAACAGAGCTACGTAGCTCAGTGGGTCTTACCTGATGATTTTTTTAAATAAAAAAAATAGGTGAGATCCACATACCCGGTTCAGATATACGCCACCGATGTTCGCCGTGGCAGATAATTAATCGAACTTCTGTCACTTGATTCGTAACGCAGTGCGCTAACCACTACACCACGGCACCTCCGTGTATGTATGTGATATAAATAACCACACAAACGCAGCGTGCAGAAAACGCGTACACACAAAAAATATAAACACACACAAAGGCAAAGATCACCTGTATTGTCTCAACGGACTTGTAGGACAAGTGCTGTTAGCGATTACTTATGAAGGTCGGAACGGCACACAAGGGGGTGGGAAGCCAGCACCACACTCGGCCACCTTTGTCTCCCCAGTGGCGATGTTTACACACCGTACCAGATACTCTTGTGAGGTTGAGTCGACCTAGAGGAGACCCAAGACCGGTTCAGATAATCGTCACTGGTGTTGGCCGTAAGCGAAAATCGAACTCGGGACGCCGGGTTCGTAGCGCAGTGCGCGCTAAGGCTACAAAAACCGCATCCCCACACACAAAGACAAAGATCCCCCGTGTACCCATAACAGACTTTTGGGACAAGTGCTGTTAGCAAGCACCTATGAAGGCCGGCACGGCACACCAGGGGGTGGGTGGCCAACACCACGCCCGGCCGCCTTTGTTTCCCTCGTGGCGACATTTACGCATCGCACCAGGTACTTATTTGAGCCTTAGTTGACCTAGGTAGGGGAGGCTCAGAACCGGTTCAGACATTCGTCACCGAGGTCGGCCCTGAGCGGGAATCTAACTCGGGTCGCCGGGTTCATAGCGCAGCGCGCTGACCGCTACACTACCGCCCCCCACACAGACACACACAGACACACACACAAGACACGCACAGTAGAGATCACACGGGCACACGAGGCTCGAGCTTGGCTGCGTTAAATGTCATCAGGAGTTACATTTGAAGGGGGGCGGCCTCGCAACATCAAAGCTCGTCAAGTTGGCCCTTGAAACAGCCATCCGTAGCGGCCGGAGATGAGCAAAAAGCCACGCGCATCTTTTTTGTTGTTATCGGTGTCGGGATTGTGTGGGGATTACCGCTGACACTTGTCTGGGCTAAAGCGGCGCAACAGCAGCAGCAGCAACAACAACAACAACAACCCCAACGCTATCGCTGTGAACGCCTCCGTGTAGAGTATCGAGAAAAAATCATCATTACCCCAGACCCAGGTCCTTATATCCCTTAGCCCAGCCGACACCTCAACCCAAATTAGCCGCTGACGCCTAACTAGAACCCTCATATGATTCATGCGGGTATTACCCCTTAACCAGAGTCGCGTTTAACCTCCCCCCTGCGATACAACACGCCGTGCCTTGCGCTCTCCGCCGACCGCGGAGGAGCCGAGGTGACGCCGCTCAAGAGGAGTCCCGCGCGCGCTGCGCACAGAGCGCTGACGGCTGTCTGGGGGGGCGACATTTGGGTGGCTGGCGGGCACCAAGTGACGGCTGCGCGCAACGGGCACGCCGGGTGCGTGGGACCGCGCGTTTGGCCAGCCGCGAATGCGCGCGACTCGCGCTCGGCCGTCTTCGTCTCCCCGGCGCTGAGGTTCACACAACAAACGAACAAAATATCCGTTGTTGTTGTTGTTGTTGCTGCTGCTGAACAAAAAAAAACCGTCGCGGTTTTTTGTTGTTTCGCTGAGTTGACTTAAGAGATGGTGCGGGGGCGTTAATTCGGATGTGACTTGCCCACGGTTGATGATGATGATGTTGTTGTATCGAATACGCGAGGTTTTGCCGATGGTGGGTAAGCGCAGTGAGCGAACCGCGAGGGCACAAACACGATGCACACACACACACACGATGTACACACACACACGATGTACACACACACACACGATGCACACACACACGATGTACACACACACACACGATGTACACACACACACACGATGCACACACACACGATGTACACACACACACATGATGCACACACACACGATGCACACACACACACGATGCACACACAGACACACGATGTACACACACACACACACGATGTACACACACACACACGATGCACACACACACGATCCACACACACACACACGATGCACACACACACACATTGCACACACACACACACGATGCATACACACACGATGTACACACACACACACACACGATGTACACACACACACGATGCACACACACACACACACGATGTACACACACACACACACGATGCACACACACACACGATGCACACACACACGATCCACACACACACACACGATGCACACACACACACACGATGCACACACACACACGATGCACACATGATGCACACACACACACACAATGCACACACACACACACGATGCACACACACGATGCACAACACACACGATGCACATACAAACACGATGCACACACACGCGCGCGGGCGCAGGACAAACGGGTAAGCTCATGCCACGAAATGTGTATTTAAAACATTTTTTTTGTTCGCATCTTTAGCCAATTGAGCGACCCGTCATTGAGCGCAATATTTTGGCGGGCGAGTTGCAAAGTCCCCTTTAATCGCGACACGCTAATTGCGGGGGGGTTTTTTCCGAGTAGTTGGTTTAAAAAAAATTAGTTTAAAATCCACAAATGCCATCTCGAGATGTCGCGTCGGCTTTGATTACGTTTGCACAGCACGGTAGCATTGACGCCACCCAAAGCAGATGCAATGATGCTGGCTGCAATGATCATTGTTACGGATGAGTTGTTTTTTCGTTACGTATAAAACAAAGGGGATGACAAAGGGGATTAAGGATGGGTGGGTGGCGGGGGAGGTTAGGTTATGGCAGCTGCTACTCATCAAGACCTCTCGCTAACAACGCCAGCGCCACATTCCACCCGTTCACCGTGTCCACGCCGGGCTCGACCGCTCACCCACTCGTCCGCTCGCTCGCTCACCCACTGGTCCGCGCGCTCGCTCACCCACTGGTCCGCGCGCTCACTCTCACGCACTCACTCTTGGCTCTGCTGTGACCCGGCCAGTTTCCCGATGGCACCGCTGGGCGTGAGAGGGCACGGTGGCCCCTGCAGGAGCCGCTGCTGCTGCTCCCGGAGCGCCGCGTTCTCCTTGTTCAGCTGAGCCACCTGTCCCTCCAGCTCCTCGATGCGTCTCCTCTGCCTCTCGATGAGCTCTTGCTGGGTCTCGATGATGCGGTTCAGCTCTTTGAGGTACGCTACGGCTTTGGCCGGCTCTTCGGGGCTGCGGGCCATGCTGCTGCTGCTGTTGCTGCTACTGATGATGCTGCTGCTGATGATGATGCTGCTGCAGGGAGCGGTTCGGCGAGAATTGGTTTCGCACGATACAACAGAGCCGATGCGGCCATCACCGGAGCAAAGGAATTGTGCGCTCGCTTGCGAGAGGCACCCGCCCCTTGCCCGCCCCTCTCCCGCACCCCCTCCTCTGCAACCCCATCCCTACCACACCAACCACCTCCTCCTCCTCCCTACCATCTCCTCCCCCTCTGGCTCTCCCTCCCTCTCTCTCGCTCTCTCTCTCTCTCTCGCTCTCATCCAAATTGCAAACCGCACCCCCTCCCATCCTCATCCCCTCCCTCCCTCCCTCTCCCCCTACATCTATCTCTCTTCCTCCATCCTCTCGCTCGCTCTCTCCCGATTCCTCCCCGCATCCTCTCTGCCCGCCCACCCCTCTCGCATTGCTTTTGCCCACAGACCGCGTGTACACGCGGCGCACGTCCACACACAATGGGGGGGGGGGGGGGGCTATAGCGTCGTCGTGTATTGAGTAGTCCAAAGTCGCCTCCAGGCGGTGGTACACGTGCGATTACTGTGTACATATATTGAGAGCTGGTGGCTGGCGCCGCGGCGGCAAGATGTCAACTACCTCGCCTGGTATACAGGAGGTCGTGGGTTCGATCTCGACCCTGACGCCTGCTGCTGCATATTCAGAGTTTGCATGTCTTTACGGGTCCTCCGGGGTTTCCCTCCACAGTTAGAAACATATGTTTAGAATATTTGGTTGCTGTAAGTTCACACGTGATAAGCCACTTCGTTGAGCTATCATTGGTGGCCAGGTCCCTTCTGAAAAAAAGCTACGTAGCTCACTGGGCCTTACCTGGTAAACAATGACATATGAGAATAGGTTTTCCCCTTTTTCTGACAAAAAAACAGGTATTGAGATGTTAAAACACCAAACTGAAACCTTTTACAAGGAATCATGTCTGCATTAACCACAATACTCGTGGTCAGAATGCAAACAAAAAACACTGATAATATATGCATCGTCTTAGAAACTGATTGGTCCACACCAGAGACAGCTTTCTTTTGAGCCTCGTCTCAAACGGTGTTAGACCAGAGGACGCCTTTCGGTTAATGCAGACATGATTCCTTGTAAAAGGTTTCAGTTTGGTGTTTTAACATCTTAACACAGCTGTTTTGTTGCCAGAAAAAAGGGGACAGCCTATTCTCATATTTTGGTACTGGCAAAGGAGGTCCCGTGATGAAACAATGACGTAATTTTAGTTTAGTTTAATACAGCCATGTAGACATATTTTAAACCACGTACGTGAGAGCGCGAACATCTATCGGCTTTAGAGTTACATACCGCGGGAGAAAAATTACATGGTTCACTTACAATGAGCGTCATTTTGTCTTTAAATCGTGATACTGAGTTGACAGTGGTGGAAATGTATCGCGCGCGACGCTTCAGGAAACTGTCCTTCGAATGTTTTTAGGCAATTGGCCTGATGATGAGACTTGGAGAAATGTAGTATTTTAGGATGACCCTTTGTCAGCCCTTTGCCAATCCACTGCTGGATGATGGCCCACCCAAGCCATGTCCGTCGTGGGGGTTGTTTGGCCATACGTCACCACCTAATTCCGTGCGGGTTGGTGGAGGACGCAGGCCCAAAGGGACCGAATGTCACTCGCGGCCGATGTGAACCGTCACCAGAAATCAAACTCGGGTGGAGTGAGGTTCACAGCGCTGCACTAACGCGGACTGGATTTACTGAATTAGAAACAGAACGGAATTACATTGACGATTGCCCACGCCTAACCGCGATTAACTCGCTGACGAATCGCATAGGGCCTCCTTATAGAAAGAGAGATCATGAATCTCAAACGGTTATATCCAGCAACCAATATTTACCGACAATCCCCTCCACGCCCCCGAGATATTTTATAATCTACCACTCCTGAGCCCAAATCTACACATGGTTATCATGACGCGTGTTTGAAGAGTGGCCGATGTGGCAGAGAGATGCACTGCGTGTGCGGGCCTTTAAACCCCGCAGGGAAGTGCTGAGAAGAACTCCTGGTGCATCCATCCATCGATCACTATCGATTCCTCAGGCTCACGATGCGTGCGCCGAATGGGTCACGTGGTTGCCGACCCCGCTGACCAGGGACGTCCAGTTTACCATGGAAATCCAGTTCACCATGAGAGTCCAGTTTACCATAGGAGTCCATTTGACTATGGGGTTCCAGTTTACCATGGAATTCTAGTTTACCATGGGAGTCCAGTTTACCATAGGAGTCCATTTGACCATGGGGTTCTAGTTTGCTATAGAATTCTAGATTACCATGGGAGTCCAGTGTACCATGGAATTCTAGTTTACCATGGGAGTCCAGTGTACCATGGAATTCTAGTTTACCATGGCAGTCCAGTTTACCATGGGATTCTAGTTTACCATGGCAGGCCAGTTTACCATGGAATTCTAGTTTACCATGGCAGTCCAGTTTACCATGGAATTCTAGTTTACCATGGGAGTCCAGTTTACTATGGAATTCTAGTTTACCATGGCAGTCCGGTTTACCATGGAATTCTAATTTACCATGGGAGTCCAGTTTACCATGAAATTCTGGTTTACCATGGGAGTCCAGTGTACCATGGAATTCTAGTTTTCGATGGCAGTCGAGTTTACCATGGAATTCTAGTTTACTATGGGAGTCCAATTTACCATGGAATTCTAGTTTACCATGGCAGTCCAGTTTACCATGGAATTCTAGTTTACCATGTCAGTCCAGTGTACCATGGAATTCTAGTTTACCATGGCAGTCCAGTTTACCATGGAATTATAGTTTACCATGGCAGTCCAGTTTACCATGGAATTCTAGTTTATCATGGGAGTCCAGTTTACCATTGGAGTCCATTTGACTATGGGGTTCCAGTGTACCATGGAATTCTAGTTTACCATGGCAGTCAAGTTTACCATGGAATTCTAGTTTACCATGGCAGACCAGTTTACCATGGAATTATAGTTTACCATGGGAGTCCAGTTTCCCGTGAAATTCTGGTTTACCATGGGAGTCCAGTGTACCATGGAATTCTAGTTTACGATGGCAGTCAAGTTTACCATGGAATTCTAGTTTACCATGGGAGTCCAGTTTACCATGGAATTCTAGTTTACCATGGCAGTCCAGTTTACCATGGAATTCTAGTTTACCATGGGAGTCCAGTTTACCATAGAATTCTAGTTTACTATGGGAGTCCAGTGTACCATGGAATTATAGTTTACCACGGGAGTCCAGTGTACCATGGAATTCTAGTTTACCATAAGAGTCCAGTGTACCATGGAATTCTAGTTTACCATGGCAGTCCAGTTTACCATGGGATTCTAGTTTACCATGGCAGTCCAGTTTACCATGGAATTCTAGTTTACCATGGCAGTCCAGTTTACCATGGAATTCTAGTTTACCATGGGAGTCCAGTTTACTATGGAATTCTAGTTTACCATGGCAGTCCGGTTTACCATGGAATTCTAATTTACCATGGGAGTTCAGTTTACCATGAAATTCTGGTTTACCATGGGAGTCCAGTGTACCATGGAATTCTAGTTTTCGATGGCAGTCGAGTTTAACATGGAATTCTAGTTTACTATGGGAGTCCAGTTTACCATGGAATTCTAGTTTACCATGTCAGTCCAGTGTACCATGGAATTCTAGTTTACCATGGCAGTCCAGTTTACCATGGAATTATAGTTTACCATGGCAGTCCAGTTTACCATGGAATTCTAGTTTATCATGGGAGTCCAGTTTACCATTGGAGACCATTTGACTATCGGGTTCCAGTGTTCCATGGAATTCTAGTTTACCATGGCAGTCAAGTTTACCATGGGATTCTAGTTTACCATGGCAGACCAGTTTACCATGGAATTCTAGTTTACCATGGGAGTCCAGTTTCCCGTGAAATTCTGGTTTACCATGGGAGTCCAGTGTACCATGGAATTCTAGTTTACGATGGCAGTCCAGTTTACCATGGAATTCTAGTTTACCATGGGAGTCCAGTTTACCATGGAATTCTAGTTTACCATGGCAGTCCAGTTTACCATGGAATTCTAGTTTACCATGGGAGTCCAGTGTACCATGGAATTCTAGTTTACCATGGGAGTCCAGTTTACCATGAAATTCTAGTTTACCATGGCAGTCCAGTTTACCATGGAATTCTAGTTTATCATTGGAGTCCAGTTTACCATTGGAGTCCATTTGACTATGGGGTTCCAGTGTACCATGGAATTCTAGTTTACCATGGCAGTCCAGTTTACCATGGAATTCTAGTTTACCATGGCAGTCCAGTTTACCATGGAATTCTAGTTTACCATGGCAGTCCAGTTTACCATGGAATTCTAGTTTACCATGGGAGTCCAGTGTACCATGGAATTCTAGTTTACCATGGGAGTCCAGTTTACCATGAAATTCTAGTTTACAATGGCAGTCCAGTTTACCATGGAATTCTAGTTTCCCATGGCAGTCCAGTTTACCATAGAATTCTAGTTACCATGGCAGTCCAGTGTACCATGGAAATCTAGTTTACCATTGGAGTCCAGTGTACCATGGAATTCTAGTTTACCATGGGAGTCCAGTGTACCATGGAATTCTAGTTTACCATGGGAGTCCAGTTTACCATGGAATTCTATTTTACCATGGGAGTCCAGTGTACCATGGAATTCTAATTTACCATGGGAGTCCAGTGTACCATGGAATTCTAGTTTACCATGGAATTTTAGTTTACCATGGCAGTCCAGTTTACCATGGAATTCTAGTTTACCATGGGAGTCCAGTGTACCATGGAATTCTAGTTTACCATGGGAGTCCAGTGTACCATGGAATTCTAGTTTACCATGGCAGTCCAGTTTACCATGGAATTATAGTTTACCATGGCAGTCCAGTTTACCATGGAATTCTAGTTTATCATGGGAGTCCAGTTTACCATTGGAGTCCATTTGACTATGGGGTTCCAGTGTACCATGGAATTCTAGTTTACCATGGCAGTCCAGTTTACCATGGAATTCTAGTTTACCATGGCAGTCCAGTTTACCATGGAATTCTAGTTTACCATGGCAGTCCAGTTTACCATGGAATTCTAGTTTACCATGGGAGTCCAGTGTACCATGGAATTCTAGTTTACCATGGGAGTCCAGTTTACCATGAAATTCTAGTTTACAATGGCAGTCCAGTTTACCATGGAATTCTAGTTTCCCATGGCAGTCCAGTTTACCATGGAATTCTAGTTTACCATGGCAGTCCAGTGTACCATGGAAATCTAGTTTACCATTGGAGTCCAGTGTACCATGGAATTCTAGTTTACCATGGGAGTCCAGTGTACCATGGAATTCTAGTTTACCATGGGAGTCCAGTTTACCATGGAATTCTATTTTACCATGGGAGTCCAGTGTACCATGGGATTCTAGTTTACCATGGCAGTCCAGTTTACCATGGAATTCTAGTTTACCATGGCAGTCCAGTTTACCATGGAATTCTAGTTTACCATGGGAGTCCAGTTTACTATGGAATTCTAGTTTACCATGGCAGTCCGGTTTACCATGGAATTCAAATTTACCATGGGAGTTCAGTTTACCATGAAATTCTGGTTTACCATGGGAGTCCAGTGTACCATGGAATTCTAGTTTTCGATGGCAGTCGAGTTTAACATGGAATTCTAGTTTACTATGGGAGTCCAGTTTACCATGGAATTCTAGTTTACCATGTCAGTCCAGTGTACCATGGAATTCTAGTTTACCATGGCAGTCCAGTTTACCATGGAATTATAGTTTACCATGGCAGTCCAGTTTACCATGGAATTCTAGTTTATCATGGGAGTCCAGTTTACCATTGGAGTCCATTTGACTATCGGGTTCCAGTGTTCCATGGAATTCTAGTTTACCATGGCAGTCAAGTTTACCATGGAATTCTAGTTTACCATGGCAGACCAGTTTACCATGGAATTCTAGTTTACCATGGGAGTCCAGTTTCCCGTGAAATTCTGGTTTACCATGGGAGTCCAGTGTACCATGGAATTCTAGTTTACGATGGCAGTCCAGTTTACCATGGAATTCTAGTTTACCATGGGAGTCCAGTTTACCATGGAATTCTAGTTTACCATGGCAGTCCAGTTTACCATGGAATTCTAGTTTACCATGGGAGTCCAGTGTACCATGGAATTCTAGTTTACCATGGGAGTCCAGTTTACCATGAAATTCTAGTTTACCATGGCAGTCCAGTTTACCATGGAATTCTAGTTTATCATTGGAGTCCAGTTTACCATTGGAGTCCATTTGACTATGGGGTTCCAGTGTACCATGGAATTCTAGTTTACCATGGCAGTCCAGTTTACCATGGAATTCTAGTTTACCATGGCAGTCCAGTTTACCATGGAATTCTAGTTTACCATGGCAGTCCAGTTTACCATGGAATTCTAGTTTACCATGGGAGTCCAGTGTACCATGGAATTCTAGTTTACCATGGGAGTCCAGTTTACCATGAAATTCTAGTTTACAATGGCAGTCCAGTTTACCATGGAATTCTAGTTTCCCATGGCAGTCCAGTTTACCATGGAATTCTAGTTACCATGGCAGTCCAGTGTACCATGGAAATCTAGTTTACCATTGGAGTCCAGTGTACCATGGAATTCTAGTTTACCATGGGAGTCCAGTGTACCATGGAATTCTAGTTTACCATGGGAGTCCAGTTTACCATGGAATTCTATTTTACCATGGGAGTCCAGTGTACCATGGAATTCTAATTTACCATGGGAGTCCAGTGTACCATGGAATTCTAGTTTACCATGGAATTTTAGTTTACCATGGCAGTCCAGTTTACCATGGAATTCTAGTTTACCATGGGAGTCCAGTGTACCATGAAATTCTAGTTTACCATGGGAGTCCAGTGTACCATGGAATTCTAGTTTACCATGGCAGTCCAGTTTACCATGGAATGATAGTTTACCATGGCAGTCCAGTTTACCATGGAATTCTAGTTTATCATGGGAGTCCAGTTTACCATTGGAGTCCATTTGACTATGGGGTTCCAGTGTACCATGGAATTCTAGTTTACCATGGCAGTCCAGTTTACCATGGAATTCTAGTTTACCATGGCAGTCCAGTTTACCATGGAATTCTAGTTTACCATGGCAGTCCAGTTTACCATGGAATTCTAGTTTACCATGGGAGTCCAGTGTACCATGGAATTCTAGTTTACCATGGGAGTCCAGTTTACCATGAAATTCTAGTTTACAATGGCAGTCCAGTTTACCATGGAATTCTAGTTTCCCATGGCAGTCCAGTTTACCATGGAATTCTAGTTTACCATGGCAGTCCAGTGTACCATGGAAATCTAGTTTACCATTGGAGTCCAGTGTACCATGGAATTCTAGTTTACCATGGGAGTCCAGTGTACCATGGAATTCTAGTTTACCATGGGAGTCCAGTTTACCATGGAATTCTATTTTACCATGGGAGTCCAGTGTACCATGGAATTCTAATTTACCATGGGAGTCCAGTGTACCATGGAATTCTAGTTTACCATGGAATTTTAGTTTACCATGGCAGTCCAGTTTACCATGGAATTCTAGATTACCATGGGAGTCCAGTGTACCATGGAATTCTAGTTTACCATGGGAGTCCAGTGTACCATGGAATTCTAGTTTACCATGGCAGTCCAGTTTACCATGGAATTATAGTTTACCATGGCAGTCCAGTTTACCATGGAATTCTAGTTTATCATGGGAGTCCAGTTTACCATTGGAGTCCATTTGACTATGGGGTTCCAGTGTACCATGGAATTCTAGTTTACCATAGCAGTCAAGTTTACCATGGAATTCTAGTTTACCATGGCAGACCAGTTTACCATGGAATTATAGTTTACCATGGGAGTCCAGTTTCCCGTGAAATTCTGGTTTACCATGGGAGTCCAGTGTACCATGGAATTCTAGTTTACGATGGCAGTCCAGTTTACCATGGAATTCTAGTTTACCATGGGAGTCCAATTTACCATGGAATTCTAGTTTACCATGGCAGTCCAGTTTACCATGGAATTCTAGTTTACCATGGCAGTCCAGTTTGCCATGGAATTCTAGTTTACCATGGGAGTTCAGTTTACCATAGAATTCTAGTTTACCATGGCAGTCCAGTTTACCATGGAATTCTAGTTTACCATGGGAGTCCAGTGTACCATGGAATTCTAGTTTACCATGGGAGTCCAGTTTACCATGAAATTCTAGTTTACCATGGCAGTCCAGTTTACCATGGAATTCTAGTTTATCATGGGAGTCCAGTTTACCATGAAATTCTAGTTTACCATGGCAGTCCAGTTTACGATGGAATTCTAGTTTATCATGGGAGTCCAGTTTACCATGGAATTCTAGTTTACCATGGCAGTCCAGTTTACCATGGAATTCTAGTTTACCATGGGAGTCCAGTGTACCATGGAATTCTAGTTTACCATGGCAGTCCAATTTACCATGGAATTCTAATTTACCATGACAGTCCAGTTTACCATAGAATTCTAGTTTACTATGGGAGTCCAGTGTACCATGGAATTATAGTTTACCATGGGAGTCCAGTGTACCATGGAATTCTAGTTTACCATGAGAGTACAGTGTACCATGGAATTCTAGTTTACCATGGCAGTCCAGTTTACCATGGAATTCTAGTTTACCATGGGAGTCCAGTGTACCATGGAATTCTAGTTTACCATGGGAGTCCAGTGTACCATGGAATTCTAGTTTACCATGGGAGTCCAGTTTACCATGGAATTCTAGTTTACCATGGGAGTCCAGTGTACCATGGAATTCTAGTTTCCCATGGGAGTCCAGTTTACCATGGAATTCTAGTTTATCATGACAGTCCAGTTTACCATAGAATTCTAGTTTACTATGGGAGTCCAGTGTACCATGGAATTATAGTTTACCATGGGAGTCCAGTGTACCATGGAATTCTAGTTTACCATGAGAGTCCAGTGTACTATGGAATTTTAGTTTACCATGGCAGTCCAGTTTACCATGGAATTCTAGTTTACCATGGGAGTCCAGTGTACCATGGAATTCTAGTTTACCATGGGAGTCCAGTGTACCATGGAATTCTAGTTTACCATGGCAGTCCAGTTTACCATGGAATTCTAGTTTACCATGGAAGTCCAGTGTACCATGGAATTCTAGTTTACCATGGCAGTCCAATTTACCATGGAATTCTAATTTACCATGACAGTCCAGTTTACCATAGAATTCTAGTTTACTACGGGAGTCCAGTGTACCATGGAATTATAGTTTACCATGGGAGTCCAGTGTACCATGGAATTCTAGTTTACCATGAGAGTCCAGTGTACCATGGAATTCTAGTTTACCATGGCAGTCCAGTTTACCATGGAATTCTAGTTTACCATGGGAGTCCAGTGTACCATGGAATTCTAGTTTACCATGGGAGTCCAGTGTACCATGGAATTCTAGTTTACCATGGGAGTCCAGTTTACCATGGAATTCTAGTTTACCATGGGAGTCCAGTGTACCATGGAATTCTAGTTTCCCATGGGAGTCCAGTTTACCATGGAATTCTAGTTTATCATGGGAGTCCAGTTTACCATGGAATTCTAGTTTACCATGGCAGTCCAGTTTACCATGGAATTCTAGTTTACCATGGGAGTCCAGTGTACCATGGAATTCTAGTTTACCATGGCAGTCCAATTTACCATGGAATTCTAATTTACCATGACAGTCCAGTTTACCATAGAATTCTAGTTTACTATGGGAGTCCAGTGTACCATGGAATTATAGTTTACCATGGGAGTCCAGTTTACCATGGAATTCTAGTTTACCATGCGAGTCCAGTGTACCATGGAATTCTAGTTTCCCATAGGAGTCCAGTTTACCATGGAATTCTAGTTTAGCATGGGAGTCCAATGTACCATGGAATTCTAGTTTACCATGGGAGTCCAGTTTACCATGGAATTCTAGTTTACCATGGCAGTCCAGTTTACCATGGAATTCTAGTTTACCATGGTAGTCCAGTTTACCATAGAATTCTAGTTTACCATGGGAGTCAAGTTTACCATGGAATTCTAGTTTACCATGGCAGTCCAGTTTACCATGGAATTCTAGTTTACCATGGGAGTCCAGTGTACCATGGAATTCTAGTTTACCATGGGAGTCCAGTTTACCATGAAATTCTAGTTTACCATGGCAGTCCAGTTTACCATGGAATTCTAGTTTATCATTGGAGTCCAGTTTACCATTGGAGTCCAATTGACTATGGGGTTCCAGTGTACCATGGAATTCTAGGTTACCATGGCAGTCCAGTTTACCATGGAATTCTAGTTTACCATGGCAGTCCAGTTTACCATGGAATTCTAGTTTACCATGGCAGTCCAGTTTACCATGGAATTCTAGTTTACCATGGGAGTCCAGTGTACCATGGAATTCTAGTTTACCATGGGAGTCCAGTTTACCATGAAATTCTAGTTTACAATGGCAGTCCAGTTTACCATGGAATTCTAGTTTCCCATGGCAGTCCAGTTTACCATGGAATTCTAGTTTACCATGGCAGTCCAGTGTACCATGGAAATCTAGTTTACCATTGGAGTTCAGTGTACTATGGAATTCTAGTTTACCATGGGAGTCCAGTGTACCATGGAATTCTAGTTTACCATGGGAGTCCAGTTTACCATGGAATTCTAGTTTACCATGGGAGTCCAGTGTACCATGGAATTCTAATTTACCATGGGAGTCCAGTGTACCATGGAATTCTAGTTTACCATGGAATTTTAGTTTACCATGGCAGTCCAGTTTACCATGGAATTATAGTTTACCATGGCAGTCCAGTTTACCATTGGAGTCCATTTGACTATGGGGTTCCAGTGTACCATGGAATTCTAGTTTACCATGGCAGTCAAGTTTACCATGGAATTCTAGTTTACCATGGCAGACCAGTTTACCATGGAATTCTAGTTTATCATGGGAGTCCAGTTTACCATGGAATTCTAGTTTATCATGGGAGTCCAGTGTACCATGGAATTCTAGTTTCCCATGGGAGTCCAGTTTACCATGGAATTCTAGTTTATCATGGGAGTCCAGTTTACCATGGAATTCTAGTTTACCATGGCAGTCCAGTTTACCATGGAATTCTAGTTTACCATGGGAGTCCAGTGTACCATGGAATTCTAGTTTACCATGGCAGTCCAATTTACCATGGAATTCTAATTTACCATGACAGTCCAGTTTACCATAGAATTCTAGTTTACTATGGGAGTCCAGTGTACCATGGAATTATAGTTTACCATGGGAGTCCAGTTTACCATGGAATTCTAGTTTACCATGCGAGTCCAGTGTACCATGGAATTCTAGTTTCCCATAGGAGTCCAGTTTACCATGGAATTCTAGTTTAGCATGGGAGTCCAATGTACCATGGAATTCTAGTTTACCATGGGAGTCCAGTTTACCATGGAATTCTAGTTTACCATGGCAGTCCAGTTTACCATGGAATTCTAGTTTACCATGGTAGTCCAGTTTACCATAGAATTCTAGTTTACCATGGGAGTCAAGTTTACCATGGAATTCTAGTTTACCATGGCAGTCCAGTTTACCATGGAATTCTAGTTTACCATGGGAGTCCAGTGTACCATGGAATTCTAGTTTACCATGGGAGTCCAGTTTACCATGAAATTCTAGTTTACCATGGCAGTCCAGTTTACCATGGAATTCTAGTTTATCATTGGAGTCCAGTTTACCATTGGAGTCCAATTGACTATGGGGTTCCAGTGTACCATGGAATTCTAGGTTACCATGGCAGTCCAGTTTACCATGGAATTCTAGTTTACCATGGCAGTCCAGTTTACCATGGAATTCTAGTTTACCATGGCAGTCCAGTTTACCATGGAATTCTAGTTTACCATGGGAGTCCAGTGTACCATGGAATTCTAGTTTACCATGGGAGTCCAGTTTACCATGAAATTCTAGTTTACAATGGCAGTCCAGTTTACCATGGAATTCTAGTTTCCCATGGCAGTCCAGTTTACCATGGAATTCTAGTTTACCATGGCAGTCCAGTGTACCATGGAAATCTAGTTTACCATTGGAGTTCAGTGTACTATGGAATTCTAGTTTACCATGGGAGTCCAGTGTACCATGGAATTCTAGTTTACCATGGGAGTCCAGTTTACCATGGAATTCTAGTTTACCATGGGAGTCCAGTGTACCATGGAATTCTAATTTACCATGGGAGTCCAGTGTACCATGGAATTCTAGTTTACCATGGAATTTTAGTTTACCATGGCAGTCCAGTTTACCATGGAATTATAGTTTACCATGGCAGTCCAGTTTACCATTGGAGTCCATTTGACTATGGGGTTCCAGTGTACCATGGAATTCTAGTTTACCATGGCAGTCAAGTTTACCATGGAATTCTAGTTTACCATGGCAGACCAGTTTACCATGGAATTCTAGTTTACCATGGGAGTCCAGTTTCGCGTGAAATTCTGGTTTACCATGGGAGTCCAGTGTACCATGGAATTATAGTTTACGATGGCAGTCCAGTTTACCATGGAATTCTAGTTTACCATGGGAGTCCAATTTACCATGGAATTCTAGTTTACCATGGCAGTCCAGTTTACCATGGAATTCTAGTTTACCATGGCAGTCCAGTTTACCATGGAATTCTAGTTTACCATGGGAGTCCAGTTTACCATGGAATTCTAGTTTACCATGGCAGTCCAGTTTACCATGGAATTCTAGTTTACCATGGGAGTCCAGTGTACCATGGAATTCTAGTTTACCATGGGATTCCAGTTTACCATGAAATTTTAGTTTACCATGGCAGTCCAGTTTACCATGGAATTCTAGTTTACCATGGTAGTCCAGTTTACCATAGAATTCTAGTTTACCATGGGAGTCAAGTTTACCATGGAATTCTAGTTTACCATGGCAGTCCAGTTTACCATGGAATTCTAGTTTACCATGGGAGTCCAGTGTACCATGGAATTCTAGTTTACCATGGGAGTCCAGTTTACCATGAAATTCTAGTTTACCATGGCAGTCCAGTTTACCATGGAATTCTAGTTTATCATTGGAGTCCAGTTTACCATTGGAGTTCAATTGACTATGGGGTTCCAGTGTACCATGGAATTCTAGTTTACCATGGCAGTCCAGTGTACCATGGAATTCTAGTTTACCATGGCAGTCCAGTTTACCATGGAATTCTAGTTTACCATGGCAGTCCAGTTTACCATGGAATTCTAGTTTACCATGGGAGTCCAGTGTACCATGGAATTCTAGTTTACCATGGGAGTCCAGTTTACCATGAAATTCTAGTTTACAATGGCAGTCCAGTTTACCATGGAATTCTAGTTTCCCATGGCAGTCCAGTTTACCATGGAATTCTAGTTTACCATGGCAGTCCAGTGTACCATGGAAATCTAGTTTACCATTGGAGTCCAGTGTACCATGGAATTCTAGTTTACCATGGGAGTCCAGTGTACCATGGAATTCTAGTTTACCATGGGAGTCCAGTTTACCATGGAATTCTAGTTTACCATGGGAGTCCAGTGTACCATGGAATTCTAATTTACCATGGGAGTCCAGTGTACCATGGAATTCTAGTTTACCATGGAATTTTAGTTTACCATGGCAGTCCAGTTTACCATGGAATTCTAGTTTACCATGGGAGTCCAGTGTACCATGGAATTCTAGTTTACCATGGGAGTCCAGTGTACCATGGAATTCTAGTTTACCATGGCAGTCCAGTTTACCATGGAATTATAGTTTACCATGGCAGTCCAGTTTACCATTGGAGTCCATTTGACTATGGGGTTCCAGTGTACCATGGAATTCTAGTTTACCATGGCAGTCAAGTTTACCATGGAATTCTAGTTTACCATGGCAGACCAGTTTACCATGGAATTCTAGTTTACCATGGGAGTCCAGTTTCCCGTGAAATTCTGGTTTACCATGGGAGTCCAGTGTACCATGGAATTCTAGTTTACGATGGCAGTCCAGTTTACCATGGAATTCTAGTTTACCATGGGAGTCCAATTTACCATGGAATTCTAGTTTACCATGGCAGTCCAGTTTACCATGGAATTCTAGTTTACCATGGCAGTCCAGTTTACCATGGGATTCTAGTTTACCATGGGAGTCCAGTTTACCATGGAATTCTAGTTTACCATGGCAGTCCAGTTTACCATGGAATTCTAGTTTACCATGGGAGTCCAGTGTACCATGGAATTCTAGTTTACCATGGGATTCCAGTTTACCATGAAATTCTAGTTTACCATGGCAGTCCAGTTTACCATGGAATTCTAGTTTATCATGGGAGTCCAGTTTACCATTGGAGTCCATTTGACTATGGGGTTCCAGTGTACCATGGAATTCTAGTTTATCATTGGAGTCCAGTTTACCATTGGAGTTCAATTGACTATGGGGTTCCAGTGTACCATGGAATTCTAGTTTACCATGGCAGTCCAGTGTACCATGGAATTCTAGTTTACCATGGCAGTCCAGTTTACCATGGAATTCTAGTTTACCATGGCAGTCCAGTTTACCATGGAATTCTAGTTTACCATGGGAGTCCAGTGTACCATGGAATTCTAGTTTACCATGGGAGTCCAGTTTACCATGAAATTCTAGTTTACAATGGCAGTCCAGTTTACCATGGAATTCTAGTTTCCCATGGCAGTCCAGTTTACCATGGAATTCTAGTTTACCATGGCAGTCCAGTGTACCATGGAAATCTAGTTTACCATTGGAGTCCAGTGTACCATGGAATTCTAGTTTACCATGGGAGTCCAGTGTACCATGGAATTCTAGTTTACCATGGGAGTCCAGTTTACCATGGAATTCTAGTTTACCATGGGAGTCCAGTGTACCATGGAATTCTAATTTACCATGGGAGTCCAGTGTACCATGGAATTCTAGTTTACCATGGAATTTTAGTTTACCATGGCAGTCCAGTTTACCATGGAATTCTAGTTTACCATGGGAGTCCAGTGTACCATGGAATTCTAGTTTACCATGGGAGTCCAGTGTACCATGGAATTCTAGTTTACCATGGCAGTCCAGTTTACCATGGAATTATAGTTTACCATGGCAGTCCAGTTTACCATTGGAGTCCATTTGACTATGGGGTTCCAGTGTACCATGGAATTCTAGTTTACCATGGCAGTCAAGTTTACCATGGAATTCTAGTTTACCATGGCAGACCAGTTTACCATGGAATTCTAGTTTACCATGGGAGTCCAGTTTCCCGTGAAATTCTGGTTTACCATGGGAGTCCAGTGTACCATGGAATTCTAGTTTACGATGGCAGTCCAGTTTACCATGGAATTCTAGTTTACCATGGGAGTCCAATTTACCATGGAATTCTAGTTTACCATGGCAGTCCAGTTTACCATGGAATTCTAGTTTACCATGGCAGTCCAGTTTACCATGGAATTCTAGTTTACCATGGGAGTCCAGTTTACCATGGAATTCTAGTTTACCATGGCAGTCCAGTTTACCATGGAATTCTAGTTTACCATGGGAGTCCAGTGTACCATGGAATTCTAGTTTACCATGGGATTCCAGTTTACCATGAAATTCTAGTTTACCATGGCAGTCCAGTTTACCATGGAATTCTAGTTTATCATGGGAGTCCAGTTTACCATTGGAGTCCATTTGACTATGGGGTTCCAGTGTACCATGGAATTCTAGTTTACCATGGCAGTCCAGTTTATCATGGAATTCTAGTTTCCCATGGCAGTCCAGTTTACCATGGAATTCTAGTTTACCATGGCAGTCCAGTGTTCCATGGAAATCTAGTTTACCATTGGAGCCCAGTGTACCATGGAATTCTAGTTTACCATGGGAGTGCAGTGTACCATGGAATTCTAATTTACCATGGGAGTCCAGTTTACCATGGAATTCTAGTTTACCATGGGAGTCCAGTGTACCTTGGAATTCTAATTTACCATGGGAGTCCAGTGTACCATGGAATTCTAGTTTACCATGGAATATTAGTTTACCATGACAGTCTAGTTTACCATGGAATTCTAGTTTACCATGGGAGTCCAGTGTACCATGGAATTCTAGTTTACCATGGAATATTAGTTTACCATGACAGTCTAGTTTACCATGGAATTCTAGTTTACCATGGGAGTCCAGTGTACCATGGAATTCTAGTTTACCATGGCAGTCCAGTGTACCATGGAAATCTAGTTTACCATGGGAGTCCAGTTTACCATGGAATTCTAGTTTACCATGGGAGTCCAGTGTACCATGGAATTCTAGTTTCCCATGGGAGTCCAGTTTACCATGGAATTCTAGTTTAGCATAGGAGTCCAATGTACCATGGAATTCTAGTTTACCATGGGAGTCCAGTTTACCATGGAATTCGAGTTTACCATGGCAGTCCAGTTTACCATGGAATTCTAGTTTACCATGGCAGTCCAGTTTACCATAGAATTCTAGTTTACCATGGGAGTCCAGTTTACCATGGAATTCTAGTTTACCATGGCAGTCCAGTTTATCATGGAATTCTAGTTTACCATGGGAGTCCAGTGTACCATGGAATTCTAGTTTACCATGGGAGTCCAGTTTACCATGAAATTCTAGTTTAACATGGCAGTCCAGTTTACCATGGAATTCTAGTTTATCATTGGAGTCCAGTTTACCATTGGAGTCCATTTGACTATGGGGTTCCAGTGTACCATGGAATTCTAGTTTACCATGGCAGTCCAGTTTACCATGGAATTCTAGTTTACCATGGCAGTCCAGTTTACCATGGAATTCTAGTTTACCATGGCAGTCCAGTTTACCATGGAATTCTAGTTTACCATGGGAGTCCAGTGTACCATGGAATTCTAGTTTACCATGGGAGTCCAGTTTACCATGAAATTCTAGTTTACAATGGCAGTCCAGTTTACCATGGAATTCTAGTTTCCCATGGCAGTCCAGTTTACCATGGAATTCTAGTTTACCATGGCAGTCCAGTGTACCATGGAAATCTAGTTTACCATTGGAGTCCAGTGTACCATGGAATTCTAGTTTACCATGGGAGTCCAGTGTACCATGGAATTCTAGTTTACCATGGGAGTCCAGTTTACCATAGAATTCTAGTTTATCATGGGAGTCCAGTTTACCATGGAATTCTAGTTTACCATGGGAGTCCAGTGTACCTTGGAATTCTAATTTACCATGGGAGTCCAGTGTACCATGGAATTCTAGTTTACCATGGAATATTAGTTTACCATGACAGTCTAGTTTACCATGGAATTCTAGTTTACCATGGGAGTCCAGTGTACCATGGAATTCTAGTTTACCATGGCAGTCCAGTGTACCATGGAAATCTAGTTTACCATGGGAGTCCAGTTTACCATGGAATTCTAGTTTACCATGGGAGTCCAGTGTACCATGGAATTCTAGTTTCCCATGGGAGTCCAGTTTACCATGGAATTCTAGTTTAGCATGGGAGTCCAATGTACCATGGAATTCTAGTTTACCATGGGAGTCCAGTTTACCATGGAATTCTAGTTTACCATGGCAGTCCAGTTTACCATGGAATTCTAGTTTACCATGGCAGTCCAGTTTACCATAGAATTCTAGTTTACCATGGGAGTCCAGTTTACCATGGAATTCTAGTTTACCATGGCAGTCCAGTTTACCATGGAATTCTAGTTTACCATGGGAGTCCAGTGTACCATGGAATTCTAGTTTACCATGGGAGTCCAGTTTACCATGAAATTCTAGTTTAACATGGCAGTCCAGTTTACCATGGAATTCTAGTTTATCATTGGAGTCCAGTTTACCATTGGAGTCCATTTGACTATGGGGTTCCAGTGTACCATGGAATTCTAGTTTACCATGGCAGTCCAGTTTACCATGGAATTCTAGTTTACCATGGCAGTCCAGTTTACCATGGAATTCTAGTTTACCATGGCAGTCCAGTTTACCATAGAATTCTAGTTTACCATGGGAGTCCAGTGTACCATGGAATTCTAGTTTACCATGGGAGTCCAGTTTACCATGAAATTCTAGTTTACAATGGCAGTCCAGTTTACCATGGAATTCTAGTTTCCCATGGCAGTCCAGTTTACCATGGAATTCTAGTTTACCATGGCAGTCCAGTGTACCATGGAAATCTAGTTTACCATTGGAGTCCAGTGTACCATGGAATTCTAGTTTACCATGGGAGTCCAGTGTACCATGGAATTCTAGTTTACCATGGGAGTCCAGTTTACCATGGAATTCTAGTTTACCATGGGAGTCCAGTGTACCATGGAATTCTAATTTACCATGGGAGTCCAGTGTACCATGGAATTCTAGTTTACCATGGAATTTTAGTTTACCATGGCAGTCCAGTTTACCATGGAATTCTAGTTTACCATGGGAGTCCAGTGTACCATGGAATTCTAGTTTACCATGGGAGTCCAGTGTACCATGGAATTCTAGTTTACCATGGCAGTCCAGTTTACCATGGAATTATAGTTTACCATGGCAGTCCAGTTTACCATGGAATTCTAGTTTATCATGGGATTCCAGTTTACCATTGGAGTCCATTTGACTATGGGGTTCCAGTGTACCATGGAATTCTAGTTTACCATGGCAGTCAAGTTTACCATGGAATTCTAGTTTACCATGGCAGACCAGTTTCCCATGGAATTCTAGTTTACCATGGGAGTCCAGTTTCCCGTGAAATTCTGGTTTACCATGGGAGTCCAGTGTACCATGGAATTCTAGTTTACGATGGCAGTCCAGTTTACCATGGAATTCTAGTTTACCATGGGAGTCCAATTTACCATGGAATTCTAGTTTACCATGGCAGTCCAGTTTACCATGGAATTCTAGTTTACCATGGCAGTCCAGTTTACCATGGAATTCTAGTTTACCATGGGAGTCCAGTTTACCATGGAATTCTAGTTTACCATGGCAGTCCAGTTTACCATGGAATTCTAGTTTACCATGGGAGTCCAGTGTACCATGGAATTCTAGTTTACCATGGGAGTCAAGTTTACCATGAAATTCTAGTTTACCATGGCAGTCCAGTTTACCATGGAATTCTAGTTTATCATGGGAGTCCAGTTTACCATTGGAGTCCATTTGACTATGGGGTTCCAGTGTACCATGGAATTCTAGTTTACCATGGCAGTCCAGTTTACCATGGAATTCTAGTTTCCCATGGCAGTCCAGTTTACCATGGAATTCTAGTTTACCATGGCAGTCCAGTGTACCATGGAAATCTAGTTTACCATTGGAGCCCAGTGTACCATGGAATTCTAGTTTACCATGGGAGTGCAGTGTACCATGGAATTCTAATTTACCATGGGAGTCCAGTGTACCATGGAATTCTAGTTTACCATGGAATATTAGTTTACCATGGCAGTCCAGTTTACCTTGGAATTCTAGTTTACCATGGGAGTCCAGTGTACCATGGAATTCTAGTTTACCATGGGAGTCCAGTGTACCATGGAATTCTAGTTTACCATTGCAGTCCAGTTTACCATGGAATTCCAGTTTACCATGGGAATCCAGTGTACCATGGAATTCTAGTTTACCATGGCAGTCCAGTTTACCATGAAATTCTAGTTTACCATGGCAGTCCAGTGTACCATGGAATTCTAGTTTACCATGGCAGTCCAGTTTACCATGAAATTCTAGTTTACCATGGCAGTCCAGTTTACCATAGAATTCTAGTTTATCATGGGAGTCCAGTTTACCATGGAATTCTAGTTTACCATGGGAGTCCAGTGTACCTTGGAATTCTAATTTACCATGGGAGTCCAGTGTACCATGGAATTCTAGTTTACCATGGAATATTAGTTTACCATGACAGTCTAGTTTACCATGGAATTCTAGTTTACCATGGGAGTCCAGTGTACCATGGAATTCTAGTTTACCATGGCAGTCCAGTTTACCATGAAATTCTAGTTTACCATGGCAGTCCAGTTTACCATGGAATTCTAGTTTATCATGGGAGTCCAGTTTACCATGGAATTCTAGTTTACCATGGCAGTCCAGTTTACCATGGAATTCTAGTTTACCATGGGAGTCCAGTGTACCATGGAATTCTAGTTTACCATGGCAGTCCAATTTACCATAGAATTCTAGTTTACCATGACAGTCCAGTTTACCATAGAATTCTAGTTTACTATGGGAGTCCAGTGTACCATGGAATTATAGTTTACCATGGGAGTCCAGTGTACCATGGAATTCTAGTTTACCATGAGAGTCCAGTGTACCATGGAATTCTAGTTTACCATGGGAGTCCAGTTTACCATGGAATTCTAGTTTACCATGGGAGTCCAGTGTACCATGGAATTCTAGTTTCCCATGGGAGTCCAGTTTACCATGGAATTCTAGTTTACCATGGGAGTCCAATGTACCATGGAATTCTAGTTTACCATGGGAGTCCAGTTTACCATGGAATTCTAGTTTACCATGGGAGTCCAGTTTTAGCACGGGCAGAAGTCGGCAACCTATGGCTCGGGGCAGCTTGCGGCTCATCAAGGACTGCTTCGTGGCGGTTATTTATTAAGGACCACCATCTCGTATTCACATTGCATTTCGGCTCTTGAAAGATATACCGAATTCGAAATGAATGTTTCTTGTTGTTGTTCCTTATGGTTAACGGAGCAGGCAAAACAGGATACACGACAAAATAAGAAACAATACAAACGAGGCGAGAAAATTAGATACTACAAACTCGATTGTCATTTTATTTCGCAGATCTTAATGCGCAAATGGTCGTGATGGAGTGATTAAATCGTTCCACCTCCAATGTTTTGAGTCATCATCATGAGCCATGATCAATCCACTGCTGCATAAAGACCTCCCCAAACCATCGCCATCTCTCGCAGTCCTGTAATGTAACAATAATATACCAAGCACCTGCACATGAGCTGATTTCATGACAAGTGCTTGCTACAAATTGACCACAATGCCTCGCTGATCTCGTCAAGGAGCATAACACCATCACGTGACACTCCGGTCATCCTCGCAGCAGCGGCTTTTGTCTAGCCATCGAACACAAACGGTCGCTACATCGCGCGCTTTCAGATGCGTTTCTGCGGCCGTCTGGAATGCTCTTCATTCCGATATTAGGTAACCATTGGATTTATGCACTTTTAAACCGAGATTGAAACCTGATCCAGAACTGATTTTTGTGTTTAGTTTTTTGTCCTTCTACCGCACCTCCAATTAGCACGGTGGGCTACGTACGGTGCAGAAGAAGTTCAACGTAATACATTGCCCTATATCTGTGGTGAACGTGCTTTTCGGGCGTTTCCGTTCTTTGGCTGCCACTCCGTTGTTATTCTCGACGAAAGCATGGGCATCGTCCCTCCTAGCCACACCGCGTCGTGTTAAAGTCATCAGATGAAGTGCTACTGATGGAATATCAAAGAGCAATTTGTTCCAGCGCAAGCGTAGACTCGACCAGCCTGGATGAATTGACCCTTACTGAACAATTTAACCCAAAACCCATTTATATTTTCCCCCACTTTTGTATACCATCTGCTTGCTAAGCGTTCCAAAAAAAAAGCACATGGCCCGTGCATACCAGAGCGTGGACGCGATGTGACACATAATCAATTGGGCCCGGCACTGGATTTTAAATGGCACCGCAGCAATCCCAGCATCGCTCCGTACATTCTAAAACGGCATCGACTCAACAACGCACGACCCTTTGTAAATCCACCGCTGGATGAAGGCCTCCCAATGAAATGGTGGCTGTTTGACCATACTTCATCACGATGGTCAGTGGCGGTTTGGTGAAGGGGAGCAGCAGCTGGCAGCCAGAAAGAGGTTCAGATATCAGTCGGCACCGATGGTAGCCACGGCCAGGAATCTGTGAATCGCACTCAGGACGTGGGTATCAGAGCGAGGTGTGTGCCACCACTCTCCCCAGCATCGTCCTCTACATCGTAAAGCGGCATTTCCATCTCAAGCCGATCTCCTCTATCACCGCCGCAGTGTGTGTGTACACGTAGCTGTCTGCTGTGATACCAAATAAGGGGATTCATTGGTCGAGCGAATAGCATCTAATCCGACCTAGCAATAATAGTATCTGTCTATCGACGCATTCTAACACGTATATATATAAATGCCGCCTTACATTACGGACGGGAATCTTTGTATCGCCGCTGTATGGCATAGAATGTCAGAGCAGTCACGGTGAGTTTCGGCAAGGCGTCGTGGCATTCACAACTGAGCAATGCGGGATCAACGTATCTCAGATAGGCAGGCAATTAAACGATTGCACCGCTAACAATAATAACGTGGAGTGTGCTGTCGAAGCGGTTAGCGCACCGCACTATGAACCCAACAACACGAGCTCCATTCCTGGCGTTCATCCAACCCTGGAGAGTGCATGCGAATAGTAGTAGGGGAGTGGTGGCGCAGTGGTTAGCGCAGCGCGTTACGGAGTCAACAAAATTAGTTCGATTCCCAGTATCCATACAGCAGTGAATAGAACATGCTAATAATAGGAATAGGTGAGCGGTGACGCTGTAGTTAATGCACTGTGTTATGAAGCCAACAACATGATTTCGATTCCCGGCCTTCATCCAGCAATAGATATGGAACATTGCTGATAATGATGATTGATTATCACCAAATCACTATGAATGTGCCCATCAATGCCAGCTCTCGGTCACTAGGCAGGGTTTAATCTGCCTGGTGCTTGAATGGGCAACCACCGGGGGCTTGTCAGGTCTTGTAGGTACGGGGAGCAGCGAGGTGGTCAGGAGATGGCAGTGCTGGGCATTGTGTTCTCACGTCGCGTGAGCTTTCTCTCGTGCCAAACATTTGTGGCACTTTGCCGACCTTCTCAAACGCAGGTCTTTTTTCTGAGCAAGGATTTCGACATTAGGTGAGGTTTTTCTGAGTAAATAACATTAACTATTGTTGTTACTAAGTTACGTAGAATATTATACGACTATAGTTCTTCTTGCAGAATGCAGAGTTCTGCGATGCTGTCAGAGATAATGGCAACTTGGGGGGAGGCCTTCACCCAACAGTGGATTGACCATGGCTGACGATGTTGATGATGATGATAGGGAGTCTATAAGATTAGAGTTCCTTTTTCAGCACCCATATGGACACGCTAACTGTGACGCCTCGTCTCGAACCCCGCGCATCCCAAACACGGACACGCACGGCACGGCGAGGATAATGCAGCGAGGCAGGTGTCCACGTGATTATACTTTGATGATGATGTCACATCCAACACAAACTTTGTTATAAGGAGAGGGGGGAGGGGGGTTCTTGTCTGCTTCGTTTCAAGCAATTCTGCTTGGGTTGACATTTCAATGGATAAACGCACATTGGAGATGGCCGGGCAGCCCGGGGCAAATGCTGCAGTGAAGTGGCGATTATGAAATTCCGGACGCGAATTCAGGTTTTGGGCACACGTGATTACACCGGTGTCTCTGGTGAATAATTGGTCTCTCGGCCCAATATGCTCGTTCATTTGAATTGGCCAACCATCTCAACGGAGGACATTCCTGAAAAAATAATATCGAGACTCAACGTGACTGTTACCTGACCTAGTCAGATCTCAGGAGCTAAGCAGGCTGGAGCCTGGATTTGCAATTGTATGGGTGTCAACCACGCATTAAACAAGTGATGGAGGTTGCTGAACGGCTATGTTGTTTTCAGCGCTGAGAAAAATGCATTGTTGTACTATACTATGCGCGAACGTCTACGCTCATTGCCTTCACCAACTTGCACTTGACCAGCTTGGCGAAGTATGGTCGAATAACCTCCACGACCTGCAAGGCATTAAGAGTGGATTGACGTAAGGCCTGTATATTTATAGCACACGTAAATATATATTACTGTACTAGTATGATGTGTGTTGTATGTAAGGGGCTATATACACCCCGGAAGTAGACCAGGCGCTGGGTTTGCAGTAAGTGAGGGGTTATGCATATGACTGATATTGAGAGGGCTCCACGTCACGGCGATTTGTTGGGGGTCGTGGGGGTGGGATAACGACCATTATGCCTCGAACATACAACGGCTCATAAGCTTGCCAAGTGCCCCGATAGATCTTTCTCAATCGTACGATTTGATTTTTTTTGCAATGGCCGTCGTTTCGCTAAGCCTATTCATTTCCCGTCGATGGGTCTTGCTTTGGTATAGCGCACGTTTGACAGTCGAACGTTCGACGCTCAGTGTTTGGGAGTTTGCGTTACATTTGCTTTATGCATGCGTGGCTTTGTAGAGTTCTTACTAAATGGTGTCGGTTTTGTTAACGCGTATTTTTGTAGTTGGGTTTTTTTCCCCCACTGTGTGTTTTCGTGTGGGCTGTGATTTGCCTTCTGCTGTGATATTTGCAATGCACGAACGTTTGTAACTTCTGTAGGATCTCATTTGGGCAGATTTTTTTTTTTACAAAATAGTTTCTCCAATTTTATCCCGATAGTGCTACTGGCGTCCTATTATGAGATGAAGTATCCCCCATTCAGATATCTCACAGATCTGTGCAACCCTTCATGTTAGAGAACAGCCCAAGGAGGTGGATATCACAGAGCCACCTCTGAGATTCCTTCAAGTGACATCTTTTCTGCTCGGTATGGTTCAGTACTTTCCCACCCCACTACACCACCGAGAGTATTGTATCAAATATTTGTAAATTTGAGAGTTTGGAATTTAGCCAAATGAAATGGAGAACTACATTTTACGTGATTGTTTTTTCTTTTGTACAGTCATTGGTGACCAGGCTGAGGTCATCAAACTCACTGGACTTGAGAAGTCAGTGTTATCAACGGGAGCTGCCCGGATTCGAACCCATCTTTTCAGCAGTGTCAGCTTAGCACTCTGAATCTGGGCAGATTATAATAAAGCAACGACGATTATGGTGACGATGACACCGCACCTTGCTATGATCAGGAATAAAATAAACATAAACTTGCCACTTACTTACCGCGTGTGATTGTAAGAACGCATTTTGCAAGAATGTATTAAAAAGCGTTCAACTCTGTTGATTTTTTTATACGTATATAAAGTAGCTAATTAAATTGTTCTACAAAAAAACCTCTTCATAAGGTCAAACCTTGCACAGTGACATTCCCAGAAAACTTTAAGAGCCATGCTCACACGTCGACGAAACGGACAAAAACACATCACACTGGCGATTCACCCGACGACTAGTAATGAAGGCAAGGCCACGTCTTTAGCAACAACAAGAATTGGCGAAAGGTTACATCGGGCCCTTAAACTTCAAAGGTCCATGTTTGAACATGTATAATAGATCTAAGAACACGGCCTTACAAGCCACTACAACGTATTCGAAGCGGGCAGGCTGATCCCGACAGGCAATATCATGTGCATTATGTACATTTAATGTGTATGCTATGACGCCGGCCAACTTGGGAAAAAAGAGTTTCGCAAGCGCGACCGATATATCGGGTTGAAGGCCGCATTCAAAAACGCTTTTGCCGCCCGCTCGCCGAGTGCTTACAATCGAGTCCGCGCCCCATAAAAAGGAGCTCACAATATTATTCGCGCCATCCGTCCGTCCATTCATTCGTGAGAAATGTTGACGGATGGAGGAGGTGGCGTTGTTGCCAGAGGCGGTGTTTGGGACAACAACAAAAAAAGCCCCACCGTAGCTTTTAAAAATTTGCCACACGTTTTGCCTTTTTGCCGCATGGACTGACGATACGAGGCCAGCACAGCCCAGGAACAGCCGCGGATTGGACACACCGCGTATTTTTATACATTTGGAATCCGTACAATGGGTGGGCTTTGATACGGTTTGTATAATTCAGGCAACGCTCCCAACGTGCCTTTGCAGTCATAAATAATGGATGACATCCCACGGGGACCACGGCACGCGTTGTTCGACTCCATCCTCTGAAGCCAGAGGCTACGCTTCCACGAAGCCAGGCAACGCGTGTCCCCCCTTCCACAACGGGCAATTGCTTTCCCCTTCCTCTCGTACCCGTGCGCACGGCCCCCGTAAAACATTCACGTTGATATCGTCGCTTCGTTTTTACATTCCGGCGCGACCGTGACTTAATTCTGCGCCGAGCAGAAGCGCTGCGGCGACAGTCAATGCGGGACCACCCCGTGCTCCGGGTCTGTCATTACGCAGACGAAAACTGCCGTGTAGGCATGAGCTGTATCGCAATATTTTCAGAACGCGACGTGGCCACAATTGATAGCTCAACGAGGTGGCTTATCACGTGTACATTTATAGCGGCAGCACGTTGATTCTAAATGTGGAGGGGACAACCGGAGGCCCCGGGAGAAAAATCCACGCGACCACGGAGAAAACATGCAAACTCCAAACATACGGTAAGGCGTCAGGGTCGCGATCGAACTCACGGCCCCCTGTATAACAGGCGAGAGAGTTAACATCTGCTATCCACCGTGGCACCATGCGTGGGCGAACATTCGGTCCCCCCCCCCCTATCCAGGGCGAAGCCACATCAAAGCCTAATTTCAAGTCGCTCTGAGAGCGGCCCCCGATTCGTAGGAATTGGTGGAAATGCCGAGAAAGACTCCACGGGCCAACCTAAGGCAGTTAGTAGAAGGAGTAAACGGTTTAACTAGGAGAGCCTCAATGGGGTGTAAGTAATCTTTGATTGTATTGAGAGTCACGTGCCGTAACGCCACCCTTTTTTACTGAAATAAACCCAAAGAAAAAGATTCTGTTTAAAAGGACCTGAGAAAATAATTGAGGATTTTATTTACAAAAAAGAGTTCAATGTATAAGGGCTCACACTTGTAAAAAGGCATAACATCAGGTGTGTAACGTTTAATAATTTATAGGTTTCGGAATAAATGGCGTCGGTAATCGCCTGAAAAAAATATTAAACAGATACAGGAGTCCAACTTTAGCGTCTGAGCAAGCAAGCAAGCTAAGAAGTGGAATGATGATAAAGATGGTGGGAGTAGTAGCGGTGATGGTGGCATAATATTTATATAGCTATTGAACCCTTAAATGAAATCGTCACTTGCTTGCATCTCTACGTGTGGCTGTTCATCACGTCTTTTTTTTTAATCACAGTTGCTGAGCCCAGGAATGATGGCCTTTATAACCCAACGCACCCAACTACAGGATCAACTAATGACACGCAACAGCAGATAAGAATACTCTTTCGTGACTTGTGCAAGGTTATACAGTTTGAACTTTGGGGGAAAGGGGCAAAAATGCGAGAGGAGGGGGCTTCAAAGCCACCAACAAAAGAGAACGAGCGATGGAGCGGCAGATAAGGACTCACGACATTTCCAAGAACCGAGCAAGGTTATAGGAACTTTGGTAAAAAAAAAATATATGATTTATTTCATTTTATACCCACGTGACTTTACCGAAAGAACCAAAGAGTATTTAAAAAAAACACACAACTACAGAGAGTTCCACAGTCGAAGAGTTCGCTGATAGCAGGAGGAAGACATTTCGGCATGCACACTTGGCAGTTGAACGCAGTGTGGACGAGAGGTAACGATCTATCTGGCACAATATGATTACGCATGCAGGAATCGCACACAACGTGATGTCGTGCAAGCAGCATTACGGTGCCTCACTTATTTCTCGAGAGAGAGAGAGAGCGAGAGCAGTCGATCACCACTGACGAGATGAGTTGCACGTCCGGATTGATTGATTAAGTCTTTAATGCATCCGCAAGTGTGCTCCCTGCAAGCGTAACATCAGCACAAGATGTCACGTTAATTGCTCCATTTCATTTTGCGGTAACCCCGAGAATTATTGTAATTATGTTTTCTCTCTCTCTCTCTCTCTCCCTATGCGTGATAATGAACTGCCATCAACGCGGCACGGTATAATTTGACTCAGGAAATGGCAGTCATGGTATACGGTGATTGAGTCCTGTAACCTACCTACGCTGTGTTCTCCGCCGCCTTCGCGTACGCTGCCAAGCAAGCGCAGTCATCGTCATTATCGTGTCGGTGCTTGTCCCCCCCTTTTGCCGCACGGCATCTTGAGATGTGGTTTCAAATGCGTCGGCAATCCAAATTGAATTGCGTCATCGTCAGAATCTAACACGTGTTGCAATCCAGCGCTTTAGGAGCGAACGGTTGGCAGATCATGCAGATTTTTTTTTAAACTACCGAACCCCACCGGGTCCCGCTAAGCGACCAGGAGACTTTAACGCGTAGGCTTTCGCGACCCATAATAAAGGTTTAACGTTAGATCGCCAAAATATAAATGTGTCGTTAACCCACCGACGCAGCCAATTTAGTAAGGTTTGTCACGTGCACAAAACGTGGCAATTAGCTATGACTTCAGCACATCGGTGTGATGGCGAGTAAACCCACAACATATACAATTGACACATTTATATTTACGCGATCTGACCCCCAAAAAAACACTTTATTATGAACGACTGTGAGACGACAGCACCGTCAATAGATTATTGAATACATCTGTGCAGAGCTTAGAATGCCATGCCATCACGTGCATGGCTATTCTCCACTTACTCCAGTTTCCGTCCACGTGGAATTGGTCAACATCGTAATGCGGGTCCCTCCTGAAGAACAGCCCTGAGATTTTCCTGGATATATAAACGCCGTTATTGTTGTTGTTATTATTATTACTCTGCCCTGGGGCGATGTGGCCTCAGCAATTCCTCACGTGGTCACTGCAGCTGCCCGTCCACTGATGTGCATTCTGCCAAGAAGCGAAACGCTCTGAAACCTGATTAGATATTCAGTCTGAAAGGAAACCCATCAGCCGTTTCATAAGCACATAAAACATCCACCCCCCCCCCCACTCCCTGTAGAGTAAAATACTAATGTCAGTTGCTTCACGTGAGTGATATTTCTGTCTTGCACTGCACAGCATCGTGTGCCACAGTCTCCATCCACCGTGTATTTTGTACGTGCATTGTACAATCCGCTGATCGTATCGTCCCGTTGGAGCGCGCCGGCCAGGTGGTTCAGCAGCACAGCGAGCGGCTCGCAATCGCAACGTTGCAAGTTACGATGCTCTTTTGTTGGTTGACTCAGCCCATCATTCCTCTGGGATCGATAAAAGACAGCAATGGTCCAACACGAAGCGCCTCGTCATAGTAATGTGGAACTTCCACCACTGACTCAAGGCTGTAAACAGGACGTGAGTGCCGCCTCAATGCTCATATGGGCAGGAAAGCACTTTGACTTGACGATAGCATCTAAGACTTGTAGCAGGAAAATACTCCATAATAGAGGTTTTTTGGGTAAGATCGCGTAAATATGAATGTGTCATTAAACCCGCCACCACCCGACACAGCCAATTAGTAAGGTTTGTCACGTAAACAGAACATGCCAATTCGTTACTAGTTGGGCATACCAGTGTGTTGGAGAGTAAACCCACAACATCTACAATTTGAGTACGACGTTTCGCTGGTTAATTACAACCAGCATCATCTGGCGGCAGCCAGAGTTGTGGAGAAATCCTCCTGTTATTTTTGTTACTGTCATTAAAATAGCACGGGCGTCAAGTAGACATATCACATAATAGAGGAACATAGGATGTCGTTATTCTGACAATGCACGCATAAGACCGTACTTAAAAAGTGGCTAGTGATGCGCATTACGAGCAGGACAATCAATAATGGGCCTTCCTTTTTCTTTGGTAAATTACAAAATCTATGCAGTAATCCTAGTATGTGCATTTTTAGGAGTCGGCTCTAACAGAGTTTCAATTGCTTTCAGGTGCGCTTCTGCAGCCGTCTGGAACGCTCTTCCTTCCTATATTAGGAAACCATTGGAGCTATGCACTTTTAAATGATCTAGAGTGAAAACTAATTTCTATATAACGGCTTTTTGTGTTTAGTTTGTTGTCGTTCACCCCCCCCCCCCCGCTCCGATTAGCGCGGTTGGCTACGTATGGTGCAAAATAAGTTCAACATACACAATGATTAAACGACAATAAATAATTTTCCGAACTATGTGAGTCCGCTGCCTGATGACGTCCTTCCCATGCTTTGTCAGTCATGGAGGTTATTTGAGCACGCCTCCCCACGCTGGTCAGTACGCGTTCGCACGAGTGAAGGGGGCCGGGGGGGAGGTGGCACCCAGGACCGGTTCAGATATCTGATGTTATGCGAGGCTAATCACAAAACTCGGTTCTCCGCATTCATACCTCGGTGCGACATCGCTTCCCGCTCCCCCCCCCCCCCCAATTTCTTTCGAAATGCTTATTTGTTTAGTTTATTCTATCTGGATTTGAAGCTTTCGTGACTGCAGGAATCCATACTCTTTGGTTCTTTCGGTAAAGTTACGTAGGTAGAAAAATAAAATAAATCACGACGTTTCGATTGCAACACGAGCAATTATCATCAGGTGGGAAACCCACAGCAAGAAAAACATTGCTGAAGAATTTTTTTCTTGCTGCGCTTTTCCCACCTGATGATGATTGCTTGTGTTGCAATCGAAACGTCGTGATTTATTTTATTTTTTACCCACGCGACTTTACCGAAAGAACCAAAGAGTGTATTTAGTTTATTGTTTTTCAAGCCCGCGCCTCCAATTAGCACGGGTAGCTATGTACGGGGTGAAAGACGATCAACAATCACGCACGCATCAGATGAGGGCCCTCGGGCACTGGATCCCAGAGCATCGCCGCAGAGTGGCTTTTAAAAAAACGGAGACATTTCGACCACCTGCGCAACCCAGCGCGAGTCAAATTGACAACCCCTGGGCTGGGGACCACTTCGTGGCGGTGCTGTGCAGGGGGGTAAAAAAAAAAGAGTGCGTTGAGGATGAGGATATTATTTTCAGTTTAATCGTAGCGTGGGCTTTTCTTTACACCGTGGCCAAACGGAACGTCAAGAGAGTGTGGAATGGGTTTACACACAATCGGATGGGGAACTTTTTTCCATTGAGCTATTGCGTCTGTAACAAACAAACAAAAATCTTTAAATTAAAAAAAAAATCATCGATCAAATTGCGCTGACGGGAACGTCGAACGCAACTCGTCCTCGTTTTAAACAAACAAACACAAACCGGTGGCAACGGTCACAGCCCTGCCACGCGCCACGCCGGCTTTAATGGGCGCTGGCTCAGAGCCCTGGCTCGTTTGCTGTGCCGCGTAGCGTGCGCAGTGTAGTGCCCCGATGCACGTCTCGCTCCTTGTCGTCTCGCAAACACGTCGTCACGTTATCATTAACCACGTCTGCCCGGTGTACGTCGCCCCAACCCCGCACTCACGTCGCTGGGAAAGCGAAGTCGTCGTTGCCCGCCCTTTTCTCGTTATCCTTCGCCTCCAACCCACCCACCGCTGTAAATCGCTTCGATTTGCGTCGATCCGCACCTTTCAGGAGCTCGTCCCCGACGTTAACCGGGGTATTGCTGTATACAGGATTAGTTTATAATTTAAAAGAAACGTGTTCTTTTTTTTTACATTTTTAAGAACAGTTTAGGCTCTTGTTTCGGATTTTTTTGCACAGTTTACGTTGTGCAATTAAAAATATCTTCGTGCTGACAATAGTGCCATCGCTTATGGTGGAGAAAAGCACGTAAGTGACCTCATATTAGTGACGCGACTTTTTTTTGGTTTTTGAGATGAATCCAAAACTCAAAATGAGTTTCTAGACTATCTGGAATATTGTATCTGGGCCTGATTTTCTGATTAATCCAAAAATTGGAACACGTCCCTTGAGCGTATGTCTGCTCCACGTTCGTGTAATGGCCCGACCTTAAATGTAAAAATGCAACCCACCCCAACAAAATCCACTCAACCCTTCTTGTTGAGCCGAAGCCCCTACGTAGGCTATGAGTGCCCTGAGCTGTCCCGCTACGAGTCCGATGCTCCGTCAATGAGAGAGACCTTGAAATGGCCATCGAGGGTGCTCCGTCCTTGCGCTCTGGTGACCTCGCTGCGTCGATGGTTGTTTTTTTACAGGCAGGAGGGATGTTGTCCGGAAATGCGAGGACAATGTCCACGAAGACGCATTTGGCCTTAATATTAAAGGTTTTTTTTTGTTTGTTCCTCATTAACGAAGCATCAAGCCCATGTCAGACCATTCTGGCTCAAAGAGCTTACGGGCGTGAAGCTACAAGGGACACTGTATTTGCTTTTACAGATTGCCTTGTAATGGACGCTCACTCACAGCTCTTGTCCAAAGTCTGCAACAGACTAAAGCAACTGGCGTATATCGATGTGTTTATTTTCCCAGTCTGTTCTCCCACCACGCGGAAGTAGCGTTCCTGAAGAACACCGCGCTGTGGAAAAATAGCGTTTTAATAAATTAAATAGAATACAGCAGCGGTCCCCAACCTTTTTGCCACCAGGGACCGGTTTCGTGGAAGACGATTTTTTTCACGGACTGGGGGAGGGGGGGGGGTCATCATTGGGTCTTTCCCCCTTTTCAAAGAAGCTCTCCAGCCACGTTTGTTTTTTACTCATTGTGGCTACTAGGGGTTAACTTGTGGGCTTACCAAAACTGTGACTGAGACAAGTGCACAGTTGCGGGAAATAGGCGCGGATGGAAGTGGTAAATAAAATAATGGGGGGCCACGCGTGGACTCACCGCTCTCACCTCCTCCTGCTGCTGTGCGGCCGGGTTCCTAACAGGCCACGGACCGATACCGGTCCGTGGCCTGGGGGTTGGGGACCCCGGAATACAGGGTAAAGCAGAGTCCGCGATAGCACGTGAGGTGCGTACGCAGGCCGAACAAAGACTGAGGCGCGTGGATAGCATCTAGAAGCATCCAGCAGTATCCCAGTGCCTTGTGTGACGCTATGCCGAGGCAGCCGTACGACCGATTAGTTCCGATTCGTGCGACGCAGTTTTGTTCGCTCGATCGCGTTATATAAAATTCGCGTCAGAACAGACCGCGTTTGTTATATGGATTGTCTTATTTTAATAGGCGCTATCTAACAACACTTGTCCCGAGAGTCTACACCAAATTTGAACTCGGATTTTCTCTTCTTGTGTGTGCATGTGTGCATTTAATGATGTGGGGAGCGGTAGTGCAGCGGTTAGCACGTTGCACTACAAACCCCGCGAGCCCAGTTCGATTCCCGCTCACGGCCAACACCAATGACGATTATCTAAACCGGTCCTGGGTCTCCCGTAAGTCCACTCAACCTCAAATGAGTACCTGGTGCGGTGTGCAAACATCACCACTGGTGAGACAAAGATGGCCGGGCATGGTGTTGGCCACCCACCCCCCTTGCGTGCGGTGCTGGCCTTCATAGGTGTTCGCTCACAGCACATGCCCCAAAAGGCTGCTTAGGCTATACGGGGAACATTTCCCTTTGTCTGTATTTAGTCAAGCTATAATGCGAGTACGCCCGCAAAAATAAAATAAAGTATCTGGTACGCCTTTTATCGACGTGTTTACATTTAATAGCGCATCGATCGGTGGTGTGCCAGTGTTTTCTATTCATTATTCTCACTCGTAGTCTCCTTTTACGAGATGACTGCCGCAGAGAGCTGATTTCATTCAACACCACCGCCTTGCCTGGGAATGCGCCCGCGCATCCTTAGCATGGGACGCGCTTCATAAATAATACAGCATTCATTCGACTCCGAAAGTCTCACGTGGGATAAAGACCTTTTTTTTTCTTTCAGGCTGGTCTTGCGTAACGATGTCCGTCGGACAGTCACTCTTTCTACCGCCGGAATTCGTGAGTGCGTGGAGAGGGCAGAAGACTCGGGGAAAGAAGGTCTCAAGACTCGTCGATACAAGGGCCAATTCTTTATTCAAGGAATTGTCCACACATCCTCTTGGTTCTTTCGGTGAAGTCACGTAGAATGAGAATAAAACAATAAAACAAAATAAGACAATAAAAATTCTCGCCACGTTTTCGGCCACAACACAAGTAGCCTTCTTCAGGCGAAGAGACAGGTCTGTACGGAAGACTGAACTCGAATAGACGCCGTCATGTATGGACTGCGTTTATTAAGCTGTGTGGGCGGAGTTAAAACATGAGTGTGTACGTTAGCAGCATCACCTCCGGGGCTGGGAACACAGGCAGAGAGGAATGCAAAGAACGCGCCGATCAAGCTGTGTGGGCGGAGTCAGAGCCCGAATGTCATCAGCATCAAATGCAACTACACCGAAAAGGGGGGAGGGAAGGGGGGGGGGCTGGGAACATAGGCAGAGAGGGATAAAGAAAAGTGAGCAGGTAAAGCAAGGTGCGCTGTTGTGTCCTGAGCAGCTTCATGACTATGCTATAAACTGGACAACTATACAATAAAATATTATATCTTCCAATCTAAACTACATGGTGTAACATCATATAATATAAATTCCACCTTTGAATTATACAATGCGTTACTTTACAATACCCTATATTTTAGATTATAAACTATTTGACTTGTGATATTACACTGTCTTATTATATGAACCCAACTATATACCACACTGCTGTATATTCACTATGCAATTACGATGCTATATATTGCCTTATGAGTTATGTTAAATATTACAATGTTATACTATTAATTATTAAACTACATGTTATAAACCATACCATTGACCGTGGTGTGAGAAGTATTAAGAGGCAGTGTCAGCGAAAAGGCTGTGGTCTGAAAGTCACCGTAAAATACAATCAGTTAAGAACCGAAATGGTTTAAAACATCTTTCCAATGGTTACTAAGCCATAATCCATCTTCTCGGTTGAAATTGTCTCTGTGCTTGTATATGTGGATGGCCTCATGAACGAATCTCTCATGGTAGCCAGATGGCTTGCAGGGAACCTCTGCCGTGGCAGATCACTGTTATAATTCAGTAGGCTCACATGGCATTGACTTCTCCAAGACAGAGGTTCTTTGCAAGTCATCTGGCTACCATGAGAGATTCGTTCATGAGGCTATCCACATGTACAAACACAGAGACAATTTCAACCGAGAAGATGGATTCTGGCTTAGCAATCATTGGAAGGATTTGATTAACCATTCCTGACTTACAGTACACCGGTGTTTACAAATTGAGTTGTACCTGTGGTGACTGCTATATCGGGGAGACGACACGACATATTTCTGACCGAATCCGCGAGCACAAATCAGATTTGAAACACGGCAGAACGAATTCTTCGGCCGTGGCTGATCATTGGTTCAACACAGCGGGTTCTCATGTTGGTCCTACCGTGTTTAAGGTCTGCTTTGTGTTTACGGATGCGGTCCGAGACATGTCGTTTGGTTTCTCCAATGTAACTACTACCACAGAGGCAACTTCGTTTGTAGACACCAGGGTACTGTATGTCCGGAATCACATCTTTTACAGACGGAACCAGATCACGGATTTTATGTAATGTCTTGAATTGGACCTGGATCTAGTGTTTATTCAAGATTTTGGAGATCTCTTTCGTGATCCCCGCAATGTAGGGTAAAGTGATGGTTTTGAAAGGCTCATCGTCCATACGTTTACATGCTCGAGGCTTTTTAACACCTTGCAACTAAGGTTGAAAACATGTATACATTAGCTCTGCCAATCTGTCTGTTCGTCCATCCATCCATATGTCCATCCATCGGCAAGTGTGGCAGCGTTGCACATCTGCACGTGAGAAGAGCAGCGAGCTGCTGTCGTGTCCTTTGAGATCATTCACTTTAAAAACATATTTACTGAAGAATGAAGTTGCAATGCAATGGCAACCGTATGCATCATGGCAATGTGTATACATTGGTGGAATGTCAACATTCAGGACATCGGCCGGTTTGTGATGATGACAAAAGCGGTGGGCCAAATGTATGCTACACTCCTAGCCAAGGTCATTTGTGTTGAGACGTTGCTTTTTTTTGGGTGACAAGTGAGTAGGAATTTAGGACAAAGCAGTGGTAAAAGGGACACGTGTTGGACACAGTTTCTCTGAATAATTCATAGCAAACAGAATTTCTGAAAGGTGTGCTCATTCGGTGCCAAAAATGTTCACGGAAGACCACAAAACATACACGATTTACTTGTGTACCACGCCTTATTGGCCAGATCCCAACATGAATAATGCAGAGAACTGCATTCTGGTCTCAATGCAGCCTTCCGGCTCATTTGTAAATGAGGCCACAATTCATGTAAAAGGTAAAGATGAAATCCTGCGATTTCCTGCTCACAGAAAAAGAGCTCCAGAGGGCATTTTGGCCGACTCTTCCCCACTTGGAGGAGGTGGGAGTATCCACACTTTACACCACCACACGTGACCTGCCGATCGACTAACTCTGGTGAAGCCCAATCACACCACCGGGTGGAGAGACGCGCGAGTATTTCACTTGCACTATTCTTTCAAATGCCGTGCCAGGAGACCAAACCAAGTCCAGTGTGCTAACCATCACACCATGGCAGCTTCCATACAATTAATATAGAGTCCGTGAGCCCAGACCATATATTTTCAGGTATTGATATCGCCTTTAGGTGGCATAACTTTAGTAGTTCCAATGTCTTTAAGTGGCGAATAATTATGCGATACCAATTTCAAATGAGCGGGTCACATATCACGTGGTTAGCTCTTATTAACCACAAAATGAAATGTGTACGACTGAAGACGTGCTGCTGCTACCTTAGGTGGTACCAATTTCTGCTCTGGACTAAAACAGTTGTCAGCATTACCGTGGCTTCATCCCGCGACAAATCTCATTTGTCTCTATAACCCCAGAGGCCAAAAATATAAACAATATCCCGCTCCTCGTCTAATGTGGAGGTGTCCTTGAGTGCTGCCATGTTTTATAACGCCATACGTCTGCCACCTCGCAACAATCATCTTGAAGAAGTAAAAAAACTCACGAGCATCATGCCTTGTTCACCGAGCGCAGCGGTACCAATCTCGCACTGGCACGTCAACAGAATAATAAAAAATTACTTTACATATTTAACCACCCGTCTATTAAATGTCAATGACGGGGGGAGGGACGTTCAGTCACACTGCAGTGGTGATGAAGTGCACGCACAGCTCTCTCGTGTGTTTTCAGGGTTGTACCGCGTGTGACAAAGGACGCTTCATAGCTCATTGGATTCCTCCAGCGTTAATACATATTCTGCTTCTGTCCGGCACGATGTACGACGTTTCGCTCCACGTGTTTCAGGCACTTCTTCAATTCTGTACGGAGCTCCGAGCGAACTAAAGAGGCCCTTCGGCAACAACTGAAGGAGTGAAGATGTTCCCAGCACGTGGATCGAAACGTCGGACACCGTGCCGAAAAACGCGCGGCGTGACCCGAAAAATAAAGCCCAGCGGAGAGCCCCGCAGTGCGCTAACTGCCTACGAGGCCTGAGATTTGGTACAATTTTGATCACCTGCTGTGGACAAAATGTCCTGGCACCCAATCCCCCGTGCGAACACTGCAGACACAGGGCCAGCCACCCACGCTGGTGCATCGTAGACATCTGGGTCCACCCCAGAACCCTCCCCCCCCCCCAGGCTCCCCCCCCCTCAGTTTAACGATTACAATGATCACATGTTAAGTGGGAGCTAGGCAATGTCCTCTGGGGTAGTATCGGCTTTCTCAAGACTCGGACAGACCAAGTGCCCCTGAAGCTGCATAAATATGCCTGGTGTTGAGGGAATTTTCATGATCATCATCCTCATCATTTACATGCCATAGAAATGCTTGCTTCAGCAAAAGAGCCGTATACATTATCATTGTCATCATCCCCATAATCATAATCATCATCATTTACATGTGATAGAAATGCTTGCTTCAGCAGGAGAGACGTATACATTTTAATTGCCATCATCCGCATAAACAATCATAATCATCATCCTCATCATTTACATGGCATAGAAATGCTTGCTTCAGTAGGAGAGCCGTATCATTGCCATCATCCGCGGAAGAATAATAATAATAATAATCATCGTCGTCGTCGTCATTCAAATGACCCGACAGTTATCGCGATAGACACTCGTCCTTCGAGGCAGTCTTCCAAGGACAAAATGAGTGCGAGCGTCCCCCGTGTTGTGTGGATACCGGACGCCGTCTCCCTCCTGGGTGCCGACCTCTGACCCGGTCTGGCGACGCGCCGATGTCTGCCCGTGCTCATCTTCTCGGCGCCCGTGGGGACAGCAGCAGCAGCAGCGATCGACTCCGACGACTTCATATTTCGTGCGGCGGGTAGTTAATGGGCAACGCCGTTTCTGTGCTCATGCCGAGGTTTGGTGGGAAGGGGGGGGGGGCAGTTGACGGCTTTAGGAGTAACTTGGTGAACAGCGCGGATTAAACTATTTCAAAAGGTTTTTTTGTTATGATTTTACCAGATAATTGCCCACTGAGCTACGTAGCTCTTTTTCAGAAGCGACCTGGCTACAAATGACAGTTCAACGAAGTGGCTTGTCGCGTAGAAAAAAATGTTATAGTTGTAGCCACATACTCTAAACGCGTGTTTCTAAATGTGTAGGGAAACCCCGGACCACGTGGAGAACACGCAAGCTCCAGATATACAACGGGCGTCGTCAGGGTCGGGATCGATGCCACGACCCTCCTGCACACCAGGCGAGGTAATTAACATCTCGCCACCATGACTCGATTGTCTTTGCGTTTTATTTTACTCTGCGATGTTTTGATAGCCCCCATCGAGTCGTGGTGATATTGCATTTGAAATGAATACGGTGTAATGTAGGGTTCGTCAGCAAGTCCAGCCGTAAGTCTTCAACTTACCGCCTCAGCCGTTGACGAGTTACTTCCCTCGACCCAGAGCAATCTCCCCAATGTCTTCATCGCCGCTCTTTTCACTGCGCGTCCAAATTGTCACCCCACCCCCGCCCTCCTTACCGTGACTCTTGGTTGTAGTCTTGAACGTTGACCGTCTCCTCTGGACTACAATACGCATCATTACAGTTCCGTACCTAAAGCAAAATGTGTTGAGGAGGTGCGTCTAATAATGTAATCTGGTGTGGCGCGCGCGTGCAGAGTGCGCACCTATGTGATGAGCGTTGTACAACTTCATTGACGTTGGGGGGGGGGGCACTCGCCTGCAATGCTGCGTCTTACTTGCCGGAACGTCTCATTAGTCCGCAGAACGCGCTCGTGCACATTGCAAGCGCAGCCAGTGCGTTCATCATGAGCGTGGGGTGGGGGTGGAGTGGGGGGAGTTGCGACGTTTTTAGGTTGTGGCAACGTTGTGTCAGGGCCGTGGGCTCCATCTGCCAAAACAACTCACGTTCTTTGCTATTCGTCGTATTAATGCCACCCGTGCAGTTGCTTAATGTTCGCTTCTGTGTGCGTGTGTGTGTATCTCCTGTTTCCTTTCATGCGGGTGCCTTGCACAGCGTGCTGTTGTCGAGATGCACTTGTGTTCAGATGTTCAAAACGTTCATATCATCGTCATAGATGTTAACAGCAGCGTGAGCTCATTTCAGCCACTTTCGCTTCAGTTTGACGATTGCACGCGGACACACAGGTCCGCCCGAACCCTGTGCATTATCACGTCGCAGACAACTACCGAAGCCCCCCCCCCCCCCCCGGATAACAAAAGACGATTGATTATCAGGAATCGATGGCCGAGTATATTCCTCGCTTGCCGTGTTTACTAATCGGCGCGTTATGAATCTCAGCGTCTCGTGTGATGTGCACAAAAGCCGCGTGGGAGCCGCAACGCTCACGACACAATGCTTGTGGTCTCAATGGGGTGGGGCGGGGGGGGGGTGTCGTCTGCTCGGTCATAAACAGCAAGTTGTGATTGATTGATAGAACGGGCACGCGTAATGCGTGCTATCTTATCCGATAGACAGGCGCGGGACAGGGGAGAATTTGTCGCAATCCGAAGACCGACCGCTCGCCGAGGTGGTGTTTCGTAGGGATATTTATGATTTAAAAGCCACACGCTTTAAACGTCCGTGCTGCTACCGTGGGAATTGTAAAATGTCAACGGGCAATGTCTATCGAAGCTGTTTTTTTTTTAGTTTTCGCAAAAAATGATATATGTGCTCGTGAGATGACCCTGAGCACGAGGGATGTAATGACGCATCAGGTCATTGATCGATCTTGATTCTTCAGTTCATCGAACATGCATCAAATCAGTGAGAATCAAATGCGTAAGAATCAATGCGTTTCTAGGCGTGTGTATACGCTGTATGCAATGGATTCACGTGAGCCCTCCACTATTCACCAACATGTTAAATGGGATTCCATACTTTAATCGAATCGTAATTTATAAACCAAAATGTATTAACATTTTTAGAGAAGAGAATTGTGTCATCCCTACAAACCACATCAAATTCCAGCCATCACTTCCCACTAGCGACGGTATCGAGTAAAATGCAAACGAAAAACAGCTCGTGACAATTTGCCACCAGGAAAAAGAATACGACATTTGGCAATGAATCCATCTTACCTGCCATGAGACATGGATAGCTACACAGACAGTGACAATGAAAACTAAACAAATTCTAAAAAGTGCCCAAGGAAGCGTGGAGAGTTACATGCACAAGACTACGCTGAGAGACTGGAAGAGGAACACGTAGATCAGGGAACAAAATGCAAGTCAGATAAATCTCATTTGAATAATAAGTGGTCTTGGGCAGGGCATGTGAACGAAACTAGTATTTATGTTACCAGGTAAGGTCCACTGAGCTATAAAGCTCTTTTATAGAAGCCACCTGGCCACAAATGACAGCCCAATGAAGTGGCTTATATCATGTAGAAATGTATAGCAGCCAAATACTCTCAACGCGTGTTTCTAAATGTGGAGGGAAAAACTGGAGGACCCAGAGAAAAATCCACGCGACCACGGGGAGATCACGCAAACTCCAAATATACAGGCGTCAGGGTCGGGATCGAACCCACGACCTCCATGCATACCAGGCGAGGGAGTTGACATTTCGCCAACACGGCGCTAGCAGAGGGCCGGTGGTCGAGGCTAATGATAGAGCGGCAGCCAAGAGAACATCCACTGGAGGAGATGGAGCGATAAAATCAGTTCACACACAGGCGCTGGGTACATTGTTACATCGCACGACCATAGGAGATGGCTGCAGCTTGAGGAGGCCTTCATCCAGCAGTGGATGTATCATGGCTGATAATAACGATAGTAAAGCATTTCAATGATAATCTCACGAGCATTTTCATCACGAGCGATACTCAAGGTCGCATCACCTAAACTCGGGCAGCTTTCTTTACCCAGAAAACCAGTGTCGTCCCTTCACCTGATGAAGGCCGCTTGTGTTGTGGCCGAAACGTCGTGAGAATATTATTGTGTTATTTTATTTTATCAATTTATAATTTTATTCTCATTCTACGTGACTTTACCGAAAGAACCAAAGAAGACAGTGTGCTGCTGTTACTTTGAAGCATTTTGAGGTGCTGCTGCTGCTGCGTGTAGACGCTCTACGAACACACCTGTCTAACCCATGTGCAGACCGATACCGGTGCGGCGTGGTGACATCCTCTCGTGCGTCCGCACGCACCGTCAGAATCGGAAGTATTGGCATTTTGTTGGACGTTTGCTTAAAAGTTCAACTCAAAGCATCACGTGGACGTCACACGTCCAGAGTCTCCAAGGACAGCCCCAGAGGCAAGCTGTCCACCCCCCCACCCCTCCCCACGTGGTGAGCACGCGAAGGTGGACGCATCAAAGCACCGATCAACCCCTTTGTAAACTCGTCTGTCTGTTGGAGCCGCTCCCACGGGCAACCCCTGTTCAATTGCGTCCGCTCGCTTTGAGCGCTTTGAATTATTAACGCTTTTGAGACCCGCGCGGCATACCCCCCGACTCTAGACAAAAGGGGGAGGTTTCCCAATGTACCAAGGGCGCTCGCAGATGGCACAGCCGTGAATAATGCAGTACATGCGAGCGGACAAATGGCAGTCTGCGAAGGACTGACTAAGGGTGCCTCTGAGGCAGTGTGCTGAACCGTTACCGTTGAATTCTTGGGTTGTAATTTGGTCACCCACCTGTGATTAAACCGGCTTCTTAAGTTGACGATGATAGCAAGAACGGAGCGGCAGTGAAAGGTCTCGTCCTGGTCACCGGTCACTGGCGCAAACTCACCGTCGCATTAAAATTTGCTTCCGCCCTCAATTTGACTAAATTCCAACGCTGAGAATTTAAAATATGGGTGTGAAAGTGTCAACTTTTTGGGTCTCATCAGCAGAGTTTGGCCTGTTAAGCAAAATAATAATTTACATGTACAAGGGGCAATTGATCCAGATATGTCAGTGCGCGAATGTTATTGGTTGGAACTCAACGCAAACACCGTGGGGTTCATTTCATCCAGTGCCGCAACATTGTGCAAGACAAATAATCTGTCATAGTCGATTGTTTATTGTAACACAATCATAAACAAACCACCGACTGCTTTACCGCGTGTACATAAAATAACAATGCGGTTCTGTATGCCCGAGTGTCTTATGAACAAAATGTTCCCCAACTAATAAGCAACCTTATGTACGAGCCGACAATACCAATAATGCTATCCCGCTCAATGAATATAACCAACTGGAGGTTGTCCTCTTTGTGTGTGTGTGTTGTTTGTTTGCTTTGTTTCAATGCGGCGTGAAAGGCATCCTGCCGCCCGTGCAACTTTCTCAACTCGCTGCCATGCGGGGGGCTTCGATGTCACCTGGAGCACGGGGAAACGCTGCGTTCGCATTGCAGGCGACACACTGGACGCGTTTAAAGCAAAGGCACAGCCGAACGGGAAAGAAAATAGCTCTTGTTAGTGGTGTACCGATGTGCTCCCCCCTCCCTCCTCTTCCTCTGGCCATTCCACAAACTGTCACAAGGCACTGCGTGTGTGTGTGAGACAGCTGGCTGTGTGTGTGCGTGTGATATCCTCCTCTTCCTTTGGTTTCTGGAATATATATATTTTAAACCGCAGTGCAGCAACAAACACAGAGGGAGAAAAAAAAAACTTCAACTCTGCATACAAAGCATCGCATCCATTTGGAGGCCAAATACACCAAGACAACTGGCCCACAACTCACCACTTTTGTGAATACGTGTAATAAATATATTACATCATTGTGACGTCACATATTTGACATGTCGTATATTATATTCTTGGTTCTTTCGGTAAAGTCACGTAGAAGGGAAACAATAAAATAACAAAAAAATTAAAATATAAAGCAATAAAATTCTCACGACGTTTCGACTGCAACACAAGCAATCATCATCAGGTGTGAAAATCACAACAAGAAAATTTGAAAAAAGTGGCGGTTATTTTTCACGTTAGCACCACGGAGAGCGATTTGACAGTTTGTTCAGATGGACGAGTCCATCTATGTTCGGAAAAGAGAAGTGGGGAGACGAAAAATAATGGATGCGGTCTGAAAGCCACCGTAAGCGTGATCAATCAATTAAGACCCGAAATGGTTTATCAAATCCTTCCAATGATTGCTAAGCCAGAATTGTATATTACATTGCATGCTATTTTTTTTAAACCAGTAACCACGAGTCCCAGTTGCAATGAGTACATTTCTTAACATCCCCCCCCCCCCCCCGGCATCCGTGGTAGGCTTTCGCGACCAATATTATCCATAATAGAGGGGGGTTTTGGGGTTAGATCACGTAAATGTAAATGTGTCGTTAAACCCGCCGCCACCCGACACATGCCAATTCGTCACAAATCTGACTGTTGCCTGATGATGCTAGTTGTAATTACAGGCGAAACGTCGTACTCGAATTGTAAATGTTGTGGGTTTACTCTCAAACACACCGGTGTGCTGTACTAGTCACGAATTGGCCACGTTTTGTTTTTCGTGACAAACCTTACTAATTGGCTGTGTGTCGGGTGGTGGCGGGTTGAACGGCACAATATTTATATGTACGCAATCTAACCCAAAAATAGCTCTACTATGGATAATTAAAATAAATTAATAAAGGTTTCAAGTTTATGCGGGGCGTTTCCCGCCCCCTCCCCCCCTCCCCCCCCGCAAATTCCGCCCATGCAGTCACCTGCCCCTCGAGAGGAGCTCTGTAGAGCTCCCCATGATCAAGGCCCTTCCGTCCATCGAGCAGTGGTGTAAGCGAGACATTACAGGGCTTGCTCCTGTACCTCGTGGCCGCTCATGTGGATTTGCCCGTTTTCTATGGGCTTTAAAAAAAAAAACGCGAAGGAAATAATGAGCGAAAACGTTCGTTTACGTTTGGATTAAAACCTACAGATTTAAAGTTTCATTTTGCCAAAGGTTATAAAAAAATAAATGTTTTAACAAACATTTGGAGCGGTCTAAATTGCGTCTATATTTTAAAATGTTAAATTTTTAACTCAGATGTACATTTCAATAGCTCCAGACACAGATATACAAATAAAAGTACACTATATGTAAAGTTTACTTTTATTTTAGGATTATTGTAATAGTGAAAGGCATAGTCTCGGCTATTTCCCCCAATCTCATCTCCCTGGCTATTCTCGGACCTTCATTGGAATTCATATTAGTCCACACAGGCACAATGGCCTACACGTATGAGATGTGTAATCACATGTATTAGATGGCACTCGCGACCTGGGAAACTGCAATCTCCAGTTTAGTCATGTGCTCTCACCACTGTTCCATCGGGGCTGGAGTTGCGATGGTGATTCGATTATGCGTGTAAAACAGCACTTTACTTGAACAAACAGAAGACACCCAGGCATGTATGTTGATATTTTCAGAAAATGAGTGGGGTTTTTTTTCTCCTCATTGTCGAACCTCATAGTTTCAAACGAGTTTCCTTGCGATTAATCCCGCAATTACGATTACTGTCATTGCACAATTAGATTGGCGATGCTAATTGCTTAGTCATTTGAATTACGCGTTCAAAAACACATTGCTTGGTCGAGCAGAAGCTCTCATAAGTTCTCGTTTGAGGCTCGCACACGCGCGTGTGTGTGTGTCTTTGTGTGTGGGTGTCTTTGTCTTTGTGGGTGTCTTTGTGTGTGTGTGTCTTTGTGTGTGTGTCTTTGTGTGTGTGTATTTGTGTGTGGGTGTCTTTGTGTGTGGGTGTCTTTGTGTGTGTGTGTCTGTGTGTGTGTGTCTTTGTGTGTGGGTGTCTTTGTCTTTGTGGGTGTCTTTGTGTGTGTGTGTCTTTGTGTGTGGGTGTCTTTGTGTGTGTGTGTGTCTTTGTGTGTGGGTGTCTTTGTGTGTGGGTGTCTTTGTGTGTGTGTGTGTGTCTGTGTGTGTGTGTCTTTGTGTGTGGGTGTCTTTGTGTGTGTGTGTGTCTTTGTGTGTGTGTGTCTTTGTGTGTGTGTGTGTCTTTGTCTTTGTGGGTGTCTTTGTCTTTGTGGGTGTCTTTGTCTTTGTGGGTAGCTGCAGTGGTGCGCCACGAACCCGGCGACCCGAATTAATTTCGCGCTCACGGCCAACACCACCGGTCATGGCCCTCCCCTAGGCCGATTCAGCCTCAAGTGAGTGCTTGGTGCGGCGCGTAAACAACGCCACCGGGGAGACAAAGGCGGTTGGGATATGCTGCTGGTCACGCACCCCCTCGTGTACTTGATAGCTGCTCGCTAATAGCACCTGCCCAAAAAAGTCTGTTAAAGCTAGACGGGGAAGTTTTCTCTTTGTGTGCAGAGTCTACAGCATCATCCGAGTTATTTCCACTCACCTGCATCTCACTGAATCGAATACAATGAGTGCGCACCGATTAGAGCCTGAAGGCCCTTCATAGGCAGACGCGTTACCCATGCGGGACGTTGTGAATTTCCAACACCCAGATTGGAGCCTGATAATGTACCAAGACGGAGTGTGTTATTAGTTTAAAATGGTAATGCGGTAATTGAATTAGCCGCGTGCAATTTCTCACCCCCCCCCCCCCGCCCGTCGAACCATGTCTTCGCCATTGGAGGCATCACGCAGCGCAATAAATTGGGACACGTTTCTAAAACGTGGACTCACGGAGGGATAACACGTGTGCGTACACACGTGTACGCACACGTGTTGAGTAAATAAAATAAGTAAATAAAGCGCACCGCTTCGTACGTCCCAGATCACGTGCGTGTTTGCACGATGCACGGTGAACAGTTAAAAACATGTTTCGTGTCATTGGGGGCTTCAAGACACTCCATGCGTAAACTTGACATTTGTGTGATTGTACTACTGAACGAAAAATAATCATGATACAAAAAATGTTATGGGGGGAAGCGGTGGCGCACGGGGTTAGCACTTCCAGCACGATGAAGTCGGCGACCTGAGTTCGATACCCGGCAGCGGGGGAGTGTCACTCGATGGGGCGTGATGCTTGAGCCGGTCCTGCCCCCGGAACCCAACATTTGCTGACATTCATTTTGATTGTCACCAAATAAAATGCTGACGTGTTTTCTTTTATTCTCCTAGTTTTTTTTTTACATTTTCGCACGAATGGCTGTGTACTGTTTTTTTTTTAAATTGGGAATTCCCCAGGGAGAGCTAGAGTCTGGGTATAGTAGTGTATAGTGTAAAGTAGTGTATAGTGTAGTAGTGTATAGTGTAGTAGTGTATAGTAATGTTGTGCTGCAGTCTGTTGAGTAGTGGACCGCCACTACTCAACACGTTGCCGCCGCGATCCGCAACAGAACAAGCGAACTGAGAAACGAACATTTTTTTGTGTGTGTGGTTTGAAACGTACGATCCATGCAACAGCTGTGCCCGCACCCATGCAGAGGAAAGGAATCGGTATCGCGATGCGCCCCCCACGTCAACGGCCTCGTCCTCGATCTCACCTCTCTCGACTTTGACATCGCAACTCGCGAACTTTGCGACGATCCGCACGGGCGCCCATCGCAGATGCACGTTCGCAGGGCGATTGGGGCATCGCTACCCGCGGGCAATCGCTCACCACGCCCCAGAAGTCCCTCGCGGGGCCCAAGCGTCTTCGGCGGCGTCTTCTTCCGCCTATTAATCACGCTGATGAGGCTCACGATCTTGGGGCACATGATGATGCTCCTATCCTCGACGCACGCATTTGCATGTGGATTTATGGATTTAATTTTTTTTAAAGCTTTACATATACAGAGTGCTTCGCAAAAATTTGTGTTTAATACGTAAGAGAACGGATAATACACCGTAACGCGATAACAAATGTACGTTAATAGCTTCAAAAAGTCAAAGAGTCTCCCACTTGTTCGCCATCATTGTCAACACGTGCCTGGGATCTTCTCCAGGTGATCTCCAGAGCCCGTAGGCAGCACATGTCTTGTGGTATTGTTGCAAATTCTCAAAAGTGTTCACATGTTTTTTTTTAAAATCATCCTGTATAGAGGTTTGCATATATCCGTTGTGTGCTCGTATCATAATTTGCCGTTAGGCCCCCCCCACCCCCCGACTTGAGTAATTAAATGATATGTCGCTTATATCAGAACCGTGCTTGTACCCAGACTATACCAGGTATACATGATCACATTGGCAGGTGATGTGTGAAACCGGTCCAAGCAACTCGACCCACCTTCACTGACCCGTACTGACCAGGATGGTGAAGTATGTCCAAACGACACCCGTGACCGACGAGGCATAGGGGGAGGCCGTCATGCAGCAATGGATACAATTAAGGGCTCCAAATTATCACAATTATCGTGAGTTTGTGTTTACATTACCTTGCGGCGAAAAGTGTTAATAATATCGCAATAGATACTGGGGTCAGCGTTACGAGAGCAATATTTAATCTCAATTGCCGTTCACCCGGTTTATTAAATGGGACATTGATGCATACGCGTGCAAACCCGATCACGCGCGCCCACCTCACATATAGGTTACGTATACATTTACATATAAATACGCTCCCATTTATTATCAACAGATGGTAAATTGTGCTGAGGGAGGTCATCCATTTGGACATAATGGTCCACTCGTTTGCTGTAATGGGGACCGCGTATTAATCATTCCGCACAGCACATTCGTGCGGTGTAAAGTGCTGGATAGTCGGGGAAACAAAAAAAATGTATATTTATAGTGCCAGCTGAATTCCAAGGTGTCACTCTCTCGCCCGCTCGCGGTGCGTGTGCAGCGAGCGGGATCTCCGCCGCCACGATTTATTTCAACGGCTAACCATATAAAATACGGCTCTGGGGAATTAAAATATTGGGCAGAAATCCTCATTGGCCCAGGAAAATAACAAAAATGTTGGTGGTCAAAGTTGCGCGGAAATGGCCCATTCTTTAATGTTAGACAAAGAAAACACCAGTGGAGACACTGCATTGGTGACGTTTCAGGAAATGGCCCTTATTCATAGCAGAGCGATGACGAAGGACCATTGCCTGAAACGACGACGATTATATATTTATATATTTCCTTTTAGGGCCAGACTGCTGTTGACAAATGTGTTTTCAGTCTGCAATAAAATGTCACATTATTCTACTTGTGCGCCAAGATGTATTTCTTTTAAACACCTTCATCCGCAACGGGAATGAAATCCACGGATATTCGAGCAGGTAGTGAGAAATAAAATGATATATTACAAATGCAAATTAAGGACACTGGCAACCTGACACAGATGGAAATACGCCATCCACGTGCCAGTGGGTAGGGGCAGCACAGCGGTTAGCGCTCGGCGCAATGAACCCTGGGTGACCTGCGTTTCAATCCCAGCCCGAGCCGACGTCAGCGGCGGGGTGGATGTTGAAGCGGGTTCTGAGCACCCTCTTTCACCAAGCCGAACTCCTTCTTTCGCGTGGCTGTCGTAGACGCAGGGTGACAACTACAATTTCACCAACACGAACTGTCCAGTGTGGATAAGTATATGCTTCAACAACCCCCGTGACTCATATGGCTTGGGGAGGACTTCGTCAAATTTAGAGTTGACAAAGCGACCGTAAGCTATTATTTAGACATAGCGTTTAATTTAAAAAAAAATCAGCAGAAAAATTTAAACTGTGCATCATCTCACCTTATTTAAATGTATACAGCGCCTTGACTAAAGTGCTGAACAAACAAATAATTTACTATGTGTACAGGATAAGAGTGTGATTAGATACGTTGATGAGAAGGATGGTAGTACGTGATGAGTATGACGATGTGTGAAATAAACGACGACGACAGTGGCAATGAGTGGTTCATGATGAGCGAGTGTGATGGATGGAGTAGGGGAGTTGGGACGAGGGATGGATTTAGCGATGGGGAAGTTTGGTTCCGCAAGGAGATGGATCGACGAACTCGGTTCATGTACAGGCGCTAGGTGGATCATTACAACGCAAGATTAAGTGGCAGATTCGAGGGGAGGCCTTCATCTAGCAGCGGACTGACCATGGCTGATGATAATGATACATCTTAATGGGCAGTCGATTTGCTTCCATCGTCATGTAGCCATGACAGTCGTAGTTCTGTGATAATAAGGCACTTCAAATAACCCGCGTATGAGATTCAAATATATTTTTAAGGGGGGGGGGGGGTGGCTGGCAAAAACGACTGTGACACATCTCCCTCTTGAGGTTCCGTGCGTCTGCGCAGCGGTGACGATTTGTCTGACTGGGGTCCCCCCTTGTCGTCCACTGCCCATCCAATTCCACAGCTTTCTTTCATCGCCAATAACCTCCTCCACTCTACGAGCCATCGGTTGCACCTAATCTTCCCGAAATCGGCAGACATAAACAGGTGAATGTTGCACACCAGAGTAAGTATATATCACATTTTGACATTGTAAACATGAGACGTTACAATAAATAATTTACACTTAACACAAAATCGGTACAATGTATGTAATGAAAATGTGTCAACCTTTTAGAAGATTATAAGGGCACATCAAGGTCAAGCCAATAATGTTGACAACCACCACATTTTTCCATCGCTGCCCACCTTATGCTAGATCCCGGAATTCCAGTAAAGTTGATAGAAGTGCCACGTGCTAAACAAGGGCACTCTTCATCAGAGAGGTAATGCACTTGAAAGTCACGAGCCAGGGTTCACCAGTCTTAAATAAAACTGCCTTAGTCAATAGGCAAAGGTGCAGCCCTGCAATTGCTCGCTCACGCCACTGCTGGCAGAAGGCTCTAGAGAGCCCCCTCTAGCTAGTATGTTGGCCTACTCTTCCACGCTGGCCATACGTTGTTTGGAGAGGTGGTCGTCGCCACACTTGATCCCACCAAAGACCACCTGCCGATCGACTAACTGTTGCGGACACTCACATGCCGGGAGCTCAATTCAATCGAACGAAACTCTGAATTGCAAGTCCAGTGCGCTGACGATTATATCACGGTGCCATCCCTGGCGTGAGCCGATAACTACATCTCACAAGAATGTTGCTAAAATATTTCTCCTGTACACCCCCCCCACCCACCACCACCCCTCCCCACCTGCCGAAGAGATAATGCATCTCAGCGGGCTTGCCCACCTGGTTGGCATAACAGACGTTGATCGATTGGTTCACGTTGGATGCAAGTGCAGCGCACCTCCGGGAGGTTTCACAGACGCGGAGACGGCGCTGCGATTTGTTTGCCAAGCTCCCGCTGGGGCGCGCGATGGACCAGAACGGACGCCTGAGCAGCGCATAGAGGGCCGCGGTGCATCGTCGAGCCCCCCCCCTCCTCCCCCCCCGAAGGTTCTGCGATGTTGCTGCCAACATTCCCCACCCCCTCCCACCTCCGGCCCACTCCCTCTACGTATGTATGTTGAACTTGCTTGACACCGTACTTGGCCAACCGTGCTGCATGGAGGTGCCGGGGAAGGACAACAAACTAAACACAATAAGCAGCTCGAAAGAAATGAGTTTGTCAATCTAGACGATTTAAAAGTGCACAGCTCCAGTGCCTTCATAATATCGGAAGGAGCGTTCCAGACGGCCGCGGAAGCGCATCTGAACCGTTTTTGTTCGATGGCTTAGCCAAAAGCCACTGCGACTATGACCGCAGCTCGCGCGATAATAATTCCGTGCTCCTTGACGAGCCGAGCAAGGTATGGTGGTTCATCTGTGGCAAGCACTTTGTGTGTGCGCAGTGAGTGCGACCTCGTAACGTATTCGTTCGGCAACCGGACGCCAATGCAGCTAGCCGAGCACTGGACGGACCACGGTCGGACCTTGCAGTGCCCCGACGCGACACGTGCCACAGAATTGTGTCAAGCTTGAGAGTCTCAGGTCTCCAAAGGAAGTTCCCCCGACACTCAAGCCTCGAATCTCTCACCCCCCCCCCCCCTTCCTCATCCTCCTCCTCTCCCTGGTCTACACTCCTACACTTGCAAGGGATGCGCACGGGAACTGTCTGGCATGTGATGTTTCTGATTATGGATTTTTGGGCTGTGAATCTGACAACCTGAGTTTGAGTCGTGGCCAAGCACATCCGAGGAAGGGGGGGGGGGGGTGAAATATCGTGGGCAACCCCCGTGACGTGACGAACCTGCACTGACCACCATTGTGATCAGTGGCAGGTTGCTCAAGGGGGGGTTTTGCAGACTTGATTTGAAATATCAAAAGTGTTTTAAGATGGATGGACAAAGGCCCAAAATACTCCGCACCCTCAAAATGCAGGACTAATTCAAGGATGTGGTGGTGCTCCGGCATATCCACTTAGTAAATTTTTTAATAAATAGCATAAAATTAAAAAAACCCATCATAAGCCAATTCTAGGAAAGCACAATGCAATGCCACAGGAGTAAGTGTATGATCGTACATTGGGACTGCCTGCCATGTGATGTTTATGCGCAGAGTGAAGACGCAACTAACACCACAGAGGCATTGTTGTCAACGCTTTCAATTAATGGGGTTTCCAGAACTAGATAAAAAAAAACATGCCTACGATGTTCACGTGAATCCCAAAAAACCTCAGTGGACCATGATTATTATTCCATCTGTTGACGCGAGTAAGAAACATTCAGCCTGAAGCTGTTTTACAAGAATGGCTCACGCGAGGGCCTTGGTGAGACAAAAGGAAGTTACAGCTGCGAATAAATCATAACCCTGCAGACACTGAGAAGCGAACACAATCGAGGAAAACACCATTCAAGTCTTGCACCATCCAAGCAGCCCTGGCAGTAGGCAGCACAGACATGTAACAGCAACTCGCATGGAGTTCGCTCACCACGTGTGCAAAAACAAGGGAGATCTCAAATTAAGCGAGGACGTTAAAAGACCAGGGAGGGAAATGGATTTGGTATATTCACTCACATTATTTTGAGGACACACTGTAATTAAACTGTAAACTATTTTTTACATTTTCTTTTACGAGGTAAGGCCCACTGGGTTATAAGTCCTCTTTCAGAAGCGACCAGGCCACAAATTATAGCTCAACGAAGTGGCTAATCATGCGGACATGTATTGCAACCAAATACTTTAAACACATGTTTCTAAATGTGGAGGGAAAACCCGGAGGACTAGGAGAAAAATCCACGCGAGCACGGGGAGAGAGACACGCAAACTCCAAATATACATGCGTCTGGTTTGGGGTCGAACCAATGCCCTCCTGCATACAAGGCGAGGTAGTCTTCGTCTCGCCAACGTCGCACCGTGGGAGAGTGGTGATGCGGTACTTCGTGCACTGTGCTACGAACCCAGCAAACGGAGTTAAACTCCTGGCCATGGCTGACAATCCACACACGAGCGTGAAAATATTGTGAAACAAATCTCCGTGCGTGCCACAGTGTGGGGAGGCCTTCATCCAGCAGTCGATTGACGAAGGGCTCTTAAAATAAATGAGTATGCTCTTCTGCAACTCTTCTGTAAATTAAAAGACTGTTATGCATGAAAATATGCATCAGGAGGGAAGCAAATGTTGGCATTTGAGAAGTCTAGAGTTCATGAATTTGTGTGGCAAAGCTGAAGGTTTGCAGACCTTCGGACTTGGAATACGATGAAGAAAACATTTTTTGACTAGAGAGTTTGAAAAAAAAATACCCAGCATCTCACTGTGACGGTGCAGCATGCTGAGAGCGTCAGTAGACAACGTGGGGCGATTCAAGGCATCCTAACGAAAGGAAACACCGCACAGAACTCTGGCTACTCACAGAATTTGCGGAGTAAGTAAGCAATAACAACAACAAAAAACATCCTTATGTAACCTCCACAATGATAGCAGTGAACGAAACAACAACACATCTCAATTCGTCTTTCCACAAAGAAAAGTATGCGACAAATGCCAAATGCTGCCATTTCGGAGGAGCGGTGCTGTCCGCCCTCACAATTTCAACCGAGAGAGGTGACCCATGGTCCCAGTTGACTCAAAATATAAAAGGTCGCCTTTTTTCTGGCAGCCATAGGTTTTACAATCGAGTGCCGGTTGCCTCTGCTGGCTCGTCCTCTCACGCTTGGAATAAGGAGACGGAGAGAAGACAGAGTGAGTCATCATCACATCTCCCGGTGTTTGCCCCCCCCACCCACGCCTGCCAGCCGCTGCCACCACCACCGCGAGTCACGGCCACACGTGGCATCCTTCTTCAGGAACGATTAGCCGGAATAGTTATTAGTCCCGCCGCTGTGAGCACCACTAAGAGGCTGTTTAAAGGAGATATATATTTAAACAAAAAATGATTTCCACCAACGAGCGAACTTAGCGGGAAGACAAACGGTGCAAATCGTCGAAGATTGCGCCCCTACGTAAAATAAAATCGCCGCCGGGTAGTTCTTAATAAACGCGCGGATAACTCAGCAACAAAGTCCGCATACTAATGCACTGTACGAAGGCAGGTGAAAGCTCATGGGGTGTAATTGGAAGTGCAACCAGTGAAGTCGGGCGCGCAAAAAAATATATATCGCTGTGTTACTTGAGCCAATGATGCAGACACGATTCTAATTTTGCGTCTCTGTTTTTTTTTATTGCGGCCTCTCTAATTTATAGGGCGATTCGTTTATGGCGAGGCACTAGTCGGGGCTACCGTCCCCCACCCACTCCGTCTCGGGCAGAGGACAAGCCGACGTCGATTCGATAGCCCTCCCACGTGCCACGGCCTTCTGGATTTTTATAATAACGAAGCCATAAAGATGGCCAGGTGTGGTGCTGAATACAACCCACAAGTGTGTGTCCAGGTCTGACCTCATAATAAGCTTCTGGCATCTCCATTGTGGGCCTATATTTTTACACATGCCGAGTCAAAGGTATGGAATACTTTGTCGATTTTTGTCCCTGGGTAGTAAGTGTTTTTTATTGCTTATGCCTAAAAAGTATAGAAAATGGTTATTATTCCCCACAAACTTTGCTTTTGTGACCAGGACTTTATGTGAACGAAAGACACAAATGCACACGTTTTCTCATTGAAAATTAGTAAATTTCAAAATATCACTGTCGTCACAAAAACAAAGTTTGTGGGGAATAATATTAATTTTCTGTACTTTTGAGGCATAAGCAATTAAGAAATAACACTGACTACCCAGGGACACAAACAAAATTTGTTACACAGTGTAATTAGGCCACGGTCGTTTTTTTAAAGGGAGATAAAAGCTAGCGTTGAAATAATTATAAAGGGGGCAAATGAAATGATTGAGTGAATGTTTCGTGGAGAATGAAGATAAATGGTTGCATATTTAATTTAATTGACATTTCTGGGTTTGATCGATGTTCAATCTGTGCTTAGAGATAATATGTTAATTGGAAAAAAATGCGTGCTATAATGACGAACTATTATGAATGAAAATGGTATATCGTATGAGGGGATTTCCTCCTTGTTGCTGTGAAGCTATAATCCCAAAACAATACAGATAAATACATTTGCATAAAAAACCTGGCTGTAATAAACATCTGGAAAAATAGCACTAAATATCTGGAGACAGTGAATTAGACACCAAATGTGATCAAGAAAATCAGAATGGGTTTTGGGAATAAATGCTACCAATGTTCCGATACACAGAGACCTTTAAAAACACACATTAAAAATATATATTACTAGCCATGGGACTTCACAGACTCGATTTCTATAAATAACGAAATCAAATGAAAGCTGACCTTTTAGATGTCACTAAAACATGGGCAAACACACGCGCATGGATTTACAAAAGTGAAACATCGATTTGAAAGATGGTTTCTTTGATATTAACAAAAAAACTATTTTAACTGTAGCCATCGATCATCATCCATGATCAATCTACCGCGATGCAACGGCGCCCACCCAAAACCTGCACAACGAAGCTGATTGTACCATTCCGTATGTTTATTGTCAAAAGAATTGCAAATTTTTGTCCGCAGCTACAAGGAAACGCGGGAGGACGAGGCACGTTAAACCCGTGAGCGAATCAAAAATCAAAGCATCACAAACCGCAACATCAATCACGATGGGGATTTAATGATAACCCGATACATTCAAGTGACAAAATAATTTACAAAAATGCTTCGTTTGATGAAAACAAAAAAATAAGAATATTGACTTCAATAACGGCAATAATTTGATTCTGCTCTGCACACAGAAAAAAAATCCCACGCACTGTGCTGGGGAGCTATCGTTTGCCGTCTGTACCCCCCTCCTCCTTCACAACCTTTAAAAAAATAAAACCGAAGAGCAAATCGTTGGTGTGGAGAATGACGTACAAAGCCGACAGCCCCCACCCCACCCACAAGTCACGTTTCATAATCATGCGAGATCATGCACCACACATCGCTGTTATTTTTTAATTATACCCACGCATACGGAGGCAAGATTAATACAAAATGCTTTATTATGCAAAATCCACGTGTGTAAAAAAACAAAATTACAGTTACATCTATCTTTCACCCCCCCCCCCCCCCGAAAGTAATAAGCATAAAATGCACAACCCATGGATTTACATTTTCATTCATCCATCATTTAAAATCCCTCTTTGGTATGCAGGCACATAATCATCGGCCGTTATGGACATCATAGTCGTGCAACTATTTCTCAGCCGATGTTAAAAGTTCGACGCTTTAAATAATGTTTCGAGCATTCAAGTCTGGAGTCCCAACGCGGCTCATAGCTGCCACACTAACCGCCCCCCCCCACCTCCCAACGTGTCCTGACGTTGCTGCTTGGGAAGCATCAATGCGTTGTACAGCAAACATTTTAGTTTTTGTATTCGCCGAAAGCGGTAGGGTAGCGCAGCGGTAAGAGTTGGCTCGCAACCAGAAGGCCAAGAGTTCAAATCCCAGTCGGAGGTTGACTCTGCCCTTCATCGCTTCAGGGTCTAAAAATGGAGTACCACCGCATATTTACTTAACCCTTGAAATCATTTCCCCAACTACCAACCCTCCAAATTGTGCAATCGGCATCATTTCACGAGACAAAGAATCTATTCGGATTTTACGCAGAGCAGTCCTTCGTATCGAAGAAGAATGAGTGGCACTTTCTCGGGAAGTCAAACGTGGGGATGTGGAATTTCCACCACTTCCTCAGGGTTCTCAACTGGAGATGAATGACACTCGACGCCCAAGTGAGCAGGAAAACACGACGCATTTCTTATGTTGTTACATACACACAGTAAATTGTTTATTTAAAACCTCACCACGTGTGTATAACTATACCTTCATGCTACCTATTCATGCGAGGGCTTTTAATTCCACTCTCACCACAAGACCAGCTTTGCGAGGAACACAAACGGTCTTCATGGATTATTTCTAATTTCCCACCTTAGATTTGCCCATTACATTCGCTGCCCATAAACAATGGCACAGCAACAAATAAACGTACATCTTGTGGGCCACAAACTGACGCACACTCTTTAAGAAGCAGCCAAATCACTGCTCCATTCGAATTCATTTTCAGGTTAGCTCAAGCAAAACGTTTGGGAAATACAAGGAACAGCTCCGTTTAATTGAGGACATACTGATAATTATAAGTACACTCTCCTCGCCATGAATTTCACACTCCCCATGATTCATCTACACTAAACACTAAAAATGTAATTTTCCAACAGTCCAAACGGAAGCCGAAATGAAATATTCGGTTGTCCTATCACTCCAAGCACAGAAATGTTCCGCAACTGCTGGCGAATTGCCCGATGATGCTGGATGTAATTACCAGCAAAACGTCGTACTCAAACTATAAATGTTGTGGATTCACTCTTTAACACGCCGGTGGGCTAAAGTATTGAATTATTTGTCTTTTGTCAACGTGACACTTTTTTTTCCCAATTGGCCATGTCAGGTGGTGGAGGGTTACGACGCATTTATAAATAACGCGATCTAACCCAAAAATCTTTATTATGAATATTGGTCGCGAAAGCCTACGTGTTAAACTGCTGAGAAGTTCATGTTGGAATGGGAAGAGTGTTTCATGTTGTTTCACCGCCACCACCATGGTATAAGCTCTCCGACGTGTTTTTAGGTTGTACCACGTGTTTTTCAGCATGTCCGACGTTTCACTCTACACGGTGCAACCCGAAAACACGTCGGAGCTGTACAGAAAAACCGTGAAAAACCTTCGCAGTCGAATGGTATAGCACAATTACAGTGAGGAAAAAAAAGTATTTGATCCCCTGCTGATTTTGTACGTGTGCCCACTGACAAAGAAATGATCAGTCTATAATTTTAATGGTAGGTTTATTTGAACAGTGAGAGACAGAAAAACAACAAAAATCCAGAAAAAACGCATGTCAAAAATGTTATAAATTGATTTGCATTTTAATGAGGGAAATAAGTATTTGACCCCTCTGCTAAAACATGACTTAGTACTTGGTGGCAAAACCCTTGCTGGCAATCACAGAGGTCAGACGTTTCTTGTAGTTGGCCACCAGGTTTGCACACATCTCAGGAGGAATTTTGTCCCACTCCTCTTTGCAGATCTTCTCCAAGTCATTAAGGTTTCGAGGCTGACGTTTGGCAACTCGAACCTTCAGCTCCCTCCACAGATTTTCTATGGGATTAAGGTCTGGAGACTGGCTAGGTCACTCCAGGACCTTAATGTGCTTCTTCTTGAGCCACTCCTTTGTTGCCTTGGCCGTGTGTTTTGGGTCATTGTCATGCTGGAATACCCATCAACGGCCCATTTTCAATGCCCTGGCTGAGGGAAGGAGGTTCTCACCCAAGATTTGACGGTACATGGCCCCGTCCATCGTCCCTTTGATGCGGTGAAGTTGTCCTGTCCCCTTAGCTGAAAAACACCCCCAAAGCATAATGTTTCCACCTCCATGTTTGACGGTGGGGATGGTGTTCTTGGGGTTATAGGCAGCATTCCTCCTCCTCCAAACACGGCGAGTTGAGTTGATGCCAAAGAGCTCCATTTTGGTCTCATCTGACCACAAAACTTTCACCCAGTTGTCCTCTGAATCATTCAGATGTTCATTGGCAAACTTCAGACGGGCATGTATCTGTGCTTTCTTTATCAGGGGGACCTTGCAGGCGCTGCAAGATTTCAGTCCTTCACGGCGTCGTGTTACCAATTGTTTTCTTGGTGACTACGGTCCCAGCTGCCTTGAGATCATTGACAAGATCCTCCCGTGTAGTTCTGGGCTTATTCCTCACCGTTCTCATAATCATTACAACTCCACGAGGTGAGATCTTGCATGGAGCCCCAGGCCGAGGGAGATTGACAGTTATTTTATGTTTCTTCCATTTGCGAATAATCGCACAAACTGTTGTCACCTTCTCACCAAGCTGCATGACAATGGTATTGTAGCCCATCTCAGCCTTGTGTAGGTCTACAATCTTGTCCCTGACATCCTTGGAGAGCTCTTTGGTCTTGGCCATGGTGGAGAGTTTGGAATCTGATTGATTGCTTCTGAGGACAGGTGTCTTTTATACAGGTAACAAGCTGAGATTAGGAGCACTCCCTTTAAGTGTGCTCCTAATCTCAGGCCGTTATCTATATAAAAGACACCTGGGAGCCAGAAATCTTTCTTATTGAGAGGGGGTCAAATACTTATTTCCCTCATTAAAATGCAAAGCAATTTATAACACTTTTGACATGCTTTTTTCTGGATTTTTTTGTTATTCTGTCTCTCACTGTTCAAATAAACCTACCATTAAAATTATAGACTGATCATTTATTTGTCAGTGGGCAAACGTACAAAATCAGCAGGGGGATCAAATACTTTTTTTCCCTCACTGTATATATATATACAGCTATAAGAACTACTGCATATCTCATATACATAATTACGATGAACACCACCTTAAGGATACCAATACCCGCTATTCACCACTAAGTGATGGTGACGTCACCACGGTGCCTGTGCCAGGTGCACTTTTAAGCCATGTGAAGTGTCGAAGGCTCGCTGACGGGAAGGTCACGGGACAGACCCAGGCACCACGGGTTGAGTGAGATGACTGGCAGATACACCGTGCTTCCAACTGTGCCGACTGTGCCATCTGGCAATTCTTCGACCAAGCACCACGGTGGAAAAAAACGAAATTGGCTTAAGGACACAGAGGTCATAGGGCAGCCTAACGTGACGGTTCAATGTCCATTCTTTCGACCGCCTCCGTTTGATTTAAATTTACAAAATCGACCTTTTTATATCGAGTCTGGTTAGGTTGGACAGGAAGAGGGTGACATTTGTCACATTAACCTGTCCCCGAGCACAAAGTTACAGCATTCCTGCCAGTTCCGCAACAATTCGATAATGGAAAAAGACATGTCGAGGAGTATATCTAATTTAAAAAATTTTATTCGCTGAAACCTAATTCATAACGTTTAACAAATTACCATGCGAGTTCGTGGTAACAAGATTTTACAGGGGTGCGGACGTACGATTCAGATACAAACTGGATTATACTGCAAGCGGAAGTCGGGACCAGAAAAAGGCATACCACGTGGATAACATACAAGCCCAAAATTACACTGGAAGGTTTATTGACAATCATAATTTGTTTGGTTAGCTCACTTTAAGCAGTCATTAAAACAATCTCAGTTTGAATCCCCTCAATTACTGATCTTGATTACCCTGGAAAGTAAAGTGCACATTAATGACAGGCAATCAAAGTGAAAGACCCAAAACACACACGCATTTTGTTCTATCAATAATGACACAATGAAAGGTCATCTTTCTGTTTTAATATAATAAAAACGTTGTACATCGTAACATTTTAGTAAAAAAAGTATTTAATCTTGAAAATCTCAAATTGATCTCAACAGTAATAGACCAAACCTATTCTGCTCATTGGGCCTGTAATGATTGCGCCCCCCATACCCCCCCCCCCAAACAGCCCCTCACCCCCCACATCACAGTTTACAAAAAAAAAGCATTAGTTTTTGCGAGCGGTCATGAATACATTTTTCTTTGTTTGTATTGCGGTGAATACAGCTGCCTCTAGTGACAGCAGGGGGTCACGCGAATCCAATAAAAGGAATACGGTATCAACATATTCTTATACACGTTATTCAATGCAATTAATGTGAGCATAATAAATAATTTTTAATGAATTGATGCATGGTGACATGCCTACTAAATAGTATCCCTTTTTTTTAATCAAATCAACTGGACCATCTTTTACGAAAATGTGCAGATTAAAATATTTAAATCGATTAGGCTACTTCTGGGGACGTACGATCATTTGCAAGGTTTTATATAAATAAATCATGTTAAGTCTTCCCTTAGGTAACATTTGTCATTAAAACGAATTTCACAAGACCTGTGAATGTTCATTCATATAAAAAGACTGAGTGCTGTAAATAAATACGCAGTTGTTCCAGCTTTGATGTTTGCCTATTTCACAATAAACAATTGTTGATATTGAGCAAGAATCACACCGGTCACCGTCTCTATTGGGATTAATATCCCAAGTAAAGTACTGATTTACAAATACCACATATATTTAGTTTGCATTTTGTGGTTTCTGAAACAGGCTAGAGTTCTTCCGAAGGTTCGGGCGACTTCGCGTTTGACTCCGGGTTATCGGCAGCGCACCTGAAGCCGAGGTTCGAGGCGGAACTGTCGGGAGTGTTCTGACTTCGCGCCGCACAGCGGTACCTGTGGCAATACGACTGCAGATAGGGTGGGGGCACGTGGAGACACGCGGGACGACGGTCAGAGTGATAACGCCGGGCGGCAGAGTGTTTGTTGCTCGTTGCAAAGGTTCGTGGCTCGAGTCCGGCAGCCAGGTTACTACACCCGCAGCATTAACCAAAAAATACACACCATGTGCTTCTCAGTTAATGCTGAAGATCACGCCGTGTGTGTCGGCGTCACGGACCAAATTAGAAAATTACACGCAAATTTCTAAATGGGGTAAAACCACATAGCAATATCGCCCCCTACTGGCAGAATATATCCGTCTGAGATACATAGAGCCTTCATGATAGCATTGCACGATAATAAAGTTGCAGTGTACTTAATTACCAATCTAATGTTAATAATTAAACCAGTAAAGCTTCCTCGAGTCTCAAGACTTAGAACAAAGGTTCCTGATTTGAATAGGGAGTCCCTCCCTGATTGTACAATTTCACGAATGTTTTACATGTGGAAGGAAAACTGAAGCAACCGCGGAAAACACACGTGTACGAGGGCCGACACTCAGCACTGCCATTCCGGCCAACTTGTAGCCCCACGTCTTCTGCCCCTGGTGGTCACCCATCCAAGTGTAATGACAGTCGAGTCGACATGCGGTGTGAGTGGACTGGTGGCCACGGGAGGTAATGACAGGGGAGCCAGCCTACAGTGCGAATGCACTAGTGGTCATGGGAGGTAATGACAGGGGTATCAGTTGTGAGTACGAAGGGACTGGCGGCTACGGGAATGATCGGGAAGGGAGCGTGGTCAGGCGACGGAAGAGGACGGTAGAGTCTGCTGGTGGAGCGAGCGCCCAGAGTCAGCGAGATGCACGGGAGACTCGGGGCTGTTGCAGTCTCCGCCTGTGTCAAGTGAACGTGTCTTCATGAAGTGCCATCTCAAGAGAAGTGTGTCAAGTCGTCATTACACAAGGACTAACCAAGGCTCAACCTGCACAGCTCCCAGATCTCACGAGGTCGGACACATTTTGATGGCGATTCGGTTCGACAATGCAACAGAGATGAGTCATCCACAGCTATCACCAGCCATCTACGGAAACTGTAGTGGCCGCTCGACCCATTTACTCATGGCGCTCAGTGGCTTTTGTCTAGCCATCAAAGACGGTCACTGCATCTCCCGCTTTCAGCCGCGCTTCTGCTGCCATCTGGAACGCTCTTCCTTCCGACATTCGAGAGCCACTCGAGCTATGCACTTTAAAATCAATCCTGCTAATCGGAGGTGCGGGAGAAGCACAACAAACTAAACACAAAAAGCAGATCTAAAGAAATGTAGATTTAAAAGTAACTTCTTTAGATCTGCTTTTTGTGTTTAGTTTGTTGTGCTTCCCCTGCACCTCCAATTAGCAGGGTTGGCTACGTGGTGACATTGCCGCAAAAAAGCAGCACTTTTAAAGAAAATGCACACAGCTCACAAAAAATTTTCAATAACTTAGGAGCAAAGCAATGCACTAAAACTATTTCAAGACATTAATAACACACATTATTTTAGGTAGTTAAAATTGTTATAATAGTATTTTTTTATGTATCTGCTGATGAGTTAACTAGTTCTTCAGAAGTTGCCATGCATAGCAGGCGTTACCAAAAATATTTCTAAAATTCTAAACAAACACAAGATCCAGGTCCGGTTCAATACAGTACACAAAATCCGTGATCTGATCCCATCCGTAAAGGATGTCATTCCAGACTTATAGTACTCCAGTGTTTACAAATTGAGTTGTACCTGCGGTGACTGCTATATCGGGGAGACGAAACGACATATTTCTGCCCGAATTCGCGAGCACAAATCAGATTTTAAACACGGCAGAACGAATTCTTCGGCCGTGGCTGATAATTGTTTCAATACAGCGGGTTCTCATGATATTGTTTTCTCCGATACCAAAGTACTCTGGAAACCTCCCGGATACTACCAAAGATTCGTCTATGAAGCCATCCAGATACACAAACATAGACACAACTTCAACCGGGAGGATGGTTTTAAATTGAGCAATCATTGGAAAGATGTCATCAACCAAGTCAAACTTTATCTGCCTTATAATTGTACAGCCGTTTCCATTTCTTCCAGTTGGTTGCACCCGTTTTCGATCACCGCTCGCCATCGCCTTTCCGTCCCCCTAACCCCCTGCAGCATAACAAAGGACGGCTTATAACTTAGCCCCCCCCCCACGGCCCTTCCTGGCTCCTCCCCCCCCCTTAACCTGTATATAATCTCAGGTCTCTTAGAGCTCTCTTCACTTGATACAGCAATTTTTGCTGTGACGGTTTCCACCTGAAGACGGAAGCTGGTGTTGCCTCCGAAACGTCGTGATTTAATTTAGTTGTTTTCATTTTATTTTACCTACGTGACTTTACCGAAAAAAACAAAGAGTATGAATCCTTGCAGTCATGAAAGCTTTAAATCTAGAACTTCAGAAGTTGTTAAATTCTAAAAAAGTGGCTTCCCAAAGTCCACATTTCACAGTTTATTCTTATTATGTTTCTTCTTCTATTACATCAAAAGGGAAAGGTCTCACACGATGCAACGCGAGCATGTCAACCTGTTGGGTGAAAATACTTCACCATTATTATATATGTGTGAGAAATGGAAAGCGGTATCAGCAATTGCACATGCTAGAAAGATATCAGTAACCCTGCACAGCTGATATAGAACAATGATAATACATATTCTTGGTTTTTATTTAAAGCTTTTGTGACTGCAGGGATTCATATTCTTGGTTCTTTCGGTAAAGTCACGTAGAAGGGAAACAATAAAAAACAATAAAAAAAATATATAACAAAAATATAAAACAAAATGTTATTTTTTATTGTGTTTTATATTTTTCAATTTTTTTACCGTTTCCCTTTTACGTGACTTTACCGAAAGAACCAAGAACCATTTCTTCCAGTTGGTTGCACTAAAACAAGATTTTTTTATTATTATTTTATTGTTTCCCTTCTACGTGACTTTACCTAAAGAACCAAGAATATGAATCCCTGCAGTCACGAAAGCTTTAAATCAAAATTTTAAATGATAAGGCAGTTCTGCTATATGGTGCAGAGACGTGGGTACTAAGGAAGGAAGACAGTGGCTGAGAGACCAGACCTGAGAATGCTACGATGGATGTTGGTAATATCTCTCAGGGAAATTAGGTACAATAAAGAAATTGAAGCCTTAGCGGAGGTTAAAATTAATTTTGAGAAGTTAAGGGAGGCAAGGCTTAAGACGGTTTGGTGGAAATGTGTTGAGAAGAAACAAAGAAGATGCGATCGGCATCGCTATGGAGATGCAGGGCAGCAGGAACAGGGGGAGAGTGAGGATTAGGTGGGAGAATGCCATGGAGTGAAACACGAGGACAATGGATGTGACGAGAAAAGTGGTGAGGAATAGAAATGAACGGAGAAAGCAAATCCGAGCAATGATGGAATCTTTGGCTTTGGGGAAAAAAAAAGGCACACTAGGCCACGTGTTTTCGTAAAATAAAATAAGCAATGTAAGTGCAGCAATGTGCGAGTGTTGTGTGACCTATTGTTACCTTATGACACATGTAAGAACCGCCCTTCTTCACTTTGTCCGAGCCAGTTTGAGGCCCCGTCTAAAATAAAATAACACAAACACATGAGAGGCGCTCGAAGGTGACTCGTGGCTTTAAATTCATCCATAATAGGGTTTTTTTCCTTTAATACAGTTTTTTTTATATATATTGGTCACGAAAGCCTACGTGTTAAACTGTAAATTAATCACCGGAACAAAAGATGTTTTGGTTTAGGAGTCACATAGCGTCGGAATGCAACCGCATCCCAATAAGTTCTACAAAACGGTGGACACGTGTGCACCACAGGGGAATAAATGAGGCGTATATAAAAACATTCAAGAGAAATGGAGAGACATAGGCAATGGAGAAAAGGGTCCTGAGCCTGGACTTACACAATGGGCAGGGAGTCGACAGTGCAAATGGCCAGTGGAATTAATTAAAGATTACGGGAACAGCAGAAGAGAAGGAGAGACCTCCCAGACAACCACAAGCACTTGGAAGGAATCTCTAGGTTTTCCAGCCTTTGCAACAAGAAACTTGCTGCTTGAGGAGCTGGCTACTATAAACTAAATTGAGTGCAGATTCTAAGAATTAATGCAAGCAGCACTTGTCATGTAATAATTTTAGATTATCAACAAGAGACCGCCACACATTTGGCTGCATAAAACCAAAATACGATATCTAAATGGAAAAGTCACGTAAAATATACGGAATGCAAATACAGCCATTTGCTTTCCTCGTACATAATTATACAATTAACCGTCGTTTTCAAGATTAACATAATACTGAATTATTTAAAAACCCTAAATCGAATTTATTGTACAACTGTGCCATTTTTTTCCTTCAATACCATTTACATTTATCAGCCTAATGCGTGTGTGGTGGATGGCGATAATAAGCCTGAAAGCCGTCCGATGTGCACATGCAATAATGATGAGCCACATTGATGAGTGTGACATTTTAACTTAATGATTTAAATAAACTGGGCCAAGGCAATAATTTAAAGTGGGGGGGGGGAGTGCAAAAGATGCATAAAGAAGCCAGATCTTTTCTGGAAATAATATCTTATCTGGCAATAATGCCCTTAGTAGCAATAATATTGTACTATAGTTTTGTTCCTATTGCCAGTGGCGCAGCGGGGTTGGCATTTGTCCCCGGGAGAAGAAATGAAATGGGGACCCCTGTCCAATTACCCACCCAATCTACACAGTCTCACTGCCTGGGCCCCACCTCTGACCCATGGACCTCGGTGCAGTTGCACTGCCCACACACTCAATAGCTACGCCACCTCTGTCTGCTGCTACACCACGATTTCTGCAGGAAATATCCAAAGTGTGCCATCTGTTGTACGGGGAATGCTAAATACCTTGCAAAAACAATAGCAGGAGTATAGCGTTACGTGCTGTTCCTAAACCAAAGCTCAACATTTAAAAATAGTTTGCAACTAAGTTGTAAATATTTAGTGACTCTCCCTGCATGCCTATGTACCAGGCCTCTTTGCCAGGTACTGCATGTGAAGTGGCTCTCGCATAATATATACGATTTTTCTTTTTTAATTCTCACAAGGCTACAAAAATGCATATATTCATTTGAATGTCGACCGTTTTCAAACAGCCTGAAAGATTAAAATATTTTCCTGACAAACTCTTGCGTGGCGAGTCAGATATAGGTAAATGTAAAGCCCTTTGGTCAATCTGCAGTTTGGGTCATGGGGCCTGGTTGACCATATTTCAACAGGCTGGGAATAAAGGAAAAGATTGAATCGGAATTCATTTTTAGAATAGGCCTTGTAAAGATGTGGTAACATTTCTGTCATAAGACCCTCCACCACCTCACTTAGGCAAAGAAATGTAAATTGTTGTGTGGACAAGCATTTAACACACCAAACATTATTATTATTATTATTTCAGCTCATCGGTAAGTTGAAGAACAACCCGGCCTGTTGCCTGTCGGGTGGAGGAGGATCTTAGGCCAGGGATCCTGCAAAGGTCATTACCTAGCCGAACCCAAAAACCTATTCTGGCTGCGAGCGTCTAACGCGTTAAGTGAATGAGACGACTGGACAGGCAAGGCATACGGGGTTGCTCTGCTCCTCGGCCGTGTGATGGACCGTCCACCAGTCCGCCGTCCACTCCCACACGTTCCCGACCATGTTGTGAAGGCCGTACGCGTTTGGAGGAAAAGCCGTCACCTTCGGGCACAAAGCGACAGCCAAAGGAATCGACACAGACAAGACTGTTATACAGAGGATGTGTCTTCGGTTTGATCAGTAACTGTTAAATCTAGATTTGAAGTTTTCGTGACTGTAGGGATCCATACTCTTTGGTTCATTCGGTAAAGTCACGTAGTTATAAAATAAAATAAATTAAATCACGACGTTTCGGGCGCAACACAAGCGTCCGTCATCAGGTGAGACAACCACAGCAAGAAACAATCGCTGAAGTGGGCAAAAGGGCTGCTGTAACAAGAGGCCATATAGGCAAGAGAAGGGGGGGGGGAGCCAGGGAGGAGAGACAGGGAGGGTGGGAGTGTGGGGTAGGGAGGACACAAGCACAGTAACTGTTACTGTAGTAGCAAAATATTTAAAAGCTTACACATCTTCTTGGTTCTTTCGGCAAAGTCACCACTTAGAATGGAAATAAAATAATAAAAATAAAACATGATAAAATAAAATTCTCACGACGTTTCGGCCACAACACAAGTGGCCTTCTTCAGGTGAAGGAACAGAACTGTCGGGACGACAGCGCTTTAATGAACACTGCTAAGCTTGGCAGCGTCTTTTTAAGCTGGGTGGGAGGAGCAGAGCGCCTTGACAAAGGAGTTCACATATCAACAGAAGAATTTAGCATTGAAGTAGCTGTGTTAATGTGTTGGATTAGCAGGGTGTTAAAGTCCGGCGCTCTGCTCCTCCCACCCAGCTTAAAAGAGGCTGCCAAGCTTAGCAATGTTCATTGAAGCGCTGTTGTCCCAACAGTTCTGTTCCTTCACCTGAGGAAGGCTACTTGTGTTGTGGCCGAAACGTCGTGAGAATTTTATTATGTTTTATTTTTATTATTTTATTTCCATTCTACGTGACTTTACCGAAAGAACCAAGAAGATGAATCCCTGCAGTCACGAAAGCTTTAAATCAAAACTTAAACATGTTTTTTTTGTAAGTATACAAGTTGTAATGATGTTTTCGTCTCCCTATTACATTTCGATTGTGCTGTTGGCGTCATGAAGCAGAGATTTCTAAAAGTAACTCTCACAGACAGTGGTTATAGGCTTTAAAAACTACGGTAAAACGTTTGAAAAGCAATGTATTATTTACAATAACATTTTAAAGGTAATTTTCAATTGTTTTGCTAATAACGGGCACATAGTGTGTTCGACTTCACTACCAAATATACCTAAACAGTGCATATACTGTATAAAGATAATTTTGCAGCTCTTTGTCAATCCACTGCTGGATAAGGGCCTCCCCTCACACTGTTTTCGGTCATGAGGGCTACTTTACCATAATTAACCATGCTGGTCAGTGCGGGAAGATGCACGTATGGAAGTATTTACTACGATGTACGAGTTCGTAGCGACTGTGCGATTGCGAGCACGTGTGCGTGCGAGGGCATGCGTGTGCGTGCATGTGCGTGCGTGTGCGTGCGTATGTGTGCGTGCAATCGCACGCGTATACGTGTGCGCGCACGTGCGCTGCATATATGCGCGCGGTCACGCACAGGTGCCGTGCCCGGGTACCCATCCTCCCCCGTGTCGTGGGTAGGGAAGTCTCCCTGCCACACGTTCATGTAGTGCTGCCCTCGTGGGGTCATCTTGTTCCCCCAGGGGAACAGCCTGTGCAAGAATAAGCCACGGGAAAGTAAAGAGAGAGAGAGAGAGAGTAAGTAGCTTTTCATGGCAAAGAAAGGAAACACTCCCTTGAATATCTCTCTCCACTTTGGCAGCAGCAGTTTCCTGCATAATAATGGGACCATCCAGGGCACAGGTGTTTTCATGTCATATCTCTACCTAGGATGAGAAAAAAACCCCGGTGTCTCATGGCAACAGGATGGGTTAACGGCAGTTCATACATACTGCAAGACCATCAAATATTGTGAGAATACAGCTGTCACTTTCTGTATACCATTGCCACGCTTAATGCCTTTATAAGCCCCCATAAAAATAAGCGCTAAAACATTGTCCCTAAAGGATTTTAATTCCATGAACATTTCTTGTATTGTTATGATTTTTATAAGATTTATTCCATGACGACGTACATTGCCTAAATTTGAAATTGGTAAGGGAACGTATTATTTTTATTTACACAACCAGCACTTTGCAAGCAAGGGTTGGTGGACCACGCATGTTTATGAAACTCAACTGTGAGGTGGCCAGGAGATGATAGTACAGTAAGTTAGTAGATGCACCCATCACTGCTTTATCCCTTTGTATGGGTGATAGATCTTATCAAGGAACTTCAGCTCATCTTCCACAACATACAAATTCAGGACCCTCTATAATTTACGTGTTTTGAACTTCTTAGGCACAGAACGAGCCAACCGTGCTCATCGGAGGTGCGGGGGGAAGGACAATAAACTAAACACAAAAAGCTGTTCTAAAGAAATTAGTTTTTTATTCTAGACTAAAAAAATTAATAGCTCCAGTGGCTTCCTAATATCGGAAAGGAAGAGCGTTCCGGACGGCCGCTGAAGCACATCTGAAAGAGTGTGATGCAGTGGCTGTCCTTGTTCGATGGTTAGACAAAAACCTCTGCAAGTGCCACAAGTAAGTGGGTCGTGTAGCCACTACAGTTGCCGTATAATGCTGACGATAGCTGTGGATGACTCATCCCTGTTACATTCTCAGACCATAGTACACATTATGACAACGATGCTGGGATGTATCGTGGCAATTAGATTTCACAATTTATCTTTCTCCAGGCCTCAAATACGCCCCCATTCAATTCAATTCACTTAACTCGTCTTGTATGTCACGACGATTGGCATCCTCACCTGTTCTCTAAGCCGCCCCTGCACGCATACTCCCACTCGGCCTCAGTTGGCAGGCGGCTGCCAGCCCACTTACAGAAGGCGCTGGCGTCATTCCACGACACGTGCACCACAGGGTGGTCCATCCTACAGGTAGAGACAACACAGGGGGAAGTGACACGGTGACAAGCGTGGCTCATATGGATTGCGATCCTCGACGCATTCCAACATTACCGCATACTATCCTTTTCGAGGTTGTGCTGTATCGCTCTCCGGTGTGTTATCAGGTTGTACCGCGTGTTGTTTTGCCATCATGTCCGACATCATGTCTAACAACACTGTGTACAACCAGACGATACGTCACGGAGCAAATGCCAATTTCTTAACATGTGCTGAATATGCAACAACCACCGTGGATTTGTGCTGTCACATTTCGTCTCGTGACTTGTACGGCCCACGGAAATGCTTTTTGCATTCCGAAGGTTTTTTCCCACTGGCATGCAAAAGGAAAGATTATAACCGAAAATATAAGCGCCATATTTCCACACACGTATATTACACGTGGAGGTGTGGGAGTGTTGGAGCGGTGGTGTTTCGTGCACTGAGCTATCAACTCGGTGACCCGTGTTAGATTCTCAGCCACCGCTAACACTATTAGCGAGTGATATTACTGAACCAGTCCTGGATCCCCCAACATGATCAACTAGCACTGACCAGCATGATAATGTATGGTCACTAAATCAAAGACACAGATCCTCCATATAGTCTAAACAGACTGTTGGGTCCAGTGCTGTTTGCGAGGAGCACCGATGAAGGCCGGCACGCCATACGAGGCAGTGGGTTGCCTGAACCATGTCTGGCCACCTTCGTCTCCCTCGTAACGATATTCACGCACACCACCATTTGAGGCTGAGTCAATCGAGGGGAGGCCCAGGACCAGTTAAGATAATCGTCACTGGTGTTGGCCTTTGAGAGGGGATCGAACTCGGGCCGCTGGGTTCGTAGCGCAGCGCACTAACCATTGCACTAACACTCCCCACGGTTAAACAACTCCCCCCCCCCACCCGAACACAGCCTTCATCCAGCATTGGAATGACAGATGGGTAAAAATGTGTTTTAATTCATTGCACGTAACTACTGATCCATATGCTGAGGTATACGAGCAGGCTTTGAAGTGATGAAATTATTGTCATTTGTACATCTCGTTTACAAGGTACAACGAAAAGCAACGATGACAAATTGTGTGGCTTCAGTGGAATCTAAAACCCTATGACCCCATCCCCTCCCTGGTTGCAGCTCAACCTACTGCCCCATTTCACACGGTATTAAAGTTGTGCCATGTTCCGAGATGTTGGGATCGTGAGCAGTGTCACAGTCTCGCCCATTGGTTTAACACTTCAAAACATCATAAAGGTCACTAACGAGAGGGGACATTTGGGTCCCTCCAGCTCATTACGGCAGGAAACCAAACAAGCAGGAAGGCATCCAGAAACTGGCACCGACAATTGCCCAAGAGATGTGGTCTACGAGTAGGGGGGAGGGGAAATATTTACGCTGAATAAACTCAATTGAGCAATTTCCAGGCAATATTTCAAATCAGGCACATTTGGCCCATAACGCCGGCACACAATGACGGCTTAAACTTTCTAAAGATGTCACAGGATCTTTGAACGTCCACTGTGAAGCAGACGGTGCGTATTATATACGGACGATACACCTGCGGTATGAATCAGGGTGGCAGCAGGATTAGAACCGTGAACTTCTGCAACAAGTGACCGAACGTGCTACCACAAGGCCACGTCACTTCACCCTCGGGTTAAACAGTGGTGGGAATTTTTTTTTTTAATGGGCTTAACATGAGAACCAGAAAAAGAAGCACAATGGAAACGCTGCAGAGAAATTTAAATTGTCATTTTTTTTCATTTTCCACTACCTGATTATTACTACTCTTTGGGTCTTTCAGTAAAGTCACGTAGATAGAAAAATAAAAAATAAATCACGTTTCGATGGCAACACAAGCAGTCGTCTTCAGGTGAAAAAATACAGCAGGCGAACTGAGGCAGGAGAAATATAGCCAATTATTCATCATCATATTTAAGTAACACTGTCTATAGAGAATACAGCATTTCCATTATACAATGTAATTGAACTCACTTGGAGTAATATAGCCTATCTGGGCCACTTTGGCTGAGACACATTACTCTGCAAAGTATAATTTATTTTATTAATGAGTGCGGTTAATAATTATGTAAGGCCCTGGGTAAATTAAGCTTTACAAAAGTTGCAATTTGTAAGAAATCCTGATGCTTGGCATGAACATTTCACTTCCAAATATTTCAATTCTAAACAAATCCACATTTTCTTTCCTTAATATCATTACATAAGGACATTAAACAGTGTGTTTTGTACATTAAGTACTCTTAGGGCTGCAGGTCAAAGATGCTCATTATTAAGGGAGAAAACTAAGGGGAGGACATGTCAACCCTCATGAAATGTCTACACACCTTACACACACAAAACTCAAGAGGTAGCCACGAATATCCCGTTCGACAGAGTTTCAGCTCTCGGGAACTTAGCGAGATACTTAATGTCCCAGCGTTAGCACAGCTCGTGTGCGAGACAAGATTGTGGCCATCGCAAGTGAGGTGTGGCAATGCCGAGGGGGAGGCCTTCACTCAGCAGTGGAGAGACCATGGCTTATGACGATGCCAGTGATGTCACGGCCGTTACCGGCCGGTGATGTTGGAGTCGGGTCCCTCTGGATGTCTCCAGTTGGCACCTTTCACTGGAAGCCACCAGGGAGCAGCAGCCACCTGAAACCATGGCAATGACTCATCACAGTGGCGCCCGTTGTTGTCCCTTGTAATCGGCACCCGGGTAACCCGCCGCATCATACACGCACAATGGTTAAAAAAACGATGCCTATTCATCCGCTTGATCGTTTACGTAATGTACGAAAATAAAATTGTCTGTCTTCTCAGCGTTTGACAATACGTTGATTCGTCGCTTAAAATCAGTTGCGATGATCGCGATACATGCATAGATCGGTTTATTTTTCATTCGTATGGCATGTAATATGATTCATGTTATCCATGCCTTCACCACAATGTGAAACAAAGAATATATTATTTAATCCATTTGTGACCTCAAATCGTGACAATTCACCAAATAGCAGAAGGGACATTCACATGCCTAATTTCTGTCATGTGACGATCATGAATAGAAATGGCCAAACATCCCTGCATAGGACCCTTGAGAACACATCTTGAGACTCCTGCATTAAAAGGGGCATTATCATCAATGGGCAGTGGCTTGTTGTAGGAAATACCAAAGGCCATTTTAAATGTAGGACTCCCCAAGCCGTGTTGGTCATAGGGGTAATTTGACAATACATTATCATGCTGGTTGATGAAGGGTGGGTCCAGAACCGGTTGAATATCAGACATCACTTGCTACTCAAGTTAGCTTTGGCTGGGAATCGAACTCAGGTCACCGGGTTCATAGCGCTGTGCTGCAGTCACCACTGCAACACCACTTAAACCTTCCCTTATCTTATGCTTTAAATGACCAAGGATAAATGTTGACTTGTATTGTTTCATGCAACTTTCAAAGAATCACAGGTCAAAAGCTCATAGCCCTAATTATCCGCACACATATTACGTAACGCATTACGTAATTGGATAAAAAACCTCGATGTACAACTTTCCTTCCATGTAATTTACAACACTATTGCCGGATGGGGCCTTTGGATAAGTGCGAATTCATGCATCTGGCGTACTGAGATAAGCAGAGGTTAGCTGCGTTTTGGTTATTTATTTCATTCTTATCTTTGTACAGGTTCACCGGCTTTATTAAACTGCTTTGCAGGCAGCTGCAAAAACTAAACCACTCCAGGTCGAGAACAAGGTTTATCAAAGACATTATAATCGTATATTTTTCCTCAATGACAAGTTCATAACAGCTTTCTGCCACAGGATAACATTGATAGAAGTGAGTGCAGTAAGCAGTAAAATAATTGACACACACAATTTATGTATTTGGTAGTTTAATGCAGAATTGTTATTGTGTTATAGCTGGAAAATGCAGAGCACCGCAAGAATGATCTACATGCAGCAGCAAGGCATTTAAAGACACGTTGATGAAAATGTATTGTTACGCTCACCCCAAGTAAATCAGATTGTGCGTATGAGAACCAATTTTTTTTACAAATACGTTTATTTTGAAGCTGATGAGTGAATGCAAAAAAGCATACGCACAAAAGAGAAACGATACGGAATAAAAGCGAGCCAGACATTACGAATGAAACAAATCATACGTACGCTATTGACAATGAGACGGAGAGTACACACGCACAGTATAAACTAGGCACACTGCAAACAAAACAGGCAATACCAGACGGACAGAGCAAATGAGACGGATGACACCAATATAAGACATTACAAACTAGACACAATAGAAAAAGGGATAGACAGCACAATCAAGACAGACAACATAAACACAACAAGAAAGTGAGAGGAGACACGACAATATAGTACAGAGAGGGAAAATAAGGAAATGTGATTTTAAAAACATTAAATTCTTTACTCCAAACCCGAATTGCAACAAGTCATCGAATCACTGGGTTGCGACTCGTTACACGCGTAGGAGCAACTTACCGCTTGCGTGATTTCATCCCGAACAGTGTCGCTCAGCTTTCCCGACAGAACAAACGAGTCGCTGAAGCTCTCTGCCTGGCCATACACAGTCAGACGGAGCAGAAGTAGCGATAATGTAAAGCATTCATCACTGGGAGCTTGCAACATGCAATAGTTTCCAACAACACACACACAAACACATGAAAACATCTCTCGGCTTTAGTGCCTTGAGCAAAAAATCCATCAGTAGTGACTGAAGAAGTGCATTGTCTTAAAGCCACCACCAAAATGTATTTGAGAAAATGTGACCAACAGATAGGCGACAGTGATACAGAGACAGACCACTGTCGACTGGTTTTATTATTATTAGGACTCATCATTACAGCAGAGTCACCACAGCCAGGGGTGGAGCCAGGGGGGATGACAGGGGTGACATTCTGCGTATAAGTGTACGACACTCGGTCTGGCGGACTCCGTGCAACTGCATTGTCAGAGTGTGTCGCCAACCGATGGCGTCTAGTTCAACAGCCTGACCTCTCTAATCATTCTTGAAATTAACATTTGTTGAATGTCACCCCGGCCTGAAATCCTGGCTCCGCTCCTGACCACAGCTTACTGCTGCAAAGAACACCTCTGGGAACCATATACCTGTATGCGGAGTCCCCACTTATGCACTCTGGTGCTCATTAGCTTGGATAAGGTCAACAATATGTATTCTTTCGCACCGTACGTAGCCAACAGTGCTAATCGGAGGTGCGGAGGAAGGACAACAAACTAAACACAAAAAGCAATCTTATACATCCACCGTACAGCATGCAGCACTGTGTACAATAAAGGCCACTGTGAGCAGCAAGTATGGTTGAATATAGCGAGTAAGTGTTGCATTACCATGTACAATAAAGTTCACTGAAGATTGCGAGTTCCACTGTGTGTGGCTAGTATCATAGTGACTAATAACGACCGTTGTGTGTAGCAGTAATAATAGCTGTGTGCAAAGAGCGGTACCTCCGTAACATGCCCCGTTGCGCTCACAAATCTCTCAAAGTCAGCGTTGCTGACCTCGTGTGTGTGAGCGCGGAAGGCTCGCACTCGTACACGCCGAGCAGGGCCCTCACCGTCCGGCACGATGATAGGTTCATCTGTGCCCATGGTGAACACCCCGCCGGGCACAGCCTTCATCTGGCACAACGACCAAGACAAAACATCTTCCTTGCTTAACCTGGCCCAAGGACTATTACATGTGAAACTGTGGCATTGCAAGGCCATAACGATCAAGCAGCTCCAATGAGCACGGCTGGCTATGTACGGTGCGAAATAATTTCCACATACAATCATTGTGTTTTTCTTTTCTTGTCATTTCCCCACAATGTGATCCCAACTGTGCTATCAGCATTGTCACAAGACAAATTATCTATTCAGGTTTCTCGCAGCGTGGTGCAACCCTTCCTGTTAGAGAATGGCCCACAGAGGATATCACAGACCTCCCTCCTAGATCCCGTTAAGTGACCTCTGGTAAAAACAGCAGTGGCAACATTTCCTCACCCACTCTGCATATAACAGTCCTTTTCATTGCATGACAGCAATATAAATTTTTTTTATTCTCAGTTTTAATGTAGCCAAATTGAGAGCAGAACAAAATGTAATGTAATATCAAGTCTTGTTCAAGCAGACATCACAAAACCACTGTTATGATCGCTTCAAGTGACCTCTGCTTGACAGCAAAGGGCAAAACTTTCCCATCCACTGAGAATAATAATTCTCATATGGCAATGAAAATTATATATTTTTTTATTCCTAAAAGCTGGAATATAGCCAAAATTAACGAGAGAGACAAATTTCTCGCGTATATTTTTTGTGCAGTGAACAAGCAAAGTCCATCAACTCACAACACTGGAGAACCCAGTTTAACCAGAAGCAGCTGTCAATATTCGAACACAGGATCTCAGCGAAGCCAACTCGGTTCTCTAACCTTTGAGCCACACAGCCACTTTACGGTCCAACAAGTAAAATTTCCCCAAAAGGTACTTTTACAATTATAAACAACGGCAAGGGACAGAAAGTGGGCAGGAAGGGCAGCAACCTTCCCCTCCCCTAACGTTTGGGCACTGTGGGCAAACCGTATGTCTCACCTCCTTAGTTAATAGACTTCATGTCCCCCCATGGCTAATTTACATGGCCTCCATGGCTACTTGTCCTCCAAACTCCAACATCATTCCCATGCACCTGTATTATGGGTAGGTTGACCTGGTTTAATGAATGTTTACGTAAGCTAATAATGCAGACATCTGAAGTTCTTATGGTACTATTTTCCCAGCAGATGCTAGGTATGGACAGCGGCCTCCCTTGGTCCCACCCCATGTATTACTCAAGCGATTTGATGATTAAGAAAATCAGTGCTCATTTCATGCAGCTCCATATTGATGATGGGCTGTAATTTATGAGGCTAATGGGTCTATAATTCTTCAAGAAATTATGTACATTTTGAATAGAAGAATGATTGCGGCATCTTTCCATAATTGAAGTACTGTACATTGCTGTGTTAATAGTTTATAAATAGGTAGACTCATTTTATTCCAACAATTATCATATCACAGGACTGTGACAGACAGCAGCAGCTTAGGGAGACCCTCATCCAGCAGTAGATTATGATGGTGTTGCAGCTGGTGTACAAAATGCATCCCTATCAAGCCTAATGAGGACGGTACTGTATTGGGTTATTTGGCCATTCCTTCTTTTAATGAGCGTTTAGCATGTGGGAGGAAACCATAGAACCGAGGCGAAACCAACCGTGCATATGAGGATGTAACACTCAAAATACGTGCGCAGACGTGTATCTGTATACAATAAATTAGTGACGTGACCTCTTTTCGTCAATTTACAACAGGTCGTCCCCGACTTACGATGGAGATGCATTACGACGACCCCATCGTAAGTCGAACATATCGTAAATCGAAAATGGCCTAGCCTACCCAGGAGTCTTAAAGAATGGTGATAATTTAGCAAAACAGAGCAATTTACGCGTACCGTACTGTATAAACTATATACTGTATGTATTTATTAATTGCAATACTGTATTGCACAGTAAAATTTAAAGTAAAAACACAAGGTCAATTCTTTGCCTACCTAAATGAACTGCAATTTCATAGAAAGTTTTTTCAGGAAACAATCTTATCTGCTGTAAAAAAAAAAAAAACTTTTAACATGCATTGAACGTATGTATCGTATCGTGGTAACCCTAAAATGAAATCGCTAGAGCTACGTATCATACGTGCAGTGAACGTATCGTAACGTATCATATTCTACTGTACTCACCAAGATTCTGTCCGTCGTCTGCATAACTTGAACGATGTTAGGTTGTTGATGGCTACATTAACTTAGTTGTCGGAAGAGGAGGATGGCGATGATCAAGTTACAGTATCGTACCTCGTACGCTGCTGCGTTTACCTGCCGCGCGAAATTAAAAATATTTTACAATTTTGTCATATCGCTATCGCCATCGTAAGATCGAAATATCGTAAGTCGGACCATCGTAAGTCGAGGACTACCTGTAATTTTATTACAATTATGCTAAATATTGTCACAGGATTAAGCATCTATTTAGAACTGTCAGATCACCTCATGTTAGAAAATGTCCAAAGGAAGTTGAACTTCTGAGATCCCTTCAAGTGAGCTGTTATCCTAAAAATAGGGGGCGCTACACACTCCTACATGTCCTGCAATAGAGGCAATTTTGTTACCTGGTAGTGAAATATAACTTTTCCATCTCAGAACTGCAATATTTCCAATTTAAGTGATAATCCAAGATTGATGTTACGTCTTTTTGTGCAGTTCTTACTCACTGGACACAGACCAAGCTCTGTAAATTATGGTGTCATTATTTGTGAGGTGCCTTTTGTTATATTGTCTCCATTGTCATCCTAATAGCGGAATCAATGTTAAACCACGAGATAAAGAACCATTCTGACCTTGGGCAGAGAGCAGCTCAAATCCCGTGTTTGAAAAACTGCCCACGGAAGTGGAAATCAGTTACCTACACGATCGTTTCAAGTGGCCTGGTCAAACTGGTATTAAAATTTACATCATTAGACCTCCTTTGCCAGTACCAAAATATCATAATAGGGTTTTTCCCCTTTTTCTTCTGGCAACAAAACTGAAACCTTTTTACAAGGATTCATGTCTGCATTAACCACAATACCTGCAATCAAAATGCAAACAAATAACATACTATGATAATATATGTGGCATTGTCCTTGAAACTGATTGGTCCACACCAAGGGACGGCTTTCTTTTGAGCCTCGACCCAATTGGTGCTCGACCAGATGACGCCAAAAGGCGTCACACAGCTCAAGGACAATGCCACTATCAAAGTAATGAGGGCTCGGGGTGAGCATCTACATCATTAGACCTCCTTTGCCAGTACCAAAATATCATAATAGGGTTTTTTCCCCTTTTTCTTCTGGCAACAAAACTGAAACCGTTTTACAAGGAATCATGCGTGCATTAACCACAATACTTGTGGTCAAAATGCAAACAAATAACATACTCTGCATTGTCCTTGAAACTGATTGGTCCACACCAGAGACGGATTTCTTTTGAGCTTCAAGGACAATACATATATTATCAGTGTGTTTTTTGTTTGCATTTTGACCACAAGTATTGTGGTTAATGCAGACATGATTCCTCGTAAAAAAAAAAGGTTTAAGTTTTGTTGCCAGAAAAAAGGGGAAAACCCCTTTTATGATATTTTAATTCTTCCGAACTGAACTTTACCCTGGGTCCTTGAGCCCATAGCGAAATGTAATGTAACCATTATCGGGATGAAACCATCGCCCATCTTTTAAATCTATATTTAAAAAAAAAAACTAATTTATTTAGAACTTCTTTTTGCAATTAGTTTGTTGTCCTTCCCCCCACACCTCCGATTAGCATGGTTGGTTACGTCCGGTGCGTGAAACAAGGTCAACGTACATCCACACCATACTTGATAATCCTGTTTTAAGCGTAGGCAGAAGTATGGATTCAAACGCAGGATCTCGGCGTTGCCAACTAAAGGAATGTAACCTATTGAACCACCCAGCCACCTCTGTGCGGCGAATCTAGATTTGAAGTTTTCGTGACTGCAGCGATCCATACTCTTTGGTTCTTTATTGTAAAGTCACGTAGGCTATAAAATAAGCAGCGATTTAACATTAACCGTATTAACACAAGAGCGGTCATCTTGGTCACGTACGCCGCTCTGGTCATAAGCTGCGTTGGCGCTCTCAGAGTACTTGAAACCCGCATGCTTTGCCCCATCCACGTTGGATTCCGGGTACCCTGGGTCCCCGAGCATGGGGTCCACGGAGGACACAGGATCTGGAAGGAGACACAGGGACGAGAGGAGACACGGGGTCTGGTTGAGACACGGTTGTTCCAGATGAGACATTCAGTTACGAGACACGCGGTTTGGAAATGCGAGGGGGTTATGAGAAGACACGGGGTCGTCAGGATATGCGACACTGACTGGGATCTGGGTGGGACAGGGGATGGGGGCGGTCTTGAAGGAGAAACGGAGTCTGGTGCAGACACTGGATCCGAGACACGGGGTCGGAGGGAGACACGCCGATGAGAGACGGCGTTTGTAACACTCAGGGAGGAGGAGGAGGGGGGGGAGACACGGAATCTTGAGTGACGACACTGGGCAACGCATGGGGTCAGATGGGGACACGGGTTTCAAATAACAATCAACATGTGAAAAGCAGTCTCTGATCATACGCAAACAAACCACCAGCAGTTCCAGAATAAGTTCATGGTGGGTCCTTTCGTCTTAGGGTGGTTTTTCGGACCCTGCACTATTACCATGCAGTGGTGGCTCCTGTATTCTTATCGTCTTTCGCATAGTTCACGACTCGCAAGACGCGAATGTTGGCCTTCTAACCCCTCCTCCAACCCCTTCCTCCTTCCTTCACCTGCAGCAGTTGCCGCTCGGCTCTGAGCTCCGCATCCGCAGCCTTGGCCCGGCTCCGCAGCCTGGGCAGTCGACGTCTCCGTCTCTATCAGCAGCAGCAGCAGCAACAACAACAATAATCGACTGAAGCAGGAACGCCAGCGGCGGCGGCTGCCCTCGTCCGAGACGCTAGGCGCCATGGCTCCTGGCGAAGCCCAAGAAGCCGAAACGTTGTTCCGGCCGCAACCCCCACGTGACCCGATCCCGCCGTGGAAGCCCAAGAAACCGGCTCGCCGAGTCGACGCCACGTGACCCGTCAGCTGATCGGCGCTGCGTGCGCGCCCACCGCGTGGAATGCGGAACGCGCGCGCGCGCCCCATATCGCAGTGCCCCGCACGAGCGCCGAACGCACTGTGCGCGATAGGGTTCTGTTTAAAGGGGCCGTCCATAAATGACGTCACGCGATTTTGGACGATTTTTAACCCCCCCCCCTTCGTCACACGGCGTCACAAAAAGTCAGACCCCCCCCCTCCTCAAATATGACGTCACAAAGCTCTGCCTTCCCCCCCCCCCAAACCATATTTACATTTTGAAAATAAAACATGCTTCAAATCGCTTTAAACTATTGTCATTGCAGTGCGTATTTAACGTTGCGCTGCACTCTGATGTTGTAGGAGTGTTATAACAATTAGTGACGTCATATTTCCCACCCCCCCCTCGTCACACATCGTCACAAATGTCTGACCCCCCCCCGCCCCCTAGGTGTGTGACGTCATTTATGGACGGCCCCTAAATCAGCAGAATAGCAGATCATGAGTGATGGGTACTATTCTCTCTACGGATCTACTTTGCACTTGGAATGAAACGATGAATCGATTGTTGGAAACGTATTGACACCGATGGAAATTTTGGCAACCGAATACAGAATTATACAATAACGCATCGTCATCATAAGCCTTCGTAAATCTACTGCTGGATGAATACCTCGCCAAACCGCCTACGTCTCGTGATTGTGCGATTTAATAAATCCACCTAACGTGCACATCAGCTGATTTCATCGCTCCATCTCATCGGTCGATGTCCTTTCGGACGCGTTCCGTTCGTTCCTTGGCTGCCACTCCGTTATTATTCTTGACCATCTATCATCCCTTCTAGCGACGTGGCTTGCCCAATCGCAACAACTTCTGTATCGTCTACACACTTAAAAGGGAGAGGGAAAAAAAACAAGTCGAATGCATTTTTACGGCCACATTGCATAGAATCGCGCGTGCAAATCACTAAAATTGTATCTTCTTGCATGCAAATGTCATGCAAATAAAATACACGTGTCACAATTAGGGTATATGCAACGGAGCAATAAACGATACACCCACAGACTAGACGAGATATTGTAAGCATCGATCACCGAATCGAATGTTGACATCGAATCGTGAATATCCGGTGGCATGGGGGTGTGGTGCATAGTTACATGCCATAGCTGCTACAGAATTCTTCGCACAATCAACGTGTCTGAATTGCGTCATGTGCATCCATCACTGCATTGTTTGACATTTTACAGTGTAGAGTATGACATTTCGCCTAACCTTATGCTCTTAACGTGGTTGTTTTCTACATACGGCATGTTATTCGTGACCATGTGATATTATTTATAGAATAGGTAGCCGTGGCGAGGACTCAAACTCAGGTAGCCGGGGGTCAAAGTGCAGTGAGATTACCATTGCCCGCGACTGCTCACCCTGAGTCTCGAGTATTAACGCCATCGGTTTTAAATTAAAGACCGCTTTGTCTAATTCTGCTCCATTATTGCTATTAAATTGCACATATGTAGGGGGTATGCAACATATAGACGCCCCACTAATATAATAGAAATACATTATACATTTTTATTCATTTTAAAGACTCCACACGCCTTCAACCTATCTAAACGTACCTATTAAATATTGTAATAACTTCCTCCTGTAAGATATGAAGCCATCGCTTCCACAATATCCAATCACCTGTTGGGAAGACGGGGTCATTAAGAATCAGCGGGGTATCCGTAAAAGGATCATTCTCCATAATCACATCGATATGATTATGGATAATAACTATATTTGTGCATTTCACGTACGTGTCATCTCATTACCCACACGCCGTGTTTAAATCTCAGCCACACCCGCAATCCCCGGGTGCCTTCACAATCATCACACAACACAGCTGACAGCTGATTCCAAATCAGCTGATGGCCCCCACCCCCACCACCACCACCTGATCCCCATTCATTGATTCCACACGAACCATCCGCGCCGTTGTGAGGTGGCTCTTGGAGCGCGGAAGGACACCGGTACAGAGTTTGAAGCGGCGCTGCGGCCCGCCATGCGTTGATATAGGGGCAGGCTGCGCTAAGGGAGGCGTGCACGTGTGGACCTATTTTTTTTTGCGTAAAAAGAGGCAAACTTTCGTACCGGGCAGTTATTTAATTGCTGCTCAAGGTGTACATAAGCCAGATATATGTTGAACGTGACCCTTTGTCGGATAGGGTCGCGCACGGTCTTCTCCTTCTGCTTCTCGCTGCAATGTGAGTGTTACTTTTAACCTCTCGGCGCGGTTTTTCGTGCGTTGCCGTTTGTGTGCTTCTTGTTTTGACGGGCGCCGAGCGCGTGAAACGGGGAATGCGTGAACGCGCACTGTATGTGCAGTGGTTGAATATGTACGTGCGAGTGTTCTGCCTTTGTGCATAAGTGTCATAATGAGCGTGTGTGGGTGTGTGTGTGTACACAATATAGTGAAGCATCTGATAATGCGAGAGTCCGTGTACACGTTAATATATGGTGTGTGTGTATATAACGTGTACGTGTCAACTTTTTAATAGGTGTAAATCATGAGGTGTACAAGTGTGTGTGTGTGTCCGAGTCCGTATACAAGTTAATAACAAGTGGGTTTTGGTGAGAGATGTAGTGTCCATCAGGTGCTTATGTCATTGTTTAAAAGTTATATGGAGCGGTGGTGCAGCGGTTAGCGCACTGCGCACCGAAAACCCGTCAACCCGAGTTTTGAAAAGAAAAAAAAATGCTCGCAGCCAACACCAGTGACTGTTATCTGAACCTCCCCTAGGTCTACTCGGCCTTAAATGAGTACGTGCTGTGTTATGTAAAACATCGCCACGAGGGAGACAAAGACGGTCGGGCTTGGGGCTGCTCCCCCCCCCCCCCCCTCGTGTGCTGTTCCGGCCTTCATGAGTGTTCGCTGCTCTTAGTCTGTTAAGGCTCTGCGGGGGAATCATTGTACAAGTTGTTAGTATGTGTGCTGATGAATGTACTGTCAGGATATAGGCATGTACAGTACGTGTGTGTGTGTAGAATATCCTCTTTATGTGTGGGTGTCTTTGTATAGGGGTCTATGAATGTGGTAGGTATGTGTTTGTACAAGTTATAGCTGTGTAGTGCAGTCGTTAACGTGGTGTGTACACGTTCTACATGTACCAGTATTGGTGAGAATAGGGTTTCCCCCTTTTTTTTTCTGGCAACGAAAACAGGCGTTAAGATCTTAAAACACCAAAATGAAACCTTTTTTTTATAAGGAATCATGTCTGCATTAACCGCAATACAGTACTTGTGGTCAGAATGCAAACACAAAACACACTCTGTTGCCAGAAAAAAAGGGGAAAACCTATTCTCATATTTTGGTAGTGGCAAAGGAGGTCCCATGCTTTGTAGATGCTCACCCCGAGCCCTCATTACTCTGATGGTGGCATTGTCTTTGTGCTGTGTGTACGCCTTTTGGCGTCCTCTGGTCTAACACCGTTTTTTAGACGAGGCTCAAAAGAAAGCCGTCTCTGGTGTGGACCAATCGGTTTCTAAAACGATGCATATATTATCAGTGTTTTTTGTTTGCATTCTGACCACACGTATTGTGGTTAATTTGCAGACATGATTTCTTGTAAAAGGATTCGGTTTGGTGTTTTAACATCTTAACACAGCTGTTTTGTTGCCGAATAAAAGTGGGAAAACTATTCTCATTTTGGGACTGGCAAAGGAGGTCCCACGATACCAGTAATTGATGTTCAGAATGTGTGCGTGCCTAAATTTGTACATTTTTTGTGTGTGTGTATAATCAGGTATGTTATGTTTGTCAATGTGTCTCGTTTGATTGGCGTCCAAGTTCAACGTCTCCATTGTCTTGATGCGGATCTACGTCTGTGTTCTGGCGAGTGTTTATAAGTTGCACGTTGTTTCGTTGTGTGTCCTGAGGTTTCTCAACGGCGTGGATACGTCCTAAACCATGATGTCCTTTCATATCACCCACCCCATCACCTGAGTCTGCCCCCCCCTCCCATCGTGCCAGCAATCGGCCTTTTTGACACTTCACGTGGCCTCCAAAGTGCACCTAGCCTGGCACGAACGGGTGACGTCCCCGCCACTCAAGTCGCGAATGGCACTCGTCTGCCGTGTACACGTCAAAAAACCTTTATCTGAAGACAAAGGCGGCCGGGCGTGGTGCTGGCCACCCACCCCCTCGTGTGCTGTTACCGGCCTTCATAGGTGCTCTCTTACAGCACTTGCCCCTACAGTCTGTTAAGGCTATACGGGGGGGGGATCTTTATCTTTGTGACTTGGGATCGGTGGGACAGTGGTTAGCGCACTACGCTGTGAACCCGGTGACCGAGATACAATATCTGACCACGTGTAACGTCGCTGGCGAGTGATATCCGAACCATCGTTTGGGCCTCCCCCTAGGTCGACTCTGCCTTAAACAAAATACCCCCGGTGTGGTGTGTGAACGCCATTGTTTTAATGGGAAGACAAAGGCGGCCGTGGGTGGGCACTGCCAGGCCTCTCCTCGTGCGCCATGCACCGGCCTTAATTGGGTGCCAGCTAACAGCACTTGCCCCAACAAGCTATGTAGGTCACACGTGAGATCACCTGTTGGCTGAGGATGTGTTAGGTTTTTTTTATTAAGGAGGGGGGCGTGTATGTGTACGTGTAGAGCAGATTTTTTTTGCTATCTAGTTTTATTAAAAGCGAAGACGAGCAATATATGCAATGAACTTACCGTGCTCGAATTTACGAAGCGATGTGATGGTTAGGTGTTGGTCAGTGACGCCGCACGTTCGATTCCTAACCACCAGCGGCAACTTGTGCCTTGTGCACCTGGACCGCGCCTAGGTCTACTCGGCCTAAAATGAGTTGGCACCCAGCGTCCTCTTAACGGGCATCATCATCATCAGGGATATGAAAGCGGTCCGTGTGTGCGAATTGTCCTAAACAGGCGCTCGCCAACAGCATTCGCCCCAAAAGTGTATCCATGCGGCCAATGTGGTGCTGTGTTTTTGCGGCGCTTGCTTTGACCACTTGTCTCAACACACCGCGTGAAAGCCTACACGGGGAATCCTTTTAACTTTGTCCCCCCCCCCTCCCTTGTGCAGTTTCTCTCCGTGTATGCACCAAGGCGACAAGGAGATGACTGCAAGCTTCCTGCACATAGGAGATGTTGTCTCCCTGTATGCAGAGGGGCCTGTGCATGGCTTCATCAGCACGCTGGGGTGAGCTGGTGATGGTGGGGGATGAAGTTTATGTTCATAATTACCAATACCCTTGCAGCCCTATAATGCATCGGTTTCATGCAAGCATGACAACTAATTTTGGTGGTTATGATAGTTGTGTAACTTGATTTTAACGTGCGTTTTCATCGTGTAATTGCAGTATTTTGCAGACGTAATTTCCAGTTCTGTATGTTTTGCTGTAGTTTTATTACAGCATAATCATAACACTTCGGTGAGAGCATTTACACTTTCATAAAACTACATTTAATAATGATAATTTGACTACACGTCACATTAATGGTTGCGCAGCGTTGCCTACTCTTGGTCGGCGTTTGCATGACTCTACACGAGGGCAAATTACTTGGTTCGCTAATCATACGGCTCCTATATGTATTTGTAAGCGTTTTAACACGGGGGGTGGGGGGGTACGAGTCTGAACATTAAGCTGATTGTGTGCTGTGGCCGAATCCGGTAAATTAAATTATCCGCCCGTAATTTTTGGGCGATCCAAATCTAAAAATGTTTTGTCTTTAATTTGTTTCTACGTTGTAGGCACATTGCAGTTTTATCACTTTTTAAAAGGCCACATCGGTCACAATTGCCTGTTCTACGAGCCCAAGGCTGAGTCAGCTCGTGAGCCTTTGGCTGACCAGGTCTCTAAATAATCAATAACTCTGCAAGACGGTCAGTCTGTTGCCTTTTGACTCGTAAGATTTGGATGAGTAGCTGCACAATGCAAGGTCCAAAAATAGGCTTCTCTACCTTGAGATGCAAGTGCTATCTAATTAGAGGTATTGATTCCTTAATCTCACGATATATGTATTGAACCGGGTGTGCAAGAATAATCTTTTTGCAATTTCGTGTGTGCAAATGAGTTTATGCTAACCTTTTAGCTGCTTGTCATCATTTGGATGTAGGCCTTTCCAAGCCCTCTGCCATCTCTCGAACTTCTTCCACCTCGCCAATTTCCCTGCTCATTCCCCGTGGTGGATGTCCTCTAAGTCGGTGATATCTTAACCCTATCGTCATAATGTAAAAATATTCGATTCTTTAATCTGAATTGCGAAAATGTAATTGCCAGTGGAGTGAATCGTAACACCCCATCTGGTTATTGGTCCTGTGGCCTAACAATAAATGTGCGAAGGTTGAATGCAAAATAAATAGGTTCCCTTTCAGTTTGAGGGCATTTCTATATCCTGTTTTCGTTAAAATTAAAATGTTTATTGCTCAATTAAGTCAAGCATTTTCTCCAATGGAATTTGTAAAAATGTATACGAAAAATTGTACTTGGTGATCGTGTAATTTCCCAATCTGCTATAAATATGATTTATTCAAGGAGAGCTTCTACTGGTAATGTACAGTGGCACCGTGCCTTCCAGCGTTAGATTCTATTAAGCATCGGACCCCCCTCTCCTCACCAACTGTACAAAGTGAGTAAGCAAACACGTGGGAAATTGAGCATGAAAACAAATCGTGTGGCGCCGATGCGTGGCCAAGATTGATTTGTGGTGAAACAAGCTTGGTGAAAATGGCCACGATGTCTTGAAAATGCCTCATTGACACTGCGATTGGGCATATCTTGTTTGCGTTTCTAAATCGTTCACAAAAAGGCATTTATGTTCTGAAAGCATCTGCAATCTTTCCAGGTTTGCCTCTTTTCATTTTTATTTACGAATGGTTTATTGCACAGTGGTTGTAAAATAAATCTTGCTGCGGCTCAACATAAATAAAACACTTATTCAACTACGTTTTGATTCCATAAGTTGAGTAGCTTACCATTTTCCCCAAACGGAATTGTTTCTATTGAACATTCGCGGCTTGTGTCATGCGCTGTGATTTAAGCATTGTTTTCACAGCTTTTTGATTTTAAACTGTCTGGGATGGAATCCATTATGCCGAGTTAGATCGTATAAATATAAATGTGTCGTTAAACCCGCCACCAGACACAAGACTGAAACGGGAGGATTTCTCCACAACGCTGTCTGTTGCCTGATGATTCTAGTTGTAATTACTGCCGAAACGTCAAGGTACTGGCAGGTTTAACGTGACATTTATATTTACGTGATCGAAGCCAACAAAACTCTGGACCTGTAATCCTATTCAATTAGGGTTTTTTTTGGAAGAATGCATAAATTTTCGAATAAATACCACTTGAAAATCCAAGTAAATTGGAAATGAATACATATTTATTTTCCCTAATAAATGCATAATGGAAAAATAGTTTGCATAGAAAGTGGATTTTGATAGGTTTATAGGACATTTTGTGGTGTACACATGAACGGTCAATAAGCTGTGGCTTAAAGATGATGGCTGAAAGCTGATGCGGTGTTTTTAAAGTAGGCTGGATGAAAGTCTCAATTAAAGAATGATACATTTATCTGTACCGTCTGTCTCCTTTGGGGGAAAAAATGGGAACTTTGGTTGCTGTCTCCAATAACGGTTAACATATTTATAGCTTCTTTTGCAGAACGGGCCTACATGGCTGCCATATATGGGGATTTTTTTTTTGTTTAATAAAACCCCGTGGCTTATCACCGTCCTCTTTGGCAAGATGTGTGCACAGTCTGACATGGCAAGGTCGTGCCGTTGCGGAAAAGTGTGGTGCGCCAAAACCAAAAAACAGTCCTTGCCTCTTTTTATTAATGTCATTAACATTTCCAGAAATGGTGCTGTTGGTTTTGCCACTGTTGGTTGATGAAGGTTTATGACCTGAGTACGTGTTGCTTGGTAGGATTTGACTCGCATGCAGATTTGTTTGTTCGGTTTATTACAAAGGCCCTTCGTTCTTTATGCAACGGTCACTAAGCTGTAGCTAGCTGTTGCTTTGCCCATGTGTGTTGTCTAGGCTAATGTAATATGTGTAGCTTAACTAAATTGGCACAATTTTTTAAATGAAATGTCAATTCTTTTAAACGTTCATTTTCGATATAATTTAGCATTGTAATTTGGTGACTATAAATTCCCACCATGAAAAGCCACTTTGAGCTTTTATCTCTGGCCAGGTCGCCTCTTAAAAAGAGCCAATAGCTGGTGAGCTTTACCTGGTAAATAATTCAGCTTGTAAACTATTCCCGTTTGTCTAATTGTTCGAGTCAACAGGTGGGGAATAGTTTTATATGGAATGAAGATAAGTCCATGAAACATCTGGGACAAATTGAGGCAATGGGGTGACTCCTCAAACTGTAAAGTGTCACAGGTGTTTTCTAGAATAAAACATGAAACGGATGTGTGCTTTCATCGTCATCGTTTTTTAGGGCAGTGGTATATTCTTGCACGTCTTTTATATATTTAAAAAAAGTAATTCCAGCCATTCTCAATCCACACGCCATATTGTCATGTCTTTTTTTTTTTTACACTACCACACTGATCCGTACAGGCTGGCTAAGGAGTGGGGTGACGGAAGGCCCAGACCATAGTGCAGCACGTTCAGCACTACCACCAACACCTTTTATGTGCAGCTGTAATGCTCTGTGGGGTGGTTCATCAGGATATTTGCTACATTATTTCTGCAGCTGCATTTTAATCCCACCAGTGCATTGTTGAACTTTTAAATATTAACAAAGCTTAATCATCCTAGGTTGGTGTGTTCTCCAAGCCTTTGGGGCGGGAAGTAATGAAACTAGCTTAATGAATGGGGCACTTACTGTGATGTACAATATGGCTTAATGTCTAATTGGGCTTCAGACTGCTTGACCTTGAATATCACCGATTATAAAATATAAGAGTAGGTTTTACCCTTTTCTGGCAATAAAACAGGTGTTAAGGTGTTCGCCAAATAGATACATTTTTTGCAAGGAATAAAGTCTGCATTAACCACACTTGTGAAGATGCAACCAAACATATGCATTGTGTTTTGAAGCTGATTGGCCTACACCAGAGACGGCCGCCATTATGGCCGAGTCTCCCCAGTGTCGGACCATGGGGACTGCTCGACATCTTATCTGTGCAATTTGTGCTGTAAAAAATATACAGCATCTGGTGTTTGGGTTGTGAATTCATTTTGACTTCGCACCGCAAACGTTGCCACATGGGATGCAATTAGTTTTCTAATATACCCATTCTAAGTATTCAAATTTCACACCCAATTTGAATCTCGACGTTTTTGTTTTTTACTTTAAAATTGTTTCAACTAAAATATGAAACCCTGATTAGTCTTTTATCAAATGTTTCCTAATGTATTTGCAGGGAAGTACAGACGTGGTATTTAAAGTTCAAATTGATAATGCTGCAGCACTTGTGGAAAGATATTTACTTGCTTTGTACAATTAATCAGTTGCACAAATCAAGCCGTCCACAATGTGACACTGCAATGGTTGGTGTGGCCAATATATTCCAGACGAATGGCATAGAAATCCATCCATCATTAATCTGAGGTAGACACTCCCCACTTATGGTATGTGAATGCAAGAATCTCATCTCATTTGAAACTTATGCCGTTCACAGTAAATAAAAAAAATGACAGTATGGTCAAACTTCTTCTTTAGCAATGGTGATGTGGGCGGCCCAATTTTGCCTATCTGTTTTTGTGCGTTTTGCTCCTGTTATCCGTGTGGCCATTGGCAGTTAATAGGATTATTTTGTTGCTTTCCTACAGATCACCTCTGGATGACTGTTGTTATCTGTGGATAATAATTTTTATCTATACTGCAACCCCCATCAAGAAGTATTACGTCTTAAGGCGCCAGAACTAAGGGCTTTTTATGATATAATTACTCGGCAAGGAAATGATTGTACAACCAAATATGATCAAAACCATAAATTATAGACGACGCACAAAACAAACGAGAAATAAACGGCATCGAAAAGCTAAGCTGTCAAGACTTCCTAAGATAATAGGATGAGAGTGCTTCCATTTCTGGGTGATTCTTTTATCTGTGCATAAGCACAGATGTGAAATTCATTGCTTCTAGGAGACCTAAATTTCGATTTAAAGCTTTCGTGACTGCAATGATTCATCTTCTTTGTGGCCGAAACGTCGTGAGAATATTAGTGTTATTTTATTTTAGCAATTTATTATTTTATTCTCATTCTACGTGACTTTACCGAAAGAACCAAATAAGATCTAGTTATTTTGCCCATGGTTAAGTCTAGGTGATGGTGATTTACTACCACTTTTAGGTGCCCTCTGTTATTTGTGAATTGTGTGGAGGGAAATGGGAAGAATAATGCACAGATAATAGGAATTTTCATGGAATGTTCAGGAAGAACAATGTTCTAAAGGCTTTTGTGCATATCACCATCTACATGGTATTAATGTGCACGTCCGCCATAATGCTGTTGCAATTTCCCCTCGCCTAGTAGAATCCTGCCCTTGCCTGCTTTAAACCACAACAACAAACTGCTCCACACACTCAAGTTGGGCCTATTTCCAAAATTTTCTTAACTTTTTAATATGCGGTCAAGTTTAGTTTTCTGAACCAAATTGATATGAATCTTAACGCACAAGTCCGTTTTTAAAGTTTGCTTTGAGGTAGATTAATTAAATGAGAAGCGACTGCATTACGTTTACTTGTGGCGAACTGGGGAGATGCTCTAATCGGACTATTGTGAAGGGGGCCTGTTTTATAGTTCAGTGACGCTAGTACAGTTCCACCAAAAAAGGGTGAATATATGACCTGTTTTTTTTTTAAGGAAACCTCTCGAATATCATGAGTAGGATCTAATGGAGGCATGGTTAAACCAAGAGTTTCGCTCTGAGGTTTTTGTGGACTGCGCGTCCTGACGACGATGTTGTGCGTGCGCAGGCTTGTGGACGACCGCTGTGTGGTTCAGCCAGATGTTGGGGACCTCGGCAACCCACCTAAGAAATTCCGCGGTAAGAAAAAAAAATTGTGGCGTTTGTTTAATCTTTTAAATGAAAACGTGAAATGAAAGGCGCTTCTTGACACAACCCCCACTGCGCCACTGGCCATGTAGAGCCAAACACAAATATGGTATATGAATAAAGGGCCCTTTTTTGCTGCACTGGTTCACTGAAGCCAGTATATATTTCACTCCCATGCAAAGAAACAAATGATTGAAGTTTAAATGCTTCTCAGCCGTGCCGCTTTACCAGCCCGGCAGTGTCGATTCCACCTCTCTCTTTATTATTTTGTAAAGAATGGCCATTGGCCAAAACCTTACCGATTTGTGTATGTAAATATGTTTTAAGAAAAAAAATGTTATTGCTTGTGCACCACTGCCAAAGCAATATCACCAAATGATGAGTTTCATTCGTTATTATTGGTGTCATATTTGCTGTGCTTGCCATAAATGGGAGCTTTGTTTTTTTTGTGGCCGATGGAAACGCCAAGCAGACTCTGAACGTTTTACTGCGTTGCTTCATTTTGGATCGGAATGAAGTCAAGCCATGGTTGTAGTAAATGGGTGAATATGAGATATGAAATTGATGCTTCAGCAAACTGGTATGAAAACGGCTAAACTTAAAAATAAAAATGTTTGTTTTGACACAGTAAAATGGCCCTGACTGACCACACAATTCTATATATATCGGTCTATCCACACAACTCGTCGTCCCTTCGGGCATATGGGAGTGCATTATTTGACTAGAATTTGTTTCAAGCAAGCCTGACTGCTGATGAGATGCTGGGTGTCAAAGCTGGGTCCAGTTGGCTTGGTATTGTAATCGATGCTGCTGAAATTATGCACTCTCAGAAGGCCGTGCGGCTGATGGGTTCTGTAATGAATACCCGTTCGTATCGTTAATTTCTTAAGTAAACATAAATATTCCATCACAAATGAGAAAAAAATTCTCGGTGATAGCAAAAATACTTGTTTGTAGTGAATTTCTGGTGTTTGTTTTGAAAGTTTGCGTCAAGAATACATCACGAAAATTCAATTGGATTTTTTTTTGCATTTAAATTTTTCTTGAAGTTGTGTTACATGATGTGTGACTTATATTCCTGTGTCATTAAACTGTTATGTGCTTGTCTTTGCTATGGCACATGAATTTTATACGTTTATATTAAATTGGCGTTTTGCTTTGATAAGTTTAAGTGCCCAAGTAAATGTTCTTGTAAGTCTGTGAAAGCCGCTTCTGAGAGGTACAGTACATAGTGTGGCATTAAATGTCGTGCCTAATACACCAAGTGGTGCGCAAAGTTTAGGTAACCTTCCCATCTTAACACGGCAGCCTGAAGCCCCAACAGTAAGTGGTCAAGGAATCAATGGTTTAACTCAATGTTGCTAATCCTGCCATGGTATCTTCCAAAAGGTGATCTATTGTGTAAGATGCATCCATTTAAAACGTGAAGATTGTAGTGGTGCCTGTTCCCACAATTATCATAGGGCAGAGATTTAAATTGAAATTGCACTAATAACCCTGAGCCTAAGGGGCTGTGGCATTCTACATTGCCCAATAAGTAAAACAAAGCACAGCCATTTCTGCATTTCCTAATATAACCATCTGCATTTCCTAAACAAATGCACGGTAGTCCTCTCATCTTAGATCACCATTATTAAAAAAGCTGAACAAATGTCACCAACTGACAGCAGCAGTGATTGACAACTGTGGACTAGTTTCATTGTCATGAGGACTCATCGGCACCGCATAGCCGCTAGTGCTCACTGCTGCTACATCTGCGTCCTGAGAACCATATATGGAGTACCCACATCCACGCTGTTGGGCTCGTATGCATCCACACTACAGGGCCCATGTACACAAGTGGCTGCTTTTTATGCTTTCTGTAGCAAAATGGGGGCAACCCCTGTCCTGTTGTGTACTTCATTTATTTACAAATTAACAGGCAGTTTTGGCCCACCGTTTTTTAGGGAATGGTGGTGATGCGTTTATTTTAAGTCGCTCAAGGGCAACGTGGCAGATGCTGCACTTGAGGTTGCATCACAGTAGATCTTGGGCAAGTGGTCTTTTCATCCAATCTGTGCCTGTGTTATAGGGGATCACATTTTTATTTTGGTTTCATAGTGTGCTTTTCCAGTTATTCCAGTAATGTTGTTGGTACAATTTCATGATGATGACATTTTACATTATCACCTTTTTTAAAGTTCGGAATGGGGAAAACTACTTGTGAGCGAGTTGCCTTCTGACCAAACTGAAGTGGTGCGCCCACTGACACGTGTTCATTGCAAGTCGGTCTCGCATCAGGAATGTTTTTCCTGGAGCTGTGAATTCAAAGGAGCTTTAAATAAAAATAGAGTTCTTATTTTTTGTGCCCTTTTTGTATTCATAATCACTGCTGAAAATATTTCACTTGCCGCACTTGAACTTTCAGGTACATTAAATCCCCTTTAAGATTTCTCGTAACTTTACAAAAGCCCAATATGTGAACACCAATTCACTCGGTTGCATGAAAGCTTACCATAAGACCCAACTTATGACAATGCGCTGACGTCGTAACGCATTCTGTATGTTGGCTTCTGGTTTAATCATGTTATTTGTTGTCGGTCGATGTTGGTGGCTGCCACCACCGAGCGTTCTGACAATGCCAACTTTTAGGTGCTCCCTGGCCACTGGAATTATATTTTAACCGCAATGTGTAGCTATCACGTTTCGTGGTAGTTCTGAAATTGAAAAATGAGCAGCCGTTTTATTCTGAGGTTTGATTATGGCTTCGTCTTGAGCCAACATAAGCTTTTGTTCCAAAATGCTGCTTCTAATCGCATTATTGGACAATTCTAAAATATAACATGCCAGCCAGCTGGTAATAACCTGCACCATTTGAGATATTGGAAGAGCTGTAACAAATAAAGATCTTGATTACAATTCTGTGCAAATACATTAGAGTGCCAACAAGGAAACATACATTATGTATATGCATAAAACATGTAACCTTTTCAAACGTTCATTTGTCCTACAGAATTAATTAGTTCGCAACAACAATTGTGCCCTTGCCAGCCAGGTATGCGAAGACAATATGCCCATAGACATTTCAAGATTCGCGGCGAGATGTCAAATGGCGCATGGCGTGTGACGTCTGGACATGACATCACCGAGAGGGACCGGGGAGCCACTGTCACTGCTGGCAGCATGCTGTGATACCGAACCAATTCCTGTTTTAGAGCTGGCTCTGTCTCAGGTTTTGGCCAACCACGACATTATGCGAAGTTTGCTCCCATTGGATTATTTTTGTTGGTTTTCATGCACCCTCCCCCAAACTGCCATTTTTACAAATGTACAGAGCTAAATAATGCGTTTTTAAATAAAAAGCTATGCTGCACAAAATAATTGGAGAAAAATTTACCGCATTTTTTTGAAAGTCTCCTAAAGTTTTTTTTTTTTTGCACAGAAACATAACTCGTACCTTTTGTTTTACTCGCTCTAAATTTGAACGCAAATTAAACCTGTAAAATGGTGCAAAGGCCAACCCAAGTAGATCTCGTCGCATTGCCGAGGCCCCTCCCATGAGATCTGCTCATGGGGAACTGAACCGTTAATGTAACCCAGCGATTCGCTAGGCGGGGGGGGGGGGTCTTCTTGCAGCCGTGGATTTTCCTGGTGATTTAATATTGGCGTCCGGTGCCCAAGGCGATGTGCGTTTTGTATTAATATATAAATAAAAAAGTTGTGATCCCATTTTTGTAAGGGCGGTTTAAGGGTGTGGTGGGAAATGCATTTGTCCCAAGCTCTTCCAGAGTATTACCGCACGATTATAAAAATATAAGGAGCTTATATTTTGGGAAATGGCCCTTTTTTATCAAAGCAGGGAGGAACAGATGAAATCTTTCTTTCGTACAGTTTTCGTAGATGCAGAACAACTACAATTTCGCGTTCAGGTAGTCGAGCCAGATAACTGCGTCAGGAGCGGCGCAGTGTATCGCTGGTTTTAAATAACTTTCATTTGGAGAGTTATTTTAAACTGGGACACTGATCACTTTGAATTGTTGTTATTTCGAATCGGCGTACTCTGTTTTACGTTGGGAGATGTTGGGTATTGAAGAAGATGCTTAAAAATTTAATGTATCCATAAACTCGTTCGGATTTTCAGGGTGACGATCATCATAGGAAGTGCTGCACTTTTCACGTATTTACATTCATTGCACATTCCTTGTGAACAAAATGTAGAAAATTAGGTGGTACGTTGAGTGCTGTATGTAGTTTCCATTTGAGTCTGGACTAATCCAGCCGCCTTTTTATCAAGACCAGTACAAACCTGATGTAATGTACAACTCAATGCTGCTGGTGCCTGCCACTGATTAATTATCATCCCGTATGAGAGTAGGTCTCGTGTTTCGCTAACGGTGTCGTCATGTTTGCAGCAATAGCTACATAATGCGGCGTTATTAGATCAATGTTTCTCTCAAGTGTCTAAATGTGATAATTTTATTTGGCATATCAGGCCTTGTGAGTGTAAGAGTGCTTGACACGTTTTTTTCCTGCAGTAATTAGATTTTGTGTCGCTAAAGTTGCACATTTTACAAAGTAGCTTTTAGACGTGAGCAAACAATTGCGCGCCGAGGTGCTGTACAATCGGTGAGGGACACGGGATGAGCTAACAGGAGTGGGAACGAATGTCAATTATAATGCTCGCATTTTCCAATTTTAGTTATTGGCCGGTATGCGCTAAGAAACGAGCATGTTGATGGTTCCATTATTTTTCTATGGCCAACGGAAAGTGGCAACAATCTGAACCAGTCTTGGGATTTGATCCTACCCAATTCTTGCCGACTCGCATGGTTAAGTATGTCCACGCAAACATGACCAACATGGCAAGAGGGAGGTCTTCATTAAGCGGTGGGATATTTACAGGCCTAGTTTTTTTTTTCCTTTGGCTTTCAGGCAGCTATCTTTGACCTCTTGCTGCGTAACACAGACCACAAGGAAAGCGTAATACTCTGTGTGGACTTCAGCTTAATTTCTGCTTGGCGTGCCTCCCTTGCAAGTGCCATACGGTCCCCTGGCCAGTAACGATCACCTCCCTTGAAGTGGCTCGCTGGCTCTCTAGGTGTCCGAGCACCGAGCCCAGCACTTGATCCTGGGTAACAAATCTCGGATTCTGACACTGCCCGTGATTTAAAATAGCATTCTCAAGTGTATGAGTTTAACACACAGACTTTAGCGACCAATATCATCCATAATAGTTTTTTTGGGTTGGATCGCCTAAATATATAAATGTGGCGTTAAACCTACCACCACCAGACACAGCCAACTAGTAAGAGTTACGTAAATGGAACATGCCAATTCGTCACTAATACAGCACTAACCGGTGTGTTGAAGAGTCAAGCCGCAACACGTATATTTGCGCGATCTAACCCAAAAAAAAAACCTCTGGAAGTGTAGGCGAGTTGATGACTCCAACAAAAATAAGCTCGTTGCAATTTGTGTTCATGTAATTAATTCGGATAATTCCTAGCTCTTCGAATTTGAAAGCAAATTGGTTTGACATGCGGCAAACATGCTCTGCAGGACTTATTAGAAGTTTGCTCGTGGTGTTTACCTCCTGACTTGTGTGAGCAACTCACTGCTGCATGTGTTTTGTGCATTGTAAATCTAAATTTGAAGTTACTTCAGATTTTGTGACTTTAGCTGAGGTCATCCAATACAAGGTGTTCCGCTGCGAGTGCGAAATTAACATTCCATCACGTGATGCCGAGATAGCATTGTTGTAAACTAATTGGGCTAACGAGCAGTAAAAAATCCATGTGTTTTTTTTGTTGTTGCAGCCACAAATTAACATCCTTGTGTAAATGGTAACCAAAAATGCCTCCACCAATCAGGCATTGCAAATGCAGTGTTTTAAATTCAACTGCATCTTGCAAATGTAGTTCTCAAATTGCAGAAAAAAGCAGAATTGAAAATTTAAATTGACCGTGCGGTATTTGTGCAGTGGTTTCTATTTGTGTATTCGTAGTTGTCCGTTCACTCGCCACCCAGAAACTAGTGAAACAAAACAATCTACCGAGCACTGGCTCGGAACGACCGGAGAAGACAATGCAATAACATCCAGTTAGTAGTTTTGCTTCTACAGGTGCTTTTTTTGCGTAAAAAAACAAAGATGCACACGAGGGGAAAATGAAAAGGCACGCTATGAGGGCTTTTTATAAGCACAATTGAAGTGACCAAAGCACGCCCGATGGCCTGCGGGCACATTTTATTGGCTATATTTCTGTCACATGGGCACATGTATGTCACGCTTGTAGTTGGTAGCTGCCAGAGGTTCCCAACCTCTGGCCCGTGGACCGCTGGTGATCTGCAAGGCTGTGGGAAGTGGTCCACAGGGCTGATGCATATTTAACTTTGTTTACAAAGCAAAACAATGGTTCTTTACTGTCCTTTTGTAAAACTCCCTAGATTATTTAATAAAATTCAATTTGCCAATTTTTTTATGGTTGCTGTTTTTATATTGTACAGCACTTTTCAGAGTACATTGGTTTAAATTGTTTTATATTATTGGTGCACAGTGGTGGGGTGGTATATTTTTTTTTTGTTTAGGGTTGACAGTGAACCGCAGGGCTATAAAGGTTGGGAACCACCACCACCCATTCTCAGCCTTTTCTGATGCTTGTCATCCTGCTCCCCTGTGCAGACTGCCTCTTTAGGATGTGCCCCATGAACAGATACTCGGCTCAGAAGCAGTTCCTGAAGGCGGCCAAGCCAGCGATCCACAGCTCGACGGACAGTCTGCTTCTCAAGAAACTTCAAGTACAGTTAATCATTTTTATTTTGTCCGTCTCGTCCCATATCCCTCCTGCCCTACCCTCGCCCTGCCCCATTCCCTGAAACAACAGCGTTTTGCCGAAACCCTTATCAGGCTTGCTACCAGCCATGCTGCTCCTCTCGTATCCAACCGTGCTGAGGGCGTGCTGTGTTTTTCCAAGGAATGACTTTCGGTTTTCACGTGTGTGTTTGTGTGTGTGTTGCGATTTTCCGCATATACACAGCACCTCTTAAACACTATTAGAATTCCTAAAGCATATTATTTTATAATTTGCTTTTACAATATACATTTCCGTTTAACACACAGGCTTGCGCAACCAATATTATCCATGGAGGGGTTTTATTTGGGGTTGGATCACGTGAATATAGATGCGTCTTTAAACCCACCACCACTTGCAGGTGGTGGCGGTTTTAACAACACATCTAAATTTACACGATCTCCAAGCCTGTCTGGATAACATACATTGCAACCCTTTACAGTGTAGCCACACCAAACGGTTAAACGATTATAATTCTTGGCCCTTTTCAGTCCACTGCTGGATGAAGATCATGCCATGCTGGATGAAGATCATGCCATGCTGGTTGTGGGAGAGTGTTTGACCGTACTTCATCTCACTGAGATTAACCATGGCTGGAACCTGAACTCTGGTCCCCCGGTTAATAGAACAGTGCGCTCACCACTGCTCTCCCGCCTTATACAGAAAGTATACACGCATAATAGATATAATAAACAAACAAATATAACGCGATTATGACAGAATTGATCGTGGCATGAGGTCATGCACAATCCACCAGGCACCGTTTGAAGAACTTTGTACCGAATAAAAAATGAAGTGCATGCCTGTATTCACACACATGGATGATTGTTCGTTTATTTAAATGGATATTTCAAAGTGGGAAGCGCCCATAGAATTGTGCTGTCTGGTGGAATTGTCCAGGGTGGAATCTTTTAGTCACGTCAGAATCGTGCACAGATCTCCCAGCTTGATCCGCAGGTATTTTGTTTAACGGGTGGCATGGGCTACTACTGTAATCTGAAATGTGCAACGCTGGCACTTTGCGCATAAGCCCGGCTAAGTGAATAGATACTGGTTGTGGGGCCCCTGAACTCGGGGTATAATATCCTTGACTGCAGACTTCCTCTGGTGTGTGCCACGACAGTTTCCTGTGAGTTTTTTTTTTATGTAGCTCTGCAAGATGGGCTGGTCAGCCCCTTTCGTCTTTTGGCCAAACAACAGAGGAGTGTGGTGCAGCCACCAGTGACCTCGTGGTGTACAGTCTTTCTTGAACCGAGCCGTGCTCTCGGTTGAATTTCAGTTCAGGCACGCCAGAGCGGCTTTCTTAAAGCAACGGCCACGAAGCGTCGCGAGGCGTTGACCCGGAGCTCGAAATAAATAAATTGCACAACAATGGTGCGTCCATGAGAATGCGCCCTCTTAAATTGTCTGCAATAAACCAGGTGCGCTGTGTAGGGTTGCCACTTATTCTGGTTTCCTCAGGATTGTCCAGTTTGTTGAAGCAGCTGTCCTGAGATCAAAATTTTCCCAAGATATTAAATGTCCTGTTTTTATCAGTTGTGGGACAAATAATAATAATAATAACGGTCCACCACCCAAGATGGTGCTTTTACATGCAGTTCTCCCCTATGATGTCGTGAGATAATACCTCCCATGATGCATCCTGCTTTTTGTTTTTGTCCCTTTTTAAGATTGCGGCAACCGTAACGCACATGCGGTTGGGCCACTGGCAGAAGGGGGGGGGGGGGTAACGTAGGCGAGCGGTGATGGAGCAGTGTGACCTCGCTCGCTGATATTGATGAGGCTGCCGTCCTTGGCAAAGCCTTGGCCGTCTGCCTGCCCTGGGGCCTGCCGCTGAGCGTATTAGGCGCCGCCGGACATGCCCGAGGGCTGCGGCAGAAAACACCTGGCCCATCGGTCACTGTCCGAGGGATAATGGGTCGTCGGGAATTCTCGTGAAGCCGTGCGTGACCGGACTGTCGGCCCAAGTGTTGTAGAGATGATGAGAGAAGGGGGAGGAGGTGGGGAATTTGCCGGTTTGTTTTACCGGGCAATGAGGGTTATAATTGACGTTCGATTTTGGATTTGTCCAGTTTTGTGGTCGGAGGTATAGGTGGAGAACTGCACTGGTTTACATCGTATACGGTTAGGTGACGGTGCTTGGTGCGCTGAACCGGCAACCTGAGTTCGATTCCCAGCCATGGCTAACATTTAGCGGCGAGCATTGCCTAGACCGTTCATGATTCTTCAAACCCTTTGCGAATGCCGACCAGCGTGGTAAGGTGGTATGGTCCCACCTACAACTCGGGCCCTCCCCCCCCCCCCCCCCCCCCGAACTACGCGGTACGGAGTCCTTTATCCAAAAATAGATTGGTGCTCAAAATGCGTTGCGTTTTAATAGTCAAGAATGGAGAAGAACTCACTAATTGGCACACGTAACAATGAACTGGTTCGCACCGGAAGTAGCTGGTTAAATTGCCACAGTGGCCAGGTAATTGGGCTGGGGGATGTTATAAATGCGTCATCTGTTCTTAAGGCAACGAGTGTCGACTCTGAACATTGTGTGTGCAAACAGGTGTTAAGATGTTAAAACACCAAACTGAAACCTTTTACAAGGAATCATGTCTGCATTAACCACAATACAGTATTTGTGGTCAGAATGCAAACAAAAAACACTTGCCAGGAAGAAAAGGGAAAACCTATACTCATATTTTGGTACTGGCAAAGGAGGTCCCATGATGTAGATGCTCACCCCGAGCCCTCATTACTCTGATAGTGGCATTATCTTTGTGCTGTGTACGCCTTTTGGCGTCCTCTGGTCTAACACCGTTTTGAGACGAGGCTCAAAAGAAAGCTGTCTCTGGTCTGGACCAATCAGTTTCATAGACAATGCATATATTATCAGAGAACGTTTTTTGTTTGCATTCTGACCAAGCATTGTGGTTAATACAGGAATGGTTCCTTGTAAAAGGTGTCAGTTTGGTGTTTTAACATCTAACACAGCTGTTTTGTTGCCAGAAAAAAGGGGAAAACCTATTCTCAAAAATCATGCTGCCCATAAAATCTAAATTGTACCCTGGAATAGATTTGTTTCATGTTCTGTACAATGTGCTTTTCTTTATCAATTTGCATGCCAATGAGGCTATCGGAATTATGTTATAAGATGAAGAATTTCCATCCGGAAGTCTATCGGTGAGCAGAATACCACCCTGTGGCAAATCGGTGCCGGTCACGCCGGAACTGCTTCCATTCACTTAAGCCTCGTATAACACTCGTTAGGGCATGTAAAAAGTTGTTCCACATTGTTTGCTACTTTGCAGTAGAACCCATAATAGACTGTTTAATTTTTCAGCACTAGGATGTGCCAAGTAACATTTAGAAAAAAATTCTAAAAATTGTGTTTTTTTTAATATACCCTTGTTAGTGATGGTGCAGAAGCAAACTCCACTTAACTTTTGAACCCAGTTTTAATAAGACTGCTAAACCCGGATTCAAACCCAGGCTCTTGGCGCTTTCGGCTTGGCGTTCTGACGCTTGAACCACCCGGTCCATAGCAGCTCGATTGAATTGAAAGTTGCTAATTAATTAAGGGACTCGTTGGCAGGCCAAACAACTCTTGCTAATCCCATTGAAGCTTCGACAAACCGGCAGAGCTCAGCAGCTCCCGTTTCACCTGGGGAAGCATGGCTTGTTTAAGTTGGGCTTACGAAGCAGAAGCTGCTGCTGCTGCCCGCTGCAGCGTCTCGCAAACATGCAGGAATGCCCGCAGGGGCGAATACGCACTGACAAATGTCGTGATAAGTTGTGGAATGGTGTTGCTTTATTTATCTTGTTTTCAACACGATCGCTTTACAAGTTTAAACCGTGCTTGAAAAACCTTCACGTTGTCATAATAAATATGGGATCTACATGCGTATATTTATTTTTAAGCTAAAGCCTTGAACACATTGTTTGAGACTTTTCTCTGACTTCTGTTAACGCTCTAGCTCTAAAGTTTGTGCTGTGGTGTCATGCCACTGGACAGGGCGTGGTGGTGCTGGTGTTGAAGTGGCATAGCGGATCATGCACTACACTGAACCCAGCGACCCAGGTTCAATTCCTGTTCAGTCGACAGTGACGATTATTGGAAATGGTTCTGGACCTCCCCTAGGTTGTATACTCTGCCTCGAATGAGTACCTGGTGCGGTGTGTAAAACAGCACAAGGGAGAAAAAGGTGGCCGGACGTGGTGCTGGCCACCCACCCAGATGTGTGTTTAGGCTATTTCGGGGATTTTTTTGAATGTCTAATCCAATATCTGACATGTAGGGTTTGTGGATCACACACGGATGGAGCGCGGTGTGTGAGCTGCCCATCGGCAGGGCAACGGTGCGCTTAAGGGACAGTAAAGGAAGTGGGTTTTGGGTGATCTGTGTGTTAGTGTTCTCCTTTCTCACGAGTAGATTTTTCAGTTCACTCATGTTTATTCCATCACCAAGAATAATCAAAGGCATTGGCCCACCTTCCCATACATCTTGCGCAGAACCCTCCTCAAAGCATTTCATCGTGCGAGACGGACTTTGCAAAATATTTTTTTACATTTATACGCAGCAAATATGTAGTCCAATATCCCATCATGGTTCGCACCCCCTCGCGATTAATTGTCGCGATTCTGGGTCACAATTTGATTCCATAGTCGATTGTTTATTTTTAGATATGTAGTGCGTTGGAGTGTCCTAGTGGCTGCAGGATTCGCATGAACCAATTACGATACAGTTAAACATGTCAATTGTCAGAAGTACACACACACTGATGGCATGTATTGTATAGAAATGTCAATTAGTCTCACATGATGCATCATTGTACCTTTTAGTCCTTCAAATATATATTTTTTTAGCATATCTTGGTAGAATATCTCCAAGATTGGACATCTTAAAGATCTGTCAATTTTAAAACAAACATTTGTTCTCATGCTCACAATATGGCCATTGGATTGTGCTTATGAATATTTGCTTACATTTATAAGAAGGTGCTTTTTTTGTGTGATGCCGAGGCAAGGCGGAAACCAACGGTGTGCTCTACAAGAGGATCGATTCCTGAAGTTCGATTGTGACCCCTTCTTTCGTGATGCGTCCTCAATTCGAGAAGAGGGCCGATTCATTGGGGACTCTAACCAAGTTGTAATGCGGTTTTTGACTCAAACAAATCTGGTACTTCATCGGCGTTGGTGCACAAGTACAATTAATTACTCTACGCATTCATCAATAACACTACCCGAAAGAGGAACTATCTATATATGTAGCTATGGTGGTGAGATGTTAACTGCCTCGCCTAGTATACAGGAGGTTGTGGGTACAATCCCAACCCTGATGCCTATATATGCAGTTTTAATGTTCTCGCCACAGTCGCGTGGATTTTTATCATTTTTCCTCCACATTTATAAACATGCTCTTGAGATTATTTGGCTGCTATAAATTTCCACATGATAAACCACTTTTGTTTCCTCCCACACGGCTTAAAGGACGCGACCTGGGCTTGCTGTCTTCACTCCAACGCTGTCCTCTGGACAGTCCAGTCCCTTCACCTGATGAAGGCCACCTGTGTTGTGGCCGAAACGTCGTGATTTTTTGTTGTTTTATTTTTACCTACGTGACTTTACCGAATAGAACCAAAGAGTATGGATCCTTGCAGTCACGAAAGCTTTAAATTTAGAATGAATAAACCACTTCATTGAGCTATCATTTGACCAGGTCGCTTCTGAAAGAGCCATATAGCTCAGTGGGCCTTACCTGGTAAAATACAAACAAATAGTTTAGTTTTATTATTGGTAACGTTTCGGGCAATGGCCCATTTGTAGCATTTTCACAGTGGAAATTCTTAAGAGCATTTGCCTTGCGTGTGTGGTGAACTTTCGCACCGTACATAGCCAATCTGTGCTAATTTCCCAGCTAAAGAAGGGCCTTCACCCAAAATGTCACCTTGTTATATGCGCTTTGCCTTTTTCTTACGAAACTGTAATTGATGAATGTGAGTTGATGTTGTCTGGTTGGATTGCGCTGTTAAGTCGGCGACGGTGCACCCCTACAGTCTGAGATCTGTCGGTTACGAGTCTACCGTGGGGGTGGGGGTGGGGAAACGCTGCAGGACTCCCAGGATATGTCATTGCCTTCTCATTATGACCTTGGCCGACATGGGTGCATGCCCATCACCCTTTTGACGTAAAGCAGTAGAAACTCGTAGTGTACCATTTGAGAAAGGGCAAGAGTGACGCGAGATGGAGTGCGAGGTTAACAGATGAACAGCGGCAGGCAAATTAAATAAATTTTTATACATTTATATAAGAACACTAAATTATTATCACACCACCCTTCCGCCAGCTGCTCTTTATCGAGGCGCCAAGAAAGCCAGACCGTGGTGCGGCTGTGGGAATTCTCTAATTTGCTCGGTGGTAGATGCCAGGCGCCCGAGTGATGGTCGCGGCATCGATCCGGCGCTCGCTGTAGGCAGCGGCCAGGTGAACTCCTTATCGTGCGCGGCCGCAGGTACGGCCGGTGGAGCAGAGCGAAGCGATACACGGAAACGGGGGGGGGGGGGGGGGGGTGGTGGTATCGACGCGCGGTTAATTTTGGTTACCCCGGCGTGGCGAGGTTGTGAGCCCCGGGGACCTGGGGAGAGGGGGGAGCCCAGGTGCGCTTTGTGCACCAGCTTGTTTTGCTCACCGTGCCAGCCTGAAACTCCGGAGCTTAAGCGGTCTTAACAACAGGCGTCATGGGCCGTACCATGCAGGCATGCAGAACGGCAGTAACGCTTGCATGACGAACCCTTCATCTACCTGTGCAGGGAGGGAGATGGTTGTGTAGCTAAATGTAGTTTGTACCGCGTTTTATTTTTTTGTGTACAGCTTATCTTCACATTTGCTAACACAAATGTTTAAGGCTGTTGGTACTTTACCGATTTTTTTTATTGCCCTGATCTCGGTTGCTTTGTCCATTTTTCTGTTGCTAAACAATTGGTGTGTGCATTAGAATATACCTATCCTTTGAGTGTCATCATTATCTTGGCTTTTATAGTTTGTATGCATTCTATCAATGTTGTGAGTTGTCATTCGCTTTTATTGTATTTAGATTTCATTTAATCTAAATACTTGTGTAGTTTTATTTGTTAAGTGAAGCGTCCTGAGATTTCGATATGAAAGTCGCCTTTATAAAATAACCCTTATTATTTTCATGGAATTTACATTTAGTGCATATTTGCATAGACTTTGGTTATTATTCCAGGTGGAGTGGTGTACAATGATTAGCCGATGGGCACCGGTTCCAGAGATCACCCGCCACTGATGTTGGGCCGTCGTTATTTGTATTTGAGCACGGATGTCAACACAGCATCGCACTTGTTTTTGTTCTAACGGAAACCACCGAAGTTAATGCTGACTTTTTTTAATGATATTATAAACCAAGGCGTCGACAACCAAAATAACGAGACTTTTTTTTTCGAATTCGGTAAAACGCTCGACATTTCACGAGCCGCAAAGCACGTGAATGTGAAACGGTCCTTTAAAAACGTCACCAAAGCAGTCCTTAAAGAGCCGCAGGTTTCTGACCCTTGTTATATACTACTAGTCTATTGCACTTCCAAGGACGGGTGTATTTCAGTTAATCTGAAACTTGCAAGGGAAAAGCAGAGCGCGACGTGATATTCATTGCATCAATGCGTGTGCAATTTGTAAGGCCGCGGTGACACGGACGTATTTCATCTAAAGGTTATAATCCCTTGTTCATCATGACGTCTTTTTTATTTCTATGTCTCAACAGCGTTACGGAGATCACGTGACGTGAGGGTTCTGCCTTTGTAGTGAGGGTTGTCAGTTGACGTCGAGGAGGGGGGAGGAGGCGCCTCGGCCCCCCATGTGGAGTGACGTCAGCCGCTAATTAATATTAATGGCGAGGTGTTCATTTGGAAGACGTCACCTGGTCGTGATTATTAATGAGGGGGGGTGCAACATGTGGAGTGACGTCACCCGCTCATGATTATTAATGAGGGGGGGTGCATGTGGAGGACGTGACCTTTTCATGAGTATTAATGAGAGGGGCTGGTGGACGTGGAGTGACGTCACGCGCGGGACGCACAGACATACTTGGCTCATTATAGTAGTAAATGGTGTATATGGTCGGCACTAGAATTTCAATGCAAGGGTCACCTGCTCTTTCTCCCGGCATGGCAGCTAAAACAATTCCCAAGTTTCTTAAATTCCCACCCACCTCCCCCACCATCACTGTCCAACCGGGAGTATAAATCTCTACACACCAGTTCGGCGATCAACCGTTCTCGTGTGGTGGTGGTGTAAAGTGTGGGTATACCTACCTCTTCCAAGATGTAGGCCAAATGGGGTCTCGAGAACTCCCTCCAGTCGAGCCTTTTATCCAGCAGTGGTGTGCGCAAGGAAATTTGCGGGGTTGCAATTTAACCTTTTCAAGGTTGGTTGCTCTGATTATAATTAAAAAAAAAATCCACCATCGCACACAATCCTCCTTCCTCCTCGCCCTTGCATCCGCCATCAATCGAGCCACTGCATTCTATGTGGCCCGCTGTCAGCCTCCCGAGCGCCAAATCTTGGTGCCGCGATGCCGCTCGTTTTTGCGAGCGGCGCAGCAACGCCACCGCAGGTCGCTCGTCACAATTGGAATGGGTCCGTGAAGCAGCGCCAATACATTTCGCGGCACGCTTTGGGAATCGCCTAATAACCAGCAGATGGGCAACCGGCCAATTAAGCAGGCGTCTCGAATTGATGCCCGTTCTTGCGTGACATTTAGCCTTGGGAAAGAAGAGGAAGAAAGAAAACAGTAGTGGTGCATGCGGTGCGTTTTTTTTTATAGTTTTGGCAAAAAAAATGATTGTTGTGGCTTCTGAGCGGAAGGAAGTTAGCGCGGTGGTTGTGTTGGTAAAATAAACAAGTCGTGGGCATCAATGATATCTGGCAACGCAGAATTTCCACTTGTAACAATGACATTGGAATGTTTATGTGCGTACACAACAGTTGTGTGAATCTGCGTGTGAATTGTGCTGCGCTGCGACATTACGCGTATACTTTTTTACATTATTGCATTACGAGCAAGAGGCACAATATTTTAATCGATGCTGGTGATATGCATGTATGTGCAATCAGTTTAAGGTTTGCGAGTTGTAATCCCACATGGGTTTGAAAGTTTGTAACCCTTGCAGCCGATGACTTGACGTGCCTCTGTCAACACAGCATGCCGCGGACCTTGAGAAGAAACAGAATGAGTCTGAAAACAAGAAACTGCTTGGAACTGTAATCCAGTATGGCAACGTGGTTCAGGTCAGTGCACTGCTCACAATTTATAAGCCCCTTGCATTCGGTTAAATCCTGCTGCACGACATATATATATACACACCTAGAACAAAGTAAGTCTATGTGCCCGCGTGTACCTGTGTGTATAATCGTATTATTCTCTAAGAATTTGAAACAAATCTCGAAGGAGTTTCAAAATGCTACCAAATCTCAAAGGCCCAATTCCCCCCCCCCCCTTTTTCCCTTTTTATTAATTCCGGAGGATTATTGTTCTGCGAGTGACTTCCCATTCCTTTGGGTGCAAGACTCCAAAAGACATCTCCCCCGGGGGGGCCTACTCATTAAATGGAGTACGATTCCACATCTCATGCATATGTGAGTGGGTAGAATTTTGGGAACATGACATACAGTGGAACCACAGGGCCTTGCAGGTTCAAAACCCTAGGCTATTAAACACTAAACCCGTGCTTTTAAAGCATTATAACCTTGTGTTCTTATATCCCATGCTATTGAACATTGTTGGAATTGTTTTTGTTTATTATTTTTGCCTTGCAAATAACAGCCAGGCCTTTTGCACACTGCACGAGACAGATGGCCGTCATACGGGCACTTTGCCTGTCACTGTTTGAATAAACAGCATATGGTTTACTGTGTATATTTGCATTTGACTAAAAAAATGTTTTAATTAAATCCTGTACGAATACCTAAATATATATTTACACGCACATATATTGTTTTAATGCACCAGTTAGGGTTTATAAGTGACTACATTTACAGCTGGTGACCTTGTAAAGTGTTGCTTTGAGAATAAATTTTTGCTTGAAAGATGTTCCCATAAGAAAAAGAAACCCACTGCATCTAAAAAGCTTTATTAATTGTAGTTGTAGGATGGGCTCGGCATTACCAATTTCTGATTTTGTAGGTGAACTCTCAGGTACAACCGAAAACACAGATGGCGATTTATTTTTTAATCTAAAGAGTAATCCACAGTTCGAAACGCCCTTTGACGGTGATGCTGCATTATATCTAGTGCCTTTTTTATCGTCTTCAGATCTGCTTTCTGTGTCCTAATCATATTTTTGAAAACGGTTCGTGTGTAATTTTAAAGCCTCTTGTCCATCCACTGCAGCATAAAGACTTGCCCATGCTGTGTCCTTCTGTCGGGGTTGTTTGAACCATACTTCATCACTCCGGTCGGTGCAGGATGGCGAACACGAAGGAAGGCCTCGAACCATGGCCAGGAATTGAAATCTGGCCACTGAGTTTATAGCACCGTGTTTTAACCACACTGGCACCTTGACCAATATCTGTGAAAAGTACCTTTTTCTAGGTGCGAAATTATTAGGAGTATCTAATATATGAATATTGAAATGTATAATTGAATTATAAACAGGCACACGCATGTTTTTCCATTAGTGTTTTTTTCTTCTTGGTTCTTTTGGTAAAGTCACGTAAATGAGAATAAAACAATAAAACAAAATAAGACAATAAGATTCTTATGACGTTTCGGCCACAACACAAGTAGCCTTCTTCAGGTGAAGGAACAGAACTGGCAGGACGACAGCACTTAAATGGAAATGGGCACTTCTGGATGGAATTTGTTTTTAATATCGGTTTGTGGTGGCCTTTTAAAATTAATTATTTCGCCTGTATAATCCCTTGACATGGAACACCTCGTTTGCAAGGGTTTTCGGGGTGTCATGTGACCCACAGCTCGGTGACTTATCCAGCAGAATTTGTTTAAACAGACAAACTTGAGACCAGTTTTGACCTTTCTGAGTTGCCTAATATAACAACGAAAAGCGCATGAATACAAAGAGCACTCCATTGTACACTATGCGCGGCTCGATTAGTGGATACTAGTTTTAGTGAAATTGCAGATTTTCAGTCTTGTCTTTTTGTCTGTCTGGCTGAAAGGGGGGCAATCAATTCACCACAGTGACAAATGCATGGCATGGTTACCGAAAGTCCCGATAAGTTTCATTTGCACAAACGAAGCCTAAACTTTGCTGGTTTTAATTAAGGGAGAAAAAAAATTAATCGGTTTTTAATGAAAAAAAATTCAACTAAATTCTTAAGTGGAGGAGAAAGTGGGTGATGGTGATGCTTATGTAGATGCGAATGTCTTGGCTAGGATGGATAGGGTGACCAAAAAGTGGACACAAATTTCAACGTTCGATTCTCCCCAATCCTAATTAGTAATGTAACGATTCACCCCACCCTACACCCTCCTCTTGAAGTTAAATAAATGATCATTTGTTAGATGGGTCCAGTTCACGATCTTTTCATTTCCATTTTTCTACTATTTTGTTAAGTGTCATTTGCATACATTGCAAATTTTTGCACTCGCGATGCTGTGCGTGTATGGTACGATGCTATTTTTAGTTGCAGAGTCGATGAATTCTTACACGACTAGCAATTGAATCTGTCATTCCCAATTGCAAATTACAAAAATATACCGCGGTAACTGTTCATGCATCTAAACGTTCAAAATCTTGCACGTTTCATGCGTTGCACGCCGAAAAGAGCACTGCAGTTCTGTCACCCCAGCTGCTCGTACTTCGGGTTGTTGATAGGTTCCCAGAAGCCATGCAGGAGGGCATGTGGCGCCAGGTATCATCGGGTGTGATCGTGTCACTACGGTTCTTTGCAGCAAGTAAAATGTCCTGGCGAACCGGGCAACCTCTTGATCGCACTTCCAGCATGCTTTACCGTTGCACCTCCCTTGCGTGTCTGCGCCGTTTGATACCCGCAGCTGCTGCACATGAAGAGCAACAAGTACATGACGGTGAACAAGCGACTGCCCGCGTTGCTGGAGAAGAATGCGATGCGCGTGGTGCTGAACGGCTCGGGCAACGAGGGATCCTGGTTCTACGTGCAGCCCTTCTACAAGCTCCGCTCCATGGGCGACAGCGTGGGTCCCATCGTGCGCCCTCCCTGTAATCGGGCAGATGTGGGGGGTGGCTTTGCCGTTTTGTCAATCCCGAGAGGCGTAGTCATTCATTCGTACCTTGTCAATCGTACTGACGGTCGGCGTCTTTGACGACCGTTTGTGGGCACAGGCCCGCGCGCGGTTTGATTGACGCTAGAGCGGAAGAGCGAGGCGTATGGTCTGCAACTCACCGCAGATGCCATTGCGTGTTTTGGTCAGCATTTGTGTCTGAACCGCTTTAACACCGTACATTGCCAACCGTGTTAATCAGAGGTGTGGATGCGGCCCAAATAAATGTCCATTGCATATGTCAAATAAATAAATACAAATTGGTTTATTTGTGAGAGCGAGAATTTCTGTGAAAAAGTTAATTTACCCGTAACTGAGATAAGACCATGAACTCCCCTACCTGAAAAACATGGCTTTTTGTCAAGTGGCTGAGACACGGATTGGAACCCAGAATGTCAGTGGTGCTGGCTCTGCTTGGACTTGAGCCACCCAACCACCTGTGCGTCTGTGTGCATATGCAAATGTAACAAAAAATGCACCCTTTTGCCTTCCAAATGTATCTTTTGAAATGCAAATAATTACCTTAATTTGTATTCGCATTTCTTACCAGGTTGTGGTTGGAGACAAGGTGGTTCTGAACCCTGTGAATGCTGGGCAGCCACTGCATGCCAGCAATTATGAACTGGTAGATAATCCAGGCTGCAAGGAGGTAAGGCTCTTCACACCTCGACGAAAACGAAGGCAACGTGTCTGTTATTCCCCCACACTTGCGACCAGCATGGTTGGCTACCCATGATGCGAAAGAAGTTCTTTACATACGTGCATACAAACGGCCTCCTCCACTGCACCTGCTGCCCATGCTTTCGGCCATCTACGTCTACCGCCCGTGCAAGATGCACAGTGAACGTGGATGCATGCGTCACGATGTCCCCATCTCGAGAGATTATCCACGTCAAACATTAAAATAATAATTAAAAAAAAATGTTCGCCGCTCAATGTTTACCTATCCAATTACTTTAAAGTAACCGTCTCGTGCGTAGGCATATAAGTAGCTCAGTAACTATTTGCCCCCTTTGAGATTTTTCAAGAATTCTTAAGATTCGGTACTGCTATTCGATTGAAGTATTTTCTTTCTAATGTAATGGCTACAATGTTGATAGCTTTTCATTTATATGGTGCTTTTAAATGCTTTTCCATTTTAAAGGAGCTTGCAGCACATCTCCTCTCAAACATTCTTTGGGGTTGTCTCACCACTAAAGACTATGTAGGTATGCTGAATTTATTTCGCACCGTACGTAGCCAACTGTGCTTAATCGGAGGTGCCGAGAAAGGACTACAAACTAAACACAAAAAGCAGCTCTAAGGAAATTAGTTTGTAATCGATTATTTAAAAGTGCATAGCTCCAGTAGCTTCCTAATATCGGAAATACGAGCGTTCCAGATGGCTGCAAAAGTGCATCTGAAAGCGCTTGATGCTTGTGGCCGTCTTTATTCGATGGTTAGCCCAAAGCTGCTGCTGCTGCTGTGAAGATGACCGGAGTTTGTGCGATGGTTTATGCGCCTTCACGATATTAGCAAGGCGTTGCGATTCATTTGTGGCAAGCACTTTGTGTTGCTTAACGAGTGCGACCTTATAATGTATTCCTTCAGCAACCTGAAGCCAATGCAGACGAGTGACCAAACGCCCATGTTACCTGCTAGCTGTGCTCCGTTTCAGTGTTAAGTTGCCACCGATGTTAATCTTGGCCTGGAGTTGAACTGGGGTTGCAGGTTCTCATAGCGGCGGTTATAACCATTTCCCAACTGCTTTACCCCCCCCCCCCGCCAACCTTGCATAATGGTTTTGATTAACTATTCATACATCTCTGTGCATGCAAGTCTGGTGACTTGTGGCTGTTTTCCAAATGAGTATTAATCTTTTACAAATGTCATCAAATATATTGAAGGTGTTTTTTTCCCTACCATTTCCGTGACGTTGACTCTCTCCTGGCACTGTTGGGGGTCTGTGGTGTATAGCTGACGTGCAAGAGGTTTCTTTTTCATAGACTCTCTTCAAGTTTTGCTTGTCAAACCAGATTATCTGCCTTCTCAAATTCACTCCCAAGCCCATGGCAAGCCATTTCATCACAGCTACATCGGAAATATTCATTTCAGTACTTGCATTAGTATTTCAATGATAAGTTTGCGTCAGAACGTTAATGAAGTGCATTGTTTATTAATTTCTTGGAGTGTGAAATTGTGTTTTGGCCTAATGGCCCAAATCATTGCGTGAAATGTCATTCTTTCAAACCCATCCTTGATCTAGCTAATGCGTAGCAGTTGACGATCTTACGATCGTGTGTTTACCCAGTAAAGCCTCGCCAAGTGTCAGGACTCCACTTCAAAAGGCCCTGCATTGGGAGGCCTAGCATTTATTTTCTGAGCCGTGTTGGCATCATGTGGGAGGAAGCCAGAGTGTCTGGCGAAACCCAAAGCCGCATACAAGAATAACACTCAAAGCCCTGCTGCGTGGGTACCTGCTGTTGTGCTGCATAGCTCTCCAAGTTTCAAGGTTGTTTTCTGCGCCACTTTCCAACGTTTAGCTCCACATGCCAGAAGCTTCTGGAGTCCCGTATGTTTTGTTGAACTTCTTTCGGACTGTATGTAGCCAACCGTGCTCATCTGAGGTGCGGGGGAAGGACTACAAACTAAACGCACAAAGCAGTTCTAAAGGAATTTAGTTTTCAATCTAGATTTTAAAGTGCACAGGAGAGGCACGCCGGACATTTTGCCAAGCAACACGCGGTACGACCCGGAAACACCACGTGAGAGCTACTCAAAGCTCCGCTCACACGCTTTTCGTTTTTCTGCCATCTCCTGGCCACCAAATGCAGCCTCGGCCTTGCAACGGTTGGTCTCTCTCCCATCCAAGTACTCTTCAGACTCAACCCCATGTTTGGCTTCCAAGATCTGAGTTTTCACACGTTTGAGATCTTTTGGGTCGCAAGCCTTAATTGGACTGAGGAATTGTTTCGCATGACTTGGAAACAGATGTTTGTAAAATGACCAGCATTTATTGGTAACATGCTTAAATTGTAGCGTCTTATTAAGACGCATTGCCGACGCACTCAAAGAACAAACCGAGGTTGTTTCTGATGCCTGCTCTCTGCATCAATGGCACTAGTTTTCCATGCTCTACCAGAATGCATCCGGAATCCGACTCTCTATACTAGGAGATTAATCCGATGCGCTATGAAGCTCTTTTTTTTCAAAGATGTCCAGAAGGAGCGGTTTAAAACCGTTACAACAAACAATACGAAATCACGATAGAGCGCAAAGTATAGGAAATAACTAAAGCATAAATAAAACGCAACTATTTTTATTTTACCAGGTAAAGGCCAGCGAGCTGTTGGCTTACTTTTAAGAAGCGACCTGGACAGAAATGATAGCTCTACGAAATAATGTATATGAAATTTATAGCAGCCAAATCCTCTAAACACATCCTAAATGTGGAGGGATAAATCGGAGGACCCGGAAGGAGGAAAAAAAAATATCCACGTGACCATGGGGAGAACATGCAAACTCCATAGTAGTGGTGTAGCTATTGAGTTGAGCTATCATCTGTGATCAGGTCCCTTCTGAAAATAATTTATTGCCTCCGTGGGCTTTGCCTGTTTGGATGGATGGTTTAGTTTCATTTGTGTGTTTTTTGGGTGATTTGCTATCCTTTCTTGTACTTTGCATGTCTATCATGTTTTTGTTCTGTTTGTTGTTGTAAGGTTCTTAGCCCGTGCCCCAACAGGATGGACATCTGTTAAAAAAAGAGCTTTATAGCTCATCGTATTCCTCCAGTATCAATAATTATTTTGATTCTGAGTGCAGCAGGCGGTGCAACAGCACTGGACCCCACGGGCCGTGCGGGCCCAGTTGCTGGACGGGTGGCCGGAAGGGTTGAAGTCATCCAAGTTGTAAAAGTTATTTATTCTTCCCATTTCTTCGCAAGGTCAACTCTGTGAACTGCAGCACAAGCTGGAAAATCTCTCTGTTCATGACGTGGAGTGAAAACAAGGAGGACATCCTGAAAGGGGTTTGTTCCACCTGCGTTTGAACGTCTGCATGCTCGCATTCGGGAGCATTCCTGAACTGTAACAACAACAATGATGGGGTTTTTTTTACTCCATGAAAGCCTTACTGAGATGTTTGGCTAACTCCTAAGAAGGCTTCTCTGTTTCAATGTTGGAATTTCATTTTGAGCATTTTACAGAGCCATGTGTGGTGGCACAGTGGTGAACGCGCACTGCGCTTCGAACCCAGCAAACATGAATTTAATACCCACCGATGAACTTGTCCTTGCATCCACTTTGCCTTGAATGTGTACCTGGTGTGTTGTGTGAGCATTACACTGGGGAGAGACAAGGTGGCCAGGCATAGTGCTCGCCACACCCCACCCCCTTGTGTGCCGGGTCATCCTTTAATAGTTGCCCACCAACAGCACTTGCCCAAAAAGTTGGGATTGTGCACGTACTGTGTACGGTTTATTGAAATGACAAAAACATTTTCCCATTTTCGGTGGTGAACGATGCTGATAGAATAAGAGCTTTGCTCTTTTCACGTAGCACTCGGGCTGCTTTTGTGCCTTGACCACTTCCCTCGCTAAATTATCTCACCCCCCCCCCCCCACATACCACTCCCCTCTGCCCCATCTGCTGCAGCTTCTCTGTGGTCTCCTCGAAGCAATTTCTGAACTTTCCCAATCCGCTGCATTCACTGTGTCCTTAGGGGTTCTCGGGGCCGAGCCCATAGTCTCCGCGGCACGAAACCGCCTTGCAAATAAATTAAAGTAAGCTCGCAGCTCTCTCTGATGGCGGGTTTTTCTGGTTGTGCCGCGTGCTTTTCGGCACGTCCCCTACGTTTCGTTCCGCACGCTGGAGCTTCTTCGGGAACCCAATTGGGCACAGTCGCTTCCTCCTCCAGCTCGTTGAGCGATGACTTCAGGACATCGTGCCGAACGACACGCAAGGGGCGCTGCCCACAACCACAACGGAGGGCTTATATGAATTTAATATCGCAGAAGGAGATGTCACAACTCCCGCTAAGATCCCCTTTTTTACATGATATATATTTTTTTTATGAAATAGTAAATGTTGTGGGTTTACTCTCCAACACCGGTATGCTGAAGTTGTAACTAATTTGGCATGTTTTGTTTCGCGTGACAAACTGTACTTTTTGGTTGTGGTCGGCTGGCGGCGGGTTAAACGTCACTTTTTATATTTCTGCGATCTTACCCCCCAAAAAAACGTAAGGATTGTGTGTTTATACACTTGTTTATTTCCTGGCAGGGCGACGTTGTGCGACTGTTCCACGCGGAGCAAGAGAAGTTCCTGACGAGTGACGAGTACCGCAAGAAGCAGCACGTGTTCCTGCGAACCACGGGCCGCCAGTCGGCGACCTCCGCCACCAGCTCCAAGGCCCTCTGGGAGATTGAGGTTTGGACGTCTGTTCGATTTTCGTAGGGGCCTGAAAGAAAACTGTTCGAGTTCCAAAAAAAAAGTTTGCCTTCGGTCGGATGCGAGGAGAGATGCGCGCGTATACTCCTTACGAAGCAATTTCCATTCTCGTGCTCGGAAGTGCTCGTTCAGAAAATCTTGAGCCAGCAACAAAATCGATACCATGTTAGCAAATGTACCGCAAAAAGAGATGTCACAACTACTGCTAAGAAGTGATATGTTTAAAAAAAAATCTAACTCTAAGGGGTATATTTTCCAGTGTTCTGTTAGGAAATGCTTCATTGACGATAAATTGATATTAATTTATTTGTAGAGCTGAAACTTTATCAAATGAAATGGAGAACTAATATTTTTGGTGTTTTTGTGCAGTTAACTGACCATCGTCTTGCCGCAACTGTTTAATCATGGGTGACCTGAAACCTGTGGTTAGAATCCAGGATCTCATTTGTACCATCTCAGTGCTTGGACCCCCCTCAACGTCCTGAACCCCCCCCCCCCCCCATTCTAACTCGAATGGAATTTGCCAAATGGAATGGAGGATGTGATAATTTTTTTTGTATGTTAAGAACACCTCCTGAGCCTCGAGCCTCTGCAATAACTCTCCCATCCTCCGATTAGCACAGTTGGCTGCGTGCGAAATAAGTTCACAGTTGGAATAGGAAATATTTATACTGCACGAATCTGAGCTATGAAGCTCTTTTTCAGAATGTCCAGTAGGGGTGAGTCAGAATGTTACAACGACAAACAATACAAAAATACAATAGGAGTGCAAAGTATGGGAAAGTTAAGCAAATCACTCAAATAAACTGTTTTATTTTACCACGTAAAGCCCACTGAGCTATTACCTTTTTAAAAGTGACCTGACCACAAATGATAGCTCAACAAAGCAGCTTTATCACATGCGAATTTATATCAGCCAAATAATCTAAACTCACATTTCAAAATGTGGAGGGAAAAACTGTAGGACCCGGAGAGAAAAAAAAAATGTACGTGACTACGGGGAGAACTCCAAATATACGGGCGTCAGGGTCGGGATCGAACCCCTGACCTCCTGCATACCATGCGAGGAAGATTACATTACACCATGGTGGCACCCATTAAATACATGGTAAATAACGTATATAAGTTCATTTTCATAAGCACATAAATTCCCAAACTTGGGAAAGGCAGTAAAACAACAGCAAAAACTATCCCAGGCAACAGTCCCTCCTATAAAATTGTATATAAAAATTGAGCTACCGATACATGGGTATGGACCAAAGTTGCAAACATTGGCAAATGTGGCTGTATCCAGCACTCATCTTCTGCTTCAGAATGGTTTTTTGAAGGAAGATGCACAATGTTAAGGGAAGAAACAAGGTTTTTTCCAAAACGTTGGTGCTGCAACGTCAAAGACTGTCACCTATACTTATTCTTGGGATTAGTTAAAAAGCAATTGGATGGACGTCTTGGGTTTCTTGGATTTGACAATTTGGTGACTGAATTTGCTAAGTCTAGCGCAGATTTGCGGATGAACAGGACTCAATGAAGATGTATTCTTGCATCAAGTGATGCGAGGTTGCATTTTAAGTAGAGATCACGATGGGGTGGGTCCTGTATGATATACATCCAGTGCAAATAGAAGAGCAGAACGATCAAGCGGGGTTTAGTCTTAATGATTCATTAGTAGCTGATCTGTAAGCAGCGTCACAGGAATCAAACGGTGGTAGAAAGATGGCATCAACAATTTGCAGGTGTAATCGAATTGGGGAAAACAATGTTTGTTTATGTAAAAACCCTTTTTTCTTTAATGTGCTCAATATGGGGTTTAATTTCAGCTTCGAATCCATTTAATAAACCCAAGTATTTGAAGCACTCCGTTTGTTCAATGACGCTGTTTCTGGTATCTGTAATAGGTGCCGAGAATGACGCTGTATTTTTATTGGAAGATGCCATGATTTTCGGGAAGGCGGGGGGGGTTGAATTTAGGATAGATTTTAGTGTGACATTTGATGTTTGAAGAATTACCGGATATGAGCATGGCAATGCCATCGGCTAAAACTTTTAATTCTGAGTGATTTTTAAATCGAGTCCAAGATTGCTTAAATATAATTAACAGAATTGAACCTGGCATGGAACCCTTGTTTTTAATATTTGTGGATGAGATGTTATCACTTTGTACCCTTTTTTTTATAAGAACGGACTGTACCGTGCTTATCTTGAGAGTTCTGGCACATGAGGGAAGATTCGGTAAAGACCTCCATTAATTTACCTTTATTTAATTTGGGCTTTTCATACAAAATAAAATTACAAATAAATGACTGTTTGGTGATGGTCCCCAAAACCGTTTGTTCAGATTTCCATCTTACATGGAGGGGGCGGGGGGGGAACCAGATCGTTTTTATCACCTTTTTCAGAAATGTTCTGCTATTGGCTTTAGTTTGCTGCATTCGGTAGCCCTTCAACCGTTGTGTGGCGAGACATCGCACGCAGGGACTGCAAACCTGGGGCAGAGTAGGAAACGCATGGCGTGCACTAAAAGGAGCTTTAATTACCACTGCGCTTTTAATAATTTCTACCATTGATTTTTGTTTGGCCTGTTTGTTTCCTAATTAAGGGCGTACTATTTATTGTGCTGACACGCTATTCACGGTCATTTGCTGTAAACCAGCGCAGACGAGAGTTGGAGGCAGTCCTCCCGCAATGTTCAACGTTGATTATTGAACAAACCCGTTCCTGATTATTATATTGTATGTACCCTTACCAGTGGGGGCGGGGGGGCGGGGGCGGGGGCGGGACGGGGGAGGGTTCAACGGCGCAGTAGTTTGGTGTACTACACCATGAACTTGGCGACCCATGTTCGATTCCCTGCCACTGCTTCCGGCAATGGTGTGTGATGTCTGAACCAGTCCAGGGCCCCAATATCCCCACTTCTCCCCCACTCTGCAGCAAATCTTCAGTGACCCAGCACGGTGGGGTATTTTCAAACAAGCCCCACTAACTCCTGTGGTCCTGCTACACTATACACTATATCTAGCAGCCAATTGCCAAAGCACCCTGTACCTTTAACAATAGTTTTATGCAGTATATGGTACAGCCATTGCAATTTAAATCTATGCTGTCTCAGACTTCAGGGTAAGATTATGTATATATGTAGTGCTTAAATACAACATCTTTATTATATATTTTTGTTACATATTAAACATCGCATAGAACTACTGGAGGGAAATAATTCCACGTTAAGTTTGGCACGGTAAGTTTAAAAAAATATTCTCCTGAACTGTTGCAGCAAGTAACATTTCTAAAGTTCTAGATTTAAGCTGTGAAATGCCTTGTAAAGATTAATACATTCCTTGGCTAAGTGATATTATTTGTAATTGCACTTATTTAAATATGCACAGTTGTAAAGGGGAAAACGTTTGTTTGGCCCTTCCCAAATGCTCGCAAGATTTCGGATGGCTCCTTTGCCAACGTGTGACACGTACTTCTGGCTTAAAGGTGTACAAGGCAATGCATGCCGAGCTGAAGATGTCGATGCCGGTGCTATTGGTGGAGACTCTGCGGTGCTGATGATGATGGCGGTAGTGGGGACTTTGTGTGGACTTGCGCACCGTGTCGTCTTCGCTGTTGCGCAGGTCGTTCAGCACGACCCTTGCCGAGAAGGTGCGGGCCACTGGAACAGTCTCTTCCGATTCAAGCATCTCGCCACTGGGGACTATCTGGCTGCGGAGGTAGGCCAAACCATGTGCCAGCCACGCGTCACTGCACTGCAAACTAAAATTGACCAGGTTAAGGCACACTGAGCTATATCGCTTTTTTTCAGAAGTGACCTGGCCGCAAATGATAGCTCAATGAGAAGTGGCTTGTGGAGATTTACAACAGCCAATGACTCTAAATGCATGTTGATTCTCTAAATGTGGAGGTAAAAACCGGAGGACCCAGAGAAAAATCCACGCAACCACAGGGAAAATATGCAAAACTCTAAATAGACAGGCGCCATGGTCGGAATTGAACCTACGACCTCATTCATACCAGGCGAGGTAGTTAACATCTCGGCAGAAGCAGAAAAAGACATCAGATTAGAGGGTAACGGCGAGACTAAAGGGGTTGGAGGCCACATGGACAGCAGAAACTCATAATGGGAAGAGATTGAGGACTTCCAGCAAGACCTGTGTCCCAGCAGTGGGAAGGTACCGGCTGAAAACAGTGGCTTGTCAGCCAGAAGGCCAGTGTGCCAACCACTGCATCACCGCTCCTCCCCCCACCCCACCATGATCGAATGGCATGGATGAAATTGTGAATATGGTGATTGTGAATGTTTGTTTGTGGGTTTTTTTTAAGGTGAATCCTGATTACAAGGAACAGCCACAGGAGATGGCTGTAGGAGCTTCGGTATGTCTACAATGTTGCTGTATTTTATAAATTGAGAGTTGCACTGTTTACCTTCTCTTATTTTAACATAAACGTTGGATACATATAATAGTCTGACCCGTCCCAGAATTGTTCAACTTCGACACCGGGAACAAGTTTGGAGTGCGTTTTTTTTACTTTTCCCAAACATCTTTATAATCGGAGGGCAATGGAACACGAGTCAATGTTGTTGACATTATTTTAATTAGTGTGTCCGTTATTAGAATCGATAGCATTTGAATGTTCATCGAACACAATCTGCTGCAACTGCTGCCCGCTAACAAAGTGCGCATGGCGGTCGGGCGGGGGGGGGTGGGGCAGCCCCAATAGTTTGGCGCGCCGAGCATCCTTCTGTTTCGGTTACGGCGTGGGCACCCCGAAATGTCAGTGTGCCCCCCCCCCCACGGCGATCGCAGGCGGACGCTGAACCGGCGGCGAGCAGCACCTCGCGGAGCAGCAAGCGCGACCGCATGATGTTCACGCTGGTGCCCGTGGACCACGGCAGTGACATCGCCTCCATCTTCGAGCTGGACCCTACCACCATGCAGAGGGGGGACTCGCTCGTGCCCCGGTAATGCCCCCCCTGCGGCAGTGTTCTTCACTCATTTTCAGAGCTGGCACTTTCACCGATTTTAGGACATTGGTGTGGGGGCCGCCGCACATTTTGAAAACGACTTTTTGACGGCACAATTTCACATTCGTGTGTTATCGGGACGGCCCCGCCACTATAGGCCACGAGCGGCCACCCAGTGGCCCACGGCCCTTGCGGGATTGTTGGCCGCTTGGTGCGGCCCACGCGTTCTAGAGTTTGCTGTTCTCGATGGCTATTGGTGTTTCCACCTCCGCACGCGCGAGGCGTTATTCCTCACAACGCTTTAATCTCTGATGAATGCTTCGGCGATGAAATGGGCCCCCCTAGAGTTGTGTCATGAGACGGTGCATTTTCCCAAGCCTGTAGGCAGCTTGATATTGTGCAACGATTCGCCCAATTATTTTGCATTTTCCCTTTGTGCTAAGTGGTAATTTTCCTCATACCATGAGCCCTTCGTCCAAATTGATTGTATTTTATGAGGTTGGATTTAATTTGCATATTTTTCTTCAAAGCTGGGTGTATGCAAAATTCAGATTTTTATTTTTTATTCCAGCCAGCAGCTGAGCTTTTAAATCCCGATGGGGTTTTTTTCTTCTCCTTTCTCCCTACAGTTGCATTAAATTGCTCTTTTCAAAAACCTTTAATGCACGTTTATTAAAGGTGATTTGGAATATGGTTACGTCCAATATAATATGTTTATTTAACTTTACCCTTCACCTCGCATGCCCTTCCATATCCAGTTACTTCTGGGTGCTATCATATGGCCTGCGAGGTGGCCAGATGCCAGTACAGCAAGGGATTCTTGAATCCATCTGTGCAACGCTTTGTGTGTTAGCCTCGTGTGTGCATGGTTATTCTCAGGGTTCTCTGGTTTCTTTCTTACTGTTAAATGCTCGTGTGACCGCCATGCACTGAACAGGTGTTGTAGTCTGCTGCGGAGCCTACTTTGTCAACAGAGGGCAGTACATGAAAAACAAACCCTTGTTGCCCTGTACGATGCCAAAACATCTGTGCTCCCCAACCCTCACCGACCCATGCTGACCAGCAAGATGAGGTTATGGTCAAATAACCCCCTTGATCCACATGCCATGCAGAGGTGTCCTGCATCCAGCAGCGGATTGACACAAGGGCTGTACGTTGTAAAAAGATGGTAAAGGTGCAACATTGCCACCTTTCGCCAGTGCTGGCAGCAGGCCAGGCCCGCCACTAAAGTGTGCTCCCAGAGAGCCTTGCTTGAGGGTATTTGGCCTCCCGTTCTAAACTGTCCAGACACATTGAAGTCAGAGGTACCCCCCCCCTTCCCCGCACTTTAACCAACCGCACGCGACCTGCCGATCGGCTATATTATAGTGTGCTGTATTACTGATCACGTTCGGCACTAATTGTTTAACGCCTGTGTTTTTAGGAACTCGTACGTGAGGCTGCGTCACCTGTGCACCAACACGTGGGTCCACAGCACCACATCTCCAATCGACACGGAGGAGGAGAAGCCGGTGATGCTTAAAGTGAGTGCCCCTATACTTTATCGCAGTTAACCATGAAGTCACTTTGGATTTATGCAGCGGTGTAATGATCAGCACACTGATTTAATCTCCAGGTGCGGCGGTTGAAATATGGCCAAGTTTTTTAAATTCTGCACACCCTTTTCTCCTCCCCCCCCCCCCCCCCCACCCCACCTCTGTCAACCCAGCATTACAAATACGCTCACCACAGTTAATCGATCAACGGGTCGTGTATGGTAGGGTAAAGTGTGGGTACTTCCACCTTTCCAAATGCCCTCTAAAGGGAGGCCCTCTCTATTAGATCTCCTCTGAGTGAAGACCCTTCCGCCAGCAGTGACGTAAGCAAGCCATTGCCGGGCTGCACCTATGCCATGAGCAGCTGCGAAAAAGAGCTTTGCGTGTGTTTGTAATGGTCTCCAGTACAACAGATGGCTTTCTGTTACTGGAAAACAGATTTCCCGTAAAGTGTAATTTAATTATTACGCTGCAAGATACAAGGCAAGGGGAGACGACAGCTTGAGATAAAGAGAGGACAGGCTGGTGGCGGTGCGCAAGCATGACTCCGCCTCGCCCACATCGGTCTATAATCCTAGCGGAGTAATGATCAAACATTTCCAACTCTGGATGAGAGGGCCTTGGCATGCCAGTGTCGGTGAATGGAAATTGTTTGCTCGTTGCCTCGCCCCCACGCCGGGTGATGCAGCTCTGTGGAGTGTTGGTGGCCCCAGGACTGCTTGGAACATCGCCTGCCACTGTTAGCCATGGTGGGGAATCGAGCTTGATCTCGTGATTTACACCACGGTGTGCTTTCCATTGTCACCACTCCCCTTGTTATATAGTAGCCTACTCCACGATTTTTTTTCAGTTATAAGGCGTTATTAATTAAACAACTTGGAATGTAGGATTAGGTGTATGGGTGTGTTTTTTTGTCGCTGGGCTATAATATTGTATGTTGCATCTCAGCATTGTGCATCTAAGGATGATGATATAGAATGTGCAAATAATAATTAAAATAATGATGCCTGTTTACACACTGAGCGACCGTGCCTGCGAATCCCCCGCAGTGCCTATCCCACCCTCTACCTCGTTACTCTGTCGCTTCCTTCAATGTGCAGTTTCATTTTGCTTCACGTCAGAATCATTGTGAAAATATTTATGACTGGAAGAATCTGATGCGCTTGTGAAGCCCTTTTTCACCACCTCGCGTGTGTCCATGCTACGTGGTCCCCCCCCCCCCCCTGTCCGCCTCCCCTACCACCAGATCGGCACGTGTGCGGTGAAGGAGGACAAGGAGGCGTTTGCAATCGTCCCCGTCTCTCCCTTGGAGGTCCGAGACCTGGACTTTGCAAACGATGCCAGTAAGGTCCTGGCCTCGATCGCTGTGAAGCTGGAGAAGGGGACCATCACCCAGAACGAGAGGAGGTGTGTGGAGCCGAAGGCGGTGGTTGTTCTCGTCTTATCCTTTGCCAAATGAACCGCGGAGTCTGCTTCATCATCGGCTAAATTGAAAGCCAATTTCTTGAACTGCTTTTTGTTTTAGTTTATCCCTCCACCACGCCTCCGATTTAGCACTGTTGGCTACGTACAGAGTTCAACATGCGTGTAATCAACCGACTACTAAATTATGGCCTGTGTTTGTATGTGTGACCTTCTTTCGCACCGTACGTAGCCAACCCGTGCTAATCGCCTGCACAACTCATGACCTAATCCATCAATCCTGCGACGTAATAATCTATCTAGCTCGTCGATGTGTCCTTACGGTGGTTTGGCACGATGTCCACATGTTGTGAGCGAAATGTCGGCTGCAATTTGAACATGCTGTACAACCGAAAACGCATCGACAGCTTTTTCCAGCGTGTGGCAAGTACCCGTAAATAGTACATCGTAGGTTTGAAGTTCGCGAGCCATGTGATAACTTCAGGAGTAGCACGACTAATACTGTGCAGTCCGCTGGATAGCTGTTCAGCACAAACGCAGAAGCCTCCCCCAGTAATCCATCTAGCTCCTGCTAAAAGGGCGGATTTCATGGCTTCTTCTTGCTTGATGGACGCACGCCCTCGGGCACGTTCCATCCCTTTGGCTGCCACGCTGTCGTTATTCTTGACCACCAGCCAGCATCCCTTCAAGCGACATGTCCTTCTCGAGCCCACTTGTTACTTAACATTCAGAATGATATCTCGAAGCCTGCGTATCTTTGTGTGCCTCGATTTTTTTATCTCCACTGTGTAAGTGTTTAATTTTAACGGCATCAATCCATCGAGCTCTCGCACATGGGCCGATAGTTTTTAAATATCATTGCTCCATCTGTCCTACATGTTGTCTCGGGCTCATCTGTTGTAATCGGCCACAAACTTCCCACTGCTGATGCACGTCTTGCCCAATTTCTTCAATTCCTTCCTATCCTGAGTTTTTATTTTGTCCAGTTGTGGCCTCCGACCTCTTTAATATCGTCCCGCTGCTACCGTCTAATCCGCTGTCTTCCTCTGGTTCTGGCGAGATGTTAACTATCTCGCCTAGTATACGGAAGGTCATGGGTTCAATCTAGACCATGACGCCTGCTGTATGTTTGGAGTTTGCATGTTTTTTCCCGTGGTTGTGTGGATTTTTCTCTAGGTCCTCTGGTTTTTCTGTCCGCATTTAAAAAACGTGCGTTTAGAGTAATTTCGCTGCTATAAATTTCCACACGATAAGCCACTTTTGTTGGGCTATCATTTGTGGCCAGGATGCTTCTGAAAAAGACCTATATGGATCATTTGTCCTTGCCTGCGAAAATAAAAAAAAAAATTGTAAATAGTTTAGTTTCTCTCAGGCCCCACTCTGTAGTTAGTTTTGTTTCTTGTCTCTCATCGGCCGTTCTCATGACGGGGTCCAGCCCCATTGTCATCCGCGCCGTTGCTACGCGGGATGCGGCTGTGACGTGGTGGTTTCCTGGGCCCCCCCGTAGGTTTGTGACGAAGCTGCTGGAGGACCTGGTGTTCTTCATCGCGGAGATCCCGAACACGGGACAGGAGGCGCTGGACGTTGTCGTCGCCAAACCCAACCGCGAGCGGCAGAAGCTGATGCGCGAGCAGAACATCCTGAAGCAGGTGTGGGGCGCCCCCCCCCCCCCCCCCCCCCCCCCCCCCGTTCCACGCGACCCTTCTCCCAAAGGTCGCTGCCCAGCGTGTGGTGAAAGGTGTGCAGTCGGCGCCTCCCCCACGGCCATCGTGACATGGGGAAAAGTGCATTCATCCAGCGGTGGGATTGACAAGCGGTTGTGAAAAATGTTACGCACAAAAGCCTTGACACCCCCCCAAAGTCTCAGGACGCTCATTTAAGAGGCTGCATTGCGACGTTTGCCCCGCCCCCCCCAATTTTCCTTTTTAGGGAATTGCTCAAATCATAGTTTCGTCACCGACGTCGGTGGAAGGCGGTTGACGCATGAAGAGTGGCGCAGACGATGGGTGGAGCAGGTGTTGCAACTGCGATCGGGCCTATGGGCTGCAGTGTCCCAGGTGCTGGCCACAGAGAGCGGGGGGGGGGGGTCAGGGGGGATTTTGACAGTGGGCACCATTGTAAAATTATCTATCCGTGTATCCCAACCACACTATCTCTGTGTAAACAAACAAAATTATGTTTTTACTAATCAAACACCTAACAACCTTCATCCTTGTGTAGCGAGTCCAACAGAGTCGCAGACATTGTCTTGGGAGCAACACTATTTATTCCATCAACACCAACATAACGTAACCTACACTCGGGTGTTGGAAGCCCATCTAACCACGCTACGGCAGAACTAGACACGATCCCGCTATCCCGGTCCGGACCACGAGCTGGGTCCCGAACCACGTGGCTAGAGGCTTCTTCAACCCGACGTGAATCTTCACTCGCCAACAGTCAAGAACCCCGAGCCCCACACAGGGGCCCCCGTTATATCTGCCTGGGCCGGGGCTGGCTCCGCCTCTCGCCCCGCCCACCTTCTCGATCTCTCGCGCTCTTTTCCCAAGGCTCCCGAGAGCTCCTCTATACCACGTGACCACCCAGCGGCCCCCATCAACCGGTGGCCCCCCTCCAATATCATCAGGTCACGTGTCGGCAGGTCAACCAGCGTATAATGCCCCAACGTAACCCTGGCTGGCTGACGCTCTCTCTCGCTCCCTCACCGGGAGCCCGCACCGCACACTGTACGTGGTGCCTCTGCGCTGACCAGCGCTCACCCAAGCCCCGCTCGGGCTGGTACTACGCCCAGTAACCGGGCTGCACATAACGACAACACATCCGCCGTGGCCTCACAGGCCCGGCACCACACGGTGACATTCACAGTCACGACACTTGTACTCATTTTAAGCATTTAAATATGAGTCTCCAGCGTTCGCATTTTCTTTTATGCAATTATGAAAAGTTAACTTTTTTGTATGTAATCACACTGTTATTGGTACAGTATTTAAGAGTGAAACTAATCCGCTTCTGCCTTGTTAACAGTGTAATCTGTGAATGTTGCTGTCTAATGTGCCAAAATTGCATTGGTAACAATGGCAGAAACTATTTCGTGTATTTAATTAAATGCGAATTAAAATGTAAAAACGTGAAGCTGGCCAGGATGGGTTAATCCTTGCTCGGTATGCATGTACTGCCACCGTGGAGGTTTTTTCCATAATTATTCATATACAGTAAATATTAATAATTAGTAAATAATGCACACCATATTCTCTGGAGTTACAGAATGCACTTCTGTACTTTAAAGAAAAAGTTGGGGCTGCGACTTATCATCTGATTCATCTTAATTTCCCATAGCGTCTTATTATCTGGAGAGAATGCCGCATGTCAACCAGTCGATCTTTTGTAAACGTTCGACATTGTAAAATATGACAACTGCTAATGTTGCTTTTAACTGTTTACACCTGCTTCATGTCTTTCACAGTTTATACAAGCTGTAAAAGCTCGTAATCTAACGCCAAATGAAACATTTCGTCTGACACCCATCTATATATTTATTTGATTCTCTTCCAAAACCATAACAGAAAAATGGCTGTGAGTACAGTGCACATGGTAGTCGTCCACCAAAGTGTGGTTTGAAACCTGTGGTGTGCAACCATCGCGCATGGCAGGATGCTGCAGGCCTCCATTGTGAGCAGCAAGGGGTTGGTGCGGCAAAATCCGTTGTGCTGTACTTCCGTGCTCCCACTCTTGTCATTTGCCTTCACCCACCCGCACTGACTAGCGTGTTCAGTAGCGTGGTCATATGGGAGGGGAGCCTCTAGCAGCGGATTGACAAGCGTGCTTAACATTTAGATGTTGGAGCTTCAACTTAATTGAAGTCAATTAATGGACTAATTTGTAATTAACTTTTTTTCTGAATTGCTCCAGCCCCATTTTTTTTTAAATGCTCATTGCCCCAACCAACTTCCTGCCCTCCCCGAAGGCAGGAAACTCCCCAAAAGCCATGCCCAGCAAGACGGTTGCGGCTGATGATTCTGACGCCACCAAATCCCCGCCCCTATCGCTTCCTGTCAAGTGACACACGTGAGAATGGCTGACAGTTTGTTTTCCAACAATTTTTGTGTTATCCCGATTAGGCACGTTATCAAAACCAATCGTAGAGTAATTGGTTAATTAATTGGAGCCCAGCTCAATATTGGTTGAAATAAGCGACCAGCGGCGTCGTGTTGGCGTTGGTGACACCTGGCTGCGCCGTCCATTGGTACCGGTGACATAAGCGGTCGTGACCTGCGGGTGGGCGCGCGTAGATTTTCAAGCTGCTGCAGGCACCCTTCGTGGACGGAGGCGACGGGCCGATGCTGCAGATGGAGGAACTGTCCGACCAGCGGCACGCCCCCTTCCGCCACATCTGCCGCCTGTGCTACCGCGTGTTGCGCCACTCGCAGCATGGATACCGCAAAAACCAGGTGTGACTGCTGCCCCCCCCCCCGCCCCCCCCCCCCATGCTACTCGTCTTATTTTCAATAACGGCCGTGCAGGCTTTGGCAGTGCAATGACCCTTGCCCTCAAAGATTTTGAGTGGGTGCAATTCAGGGTCACGATTATGATGCAATGAAAATTTTTTTTTGTGGCGATGAATGGTAGTCCTTCAGTACCTGTGAAAGGGGGTGGTGTGAATCCATTGTGTATATATAAATGGATTGATGCGTGTGCATTTGGACGCGTGCATTGAGCATAATAATCGCTGTGCATGTATATCAATCGATATATTGATAGATTCACATAACACACTTTCGTAAAAATTGCCCCTCTTAATTCGATTGTCACGATTCGGTGTCACAATTTATTTGATTAAATAATCTATTGCCTTTTTTAAGTGGCTAAATTAGCGACCTCGTGACTGGATTGACCTCCATTAACCCATTGCGAATAAAGTATACAGATCAGGAGCAAACCATTATTACATGCACACTTTGCATGTCTTGTGAATGCAAATATGACATTTCCATGAATTAGTCATTAGATTCCGAACCTACAATATTTGTAAGTGGACAGCGAGCTTTCCAAGCCTTGGAAATTGTATTTGGGATGTTTTAATACGTGGAAATGTCACGGTGAGTAGGGGGAAATTAACAAAATTGGTAAAATTAGTCTGGTAAATTCTGATGCGAGTGGATTGAGTGATGGGTCGGTGAATTTAATTGAAATTATTTTTTCAATAAAACCCAGGAAAAAAATGAACACCGTTACGATTGTACTAAGTTGGTTGTGGTATTTGGTGCTATTTATCAATGTTTTTAATTGCGAACACAACATCCAAGCTGCTGACTGGCCATGAAGGAAGCCACGGGGGACATGGGTGAGGCAACATTTTACATCTAATTGTAGGTGACACTGTCATATTTTCCAAACCATAATTCACATCATGGTTGACAGTGCTGCAGGTAAACTCTGGGCTGGGACCAACCCACACTGCTTGGCCCATGTGGTGATGTCCTATCGCCCCCTGCTGTGTTGTTTTAAACAACAAAACACATTTTAACTTGTCCCATTGCCCCAAATGGAATAGACGAGGCATGATTCGGCGCCATTGAGATTTAGTGTCTGCTTTAAAACGCTTTCAAAGCATTGCATTACGCCGCAATGGACAACCGGCAGTAGAACGCAAAATGTCACACGTTACCTCCCGCAATTGCTTTTAAGTGACATATTGACTGCACACGAGGATTGCTGCAATTTTCCGCATAGCAGAGATGTTTGTCGCATCACCGTCAAACCAAAACGTTTTAACTCTCACGGCTTTTAATGTCATGCGAAGTGAAAAAATAAAACAAATGTCACGTTTTTCTTGTTGAGTCAATTCTGACTCGACTTTCACCATAAACTTGGTACTCAAACCCGGTTTAATGACGGTAGTCTGCTGTATTTGAATTTTATCGGTGCCGCTTTCTTGCTGTAATCCCCCAAGCCACCCCGCCCACATCACCACCACCACCGCCGCCGCTGCTGCTACATTACCATGTGTGCGTGTGTATATATATTACGAGCATCTTTGTATCTCTCCCTGCCACCGACCCAATGCCTGCAGGAGTACATTGCCAAGCAGTTCGGCTTCATGCAGAAGCAGATTGGCTACGACGTGCTGGCGGAGGACACCATCACCGCGCTGCTGCACAACAACCGCAAGCTGCTGGAGAAGCACATCACGGCCGCCGAGATCGAGACCTTCGTGTCGCTCGTGCGCAAGAGCCGAGAGCCGCGGTGCGTGGCGCCGCTGGCCTTCGTGCTGCGAACGCCGCCATGTCGATGTGGGGTGGGGGGGGGGGGATGCCGTCGGTGGCTGGTTGCGTGAAACTTTTTTGTTCATTACGATTTGGTACGAGTAAAATTACTTTTTTTTTTTTACTATTAAAAACTAAACTATTTTGACAGGTAAGGCGCGCTAAGCTCTATGGCACATTTTTCAGAAGCGACCTGGCCACAAATGATAGCTCTACAAAAGTGGCTTATGTGGAAATTTATAGCAGCCGAATACTCTCAATGCATGTTGATTTATGAATGTGGAGGGTAAAATTGGAAGACCCAGAGAAAAGTGCACACGACCCACCCATGGGGAGGGAAGTTAAAGCTCCATGTGGTGCCAAAGTTCGGACAACGCGCTAAACAACATGATGCCCCAGCGGTAGTGGGTTCTCCGCTTGTTGCAGAGGTTCCTGGTTCAAATCTAGCAGGCTGCCCTGGTTATTTCTGTGGGTGTATTTCCCATGAAATGTGGCGTCTGCTTCAGTGAACGTTAATTATCCCGTGATGCTATTCGAAAAGAGTGTAGGCCGCTTTGTGCCGGTGTCGTGTTTTAATTTGTGCCATGTTAGAAAATGTATCCACCAAAATACTCCTGAGGCAATGATTTGATTTAATGTTGGGAGTCCTTAATGTGCTGCAGGTTCCTGGACTACCTGTCGGACCTCTGCGTGTCCAACCAAACGGCCATCCCCATCACCCAGGAGCTCATCTGCAAGGCCGTACTGAACCCAGCCAACGCCGACCTGCTAATCGAAACAAAGTGAGTGAGCTTGCTCATAACAGCCGCCACGATACGACTCCCGTCTCGAAGAAACGATCGCGAGCGGCTTGGTTCGGTGTGTGTGCAGTTTGGCCTTGTAGATTGTTATTGTTTCACCAACGTATTTAATTATTTTCAGATGAGCAGACATGTGCATCGCGCAAATTGACCAAAATTTGACGCACTTGCATGATAAGTTTAAAGTGTCATCTTCGTACTGAAATGAGAATTGGCTTGTGCTCCTCTGCATTATAAGACCGGATTTGTAGTGGAAATGCCCACTTGCGATGATGGTGACAACAGTTTTTTTTTTCTCAGTGGTCTAGATATAATGCATTTTACTAATCCCAAATAGATGGTAGAACTTGGTGGCGAGGTGCTGATCTAATGATGGATGGTGCTAGATAACAGAAGAATGGTGAAGATGGGTGAATGATGATTTGATAATAGGAAATCAGTTGTGATTATTGATTTCATAGATTTATTTGAAAACCGGTTATTATAATCATTATTTTGTTGGTTTTGGTTGTCGAATGATTGGTAACAATTGACGACTGATCTTTATTAAGCCTTGAACCCGCGACTCCAATCTCTCCTGCCATACCAACCAAAACCTCCCCCTGGCCTTGCCATTCACTCTGCACTCGCACCCATTGCGTACCTTGATATTTTTTTTAACAAGTCGCTGAGCACCTGCTCAGAACGTCGAGCAGCAAGCAACAAACGGCACTTAAATTTGTTATCGAGTAGAAAACTTTCTCAACTATGAGCAAGGTTATAAGATCTTCAGAATCCGAAATCTTTATTTCGACTGGAGGAATGTGATTAGTTCTGAAGCTTTTTTTCAGATGTCCAGTATGGGTGGGTGAGCTTCGCTGGAGGGGGTTGGAGGAGGGTGGGGGGGGAGCGGTATGTATGTTGAACTTCTTTTGCACCCTACGTAGCCAAACCACCCTAATGGGAGGTACAGGGGGAAGGAGAACAGGTGAAACAAATCTGTTTTAAAGAAAGTGTTTTCACTCTAAGTATCCACTATACACTAACATCTTGCTCCCCACCGATCCCAGGCTGCTGCTGCCTCCGCGTGGTGATCTGGACGCCGACCTGTGCGGAGACAGCCGCCTGTCGGTCGGCGAGGAGGAAGAGGAGGGGGAGGAGGTGTGGCTCATGTGGTTCGACGCCGATAAGTTGTCGCGCTGCAAGAGTATCCGCGAGCTGGCGCAGGAGGCGAGGGAGGGCTCCGAGGAAGACCAAGCGGTGCTCACCTACTACCGGTGAGTGGCGGCCGGCGTGACTGCAGTTGGTGCATCTGTGTGGCGTGTGTCGTGTGTCTACCGTGTATGGTGTCTGTGTGCATAGTCTGAATAGAATCTGTGCATATTTGGGGGAGTGTCTATCTGTCTGTCTCTCTGTGATTGTGGTGCTGGCCACCCCCATCCCCTCGTGCCATGCCAGCTTTCATAGGTGCTCATGAATAACACTTGCCCCAACAGTCTGTTAAGACTATACAGGGGATCTTTGCCTTTGTGTTTTTTTTGTATTGTAGCACGAGAGTTTCCAGCAGCTATGTGCCCCTTGATACCGGATTTTGGAGTCTCGGCTGTGAATAATGAACCTCACAAATCCTGCCACTCTCTCGATCTCTGCATCGTGTACAGGTACCAGTTAAACCTCTTCTCGCGGATGTGCCTGGACCGCCAGTACCTGGCGATCAACGCCGTGTCTGGCCAGCTGGACGTGGACCTCCTGCAGCGCTGCATGGCCGACGAGTCTTTGCCCTTTGACCTGCGCGCCTCCTTCTGCCGCCTCATGCTGCACATGCACGTGGACCGCGACCCCCAAGAGCCCGTGACCCCGGTCAAGTACGCGCGGCTCTGGTCGGAGATCCCCTCCAAGGTCACAGTGGACGAGTGAGTGCCAAGCCCCCTGCCCTCTACCCCCCCCTGCGTACCAGTATGGACGTGCGCAACCTTCGTTAAGGGGAATGTTAACGCCAGCCGTTTTTATCGTGCGCACCGCACACGAGCGAACGTCTTCCCCCCCCTCCACCCACCCCCCCCCCGCTTTCCCCCAGCTGTTAATAAATGCCGCTGTGCACACCAGGGGTGAAAGATGCCAACCGGAAATGCGCTAGCATGAAAGGTTGTCGGGTTGCGCAGCTGTTAAAGGTCTTCACCGAGATGGGATGTGACCTTTTTGTTTGTTAAGCCTCTGTCGGTTCGCTTATTCCTCCTGTGGAAGCTGCGCATTTTCATTAGGATGCTCCCGACGTCACCGTTGTTGTGGAACGACATTATACAGGTGATCTCATGGAGTGCAAAGCCAAGGTATACATCAGCAAATATTAGGTGGCCTCGGTTTCGGATTTTGCTCGGCTGAAAATCGAATGGACTCTGTGAATTCCCCGGTATCTGCTCCCTGGATGCTTGAGCCATTGGTGGCCAAAATGCCTCGTCGGTACCAAATAGAGTGGTAAATGCTAACAATTTATTTCTTGAAGCATATCACCTCTACATCACCAATATGCATAAAAGCAAAGAAACTTAAAAATATCTTCATAGCTCATCGGATTTCTCCAGGATAAAGATCCTGATTCGTTTGATATAAAAAAGGTTGTCTTGGTGAAAAAATAACTTCTATCGGCGATTTAAATGCATGCGAACCGTCAACAAAACACACGCAATGTATTCTGGGCTTTTCTGCCCATGGTGGAAGCTACCCATGATGGATTCTGACAGAATGTTCCACCGAAGGTTGTACTGACCCCCCCCTCCCCGCTCATGTGCTAAGTAGAGCTCTGTCTTGCATTCATCTAAGAATACAAAAGTATTGCAGACTAAAGAGCAAACGGATAGAACATTGCATCGAGCTGCTTTCATTACCATTCTTATTTTACCACTTGCAAACCTGCACATTTATCAATGACCAGTGTGTGTAACGCTGGCCGTATTTTTTGCCAACGTTTAAAATTGCCATTGCATGTGGAGAAATTGCCCTTGGTGTAAAATACACCGTTTAAATTTAGTTTAGTTTTGCCCATGCTTCTTCTTCAGTCTGCTGCCGATATGGCCATCCTCCCTTCATTCTATCCATATTGGGTTTTGTCCAGGTACCCTCAGTTGCCTCGCACACGAAGCCAAATTCTCATGAATAGAATTGACACATCCCAATGCAGACCCCTCCTGAGAGGCTCATTTCCTGGATAATACAAGTGGCCTAATTATTATTAATCGCTTCGCCCTTGCTTATTATTTGACGGTCTTTGCATTGCGTCCTTTTAGATGTGCCTCCTGTGGCCGTCTAGAACAAGCTTCCTTCTGATATTCGGAAGCCACTGGGGCTGCACACTTTTAAATGAAGATTGAAAACTAATTTATTTAAAACTGCTTTTTGTGCCTAGTTTGTTGTCCTTCCCCCGCACCTCCAATTAGCATGTTTGACTACGTATGATGCGAAAAAGTTCTACTTGCATTGTACAGAATATTAAAATACAATTATATTCAGATGCTACATGAATCGCACTTGTTTTGCGGGTGGGGTTCTAATATTTCGCAGTGAACTTGTAGTGGTGGTGTTTTACTTGAACCGCACTGTTGAACAATGTTGGTGTGAAGAAATTGGGCTTTTACTGGAAACCTAATTGCAGGAGTGCAAAATTTGTCAAATTTCAGGAAATAAGAAAAATCCCACCAGTGTTCATTGTGTTTGACAGTGCTGACACAAGCACCAAATGTTTCTCGCTGTGAAGGATGATTTGAATAAACGTTTAACTTTATACTGCCAGCAGACCGTTTACCTCGGCAGAAAGCTGAGAAGTCCTATTGAAAGTTTGGCAGTATCGAAATTGCACGAAGTCACCCATGTGCAAGATTGGGACGTGCTTGTGTTGTGGATTTTGGTTCTCAAGGTGTTTGTCTATTTCCCAGTGTGCCCCCTCCTTTGATGGCCGTGTACCTGTTCGCAAAGACTCGATTTGCCCCCCACGGTTCCCACATTATTTTCATCATTATAAAAATGGTTTCCAGCCCTTGGCTGAAAAAAAATCAAAATTGTTGTTTTAGAGAAAACATTTGACTTTTTTTTTACCAAGGTAATAGATAATCAGCTTCTTGCTATGATGACCATAATCTGGAGAATATGGCAGTTGTAGCAGCATGACGCAATAGTGGTAGTTGCAATATGTTGTGGTACCAGTTGTGAACATTATAACGGTAGCTGCTTCTGTTGTAGAAGCATTGCAGTTGTTCGCCTAAATCAACTTGCATTTTTATAGCAACGTACATTGCCGCAGTTGTTTGCCTGAATCGCACTGTTGTGGTAACGTACGCTGCATCAGACGTTCAACCTCCGTCGCGTTGCTCCCCACGTCCACGCAGTTACGATTCTGGCAGCGGTTCGGTGCACGACGATGCGAAGCCCAAGTTTGCTCGCACCATCACCTTCGTGGACGAGTTCCTGCGCGAGGTCCTGGGGCAGGTGCTGCCCTTTGCTGACCAGGAGAAGAACAAGCTCACCTTCGAGGTACCGCTTGGGTTCCAACGTGGACGTCACTCGTCCTTGGGACATTTATCTTTACTGTGTGGGGCTTTGAGCATAAACTGCATTTTTAACTTGCTATGAAAACATTTTATTTTACTCTAAGGCCAACCGAGCTATATATATAGCTCCTTTTCTGAAGCGACCTAGCCACAAATTATAGCTCAACGAGAAGTGGTTTATTGCGTGGAAATTTATCAGAATCTTAATTTATACTTGGGGAATCCGATGAGCTTATAAAGCTCTTTTTCACAGATATCCAGTAGGGTGGGGCAAAGTTACAACAAACAATACACTGCAAAGTATAGCAAAGGTAAGTGTATCACAAACATTTTTTTACTAAACTATCTTTATTTTACCAGGTAAAATCCACTGAGCATTTCACTTCTTTTTCAGGAGTGACCTGGCCACAAATGATAGCTCAATAAAGTGGCTTATTTGGAAATAGCAGCCAAATATTCCAAAAGCACGATTCCAAATGAAGGGAAAACTGGAGGACCCGGTGAAAAATCCACGTGACCACGGGGAAAACATGCAAACTCCACATGCATCGGGGTCAGACTGGAATCCACGACCTCCTGTATACCAGGCGAGGTATTTAGTGGGTCCTGTGGTATTTAAAATGCTCACGTGTATATTTTGTTTGCATTGTAATGTGAAAACACTTATTTTTTCTTTTTGGGATTTCAAGTTATATTTTGGTTTGTGAAAGGTTCTGAAGATGCTTTGGTGATGTATGTACTTTTTGATGTAATTTCCCCCCCCCCCCAATGTTATCACCATTGCAGTGTTTAAAACTTCATATGTATTTGCACCGCTTGCTCAATCCACTGCTTCATGAAGGCCTACCTACAGCATGCCATTCATGGGGCTTTTGTTAATCGTACTTTGCCACGTCGCTCAATGTGGGTTGGCATTGGTGGGGGGGGGCTTGTGCCCAGGACCAGTTTAGATTTAGCTCGTCACCTGATGTTAGTCACGGCGAGGAACGGAACTCGAGTCACTAGTTTTGTAGCACAGTGTTCAAGCCGCTGTGCCAACATTCCACCCCGTGCTGCATTGAAATTGACATTTTACAATTCGCTCTTTATATCAACAAGAGGATTGAATCAAGTGTTAATAAAAGTTGTAATATCTTGTGTACGGTGGTGGATTGAGAACGGCTCTTTCCTCCTGCAGGTCATGACGCCGCTGATTGTTTTCATTGCACGTGCTAAACGAACGGCCGTCTCTCGCCCAGCCATCGAGAAATGTCGTCGTGCGCGCTCGGATGATAAATGTCGACCATGTGCTCGGGTGAAAGGGTTGTTGGGTCGCAACCGATGAAGGTCTTCGCTGAGATGGGGAATGTTGTGACCTTGCTTTGAAGCCTCTGTTTTCCCCTGTGGGAGCCCCCTCGCATTTCCGTCAGGATGCCCAGCGGTCACCATTGCTGTTGTAGAATGACGTTGTGCAAATGATCCCATGTAACGCGAGTCTCAAAGTACAGCATTCCCTCATTATTCGTAAGGGATACATTCCAGAGATGCTCGTAGCAAATTTTGCGGCCTACGATTATAGTGCGCGCAACGTCTGCAGATATTTCTAATGCTTACAGAAGTCCTCCAGCTATCATCACTTCATATCATCACTTCATATCATTTTCTCACATCGCATTTTCTCTCATCGCTTTTTCTTTGCTTTCTCTCTCGATGCAGTCCTGTAGTGTTCCAGATGCGATTTGCAGATGGCCAAAATCGTGCATAGCAAGTTCGTGAAAAGTGAGGGAATGCTGTATACAGTGCCATTTATACAGATGGCCTGAGGGTGAAGATTTTTTTTCTTGCTCGGTAAAAAAAAGATACGAGATGGGCCTTGCATGGTCGATGTCGTCTCCAACCGTAGGTGGCCAGTGTAACCCTTGGCCCTTGAGTAATTGGCCCAACATGGTTTATTGTTACCAACCAGGGTAGCAAATGCTAAGCTAACCATGCTTTTCGTGCAGCAGTTTAGCTCTTGAGCACAAATTTATGATAGCATGGTCACTGCGATTTTAGTTTTTTTTTTGTGGGGGGGATTTTAAAAATTCTAGGTTAGCATCGTCTATTTGAAAGATAATATCGTTATGAACACAATTATTTTATTTAATATCTCCAGAATATAATATTGGTGTAAGTGTTAAAGAAGTGTTTATATATACACACACGGGGTTTTGCTCATGTTGGGCAAATGATAAAGTAGCATTCCCCCACCCCAGGTGGTCCCGACCGGCAACAGCCCCCTTGTGGGGCTAGGGCTGAGTCGACTGCAATCACTTGAATTGGACCATTATTGGACTAGGCCGAAGCACAGGCTTTTGTAGGTCCCCCCCCCCCTGCCCCACATCAGCTCGGATGGGCATGTGCCTTTTCCTTCTTGGTATTATTAACCGATTGCTGAATTAGCTCTGGTCCCCTAGAGGATGTCTTGGGAGGGGGGCCGTTGATGCTGCCTCTGCCTTTCCCTGGGGCTCGTTTATTTCGTGTTGCGCCCCATTTGCTTCGTCTCGGGCTGTGCCCCGGTGTTGCACCCTCTCTTCAGGAACAAAATCTTCATTTAGACTGCAGGGATCCTAAGAGCTTATGAACCTCTTTCACAGATGTCCGGTGTTTCCCTAACCCTCCGAATGGATTACATTTTTTTTGTCATATAAGAAATCTTAATGTCATTGCAATTGGATGCCACTTAACTTTGGGTTTTCGTTGTTGTTGTTGTCGTGGCTGTGCAGGTCGTGAGCCTGGCTCGGCAGCTGATCTACTTTGGCTTCTACAGCTTCAGCGATCTGCTGCGGCTCACCAGGACCCTGCTGGCCATCCTCGACTCTGTGCCAGCGCCACGACAGGCTTCCTGTGCGCCAGTGGACGGGGAGTCTGCGGGCCACGCCGGTAGACGCTTTCAAGTCGAGACTGCACGCTCTCGCTGCTCTCTTGTATACGTGTTGGGTACATGCCCGTCATTGTTTCCCCCCGTTGGATAAATAAGGTACCACCTCGGGGGCGGGGGATCAACCGTGTTTGTCCTAGGGAGCGCACGCACACCCACGCTAACAAAAAAGTGTGTTTTACCACCACTGGCTCAGGGCCGTAAACGGGAGATAGGCACCACCTGCAATGTCAATTTGAGAAATAAATCACTTTAATTATCGTGTGTGTGTGTACATTTATATCCTTACCTTCTGTGTAGTCCTCTCGATACAATTTTTATAAAAATATATTTTTTAAATGCTTGGCATGTCTATATATATACAGATGTATGTGTGTACATATGTCCTCGTATATGCATGTGAGAGCTTGTGAGGAGCGGTAGTGTAGTAGTTACCACACTGTACTACGTACCCGGCAACCCGCGTTTGATTCTGTGTGCCCTCCCACAGTTTGACTGCACGTCAGCTGAGTACCTGGTGCGGTGTGTGCATATATATACAGTAAAACCTTGGATTGCGAGTAACTTGATCTGAGTTTTGCAAGACGAGCAAAAATTGTACGTAAATATTAATTTGATAAACGAGCGAGATCTTGCAATTCGAGTAAGTACGTATACGCTTTGTCTGCCGAGCGTCACGTGATCACAGCTGATATACGAGCGCTTTGGGATTACAAGCACGTTTCCGGAACGAATTATGCTCGCAATCCAGGGTGTTTTACTTTCTATATCAGCACTGGGGAGACCAAATGGTCGGGTGTGACGCTGGCCACAGCAAACCTGTGGTGCGTTTTAATATGGTTGCTCTCTTCACCGTACCACGTCTTTTTGGTTCTTTGTGTCGCGAATCCCCTGCGGCTGCCCCACAGCCAGCAGCAGCAGCAGCCGGGTGATGCGCTCGATCCACGAGGTGGGGGAGATGATGTCCCAGGTGGTGATGGGCGGGGAGGTGGTGTTCTCCGCCGGATCGGCCGCGCCGGGCGTGGGAAGCAAGGCGGCGGGAGCGGCCGGGGAGCTCCACTCGGAGAGCCTCATCGTGTTGGACACCAAACGCAAGGTCATCGAGATCCTGCAGGTACCCCGTTGTTCTCCCGCCCCCTCCCCCCTCCTCCCCTGCTGCTTTCCTCCCATAGCTAATAACATACAATGTAGTTGATGTTGGCCAAACATCTCCATTGTATCGGACCCTCCTGAAAAAGTCTGTGGCCTTCTGCTGGTTTAAACGAGTATTTATTAGTTAGTGCTGTTGTTGGGTTGAGTACAGAGCACTGGGCATTTAACGAATCATCATTTCAATTCTTGATAGCGCTCTCAAGGCTAACAATGTGTTTTGTTGTGTCATGCGAGTGTGAAAGTCGATCAATTACGCTGTGCGTTTGACTCTTGGTTAGCTTTGGGTAAGTTGTGGATTAAAGCGTTCTTGAGGAAACAAAGTAAGTGTTCTATTATCTGAATTTATGTGTGTGCACGCCCCCCCCACCCCCCCCCCCCCCCCCCGTCTGTCCAGTTCATCCTGAACGTGCGTCTGGACTATCGGATCTCGTGCCTCCTCTCCATCTTCAAGCAAGAGTTTGACGAGAGCAGCGCGAGAGTGAGCACGGACGGTGGCCAGAGAGTGCCTGCTGCACGTAAGTCAAGCCAACGCCGCCCCCGGTTCTGTCCCTCCCCCCCCCCCCCCCCATGGGAATCCCATCACTCTGCCTCAGTACCAGAAACCAATGGATGCAGCTCTGAAATAATAAATGGCATAATTCATCTTTTAAGTTCATGAACAGTGGGGTGGAGGGAGGCAGCAGTCTTCCATGTGAAGCCACGTGTATTATTTTATGAGAATACCCTACAAATGCAGTACATATCACGACACCATAACAAAAAAGGAATTTGAGATAATCACTCTTATGCAGTGATTGATAACCAAAACGTTATATAAACAATACAATCAAACGGTGGTTTCCAACCTGTGGTCCGCGAGGCTGTGGGAAGTGGTCTACAGAACTGGCACAGATGCTGATTCCACGGAACATATTTTTTTTTCCGAGATGGCGACTTTCCATAAATGTTGGGTGTTGGCTGTGGCCTATGGGTCCAGAAATGTTTTCGAACCATTGGTATATAAAATATACACAACAAATGAAAGGGCTACATTTTAAAACTAAGCTTTGCTTGAGGGTACTTTTGAATGTCTGCTTCACTGGAGTTCATTTCACACGCTGTCTGAAAATACATCTTTAATTTTGGTCTTAAAATTGGTGATTTGTCGAATGCATTTATATTCCCAGGTGAAATGTTCCATGACTTCGGTGCCAATTTAAGCCACGGTTGCTTGACGATTGATCCAATTCACAGCGATGTGCCGTCGAGCAAAGGCTTAATGACGCATCAAGTCGTTAATTTTTAGTGATATATGCACCGAAGTGTGTGTACATTTTTGCAAATGTTGTTTGTAATGTATTCATCTCACAACTCCATTCACTATTTGCCACTGCATTAACCAGTGTCAAATATAAAAAAAAAACATCATCAAGCTGTGATTCGTGAATTAGCTGTTGTGGATTCACTCTTCAACACCGGTGGGCTAAAGTCGTGAACTATTTGTCTTTTGTCAACGTGACACCTTTTTTTGCTGATTGGCCGTGTCGGGTGGTGGAGGGTTACGACACATTTATAAATAACGCGATCTAACCCACAAACGTTTATTATGAATTATCTGTTTTGGTTTGGCCATGTAATGATCTTGCCACATTTGTGTTGTAAAACCCATCTCCACCTGACATGGCCAAACAAATTAAACTACCACCCTGTACGAGCGTTTTTTACGTGCAAATTGTCTCAGCTGACGTGCAAGTTGGAGAACTCTTGACAACCACGTTTGAGCAATTGGATTTGGACGTTTCGATTTGAAACCGCTCCAAGCATCCATCTTTAATTGTTCTGCAGCTTATCGGTGGGATGAAGTGCTAATAATTTTTCACGTGAGATTGTGAAGCTAGTGCAGGAATGCAATTGCTTGAAAATAATCGGTCTGAAAATTGTTTAATTAGGTGAATAGTGTCTACAAGCGGTGTGCTTAATTAAAATTTTCAGAAGTTAGTTTTATTTTACGTTCCTAGAAGCATAAAAGGAAATTTACGTGGGATGTAAAATATGTCAATACATTAAATCAACAATTACCAGCTGCTGCTGCTCAAGTGTTTACATTATTTTCTCTGGGTAGTCACTTTCATGCTTAAGAGACATGTTGATTATTGTTGATTTTATATGCAATTCCCCCCCCCTCCACAGCTGTTTTGGATTTCGAAAGCATCAGTGACCAAGCAGAAGCCATGTTTAATGGCGTGTAAGTATACTCGAGTATACTACTCCTTCAGCAAATAAGTGCATCGGTGTAAATCAGTGGTGGGCAACCTGCACCCCTTTTGGAGCCCCTCGTTGTGGCCTGGTCAAAGTGTGTCTATGAGTGAAGCCTGGTATCCTGACGAGTGCACAAGCATGATGTCAAGCTTACGGCCCACCTGAGGTGAAGGGGAGGGCTGCATGTGTGGCCCACAAACTAGTCGAGGTTGAAAAGGCCCAAGACCATTTTACACCAGAGTGGTGCACTTAACGAAAATAAAAAATAGTTGAATAGTGTAAAGGTTGGTCCTGTGATCTATTTCCTGTGGACGAAGATGGCAGAACTACTTTAAAGATTCGTTTGACCTTTTCAGCCATACACGGGGGGGGGGTGGAGGGTGGGGCGAGTTTTATTAGATTTTTGTACATAGTCGTTTGTGATGCGGCAAAGACCGGTGCCCTTGACACGCGTAAGAACCCGGATAAAATCACAAACAGCTGAATACTGGATTCGAACTCTGCATCGGTGGCACTGGCTCGGTACTGAGCTTCCTCCACGTGTAGATTTTATAACGTTTATCTAACAATGTTCTACAATTGTAAATGCGCGTGTGGTTCGTGTCATCGCCTCGGTGGTGTCGTGGGGGTTGGCAGGGAGGAGAACGCAGCTCTGGACCTGGACGAGGAGGGTGGCCGCATGTTTTTGCGGGTGCTGCTGCACCTCACACTACACAACTACCCCCCCCTCGTCTCGGGGGCCCTTCACCTCCTCTTCAAGCACTTCAGCCAGCGGCAGGAGGTGCTGCAGGCCTTCAAGCAGGTGATTTTTTTCCCACCCCCCCCCCCCTCACCTGCTTCAGATTGAAGGAAGCCCTTGTAATGTCTAGACACTTTAGGGGTTGCACAGGAAGAAATAAACTTCCTGTAAAGGCTCAAACCAAGATAGAGCATTGCACATTAAATGTGCTGGTGACATGCATGCAAGGCAAGCGCCCATCATGCTCTGTGTGACATTCATGCACGGCATAATGGGAGTTGTGCCTTCCTGCTGTTTGTAAGCGCACCTTTTTGTGTGGCTCTATAGGAAATGTGTGGGGAATGGAATTTAAATCGTACTAGAAGATTTTTTTTCATTTTTTTTTTACCAAGACGTGTGTTTGGATTTGAATTTGTATCGTCCTCCTCTCACTCTCTTCTCGTGCTTGGGCAGGTCCAACTGCTGGTGACGAGTCAGGACGTGGAGAACTACAAGCAGATCAAGACCGACCTGGACCAGCTGCGCCTTCTGGTGGAGAAGTCGGAGTTGTGGGTCCACAAGGGGCGGCAGGAGGAGGAGGGGGGCGGCGCGGACCTGGGGGGCCCGTCTGGACTGGGCACCGATGGGGACACCTCCCTGGTGAGTGAGTGCAGAGTTGGCAATCTGATTTCAGAATCCTCCACCCCGGAACAGCTAAAACGAGTATTTGTGGAGGGCTAACTCTCTCGGCCCACGTAACATCAATGGACCCTGCTCGGGACATGGAGCTTCAAATATTTGAGGAAGTCGATGCCCTTCCGTAAGTGTCCGGCTGACCTCCATTGACCTTGGTAATTGAACAATGGACATGGTCAGCGGGCAATTATAAAGACTCGTGACTTCATTCATTTGCATTCACAAATATGTAGTGGGAATCTTTTTTTAAAGTTATTTATGTGATGTTCTCCATTATGTTGTTGCCTGTAACGTCTGGCAACCCAACAAAGTAATTGTTAAATGCATAATTGCATGCTGCTAATTGAACGTGCTTGAATCTGTTTTTTGAATGCCTTGAGTATTGTTAGTAATTGTATTTTGTTCAATAACACATTGCCATTAAAACAAAAATAATTCAGCGCTGATGAAGCGAGTTTCTTAAGCTCTGACGCAATTAATTAAGACCTCGCTGAAATGTTTACGAACAAATGCAATCCAAATAAAAAATGGCTCCTTTATTTTGTAGGCTGCAGACAAATCTACACATACGAAGTCGGCTAACATCAAAAACTACACTACAATCCAAGAGGTAAGACGATTTTCTCATTGAAAGTCCACAGGAATATTTATTGTTTCTGCTCCCTGCCCCCATGAGCTTTTTGTTTGGGGGGGGGGGGGGGGCTCATCTCGCAGTAGATTGACAAAAGGGTTGTTTATGTGAATGGCGTCTTGCGGTGGCACAGCAGGTCTTGGCACCATGCAAGGGTTTTGCCATAGAAGCCCCCCCATGCATGGGTGAGTGGGAAAAAAAGCCAATAGGACACCTCCTAAGAATGGACAACGTGGAGCGTAACCTAAACTTGGCGACCAATATTATCCATAATAACGTTTTTTTTTACTTGCCGCATTTAACACCGGAAAAAAAAAAAAACCTTTACTAAACGTAGCCCGAAGAGAAATGTTGACGCTGCGTCGGCACGGACAACACAAAACTCCACACATTCGTCAATAAACCCTATCAGTTTAAAAAAAAAAAAAAAATCTGTAGCGGATAATGGGGGCCGCCCCCCCCCCCCCCCACCCACCCACCCTTTCATAGCAGAGAGACGATCCGTAGACGAACGTCGCTCGACCCCAGCGGTGTGCGTGCACACGAGTCTGCGCGCTCCCTTGCCCGCCCGCACGCCCCCGCAGGTGCTGCAGCGGCTGAGCAAGCTGTGCGTGCAGGACGGCTCGAGTGGCCGGCGCAACCGCAAGCAGCAGCAACGGCTCCTCCGCAACATGGGGGCGCACAGCGTCGTGCTGGAGCTGCTCGAGATCCCCTACTCCAAGGTGGCGATGCCCTCGATTGGCGATTTTTGTTGTCTGTCGTCGGGTTGCTTTGTTGCAAGGACTCTTGAGAATTGAAAATATTTGTTTGTGTTTTTTTTTTTTTTACTCGAGATTCCACTAATGCTTCTTGAGCTTATGAATCCGTTTAATTTTAATTTTAATTGATTGTTAAAAGCCAGACGAGGTTACTTCACCGCGGCTTCCTCTGCCTTGATGGGTCTTGCGCAGAGAATTTATCTGGCAACAGACGATCCACATACACGTGGGGCCTGACACTGAAACCTCCAGGCATAGTTACTGATTTTCTATTGAAATAAACCGTTGAAGTAGTCGTGTAAGGTGTGGTTAAGAACTACTCCCACGTCTTCCAAGACATCTGGTCAGTGTGGCGGAAGAGGCCCAAAATAGCCTCGATGTGGGGGGGGGGGGGTGGGTTTCAGAACCCTCCCAAGAACAGAGGGCCCTTATGCCAGCAGTGGCGTGAGCTCGTGATGTCAGGGCAGTACCATTTGCCACCTTTACCACAACCAAGTAAACTTGTATTTTCATTCCCTACCATCTCTACATACACGGACAAAACAAAAACACAGGCAGAAGACTTCCGAATGAATGACGTCATGAGGCTGGCCCACGAGTTCCTGCAAAACTTCTGCAGTGGAAACCAACAGAACCAGGCACTGCTCTACAAACACCTGCATCTCTTCCTTAGCCCCGGGGTGAGTTTGGCCCAGTGCGTCCGAGTTGATTTTTAAACTAGGTAAGACCTCAAGAGACCAAGCTAATCTCGTTGGCAGAATGTCACCTCTAGGGCATTCGTCTGCCAGTAGGGGGGGGAAGGGGAAGAGGCGATGTTTGCCAATCGTAAAATCCCAATTGAGTGATTTGCGGGTTATTTTCGAATTTGATAATAGTGGACCGTGATGCTGGCACACAAACGGGCCTGCTCTTGTGAATGATGTCAAGGGGATCTTTTTAATTTCGATCGTGAAGCAGATGGCGTAGTAGTAGCAGCATTATCGTTTGGTTGTCTTTCCCCCACACCTCCGATTAGCATGGTTGGCTATGTACGGTGCGAAAAAAAGTTCCACATCCATTAAACCTGCAGTAGTAACGAGGGCGGCCACTGGATTCGAGTCATGAACCTAGCAAACGTGCTGCGGCTGGGCCGTGTCAAAGGCCAGTTGGGAACTTCCAACCAGTAGGGGGGTGGGTGGGGGGAGGAGTGGAGGAGGGACGACGACATCATGAACATTTCCAGATTGTTCACGTCATGGCTCAAGTTTTCTACTGCATGCGGTGTGGCAATAACAATTAACGTCACCAAGAAATTAATGACAATTAATACTAAGTACCTTCAGACGTTGTGCAGCAACGACTTTCTATCGCACAATGCGGGGGAGACGGTGTTGTAGAGAAGAGCCGCAATGACCAATTACATAACTCTAAATTTTGATTTAAAGCTTTTGTGACTGCAGTAATTCATATTCTTAGCTCTTTCGGTAAAGGCCCGTTGAAAGGAAACAATAAAATAATAAAATATATATAAAACAAAAAAATATTTTATTGTTTCCCTTCAACGTGACTTTACTGAAAGAGCTAAGAATATACATAACTCTAAGCCATACAATGAAAATCGGGTTCAAATTGGGTAAGTGATTGAAACCGGAATGTCCCATCCAGCCGGACTGTTGTTTCAGCTCATCATTGTCAAATTAATCATCTGTTCCACGTTAAGACCATGTTTGCCCAAAAATAATTCAAAACCCAAGACCTCTCTTGTAATCAAGTGCTAAGCAGGTTAATGGAATGGGGACTCCCTTGGGTAAGCGTCACCAGGCTTCCCCTCGTCCACACCGGAACGCAAATGTGCCACGGCGTTCCCCGTGGCTTGTAAATGACTGACTGCCCCTCCCACACCCTGTGCGAGTAAAACTCCAAACTGGGTTGTTGATTAAATTGGCCTCATCCCCGCTGTTACATCCAACAATGCAGGCTTGCCATGTCGTAAATGTAAAAATAATCACGTTTCTCTTTTTACAAACAGTCGTAACCAATTGCACTTCAAATGTATACCGAATGGCATACGTTTTTGTGGTTAAAGAAAGACTGAGAAGTGGGGTGAAAGTTCAGATGTTGGTGAATATAAGACATTTTCTTTTTTCCAGACTTTTGTGGTGATCATGGGAACGGTCTTGGACCACTTTTAGCAAACTGGGTTCCGTTTGGAATATTTGGTCCAGGCCAGATCCTGCAGTTGTGAAGATGTTTATTTTTTATTCAGTGGTTATCATTAATATGCTATCAACCTGGGTGACCTGAATTCAATGCCATGGATAATAGCAATGGCGACTGATTATATAATTATCTGAACCAGTCCTGGATCCCCCACACTCCGCTGTAACCATCCAACACAGGCCAGCCTGGTCAAACAATTCCTGTGACTGGCACGGTGTGGGGGGGAAGGCCTTCATTCAGCAGTGGGATTGGCAAAATGTATCCTAGCAAATTTTACTCCGTTTTAAGGCACTCTTCCAAGAGGTTACTGAATTTGAATAATTGCTTAAAAAGAGATTCCTCCAAACAATTAAATTTTGCATCCATTCAGAACCCTTTGGCAACCTTCTTTGTCACCATTATCATCCTAGATTGAAAACGAATTTGTCAGAACTGATTTTTGTATTTAGTGTTTGTCCTTCCTCCACACCTCCCTGATTTTATCACGGTCGACTACGTACAGTGCAAGCCCACTCTTCCCCCCCCCCCCCCACCTGCCTTAAACCAAGCTGAAAAGTGTTCTTGCATGAGATCCGTGCAGTTTCTGTACCCCCCCTCACCCCGCTCATCTTGATTTGTGCTCTGTACCGGGCTCCTTTTTGCGTGTAAAAAAAAAAAATCGTTCCTCTTCCCTTCGCCTCTGGCCCTTGCTGCAGCTTTTGGAGGCGCGCACGATGCAGGCCATCTTCCTGAACAACGCGCAGCTGTGCGGCGAGGTGACGGACCGCGTGGTCCAGCACTTTGTGCGCAGCATCGAGACGCACGGCCGCCACGTGCAGTACCTGCGCTTCCTGCAGACCGTTGTGCGCTCCGAGGGCAAGTTCAACAAGAAGTGCCAGGACCTGGTGATGGCTGAGGTGAGGGGGGTGGGGGGAGGGAGGGGGGGGGTGGGTTGGGTGGGTGGGTGCCCCCAGCCCATCTCTCCTAGCCCACCCGTGCCCTGTTTGTTGCGGCTGCACCCGACTTAAGAGCCGCATGGCTCACAGGGCTATACCTAATAACTGAAATTTTAAACTTGAACATGCTAGAGGGAGCTCGAGAGAGAACTTGGTCTGCTCTTCCGTGCTGTATGTATGCTGAATTTTTTTCGCACCGTGCTAATCGGAGGTGCGGGGGCGGGGTGGAAGGACGACAAACTAAACGCAAAAAGCCGTTCTATAGAAATTCGTTTTTAAATCTCTAACACACCGCTTGTCGTGTCGCGTGCTGGACCCCCGCAGCTGGCGAGCGCCGGCGAGGAGGTACTCGTCTTCTACAACGACCGCACGTCCTTCCAGACGCTGCTGGAGCTCATGTGCTCGGAGCGCGAGCGCGAGGACCGCGCCGGCGCGCTGGCGTACCACATCACGCTCGTCGAGCTGCTCGCCTCCTGCACCGAGGGCAAGAACGTCTACACGGAGATCAAGTGCAACTCTCTGCTGCCGCTGGAGGACGTCGTCCGTGTGGTCGTGCACGAGGACTGCATCCCTGAGGTGCGGCATCTGCCCTGCCCACCTTCCCCACCCCCTGGCCATTTTGCCGCAGTTTCAAGCGCACGTAGCCTGGCACAAGCGCCGTGGTGACGCCCACCAACACTTGGTGGCGAGTGACGGTTGTTGTTGTTGTAAGTTTCAAAATAATGTGCGGCGGTGTGCGTGGCAGATCAAAATCGCGTACGTCAACTTCTTAAACCACTGCTACGTGGACACGGAGGTGGAGATGAAGGAGATCTACAACAGCAACCACATGTGGAACCTCTTTGAAAGCTTCCTCGCCGACATCGCCACGGTAAAAACGTCGCGGTGACGTGCGCTGGGGGGGGGAACGCTCTGTCGGCTCGGTGCTCGTGAGAATCTGAATATTTATTCTTACTGGAGGAATCCAATGTTAGCTAATGAAAGCTGTTTTTTTTCTTCACAGATTCTGATTGATTTCTGATGGGGGGGTGGGGGGGGTGGGGGGTTTGAATGTAGTGCCGGCGTATTTATATGGCTAATATAAGAATTGCCTCATAACCCATTCGTTTGGAATGGTTGTCACAAAATTCGGAGTTATTGGCCACTTAAAGGAACTGCTAAAGGTAGGCCTACCGACAGGTGACATCTTATCCAAGCCCGTGGACTACAACCAACAACATTAGCATGCAAGCAGGCAGACCAATGCATTAAGGGTGCATCTATTTTGGATAGGAGATTCGAGCGCACGAAGAAAATGTTTTCTCAGAAAACAAATTGAGACTCGGCGACGACCCGCATTGTATCCGCTCAACGCGGGGACCTGCAGGCTCGTGTAGAGATCCATTCCAGGCTTAATAGGTACTCTCTTAACAGTATTTTACCCCCCCCCCCCCCCCAAACATGTCATGGCTATTTAGGGCATCTTTATCTTTCGCTTCTGAATGTCCATCATAGGTGTGCAGCCCCAAGAAGCAGCGGACGCATGGCGACATCGCGCTGGAGACGTACATCTCGGAGACGGTGATGAGCATCGTCTCCTCGTTCTTCAGCTCCCCCTTCTCCGACCAGAGCACAAGCCTGCAGGTCTGACGGCTCGCACGCTATCACACCGCAGCGGTGGCATGGGCTCTGGTACAAGAAATACAATAGGCTCAGGTTCCCACCCCCGTGCCCTATCGCCGTCGGCTCTCGCCTCGCAATTTCCATGTGTCGATGGCTTTGAATTTTTAATTCACACTTTTGGTACAATGCAGGTCCGGGTGGGGAGGGGAAAGGGCACGCACACACACGCGCACACCTGCCAATCGCAGCCACCTGACTACGGATTTTTTTTATTTTGAATGCGACTCAACACGAGCCCAGTACAAAGCACCGGTCACAGTACGAGGGAGGAACAGAAACTCTAAGCGAAAACATGACATCGGTGTGCCAGGGCTTAACGAGGGGGAACATTTCAGGCTCTGCCCCACCCAAGTGGGGACATGAGAGCTTGTATAGGGGGAGGGAAGGATTGCTAACATTAGGGGGGGGGTAGAGAGGGGACCTGACTTTCCCACCCCTCCAGAGTCCCCCAACAGTCGCTGCCCTGGGCAAACTGCTACGTTGCCCATGCCTCAAAGCTGGCACTGCTAGGGCCCCCCAGCCCAACCACCAGTGCTTACCCCCCCACCCCCCACCGCTGCCTGTCTGTGCCTTGCCACTTTGGCCCTAGTGCAGTTTCACCGCCTGGACATGCAATAGCTATGCCACTGCTTGCACAGTGGGACGTGTGACTACCTTGCAAAAGATGGCCGGGTGGCTCTGGGGTAGGACCCTGAGCCAGTGCCACTAAGATTGAGTCCAAATATGTGATTAATCGATCTGAGATTAAACAGTGTTCTAGTGTCCTTGGGTTGATGTTCTCAGCCCAGTTGCAAATTATTGCTCGCAAAAAGTCAAATTAATAGTTCCACTTAATTCGGCAAATTTCTAGCTGTGAGAATGTACATGTTACTTTTGCTACGTGACGAACGTTACTCTTGCTCCACGTCTATCGGGTGTGCACGCACAGCGTGAGAGCCGTCGGTTTTAGCTCGTGTCGTTAATCGGCATTCGCTTGCATCTCTTAGCCCAGCACGCGCTCCACAGCCAAACGGGGGGGGGGAGTCGTAATGCTTTTTTGTCTTCGTTATGCGTCCCGCAGGCGCGGCAGCCGGTGTTTGTGCAGCTCCTGCAGGGCGCGTTCCGCGTCTACCACAGCCAGTGGCCGACCTTGATGCAGAAGGCCAGTGTGGAGGGCTGCATACGCTGCTTGGCAGAAGTCGGTCAGTACACCGCTGTGACCACAATTCATTTCTCAGCTTTATTCGGACGTGACTGCGTGTGTCACGGTTTCCTGCATCCGTCACACCTTGTTTGATTTGAAAACTAATTTTCTATGTTGACAACTTATATTTTTTAGAGCCTTTTGTTTATATGCTTAGTTTTTTCGGTAGTCAAAATAATAAAATATATATAAATATATAATAAATTATATAATAAAACATATATTTTATTATTTTGTTGTTTCTCTTCAACGTGACTTTACCGAAAAAACTAAGAATATGAATTACTGCAGTCACGAAAGCTTTAAATCAAAATTGAGCCTTTTGTTTAGTTTTTCCCCCCGCACCCCCCATTTTTAGCATGGTTGGCTACGTACGGTGCTTGGTAATAAGTTCTACATACAATATTCTTCTTGTCTTGCCATGAAGGTTTCTCCGCTCTTCTCGGCCTTTCTTGCCACAATTTCCATCTCATCTGTGGCTGTACTCTTTGTCTCTTGTCTGTCATTTAACCCAGCCGATCAATTTCTCCCCTTCTCCGTCCGTCTCGTGCGATCAAACCGTCGCAATATCGTTTGGATTTCTACACTCCTGTGGTTGGTAAAATTGGGGGGGAAAAATTTACAAAATGTCAGCATTCTCATCATCCGTAATCAATGCGTGATTTGAATTGACGGTGCCTCCAGACGAGCCAATCTCCATTGCTCCATATCTGGCATGGATATCTTATCTTGGCAGATTATCTCCTTTGGCTATTGTCTCTTCTCGCAACATGTCTCTAAGCTTGCTCACTTTGCTCACTTTGCTCACTTTCTTTTGTACCAATGAAATTTTTTTTTTTCAAAATGTCTTCTCCCAGTCCAAAACTTACATTTTTTTCAAATTATTTTAATAAAATTGTATTTTTGCACAGCGAAAAGCCGCACCATAGCGATCCCCGTGGACCTGGACAGCCAGGTGAACTCGCTGTTCCTCAAGCCGACGCACCTGGTGCAGAAGACAGCGTTGAACTGGAAGATCAACGCACGGGCCTGCGCAAGGGGGGCACGGGAATCCATCAGCGCTGCCTCCTGGGACTACCGCAACATCATCGAGCGCCTGCAGGTCTGAGGGCTGGCGTGTTACCGGTGGGGGAGCGTGTTGGTGGATCCGTGCCCAATGAGTGAAAAAAGACAACAACCCAGTTAAAATCTTAACTGGGGAAGGGTGGTTGAGAATGGTAGTCGAGGAAAAGGTCCTGGATATTGGAGGAGGAGGATGCGGGATTCATAATAAAGGTTTTTGGGTTAGATCGCGTTATTTATAAATGTGTCGTAACCCTCCACCACCCGACACGGCCAAACAGTCAAAAATGTCACGTTTACAAAGGACAAATAGTTCACTACTTTAGCCCACCGGCGGGATTTACTGCGGGTGTTGCTTGAGCCCCGCCGCGTGCATCTCTGCTCGCAGGACATCGTGTCGGGCCTGGAAGTTCAGCTGAGGCCGCTGGTGCTGGCTGAGCTCTCGGTGCTGGTGGACGTGCTGCACTTTCCCGAGCAGCTGTTCCCCGAGGGCTCGGAGGGACGTGACAAGTGCCAGAGCGGCGGCTTCATCTGCAAGTAAAGCTCCGGCCGCAACTCGCGACCGTTCCTCCTGCCCAGCTCTCCCGGCGTGTTTTTTAGGGTCATGCCGCGCCCCCCCCCGCAGTTCGCATCACATCCCTGGTGGGGCCGATTCGGTTGCAGGCTCTTACTTATCGAAGATTGAAGCAAGGGATGTTGTGCGAACGTGAAATCCAAAAGTATCAGAATTCTGTTCAAACCTTAACGCGAGGTGGAACCTAGACCAGCAACAGTGTGGGTCGGGCTGCATGTGGAGGTGTTATGGCTCGAAATATGGTGCTGGCCACGGTGGGTTGGTGGCATAGGAGCCAGAACTACCCGCAGACCCCACCCCCACCCCGAATGGGGTAGTGTTGACTACCTTGCCTGGTATACAGGAGGTCGTGCATTTGATTCCGATCCTGGCACCTGTCTGTTTGGAGTGGGGTTTGCATGTCCCTCTCCCCTTGGTCGTGTAGATTTATCTCCTCCACATTTTAGATGTATGTGTTTTAGAGTATTTGCCTGCTATTTAATATCCACGTGATAAGCCACTTCGTTAAGCTATCATTTGTGGCCAGGTCACTTCTGAAAAAGAGCTATATAGCTCAGTCTGCCTTACCTGGTAAAAAAAACAAAATGTTTAATAGTTTTAGTTTAATAGATCATGGATTTTAATAACTGAAGCCAACTAGTAATTCTACTCACTCTTGAAAGTAGGGTAGTGGTCATGCCATGACTGTTAAATTATTTTTTTTATTTCTCAGAGCTGGAATTTAGCCATGAAGAGCTTGGCTTAACCAAATAATGTGACCACCATCAACTTTGCACGCTTTGGCTGGTATTTTAACCTTGAATCTCAATGGTGTCAAAATGATTTTACTACTCCACGAAGGCAACGGGGGGGGGGGGAGGGCCCATCTTGTTTGTTTCCTCCTGTTCCAAGGCTCATCAAGCACACAAAGCAGCTGATGGAGGAGAACGAGGAGAAGCTGTGCATCAAGGTGCTCCACACGCTGCGGGAGATGACGCAACAGGACCTGGACTTCAAGGACAAGGTGGGTGGTGGGGGGGAGGTTAGGTGTGTCGGTTAAAGGAGGTGTGGTGTGTCTCTGGTGCGCGAGGTGAGTGGTGGTGGTGGTGTACGAGTGTGTTGCGTTGGTACGAGAGAGTCACCCACGCACCCATCACCCTGAGTAGATTGTGTGGTGTTCATTCGGGTGGGTGAGGTGTTGGCATAGTGGTCGTAATTCCAGGTGGGTGGTTTCGGAGTGTACATGGGTTAAATGTTTCAGAATGTGGGTGAGGTGGCGAGTTGTCCACAGTTGCCAAGTTCGTGATCAAACAATTGTCCATTTCACGAAACTTGGTACACTTACCAAATAGTTAGTATTTAGTTCTATGAAGATGGGGGCAGGTAGATGAGTGAATAGGTGATTTAAGGGTGGACCGATTCGATGGGATGGCTTTGTGGATTGATTCCTCTGGTGGGTGAATGGGCAGGTGTGTGTCTGCACCACAACGAGCAGAGCGCCGAGCGGCTAAAACACAGCAAGTAGTCAGGGGGCAGAGGTGATGCATCTGCCAGTCATTTCAGTTGGTCAACCCATGGGAAGTGGGCCTGTCTCGTGACTTCCTGCAAAAACGGCCTTAACGTGCACAAATGCCATGGTGACTTCACCGTCACTTAGTGCCCGATGGTTGTTGTTGCTGCTTTTGGGGACGACATTCTGCTGCTTGCAGGTGATGCATCTGCCAGTCATTTCAGTTGGTCAACCCATGGGAAGTAGGTCTGTCCCGTGACTTCCTGCAAAAACGGCCTTAACGTGCACATAGCCTGGGTACAAATGCCATGGTGACTTCACCGTCACTTAGTGCCCAATGTTTGTTGGTGTGCTGCTTTTGGGCACGACATTCTGCTGCTTGAATCGGAGTGTAGTGGATAACGAGTGGAGGCCAGCTCGGGGTAGTGGAGTAAAACCTGTCACCTTTTGCACAACGTTTATGAAAAATGTAGCTTGGCCGAAACTGACGTGATCAAGTCCCCTCCCTGATCACCCCCCCTCCCCCAGCCTGTGCTCTCTGCCTTTTCCACTTCTGCCGTTGTTCTACATCTCATGGTGATTGGTTGATTTGTTAAACCCTAACTTGTGAATGGTGAGAACCAAGAAGTGGTGTCGGGGGGGGGGGTTTGAAAATCAAAGCGTTGATTGTGATCCCGACCTCCGGCATCTTTTGAGGGTACTACACCCTTGGCATCGCTCGAACGCTTGGCAAAGATGGGAACGATCCACAGGGGGCGGCCTTGTCAAGCACATGCGTTCGTACTACGTTTTGAATGTGTGCGATTGTGTGGGGAGCGGTGGTGCAGCGGCGAATGCGCACCGCACTACGAACCCGGCGACCAGAGTTTGATGGCAGCCAACATCGGTAACGAATATCCGAACCGGGTCGAAGGGCTTTCCCTAGGTTGACTCGGCCTCAAATGAGTACCGAGTGTGGTGTGTAAACATCAGCACGAGTGAGACAAAGGTGGCCCAGCATGGTGCTGGCCACCGACCCCCCCCCCCCTCGTGTGTGGTACGGTCTTTAATAGGTGCTCACGAACAGTGCTTGCCCCAACAGTCTGTTTAAATGCTATAAGGTGGCATTTTTTTTTACATGTGATTGTGTCATTTACACACGAACATTTTAAAGTTGTGTTGTGAAATGATATGTGCTCACCACCTAATAATACTGCATTACCACTTGATCGCTTTTTTCCATTGCAAACCGGCTGCGTTTGTCGGCTATAAAGAATATTCCAGGGATAACTGGCCTGGTCTAGTGATGCTATAGTGCGCACATCGTGAGCGTTATTATACATGTGCACTTACTGAATGGGAACAATATGGGGCACACCTTTTTTTAATTATGCTTTTTACTTATTTACAAGTAATGTTGAAAGTGTAATAATGCATTGAATCTGGCTCTCTCCATCCTCTCAGTCTGTGACATTCAGTCATGCTAACTCCCATGAAGATGATCCAATATATGTTACATTTTCATGTTAACGTGTTTGCAATTAGGCACTTGCTATATGAAAAATCAGTCAAATTGATGAAGCTATCACTCCGTGGCCTATGTGGTTTTCATCCTAATAGATAAAAAAAATAACTTTCCATTAAATTATGGCACCCAATTGAGGCGCTGTCAGCTTCAAAACGTCTATCTGCTAATCGTCATCACTATTATTTTACCAGATAAGGCCCACTAATCTTTATAGTTTTTTTAGAAGTGACCTGGCCGTAAATGATCGTGGACATTCATAGCAGCAAAATACTCTAAAATGCGTGTTTCTAAACCATGCCCAGTAAACTGCTAGACGAAAGCCCCTCCCCCCTGAGCTTGTGGTACTCTTGCACGTATATTTATTTTGCCGCTAGATGGCAGATGCATCACACTTAACAAAGATGACCGGAGCCCGTGCTCACCCGCACGAGAAGTGTCCAAGATAGAGGCCTCGTCGTGCGGACGACTGCTGTATGGACTGAACTGTGGCACTTCTTTACGAGTGGTCGGCCAGTTGATGCTTTGACTCGAGGTCCCCATCTCTCATGCTGGGAGGTTGATTTTTTTTTAAATCGCAGTCAAGTAGGAATTGACTGGGTGCCGTGGTGGCGATGTTAACTGCCTCGCCAGGTAAACAGGACGTCGTGGGTTCGATCCCGACCGTGACGATGCTTGTATATTTGGAGTTTGCGTGTCTCTTTCTGGTGTCGTGTGACTTCTTCTCCGTGTCCTCTGGTTTTTCCCTCCACATTTAGAAACATGCATTTTTTAGAGTATTTGGCTGTTATAAATTCCCACGTGATAAGCTACTTCGTTGAGCTATCGTTTGTGTCCAAGTCTCTTCTAGAAAAGAGCTATACAGTAAAACCTTGGATTGCGAGCATAATTCGTCCCGGAAACGTGTTTGTAATCCAAAGCACTCGTATATCAAAGCAATCGTATATCAGTTGTGATCACGTGACGCTCGGCAGACAGCGTATACGTACTGCTCGTATTGCAAGACCTCGCTCGTTTATCAAATAAATGTTTATTTAAATGTTTTGCTGGTCTTGCAAAACACTAGCAGACCAAGTTACTTGCATTCCAAGGTTTTACTGTATAGCTCTGGGCCTTAACTGGTAAAATATACAAATTGTTTCAGATTTTAGAATTGAGCATGTATTTGTGGCCATTGGGGAGAAATATGGCAACTGTTTCGTTCAATAACCCATGACAAGTCTCATCCGAAGTGCCTGTCTGGTGCCAAAAGTGCTGATGGAAGATCATAAAGCAATGTTTGTGCCTTATTTACTACATGCTCTGGAGCATTCGGCGTATTGCCCGGACCTAGCTCCTCCAGCCTTCCCATCCCATTGGAAGTTCTGAAAGAAGCTCCACTTTAAAAGTGGTTCGACATTGATGGGGTTGTGAAAGCGGTGGTTCCGTCATGGCTCAACAACCATCCAAAATACTTCTGCGCCGCTGGCATTGACAATCCTATCGGTCACTGGAACAACAAGTGTTTTTTTTTAAATAATATTTTGTGATGCGCAGAGAAACGATCTGTTTGATCGTAGGAAGTGTTCTGGAACTGTATGATCTCCGCTTATTAAAAAATGCTCCCACCTGATATGGTGGCACTTGCACTTAACATTTCCTTTTTGAGTTCTCACGATTTAGACGTCGATTTCATCGTAAGCAGCTACCTTGTTCGTGGTCGATTGCTCGAACACCTATTAAAAACAGCGGCCGCACCCACATCCTGCCTCCCCCTGAAGGCTGTAAACCCCTGTCCAAGCCACGCCCGGCATTACAAAGCTGACGTCAATTGCATCGCCCATCTCCTCCCATCCAGTGACACGTGGGAACACAGGTGAGGGTTAAAAAACATTTTTCCTCGGCAACAGTTTTTGTAATCGCCAATTTTTTTTTTAACCGATGAGAGCGGTTTTGTTATTCATAACTTATATAATCCACTACCCCGTCGCCGCTTTCCATTGACCTACAGTCGTGCTGCACCAGCAGGAGCTGCGTGCGCGCGACTGCTGATGGCTCGGCACGCGATTGGCTCGAAGACTCGCAAATCTAGGACGCGCTCTGTTGCATAACCTCTCCCCCTCGTGTCCCCCCCCCCCAACACCGAGCCAGGCACGGCCAAGCCCCGTCCCACGCGGTTCGATTGTTAAAATGTAAAAGCCTGCACTTTGGCGTGACCTGCTTCAGCCAGACGGAACCGCTCTCTGAAAGGCGACTGTTTCGCCAACCTGGGATTTTGTGACCTTTATAGTTTATCCTCGGCAATTAAAATATTCTATCGCTACTGCCAGATTGTGTGCGCGTGTGGAGCGGTGTTGGGTGTGCTGTTCTACAAACCAAATGACAGGTTTTTTTTTTTAAGTTACCAGGCATAGATTTCACCAGGTAGGTAAGTTGTCAGAACCTGTCCTTGGCCGCCGCTAGGATGACTTGGCCTCAAACGAGTACCTGCTGCGGTGTGTACAAATATTAGCAATGTGGTTACTGGTCCACACCAGCCTCGTGCGCTGTATCGACGGCCAGTGCTCATGAACAGCACTTGCCCCCTCGCCCCCCTCAACAGCCTGTTTGGCTATTTGGGAATCCTTGTGTTTTGCCTTGTACATCGCTGATGTAATAATGTCGGTGTCATTTCCCCCCCCCCCCCCGTGAACTGAATGAAAATTCAGGCCCATGCTACATGATTGAAATTCGATCTTAAAACTTTGCTTCTTTCGCATATTTACAATGGCATTACCAACCGTGCAAACGGGCATGCTGGGCGTTGTACTAATTGCACAACCGTTGTGTGCTGTGCCAGCCTTTTGGCTAAGAGCACTTGCATCTGCAGTCTTTGCAGACCGAATTGGGGGAGAACTCGTGTCGTGAAGTAAATCGTCAAAGTATTGTAAATAACAACCATCCAACAATGTGTGCGGTTTTCATAGTGATTCACGTACGAAGCAATACAGTTACTCACTCATGAGTTCACCTGGCCTCATCTCAAACAAGTTTTAAAACTGTCTACGGGCCCCCCCCCCCCCTGCATCTTCACTGAGCATTTATGTCTTCAGAGTTTCATACCCAAGAAGGCACAGTCACAGATCCGCCGTTGACGGGAAGAAACTCAACTCGGGCACGTCGGTCCGGTTCGCCAGCTTTGATGCCTTTACGTGCTTTTATTTCACTTGCTGCCTGTTCATCTTCTTTGGTTCTTTCGGTAAAGTCACGTAGAATTAGAATAAAATAATAAATAAAATAACACAATTCTCACGACGTTTCGGCCACGGCACAAGTGGCCTTGTGAAGAAGGCCACTTGTGTTGTGGCCGAAACGTGGTGAGAATTTTATTGTTTATTTTATTAATTTATTATTTCATTCTCATTCTACGTGACTTTACCGAAAGAACCAAAGAAGATGAATCCTTGCAGTCACGAAAGCTTTAAATCGAAATTTGCTGTCTGTTGTTTGTTCTTGTATCCTCAAATCTTGTAACTCAATTTTAACCCACTTCCCAATGTGTTATCGACTGCAAACTTGGTATACTTAAGTCCTACTGCTGACAATACTATATTCTATCATAAAAAATATATTTTGAAACATTATTTTTTTGTATGTTATGTTGTGGCTTGGGTCTCATTGTCCACGATCAACTAACGTTGGCTGTAATTGCCCACGGTCCCTTACGTTATGCCCCACGCTTTTATTTTTCGTCAGTTTCAACAACGGTATATTAAACGTATATAATGCAAAGTATTTGAACATAATTTTTTTTTTTAGTTTATTACATTTCATAAAAGTGTTTTTTAAATATATTTTTTATTTTGTTTTTTGCCATCTTGAGGGGCGGCGGCGGCGGAGCCTCGTTTTTGTGTTTTCACCTTGCAGGGGATGATAGAAACCCTCACGCGGTGGTGTAGAAAATTGTCAGTGACCCGCCGGCCGTGTCTCCCTCCTCCCACGCTCCGTTAATGTGTAACGCGATGATTGCCTGTGAGCTCTCGCCGAGACCCAGGCGGTGTCAGTCTCCGACGTTTTATTAGCGTGCGGATATTTCTGTAGGATGCGTGTCTCTCTCTCTATCGGGGCGGCCCCACTCCGCGTGGGGGGAGACGCGCTCCCGTGGCCGGTTTCGTTTGTGTGGGGGGGTTTTTTTTATTGCCGTGTCGGGCGTTTCGGGGCTAACTGTGTGTTCATTGTCGCGAGAGACGTCTCTTGTTGGCACGTCCGCCTACGATGCGTGGCGTTGGCGCAATCGCAGGATTTCAGACCCTCCACTGTCTATAAACACCCGGGGGAATTACTGCTCTGCGTGACAGAGGACAATTAATTTGGCTGCTCCTCAGCAACGCTCTCGCGTAGATTACACCATCGTCATCCTCCTCCTCCGCGGCAGCAGCGATTGCCTATCCACTTGTAGATGAAAGCCTCTGCATGCAGACACCGTCTCTCCATTGTCTTTTTGATGCACCAATTCGTATAGCTCTTGCACATGAGCGGAGTTCATCGCTCCATTTCCTGCTGTGGTCATGCTTTTTAGACGCATTCCCTCCTTTTGGCTGCTATTTGGTCGGCGGTCTCAATTGTCCATCGGTCGTCGTTATGTCCAGATGTCTGTCCCTACCCAAGACCATTTGCTTTTTCTTAATTGATAATAAAAGCAGGTTACTGTGAGCTTGTACGAATATAAGTTTCATTAATCCGTCTGAGCATTTCATTAAATGTGCTGTTTAGTAAAATGTGCTGAAGTTTTTTCAAATCGGCTTTTGCAAGTGGTGGTCATGACGATGTTGAAGTTCCCACTGAACAGATGGCATTCAATTATAGCTCCTAAATGATGCAGAATTCTGGTTAACTTATAAGTGTACTCTGTTTTTTAGTTAAATGCGTTAACAGCAGGTAGTCTCTCATTAGGCAGTTGGGCTGCTCCTAGGGTATTTTCGATGCAGCAATAAATCGGGCAGTTGTCGAGACTTGTGATTGGCTGATTGCTGTTCATAGTCGAGATTTCGTTCGCGAACGTGGTCTCCCGCTCTCACAATTTCTCTTTGACCGACGCAGTTATACCAACGGGTGAAGCGGGGGGGGGGGGGGGAAGGGGGTTACGTCATCCCCTGAGAATGAAACAGTGGGTGGTGGTGCAGTCCCTGGGACTTTCCTCTACTGGGTAACCTTCAATGTCACAAAAATACAAGGTCCCACGCATGACTGCGCGAGCAAATCTTCTAACTGAACAACCCCCCCGCCCCCACATCCGCCTAATAAAGAAAACCTCAATTTGTTTATGGGCAAACGTGCAGAGAGCTGCGTCACTCCACCCACCACCTGAATTCTCACACGGTTTTTTTTACGCATTTTAATGGCACGTTGCAATATGCCGCTCAGTTAGCTTTAAATTTCGCCATTAAACCGATTTAAAGTTGTTGGAAGCACAATTATGCATGATATTATTATTATTATGCCTCTTTAACGCTTTGGTTTAGTTGCCTGTTAAGATGCGAGCTGTCATCTTGTGGGGCAGTTTGGTCTCTTCGTGGGGGGGAGAGGGGGGGGGTCAATTTGCAAGCCTAAGCTCAGAAGCGCCTACGCTTAAAGGCAGCTCCTCAAGAGGTTGTTTATTTGGACTACCCTTACACGCTGACCGAAGCATCTTGGAAGAAGTAGGATTACATTCTAAAACATAGCGGGAATTCTTATTGAAGGACAATCTGGTCTAATAACTTCATTCAATTCTTAATTATTAGCCCAACTGTTGTGCGAACGGCGAACATGCTTGGAAACCGACACTTTGTTTTGACCTCTGTGCACAAGGTATTATGCATCGAGTGTATTTAATTACACGTGCATACTACGATGCTGTCGTTTTGATTCCAAGCAGCCAACCAACACTGAACCCCCGTAGGTGTGAATGCGTTTTTTTAAAACGGCAATAAAAAGTCAATTTTGTGGGGGGTGGTGGTAGTTAGAGTGAACTCGAAGCCATTAAATCCAAGTTTAAGCCCCCCCCCCACCCCCCTTTGAGCGACTTGTTGTGGCGATCCCACACAACTCGTGACTCACACTTGCCTCATTGTGCTGAGGTACCCACGGCTTCTCTCCCCAACGATGTTCTTCTCTTCCGTCTCTTTTTTTTTAGCGTTCTACGTTTGTGGCTTGGTTTGTTCTTGCTTTCTGGAGCACGGCCTTGCTTTATTTTTTTGTAAAGTGCAAAAGCTTCCCCATGAAACATTGTTATTTATTTTTTTGGCACGTGTTTTCCACCTTCCTGCTGGTGCCTCTCCCCCCGGTGCTGAGATTCGCTTTGCGTTGCGGCTTAAATGCTTTGGCATAATGCCGGTCTCGCGACGTGCTGCGAGCGTATTGTTTGTGCCCTTTTTGTCTTTGTTTTGCTTTATAAATTACTTAATTTGCACGTGCCAGGGGCGTGCTTATTCCCCCCCCCCCTCCGTTCCCATTTACCTCCCACTCCTGTGTCTCCGAAATCTCACAGATTGGGTATCGCCACTAATTAGGAGTGCAACACCTTTAAGGGCTGCCAGAAAAATCAATAACAATAATAATGGTAGTGATTTATAGATTCGGCGCAAATGAGTGTCTGGGCCCCCGATGCAGGGCGACTGTGCCAGCGTGGGCGAATTCGCGCCTGCCAGCGGGGGAGAAGGGGGGCGAAGGGGGCAACGGTTGGGGGGGGGGGGGGCGGGCGGCGGGGACTGCGATGGTCTCTCTCGTTAGACAGAGCTCGTTAACGTCGTGCTCGTTAAAGTGCCCCCCTCGCTCGGTGGGTGGGTGTGGAGTCGGCGTGCGGGGGGCGGGGGGGGGGGCTTTGGCGGTCTCGCAGGGCGCCTCGCCGGGGCTAGTGCCGGCATCCCTTTGTTTGCGCTAATTCGGTGACGAATCGTTGCGGCACTGTTTACTAATAATTGCAAAGCTGTATAACGAGCGGGTAATCAGTTTGTGCGTCCGTCTGATTTTTTTTTTCTGGAGATCCCTCTAATGAAACTTGTTTTGTGCGAGTGTCCGCATTGGGAGCGTTTGTAATCCTGCAACCTTTTTCTAGTGATAGAAATCTGCTGTTGTAACTTGGTCACGATTAAGATTCAAGCTTCAGTTCTTTCCTTGAACTTTGCGGTGTACGTAGGCTGCAGGGGTCCCATGAACCCATTTGAACAGTATACCTACACAAATACCTAAAACATTGATCTTTTACATGATTTAAAGTATAGATTGCGAGCCAAGAATCCAAGAGATCGAGATCTCTGCATCCGATTTGATGCATTGTTTTGGAGCGTTTTGGCCACTTTTATTTTTAACAATTTTTTTTGTGACATGGGAGGGAACCCCAGGGTCCCCTGCCAGAGTGTAGCACTGGGACATCCACACTCGAAGCCTCCACGGAACCCCCGCTTGCTGTACTGGCCATCTCTTGGGGCCCTGTAGCAGTTATAGTTTCACAAACTATGATCCACCCGCATTGTCGCCAACCATTGATCTATCTACCTGCTTGATGTAGGGCCCCAATGCGCTGTATCGCGCACTTGGCTCGCCAAATTTGCAGAAGAATATTAACTCGCTCGTACACGCATTGCATCTGTGTACTGCTGCGCGCAACAACAACAAAATACCCTCCGGCGTGGCAACCTAAGGCCTGTTGAGCCGCCCCATGTCTGGTGAATCTCATTAATGGCTTCGTGCAGGAGAGACATTTGAGAAATGGCTTTTACGTAATTGTTTTGCTTGCGTAAAGATGCCTGGGAAGTATTCGCATATTGAGCGAGATTAGGGGAATTACTGTTTCCTTGCAAAACACGATTGATATTAAATGGACTGCTGCAAATCCGAAGCCCGCCTACAGATGTAAGGTTCTACTGAATGGTGTGGGGTTTGAGTTTTTGAATCTTTATTATAAAGGATGTTGACATAACCAGATTTTAATCTGTTAGCTGTTTGTGTTCAAGTCCCCTGGAAAATAGCTTTATTATTAAATTTAAGGAGCACTGTTGGTAGATTCGAAGTCTCCGTGCCATCCTGTAATGGTGTCTTAATTACACACTGGAATGGCATCGATTTTGCCACGTGTTTTTTGACCATGCGGTGGCTGAGCTATCTCCCACTCCTCTTTACCCACCCAGATAATTGAATTAATCCTTATGATTTGGTCACGATTCCATTCGAGAAAAGTTGTTATTTGACAGCGCTGATATGATTTGTATTTATTTAAACAACATAGTAAAAGTAATAATATTAATCGCATACACACATGATTTGATGCGTGTTGCCGTGAGCTTTATGTAGTCGTGAATTTCTTGACAAGCCCCAATTTGGCATGCTTGAAGATCAATTTGTTACTTCATATTTGTATATCATAACCTGAAAGTTCACAAATGTACAACTTATAATTTTCCCCAACTTCATTTCTTGTGCTGCCTCCATGGTGAATCTTCCGCTTGTGATAACCTTCGTTTAACTACCAAGCGACCAGCGTGAACGTGGTGAACAGAAATGATTCGCAAATTGAACCTGCAACTTTTGTTACATGTAGCACAGGGCTTTGGGAACCCTTCGGCCTATGTGGCAGGCTTCATTTAGTACTACCATCACGAGGCCTACCACTTCGAAATGGCCTGCAAAATAATATTTTTCTATCCCTGCAAGCATCTTAGCCGCACTTATCGAGTACTAGAGGAATATATTTAATATGGTTTCTCATCTAGTTTTTCTTCCAGGTTCTGTTCTGATGGTGTCCACGAACAGACCTGGAAGAATAACTGATGATGTACGCGTACGTCATCGGAACAGCGAAAAGTGTTAAGAAGTTTCGCAACACTTGTAGCGTTCACACTGAACATCATTCCGAACGGTGCGCTTGCACAACCTCGAGCTGTACGGCAAACGACTGCAAAAACCTGGAACCATCTGAATAATAAGACCACCCACCCCGTATCCTTCCCCACTCCGTACTGTGCACGCTCCGTCTCGGGTGCAGGGCGAGGCGTTGCGGCAGAACCTGCTGCTGCGTTACTATGGAGCCTCCGTGGTGCAGACGGGACATCGAGACGGTGGGGGGGCCTCGCACCTGGGGAGCGGCGGCGGAGGAGGAGGAGGAGGAGCGGCGTCACGCCCAGTCGGAACGGCCGCGGGGAGCGGTGAGGACACTGCACGTGGACACAGCACGTGTCGAGCAGCGTGGGACGACGATGATGATGATGATGATGCTGGAGGCCACGTGGGATTTAACGAGGGGGCGGGAAAAAAAACCCAACCGCTTTCGCTTGCATTAACAGCCGCATGTCTTTGTGTATTTTGAGGCTGGATCTCTTTTGAATTGTCGCATCGGATTGACTGACGGCTGCAGATAGCCCCTGCTGCAAAGTCTTTCATAAGAGTTCCGGCATAACCACAATGAATGTGAAAGAATTAAGTTATTAACTGCTAAGCCAGTAGAGAGTGTGTGTGTGTGTGTGGTGGGGGTCGTGACGGTGGTTAGCTTGCTGTGCTCTGAACTCAATAACCTGAATTTGTATTCTTTGGGTCTTTTGGTAAAGTCATATAGATGGTTCAAAATATAAAAATATGAACTCCTGCAGTCACGAAAGCTTTGAGTCAAGATTTAACCTGAACTTGATTCCTGACTGTTGGCTAACATCGCTGGCAGGGTGATATCTGAGCCAGTGAGGCTTGGTGCTGGCCACATACCGCCTCCTCCTTCATAAGTTGTGCCGGCCTAAATAGGCACTTGCTAACAGCACTTTCCCCAACGGTCTATAATGCTTTCACGGAGAATATTAGTTTTTTTTTGTGTGGTATTGTGTGCGTTTCATATGTATGACAATGTAGTAGGTGCACACCACCCCCTCGTGCCAGCCCTCATCGCTACTCGCTAAAAGTGTTTCTCCAACAGTCTCTAATCCTATGCAGGGGGGGGGGGGGATGATCGTGTGTGGGTTTTTTTTTTTAGCGTGTGCGTGTAGTATAATTTGCGAGCGTGTAGATGCATGCCTGCTGTGAGAATGTTAGGTGCTCGTGTGCACTCACGTGCGTGTGGCGCGAGAGGTAGGGGCCATGCGGAGCATCCGCTCACTCGGGCGGCGTTGCCGCGCCTGCCCCGAGGGCACGTGGACCACGCACGTGGGACCGCATGTGCGTCCCCCCCCACCCACTCCCATGAGGTCGACGCGGTCGCTTTTAATTGGGGCATTATTTTCACTTGGCAACAAGACTCCAGCACTGGCTCCAAGAAGAATTTGTGTGCTTGGGTCATGAATGGATGGATAGATGATGGAATGAAACAGGTGTGGGTTAAGGAGTGAAACCTGCCGGCTGGTAAACACATGGGGTTGGAATTTTGAGTTCAAACTTTTAGATGTTTTTTGTTTGTTTGTTGAACGGCGTTGTCTCATTTGAATGTGAAGTTAAGTAAAGTTTTTAATGACTTGGCAGTGACGAAGCCTTTGAAATTGATCTTCTCACTTTTTATATTTGATCATTTGTGTTTTTTGTGTTGCTAACTGAGTTACGGGTGTGGGGGGGCGCTCTCTGATTTGGATTATCAACCCCGGGCACTGCTCATTCACTCAACAGTTTACATTGCCTGGCAAATGTCATGATCCCCATTTTATTTTTTTCTAAATCGTACAGCCAGTTGTCATCAAATGCAAGATTTTGCTCAAAACATCCTCCAATGTACTCACCCTAACCTGCTTCCTGATGGCGTTCACACATGATGCCCTAATCGTGCGGACACGTCAGAAGGAAAATAATTTGTCAAGGATATAACGCAGCAAAACTGACATTACACCGGGTCATGTGGGGCAGGTGAGAAATCAGATTTTTTGAAGCAAGATGGTCCTTTTGTTGGGTTGGGCTAAAGGAAAGAGGACATGGTGGGAATGACAAGGAACACAGGCGAGCAGAGGTCAGAGCTGGAGCTTGATGGTTGTCGAGAAGCTGCAGTTGTACAAAGCCGTGGAGAGAATTTGTCTTTGGACATTAATGAATTCGCCCCCTTGCATGAAGCGTTCATTTGTTGCTTATTGGCGGTCACTCCTTCCTTTGTAAAACATCTATTTTCTGCATTATAGCGATTGCAACACCTCTTAGCTGCCTCATTATGTCCAAATAAGAAACGATACAATCTTGTACGCACTATTTGCTGCCCGTATCATAAATGCATTAACATGCGTTTTTTTATTTAATTTATGCATCGTTACGTGCCAACTAACCAACCATCTCCCACCATTTCACGGACACGCGCCGATGATGTTTAGGGTAAGGACTGTGGGGGCAGCGATGGCACAGTGGTGTTAGAGCACTGGCAACAGGAGTTAAATCCTGGTCTGGCCAACATCGGTGGCAAGTGATAGCCGCCAAATTAGTCCTGGGTTCCCCCCCCCCCCCCCCCCCCACGACACCAACTTGAACTGACTGGCGTGATAAAGTGTGTGGTCCAAGCGGGGCCTCGATCTTAACAGTGGATTGACAAAGGCCTGGAAATTATTGTTATTCTTAATTATTAAGAATCCTTCACATTTTCCGTGTGTGCGTTTGTGCACGTTTGTCGGCATTACTTTCACATCCAGGCCAAGCCTCCGTGACCCCGGCATTGCTCAACCGCTCCGAGATGACCCTCGCCAGCATCCAATGCCACCTGGACCAAGAGGGGGCCTCTGACCTCGTGATCGACCTCGTCATGAGCACGACGAGCGATCGCATCTTCCACGACAGCGTCTTGTTGGGGATTGCCCTGCTGGAGGGGGGGAACACCACCATACAGGCGAGTCATCGTGATCTCTTAAAATGATGAGAGGAGAGGAAAAACCATCGCAGTGCAAGCCGGGAAATCCTTTGTTTATTCAAGAGGGGTAATGCAGCGGTTAGGGCACTGCGCTACGAACCCGGTGGTCAGAGTTCGATTCCTGCTCACAACACCAGCGACGATTATCTGAATCGTTCCTGGGCCTCCCCTAGGTCCACTCGGCCACCAAATGAGTACCTGGTGCGGTGTGTAAACATCGCCACTGGGGAGACGACAAAGGTGGCCGGCCATACATTGTGCTGGCCACCCCCCCCCCCACCCCTCGTGTGCAGTGCCGGCCTGCATAGGTGCTCGCTAACAGCACTTGCCCCAACAGTCGGAGGGGGCGGGGGGGGGGTTCATTGTCGTCTTTGTTTGATATCCAGGTGAGTTATTTCTGTTGCGCAAGGTCTCCTGCAGTTCTTATCTGTGTGCTTGAAGATGGCACGGAATTCTCTGCCGGCTCGCTTTGTATTGTACAATGTTGCGTGCACACGTGCGCAGTGCCTTGTTTGTCATTCTACTGACAAGGGCCTATCGACACCGTGCCGGGAAGACCGCATTTCACCAGGCTGGTCAATAAGGGTCAGTAGAGTCGGGGGGGGGGGGGAGGGGGGGCAGCATGGATGTGGTAAGCGGTAATGCAGCGGTTAGTGCACTGCGTTACGAACCTGGCGATCCGAGTTCTATTCCTACTCACGACCAACACCAGTGACGATTATCTGAATCGTTCCTGGGCCTCCCTAGGTCCACACGGTGATCATAGACTTGGAAGCATGTAAGCCTATGACAACCTGTTTGTCTATGGTGGTCACCCTATTTTTAAAATTTATTTTTATGTAACCAGGTTAAGGCCCACTGAGCTATATGTCTTATTCAGAAGCGATCTGACCACAGATGATAGCTCGGCGAAGTGGCCTATCCTGTTGAAATTTATAGCAGCAAAATACTCAATGAATTTTTGTAAATGTGGAGAGACAACCGGGAGAGCATGCAAACTCTAAAAATACAGACGTCAGGATCGGGATCAAACCCACGACATCCTGCATACTAGGCGAGGGAGTTAACATCACCGTGGCACCCAATCCAGACACTATCCAGGCACCAGCCCTGCTTAGCTCCTGAACTCTGAGATCGGAGATCGTTCCCGTGATTAGTTCGTAGGCGGAATAACGGAGTGGTCAAAACATGAATGCATGTGTACATTCTGATGTCGTTTATAATGTTTTTCTGCATTGCTTTTTTCTGTCGGTGGCATCGTTGTAATACAGTAATCACATCTAACTGGCCAGTAGCGAGCTGTCTCAATGGAAGTGATTATGTAAATCCAATAGTCAATAATTTAAGCAATATTCAATTGGGATGTATAATTTTTTTTTTCCCCATTTGAGAAGTGGCTATACAAGACTGAAAGTGGTCCTTCTTATCACTTGATGCAAATTGGATTCCCATTTTAATGAAATGATGCGAGGCATGCATTTATAATAATGTAATTAATTTGCCCACGACAGTCTCTCGTTGTATTGGGTCTCCAAATTAATTTTCAGGAGAGTCCTACAAATCAGATGCTTGGATAATTCCATTAATGAGTCTTTGGCGTGTGGGAGGAAACTGGGAGGTGGGGGGGGGGAAACCCAATCGTACACGGTGATAACCGAAAGGTTTGCAAAGACTCTTTGAAACAAATTCACTAGCCGGTAGCATGACACCCATGCACATATATTATTATCTCGTGAAAAAGAGAATTTTATTAAATACCGTGATGGGGTGTTGAACTGCAGCGGGCTGTGCATGTCACATTTCAAACACCGACACGGCTCGCTTTCGGTTTATCCGGAGTAGAGTTATTTACAGCCCTCCCCCCCCCCCCCCCCCGTAATGGCTGCCACCGTTACCCCACGCCTGCCGGGCCAACTATCGTCCACCCTCCCCTCACCCTTGGCCTGTTTTTCATAATCTCTTCTCTGCCCGAGCCACCACTGCCTGCATAAATAAGGTGGTGCGTGACTTAAATAATTTATTTTTGGCCCTGGGACGTGCCGACCCAGCGCCGCTCCACGCCGCCAAGTGGGAGGAGGTCGCCGTAAATGTCGGCGCGCAGCGGTGTCGGTCTTCCGGCAGGATCCCTCCCTGAGCTGGGGGGGGGGGGGGGGGGGGGCGGCGTGATTGACGCAGGCGGCCCCGCCGAGCCGTCGCCGTGAAATTGGCCAAATTGTTGGAAGGGGTTGCGGTACTCCGCTCCTGTGTGCTCTCTCATTTTTTTGTTCATTTAAATTTTCGCGCCGCACGGGTTCCGCGATTTTTTTGGCGGAGTATTTCCATACTCGTTGGGCACATACATTCTGGCCGTGACGGGTGATTTGCAAGTGCCGTTAGCCGATGCTTTGTTAAAGAGGGCACTGGAACAATTCGTGGCACTGACCACACCAATGTCGCCTCCTCCGTGTGCCTAAGGGAATACGAGCACTGCTTAGAGTGCTGTGGCAGTGGCTCGCGCACTGCCCCAACGCTCCCAGTGACCCGAGTGCCATTCCCATCCGTAGCTAAAATCGGTTCCAAGAAGGAAGAAAGTTCCAAGTGATACCCCAACCTGACCTTGACCTCCCTTCAGTCAAATTTGTCCTCGTGTGCTATGCCAGCCTAAAATGCTCGCTAACAGCAGCCTTAGTCTGTAAGGGTAAAATGGCGGTCTGTTTGTGTATATGTATATATATATACACACACGTGTGTGTAGTGTGTGTATATATATATCCTTGTGTGTGCAGCAACAGACGAGACTACGTTACCAGCTCTTGATTTTATATCCCCCCCCCCCCGAGTTACCTCTGGCTGAATCGCATTGGTGCTCTGCACATGTTGGCACACGGGGGAGGGAATGCTTGGTGCTCGGCATGTAACAATTTACCCCCTACAACTTGCATGATTTTGCTGCTGTTCAATACCTGGTCAAGGCTAACATCGATTTTTGGATGGAGGTTAATATTGAAAAATGTCCTGGGGCATCCAGATTGAGCAACCCGCACTGACCAGCATGGTGAAGTTTGTTCAAGCAGCCCCTTGCGACTAACGCAGTGTGACGCGTTCTTTACTCCCATACGTTCATTGACTAAATAATATTGTGCTTTTTCATATGGAGGTGTAGAATGCGTGTTTCATTATGGTTAAAGTAAAGGTGTATCTATCTGAAATCTTAAAGCCAGTTGACATGCAAATCTTGTCCCGTTTTCATATAATTTGTCAGGTGTAGTTGGTGTTCTGTGGAGATGGCTTGAAGAGTCCGTATCATTCATTTTTTATGTATTTTAAAAATGTGGCAGTTGGCCAAAGCTGGATTCGGCAATTTGCAAACCCTGCAAGAGGTCAGCCAGCCAGTCTCCACCACCCAGGATAGAATGACGGCGGATAATCCCCACGGAAGCTGTGATTTCCATGGTGTGAATGCTGGGAGAGGTGAGGGTGGCCCACTGCCAACTTCGGATGACAATCACCCAGTACAGTACCGTGCTACTTACAATAGCCTAAATTGGAACGGACGCACGGATTCTTAGAATTTTGGCTTTTCTCCCCAGTGCGCGTTTTTTTTTGGTTTGTTCCATTCGTCCGAAATCTATTCCAATTTTGTCTGATGTCGTGTTGTCGCCGTTATGAGATGAAGACGTTTTTCCTTTCCAACGTCGAACGGTGAGCAAGCGCGCACGACGCTGCGTCGGTGGATGTTACAGAGCGATGATGTGTGAATGAAAAGCGTAATAATCTTTACAATCCAGAAGAATGGATCGCTGCTCTGATTATGGTTGTTGTGACCCCTGGCCAATAGTTTACGCTTCACCAAATGAAGTTGAAAGCAGAATCCGAATATTTATACTGGAGGAATCTGAGCTATAAAGCTCTTTCACAGATGTCGAGTAGGGGCATGGTGTCAGAACGTTGTGACAAACGGTACAAACACACCGATGGGAATGTAAGGTATAGGAAAGATAAAAAAAAAATCGCATAAAAAATATACAAATAAATCTAACCTAGAACATATATTTCCAGGTAAAGCCCACTGAGCTATTAACTTATTTTTCAGAAGTGACCTGGCCACAAATGAGAGCTCCACAGTGACCCATCACATGGACATTTACAGCAGGGAGCGGGCGGGGAGGGAGAGGAAATAAAAATCTATGTATGCATTGGCTCTGTCCATCCCTCCTATAATGGGAGGTACTGTGACGCCCGTAACGATCATCCAATACGAATGAGCTTGTGGTATGAAGGTGTGTTGCTCACGGCGACTGGACAAATTGATAAAACGGTTCTCTAAAACTTGGACGCAAAAAAACAACCTTTGGCAAATATGCAAGACGTTTCGCTCTGACAACGATGCGCCGCTACCTTGCACCGCGAGTTAAATACTTCCAAAGACAAGCACGTGTGGGAAAGGCACGAAAAGTGGTGCCATCCACTTTACAAGTTGGATGCTCCGGGTGATGTAATGGTTTGCACACTATGGGCATACAAACCGAAGGTCGCCGGCTTTCCGATCTCCCGGCACAACGGCCGAAACGATTGGCAACTTTCTTAAAGCTAATAATAGGGTTTTTCCCCTTTTTTTTCTGGCAACAAAACTGAAACCTTTTTTTACGAGGATTCATGTCTGCATTAACCACAATACCTGCAGTCAAAATGCAAACAAAAAACATACTATGATAATTTAAAACCTATTACTATACTATGATAATATATGCATTGTCCTTGAAACTGATTGGTCCACACCAAGGGACAGCTTTCTTTTGAGCCTCGACCCAATTGGTGCTCGACCAGATGACGCCAAAAGGCTGTGTACCCAGGAAAGTGATGAACACAGTCCATGCATGTACTTGATTTTTCTTCCTCCTTCCTGACCTGTTCATTGAAGCGTTTTTTTCTTTCTCCAGCACTCGTTTTACCGTCGACTCACCGAGGACAAGAAATCTGAGAAGTTCTTCAGGGTTTTCTACGAGCGCATGAAGGCGGCGCAGCAGGAGATCAAGGCAACGGTGACTGTGAACACTGCAGAACTGGGGGGCGAGAGCAAGGAGGACGATGGCGCCGAGAAGGATCTGCCCTCCGTCAGCCACAGGAGAGGTGACCACGCTATTTAATAAGCCGCTAATCTGTGTGTGTAGAGACGCTGAGGGCAAGCGGTAGTGTAGCGGTTAGCGCGCTGCGCTACGAACCCGGCGACCCAGAATTTGATTCCCGCTCGCCGCCAACACCAGTGATTATCTGAACCAGTCCTGGGCCGCCTCCTAGGTTTATTCAGCCTTAAATTAGTACCCGCTCTGTAAACACTGGCACTGACGAGATACTAAGATGTTACGGTGTTGCCCCCTCATCCCCTTCGTGGTACTGGCCCTTAATAGGTGCTCTCTAAAAGCATTTGCCCCCAACAGTCTGTTAAAGGCTGTATTAACGGATCTTTCTTATTGTATAGACCTGAGACCATAATTGATTAAGTCTATTGATCAACTAAAGTTTAACACGTGTCACAAAAAACCTCTTACGGATGATCAACTAAAGATACAAATTCTGTGATCCGCCATCCCTCCCCCCTCCGCAGCTGTGCGACGATGCTCGACGTTATCCTTGAGTGAGGACACGAAACGTTACCGGCACAACGGCGACGCGGACACGGAGGATTATGGTGGTGGTGGCATCACACAGGCTGGAGGGAGTGGCGCAACCGCATCTGGATTCGGAGAAGGCGGAGGAGGAGAGAGAGCAACCTATGTGGAGTCAGATGAGATCAGCCCACTCATCTCCATCATGGAACCGATCCTGCGCTTCCTGCAGCTGCTCTGTGAAAACCACAACCCAGCGCTGCAGGTCGGCTTGGAGGTCCTGAGGTGGTCCGTGACCCCACCGGGATGTGGGAGGGAGCCGGCAAGCCAGGCTTGTAAACTAACGTCGAGTTCATTCTTAGGATTGAAATTGATTCATTTAACGTCTGTGATTTCGTCGTTCAAATTGCGTGCGCACGTGAGAATTAGCTTGTGACGATTTGTCTTTACAAATTGCGTGCTAATGGAGAGAATTTTAATTGTACGGCTTATTCAAAGAATGTTAAACTGCAAACGACATTGCAAAAACAAAACGAGTGATTTATTGAATTTTCTCAATTGTGACATCCCGTGGGGTGCATTAATACGTGCCGTTCGACAGCTGTAAAGTTATTTCTTTTACTTTCCTGAAATTTTATCCTTATTATACTGTCATCGTCACGATGAGTGGTTCATTCATCGCGCTCAGAAAGCAAATCCTAACTCGGCCTTGCAGAGAACGCACGACACGAGTACGTACCATGTCGGTTCCATTTTATTTTCCTGATCGAAATTATATTCCCCATTGTGCCGTTGGATTATACCCATGACATGAAGACATTTTTCATAATTATTTCGGCAACAAGTCTTTTGGGGTTCTGTCAGGAAATGGCCGCCGGAAGATATCGCAACAACTCCTACTGAGATCCCCGTCAAGTGCCCACACGAGAGTTGCCCGCGCGTTCTTGCTTGCCAAGCTGTAGAAACGCTCGTCGCACGACCAATTAATCCGGACTTTGGTGCGAACCTCCAACGCTGGAAGTGACCTTCAATCGAATGAAAACCAAATTTTACTTGATCGGGGGTTTGTTTTTGTTGTTCCGTCATCAGTAATCGGGCCGAGAACCGTCAAACTCTTCTACGCGTGAGCATCTGTTTTGAAATCGTAGGCATTTGCCCAAAATTCCACTCTAGATTGTCATCGGTGGCGGCTCGGTGCTTTGACACATTAATAGCTGTCTGAACCACCCAGCCACACTGGGTTTCTTCACCTCTTAGGATGGACTCCTGAAATAATTTACACTTGGTGATCTAGTTTGGAAGACACGCACAAGCAATAAAACATATTTAATCACGAAAGGTGTGACCCAATTTAATCATTTTATGCAGGAACATATTCAAAGGGATATCCTGCTGAAATGAGCATTGAGGCGGTGCAAGTCCTGTTTTTATATCCCCTTGGTCACTGGTGGAAATTCCACATTCCTAATGGCAGGGGCAAATATATCCATAGGAAAAATGACTCCTGACCCCAGAATCCGAGATCGCAGGCTGCTTGCTGTACCCACTGAGCCACCTGCCCTGATCACCGACATATTAAATGTCTTGTTATGAGGTCATGCAAGAGCCTGTAATGTGTGTGTGTGTGTGTGTTACCTAATCGCACTATGCCCAGCTCTCTTGGACCCAGGATTGCAACTTCAGGTACATGGGCAGCAGCTGTCCCTTGCAGTTGGCGAGCACCTATTAAACACACAGGATTGACGAATTGGAGTTAATAGTGCCAATTAATATTCAAATTACTGCGCGTGGGGAGAAAACCTCATTGGTTGCACTTTTTTGACGTGGCAAAGAAGCAGAGGAGAAATCTTTAGCCTCGGATGTGTTTAGTTTATCTTGGGTCTTAACACTTTTTTTTGCTGCAAATTACGAATGGGGGGGGGGTCAATATTATTATCACCACCACGACCACCATGGTGTTGTGAACTTTGCTTTCTGACACAATTAGGTCTCCAATTGCATGATAACGCACAGCATGTTTGTGCGTGTGTGTATATATAATGTAAAGACTTAAGCCGCATTTATTTTAACGATTCCCACGCGCGCAATCTTTTAAGTCTGTTATTTACATTCCATGCAAATTATATGCAAATAGGTTGATCATGTTAAACGTAACAAACTCGTGATCATTTGCCGCAGAGCATTGTGGATAAAAGAAAATGTTAAATAATAAGCAGAAACTCTCTTCTGTCTCCAGATGCAAGTAAAATGTGTTTTTGGTCCCGTCAACCCATTGCATTTCAAAGTCCATGTTGTCAATCGGCTTTTGTTCACGCAAGCAAAACCCTGGGCCAGTCTCTGACGTTCTGGGTCTCAGACTTGTTAGACGAGTACTGTTATTGGCGAGCGCGCTCATGAAAATCGTGGGGCTTTGTTTGATGCAAAAAGCAATACCACTCACAAACTCGTGTTTTTATGTGGAAATTAAGAACGGACCGTGGAGGCAAGCGGCGCGAAAACAACGCATCAAAATGTGGTGAAACAAATGAGATGCAACGTGTGAACGTGGCTGTAACAGAAATGAGACCTGAGAATTAATTTCTCAGTGACAATTCATGCCATCGCTGAGGGGGTTCAATCATTCCATGCCTAGTGTTTACATACCTTGGATGCAGTTGGAAAGCAAATACAGACCCGAAGTTTCATTTTGTCCTAGAATAATTTTTTCATTTGTGGTTAATGCGCGGTTTGATAAAATCTTTGTATAACCCAGATTTTTATTTTTGTTGTTTATTCTGGCCAGTTGGTGCCGTGGTTAGAGCACATGACTCCCAATTGGAAGGTTGAGTTTTTAAAATCTAGCCGAGAAATCGGCTCATCCAATCATCCATCTCATGGTCAATAAATGAACCACCAGCATTGAGCGTACCCCTCGGGATAAAGTTACGTCCACCATACGAATACGGAAATTCCACCACCATCTCAGGACTGCAAAACGGTAGTTGAGCACTGCAACAAAATATCAACTCTGAACGTCGCCTCCGATTTTTATGCGTCTTTTTTATTATTGTCCATCCATTCCCAACATTTCTCAGAACTTCCTGCGCTGCCAGAACAACAAGACCAACTACAACCTGGTGTGCGAGACGCTGCAGTTCCTCGACTGCATCTGCGGCAGCACCACGGGGGGCCTGGGCCTGCTGGGCCTCTACATCAACGAGCGCAACGTGGGCCTCATCAACCAGACGCTGGAGAGCCTCACCGAGTACTGCCAGGGTCCCTGCCACGAGAACCAGGTACGACGCCGCTCTAGAGATGCCATTTTGCCGCTGGTGGGAATTTCGTATATATAATTTTTATTATCACTCAACATGGGCCCAGTGCAAAGCACCGACCGTGCACTGCAAGGGGTGGGGGGTGGTGGGACAAACTCCATGAACAAAAGCCTAGGCTCGGTGTGTAGCAATTCGTAGTCCGCTCGCTGTGCCATGAAACCAGATTTTTAACCCAAGGTTCGATTCCCGCTCATGGCTAACACCAGCGAAGATTATCTGTAACGGTCCTGGGCCTCCCTTCGGATGACTCAGCCTCAACTGAGTGTCTGGTACGGTGTGTAAACATCGCCGAAAGGGAGATTAAGGTTGCCAGGGCGTGCCACCCACCCCCTCCATGTGCCATGCCAGTCTTCATAGGTGCTCGCTAACAGTACTTGCCCCAACAGTCTACGAAGGCTATACAGGGGATCTTTGTCTTTGACCCTGGGGTGCAAAATGTTGCTGTCCCTTAGGTGTTTGGACACCCACAGTGGCTGCGGCCCTGCCACTAATGTGCCATTTTGAAATAATCGCAAAACGGTGGAAAACAACCTGGCAGTTGAGGCAACCTGGTGTGGCGACGTGCTTGTAATTCTGACGATGATGCCGATCTCCGGTAGAACTGCATCGCTACGCACGAGTCCAATGGCATCGACATCATCATCGCGCTGATTCTCAACGACATCAACCCCCTCGGCAAGGATCGCATGGAGCTTGTGCTGGAGCTTAAGGTAAAGGGACACGTGGGCAGCGGGCAACCCCTCTCCCTCTGTCAGCCCCGCCCCTTTTTACATGACCATGAAGACAAAGATCCCCTGTATAGCCTTAACAGACTGTTGGGGCGAGTGCTATTGATAGAAAGCACCGGTGAAGGCAGGCATGGCACACGCGGGGATGGGTGGGCCAGCACCACGTCCGACTGCCCTTGTTTCCCTAGTGGCGATGTTTTTATGCACCGCACCAGGTACTCATTTGAGGCTGAGTCGACTTAGAAGAGGCCCAGGACCAGTGACGATTATCGGAACCGGTGTTGGCCGTGAGCAGGAATCGAACTCGGGTCACCGGGTTCATAGTACAGCACGCTAACCGCTACACCACCGCTCCCGACCATGCCCACCTTGTCACTAGCACCACCCACGAGTTCCGGCCACTCTGCCAACTCCACTCAATCCTCTGGTAGTGCCCCCCCCGCCTTTTGCCTGCTTTGGGATGGATGGTCCCAGTCAAATGTTGATGTTTGGAAGGTTTAGCTGATGGTAACTGGCTCTCAGCCACTGCTGTCCGTGAGTGGGACCCGCGTCACTCTCAACACCTTCGTTAACTTGGTCTGAACCCATGCCCCATTTTGGGGCTCGCAAACCTATTCAAATTGGCCAAATTCTCGAATAACTGACCAAATCATCCATGGCCTTGTCGGATGAAAGAGGGCTCTTATTAGGGTTGAGGCTGGCTCCGACTTATTTGTGACCTTCTTTGGGAATACCAGATGTTGTGAGCCTTGCACTGCAATATGGTCAGGAGGAGATTATAATAAATCAATGGATTCTTGAATCTATCTGTACGTGGTTTCGTCCCCCCCCCCCTCCCATATTATGTGTTTCTGGAGTTATCCCGGTTTCCTTCCACATGCTTAGTCTTTTATGGGTAAATACATGGCAATTATTTTACTGGTGGCAATGCCAACATGGTTGGCTATGTCAGCTCTGGACCTGGCTTTAGATAAGAGACCGGTTTGCGCCACGAACAAGAGCTATAATTCTTTCCACATCCTCTCCTCGCCCTGATGTGCTTCTTATTAAAACTGCCGTCCTTAAAAACTCGCGCAGGACAACGCCTCCAAGCTGCTGCTGGCGATCATGGAGAGTCGCCACGACAGTGAAAACGCGGAGCGGATCCTCTACAACATGCGGCCCAAGGAGCTGGTACGGCAGCCACCGGCTCCACGCTCCGCCCAAGTCCAGCTCGAGCGTTTACGATTTTGTTTAATTTCATTGCGCTGAATTTTTTGCTAGCGGAGTATTGCCTCGGCATCCTAATGATGCATCGATTAGAAGCAATTGTTTACAATGTTGGTGAATTATATGCTCGTGTTACATCTGTCCCAATGAAAAGAGAAACTCGACAAATAATACATACAAACAAGACGGTAATTTACAAATCGCGACTTTTGATTCGAGCATGGGGGGGGAGGGGCAGGGAGGGTGACTCGTGCAATGCCTCCTAACCGTTGCCATTGCTTCTGGACCAGAATCGCTTATGAGACAACAACTCTTAAGCAGTGAGCAAAACCTTTTTTTGTTGGTGGAGAATTGATGAGCTCGAAGATTTGGACATGATTACAAGTCACGTAATTATTGCCAACCTGTGCGTGGCCAATTTTCCACTTACAGGTGAATGAATGCGCAGGAAAATTAGACATTGACCGATTTATTTTAGGGAACGGTGTGGGAAGGAAAATGCATCGGGTTTTTATTTCCAAAAAAATGAGGTTCGTACAATTCGCTTTTAAGGCATCATGATTGTGAGCCCAAACTCTTGGACCATGTCTTTTTATGACAGTTTTGTGACCACGGATCCAAGACCGGTTGCGCAGAGCAGCAGTCGGCAACGGAGCACAAATGACGGTGCACCAGATCAGAAAACGTTTATTGAACAGAAGTCTGGTTTTGGGAACTTGGGAAGACAGACGAACGGAGGAAGTACCAAGCTAGCAGCTACGAGCACGAATGGTGATGCAGCGATCAGGAAGGGAAAGTTTTTTTTTTTGACAGATTCTAGGAACTTGGGGGGGGGAAAGAGTTGATGGGAGGGGAATTCCCAAACTGAGCGGTACGAGGAAAGGAGGATGCAAGGGAGTCCTGCAAATGTGGTGGCTGAACGCGGCATGAATCGCAAAGAAACGGGTGACTTGGTGGAGTCTCGGTGTAATATGAATTTTGGGGGGAAAGATGACTTGTAATAGAAGAGAAGAGTAACAAGGAAGTGAGCAAAACTAAAGCGAGTGGCTGGAGTGACTTTTCTGAGTGCCGGATCTTCAATGGACCGAAATGCTTTTTCACGTTTTGTTTCTATCGCACTATTGAGTCGGCTACGAACTCTCTAAACTATGCCAAACATGCGGTCCTTCTCAAGAATGGGGCTCATTCTCTCTCTAACCGCTGGACGCAAAGTCTCCATTTCCATTGCTCGACGCAGCCCTACGCATGGCCTCTTGCTCCCCGTTTCCCACACGACACCTCGTCGTTGCCCGCCCTCCCAGGTGGCCGTCATCAAGAAGGCCTACCACCAGGAGGGCGAGGAGAGCGAGGATGGCGTGGTGGAGGAGCAGAGCACCTCTCCAAAGGAAGTGGGACATAACATCTACATTCTGGCTCACCAGGTGGGCACTGGAGAGGTCCACTCTGCTCGCCATTTGTCGGAGGGGAGCATGGGTCCATGCTCTTGCGTGTGCCTTTTTTTTACTGTCTTTTAAAATATTTTCACTCGCGCAAAAGGATGGTAAGCATTCCATATGTGCCCTTTGCGTTTTTTCATCATTTTCTTCTTGCGTTATTGACCTAAAGTATACCAAGGCCTCATACTTTGTTTTTTTTCGGTAAAGCCACGTAGATAAAATAAAATAAAACAACTAAATTAAATCACGACGTTTCGGAGGCAACACAAGCTTCCGTCTTCAGGTGGAACAGTCGCAGCAGAATCTCTGTACCAAGTGGGGAGCTCTTGAGACGACCGGGATTATATACAGGTTAAGAGGGGGGGAGGAGCCAGAAAGGGACGTGGGTGGGGGGGGGAGGGCTGAGTTAAGCCGCCTTTTGTTATGCTGCAGGGGGTTCGGGGGCAGAGATGCATGAGTACCTACAACTCGCTGAGAGTAATGGAAATGACTGTACAATTATAAGGCAGCTAAAGTTTGACATACAACCTACTGAGAGTAATGGAAATGGCTGTACAATTATAAGGCAGCTAACGTTTGACATACAACCCACTGAGAGTAATGGAAATGGCTGTACAATTATAAGGCAGCTAAAGTTTGACATACAACCCACTGAGAGTAATTGAAATGGCTGTACAATTATAAGGCAGCTAAAGTTTAACATACAACCCACTGAGAGTAATGGAAATGGCTGTACAATTATAAGGCAGCTTACGTTTGACATACAACCCACTGAGAGTAATGGAAATGGCTGTACAATTGTAAGGCAGCTAAAGTTTGACATACAACCCATTGAGAGTAATGGAAATGGCTGTACAATTATAAGGCAGCTAAAGTTTGACATACAACCCATTGAGAGTAATGGAAATGGCTGTACAATTATAAGGCAGCTAACGTTTGGACTTGGTTCATAACATCTTTCCAATGGTTGCTCAATTAGAAACCATCCTCTCAGTTGAAGTTGTCTGTTTGTATATCTGGATGGCTTCATGGACAAATCTTTGGTAATCGGGAGGTTTGCAGAGAACTTTGGTATCAGAGAAAACAATGTTTCAAGACAGCGGGTTCTCATGACATTGTTTTCTCGGATACCAAAGTTCTCTGCAAACCTCCCGGTTATTACCAAAGATTTGTCCATGAAGCCATCCAGATATACAAACAGACAACTTCAACTGAGAGGATGGTTTCTAATTGAGCAACCATTGGAAAGATGTTATAAACCAAGTCCAAACGTTAGCATCCTTATAATTGTACAGCCATTTCCATTACTCTCAATGGGTTGTAGGTCAAACTTTAGCTGCCTTATAATTGTACAGCCATTTCCATTGCTTTATAACAAAAATGGGGTTGTTATTGCTTTCGTGCAGCGCGCCCTCGCTCCTCCCAAATCACCCCCTGCAGCATAACGAAAGGCGGCTTAACTCAGCCCCCCCCACCCACGTCCTTTTCTGGCTCCTCCCCCCCCTCTTAACCTGTATATAATCCTGGTCGTCTCAAGAGCTCCCCACTTGGTACAGCGATTCTGCTGTGACTGTTCCACCTGAAGACGGAAGCTTGTGTTACTTCCGAAACGTCGTGATTAAATTTAGTTTCATTTTATTTTACCTATGTGACTTTACCGAAAAAAAACAAAGAGTGAATCCTTGCAGTCACGAAAGCTTCAAATCTAGAACATACCAAGGCCAACCTTTGATCCGAAATTAAAATTGTAACGATACAAGTTGGCTGTTTTTGATAGTACACCCCTTTTTTAAATCGTGAATGTTCCTGCCCTCTCCTCCTCCCGACTCTTGCACACCCTGGCCCCAACTGTCTGTTAAATGCTTTGTGGGAGGTGGGGTGGAATCTTTGCCTTTTTTGTTCTCACCTCCTGTGCACTTGCGCTGCCCCCCCCTCACCCGACCTTGTGAACGTCCCTGGCCGCGCAGTTGGCTCGACACAACAAGGAGCTTGACCAAATGTTGCATCTCTCGTCGAGCCTTGGCGAAGAGGGCAGCGAAGCTCTGGATTACTACACCAAGCACACGTCGCAGATAGAGGTACCCTGGGCTGCACCGATCGCCATCCGCCAGACCCCCGCCATGTCCATTGCATAGCTGCTTCTTTTTCCACACACTCAGGATCAGAATCGGTGACGTTGACTCTCACTCCTGGAAACTTGGTGCCACGAATGGGGAAAAATGTTTCCCCCCCCCCCCCCCCTTGACCACCACGTGTGCCGAGGTAGCCAAGGGGATGCTGGGGTTTGAATTATTGAGACTCCTCCCTTGTTGAGGATCGAACCGGCGTATTACGTTGAAATCATTGGTGGTCACTAACGCCCCCTGCCAAGCCACTTGCATGACTCAAATAATTAAGTGCTGTGACGTGACAGACGGTGTCTTGGGCAAGACGCATGACGTTTCTAAAATGTAGGTGGTCGATGCTGCCCTGTTGCACGGCGTGAAGGGGGCAGCCATGTGGTGTGGTGTGGGGTAGATAAAACCTGCTTCACCCGAGCTATGAAATGCGTTGGCGTTTGCATTGCCCTTGTACTGTTCGTCTTTTGGCGTTCTCGGGTCTGACACTGGTGAGGCTAGGGCCCTATAGAGGGCTGTCTCTTGTGTACACCAAACGGTTTGAAAGACAATGCCATATATTATCAGGTTCACGTCCCTCTCCTAGCATTCCACACAGCGCTCCCCTCCCCCTACCCCACTCCCTGCCTTCTTACCTATCTAACCTCGTACCACGGCATCTTTCTCCCACTTCAGCAAAAAAAAATCCTGTGGTTTCCCACCTGATGATGATGATTGCTTGTGTTGTGATCGAAACATCGTTATTTTATTTTCTACCTACCACGTGGCTTTACCGAAAGAACCAAATAGTGTGGATTCCTGCAGTCACGAAAGCTTCAAATCAAGATTATTATCAGAACATGTTTTTTTTGCATGTTCACCACAAGTATGTGTGCTTAATGCAGACATGATTCCTTGTAAAAAGTTTCTGTTTTGGTGTGTTTGAACAGCTGAACACCTGTTATTTTTGCCATAAAGGGTAAAACCTATTCTTATTTTGTCACACTTTGATACTGGGAAAAAAAGGGTCCCATGTTTATAGGTCCGTCTTTTATATCAAGTATTGTTCCCATCTCGACTTCTTACCACCTCCGCAGTTTGTGGGCAGCGTTTGTGCTGCTGCAGACAAAACGTCACCTGTTTTTTAAGGGACAATTTCTGTCACCAATTTCCTGATTTAAAGATATGAGTGAGGGTTCACTAACCCGGTTCGGGCACTCAGGTGGTTTTAAAATTCGTATCCCGGCCAAGGTTGGCTTGGCTCTGAAAATAACCAAGCCTCCTTCTCTATGTACAATAAAAAAAACGTATTGTGCAACTCCACTTTTCAGAATCAATGGAATGACTACAATAGAGTACAATTTCCATTTATGTAGCATCAAAATAAAAGCACATCTCCAAACGCTTTACAGAAAATATGAAGCATCAGTAGTTGGCTATGGACAGAGTGGACATACAAAGCATGAAAACAAGTTTTGTCTTTAAATTTTAATTTAAAGCTTTCGTGACTGTTGGGATTAATATTCTTGGTTCTTTAGGTAAAGTCACGTAGAAGGGAAACAATAAAATAATAAAAAATTTCAAACAATAAAATTCTCACGACGTTTCGACTGCAACACAAGCAATCATCATCAGGTGTGAAAACCACAACAAGAAAACTTGAATTTTCTTGTTGTGATTGCTTGTGTTGCAGTCAACGTCGTGAGAATTTTATTGTTTTATATTTTTATTATTTTATTGTTTCCCTTCTACGTGACTTTACCGAACGAACCAAGAATATAAGTCTTGTCTTGAATAAGGAACGGTCTCAAATGCACGACGTTCAAGTGGCACGGAGAATTCCAGAAAGCTGCACGCTCCATTGGAACGAAGGTTGACTGAGAAGTAAAATTGAATTCCCACCACTCATTTCAGGAACATAAACTAATTGCCGTACAATCCACGTGTAAAGTTTCCAGTTATCCCAGTGCAGGATGTTCCTGAAAAAGCTTTGGGACTCCGCCTTTTTTTTTATATAGATCATACAAATAAACAGTTGAATACCACCTTTTCAGATGGTAATCTTAACAATGGACACAAAATTTGAAATTATTGTTCTGGATCACGCTGGGACAGATGTTCAGAAGATGCAAAACCTGATTAAGTCCAAAATTCACCGAAACGAATAAAAGGAAATTGGAGATTTATAATTCTTTTAATCTCTTGTTTAGCAGCAATATGATGTTACCAAGGTGATGTGGCCGTGGGCGTGCGCATATGGTGTTTCAGGTGGCGGTCCGATAATGATAATAATAATGTGTTAATCTTCAACTTTAATTGCCTGGCGCGGCAAATTGAGGCACTGAACTGCGTCAATGGCAGATTACGTAAGACGCATGCACAAGGACGGGAGAGCAGCATGAATCGAGCACGCGCCGTGCGTTTTCAAGTCCTCACCAAGTGTGAGGTGGCCGCGGGGTTCAGAGTTCGGCGCTGTCGGCACTCGGCTGGCACTGCTATCATTACTATCATTATTGTTATTATTACACCGCTTGCTTACCCAGGAAAGCCTCGCGTGGTCTTGTCACTTAGTTTTCAGAAGGGACCTGTAAAAAATAAAAAAAAATCAGTGGTTGGAGGGTGGTGGGGGTTGGCAACGATCGCTATGTATATTCCAGTCGAGTCTTTTGCAGGTAATATTGAAGCATTTTGAACGCGTCGCCAGCAAAAATGGCATGCTCTTGCGAACGACGTCACGGGATCTTGAGCAATCCGCTGAAGTGGGACTGCACGTGGTTTTCTGGTTAATATATCCACAGTCGTAACCAGCAGGGGTGGCTGCTCAATTAAAACCATGAACCATAACAATCTGCGATCACTACTGCTAGACCGTGTCACTCCCTTGGTTAAAATTCCATGTTCAAATCGAGGTGGCCACATGTGATTGACATTTTTTTTTATTCTCAATTATAGTGAGTTGATCATTTCTGCCACGTCACCAATCACTAGACAAGCGAACGTAATATTTAATTTCGTTCTGCACACTTTGTTTTGGCTAAATTCAAGCTCGGAATAAATATATATTGGTTTGACTCTCACGTGCCGAGCGTTACGCAGCACCCTACCCTGTCACAAAGTACTGCCCCCTGAATGAAGACCAAGAGGTTCCCGTGGAGGGATCGCTGAAAGTAGTTCTGTCGACTTCCACGGGCCGTTCTCCAGCAAGAAGGGGCACCCCTGCTGCCCAAGAGATTTGAATGAATTCCTATGGCACCACCGATGGTACTATTTTGAATAACACTGCCCTTTAAAAAGCAAACATTTTAAATAAACATTTTCTCCAGTGGAAACAAAACGGATGCACATTGAAGCAATGGAGCGTGTGTGTAAATTTTACGTGACATCGCGTGTTGGCACAACCTCTCTGTGCAGCGTGTGATGGCACAAAATTATCTAGTAGCCAAAGACCGTGAACGGTGATGTGTAAATAAGGTGAAGGTCACGCACGTGGGTTGCAAACGTGAATTTTAATTGTTGCTAACGGCCGTTCAGTGGCCATTATAAACGCGAAAAGGAGCGTGAAACAATTGACCAGCATGCAAAACGACAACACCTCCCAAGAAGCTGGCCTGATCTGCACGTCTCGTTGCGACCCAGAGAGGGATGGAGCCTTCGCGCTCGCGCAAACTTTCTTGGTGGCATCGTTCAAGGGCAGCCGTCGCACGAGCATTGGCACGTTTTCGTCGAAGCCGTGCTGTTGACTGTCCTGATACTTTTTACGACGCCGCAGCTGAGGTTATTTGGCCACATGCTAAGCATCGCGTGCGGGCTGGGTGTGCACGCCCAGAGCTCATAAAAGATAGCGGAGAGAATAAAAGGATCAGCACCGTCACGACAGAATCCGGCTCTTGATTGTGTGTGGTCATGACGACCTACGCTTTTTATAACGGGCAATAGGCCGAGCCACCCTAGCTCTCAAGCCTTGAAGGTTGTTTGTTACTGGCGAAACCGCGCGAGACCACTTGAACTTTATAACGTGTCCACTTTTGCCCTAATGCTTTCCTTCCGCATAAACGTTTAGAAAGAAGCCTCTCCAGTGCGTTCGGCGGAGGATTCGAAGTGGCTTCCAACAAAACAATCAAGTTGGCATTGGTTCAAATGTGCGAAAATAATGTTTTTAGAAGCGGTCTGGTGTGTAACGGCTTCATAAAGAGATTGAGCGTATTAAAACCAATAGCTTGTGATATTTGCCAAAGCTTCTCCCAAAAATGTAGTGATTTTGTTTTTCATTCCTTGGTACGTATGTTCTTGCCTGAGGGGACCAAGGTTCTGCATCCAAAATACGAAGAGCCATTTTTTTTTATTTGGTAAAAAAAAATTTCAAGAGCCGCCCCATGCGTTTTGAACGCGAGAGAGACGGCGGTCCTTCATGAATAACGTCACGACGCAGGAGACCTTGGAAGAGCCGTGTGCGGCTCCGGAACCGAGGGTTTGCCAACCCCTGCCACATAGACCCCCCCACCCCCCAACCGCGTCAATCGGCGACTTCTCAACTTGTACAGCAGTAGAGAGAGACTGACACGCGTTGGTCACGATCGTCTTCGGGTTCTTTTAGGAATGTGCGGAGGCCTGGGCAGGAAACGTTGCGAGGAGCGATATGATGGCGGCCGCCGCCGGTGGTCGTGACCTCGCAACAAAGTGGCATCTCCATTGATGGGGCGGCGCTTTCGGATGTGCGACTGCCTGGAACGCTCTTACTTAAGATTTTATTTGGAAGCCACTTGTCCTAGATTGAAAACGATTTCTTTTTAAACTGCTTTTTGTGCTTTAATTTGTCCGACCCCCCCCCCCCCCCACATCTCTCCCCGTTTTAGCACGGTTGACGATATATGGTGTGAAAGAACTTCAACATCTGAATAAAAAAAAAACTTTTTTTTTTTGCTACAAGTACAGCAGCAAGCATATAGTTCATGGCTGAATGTAATGTTAGCGCGGCATTTCGCTCGCCGATCCCAAATAAACCCTCCTGGCACCCGAGCATCACACGCTCAGTGACTTGATGTGACAGACCCTTACTCTCATCGGTCTTTGCGCCTGCAGGCTGTAGAAAAAGGTCAAGTCCGAGAGGTTATCGCAGCCTATTCAGCTGTTTACCACCATCGCTTCTCTCGCCAGATTTCCAAACCGCAACTATTGTTATTGTCAAGTCGACACCGGACCTCGCAAGGTCCACTTTGGCAGTGTCGCGCTATCTGGTTTTGGTCATTGAACTCCGAGTGTCATGCCAATGCCTGTCACGGTAACCTGCGACTCCTCCATCCTACACACGTGACCCACCCATCGCAAGCCTCGCTTCCTGTTTGCACTTGCAAACACTTTCTTCACCCTCTGCTGTTGCAAAGTTACACGTTGCTTGCCCTATACTTGTGTGACATTCCAAGCAATCCTGCATTGAAAGGACAGAAGCTTATTTTCTAGTTCCTTTGTTAAAGTCTGGCTCTGACCTGAACCTTGACAGACAATTCCCCCTACTACCTCGTGTATGTGTGTACATGCATGCATATACATTTATATATACATGTGGAGCAGTAGTGTAGTGGTTAGCGCGCTGTGCTACGAACCCGGTGACCCGAGTTCGATTCCCGATCATGGCCAACACCGGTGACGATTATCTGAACTGATGCCGAGCCTCCCTTAGGTCGAATCGGCCTCAAATGAGTAGCTGGTGCGGTGTGTAAACATCACCACGAGGGAGACAAAGGTGGCTGGGTGTGGTGCTGGCCACCTACCCCCTCGTGTGCCGTGCCGACCTTCATGGGTGCTACTCGCTAACAGCACTTGCCCCCAACTTATGCGACAAGACAGGCAGGGTAGAGAGTTGTCCATCTCTGCTCTTACAAAATGTGGTTGCGCGCGTGCAACAAAAAATGTGAAACTATTCCTCTCGTAGCCACGTCAATACACATAGATGATGGTGACGGAGTGCCCGTGTAAACCATAACGATGTTCTCTTGAGAGAGCAAGTGACAGATTTAAATTATTCTGATGTTCCAGAAGTGCTGTAAAAGTGTCATTTTTCACGTTTATTGTTTATAATAGGAGAAATCCAGAACCAAATGCATTTATTTTGCTCCCCAAAATACTAATTGCTCGGAGACTGATTGCTTTCGCTCATCAGAGGGTCCGGGTCAAGCTAAAGTTTAGCATCGCTTCAACTCTCGAATTGAAAAACTTGCTGTGCTGAACCAAGTAATTTGCCTCGTACTTTTTTAAAATGAGAAGTGAATAGCACGCTCACCGGAGATGGAGGTCAGTGGCCTGAACTATGATTTTAAAATGTAAAAATGTCACTGGGTAGCACTCGTATACACTTCCAAGGCATGGTCAAGGACTGTTTGATTGGCTGTGTATCTGTTGGCCTGAGTCGGATCACTGTAAAGAGATAATTTGGCCAGTCCATCAGATTTTTTTTTGCTGGCCAACCGTTTTGCTTCTTCACCCGTCTCCTCACTGTTTGTCCGCTTATCTTTTTGCTCGTCGGTCTCGCAATACGTACTTTAAACTTCCGTCGCGCCGTACATAGCCGACCAATGCTAATCGGACATGGCTCTGTTGGTGCTGTGAGCCCCTTTTTTCCTCAGCTCCGGGCTGTGACCACTCAGTTGACCTCGCTCCTCTCCCCTGTAATTCCCTATTCTGATACCTCCCCCCACCTCTCTACTACCTTAATGTTTTACACCTTCATAAAAGTCTATTGTGAGGCAGTTACATTGGGACGTTAAATCAATTTAAATGTCATCTGCCTTTTGCTGTCAGTTGATCTGTCGGTCAGTGCATCTGTACACCTCTCTCGTCTCCATCCGACCAGCTTGTCCGTATGTTCCGCCGCCCTTCGTGCCTTTTTCAGATCGTGCGGCATGACCGCGTGATGGAGGAGATTGTGTTCCCGGTGCCGAACGTGTGCGAGTTCCTCACGAGCCAGTCGAAGACGCGCGTCTACCTCACCACAGAGCGTGACGACCAGGGAAGCAAGATCAGCGACTTCTTCCAGAGCTCTCACGAGCTGTTCTCCGAGATGGTCTGGCAGAAGCAGCTGAGAGGTCGGGCCCTCTTATTCCTCGCGGTGGCATTGCCCGTCGTTTGGAAATCATGCGTCTGGAATATGCGCCGTCCTCCATGCCATGCGTTTTGTGTCCAGAATAATTTTATTGTCCATCTCACAAACCTACCTGGCTGTGTGCAAGTCCAGAACTGCGCTCCCCTCCAATCCGTGTTCCGTTGCCGTATGTGCCCAAGTGCCTGTCCGCAACAATGCCATTGTCGTTTTCGCAATTTGCTCATCTCTGATGCACAACACAGCGTATCCATTCGCGTCGTTATAGACAAAACTAACGCACTGAATTAACATACAGTACGTCCACGTTTGTGCATTTAATGAGACCCACGCACCATATCCGGATTGTAAATTCACAATTCTAAACCATACTGTTGGAATTATCTGCATTGTTCTGTGTTTTTATTTGCTTGCCATTGGGTATGACACTTCTATCCAGGTTTAAACGGCATTTAAATAAATGTTCCTCAGTCATGAACTATGCAATGGAGGAAGTCGACTGCTCTAAGGGAACCATGGTTTTATTGGTGGTGGTGGTGGTGGCGGCAGTGTGGCGGATACCGTGCTGCGCTACAAACCCGGAAACCCGAGTTAAATTCCTGCTCACGGCCAACACCAGTGAAAATCTGAATCGGTTCTGGCCCTCCACTCCGCTAACTCGGCCTTAAATGAAGTCCCTGTTATGATGTGTAAACATCACCACTGGGGAGATAAATCACTCGGGAGTGGTGCTGACCACCCCAACCCCCTCGTGTACCATGCTGGCCTTCAAAGGTGCTCGCTAACAATACTTGCCCCAACAGTCTGTTAAGGCTATACACGGGTGATTTTTGGTGGAGGGCGGTGGTAAGAGTTATGGTGGCTTTACTCCACTCCGCAGTGCGCCCGATGCTCTACTGGTGCTCCAGAAACATCACGCTGTGGGGAACCATCTCCTCCAACCTAACCGTGTTCATGAACCTCCTGGTCGCCTTCTTCTACCCGTTCAACTCCAGCAGCGGAGGTAGGGTCCACCGTGCCTCCCCATGGGCATCATTTGCCCATCATCAGTCTTTTGTGGATTGTGAAGTGGGGGAGGGGGACGGTGCCGAGCCCCCCCCCCCCCCCGGTGCCGATGTCACTCGGCCATCGACATTAGCCTTGGGCCATCAGGTTGGATGGATCCGGAATATAAACGGCAGAGGTTTGGCGACTCTTTGCTGTCGTCTCTGCGTGATGCAATTAATGACGTGCAGTGAGATGTCTCGGAATTTTTGCACCCAGAAAGAAAAACTTAAAAAAATAATTTTTACTTCTGCCTCCCCTTGCATTGCATTTGTGCGATCGTTATTATATATTGCTAATGATTGTAATTTGAACTCTTGTCTGCGGATTTTCTCAAGCTTGTTCATACTCTTGATCCCATTATTTGAAGAAGGCATTAGTGGGAGCGCTTCAAAAAGCACGGCATGGAAATATTTGTATTTAACTTGTGGCAATAAGCAGTTGCGAACAGCTATCAGTGGTAGAGCAACGAATCTAAATATTTTTAGAGGTGGAAAATTGTCATCAAATGAGTTCCACAGCAACGAAGGGCTTCTTTGCTCGAGTTGGAAATATCCATTTTGCAGGTTTTTAGTGTGAACGCTTTGAGAAACGTGTGAAATGGCCAGCTTTGCGTGCTTCAAAACACGCAGCACTCCTCCGCATCACGACTGCAATCGTGGGCGTTTTTTTTTAAGCCAAAAACACAATTTTTCGATTTAAAGCTTTCGTGACTGCAAGGATTCATGTTCTTTGGTTCTTTCGGTGAAGTCACGTAGAATGAGAATAAAATAATAAATTGATAAAATAAAATAACACAATAATATTCTCACGACGTTTCGGCCACAACAAAAGCAGCCTTCATCAGGTGAAGGGGACGAGACTGTCTGCTAAAGTTGAGGGCGCTTTGTTTCTTCTCACACAGCTTAAAGGTCGTGATCTCAGCGTGGCTTTCTCACTCCAGCGCTGTCCTCCAGACAGTCTCGTCCCCTTCACCTGATGAAGGCCGCTTGTGTTGTGGCCGAAACGTCATGAGAATATTGTATTATTTTATTTTATCAATTTATTATTTTATTCTCATTCTACGTGACTTTACCGAAAGAACCAAAAACACAAATCGACAGAGCGGCTGCGAAAAAATGCCCGTGCAGCAGGATTCCCCCTTTTCAATAATCCCCCTCTCAAGGCCTTTTTGAAAAAGACCGTCCTTTGTTGTATTGCATAAAAAAAATGCAATACAACAACAATGTGAACCTCCTATTTTCACGAGTAACCTTCATCAAGCGAGGTGGTGAAGGAGGGGGGTAGGCCAGAGCTGCCCCCCGCTGCGTGGGGGGCGTCCGTTGACGACGCGGGAAACCCCCCCCCCCCCTTGATACCGAGCGGCACAAAGCTGCCCACCACCCACAGACACAGACGTCACGCGCGCTGGCGCTCAACGCCGGCGTGGGTTTAACGGTTCAACCTTGAATCCTTTATCACGGCCTGTGGCGCTCGTGTCAAGGCGATCGGTGCACCTGTGTACCTGGCGATGTGTTTTATCTATTTGTTTTTTTTTTACCCACCCCACAACTCTCCTGTCAGCTTTGGCCATCGTCTCGCTCGGAATGAGAGCCGGTGGAAGTGCGTGCGTGTGTTGGCGGGTTCGTATCTCTATCTCGTAATTAGTCCAGTTGTGGGCGCCACTATCTGCACACTCGCGTTTGTGGTTGGTGTCGCCCTTGAGCAGGTTTTACACTTTGATTACTGTGGGCGGTATGTGTGCAAAGCAGAGGGCAATACACCAGGCCCATTTGTAAAGGCTTGCACTTGAACAACGCCGTTTAGAACCTGTAGTGACATGGGTAAAGCATTTGGTCTTGCTGGGGGGAATTAATGTTCTCTCTGTCAGGGAGAACCTTGAGCAGGTTTTGCACTTTGATTACTGTGGGCGGTATGTGTGCAAAGCGGAGGGCAATACACCAGGCCCATTTGTAAAGGCTTGCACTTGAACAACGCCGTTTAGAACCTGTAGTGACATGGGTGTAAAGCATTTGGTCTTGCTGGGGGGAATGAATGTTCTCTCTGTCAGGGAGACTCCCTCGTCTTCGTTCTGTTCGGGGTCTAGTTCTTTACATTGAGCGGGAGGTTATTTTTGATGGACTGTTTTTCAGATCGCACGCCCGGTGTCCTTTAACATCATGCCATGTACTCAATTCTTCCACCGGATGTTGCTCCTACTACGGTGGCTCATTGCGTGCAGAATTTCATCTGCTTTATCGTGTAGTTGCGTGGAAGTTTAACCCTCTTCAATTAAATCCGATTTTGTTTATTTTAAGCTCGTGACACGTGCGTCAATTCGTCCGTGCTGCTCATTGATTATTTTCAAATTCCGCTGATTTTGCATGTAAGCAATTTTATTTGCTGCGTTGGCAGTGACGCACACGCGCACATGATAAATAACAACTATACACATTCGTCAAACACTGGCCCTAGAAGGAAATGTGTATTATAGGCAACCATATTGGGCAATTGGTCCTTCATGTTACATCTCGGCTAACGGAGCAAACAAAATGTTACAAAGGAGACAATAAATGAGAAATAATACGAATGAGAAGGTAAATATGAGACGGAATAAATTGTTGCATTTAAGAGCTCACGACCCTCCTTTGGCAAGTGGTGGAATGGCCTGGAGGGCAAATCGTCACAGACCGCGTTATTATGGATTTTTCTGTATTATGGATTTTGCTGTAATAATGCTTGTCAATTGCAATTTCTGTGAAGCCTCGCGTTCCTTCCCTATTCTTGTGCAGCGCCTTTTCATGCGGCAGCGCATGAGTAGAGATGTCACGACGCGGAGATGTCACCACGAGCTGACGAATCGTCATAATTCGGCGCCACGATTCCATTCGCAAAGCAATTGCATGTTTTTGTGTCGTTGCGCAATGTGTAAATCTATACTGCTGCGAAATTGTAGAATGGGTTTTATTCCTGGGGTAAATCTAATCTAGTGTGGTGTGAATCTATACAAATTTGTCTTTTACCAAAAGAGAAATAGAATCTCGTCAAAAATAAGCGATTTTTGGACGTGGTTTGACGCGAGACGCAAGCGTAAGAATCCATTTTAATTGAACGGCCAAATCCCAAGTGTTCAGATTCTCTTTCTACATCAATGTACCAGTAAACTATGGCTTACACCCAGCAGCGGTCCACAACTCCATGCCTCAAGCCCCCCCCCCCCCCCACCATGGGGAGCGCTTTCTCTGATCACCAACCATCAGGGTGCATGCAGCATGTGCCGAGGCCTTATTTTTTGTTGTCGTTTCCCCCCACCCACCCACCCACTGCACCTCCGATTTTGCATGGTTGGCTGTGTACGGTGAGAAAGAAGTTCAACATACATACTTTATTATACATACTTTATTATTATTTCGCACCGTACATGGCCGATTGTGCTAATAGGAGGTGCAGGGGCAGCTCAACATACATACAAACACATGTAAAATGTATGTAATGCAGAACTTCTTTCGCACCTTTACGTAGTCAACCTTGCTAATTAAAGGTGCGTGAAAGAGGAGGGATTGGCAATCGTCAAAACATGGACCGAGATGATGATTGTGATTTTTGAGAATTGGCGTTGATAAACACCGTGTGTTTACACGACGTGTAAAGGTGAACACCACGTGGTCACTATGCATACCTGCCATTGCGGAACACTGCAGAGTCATGTACAGTTTGTGTAGCAAGCCAAAGCACTCGCCCACTCGGATTCCCCTGTCCAACAAGCACAGTGCAATTCTAATACTCAGAAAAAAAATACCTTTTTTATTCAACGCTCGCCCCCCCCCTCCACCTACCTGAGACTTGGGATTCTCTTTCAGGAAGGTCCTGCATTGCGACGTTCGGCCAGCTTCATTTGAACAGTTTGGCATGTAGGAGGAAATGCCGGTACCTGGAGAAAACCCAGCACACCTCAGGGGGATGAACATGCAAAGGTCACCAAAGATAGATTCACAAATCCGTTGCTGTCCTGGCCGCCTCCACAATCCAAGTATTAAAACACCTGGTATTCCTAGGCAATCACTCGTCCATTTAAAATATAACCAGGCATTACCTATGTGTGACCTTTTTTCGCACTGAACGTAGCCAACCATGCTAATCGGAGGAGCGGGGGGAAGAACAACAGACTAAACACAAAAAGCGTGCGTTCACATAGTGCGTTCAGTGTGACATGGTCATAATGCCTGGCGTGGTGGCTGTGTGGCTTGGAGGTTGGAGGGACTGAGCTGGCACCATGTAAAGGTCCTGGGTTTGAATCTAGACTGCTGCCACCTGTGATTAAACTATCAAGTGTATACATTGATGATGATCTCTGCCTGGTCGCCAATGACTGCACGGAGGGAAAAAAAAATCCGTTAAAATGTTCTGTGCTATAATTTGGCTAAATCTCATCTCATCTGAGGATGAAAAATATCAATTTGACGGTAATGTGAGAAAACATTACTTTGTTGCAGAGCAGGTGGGGAACTGTTGCCCCTTAATGTGTGGACCAGACTGCTTGAATGGATCGGAGGTAACTACGTGTGTGATTTTCGCCGCTCTGGGCCGTTCTGCACTGCTTCGTCAGACAATCCGAACTGACGACTCGTCTCCTTACACGACGAAGAAACAATGGCTGGACATCAGTCGAGTTTCATAGCTCATTGGATTTCTCCCAGGATAAATACACCTGATGAGTCGAAGTTAAACGTGGAGGGAAAACGCTAATTGTGATATATTAAGAGCTGCTCTGTGTGGTAGTGTCACGGTTAGCGTGCCGTGCTACGAACCCCTGTGACCTAAGTTCGATTCCCAGTCACGGTCAAAACCGGTGGCGATTCTCTTAGCCAGTCCTGGGCCTCCCCTAGGTCGACTCGTCCTCAAATGAGTACCTGGTGCAGTGTGTAAAACATCGCCACTGGGGAGACAAAGGTGGTCGAGCATAGTGCTGGCCACCCACCCCCTCGTGTGCCGTGCCGGCCGTCAACAGTCTTAGGCTATACGGGGGATTTAAAATTTTGATTTAAAGCTGTCGTGACTGCAGGGATTCATATTCTTGGTTCTTTCAGTAAAGTCACGTAGAAGGGAAACATTTTATTGTTTTCCTTCTACGTGACTTTATCGAAAGAACCAATAATATATACGGGGGGAATCTTTCTCTTTGAAGGTACTTTGCCATTGCGCCTCTCCGGGCTGCTGTGGCTGGCTGTGCTGGTTGTGCTGGCGCTCGTGGTGCTCCTGCCAAGGCCTCACTCCGTCCGCGCCTTGGTCGTCGTCGTCATCCTCCGCCTGATCTTCTCCGTCGGCTGCCAGCCCATTCTCATCCTGCTGGGCACCGCCAACGTGAGCACGGCCAGGGCCCCCACCGCGCGAGCGACCGCTGGGAAGTGGGTCGCGAGGCTGAATTCGGAAACCGCGGTCGACTAGTATTTACGTTGGCGATTTTTATGGAAGGGACGTATGTATGGTGCACTTCTTTAGCACCGTACATGGCCAACCGCGCTAATCGGAGGGTGTGGACGTGATGCTGCGAGGTGAATGAATACTTTGATGCCATGTTAATTTATTGTAACGATTTTATTTTACCCCCCCCCCTCACCATCGATTCAATTACTTTTTGAGATTTGCAGTGACATGTGATGAAATAATATTTTAGTTTTTACATTGCAGTGCATTAGTGCCTCTGGTGGCTGCAGAGGTCGTGGGAAGCAATTCGTGTCTTTTTGGCATGGATTTTGTGGTCGGTGTTAAGAGCTGGGAGGTGATTAGATTGAGAACAGCTTTTGACAACGATGAGGACTTGAGACTCGGACTTCCCAACATAACTAAATTGCCTTGTGCTGGCTATTGCCATGTTAATGTATGAGAAGGCCAAAGATTTACACAGCACCGCTCATAATTTATTTTAGAGCTTGCCATGTTGAACTTCGCACAGGTTATCGAGATGAAGATTGCAGTATTCCGCATCGTGCACAAATGCATGCCCTGTCAGGGTTCGCCATGGCTATTATCAGCCTTGAGTGGTATCAAAACTTGTTCTCTGGCCTTTTCCCCCCTAGGTATATTCGGCCTCAAAATGAGTGACAACTGTAGTACATAAACATTGACGCTGGGGATCCAAAGGCGGCCAGGCACTGCTGCTGGCCGCATCCACCATAACATGTGCTATGCCAGTCTTAATAGGTGTCCAACAGTCTGTATGGCATAATATCTTCCATGGAAGACCAATATCTTCCATGGAAGACCAATATCTTCCATGGAAGACCAATATCTTCCATGGAAGACCAATATCTTCCATGGAAGACCAATATCTTCCATGGAAGACCAATATCTTCCATGGAAGACCAATATCTTCCATGGAAGACCAATATCTTCCATGGAAGACCAATATCTTCCATGGAAGACCAATATCTTCCATGGAAGATATTGGTCGCGAAAGCCTACGCGTCAAGTCTGTGGCTATACGGTGGAATATTTGCACGTGTGTGCGCAGGTTCTGAACAAGGTCGTGTTCCTCGTGAGCTTCGTGGGAAACAAGGGGACGTTCACCCATGGTTACCAGGCGATGGTGATGGACGTGGAGTTCCTCTTTCACCTCTCCTACCTCATCATCTGCGCCCTGGGGCTCGTCATGCATGAGTTCTTCTACAGCCTGCTGGTCAGCCACCGTCTCCCTACCCACGGCTTTCTCGCATTCCTTCCACGCGTGCGCCTCACCCTCTCATCTCGCTCGTCTCTAGCTCGCATTCCAATGCATTCAAGTGCGAGCTCTGTGAGAGTGCAGGGTCGCGCCGCTAGCCAAGTGCGCGGTAGACCGATGGAAACGGGGGAAGCGCTGCCCTTGGTTGTCAGTGCTCGTGGCGACTTGGCACTCATTTTTTTTGACATTAATGTTCTTCGTATGTTTAAAAAAAAATGAGTTCGTACATTTAAAAATACATTTCGGCCCTTCACATGTGACGATCAGATCTCGCTAACTGGACGGAGGCACTTTTAATGGACTAGCTTGCAAGTTCGTTTTAATTTTGTGCATGCTTCGTGGTGGTTGTAGGTGAGCATGCCTGACATTTGCAATGAGGGCACCGCACGGCAGACTGCAGTGTAGGCTGGTACGAGCATTTTGTGAGATCTAGCACCCTAGGGGCCTGTTGGTGGCATGCAGTTTCATATTCATAATTGTTTGTCCATTTTTATAAATCATAATCGCGGTACTACAGTAGGTTTTCTTTTTTATCAAGCTTGGCAATTGGCGGTTAACGCAGAAGAACCATCGGTAATGTTAATGAATGCGCCATTTGGTGTTTTCGACAAGTGGCACGACCATTGGAAATTCACGTCAATGCAATCGGAATTCCGCACCTTGTTGCGGGGGGTGCGGCGGTTGGCTCTGCGGCATGGAAATAACGGGGTCGGGGGGGGGGTCATTGGGGGACTCAACTGTGCGCTTAAAGGAAAATGGACTGGCGCTTGGAGATGGGGTTTGGATCTTTCGAGAGTCGGTACACATTTAGCAATGCATTTGACATTTTATAATGAGCAGCAATTGCGGCGACTTTTTTTTTTTCGACGGCTTGAATCCCGGCCACGGCTAGAATCGGTGGCGAGCGATACCCGAATCTATCCTGGCCACCTTTTCTTCATGGTGAAGTTTGGTGGGCCAACAAACCCACACCCTCGTGACCAGCACAATACGGGGGGGGAGGGAGGCTTTCATCCATCCAGCAGTGGATTGTCAGTGTTTGACCTTGACTTCATGGAGTCCCTGAAGGGAGAGGATGTTGAAAAAGGTTTGAGAGGTGACCCCTTTATTGGACTTTTTTTTTCTCCAAGGAAAAGGGGCAGTTTGGACTCCTGGCAGGGGGCAGCACTTGGTCTCTGTTAGCCCACTTGAGTTTTCCACCCAGGTCCAGCGCACCACCTGATGACCAATGTTTGTTTACCATGGCGAGTTGAAGCATTTCAACGATATGACTTGGCACACGCTTGCATAGCCATTTAGCGGGCACGTGACTTTCACATTGGTGCCCGCACGAATGCTCTGAAGTGACACGGCATACTCGATGTTTTTTTATTGAATGCTCGTCTTGCTTCTTGGAATTCTGATTTAGTTTCAAATAAAAGGGGTAAACGTTGCACGCGGTGTTTCGTGACTTCCCAAACCAATGTTCTTGTGAAATCATTATGGAAGCAATTTATCTGGGAACATTAAATGTTGCTTGTTGAACGAACCTGAAATCATCTTGGCCTGCCAAAAGAGAAAACAATACATTTGAATACTTGAATTTTGACTTCTATAAGCAATGTTTTGGGTACGGTGCAGGTAGTTAGTGATTGTTTCATATCAGGGGTGAACAAACAATTCCTTTTAAAAAAACATCTACATAGATTTTGCCACAACTGGAGATTACAAAATCTAATTCCGTTCATAATGCGGGCAAAGGGAAATTGAATCCAACGTACAATTATTAAAGTTCACGGCTGACAAAATGATTTTGTTCCTCTTGAATGGTTGAGTAAACGTAAATCAAAAATTCCGCACATTAATTCATGGGAGCCTAATGTCAATCCACTGCTGAAATGAAGGCCTCCTCCAACACCGCGTCTGATTCGGTGGGGGTTGTTTGAGCAGCTTGAAAAAGCCGAGGCCAAAGGACCCACCAATTCTCGGGTATCGACCTGCCTGTGATGTTAGCCGTGCACTAGAATCGTCAAACTCCCAAAATCGCTGCTGCTGCTGCTCAACCACGCCCCCTCCAATTTTTACGTAGCATTTTGCCATCCTAGAAATATTTGTGCAAATGTTAGACGACATGACGCTGAAGTGAAAATGTTTCTTCGCTTGCCTTTAGGCATGAAGCTGTTCACCCTCTCCTCCAATAGCGATTCCATAAAATTGTATCGGAAGCGGTATATATATTTTTTATGAGCGCATGTCTGTAGAACATTTTAAGTTTTCTCTCCAGTTGTGTGGATTTTCCCCAGGTAATCCAGTTTCTTCCCACACGCAAACAAAAAACCTAGAATAATTGGATATAGATCGTGAATTGAGGCTCTTGTAAAAAAAAGTCTCGTTGCCCTTCATGGACTCTTCCTGGGTAAGCGGACAATCTTCATTTATCATTGGCCTTTTTGTAACTTCTTTTCAAGAGTTGATTTCCTGTTGTTCCATTCGGCTCGCTTGCGATACCTGCCTCCATCCCCTTGTCATTGTCTCCCGATTACCCCACAAGTAAAATTTACATAGACGATAATATAAATCGATTCTCGTCCGCCCCACCAATATAGCAGTGGCGTGGTTGACATTTCCACTGGTGCGGAGAATTAAATGGGGAGGGCCCCCCCCAATTCATGAGTGCCGAAGCAGTTGCACCGCCTGCACGCTCGATGGCTACGCTGCTCCTTTGCCACAATTAACAGTGCGCATGACCAATCTTATTTTCTTTCGCTGGCGACGATGAGCGATTTTCCCCCCCCCTCCTTGCTGCGGGCAGCTCTTTGACCTGGTGTACCGTGAGGAGACTCTGCTCAACGTAATCAAGAGCGTGACGCGCAACGGCCGCTCCATCGTCCTCACCGCCGTGCTCGCGCTCATCCTCGTCTACCTCTTCTCCATCGTCGGCTTCCTCTTCCTCAAGGACGACTTTGTCATGGAGGTCGACCGGCTGCCGGCGCTGACCGTGCACTCTCGGGGTACGCGACACTCCGCCATCTCCCCCAGACGTCTGAGCAAAAAATATTATCTCCCTCGCCCCCCCAGCATGCCAGGATCGGGATGGAGTAATCGGAGAAGGTCCCCATCATGTTATCGCTCACGCCCCCCCCACCCCACCTATGACCTATTTCTCACCTGGCAGCCCCAGGCTGCAGTGAGAATTAAATTAATGGACGTGTGTGTGTGTTGGGTTTCACTTGACCATGGCTCTAGCTTTTCCTGCTCACCCACGGCTATTGCGATTTTTATTTATTTTACCTTTCGCACATGGATTTTCCACAGTGTCGTCCTGGACAAATAAGGCTGCTGCTGCTGCTGTTCTCCATGGTGATGCAAGCGTGCCTCCTCAACTATAGGCTGCAGTGCATTGTGGGTGTTTTAGGCCTGAACTCTACCGTTCCAGAGGATTTAACTGTGGTGCTTTGACCAGGGACGTGCGGTCAGGGGAGGCAGAGCCTCGCCTGTCACACTCCAATGAAAATAGCTGTTACGAAAAGTTAAAAAAAATTAAAGAATGTATTAAAATGTTTCCACTGATCTTTGTTATAAATATCATTTTTGTATGATTCCAATAATTTTTATAGTCAAAATGTCAGCAATGTAATCATTACAATGTAATGATTACATTGACATACAGAGAGATGGTAACAGGCACACGCTTATTGCCTGCGCTCCATCCAGTTTGAGGGGTTGTGCAATCAGACGAGAGGAGAGGCAGCGACAAGCTCAGCCTCCCCTCTCGTCTCTTCCTGTATTTGCAGCGGAGCTCCGCAGATTAGGCGATTTTGACTATCGAAATGATTGGAATCGTACAAATGATATTTATAACACATAAGTGTAAAAAAATCTAAATTTTTATTTAATTTTTTTACTCTTCGTAACAGCTATTTTTATTTATTGGAGTATGACAGGTGAGGCTCTGCCTCCCCTGACCGCTCATGCCCAGGCTTTGACCAACAGTTTCAAAAAGTTAGTGGGGATTTCAGGATTGTTAATATTAACAACGTTAATCGTAACACCTGTGTAATGTGATGCTTTTAACGATAAACTAAGGTTTACCATGCTCGTAAGCAAGCTGTGGGAGATGACTAAATTGCTTTTCGACTTGAACGAACGAGGTGGAGGCGCATTCAGTGGAATGAAAAAGAAGCTCGGGGTCGGACAGAATGAATGGCGTTTGAGCCAAAAACGAAACTGCCATTTGATGCCAAGTGCAATTTTAAGCATCGGTGGTGAAATATTTTTTAATCTGAACTGGTTCAAGGTTTTCTCACCTTCACCGTCCCTCCACGAGCGTAGTGAAGTATGGTCAAACAACCTCCGTGACTGACACGGCATGGAGATGCCTTCAACTAGCAGTGAATTGACCAAAGCAATGTTTTTTATTATACATTTTATGATGAGTAAGAAAGGTAAAAGGATGGCCCTGTCACTGCTTGCTCATCCCACTGGTGGTGGAAGAGCCTCCACTAGAGCGAGGTCTACAGAGCCCCTCCTAGAGTGCTAAGAACGTTAATTAAATAACAGTTGTCCTTAGGTGACCTAAAATACTTGCGGCTACAAAGGCCTTCTTATAGTGTTTGTTTGCTGGAGTGGAGAGAATGAATTGTTTGTTCTGTCCCCTCCCCCATTATCTCCAGAGAGCGACTTCTGTGACTCAGACAGCGAGAACTGTCAGGACACAACCCGAGACCATCTCTACGGTGATCTGCTGCACGGGGGTAACGTCCAACACCACCCACCAAATTCGTTGTTTACACCAACCGGGGGGCCAGGAATATAAATCTATTGAGCTTTCAGCATTCCTGCGGAAGCAATAAGTAATCCTGGATATCCTCCACGCATTGTCTTGACCCGTCAAGTGCAATCCGAGCTTAAACGCATACCAACATCGCTGAAGCCATATCCCTGCAGGACATTTTTCTCATGGATATTTTTTTTAAATATTATTTGTGGTAGTATTATTGGAGTTGTCACCGAGGAAGAGGGCCTGTGGCCAAATTACCAGGAATGCGCTCGATCTTGTCGGGTATCGGACGCCCAAGCAAATTTGAGCCTTGGTTTTAACACCCCTCGCTGTAACTGCCAGCTTCCTAGTCACATTCCAGCCTTTAACTACATTATAACACCCCGGTATTCCCAGGCAGCTTACCATCCAGGCAATGGGGCTCAATCCTGTTTAGCTTTTTAAGATCTTATGAGAATGGGCACTGTTCAGGGAGATTTTGTTTCTAGGCAAATATTTGTAGGTTAGCCCTTACTGATGAGCTAGGCTGGGGAAATTTAGTTTTATTTGGTTCGCTTAAATTGTTAACTGGGCTGATGGACTCTGTATGCAATACATGAACACGTTTGCCATTCCAGGGACTGTTTTTGGCACAAGCCGTCAGATGTCATGGTGTGGGCATCTTCGTCATGTGGCACTGATGGATGAAGTTGCATAAGAACATTTTGTTGCTTTAAATCTTAACTGATAGCACACTTGGCTTATGATTGATTAAATATATATATGAAAAAAAATACAAATCTCACCCCAGCGTAAACAATTCTTGGGAGTGGTAAAAAAAAAGCCAAAGGTATGATATTGGGCCAGACCACACGTTTGATCTGGCGCTATGTGTTCACACAATCCGGATGGAGTGGTTAGTGGTGCACTGGTCATCACACTGCCCTACAATTCCAGTCACCCGAGCTCAATTCTCGTTCATAGCCGAGTGATTTTAAGAACCGGTTCTGGGCCTGTGCCAAGTCGACTCGACCTTTTAAACGAGTACTTGATGCGGTGTAAACATCAGCACCGGGGGTGGTTTGGGGTGGGGGGGGGGACACAAATGTGGCCAGGCATGATACTTTGACCTGGCCACACCACCCACCCACCCCCTCGTAATGCCGTGCCAGCACTTGCCCCAACGGCCCAATGAAGGCTACGTGTATCCTCTCTGCTCCTCTCAGCGAAAGAGGACGAGAGCGACGGCACTGCCGTGGAGCGGACGTGCGACACGCTGCTCATGTGCATCGTGACGGTGCTGAACCAGGGCCTACGCAATGGCGGCGGCGTCGGAGACGTCCTGCGGCAACCGTCAAAGCAGGCACGCTCGCGACGCGCGTGCGCGCACGCGATTTTTATAAACGCACACGTGCTCGTCGTCGGTCATGATCAATCCGTCGTCTTGTTTTAGGAACGCGCAACACTTTGTGCGCGCGTGTCGTCTCGGCTGGCGTGCACGATAGAGCCGCGTGTTCGCAATCGTGTCGGGGTTTGGCTCCTTGCCTCGCCGTGACCGGACAAGCGGGGGTTTGTGGTGGTAGCGCTTCTGGTTCCACCGCCTTGCGTGGCCCTGTCGGTCGTGAGGTGACCACGTGGCCACGTTTGACTGGGTGCGTTTTACCCCACCCTGCTTTGCGGTGTCCTACTTCTGCCGTGGCCACACACGATGGGGGGGTGGGGGTGGTGTAAGTAAAAACGATCCTTGACGGGGAGGAGGTTACGGTCGTGCCGTGGCTGTCGCGCGTTCTCAATTTGTTTTCTTTTCTCTCTCTTCTGAACAACGTCAGATGCGATAGATGGGGCAAGCGTGCGGATAGAAGCGAGGAGCACGTGTCGGGCGGGGGGGGGGGGGGTAGCGTGTGTTTTCACAGATGTGTGACAATATTGGCACTGACCTGTGGGAACACTGAGTACGGGCGCCGCTGCTGCCGCAAAAATCTCAAATAAAATTGTTTCAATTTCCACGCCTGAAAAATGCACACGACTGCTGCTGCTGCAGATCTTGGCATGCGTGTGTTGCACATTCGCACTTTTGGAAGGTGTGGTGGTGGTGGGGGGGAGATTCCATTTTTCCCCGTACTCTTTGTGGTGAGCAAAATTGTTTGTACACACCGTAGATCGTCAGAGGGGGTGGGGGAAAAGACATTTCTCATTGATGAATGGGACTCGTAGGTTTTACCGAAGCGTTGTTACGCTGTGATTTAGTGGAGTGTTTACGAAAAAATGGACCGGCCTGTAGTTTTAATATTTTTGAGTCGACCTGAACCACACTTTCCAAGATATGTCAAAGGGTAAAAGTGCAGCCCTACAATTGCTCCTTGCGCCACTGCTGACGGAAGGGCCTCCACTGAATGGAGCTCTCAAGCTCCTCCAGAGTATTTTGTTCCACGCTGCCTGCCCTGGACGGCCCTGGACTTGCTATATTTTTGTGTGGTTTTTAAATAATTTATGCCCTTCTAGGTGTCTGTGGCATAGCTCCGAGTTAGCACGGTTGGCTACGTAAGCCACAAAAGAATTTGAGCATCCGTACAAGTCCACAAGAACCGCTCTCCTCGTATTATTGTGGGCGGGTGTATTGACAGACGAGCCCTTTAGCCATGCCTACGTGTTAAACTGAAAGCGGGGTTGGTCGTTCATTCGGAGATTTTTTTGTTGTTGTTGGAAATAATGGGAGTGAAACGCATCTGCTTGCATGACTTTAAAGTCACCTGCTACGCAGGTGGGACTCCGTGGTATCCTTGACCCAAATCTACAGATTGTCTACATGCCTACCTCCGTACGCGCGGTTATTCTCATTTTCTCAGGCAAACTGACAAAGCGTCATTCGGCCACACTGGCACCCGTTAAGCATCTTGAGACTTAGAGTCCCTTGTGAATAAATACTTAACGATTGTTTAGCTTGCACTGATTTTGCAACGTATGTATTGTGGATGTAGTTGATGGAAATCCTGATTTGTATCACGCACTTTCACGTTTCAGCAATAACAGTGGGAGTAACAGTTGACAGAAACATTCTACCTTTTTTCAAATTTTCTCGCTGTGGTTTTCACACCTGATGATGATTGCTTGTGTTGCAGTCGAAGCGCCGTGAGAATTTTATTGTTTTACATTTTTATTATTTTATTGTTTCCCTTCTACGTGGTGACTTTGCCGAAAAAAAAAACAAGAATATGAATCCCTGCAGTCACGAAAGCTTTAAATAAATAAAAAAATTCCACCTTCCATTTTAAAATAACTACTCCAAGGCACCTTGCAATGCGTCCACAGTTATGCCACGCTCGCAATGTATTCTTCAGTCAATATGCAAGCACTTGTCACACGCACCCACGTCTCATGAGCCTCACAATAAGCTTACACTCGACATCATGATAAAGTGTCGGTCCACTGCTGGATTAAAACCTTCCCCGCACCATGTCGGTTGTGAGAGTTGGGTCGCCATACTTGACCACGTTGCTCCTGGTGGTTAGCGTGAACTTTGCAGCACACACAGTAGAGAACTGCACCTCCTGATTTTAGCGCGGTTATCTTCGTGTACGGTGCCATCGAAGTTTAACATCCATCCATACAATGCAAAGGCTCTTGGGTACTCTCCCCTTTAAGACCGTGCAGCTGAGAGTCTCGACCGGAGCATCGAGTAACGAGCGTGCGCTCGTGTTCCCCGGTTTGCGCACATTTGGCGCCTAGGAGCCGCTGTTCGTGGCGAGAGTTATCTACGACCTCCTCTTCTTCTTCATCGTCATCATCATCGTCCTGAACCTCATCTTTGGGGTCATCATCGACACGTTCGCCGACCTCAGGAGCGAGAAGCAGAAGAAGGAGGAGGTGCTCAAGACCACCTGCTTCATCTGCGGTAACCTTCGCCCCTCGGCATCCGCAGGCGGAGGGCGGCGGGGCAGCAGTTGGCACGCGCTCGCACTGTAAAACTCGGCGACCCGCGGTAATGTCGTCCAAATCAACCGGCAGGCAGCAGAAACCCGGATTGAGATGCCGCTTAGAATGGAAGACGAATCGGTTTCGCGCTCTGCATTAACGGTGCAACAGCACTCCCCACTTAACACTACTCCGGAGCCATTCGTGGAAATTGCACATTGATATGGTGGGGGGGCGAGACTCTCCACAGCAGAGCGACTATAGAGAAGTCCACACTATTTATTTTGCTCATGCTGGGGCGATGGAGCAGATTTGACCTCCTACCGGGATTGTAATTCGCATCCTTCGGCCAAAGTCCTATCTTGTTACCACTGAGCCACCAGACCAGACAGCGATGCAGAGCCCCAACGCCTTTTAATAGGGAGATGCAGTGCCAATGGAAACCAATAGCTTTTAACGAGATTTGCGTGTACTGTGCGCTTGGGGCTGTTTGAAGCGAGTGTGAAGCTTAATTATCGAGGAAATAAAATATATTTATTTTTTATGAAGGTCAGGGATGCTCGTAACGTGACCGCATTCCTGTATTAAAAATGTATGGCAGCTACCTTGCAGTGATGTGTGTGTGTGAACTTCTTTCGCGCACCGTACCTAGCCTACCGCACTAATCGGAGGTGCGGTGATATCACGAGCGAACAATAATCACGTGCTGGAGGGGAATCGAGGGAGAGGGTTCGGGGGAACATGGAGGGGACTGGAGCGAGACGATGAGAGTGAGAGAGAGCAGTGATCGGCTGGAGGAAGTGTAGTGGTCTCAAAGTGGAAGAGGTAGGCTGGGACGAGTCCACGATGATTTGCATGATTCACCAACCCCACCCAGCCAAAGCGTTGCTTCTTTTTGGCCGCAGGCCTGGAGAGGGACAAGTTCGACAACAAGACGGTGTCGTTCGAGGAGCACATCAAGGTGGAGCACAACATGTGGAACTACCTCTACTTCATCGTGCTCATCAAGGTGAAGGACCCCACCGAGTACACGGGGCCCGAGAGCTACGTCGCACAGATGATCCGGGTGAGTCTGGCCGTGTGCCCTCCCCTCCTCCACCCACCTCGGCACGACCGAGGCCTCTCTCACCGGAGAGAAATCAACAACTCTGCGTTCGTGTGCATTTTTACAGCCCCCCCCCCCCCCACTGATCGTGGCGCCCAAAATCTGGTTGCTGCACAGGAGTCCGTGGGGTGTCCCCTACGATACGAAGGGGGCAAGCACATGGATCGTCTTTTAAACTTCAGTTTTTGTGTGCGTGGTGTACAGCCGTTTGTTAGTCCACTGTTGCGCGAGTTATTCGATCGTTACTTCGCCATACTGGTCGGCATGTGGGTCTTTTTGTTAAGACGCGTAGCGCGCTAGTCCCGCGGTTAGCGGTTTTTCCGTTAACGTTTCGTTTCCCATGGGGGGGGGACCCCCCATGGTTTCGATGAACATTAACATTTGAACGCTATGTTTACGTTATGCACGCGGGTGCCAATTTCGACCAATCTGAGTGCTCGTAAGTGGCACTGAGCATGTCTTAGCCAATCAGCGATGTCCATTTTATTACTGTTTAGATCTGAACTGGGTTTGTTTACATTGTTTTCTCTTTTGGCAGTGGAACATTTAGTGTTCGTGGATCAGATTAAACACGTTAACCCGAGGGGACTACTATCTAGACGTGGGAGCAGCATACAAGTGCAGTACGACAGTGGATTTTGCCGCACTGACATCTGCGGCTCGCAGCCTATAACACCTGGGGTTTACACGGCGGTCGGCGATGCAAGCACCATCCTGGCTCGGCCCTCGCTTGGTATATTGTGAGTCTCGGGTTAGCGCTTCGAGTCTTTTTCTGTGTGCCGAGCGTCACCTTCCAGCGACTGTTCGAAGGCAGTGCGGCGCAATGGCTCGTCGTGTGCAACCACCGTGCGTGCGGCGAGTGTCGGTGCCGAGTTGGCTATTGCCAGTTTTAATATGAACTGGTGGCATGGGGTCGCGACCTCCGTGGTGCGGAGGCCCGCCAAGCGTTGCGTGCTGCCGTGCGTGATGGGTCCCCCGTGGGCAGGCACGGGAGAGGCGCGCACTTTTTATGATGCGGCTCGCGTGAATAGACTTTGTAAAATTCCATTTTCTTATCAGCCTATTGGTTTTTCAGGCCAATAATTCAAAGTGTCGGTGTTGTCATCGCCTAAACCATTGTCAACCCCAATTAAATTAACTACAAAACTATTTCATTTCACACAGGTGTAAGGCCTACTGCTCGCTTTTAAACGAGACCTGGCCACAAATCGTAGCTCAGCGAAGTGGCTTATCATTGTGGAGGTGAAAAAACTGGAGAGAAATCCACATGACCACAACTTCATTTATACAGCAGGCGAGGCAGTTAACATCTCGCCACCTTGCATACCCTCGCCCAACACAGCACTCGCAAAACGAGCCACAAGCCCCCCCCCCCGCCCCGACAGTGCCTCGCTCTGACCGGGCAACTTGCATCAAAGAACTTTGCTTCAAGGCTCCCAACACAGAGCGGCACCAACCTCCTTAAGTGTTGTTCTGCAGCTGCCGTAGGTTTCGACCGTCGTGCCCGTCTGGCTGTTCCGATTTTAATGTTTTGCGGGTGGTTGTGTAAAATTAGTTCCGAGGCACGTGTTGGGGGCGTTTGACCGTCTTTTGTTGGATGGTTTTATGCACCTTCATCGGCAAGGTATTGTGGTTCATTTGTGTGACCCCCCCTAGCTTATGTGCTCTGTAGACCAAATCACTGTTGGTGAAAACGGGGACTGATTTCATTGACGAGACAGAACGACCTCGAGCCATTTGCTGGTGCAATGTGTGCTATAGCCGATGCTCATAACTGCATTGCAGGTGATTTATGGGTGGCACCGATGTTCCAAAGTTTTCCACTTGTACTGTTGCCTTCAGCTGGGTTTACACGAGCGATCTGTTAGGCACACAAATCGCTCTCAATCGCCTTCCTTATTTTCTTGCATACGTGGATGTTGTCCGGTTGCATACGGTCAAATGTTTTGCTTGTTACACTTGCATGCAACCGATTGTGGTTGTATTTACTTCGATGTTGTACTTTGTTTTGACATGATTTACTTTAAATTATTGGTGATCCAGGGTCCCACTCTTACAAACGAGACCCGTCCTTGTCGCCTGAGTCCCCTCGCCAAGATAACAAAAAAATCCACCTAAAACTCCATCGCTCGGGTGTGCGTGGGCCCACATTTAAGGAGAGTCGCAAGCCCTGAAGAGCCGTCGCTATGGAAGCGGCGTCAGAGCACAGATGGTGGTGGCATGATTCACTGACGGTGGAGCGCAGTGACCCAGTAAACGTAGAATGTTGGGCCAGCATTGGTCCAACGGTTTCAGCCAAATGCCAGTGTTGGCCCAAAATTGCATGTTTAGTCGTGGGGGGGGGGGGGTGGAGATTATGACGTAATCTCTGTCAAAGTCCAGGCTAAAGAGCTTCGTCCTCCACCATGTTTCCATCCATACAATTGCCTTTTTTTAGTACAGAAATCCTCCACTCTCATAACCTCCTTTCTAACTCTTCTCCTCCTTCACCCTTTAGAAACCCCCCCCTCCTCTTCCCCACAATCTTTTAACACATTCATCTCTTCGCACACGGCTTTTGAGATGCCGTCGCACCGAATGTTGAACGGATTGTAAGATTGTTAATATTTGGTCTGGCCAGAGAATACGACCGAAATGAAGTGGCCTAGCGTGGTAGACATGGGCCCTGGGTGCAAGGAATAAAATGGGGCCTCCCCGGTTCATTGTCTGCCCACCCCCTCCCTCTGTCGTCCTGCAGCTGGGCCCCTGTGTAGTTGCACTGCCTACACACTCGATAGTTACGCCACTGACTGCTTCGTGCGACTTTTTGGTGCGAGGAACTGTTTAAATTATGGGTAGCGCGTGAAATTTTGCTCTAAATCCTAATTCATGCCGAATCCATGAAACTGAACTTTTGCTTCATCCCCAGAAGGTGTCATGTAAGGCTGATGGTTACATCACGGCTACATTACTCCTAACTTAGGGGTGCCACGGTGGTGGGATGTTAACTACCTCGCCTGGTATACAGGAGGGTGCAGGTTTGATCCCGATCCTAACGCGTGTATATTTGGAATTTGCACGTTCTCTCCCCGTGGTCACATAGGTTTTCCTTTGGATCCTCCGGTTTTTTTCCCCTTCCACGTTTTGAATCTGCATCCATTTAGTGTATTTGGCTGCTTTTTTTTAATGTTCACATGATAAGCCACATTGAGCTGTCATTTGTGGCCAGGTCACTAAAAAAAAAAGAAGCTATTTAGCTCAGTGGGCCTTACGTGGTAAAATAAAAGCTTTGTAAAAAAAAAGTTTTGAGCTCAAATGGTTTGCCGCTCAACGGCGCACTCAGTCTGTCCTTGAAACCTCGCCACGGCGAGGGATGAACTCGGCAAGGCGCGCAAATCCTCTTACCGAGGTTGACCCCATTGCATGTTTTTTTTTTTATTGCGCGTCCCCCCCCAAACAGAATCCCTCTCGCGCACTTTACTGCAGGTGAGAGCTCCGGGGTTTCATTGTAATTAATGGTCCGTGCTTTACATTTTATTTTTAGACTTTTGAGTTGTATTTAAAATTTTGTTACGCTTGGACGATCCCGTTTTCGGCAAATTTGCCCAGCTGGGTTTTTTCTTTTCTCCTTTTCTCCAAACCGTGATCCGCGGTGCTGCGCGAGCACGGCAGCAAAAACGAAGACGAACCAAAAAAAAAACGTAAACGTTCAGAATCGTAATCTTCATTAAGACGGGGAGGAGGAATCTGGGCTTATATATATGTGAAGCTCTTTCTCAAGAATGTCCAGGTATGGGCAGTTTCGCCAAGTTGCAACGGCAAGCAATACAAAAAAACACGATAGAAGTGCAAAATGTAGAACGTGAGCAAGTCACAAAATAAAATACGTAATTAATTACAAATTGTAATTGTCAAGCTTGGGCAAGGCAACAAAAGTGCCAGACCCACCGTAGCTCCTCAATAAAAAATGGCACATTAACAACGTTGAAGAGTGAGCACGGTGGGGGGCGGGGGGGGATACTTACGGAATATTTCACAACTGACAAACGAGGTGGTTTAATGGTCATAAACGAGACGCGCGCCAGTTAACAAAGAAAACGGTGCAAATGTAACGTGAGAGCAAAAGGTGCCAGGAAAAAAGGTAGACTTAAAATATGGAGCTTACTTTTGCACATGGACCTCAACCGGTAACATAAACGCACGTGAATTCACACTAGGAAAACGCTGCAGAGAAGCAGCGTTTGTGGCAGCAGGCGTATTCACTTGGTGTCGTAACATGTTAAAAAAAAAGAATTAAAGTGTCTATCATTCCCATGTGAATGTTTTGCGTATTTTTTTTACGTAAGCCAGAATGTCTAGACCCAAATTTGTAAAATCAAGTCTTGAAAACCCAAAGCGGTTTCCCGGTCCAATGACAATGGGGGGGCACAATGCTCCTATCCAATTGCAACACTGAGCCAGTGGTGGAAATTCCACATTCTTGTGGGTTCAGGTAATTTTTTTTTTTAATCCACAGGACAACTGCTGTTGCCATTTTTAAGTGGATGTTGATTTGTATACTTTTATCATTGTCTAACCACTGCCAGATGAAGGCCCCCCCCCCCATGTCATCGCAGCCCACCGTGGTCCTGCATTGCCACAATCCATCGCGCTCCTTCCTCCTGCAACACGAATTGCTTCTCACGGCTTCCACATCGAGCGATCGTCAAACGAGAGAGGCACGTGGGTCTCTTCTTGGGCTTCTCCCGCCCGTCTCGTTCGTCGGCCGCTATCCATTCCAGAAATGTATGCGGCTTGAATACATTGCTTGATAAATAATAATTATTCTATATATATTTTTTTTTTAATGTTGCTTTATATCATATCTTGCAGTATCTGGGCGATTCTCAGTGGAAAGGGTCACGCTGTGGGCTATGAACAAACCGATCCATAATTATCCCGTTTTATTGCTTGTCAGGATAAAATATACAAAGATCGAGGAGCTTGTGTCATCCTTGTCACGTGCATTCCAGTCACATTCAGTGACGTGCTTTTGTCTTTTTTTTTCCGTTACGCTGCGTTTTTTTCTATCTCGTCTTCGTTTTGATTTTTCAAACGCGCACGCGTGCCATGGCTCCCTACTCTCCCAGCAACTGCCCCCCCCCCCCCGCCACTGCCACTGCCATGCAAACGCAGCTTCTGGAGTTCTCACTGCTGGACGTGTTTGAGCACGAGTACGCATTGTTAGTTGCGTGTCTGACGGCTGCCAAAGAACATTACCTCACTCGGGGCGAGCGCCCAGTTCTTCGCTTCAAATCACAGCCTGCGTGATTAGTGTTGATGCTTTACCGCGTTCCTGAATGTCCAAGGGCTTTAACCCGCTCTCACTTGCTCTGCCCCCTCCCCCCCCACTCGTCTTCCCTGTGCCTTTTCGCGCAGGGGTACAGCGCGACGCCACCTTGCAACCAAATCCTAGTAGCCGCCAGTCAGCGGGGGGGGGGGGGCAAAATAGGAGGGCGATGGAGAGCCCCCTTCAATAAAGCAAATTCCCCTTTGAGTGCCCACGTGCGATTTGTGAAGAGTTCTTAGGGTCGAACCCGTGCGTTGTTCCGCACTGTCCGATGTTTCGCTCCACATACTGTGTCTGTGTGGAGGGAACCTTGTTCTTCACCTAACGTCCGTCTTATTTCTGGTCACAGATTTTCTCGCTTCCTGAAGAAGCTCCCCCAGCAGGTATGCCGAAATGTCGTCCATCGTGCCGAGTGGCACGCGGTTACCACCGGGCAACGTGGGATAGCCGCATGGCGCAACCGCAAAATTAAAGAATCCCAACGCAGTGATAAAATTGAGTAATGCTTGCAGCATAATCGCTCCCCCTGCGTTGCGCCCAACACGTACCATGAGGTTGCATGGAGGATTACTTCTCCCTCGATCCCCCGACAATCCCCCACCTCTTGGCTTAAGCCACCGTCGGATCCAAGGTATCCAAATTCATCCCCAAATTGAACCGCGCGCGAAGGCGGCGTAATAACCACGCCCGCCCCGAGTGCGGTTACCGGAGAAGACTCGCCTTGCAACGGACGCGCACCTCCTTAAGGGAGGGGGGGGGGGGCCGTGATTGATTTCCGTTCCAGGTTAGTTCGCACGTCCCATGCCCCCCCCCACCCACCCTACTCCCGCCCACCACTCTGTGCCAGCACTCGCATTGTTGGGGGAACAAACTGTACTGTGCCTCTGCCATTGCTTCGCGCGGCGTCGTTAAAGTGTCAATCGTCGCCGAGCGGAAAGGGACGCCGACACAATAGCGGCGATGTCCATCTTCTTTTTGGTTTTTTGTTGAACAAAAAAAAAGAACCCCTTTTTTTTGGCATCACCTACGCTCTGCCGTAATTTATATTTTTTCATCTCTCTCACTCTCTCTCTCTCCGCTGTCGTCGCTGGGGCTTGTTAATCGTATTCCGACGGCGCCCGCTTATGTAAGTGCGGGGAGATTTTCTGGCGTGCCGTCATGACCTCCACCCCCCGAGGCAGCGGCTTCGTGCGTGCGCTCGCAAGCTTTTTACGTAACGGCCGTAAAGAATTGCATTGTGGACACCGGCCGTTGGCGGTGGTGTCTGGGACGGTGCGATACATCCCAGCGTCGACCACATTTACTTAATTTACATCGCACCTTAATCCGTCCGTCTGGAAAGCGAGGTCTTGATGTAAAGAGCTTCAAAACACCCCCACCCCGCCCCACTCCGCCCTGCTATCTCAACCATAACACCTCCCTGCATCCCAAGCATCTCTCTCTCTGCCAGCAGCGTTAATTTAATGAACGCTAAATCCTGCCCATCGCTGGAATGCACGGAGACCGGGGATAATACTTGTGAGCGGATTTTAATGTTATCCCGCACCACCGCGGCACACTGGATGTAATGAACGCGCACTGCAAATTGGAACACCGCGGTGCGTTTGGTTACATGCAGGCACATTGAAAAATATGTGCTGCTGCATTAGTCATTGACTCAATGGCAGGTCCTTGGCCCGAACTCACTCAATCTCGTTCAAACTTGAGCTTTCTTCATATTCTACGAGAAGTCGAGACCTATTGGTGTCTTACCTGTCTTGTGGCCTCCATCCCATCATCCTACCAATATTATATTTTTCATCCAACCGTTGCTTCTGAGAACCGTGTCCAATCTAAATCTTTGGCCTTGTCCAAGTTGTGCAGATTTGACTTGCCTCCCTCCCTGAGCCTGCATTTAGAAAGACTTCATTACTCTTTCATTCTTCGCGCCCATGGTCTAGCCTGCGTTTATTGTGTGTATGTGTCCGGTAAGATGTCTGTCCGTGGTGTATAATAATCAGCCAAAGTTAATGAAGTGTTGAGCGAAGCAACAGTCCTGATTTTTTTTTTAATAAATACATATAAATACTGTTTACATATCACTACTGAATTGAAAGGACTCGACTGTTTGGTCTCATTAGCTTCAACATTGTCAAAGCTGTGTTTGTCTTTGACATCCACTGCAACACTAAGACACACGTGAGCACTGCATATCACTCCTCCTCTTTCCATGAAGTTATTTTGGCTTTTTTAGAAGGAGTAAATCGATTTTCTCAAGAGGGGAAAAAAAAAATGTGTAATCAACTACCCATCACAGAATTCACGTACTCGAAATCGAATTTGATTACGCCCGAGCAAAGGGACGCCACTGATCGGTTGGGCACGCGCTAGCGGTCGCACCGCACGGCGTTTTCCAATGAGGTTGGGGCACCAGCGGGCACGGCTCGTCAGGCGCTGTGTGGGTCGTTCTCAGTGAGCAAGGGGGGCTGGACTTGTTAGAAACTCCCGATTTTTTTTTTCTATACGGAAAACCGATAATAAATAACTTTTTTTTTACTTACCCGTATCAATAATGGTAAAACAACTCTTCTTCTTTCATATGGCCGATTTGTAGATGCAGAGCAACAACTACAATTTCACCTTCAGGTGTTCAAGCCCAGATAACCGTGTCAGGAGCCAGCGGAATTATATCGCTGTGTCTCCTTCGTATTTGTGAATCGGGCATTGCGTTTTTATACGTTGTACGGGTCTGTTCTAGATGACCACAGTCGCACACTACAGGCGGCGAGAGAGTTGCGTGGTGACGCGAGAGGGTTGTGTGGTGGCACGAGAGTTTTTAATTGTGCATCATCCGAAATTAGAATTTAGAGAATTGAGCAATGCAGACTGCTATGATATCATCAGGGGTCACAGGAATCCAGAAACTTCTATGCTCATTGAAGTAGAACGAGGGAGAGGATGACCAGGAGAGATCGACTGATGGAGTAAAAAAATAAGCCACAAGAACGGATAAAAAATATAGTTCAGCTTTGTGTGCTTTACGCTGGTTCTTTCGGTAAAGTCACATCGAAAGAAAATCAATTAAGTACATTTCTCATTTAATTTCTTGCTACGTGATTTTACCGAAATGAACCATTGAGTAATTCCTGCAGTCACGTAAGTTTCAAATCAAGTTTGCTTGCTTTGTTTAAGTGATGAGTTTACCTGTCCTATGCTTTGTACTCCTATTGTGTTTTTGTATTGTTTGTTTATAACGTTCCGACCTGCTCCTCCTAGACATCTGTAAAAAAAGGGCTTCATCGCTAATCGTATTCCTCCAGTATATATAAATATTCTGAGATGGGAAATGACGGTGATGATCGCCAACGGTTGCAGGACTGTTGCTGCTGCCAGAAGTTTGTGCACCCATCGGCCTCAGGGAGAAGGGGCTGGAGAGGAGGAAATACGAGAACATTTTGTAATGTGTTGCCCTCCTTCCGTGCTTAATCCAGTGCTGGTCATGTATATAGTCACTTTTGAATTTCTGGAAGTGTGACTGGGAATTGCCCCACGATGCCGGTCAGAGGGGTCCTTTATTTTTCCCCCCCAAACACGTGACGAGCCAGTCGGGGAAAACGTATTCGGAGTAAATGTTTTTTTTTCCTTTTATTGGCATGGTGAGAATTTGAGCTCTGGGTATCGATTGCACGCCCGAGAATTTGGTGCAATGTGTTTTGTACGCTGCGCCGTGAACCTGTCGACCTTGCGTTCGATTCCCAGCCCACGGCTAACGTCGCTGGCGAGAGTGATGTATATCCTCTGGACCCCATCACCTACCCACAATGACCAGCGTGGAAAAGTATTATCCAACAACCATCATGAACAATATGGCATTTGGAGGCCTTCATCCAACATTGAATGAGCAAAGGGATGTACATTAATACTGCTATTTGATAAGCCGAGTGTAAATGGATTGGTCAACGTAAAAAAAAAATCTGTTATTTGACAGCATCTCACCCTTGTGCGCATGTGTGCATGCCTGCAATATTCACTGTTCATCCACGTGTGCGTGCGTTTTGTGTCTGGTGACATGGGTCGCTGACTGACGAAGGGTGGCTCTTGCTGCTGCGTGTCTGTGGTGCTGGCCACCCACCCCTTCGTTTGTACTGTCAGCCGTCAAAGGTGCTCTCTAACAGCATTTGTCTAACGGCTGTATGGGGGGGATCTTTGAAGAGTTCTGGGGGCAAAAAAAACCTATCGTTATTTATCCTCCTATAGCACTCTCTCGAGATGCCATTTTTTTGGGGGGGGGGAAGGTCCTGCATTGGGATGTTTGGCCATTTCCATTCGTGTGTTTTGGCATGCGGGAGGAAACCGGATGTCCCAGAGAAAACCCAAGCATACAAGGGGATAGCGCTCAAAGCTCTGCGCACATTCAAGAAACCATTTACTGTACTTCCACCATCTGTGGGATGCGTGCCTGACACAATAGTACTTTTGGTTCATTCCTTGGCTGCGTGATTGGCACATGCTCTCTGAGCCTGCCCTGGGCCTCCGCTCGAGCAACTCCACAATCGCCTAATGGGGGTATCGTCACTGGGGAGACGAAGGTGACCTCACTGCCCTTTTCACGTGATGTGCCAGCTGTGATCGGTGCTCGCGAACAGCACTTTCCCCTGCGGTCTGCAAGGCTAATTGAGAGATCTTTGTCTTGTGTGTGTGTGCACGTGCGTATGCATGCGTGTTTATCTGTGTTTGTGGGGAGCGGTGATGCAGAAGTTGCCGCACTACATAATGAACGACGATGCCTGGGTTCGATTCCTGCCCACGGTTGATATCAGGAGCTTAGTGGTATCTGACTTAGTTTCTAGGTACTGGGCCTCAAGTAGGTCTACCCAACGAAATATAAACACTGCATCTTCCACATTATAGAAAACACTTATTCCCCCTGTATTTAAAAAAAAAGTGGGATATGTCTAATAGATCCGGTAGGCATGTGTGTGCGTGAGAAACCAGATTTGTATAATCATATTGACAGGGAGCACATGCTTGGTGTGTCTTCTTATAATCTGGAGAATATGGTAACTGTTATATTATTTGGCTGCTATAAATTTCCACGTGATAAGCCACTTCGTCATTTGTGGGCTGGCTCACTTCTCAAAAGTAAGCTAATAGCTCGGTGGCTTTTACCTGCGAAGATGTTACATTTTTAAAATTAATTAATGGTTTGCTTACTTATTCTATACTTTACACTCCTTTCATGGTTTCGTAGTGTATGTAACTTTCTGACCTGCCCCCCCCCACCATCCTACACCACACCAGCATTATGCCAATAAACAGCACTTGCCCAAACAGAACTGTATCGGCTACATGTTTGTGGGTGGGGGGGGAAGAGTTATCGTTGTTGTGTGCATGTGTACGCGTCAGACCTGGGGAGTGAATTGCAATTGTGCCATTCGTATTGAGTTACAATCGCAGTGTAATTCTACTCGGCTAACTGTTGCTGTTGCTGCTGCTGTGATTGTAACTAACTATAATTGACTCCGGGGTCTGGCGTGCGCCCTCTTCCCCCCGCCACCTTGCGCAACGCACACGGCAGGAGGAGAACGTGGATTGGTTCCCGCGCATGCGCGCCATGTCGCTGGTGAGCTCCGAGGGCGAGGGTGAGCAGAACGAGATGCGCGTGCTGCAGGAGAAGCTGGAGATGACGGCGCGACTCATCTCGGGACTCTGCAGCCAACTTTCCGAGCTCAAAGAACAGGTGTTTTTTTGTTTGTTATCGCGGTTTTATAATTATAATTGGCCACCGTCGTTATCGTGAAACCTATGTTCCGTTCCGACGCCAGGCCGTCACCGTTTGCTCGTGGTCTCGCGATCCAACGGGTCCGCACGTGGCTTCTGCACACGAGCCGGCTCCATCACCGTGGTGGACGGCCGAAATAATGGTAATCGTGGTTCTGGGCGATGATCGACCGACTGCCGAAATGAAGGCCGCCTCTGCGAGCCACCACAAACTGTCGCGGTCCATGCGATACGTAGCAATCCACCCGGCACCTGCACGGGATCAGATGCCATCGCTCCATCTCCACATTTCGCGTACATTTTGGTGGGTGCCTTCAGTCCTTTGGCTGCCCCCTTGCAATGTTAGACTTGACCACCAACCATCATTCCCTCTCGTGGCACATACTGCCCAACCCACTTACGACAGTATGATACATCCAACTTGGTGATTGATCTAATCCATTAATTTGTCTTTCTCTATATTGCTCCAAGAATGAATCTCTCCATGCCAATAAAAATAGTTTTATATTGTAGCAAGCATGTAACAACTAAATTATAGACCCCATTGTATTGTAACTTAGTATTCCAATTGTGCCACTGGAGTCGTGGTTTTTGTGTGTGCCACATGCAGATGTCTACTTCACTGCACAGTGATCAGTGTTGCGAAGACAGACCCCGGAATATGACCCCAATGGCAAGTGTCCTTCTGAAGTCCCTTCAATAGGCCTCTCATCCACGGTGGATGGCAATTGTTTTTTTTACATGGCCTGCCTCGAATATTCATGACAAGATGGGCCAAATTATTTGGTCCTCAGAGCTGGAATTTTGCTAAATTAAGTGGAGGGCAGGGGGGGGGGGAAGTTCTATGATTTAGTCTTTTTTGTAGTCTCCATTCCAGGTTGAGATCGTACACGCTCTACAGTCGAGAAACATGTTTAATTAAACAGCTAAAACTTGGATTCACACCCAGGATACCTGCTAACCTGACTCGATGCTCTCGGTGTTAACTCGTCGTGTAACGCATCGATTTTAAAATTATGGTCACGGAACATGCATCAAGATGTGCCGAAACAAAACTTTTTGAGTCGTGCAAATATTAGTTTTTCCTCGAGGGGTAATAGTTGGAATGACTGAAGGCCGCATTAGAAAAAACTATGTAGAAAAATACAAATGTAATTCATACAGTACAACTGAGATGAACAACACCAATTAAACCGTGCAAATCAAACAGATCAAAGTATGCAGCACAGACGAGAGAGATCAAACAAAAATCGTACGGTACAAATTAGACTGCAACAGAGATGGACAGTACAGATAACAAATCAAATCCACGAAACAGACGGTACACACAATGGCAACACCAACAAAAAAAATATTTCTTTGCATCCGGTTGTGACCCTGAATCATGGAGGGGTGATTCTTTGACATGCTGTTATCCTGTTGAACCGGTCTAATTTCTTAAATTGTTGCAAATGAGAATAAGTGCCTGGGTGGGTGGGGAGGAGGGGGCATGAGGTAGAGGAGGGGTTGATGGTGAGGAGGGGGGGGGGGGGCACCGTTTTGTGCGTTCACACTTTGCTGCACGGTCTCTGGACAAGGCGGCAGCAGCATAGCTGTTGAGTACGCAGGCGGCGGTGCAACTGCACTGGGGCCTACGGACCAGAGGGGACCCGAGGGTGCACTGGACGCCAAAGAGGGAGAATTGAACTGGAGGGGGTGCACCATTATTTAATTCCTTGCACAAGGGGCTCATGCCAACCAAGCTAGGCCACTGGGACGAGTGGCACCATGATTTACTTTGGCGGCATGACAGTTTTTGCTGCTCGCACCAGCTCCACTAGGCACTCCTCTTTTCACTCTCAATCCTGCCACTTCTCCCCCCCCCCCCCCCTCCCTCCATAGTCTTGTCTACTTCTGGCTATGTTCACACGTGTCGATCCAAGGATGTCAACAAAATGGCCACTTTTGGCTTCCATAAACACTGAGCTTGTGTGTGCGTCTGTCGATGTAATTGGTATAATTGGTCACCATAGAGCCACGCGAATTGTCAAGACTTTGGCTCGGCTTTTTCAGCAGGACCGACGAAGATGGTTTGTTGTTTTGCTACTGACGTGTTGCGTGTTAACGCACTGATGTTTGTAAATGCGTCTGGGCTTGAGCAATGCCATGAGGTTAGTGTGCCTGTCACCAAGTTACTTTTATTTTTCATGGCCTTGACATGCAAAATGTAACCATTCAAATTGTGCTCCCGCACGATGTAATGCTCTGTGGCGTTTGTACCAAACCCATGCAATTTGCCACAATTTGCTGGCCAGGTACTGGCCCTATTCCGACGGCAACCCATCCTGGTCAAAACCCATCGTGTAGCCGAGAGTCCATAATCTCTCCATGCCACCAACATCTGTGCTACCGATCTTTCGGCAATGAGCAACCCCATGAACTTTGCAGCAATGGCATCCCGATGGAATACTGGTTAGCGAATAAAGAGGGGTTTGAAAAGGGTTTGAACAGTGCATTGGTCTACAGAATACCTAATCTGGGGTAATCATGTGACCAGTTTGGACTAATTGGAAGTTGCCATGGCTGTTGCCCACTAGCAGACACCACGATCAGATTTGGCCATATTTTGTAACAAATGTATTTATTTTACAATGTAAAATGTCGTTGAAACTATTGCTGATGATGATGCCTTAATGCCATCGTGCCCTCCAAAAGCTAGGCTGACCGCAGAACAACTTGGCAACATCGTTGGAAGTTCCGCAATTTTTGGATTTATGTCGAACACGAGGTTTGGGGGTGACCCATTCGTGTGATTGCGAAGTGGCTTTTCCCTTTGGCGCCGTCGTGTCAACCGGTGAGGGCTGAAATTCTAATAGACGTGCCTTGCTCTCCTTATTTTATCCACTTCATTTGCTGGCCATCGAGAAATGACGGGGGTCAGCATATCGTGCACTTCCAGATGCCCTTCTGCGGCCATCTGGAACTGTTCCTTCCGACGTGCGAAACCCACTGGAGCTATGCACTTTTAAATGTAGAATTTGAAAACTCGTTTCTTTTCAAACTTCGTTTTTGTTCATTTAGTAGTTGGTGGATTCCCCGCACCTCTGATTTTAGCACTATTGGTTACGTATGGTGCAAAATAAGTTCAACATATGGCGCGTTTCGTCGCCCTTGGGTGAGGTTGGCTTTTCATCCGTGTAGGGGTGGTGGTGGTGGTGCGTTTCAGTTTTGTGGACTCTCGACTCTTTCCGTAAATCGGCCTTTATTATTATATTTTCTACACAATTGGCAATTTCCTTGAAAGTGATGCGCCCAATGTGTATTTTTAGGTTTTTGACATTTGGCAACGCTTGCCTACTTTGTGGAACTTGCCCCCCCTTGGGGGTAAACGCAGAAGCGAGGCTCGGCGCTGTGACATCACTCCCTTGGCTTGACAGCCCAGCCGTCTGTTTTCACGCGTGTGGCTGAGAATTGCGCTTTTTTTAATAAGCCGTGCTAAAACTTCCATGCCTTGTCACCCGCCACGCTAAGAGTTAAGACCTCCAAGTTCCGCCGACTTACTTCAAGTGAGAATTAAGTGGTTTCGAGATGTACACCCACCTGATTGCAGGACACATTCCGCGCGATGTAGGGGACTTTTAATTTAAATGGAGATGGAGAGATTACTCTGTGCGTATGTCTTGTGATCAGTCGGTCATCTCACTCGGTCAACCCATGGCACCAGGGTCTGTCCCATGACCTCCTTCCTGCCAGCAGGCGTTTGACACTTAATGTGGCCTTAAAGTGCCGTGGTGACGTCACCGCCACTTAGTGGCGAATGGCGGTGTTGTTATTGTGGCCTGCAATTGAGCCGACCCTGAAACTGCGATAGAGGTTACGGAGCGGACACGCATTTCCAGTGACCTTGACCGCGTTGATTTGGTAGCGTCCTGCACTCCACATGCTTAGCAATAATCAGGTGCGTGCAGTTTGTAACAAAGGCTTGATTTGTATTTGAATGGAGAAGATGAGTAAACATCGAACTTACAGTTCAGTTTCAAAGGGTGGTCCGTGGTGGATCGTGAGGGGACTGGTGTTTGAGAAGCCCTGAACAAAATGGCGCAACCGCTTCCGTGGTGTACAAAAATCCAGAATATGCCGCGGGAAGCAACAAAAATACCCCAAAATACTGGGACAATGGTGAAAACTATGCAGAATGTATTTTCTGGAGTGGGTGTCCCTTTTACCTAGCGGAAAATATCTGGGATTTTTTTTTTCCCTGGGAAGATTTAATTTAAAAACATTCGGGAAGAGAAAAAATAAATGTGACCCAGGAGGAAAATCTAGCCGAAAAGAAACCTCCACCTTTTTTTTTTCTCCCACACTCCTCTCCGACCCAGATCCGTGGCGTCACCATCACCTTTTTGAAGCAAGTCCTTGTTGGGGTGCCTCGTCAACGGTGTCTCGGGCAAAAGAGAATCTTCTACAGCTGGTTGTCCTGTGTTTTGAGAAAATAAAATCTCTGTGGCAGTAGTGAAACCCTGTGGGAACCGACCCCATCACGCACCTCCGCTTTTAGCACGGTTGGCTACTTACGGAGCGAAAGAAGTTCTATACGTACGACGTAAGAATAACAATTTGGTAACGCCAGCGATCCATGCGCACTTTCATCGTCACACTCTCTGCAGGATTATCGGTCGCGTCCTGAATGTCTCCATCTGTGCGCACAAGGTCTCTAACGTCCAAAACAGAGGAACACTCCACAGTGGAAATGAATGTGAACAAGTTAAAACAGTGGGACATCCGAGTTGACAACCATCCACTATTCTTCATTCCCTGCCAAAAACGTATTTGAAAGTTTGCGCCAAATCCTTAAGCCCGTGGGATTGGATATCAAAACGTGACGCTGCACCGTCGAACGTTGCTATTCTTCCATACGGCAGCATCATCGTCATTATAAATACGTTGAACACTTCACTCCGTGCCTGACCTGAGTGGGCCGAGGCTGAGGAACATTTTTTTTTTACTCTGTCCACAAAGTTCAAACCTGTTGTGCAGTTTTCATTCGGTGTAATTACTCCTTAGACCAACTAGAAAATTCCCGTTTATGTTTTGCCTGTGCGGGGGAAGATAACATTGTGAATCGTTTTTAGACCAACATTTTCATGTGGGGATGAAGGCTTCACAAAGTACTTGGCTGGCGCCAAATGAAACAAATGCTACAATGCGAGGATGTGAGGCCAGTACCGATGAAAAGAGGATTAAGGGTTTTTTTTTTTTAAAACGGTTATTTTGTTTTAATCTCTTTTAGTGTGTGCGTAAGCATTTCATTATAGTTCACTGCTGTGTAATAGATAAGAGTCACTTGTTTTTAAATAAAATTACTCATTTAGGGGGGGAGGGGGGGTGGTGATATTTTGTGAAGAGGAGAAATGATGCTGTGATATTTTTGGTGACTGGCCCTTAACTCTTATTGTCAGGCAAGTGAAAATATCCAACGTTCATTTATCTCCGTGCAAGAGGAAAAACCAACGTTTTCACTTCAAGTTATGCATGTGTAAGATTGCTTGTTAGGCGGTGACAATGCAATTGCTGTACCACAAACAAACTGCAGATTTCACTTCCTAGTGTCGGTACACCCCAAGTTTGTCCTTCACATTGCTGATGGATGTACCAGTGACGGTAAGATTTACGATATGTAAAGCATTTTCACGTGACCCACATCCATTATCATTGAGTGCGCGCCTCCACGAGAGGGGATGAGGAGAGGTTTACACGAGTGAGAGTTGAGGGACTGGGATATAAACAGATGATCTAGAGTTGGGGTAATGTGTCAAAGGCCTGTAATCAAGCACTAGAGGCGGTTCGGGTTTGTGGATCGCAGTACATGTTGTGCTACTCCCTTCAGCCTTGTGGGCATCGAGTAAGGTGCCATACCCTGGCTCGCCAAGAGAATGCAGTACAGCAAGGTGGACTAATCGCCATCTGTTTCCATCTGTATGGAGATGGTGTTGCCCCCCACCCCCCCCCCCCCCCCTCTCGTGCTTGCGTGGGTTTTCTCAGGGTGCTCCGGTTTCCTTCCACTTGTGTAATGGAGATGTCACAGAAGGGAAAAAAACATTCTAAAGCTGAGACAACGGAGGGCGGGGGGGGGGGAATGGAATCGGCAGTGCAGAGAGCCAGAGGGGGTGAGGGTATTTTCGCCCAGAGGGGCAGCAACAGATTAGAGCTCGCTGAGCAGTAGTTGACGGAGGAGTTTAGACCCGAGGCTCTGGTTGCTGGGACACCCACAGAGAGAGCACGGGAAGAAGAGTACAGCGGTGTGAGGCGAGGATGGGGAGAGAGGAAAACGGAGGGCGAGGGTCCGTGGAGGGTCTTGCGGACGGCGATGATGGGCTGGGGGTCGACTCCTGCAGTCGATCCTGCGGGACTGGTGGCGCGAGAGACTAACGGCGTCGCTCGCCGCTTCCCCGTGTGAACCCCCCCCTGCTCCTCCGCCCGACCGCCCCCCCCCCCCGCAGATGACGGAACAAAGGAAAAACAAGCAGAGGCAAGGCCTCCTCTCCAGCAGCCCCCCCCACGGCAACGCCGCGCTGCAACAGGCTGCTACGTGACACCGCTCTCGCCCCCACCACTCCCTCGGCTCTCGCCTGCAGTCGACGCACCAAATCGCCCACCTTGCCCCCCCACCTATCTACCAACTTGCCTACCTATCCACCTGCCCATGTGTTCACCGACAAACCCTCTGGCCTATTTGGCAACTAACCTACCTATCTGCCTACCTGGGTGTACACCGACCCACCTACTCGTGCGCCTACCCCATCCCACCCTTCTCGGACACCTTCCCTTCGTTACAAAATCTCCCTGCTCACCTCGGCGCCACTTTTCAAATGGCGAGGCGGCGTTTTTTTTTCATCGTCTGCCACACCTAGTTGGAATAATAATATTTATCCATTGTTATTATTCATCCGTGCGGTGTGCTTTTTTTTTCCTGATGGTTTAGTTGCACAGTCTGGGAGCTGGGTTTGTAGATGGTGACAGAAGTGGTTGGTGATTCGTGTGGGGACCACCTGAAGGTCAGTGGCTTAGCACCAGGTTGTAATGCATGTTGATGATTATTTATAAACCGGGCCCTCTGCCTCCTGCCCTCTCCCTGTTTATTCCCCCCAACAACTTTCTTGCCACCCACCCCCAACCCTATGCAACCACCACCCACGAGCCATATCCCCTTTCCTCCCCACCCAGACAGCTACCCCTCCCACCTCACCCACCACAGCCCATGCCAGACATCTGACTACCCCCAACTACCCCGAAAATAAATTTCCCCCCCTCTTGCCCACACCTCCCCCCCCCGCCGCCTCCCTAATCCTGCAGTCGTCACGCAGTTCCATCACGTCCCATCCACCCTGCCCATGGCCGCCTCCTCCCCACCTCCCAAAAAAAAAAACGAAACCAAAAAAACCCCCACTCGGCTTTCGCCCACAACAGTGAGTCACGCCGCCTCCGCTGCTGCACGTAGGCCCCGCAGGGCGCAGTGGTGGAGAACAAAAAAAATCGTAGGAAGTCCCCGCTGTAGAAATTACTGCCGCTCGATATAACAAAAAAAAATTCTCATGTCATTTTCGGCAATCTTCAGCAAAATTGGGGCCTGCCGGCTGACTTCGTGACGTACGCAACCAATCACAACATCATCATCATCATTCTAACTACCGAGTGTCTTTTGTATCCTTGCCGTTGGTTGTTAGCAGTGGGCGTTTTCGTTTTCCATGGCCGCAGATTTATGTCCCTGGACTTTCCGTTTTTGTGGCGGTGGATCCCCCGATTGGGTCACCGGATACACTCCACCGGTTTGGGTTGAGACGGCTGTGCGCGCGCGCGCGCGTGGGCTCGCGTGACCTGCGTACGTACATATGGTATGCTGAACTTCTTTCGCACCGTACGTAGGCAACCACGCTTATCGGAAGGTCTGCGGCGGGGGTTCAACAACCAACTAAGCGGTTAAAGGAAATGTGGTTTTCAATCTAGATTCTAACAACCTATTTACCCACGACGGCTGTGTGCTGTAAAATGGCTTCATTTACTTTTGAAGCAAGCGGCGGTGGGGGGTGTAGTTTAGAATAATCCAAAGATCTGCACTTTAATACTGTATTGTGCCGCGATGTGACGCAACTGCCAGTCCCAACCAACCGTGTGCTTGCGGGTTTGCTTTTATTTACAATCTGGTGGCCTTTGTTTTAAACCCACGCTTCATTTTTTGACAGCCGAATTCAAATGCTGTTTAGACGTTGACAGTTACTGTACATATAGAAGTCGCCAGCTGTGGGTTAGCAATTGGGCTGCACATGTTGCTGCCTCCTTGCGTAAATTATATATTTATACGTGAAATGTCCACAGCCGAGATTAATCGTTGAGAAATGTCGGTGGTGCCTTTTGTGAGTATACTCGTGTAGAATATATTGGTTTATTTCAGGTCTGTAAATTATGCCATTCCTATGTCAATGTTGGTCTCTGGTATCTGCCTTTTTTTATTATTGTGACGGTTCATGGTTGGGCTTTTGCTCGTCTTTGTGTGCCAACGAGATTAAGACAACTGGACTTTCGTCTAAAAAACAGGAACCGCTCAATAGAGTAACCACAATAAGGGGTTGTCCATCTACAATACAGCACGCGCACGGCTACACCCAGATGCATGTGCAGGATGCGCAGATGGCTCTAATTCCCAGCAGCACCACTCATCCATTACCGCACGCGTCGCCGCATGTGACAGACGGCCATCGCTTTGATGCATAACACCGTCACTGGCCGGGCGCGACAGGATGGCGAGGTGGTCCATCTCGTGATTTTTTTAAAGGGGGGTTGGCAGTGGCGTGCGTGCGCGGCACGCATGGACACGTGACCGCACGGACCTTTTTCCCCTCCCACCCCACGTCCCTCCCACCCCACGTCCCTCCCTCCACCCCCCCCGCCACACCCCCCCCCCCGCCTACCATGTCGCAATTGCTGCCGTACAGCAATGATAGCCTTTTGGGCAATCGCTGCCCGCGAGAAATTTCTCAACGACCCTGTGACCCCAGAATGGCAGCGACGTCCATCGTACGGTGACTGGAGGGGAGGGGAATGGGGTGGGGGAGGAGTTGCGTGACGAGTTATCGAGCTGTCTCGCGGCACGGTGGCTGAAATCCCATGGCTACAAAAAAAATTGCAACACCCACCAATTTGATTCTGGAATATTAACAAAAAAAACTTAACCAATCGGACAATTGATCTTGGGTTTTTGGTTTCCAGATTTTTTTTTTCCCGAAATGAACAAATGTGAACCGCTTATGTTGAAGAAAAGGGAACAAAACTTTTGGAGGGCATGCCACATGCAGTGGCTTGTAGATTGTGTGTGTGTGTTTGTCATTGACAAGGCCATGTGTTTTTTTTTTCACATTGCAGGCTCAAACGGGGTTGTGTGTAATGTAAGAGACCTTGACTTTTCGAAGCACGGCTCATAATTTATGCAACGAGCAACGCCCCCTCCTATTGACGGTGCGCAGAATTTCTCCGGGAGTGCGGTGTGTAGCTGTATAAGCATTTGGAACTGGTGTGGGTGGGTGGGCGAGGCGATAGGAATGCAATCCGTGCAATATTTAACATTGCAGTAATTTATGCAGCCTGGATTATTTTTTTCGTAGCTCGTACCCGGCCGTCCCAGCCACGTGGTCAACGGTGCGTTCCCAAGCGCTTCGGGATCTTGTGAACAGTGCCGCCAGCATGTGACACCTTAAGGGTGTGATGCGGTTGATCTTCACTAATTTTCAGAGGGGGCGCGCCACTTTCGCCCAATCGGACATCGGAGTGAGGGCCGCCACACATTTGAAACAATTGGGAATTGGCAGCGCGATGATGGTGTTTTCCACGCTTGTGTTTGTCGCGGGCTGCACTAAAGGCCGCCAGCGGGCCTTGCAATAAAGAACACTGGTGTAATGAATTCGTCGCTCTATAAAAATCGATTCTCAAGCCCCAAGATGTTTCGTCGAATCGTGCTTGTTAGAAGCGATTGGGTTTTTATTTTCCATTCGTATACCAGTACGTTTATATGTAATCGGTTCCCGTTACCCCCGCTGCTGCTAGATGCCTCTACATTCGCAATGTTATTTACAACAATAACAAAAAAGTCGCTCTTGAAATGTATTGTGACCCGCCGAACTGTGACAATTTCATGGCGGCGCAATGTTGTTGCGTGTTTTAGTAGTTACAGGGCCACTGGCTCCATCTTCCAAGTCCCCCAATGCCTGATTTATGTAGCACTTAACGTGCGTGATAACAGTAATATATTTGTACTCGCGGGTCTGTCCACTCTACGGAGAGCACAGTGTAACACTGGTGAGGTATCGAAACGGCAGAAACGCCAAATAAATAAAATGTATATTTTCCAAAATGCCCTTTTTTGTTTGTTTGCTTCTTGCTAACGTCTTTTTTTATTTCTCAATCAATGTTATAACCAGGTGGAAAAACCCCTGGGAGGTGAAATGGATTTCGTTAGCACTGTAAGGTGCAATTATTGGCACGGTGAAAGGATTTGCAATATTCCTTTTTTTTAGGAAGTTGAGATTGTGTTTTTAAATTGCTCGCCTGCTTAAAATAGTTCTCTGCCGCGGTGTTGTGCATAAAATGTCAGGCCGGGCATTCCGGTGGCACACTTGTGTATTTACTGCCTCCTTTCTTCCTCTCCCAACACCTTCTTTATGGGAGATGGCCGAGTCCACAAACTTCCGGTTGCTGCAATTCATCATTGGTGGTCGATCATCTTCATGTGCCTGTCTGGTGCTGGTGTCTCCGTGTCATTCCCCTCCCAAGCGCTGCCTCCATCCACCCGTCCATGTCTTTTTTTCCTCATTCGCCCTCTGCCCTCTCTTACCTTCCACCAGCATTGCAGTTGCCTTTGCTGGGGTTCCTGTGTTCGTGGCATTCTTCTCATTTCGGCGCACGAGGCCGATGCTTTACAAACTAAATTTTAGGTTTATTTTTATCAAATGGGCACCGTAAAAGGTAGTGGCCGTGCAGATGGCAATCTTAAATTATCCAGTGATGGTACACATTTGACCCAACTGCTTTTTGGCATAGAAGAGTTTATGCCCGAAACTAATAATATTTTACAGCTCTTTGTCAATCCACTGCTGAATGAAGGCCCTCCCCCCACATGCCATGTTGACGAGTGGGATTTAACCATACTTCACCGTGCGAGTCGGTGCGATTTGGTGGAGTGGGTGCCAAGGACCATTTCAGACATCATCGCTGATGGTTTGCCGGTGTCAGGAGTTAAACTCGAAGTTATGCCGAGCTCAAAGCACAGTGTCTCTTATGGGCTTTGTAATAATACTAATCTGTCTTCATTGGTCACGCAGGGAATGGCAGACACGGCATAGAAAATTATCCCGGTATGTTAGGGCCTTTCTAGGGATGACTTTAGCAGCCTTGCGTTCGTGCTTGCGTGCACTAAATGACCCTAATATAAATACGCATCCTTTCGGACAATCGAACCTTTTTCAGCATCGGTGAGGACCCAGGTGTGTGAGGGAGAATTTCCGGTGCTCCGTTTTGGATTGGCAACACCAAAGAAGTGGGGATCGCTGCTTAGTGTGACCGCAGCAGCGCCAACTCTCGACCCACCGCATGACACCACACCCTCCGTCGCCTACGAAATGCAAACATTGCCCTGTGACGGAGATTGTAATGCCCGGCATCTGGCTGCGCCCTGGATACTGTTTTTGTTCAAAGCGATTTTTACACTACTACAATAAGGATTTATAAAGTAAACTTTTTTTTACTTTTTTCTTTTGCCACGTGTAAGGCCCACTGAGCCAAATAGCTCGCTTTCAAAAGACACCTGGCCACAAATTATAGCTACAACCAAGTAGCTTATCACGTGGAAATTTATAGCAGCCAAATACTCTTCAGTGCGTGCTGTTTCTAAAATGTGGAGGGGAAAAACCGGAGGACATGAAGAAAAATCCACGCGACCACGGGAACATGCAAACTCAAACTATACTCTCAACCGATACAGGCGTCGGGGTCGAGATCGAACCCACTGACCTCTATACCAGGTGAGGTAGTTTAACATCTAGCCATCATCCATGATCGATCCACTGCTGGATGAAGGGCTCCCCAAGTCGTTGCCTTCCATCTCTCACGGTCCCCGCGATCTAACAGCCTAAAAAAATGCACCAACCGCCTACGCCCATCGTGGGTCTGTGGCATCAGAATGCACCTGCACATCTAGACGCAACTATACAACCACAACTATTTGGCTGATTTTTGTTTTCCTATCGGGCAGCTCAATACGAAAGATTCATTTTGTGGTGGATCTGCTTTTTCCGGGGGTTTTCGTCACCCAATGGTGGTGGTGGCTCTGCACGTGGCCCTGTAATCGATCACTGTGGAGACAGCGGGGGGGGGGGGGGGTGGACCCGCCACTTGGCCCCACACGCCTGCGGCGGAGCAACACATTGAGGAAATTGTGTGACTCCGACAGCCACTTTGCATCTCGCGTTGAGCTTGCGGCGATCAGCTGATCGGTCGGTCTGTGCTTCGCTTTTGGCAGGAAATACTCTGCTCACCGCCACGAACTCACCCAACCCTCCCCAGGGCATCGCGTGGCTTTTACCCCCCCCCCCCTCCAACGAACTCTTGCCGGCCTGGGTAAAGCCGCCCCTCCGCTGCTGGAGACCCATGGCGAGTATTTTTTTTTTGTTCAAAGAAATGTTTCGTGAAACTGCATTGGCAGTAAGTGCCACAAGTACAATGAGCAAAAAAAAATATTCATCAATGGCTTTGTGGGCTTAACAGGACAAGTGTATAATAGGTGACGTTTTGGGGCAATGGGCCCTTCCTCATAGCAAGGCCATTGGGAGTTGCTCTTATGTTGTGTATTTAAAGATTCTCTTATCGGCATCATCGGAATGTCCCCTTTGTTTAAAATGAGAAAAGGCAGACTCAATTTTTTCCAGGATTTTGTTTTTCTCAAATTTTAGCCGGTGTCTGGGCGATTATGTATAAAAAAAACAACGTGGACCTGGTCTGAACACCGACAACAAGCACAGCGGATGTCTCTGGTTTAAACTCATAACTAAATACAATATGCTACGTTTTATACGTCACCTGATTTGAATGTCTGCATACCATTTAGGCTGCTCTACCAGAAAACAAAAAAAGGTTACCGTCTACTGCCAGTGTTCGCTTTTGGCAGCCCACGAGAATATGAACATTGCGCAGCCATACATTTCTATCACGTAAATTCCACAACCCAGACAACTGGCAGGCTATGGGTGGCAACTGCTTGTAAAAAGTGGGATGTTTCCCAGTGGCTCCTGATGATCATTTAAGGTAATACGGAACACTTGTGAACATGTGCTAGTACCCACCCGGTCGCCACCGTGTACAGTCTGACAAATCGCTTCGTCGGACATTAGACCCCGTAGAATCGTTGTTAAGAGCAGAACAAGCAGCTGTGCTTGTGGCACGGCCTCAATATGAAATATTACAATTGTCCACAAACTGTAAAGGCTTGAAATGCGACTTTTTTCCCCCGCATGTAAAATACTTTTACAGTTTTCGCCTGCATGTGGGATGACTAAACCTAACGGGCCCAGCTTTTTTTTAATTCGCCCCTACATCATGATATTATGTTCCCCACTCGCACGAGTTCACTCTATTACGAAAACAAAACAAACTTCTTCGTAAAGTGATATTGTAATCCAATTTAATCAGAGCCCAAGTCCAAAATGTATGTTTTGGTCATTCTCTTGTGATTGTGTTGCGAGACCAATTGAGAAACGCCGTAGCGATGCCCCATGCAAAATTTGGTTTCAATGTTCCTGATTAATTGGGCCGGTCTGATGGAAGGTTTCAAATCCTCGTTTGAGGTTGACTCAGCCCATCGTCCCTCGGGCGGTAAATTAAATAAGTACGGACAGCCCTTGACTTACGAACAGGGTCCCAGAAACGAATTATGTTCGTAAGTCGGAACAGTAAACTACTGTATGTAACGGCCCACACGCGCACAAACACTCACTCCAGGGCACGAGGCCGATTCATTACATCTCGCGGTTCAATTTGCAATTGAGTTTGCGTTTTAAGTCCATGTTAACAAAATAAAACAAATCCTTCATGGAAGCTGATTCGTACGTGCGGATGTTCGTAAGTGCTGGTGTTCGTTAGTCAGGTGTTCGTAAGTCGCGGACTACCTGGACCCTCGTGGGGGAATGGCAAGAGTGGTTGTGCTATGGATGAACTCGCCCCCTGCCATAGGAATGTGTAATTTCCACCGCAGGCACAAGGCCGTAAACAGGAGATGAGCATGAATGCCTTGGCTCATTTGAGTAGTAAATAACCTTTCGTCCTTGATAATCGATGTGCGTGATGCGGTAGGTGAGACGCATTGCAGAAGCTGATTTTCCCCTTCAACAAGAGCCCGCTTCCGTCATATGCCAAACTGCCGTGGGGTAACCACTTGACACACGCGCACAGACGGACAGCGACGAGCTCATCGGCGTTTAACGAATCGATTATTATTATTAACGATGCCGCCGATTGTTATTTTCTTGCTTAATTTCAAGAAAGGGCACTGTACACGCATAATCCATTATTGCGTAACGTTAACACTCGCACAGCATCGACATCACTGCGCCCGTGACAGGCTAAGGGTTGTTGTTTGACGTCACGTAGTGGTGCGGGGAGGGGGATGTCCATGGATTATCAGCCGTGGTCGCGTAACTGCCGAGTGTGCAGGATGTGCAACTGCGCCGGGACCCATGGGGAGGGGGGTGGATTGGGGGGGGAGGAGGGTCTCAGGTGCCGGGTTGTAAAATTGGATCGGCAGCCCCTTTCCAGTTAATTCCTTGCACGAGGGGCCCTGTGCCAGCCACGCCACTGATAATTATCGTACGAAGATGACTGTCAGATCCACCGCTCTCCCACAACGCCCCCCCCCCCCCCCCCATTAGCCGAATATACAGCAGGGTTAAGTGCTGTTAGCGGGACATCTGTTTGTGTTTGGCATGCCACGCGGATGGAGTGTCGTGGCCTTTGTCTCTCCGGTGTTTACACGCCGCAATCGGTTGCTAACTTTTAAAGGTTGAGTCGACCTAGGGGAAGCCCAGGACCGGTTCAGATATCGGGCGACAGGGTGGCGAATTGTTAACTACCTCGCCTTGTGTACAGGAGGTCATGGGTTCCATCCCGACCCCGACGCTTGATGTATATTTGGAGTTTGCGTGTTCTCCCCGTGGTCCCCGTCTGCGACAACAACAATTTCTCACAGCCACTCGCATCCAATTTGTTTTCAAACGATGCAAAATCTGTTGGGCGGGGGGGGGGGGTACGGCAAACGACAACAAAACTCAAACACATTCGTCAATACCGCGCTGTTTCGGAATTACTAAAAAAAAATATACACGAGGCAACGTTTCGTGCGATGTCCCTGCTTAAGGGCGCCAAACTGGCGAGATGTTAACTACCTCGCCTGGTGTGCAGGAGGGCCCTGGGTTCGATCCCGACCCTGACGCCTGCTGTGTATTTGGAGTTTGCGTCTCTCTCTCCCCCCGTGGTCGCGTGGGTTTTTCTCTGGGCCCTCCGGTTTTTTCCTCCACGTTTTAGAATCAACATCGCGTGTTTAGAGTACAGGCTTTGGCTGAATTTTTACTTAACTTCGTGACTGGAGGAATTAATATTATTTGTTTCTTTCGGTAAAGTCACGTAGATAGAAAAATAATAATACAAAATAAAGTGAATACAAATAAGAAATTTAATAATAGTAAAAATACTAATGTAAACTGTAGCCTGGTTCTTAATCGGAGTGAGTGTACTGCCAGTCTATAATGTAGACTAGCAATGGCTATTAAGCTGGGTGAGTGTACTGCCTGCATTCTACATTACTGTTTTTATATTGTTTATTCTTTATTGTGTTATTATTTCTTCTATATACGTGACTTTGCCGAAAGAACCCAAGAATAAGCTTTGGCTGCTATAAATGTCCAAGTGACGATAAGCCACTATACGTTGAGCTATCATTTGTGGCCAGGTTGAAGAAGAGCTGTACAGTGAGGGGAAAAAAGTATTTGAGCCCCTGCTGATTTTGTACGTTTGCCCACTAACAAAGAAATGATCAGTCTATAATTTTAATGGTAGGTTTATTTGAACAGCGAGAGAGAATAACAAGAAAATCCAGAAAAACTCATGTCAAAAATGTTATAAATTGATTTGCATTTTAATGAGGGAAATAAGTATTTGACCCCCTCTCAATAAGATTTCTGGCTCCCAGGTGTCTTTTATACAGGTAACGAGCTGAGATTAAGAGCACACTCTTTAAGGGAGTGCTCCTAATCTCAGTTTGTTACCTGTATAAAAGACACCTGTCCACAGAAGCAATCAATTAGATTCCAAACTCTCCACCATGGCCAAGACCAAAGAGCTCTCCAAGGATATCAGGGACAAGTTTGTAGACCTACACAAGGCTGGAATGGACTACAAGACCATTGCCAAGCAGCTTGGTGAGAAGGTGACAACAGTTGGTGCAATTATTCGCAAATGAAAGAAACACAAAAGAACTGTCAATCTCCCTCGGCCTGGGGCTCCATGCAAGATCTCACCTCGTGGAGTTAAAATGATCATGAGAACGGTGAAGAAACAGCCCAGAACTACACGGGAGGATCTTGTTAATGATCTCAAGGCAGCTGGGACCATAGTCACCAAGAAAACAATTGGTAACACTACGCCGTGAAGGACTAAAATCCTGCAGCGCCCGCAAGGTCCCCCTGCTCAAGAAAGCACATATACATGCCCGTCTGAAGTTTGCCAATGAACATCGATTCAGAGGACAACTGGGTGAAAGTGTTGTGGTCAGATGAGTCCAAAATGGAGCTCTTTGGCATCAACTCAACTCGCCGTGTTTGGAGGAGGAGGAATGCTGCCTATGCCCCCCAAGAACACCATCCCCACCGTCAAACATGGAGGTGGAAACATTAAGCTTTGGGTGTTTTTCTGCTAAGGGGGCAGGGCAACTTCACCGCATCAAAGGGACGATGGACGGGGCCATGTACCGTCAAATCTTGGGTGAGAACCTCCTTCCCTCAGCCAGGGCATTGAAAATGGGTCGTGGATGGGTATTCCAGCATGACAATGACCCAAAACACACGGCCAAGGCAACAAAGGAGTGGCTCAAGAAGAAGCATATTAAGGTCCTGGAGTGGCCTAGCCAGTCTCCAGACCTTAATCCCATAGAAAATCTGTGGAGGGAGCTGAAGGTTCGAGTTGCCAAACGTCATCCTCGAAACCTTAATGACTTGGAGAAGATCTGCAAAGAGGAGTGGGACAAAATCCCTCCTGAGATGTGTGCAAACCTGGTGGCCAACTACAAGAAACGTCTGACCTCTGTGATTGCCAACAAGGGTTTTGCCACCAAGTACTAAGTCATGTTGTGTTGTTGTTGTTATTGTTGTTGTTGTTAAACCTACCAATACAATTATAGACTGATCATTTCTTTGTCAGTGGGCAAACGTACAAAATCAGCAGGGGATCAAATACTTTTTCCCTCACTGTATAGTTCCGTTTTATTTTACCTGCCACTGACATTTAGCCGTGGCACACACAAAGACACAGACCCCCCCCCCCTCCCCGTACAATCTCAACAGACTGTTGGGGCAAGTGCTATGAAGGCAAGAACGGCACATGTGGGTGGGGGTGGCCAGCACCAGTCTTCTCAGTACTGATGTTTACACACCACATTGTACTTATTTAAAGCTGAGTCGACCTAGTGGAGGCCCACCAGGACCGATTGAGATATTCCTAATCGATATTGGCAATTGGCAATCGAGCTCTGGTTACTGGGTCGGTCGTGCCGCGTGCTCCGTACACACAAACGCACTCCACTAACACACCGACACACACACCAACACACACTCCAACATCTGACACGGTCGCGCAAGCACGCATTCACACACGCGCCCCCACATAGCTTCACTCGCACGCTAAGAACACACACTGGCACGCTTCTCACACAATAACAAAGATCCCCATATAGACTTCAACGCACTGTTGGGACAAGTGCTGTTCGCGAGCACCTTTTAGCGTGCACCCGGCCGCCTTTGTCTCCCTGAGTGGCGATGTTTTACACATCGCACCAGGTACTCAATTAAGGCTGAGTCGACCTAGGAGGCCCCAGGACCTGTTCGTGAGCGGGATTCGAACTCGGGTCGCCGGGTTCGTAGCGCAGCGCGCTAACCGCTACGCCACCGCTCCACACAGACACACAAACACCCACGCACAGACACACA